>NC_080539.1:355427739-356827739 GCF_028640845.1 Ahaetulla prasina | reverse complement strand
TATGTGTCAGAGACTGAGCTCCATGGAGCTGTTTGAGACAGGCAAAGTGGCTTCCTTTGTGTGATTAAAAAAATCCCTCAAATTGCCCTCCTTCTGTGTTGGGGTTTGAGTTTGCACTGAGTCAGAGTTCTGCCCTACTTTTTCACACTTAAATCCACATGTATCAATATGGCTATTAGCATTTGAGGAGAGATGCAGTTCAAGGTAAACAATGTCAGTCTGTTTCACACCCAAATCTGTTCCCTTTAATCCACGGGGTGGGGAAAAACCTTTTCTACTGGTGGTGTCCCAAAAAGGCAACAGTGAACAGACAGATGCCTGCAATTGTAACTTGCTTGTTTTCTGGCAGGAAGTCAAATAGGTCTGCCACAAATGCAAGTCGTAGCTGTCTCTGAAGTAAATTTCAAAAGATCAGAACAGCAAATTGCCGATTTTCAGCTACTGAAAAAGGGGAAAGATTTATCCGTTCAAAGCAGAGGTGGGTTTCAGCAGGTTCTGACTAGTTCTGGAGAACCGGTAGTGGAAATTTTGAGTAGTTCAGAGAATCGGTAGTAAAAATTCTGACTAGCCCCACCCCCATCTATTCTATTCTATTCTATTCTATTCTATTCTATTCTATTCTATTCTATTCTATTCTATTCTATTCTATTCTATTCTATTCTATTCTATTCTATTCTATTCTATTCTATTCTATTCTATTCTTTTCTGTTCTGTTCTGTTCTATTCTATTCTATTCTATTCTATTCTATTCTATTCTATTCTATTCTATTCTATTCTATTCTATTCTATTCTATTCTATTCTATTCTATTCTATTCTATTCTATTCTATTCTATTCTATTCTATTCTATTCTATTCTATTCTATTCTATTCTATTCTATTCTATTCTATTCTATTCTATTCTATTCTATTCTATTCTATTCTATTCTATTCTATTCTATTCTATTCTATTCTATTCTATTCTATTCTATTCTATTCTATTCTATTCTATTCTATTCTATTCTATTCTATTCTATTCTATTCTATTCTATTCTATTCTATTCTATTCTATTCTATTCTATTCTATTCTATTCTATTCTATTCTATTCTATTCTATTCTATTCTATTCTATTCTATTCTATTCTATTCTATTCTATTCTATTCTATTCTATTCTATTCTATTCTATTCTATTCTATTCTATTCTATTCTATTCTATTCTATTCTATTCTATTCTATTCTATTCTATTCTATTCTATTCTATTCTATTCTATTCTATTCTATTCTATTCTATTCTATTCTATTCTATTCTATTCTATTCTATTCTATTCTATTCTATTCTATTCTATTCTATTCTATTCTATTCTATTCTATTCTATTCTATTCTATTCTATTCTATTCTATTCTATTCTATTCTATTCTATTCTATTCTATTCTATTCTATTCTATTCTATTCTATTCTATTCTATTCTATTCTATTCTATTCTATTCTATTCTATTCTATTCTATTCTATTCTATTCTATTCTATTCTATTCTATTCTATTCTATTCTATTCTATTCTATTCTATTCTATTCTATTCTATTCTATTCTATTCTATTCTATTCTATTCTATTCTATTCTATTCTATTCTATTCTATTCTATTCTATTCTATTCTATTCTATTCTATTCTATTCTATTCTATTCTATTCTATTCTATTCTATTCTATTCTATTCTATTCTATTCTATTCTATTCTATTCCATTCTATTCCATTCCATTCCATTTGAATCTTTTCTATTTTCTATTCTATTCTATTCTATTCCATTCAATTCCATTCTAATCTTTTTTGTTCTATTCTATTCTATTCTATTCTATTCTATTCTATTCTATTCTATTCTATTCTATTCTATTCTATTCTATTCTATTCTATTCTATTCTATTCTATTCTATTCTATTCTATTCTATTCTATTCTATTCTATTCTATTATATTCTATTCTATTCTATTCTATTCTATTCTATTCTATTCTATTCTATTCTATTCTATTCTATTCTATTCTATTCTATTCTATTCTATTCTATTCTATTCTATTCTACCACGCCTACCAAGCCATGCCATGCCCACCAAGCCACACCCACAGAACCGGTAGTAAAAAAATTTGAAACCCACCACTGGTTCAAAGAGACAAAGTTCTGCAAATTTTCTCAAAGGAAGACAGCCAAAGGAGCAAACCCAATGGATCACTGTAAGAATCACAAGCAAGACAAGATATTCAACTTAAGACTGGTCATTTAATGACCATTCAGATTTATAGTCATGGCCTCAAAAGGGATGCTGCATAGCTCTTAAAGTACTTCCAGCTGTTGTAAAATGTTGTCTCCTTCGTACTCAATCCTATGACCGGGGTGAAATCTATTTATCTTCCTTACCGGCTTGGAAGTCCACATGCCGAGGCGAGGAGTTGGCCACGCCCACCCAGTCACATGACCATCTAGCCACGCCCACCCAGCCGGTCCGTGGGATTTAAAATTATTAAAATCTTATTATTATTTACTAAAATTATTAAAATTTTAAAATTATTTAAAATTATTAAAATTATTAAAATTATTAAAATTATTAAAATTATTAAAATTATTAAAATTATTAAAATTATTAAAATTATTAAAATTATTAAAATTATTAAAATTATTAAAATTATTAAAATTATTAAAATTATTAAAATTATTAAAATTATTAAAATTATTAAAATTATTAAAATTATTAAAATTATTAAAATTATTAAAATTATTAAAATTATTAAAATTATTAAAATTATTAAAATTATTAAAATTATTAAAATTATTAAAATTATTAAAATTATTAAAATTATTAAAATTATTAAAATTATTAAAATTATTAAAATTATTAAAATTATTAAAATTATTAAAATTATTAAAATTATTAAAATTATTAAAATTATTAAAATTATTAAAATTATTAAAATTATTAAAATTATTAAAATTATTAAAATTATTAAAATTATTAAAATTATTAAAATTATTAAAATTATTAAAATTATTAAAATTATTAAAATTATTAAAATTATTAAAATTATTAAAATTATTAAAATTATTAAAATTATTAAAATTATTAAAATTATTAAAATTATTAAAATTATTAAAATTATTAAAATTATTAAAATTATTAAAATTATTAAAATTATTAAAATTATTAAAATTATTAAAATTATTAAAATTATTAAAATTATTAAAATTATTAAAATTATTAAAATTATTAAAATTATTAAAATTATTAAAATTATTAAAATTATTAAAATTATTAAAATTATTAAAATTATTAAAATTATTAAAATTATTAAAATTATTAAAATTATTAAAATTATTAAAATTATTAAAATTATTAAAATTATTAAAATTATTAAAATTATTAAAATTATTAAAATTATTAAAATTATTAAAATTATTAAAATTATTAAAATTATTAAAATTATTAAAATTATTAAAATTATTAAAATTATTAAAATTATTAAAATTATTAAAATTATTAAAATTATTAAAATTATTAAAATTATTAAAATTATTAAAATTATTAAAATTATTAAAATTATTAAAATTATTAAAATTATTAAAATTATTAAAATTATTAAAATTATTAAAATTATTAAAATTATTAAAATTATTAAAATTATTAAAATTATTAAAATTATTAAAATTATTAAAATTATTAAAATTATTAAAATTATTAAAATTATTAAAATTATTAAAATTATTAAAATTATTAAAATTATTAAAATTATTAAAATTATTAAAATTATTAAAATTATTAAAATTATTAAAATTATTAAAATTATTAAAATTATTAAAATTATTAAAATTATTAAAATTATTAAAATTATTAAAATTATTAAAATTATTAAAATTATTAAAATTATTAAAATTATTAAAATTATTAAAATTATTAAAATTATTAAAATTATTAAAATTATTAAAATTATTAAAATTATTAAAATTATTAAAATTATTAAAATTATTAAAATTATTAAAATTATTAAAATTATTAAAATTATTAAAATTATTAAAATTATTAAAATTATTAAAATTATTAAAATTATTAAAATTATTAAAATTATTAAAATTATTAAAATTATTAAAATTATTAAAATTATTAAAATTATTAAAATTATTAAAATTATTAAAATTATTAAATTTATAGGCTTAATTATGGCCAAAGAAAGGAGGGAGGGAGGGAGGGAGGGAGGGAGGGAGGGAGGGAGGGAGGGAGGGAGGGAGGGAGGGAGGGAGGGAGGGAGGGAGGGAGGGAGGGAGGGAGGGAGGGAGGGAGGGAGGGAGGGAGGGAGGGAGGGAGGGAGGGAGGGAGGGAGGGAGGGAGGGAGGGAGGGAGGGAGGGAGGGAGGGAGGGAGGGAGGGAGGGAGGGAGGGAGGGAGGGAGGGAGGGAGGGAGGGAGGGAGGGAGGGAGGGAGGGAGGGAGGGAGGGAGGGAGGGAGGGAGGGAGGGAGGGAGGGAGGGAGGGAGGGAGGGAGGGAGGGAGGGAGGGAGGGAGGGAGGGAGGGAGGGAGGGAGGGAGGGAGGGAGGGAGGGAGGGAGGGAGGGAGGGAGGGAGGGAGGGAGGGAGGGAGGGAGGGAGGGAGGGAGGGAGGGAGGGAGGGAGGGAGGGAGGGAGGGAGGGAGGGAGGGAGGGAGGGAGGGAGGGAGGGAGGGAGGGAGGGAGGGAGGGAGGGAGGGAGGGAGGGAGGGAGGGAGGGAGGGAGGGAGGGAGGGAGGGAGGGAGGGAGGGAGGGAGGGAGGGAGGGAGGGAGGGAGGGAGGGAGGGAGGGAGGGAGGGAGGGAGGGAGGGAGGGAGGGAGGGAGGGAGGGAGGGAGGGAGGGAGGGAGGGAGGGAGGGAGGGAGGGAGGGAGGGAGGGAGGGAGGGAGGGAGGGAGGGAGGGAGGGAGGGAGGGAGGGAGGGAGGGAGGGAGGGAGGGAGGGAGGGAGGGAGGGAGGGAGGGAGGGAGGGAGGGAGGGAGGGAGGGAGGGAGGGAGGGAGGGAGGGAGGGAGGGAGGGAGGGAGGGAGGGAGGGAGGGAGGGAGGGAGGGAGGGAGGGAGGGAGGGAGGGAGGGAGCGAGGGAGGGAGGAAGAAAGGGAGGGAGGGAGGGAGGGAGGGAGGGGTTTCTAATTCCTTTATTCTAACTGCATGGCCTGAGGGCCCTCAGAGCCTGCTTTCTTTTTGCCCCACTATCGTCTCTATTCAATAAAAGGTTCCTTTTGAAATGCCAAGTTTCAAGAGTCTTTACTTTCTTGAATAAGGGGGAGAGGCTGGGTCTTACACAAGGAGTGTTTTGCTTTCATGAATTCTTACTTTAAATTTACTTATTTATTTATTTATTTATTTATTTATTTATTTATTTATTTATTTATTTATTTATTTATTTATTTATTTATTTATTTATTTATTTATTTATTTATTTATTTATTTATTTATTTATTTATTTATTTATTTATTTATTTATTTATTTATTTATTTATTTATTTATTTATTTATTTATTTATTTATTTATTTATTTATTTATTTATTTATTTATTTATTTATTTATTTATTTATTTATTTATTTATTTATTTATTTATTTATTTATTTATTTATTTATTTATTTATTTATTTATTTATTTATTTATTTATTTATTTATTTATTTATTTATTTATTTATTTATTTATTTATTTATTTATTTATTTATTTATTTATTTATTTATTTATTTATTTATTTATTTATTTATTTATTTATTTATTTATTTATTTATTTATTTATTTATTTATTTATTTATTTATTTATTTATTTATTTATTTATTTATTTATTTATTTATTTATTTATTTATTTATTTATTTATTTATTTATTTATTTATTTATTTATTTATTTATTTATTTATTTATTTATTTATTTATTTATTTATTTATTTATTTATTTATTTATTTATTTATTTATTTATTTATTTATTTATTTATTTATTTATTTATTTATTTATTTATTTATTTATTTATTTATTTATTTATTTATTTATTTATTTATTTATTTATTTATTTATTTATTTATTTATTTATTTATTTATTTATTTATTTATTTATTTATTTATTTATTTATTTATTTATTTATTTATTTATTTATTTATTTATTTATTTATTTATTTATTTATTTATTTATTTATTTATTTATTTATTTATTTATTTATTTATTTATTTATTTATTTATTTATTTATTTATTTATTTATTTATTTATTTATTTATTTATTTATTTATTTATTTATTTATTTATTTATTTATTTATTTATTTATTTATTTATTTATTTATTTATTTATTTATTTATTTATTTATTTATTTATTTATTTATTTATTTATTTATTTATTTATTTATTTATTTATTTATTTATTTATTTATTTATTTATTTATTTATTTATTTATTTATTTATTTATTTATTTATTTATTTATTTATTTATTTATTTATTTATTTATTTATTTATTTATTTATTTATTTATTTATTTATTTATTTATTTATTTATTTATTTATTTATTTATTTATTTATTTATTTATTTATTTATTTATTTATTTATTTATTTATTTATTTATTTATTTATTTATTTATTTATTTATTTATTTATTTATTTATTTATTTATTTATTTATTTATTTATTTATTTATTTATTTATTTATTTATTTATTTATTTATTTATTTATTTATTTATTTATTTATTTATTTATTTATTTATTTATTTATTTATTTATTTATTTATTTATTTATTTATTTATTTATTTATTTATTTATTTATTTATTTATTTATTTATTTATTTATTTATTTATTTATTTATTTATTTATTTATTTATTTATTTATTTATTTATTTATTTATTTATTTATTTATTTATTTATTTATTTATTTATTTATTTATTTATTTATTTATTTATTTATTTATTTATTTATTTATTTATTTATTTATTTATTTATTTATTTATTTATTTATTTATTTATTTATTTATTTATTTATTTATTTATTTATTTATTTATTTATTTATTTATTTATTTATTTATTTATTTATTTATTTATTTATTTATTTATTTATTTATTTATTTATTTATTTATTTATTTATTTATTTATTTATTTATTTATTTATTTATTTATTTATTTATTTATTTATTTATTTATTTATTTATTTATTTATTTATTTATTTATTTATTTATTTATTTATTTATTTATTTATTTATTTATTTATTTATTTATTTATTTATTTATTTATTTATTTATTTATTTATTTATTTATTTATTTATTTATTTATTTATTTATTTATTTATTTATTTATTTATTTATTTATTTATTTATTTATTTATTTATTTATTTATTTATTTATTTATTTATTTATTTATTTATTTATTTATTTATTTATTTATTTATTTATTTATTTATTTATTTATTTATTTATTTATTTATTTATTTATTTATTTATTTATTTATTTATTTATTTATTTATTTATTTATTTATTTATTTATTTATTTATTTATTTATTTATTTATTTATTTATTTATTTATTTATTTATTTATTTATTTATTTATTTATTTATTTATTTATTTATTTATTTATTTATTTATTTATTTATTTATTTATTTATTTATTTATTTATTTATTTATTTATTTATTTATTTATTTATTTATTTATTTATTTATTTATTTATTTATTTATTTATTTATTTATTTATTTATTTATTTATTTATTTATTTATTTATTTATTTATTTATTTATTTATTTATTTATTTATTTATTTATTTATTTATTTATTTATTTATTTATTTATTTATTTATTTATTTATTTATTTATTTATTTATTTATTTATTTATTTATTTATTTATTTATTTATTTATTTATTTATTTATTTATTTATTTATTTATTTATTTATTTATTTATTTATTTATTTATTTATTTATTTATTTATTTATTTATTTATTTATTTATTTATTTATTTATTTATTTATTTATTTATTTATTTATTTATTTATTTATTTATTTATTTATTTATTTATTTATTTATTTATTTATTTATTTATTTATTTATTTATTTATTTATTTATTTATTTATTTATTTATTTATTTATTTATTTATTTATTTATTTATTTATTTATTTATTTATTTATTTATTTATTTATTTATTTATTTATTTATTTATTTATTTATTTATTTATTTATTTATTTATTTATTTATTTATTTATTTATTTATTTATTTATTTATTTATTTATTTATTTATTTATTTATTTATTTATTTATTTATTTATTTATTTATTTATTTATTTATTTATTTATTTATTTATTTATTTATTTATTTATTTATTTATTTATTTATTTATTTATTTATTTATTTATTTATTTATTTATTTATTTATTTATTTATTTATTTATTTATTTATTTATTTATTTATTTATTTATTTATTTATTTATTTATTTATTTATTTATTTATTTATTTATTTATTTATTTATTTATTTATTTATTTATTTATTTATTTATTTATTTATTTATTTATTTATTTATTTATTTATTTATTTATTTATTTATTTATTTATTTAGTTATTTATTTAGTTATTTATTTATTTATTTATTTATTTATTTATTTATTTATTTATTTATTTAGTTGAACTAAGCTGAGAATGAAATAATTCTCAGCTGTTCGAATAAAGTTTGTTTGTTTTTTCACTGACTGAATTTCCTGCTACCTACTTGGGCCTGGGTCACAGCAGGTGGAAGTGTCACAAATGTAGGATGGTGGTTGCAAAGCATGTGACTGAATCTCCAACCTTTCTGTACAAGGGACAGGGCTTCAATATTTGAGTCAAAACCGCCATCAACTTCCCATCCAGATGCCATTGCAAGAGAGGCTCATGTACTGTAATGATAGGGCTGAGTTTGTTGAGGAAGGACTAATGGTCTCCAAGTTGGAAGGAATAATTACATAGATATTTATGCATATGTTACAAGACTGGGCCAGCACAGGTAGTCCTCATTTTATCAACAGTAACTGGGATTGAGAACTCTGTTATTTAGTGATATGATTGTAAGGTATGATATCACATGACTGTGCCAATTTACAACTACAGCTCTAGTGATCCCAGTTCCACGGTTAGGCAAATCTTGCATGGTTGCCACTTGCAGCTTTCCCATTGACTTAATTTGTCAGGAGACAGCAATGAAGGAGGTAAATGGCGATTATGCCACCATAGGAATAGAATAGAATAGAATAGAATAGAATAGAATAGAATAGAATAGAATAGAATAGAATAGAATAGAATAGAATTTTTATTGGTCAAGTGTGATTGGACACACAAGGAATTTTTCTTGGTGCATATGCTCTCAGTGTACATAAAAGAAAAGATACGTTCATCAAGGTACAACATTTACAACACAAATGATGGTCAATATATCAATATAAATCATAAGGATTGCCAGCAACAAAGTTACAGTCATACAGTCATAAGTGGAAAGAGATTGGTGATGGGAACGATCAGAAGATTAATAGTAGTGCAGATTTAGTAAATAGTTTGACAGTGTTGAGGGAATTATTTGTTTAGCAGAGTGATGGCCTTCGGGAAAAAACACTGTGATGTTTTTTCCTGAAGGAAAAAACACTGGACGCTGTGATGTCATAATTGTGAGTCATTTGCTGAGCATCTGAATTGCGATCACGTATCCATGGGGATGCCACATCTTCCATTGAAAGTATTCCTCATTTAGCACTGTCCTAACTTTGAATAGTTGCTGAACAAGTAGATGCTAAATGAGGAGTACTTGTGTTCACGAACATGGAAGGCTAAGAGAAAAATAAATAAGTTTAAAACTCTGTATTGTAGATATATATGATGACTCTGACTCAGGGGTGGGTTCTACTTACCTTTACTACCAGTTTGCATCGTGCCCGCATGCGCAGATCACTTTTGATGACGTTTGGGTCAGTGGGTGGAACCTCCTGCCGGTTTTACTACTGGTTCTATAGAACCGGTCTGAACCGGGAGCAACCCACCACTGCTCTGACTGTATTGTCCTGCAATGGGCAACCAGCTCTTGCACTGAAGGCATTACCCTGGTCTGCAATAAAGTTTCTAATCTAGCCAAGCCATGCTTGAAAGACAATTGCTGAAGAAAAGGCTAAGTATCGAGGCAGCTTTGATTTACTACCAAGCCCTCCTGTAAAACCTGATATATAGCATCTGCTTATACCATCTTATAGAAGTGCAACTTGCAAAGCTTCTCTCTGCACCAACGCCTGTTCTAGGACAGGCAAGGCATTTAGATTAAGAAACTGCAGATAGCTAGGACATACTCACAGAAGCATACCTTTTGCCTTCCAAATGTTAAGCTCTGCAAAACCTCATTAAAAATTACAGTTAAGTGACAACTTTTGCAGCACACTTTTGAGTCTTTCTTTTCTAGCATTTATTTATAGGTGGTGGTTTTTTTAAAAAAAAAATCTAGATGCACCATAGAGCGAGAGCAGCTTGAAATGTTGAAAAACAATAATGAAATGCAATGAAATTCTGAAGCAGGAGGTAAACACCAATATAATAAAACAATCACATGCATGGGTAAGACAGGCATCAGATCAAATTTATCCACCCAATAAAACAGTTGTTTACTTATGCAAGAATTTCACCATGTATAGATAAGCCGTAGAATTTATTTTCCCTGATTTGCTCTGACTGAACACAAACTTGCAGAAATTACATGGAAGAACAACTGTGCCTCTACTTGGAACAAAGAAGAGAACATCTTTGTCAGATCCAATGGCTGGGGAAACTATAGGAAGCCTTTATGATTTTTTTCTGGGTGTGGCCATACAATAGTTTTTGCTTTAAAGATAAGGGATAAACTTTGAAACAAAGCCTAGGAACAAAGGAGCAATCATCAATAATGGGCCACATCTTGCCCTTATCCCCTCATCTTCCTGGGTGACCTAAATCTACCTCTTATTAACTGGATAACAAACAAATGTTCAAATGAACCCATCCATACTACCTGTTGTGGCTCCAGCCCCCCTCCCGGGTCTGGCCCCCTGTCAGAAAGTGATTCAGAGAGTGAGGGAAAGGTCTGTCAGGGCTCCCCTCTGCAGGGCCGGCCTCTCTGGCTCAGCTCCAGGAGCCAGAGGCAGGCCAGGTGGAGGAGGTGACGAGGCCTCTGTCTCCTGTATCTCCCCCCGCCCAGGCAATGCTTCCAGACCCAGCTGTGGACAATCAGTCCTGGTTAGATCCCAGATTTCATAGACAAGAGAGGCGAGAACAACAAAAGAAGGGGTGGGGCAGGCCTAGAGAGTGCTGAGTCACAGAGCCACACCCCACAGGGTATAAAAGACGGACAAAACAAACTGACTGGAGTAAACTTGAGCTGAACTATTTGACTGAGCATTTGGCCTGGATTGCTGTTTGTTCCTGACTTCCTGGTTGCTCCGGTAATGAGCTTCTGTGACGCTGGCATCAGGAAAGATAAAGAAAACCTTGGTAGACGATCGCTGGTTTGCTGCCAGAGTTGATAGCTGCCGTGGACTAAATTGCTGGCTAATTGAGTCAGTTCACGTGCCTCCCAGACTGAGGTGGGGGGGACAGAACACTACCATGTACAATGCTGTTACAAATCTAGGCCTTGAACAACTAGTAACTAACAATACAAGACTCAACAACTGTCTTGACCTCATCTTCTGCAACAGCGCTAACACAATTTATGGACTACAAATAAAAGAACCTTTTTCCAACAGCGACCTCAACATGATAGACTTTTGTCTCAATATACGCCCTTACAAAAATCTACATAATAATGGTATCCCAAACTACAATTTCAAAAAAGCCAACTATGACCTTATAAACAATGACCTCTCATCTCTTGACTGGCAAAATCTGTTCTCAACCTGTATCACTGCTGAAGACCACTATAGAGTTTTCCTATTTGAAATCAATAGAGTCATTAATCTTTACATACCACAAACCACCACCAAAATCAGAAAAAAAAAATTACCCATATCAATAAAAAAGCTGCAATCCAAAAAAAAAAATCCCTCTGGAGAAGAAACAAAAAGGGCTAAGTAGCAAATTTCAAAAACCGCTACAGAAATATATGCAACCAAATAAAAACTGAATGCACCAATTATCATACCAAGCAAGAAGAAGACCTTCTGTGCACAAATTCCAATTGTGCTTTTTATAATTTTGTGAACAACAAACTCAAAGACTCAAGATCCATCCCACCACTAAAAGAATCTAAAGGCAAAGAATATAATGATGAAACAGTTAAAGCTAACCTCTTTAACACATTCTTTGGCTCAGTCTTTGCTAACAGCGATGGCTTATACCAGACATTCCCTGATCATACCAACAATGAGTACAATGACCTAACACATATAGATTTCACAGAAGATAATGTTGAAAAAGCTCTTCGCATACTGAAACCGTCCCTATTTATTGGACCTGATGGACTATGTCCATACTTCTTAAAAAAACTTTCCACTAATATAGCAGAACCCCTAAGCATAATCTTTGAAAAAACTTTCACGACCAGTTCCCTTCACAAACTTTGGTAACTAGCCACAGTCATCCCTGTTTTCAAACAAGGAGACCCCAGCCTAGTTGAAAACTACAGACCAACTTCTCTATGCTGCGTCACCTGCAAAGTAATGGAATTTATCATCAACCAATCCATTACCCTCCACCTAGAAACAAACAACCTGCTCTCTAATAAACAGTTTGGCTTCAGAAAAAAATTATCATGTAATTTACAACTTCTTCACTGCAAAAACATATGGACTACAAATCTTGATCAGGGCAAAGCAATAGATGCAATCTACATAGACTTCTGTAAAGCTTTTGACTCAGTAGTACATGATAAACTTCTCCAAAAACTAAAATCCTATGGCATCTAAGGACCCCTCTACAATTTGATAACAACTTTCCTGACAAACAGACAACAAGTGGTCAAAATTGGCAATGTTATATCAAATCCTGTCCCTGTCAAAAGTGGCGTTCCCCAAGTCAGTGTTCTTGGACCAACACTCTTCATATTATACATTAATGATCTCTGTGACCAAATAATAAGTAATTGTGTCCTTTTTGCTGATGATGTCAAACTATTTAACACCACCAATAATACAGCTACCCTTCAAAAAGACCTTGACTTTGTATTTGAATGGTCTAAAACTTGGCAAATCCAAATCTCTACCAGCAAATGTTCAGTCTTGCATATTGGAAAAAAGAACCCAAACACTAAGTACAAGCTTGGTGGACATTACCTTACAGATGACCCCCACCCTGTTAAAGACCTTGGAGTTTTCATATCAAATGATCTAAGTGCCAAAGCCCACTGCAACTACATCGCAAAAAAAGCTTTAAGAGTTGTAAACCTAATCTTGCGTAGCTTCTTCTCCAAAAACACTACTCTACTAACCAGAGCATATAAAACATTTGCTAGACCAATTCTAGAATACAGCTCGCCTGTCTGGAACCCATACCACATTTCTGACATCAATACAATTGAACGTGTCCAGATATATTTTACAAGAAGAGTTCTCCACTCCTCCGAATACAACAAAATACCTTATGCCACCAGACTTGAAATCCTGGGTTTAGAAAATTTAGAACTACGCCATCTTCGACATGACTTGAGTTTAACTCATAGAATCATCTATTACAATGTCCTTCCTGTCAAAGACTACTTCAGCTTCAATTGCAACAATACACAAGCACACAATAGATTTAAGCTTAATGTTAACCGCTCCAATCTTGATTGCAGAAAATATGACTTCAGTAACAGAGTTGTTAATGCCTGGAATACACTACCTGACTCTGTGGTCTCTTCCCAAAATCCCCAAAGCTTCAACCAAAAACTGTCTACTATTGACCTCACTCCATTGCTAAGAGGTCTATAAGGGGTATGCATAAGAACACAAGAGTACCTACTGTTCCTGTCCTATTGTTTCCTTTCTTTATATTCAATTAATTTAATTATTACATACTCATACTTATATATATATACTTACATATTGTATAGTTATTTCATGCTTACACTCATATATACTGTGTGACAAAATAAATAAATAAAATAAATAACATCAGCATAGGTTTGGAAGGTTGCCTGTTCACCGTCCTGAGTCCTTCGGGAGAAGGGCGGTATACAAATTGAAATATTCATTCATTCATTCATCCATCCATCCATCCATCCATCAATGTCATACTATGTGATTTATTTTGCAAGTTGTTAGTACCCTTATTATATTTATTTTCTTTGCTTTATTTTTATTCTTTTAAATTTTGCTGGCCATTGACCGAATAAATATTATTGATTATTGATTGGAAGGTGAGTTTAATAGGATTCCATTAGACAAGCTTCTCCTAGATTTTTCACTGATTTGTTTAGTAACTTTAGACAGCTGCCTGTCTTTAGATACATGACTGAGTGGCTAACAATTAAAACAAAACAATATACAAATTAAAACCATAGTTAAAATAACGTATTCTATAAATGGCCAAAAATTAAAACCGTCAAATTTGACCCATAAATAAAATACACCAGTTAAAATTATTAAAATTTAAAAATTTAGGATATTAAAAATTAAGCCAGTCCCGCTTGAATAAACAAGTGCGTTTTCAATTCACGGCGAAAGGTCCGAAGGTCAGGTAATTGACGCAAGCCAGGAGGAAGTTCGTTCCAGAGGGTAGGTGCTCCTACAGAGAAGGCCCTTCCCCTGGGGGCCGCCAACCGACATTGCTTGGCGGACAGCACCCTGAGAAGACCCTCTCTGTGTGAGCGTACGGGTCAGTGGGAGGCATAGGGTAACAGCAGGCGGTCCCGTAAGTACCCGGGCCCTAAGCCATGGAGCGCTTTAAAGGTGGTAACCAACACCTTGAAGCGCACCCGAAAGACCACAGGTAGCCAGTGCAGACTGCGCAGGAGCAGTGTTACCCGGGAGCAATGTGTGGCTCTCTCAACCACCCGTGCAGTTGCATTCTGGACTAACTGAAGCCTCCGAGTGCACTTCAGGGGTAGCCCCATGTAGAGAGCATTGCAATAATCCATTCCCTTCTGAAATGGCAGCTGAGCAGCTGAGCAGCCCCGATTTCATTTCAAATTATTTCTATTTCTTAATTACATATCTTCAATCATTCCTTTACATTGATCCTTCATCTCCCCCCCTCTTCCCCCTTCCCCTCCCTCCCCCCTCCCACCCCCCTGAGACTTCCCAGAACAAAGTACAGGGTATAAAATTAACAATCATAAATTAAAATACAACATAAGTCATAATCCATAGTCACTCCTCTCTCTAAGACCTTAACTCCCCTTCCAGAAACAAAAAAGTACATTCTTCTTCCAGTCCATTATATATCAGTCCATTCCACTCCTAAAATCTTCAGAATCTTCCAATTAAATTAGTATTTCCAGTTCATCAATAAAATACATAGTTTTTAATATCCAATCTTCATCGATTAACACCAAATATATATCAATCCATTCCACTCCTGAAATCTTCAGAATCTTATAGTTTTTAATATCCAATCTTCATCGATCAAGACCAAGACGATATTCCATCTTCCAGTATTCATCAGAAATCCGTTTATAATATACCTTTCTTCCTTAAACAGTCTCCCAAATATAATTCATATTTCCAGCTTAAATTCTTAAATTTTTATCCAATCTCCAAAAATAAACAATATTCTATCTTCTCATATCTTTAATATCACTTACATAAATCAAATAACATTGCTAATATAACATTATTAAAATTATATTTATAACTTATATCCAAAATATATCAATTATAACAATTAAATTCTATTTAACCAAATACCAACATTACATCCATAAATTTTTCTATCTGTCCTCCAAAAGTTAAACAATATTCCATCTTCCCATTCCTTTATACCTCACATATATCAAATAGTAATACCTTATACCCAAAATAGATCAGTTGTAAAAATTAAACCCTATATATATATATTAAAAAAAAATATCGTCAAAATCACATCTTAAGCATTCTCCTTCCCCTTGTCTTCTATCTTACACATTTTCCACCATCTGCTCACCAATCAGCTTAACATCTAACAATAAAGAATTTCCAATCTTTAATATATTAGTGTAAAAATCTCTTGTTTAAAAACTTATTAAGAAAAGATAAGCTTCCAAAAGTTCCTATAAAAAAAAAATCCATATTTGAACTGAAGAAGTTTCCAAGATTTTAGTAGTTAGTTCTGTTTGCTTAAGGGCCATTTTTAAACTGTAAAATCTACCAAAAAGAGGGAAAAAAATTCAATAAACTTTTCTTCTTAAACATTGTGATAAAGAAAAAGGTAAAAAGAAAAAAAAATCATTAACAGTTCTTATTCATTCCATTTAAAAAGTAGCTTGCTATGTTCTTCTTATAGCTTCCATGCCAGCAGTTATAAGAAGCATTTCCTTAACTTTCACTTCCAATACACAAAACACCATTTGCTAAAATTTTCTTACAAGCAAATGCCAGCACACTCCAACACTTTTAAAAGCAGTTGTTTTTAATTGCTTAATTGCCATCTTCTTTTAAACTTTATTTCTTAAAATTAAAATTAGTAAAAAATCTTTTTAAATTTCTCTACAACCACAGTCTTAAAATCTCTTCCCTTATCCTTTTGTAGTTTCACTTTCCTTTGTATATTGCAAACACCATTTTAAATCCACTTAGGTTGAAAGTTAGTTCAAAGGAAGGCTATTTAAGAGCCGAAGTTAAGATTTATTACTTGCAAATTCTTGCTAGTCCTCCTGCTTTGTTCTGTCTGTGTTGAGTTCTCTTTAAAAATAAATCTTGGCACAGAGATGGTCGCGGCTTCTCATTATGTATAAACAGAAGCACCCTGGGCACGGAGCTTCGTCAGGCTGAAGGGGAGCTCTCACTCTTTGATCCCCTGGTTAAATTCCAGGGGCTCCCAGGGAGCTCTACCCAGACCTGACCACTCTTCTCTCCCCCTTCTCCCGGGGGAGAGAATTCCAAACCGTTTGACAGCCCATTTACGCTGTCAGGGACGGTTTGACGAAACCCAGAGCAGACGATCCCAAAGGAACGTCCACGAAGCCTGCGTTGCCAGCGGAAGTCAATATACAAAGTCAACTTTTATTGCCCCCAACAATCTCGGTCCTCATTTTACCTACCTTATAAAGGATGGAAGGCTGAGTCGACCTTGGGCCTGGTGGGACTTGAACTTGCAGTAATTGCAAGCAGCTGTGTTAATAACAGACTGCATTAGTCTGTTGAGCCATCAGAGTAGTAGGAAGAGATAAATAATAATAGGGTCACACAGATGGGTTTATCTAAAATATTCCAACCAATTGCTGTCATTTCCACTGTGTCTGCCTTGTGCTTGGTTTTGCCTTTGCCTTTCTTTCCCTTTGCAATATATTGGGCCAAAGCAGTGGTGAGTTTCAATTTTTTTTACTACCAGTTCTATGGGTGTGGCTTGGTGGGCGTGGCATGGCTTGGTGGGTGTGGCTTGGTGGGTGTGGCAGGTGAAGGATACTGTAAAATCTCCATTCCCACCCCAAGGGACAGCTACTGTAAAATCTCCATTCCCAATCCAGGGGAAGGTTACTGCAAAATACCCATTTCCTCCCAATCAGCTGGGACTTAGGAGGCAGAGAATAGATGGGGGCGGGGCCAGTCAGAATTTTTACTACCAGTTCTCCGAACCACTCAAAATTTCCGCTACCAGTTTTCCAGAACTGGTCAGAACCTGCTGAAACCCACCTCTGTGCCAAGGGTATATAAAGTCTGGCAGAACCAAGTATCAAGGCTTTATTGGGGTTAGAGTATGTATTGCATCATTGTTTATATAAATACAACTAAAAAGATATAGTATTTTCAAATTGGTTTGGTTGCTTTGGACAAACCAGGTTTTGGCCACAATACAAACTGCACTGGATTCAAGCTTTCCACTAAATGAGATCTCATCCTAGAATAGGGGTCTCCAACCTTGGCAACTTTAAGACTTGTGGACTTGAACTCCCTGGGAATTGAAGTCCACAAGACTTAAAGTTGCCAAGGTTGGAGACCCCTGTCCTAGAACAAACTGAAAAATGACCAATGTAAATGCACGCATATTTTATATAGTTGGTTTGAAGCTCAAGCTCTCCTTATGCTTGTAACTAACAATACAAGACTCAACAACTTGTAACTAACTTGTAACTTGTAACAACTTGTAACTAACAATACAAGACTCAACAACTGCCTTGATCTCATCTTCTGCAACAATTCAAACTCAATTTATGGACTACAAATTAAAGAACCTTTTTCCAACAGTGACCACTGCATGATTGATTTTCGTCTCAATATACGTCCATACTTAAATCGTCATAACAACAGTATTCCCAACTACAACTTCAAAAAAGCCAATTACAACCTTATAAACAACGATCTTTCATTTCTGGACTGGCAAAATCTGTTTGCAACCTGCATAACTGCTGAAGTCTTCCTACTTGAAATCAATAGAGTCATTAAACTATATGTTCGACAAATGACTACCATGATCAGGAAAAACAAACTACCCATATCAATAAAAAAACTTCAATCAAAAAAAAAATCCCTCTGGAAAAGAAACAAAAAAGGCTATGTTGCCAATTTCAAAAACCGCTACAGAAATATATGCAACCAAATAAAAACTGAATGCACAAATTACCACACCAAGCAAGAAGAGAACCTTCTGTGCACAAATTCCAATCGTGCCTTTTATAATTTTGTGAACAATAAACTTAAAGATTCAAGATCCATCCCACCACTAAAAGATTCCAACAACAAAGAATGCAATGACAAAACAGTTAAAGCAAACCTCTTCAACATTTTCTTTGGCTCAGTTTTTGTTAACTCAGATAACACATATCCGACATTCCACAAACATACCAGCAATGATTATGATGACTTAAATCATATAGATTTCACAGAAGATAACGTTGGAAAAGCTCTTCATAACCTAAAACCATCGCTATCTATTGGACCCGATGGACTATGTGCATACCTTAAAAAAACTTTCTATTAATATAGCAGAACCCCTAAGTATTATCTTTGATAAAGCTTTCACTACCAGTTCCCTTCCCAAACTTTGGTCACTAGCCACAGTCATCCCTATCTTCAAAAAAGGAGACCCCAGCTTAGTCGAAAATTACAGACCGATCTCTCTTTGCTGCATCACCTGCAAAGTCATGGAATCAATCATCAACCAATCCATTACCTCACACTTAGAAACTAACAACCTACTCTCCAATAAACAATTTGGTTTCAGGAAAAAATTATCATGTAACTTACAACTTCTCCACTGTAAAAACATATGGACTACAAATCTTGATCAAGGCAAAACAATAGATGCAATCTACATAGACTTCTGCAAAGCTTTTGACTCAGTAGTACACGATAAACTTCTCCTAAAACTAAAATCCTATGGCATCTCAGGACCCCTTCACAAATGGATATCTGCTTTTCTGTCTAACAGACAACAAGTGGTCAAAATTGGCAATGCTCTATCAAATCCTGTTCCTGTCAAGAGTGGCGTTCCTCAAGGCAGCGTCCTTGGACCAACACTCTTCATACTATACATTAATGATCTTTGTGACCATATCTCAAGTAATTGTGTTCTCTTTGCTGACGATGTCAAACTATTTAACACCACAGACAATACATCTATCATTCAAAAAGACCTTGATCATCTAACCGCTTGGTCTAAAACTTGGCAACTCCAAATCTCAACCAGCAAATGCTCAGTCTTACATATAGGAAAAAAGAACCCAAACACTAAGTACATACTAGATGGACATTACCTTACAGATGACCCCCATCCCGTTAAAGACCTTGGAGTTTTCATGTCAAATGATCTAAGTGCCAAAGCCCACTGCAACTACATAGCAAAAAAAGCTCTAAGAGTTGTAAACCTAATCTTGCATAGCTTCTTTTCCAAAAACACCACACTACTAACCAGAGCATATAAAACATTTGCTAGACCAATTCTAGAATACAGCTCGCCTGTTTGGAACCCTCACCACATCTCTGACATCAATACAATTGAACGTGTCCAGAAATATTTTACAAGAAGAGTTCTCCATTTCTCTGAAAACAACAAAATCCCTTGTCCCAGCAGACTTCAAATCCTAGGCTTAGAAAACTTGGAACTCCGTCGCCTTCGACAAGACCTAAGTTTAACTCACAGAATCATCTATTGTAATGTCCTTCCTGTCAAAGACTACTTCAGCTTTAATTGCAATAATACTAGAGCAACTAATAGATTTAAACTTAATGTCAACCGCTTTAATCTAGATTGCAGAAAATATGACTTTTGTAACAGAATCATCAGTGCTTGGAATACTTTACCTGACTCTGTGGTCTCTTCTCATAATCCTAAAAGCTTTAACCAAAAACTTTCTACTATTGACCTCACCCCATTCCTAAGAGGGCCATAAGGGGCGTGAATAAGCGCACAAACGTGCCTACCGTTCCTGTCCTATTGTTTTTCTTTTCTTCTTCCTATATATATATATATGCTTATACCTCCTATATTTACTCATATATGTGTTTATATACTATATAATCTTTTTGTATGATACCTACATATATTGTTGTGACAAAATAAAATAAATAAATAAAAATAAATAAATAAAAATCTCTGCCTGCTCTCTGGAAAGGCATTAGCTTAACACAGAGGGTGGTTTTTTTAAAAAGAATCTTAATGGATGTTTTGCATATGATTGGATTTGAAATGGGAGATGGATCTCCATCTGAAATCCTGCTTAGTTTTTCTCCCAATCAGAATATAATAACACCAGGTTAGGTGAACCAAAGTCATTTCAAACTCATGTTTCCATTAAACAATGCCTTCCACTCAAGGTACTCTGTTCTATGCCTTGAAAATACTTCATTTTATTTTGATTATTGGTCAAAGAAGAACCCTGGCAGCCTGTCAGCGTGATAGAAAGGGAAAATATCATGACATAATGTGAAAAGTTTCTGTTCTGTCTCTGTTCGCCTTGCTTAATTCTGCAAAGGAGCTTCAGAAGACACTATCTAATTGGTAAAGATTTCTATGAAGTTGGAAATCAAAAGAGAAAGTCAGATATGTTGTGCAAAGCAGAAACAACCCCAAATTATGTATTTTTCTCTGTGGCTTAGTTGCTGCAATTTCCCAAGGGATATATCAGCAGCCCTTGAGAATTGCCATAAAACAGAAATTATCATACAACTGCAGAGATTGCTATATAATCAGATATTTCAAACTGGGAGTGGAAATTTGAATTCACAGGGTTAGATCTAATTAAGTGAGTCCTGCATGAAGTGTCAGTATAAAAAGAGACCTGATCATAAATTTGCATCAGTACAAATCTTGACTACAAAATTTCAAAATATCAAGAGTTGGAAGTGTTGGAAGAAATTATATTTTTTAAATATTTTCTAAAATATTTCATTCTTCTAGGAGCGGGGTGGGTGCTAAATTCCTACAGAAGGAATCTTGGAGGACTTCTAATCCAACCCACTGCTCAAGCAGGAGACCTATATCATTCCAGACAAGTGGCTGTCCAGCCTCTTCTTAAAAGCCTCCAGTGACCCACAACTTCTGAAGGCAAGCTGTTCCACCGGTGAATAGAATAGAATAGAATAGAATAGAATAGAATAGAATAGAATAGAATAGAATAGAATAGAATAGAATAGAATAGAATAGAATAGAATTTTTTTATTGGCCAAGTGTGATTGGACACACAAGGAATTTGTCTTGGTGCATATGCTCTCATTCTACATAAAAGAAAAGATACCTTCATCAAGGTACAACATTTACAACACAAATGATGGTCAATATATCAATATAAATCATAAGGATTACCAGCAACAAAGTTACAGTCATACAGTACAACACTTAATGATAGTCATAGGGAAACAGTCAATATAAATCTTAAAGGTACCAGCAGCAAGGTTTCAGTCATACAATCATCTGCGGGAGGAGATGGGTGATAGGAATGATGAGAAGATTAATAGTAGTCCAGACTTAGTAACTAGTTTGACAGTATTGAGGGAATTATTTGTTTAGCAGAGTGATGGCATTTGGGGAAAAATTGTTCTTGTGTCTAATTGTTTTGTTGTGCAGTGCTCTATAGTGTTGTTTTAAGGGTAGGAGTTGAAACAGTTTATGTCCAGGATGAGAGGGGTCTGTAAATATTTTCACAGTCCTCTTTTTGATTCTTGCAGTGTACAGGTCCTCAATGGAAGGCAGGTTGGTAGTAATTGTTTTTTCTGCAGTTCTAATTATCCTCTGAAGTCTGTGTCTGTCTTGTTGGGTTGCAGAACCAAACCAGACAGTTATAGAGGCGCAGATGGCAGACTCAATAGTTCCTCTGTAGAACTGTATCAGCAACTCTTTGGGCAGTTTGAACATTCAATAATATTCAACAAAGAATATTCTTTGTTGTGCTTTTTTGATGATGTTTTTGATGTTGGGTGTCCATTTTAGGTCATGAGATATGGTAGAACCTAGAAATTTGAAGGTCTCTACTGTTGATACAGTGTTGTCTAGTATTGTAAGAGGTTGTAGTATGGGAGGGTTTCTCCTAAAGTCCACCACCATTTCTACAGTTTTGAGTGTGTTCTGTTCCAGATTGTTCAGGATGCACCATGAGACTAGTTGTCGTGTCCCACTCCCCCTCCGACGACCAGGTCTAGGAAGTTCGTATCAAGCGTGGCAACGAAGCTTCTGCAGCTTTGCCAAATTCCTCCGAGGTTTCTCAGGCAGGAGTCCAAGTTGTGACTTCAGCAAACTAGATGAGACTTTGCTTGACTCAAGTTTGGAATGCCAAAAGCAGGTCCTTTATATAGGCTGTGGGGTGTGGCTCCATGACTCAGCATTTATCCAGGCCTGCCCCTCCCTTCCTTCTGCTGGCGTCGCCTCTCAGATCTCCGGAAGCGAGGATCCTCCCACTTTGAATTGTCTTCTGCTGTTTGAGAAAGGGAGGGGTCAGAAGGAGTAGGCCCGAGTAATTCCAATCCATGGCTGACTTCCTCTGATGGCTGAGCCAAAGGAACACACGCCGTATGAGTGAGGTTTGTTTGTTCATTCCTGACATCCTGTCCGGGCATGGGGCCAGGGCCGGGGGCTGGAGGCATGACAGGCCGTTCATCTTCATTATCAGACTCAGAGTCTGATAGCAGGCCCGGGTGTAGACGGGAGGGGCCCGGCTGAGGAGAGGAGGGAGGATGAGGCACAACACTAGTTGTTCAACCTCCCGTCTATATGTGGATTCATCATTGTCTTGAAAGAGACCGATCACTGTTGTGTCATCTGCAAACTTCAGTAGTTTTAACAGATGGATAGTTTGAGATGCATTTCTCTCATTGTTAGTAAATTTCTCCTTAGTTCCAGGTTGCTTCTCTCCTTGTTCAGTTTCGATCCATTGTTTCAAGTCTTGCCTTCTGATGCTTTGGAACTACATTAACCCACCCCCTTCTTTGTGGCTGCCCCTCTAATATTGGAACACTGCTATCATGTCACCCCTAGTTTTTCTTTTCTATAGACTAACCATACCAATTTCTGGAACTATTCTTCCTGTTTTTTAGCCTCCAGTCCCCTAAGCATCTTCGTTGATCTTCTCTGCACTCTTTCCAAAGTCTCAACATCTTTTTTATAATGTGGTGATCAAAACTGAATGCAGTATTCCAGACTTGTTATTACTAGATTTGAGTTAGAGTTACTAGAGCTGGTGAAACTAGCTTTTGACAATTGAGTCTTCCTTCATGTTCTCCCATATCTGCTGATCACTGCTCCTTTTATTTTAATTATTTATTATTAAATTTAAATGCCACCCAACTCTCTATCCAAAGTGACTCTTATTGCAACCTTATCTCCTTTTTTTAATATTTCTCTTTTCCTCCTTGAAGTGCCCCTCTTCAAAGAAGTGATTTTGTGATAATCCCAGTGTTTCCAGTAGAAGGGTCTTTTTATTCGCGGAATGACCTAAATCGGCTGAATTTGTTTTGAGTACATAACCTGTATTTTCTACATGATGAATTTGACTTTCGTGACATGCAATGCCAAACCTCTTTACTTCAAAATCAGCTGAGTGAAAGCAACCTGTACTTTAAAGGGAATGTATATGAATCCGAGTGCTGTGTAGCAACGTAGACCATTGATTCAGAATTTCTCCCTCTTGCCAACAAGCTTGCTGATTTTTACAATTATATAAATTCTCTTTAGCAGCCCCTTTTGGTTCTTGAAATGCATAATGTAAAAATGCTTAGTGTGAAGCAATGCATCCGTCTTCCCAGTAAATCACACTGAATTCAATAGGGCTGTTCAATTAGTAGAGAACTATGGTCAAGATACGTAACAATAGATTGGAAAGTATTTTGTATTAATCCAATTTAGGTTACTCAATCCAGCCAGATAAGTACCTACTGATGGTTGGGGGAGTTAGTACATGCGTGCAAGGGAAGTGCCACATGGTTCAGGAAGGATATGCAAGGGTGCAGTGCGGATTGTGGACTGCAGAAGGATGTGTGAGGGTGTGGGAAGGTGTGCAAGATTGTGAGTGAGGCATAGCAAGGGTTGAGGAAGTTACACAGAGGTGTAAGAAAGGTGCAGCAAGAGCTGGAAAGGAGATGCGGGGTTGCAGCATGGGTTGGGGATGGTGCAAGGGAAATGCCCCAATGGTAGTTAAGTAATGTCTCTGATAGGTGGCCCAAGAGGTCGTTGGTTGCCTAGAATATTGTCTACTGTGTGTATATACTCCCTCCCTTCCTCCCTCTCTCTCTCTCTCTCTCTCTCTCTGTGTGTATGTAGGTCTTGGCATATTCAGGTCTTTTCCCATGTACGGGAAAAGACCCAAATACGCCAAGACCTACATACCTATACCCGTGAAAACCTACGAGAAGATAGATAGAAAGAAAGATAGATAGATAGACAGTGTTTTTCTGGTGAACCACCTGGTCTGCCCAATATAGAAGGGAGCATACTGCTTCCCTTTCACCTTTCAACTCCAATCCAGGAGCCCTCAGGTTATTAACCTCTGAGCCACAAGTTGTTCTCCCTTTATCAGCTGAGCCAGGGAGAGATTAAGTGTATTTCTGTTGAAGCATATATATATGTAGGTCTTGGCATATTCGGGTCTTTTCCCATGTAAGGTTGAGAGTAACTTGGCGACGTTTCGATGAGGTCTCACTCATCATCTTCAGGCTGGTGCTTTTGGCTTCGTGCTTGTGCGAGCAAAGCGTGGTCAGAGCTGCCGTCTCTCTATAAATACTGGTGGGGAGTGTTGCTGTGAGCGGGTTGGTTGGCTGTGTGGTTGTATCTTGATTGGTAGATAGAGTGGGTGTTTGCAGATTGGTCGGCTGTTTCATAGCATCCTGCGTGGGTGTGGTCCTAGTCTTTTGTGTTGTAACAACCTGGTTAATGGGCTGTGTAAAGACACTACAGATAAAATCAGCAAAATTCTCCACAACATCAAGACAGCCTTCTGCACAGACCAAAAAATAGCCAACATCTTAAGAAACCCCAAAGACAAGATCCATCTAGAAAACCAAGGAATCTATGAAATACCATGCAAAATCTACCCAGCCACTTACATTGGACAAACTAATAGAAGAATAAATGCACGCATCGCAAAACACAAGAACGCAGTCAGAAAAGAAGAAAAAAAACCCTCCCTTTTCCAGCACCTTAAAACCACAGGACATGAAACTGATTTTGAAGGAACCAAATTAATCTCCAAAACTGAACACTATAACAAGAGAATAATTATAGAAACCATCGAAATAGAGAAACACCCCCACAACATGAACAAATGGGATGACAACTCCCACCTACCAGACATCTGGAAACTAGCCTTAGACAACAAACAAGTCTCAGGCACGAAAATTGACACCAGACCCAGGATAACATCCTCACCAGATTCAAACCCAAACCCATTCCGCAGACGAAACACAACCACCATCCAGAAGCCACACCATGCTGGCACCACTGGCTGCTGTGCCCCCCTCCAATCCCCACACAAAACAAGTTGTCATATGCCAGGAACACATGACAAGACCTTGGACTCGGAGCCAAACCAAAATCTGGATGCTGCATCACAGCCATCTGCTCAAGACATCACATCACAGAACTCCAGAGGCCACAATAACAAAGTTCAGGACATTAGACATTAGAACACAACCTACTACCCAGGATGTTACAGCACAAGACTCAGGAGGTCACATTCCCAGAACTCAGGACATTTCCAGGAAGCCCATTATCACTACAGGAGGTCACATTCCCAGAATTCAGGATGTTTCTGCATAGCCCATTAACCAGGTCGTTACAACACAAAAGACTAGGACCACACCCACACAGGATGCTATGAAACAACCGACCAATCTGCAAACACCCAATCCATCTACCAATCAAGATGCAACCACACAGCCAACCAACCCGCTCACAGCAACACTCCCCACCTCCCCATCAGTATTTATAGAGAGACGGCAGCTCTGACCACGCTTTGCTCGCACAAGCACGAAGCTGAAAGCACCAGCCTGAAGATGATGAGTGAGACTTCGTCGAAATGTCGCCAAGATACTCTCAACCTTACATTCGGAAAAGACCCGAATATGCCAAGAGCTACATGCCTATACCCGTGAAAACCTATGAAAACACCCCCCACACCCATACCCACATACATACATACACACCACACCACATCACATCACACACATACATACAAAACTGAGAATTACTAAAATATCTCTTTGTTATAATAAGGTCTGCAATGTATTGAGAGTATTAAACTTCTATCGCTACTCTAATCCTGAATTTTATTGTATGATAATTTTTTTTGTTAAAAAAAAACCCCTATCCCGTCTTGTTTATTCAGGACCATTTAGGAGAGACAGTACACTATTATTCATTAGGAGTTCCAAACAGGGGTGGGCTTCAAAAATTTTAGCAAGGGGTTCTCTGCCCGGTTGCTGGGTGGATGTGGCCTAGTCAGCCTCCTGCACCATGGCGGGGTTTGTGCTTTTGACCTCCCTGGGCTCCAGAGGATTTTGTCGAACCTCCGGGAGGGCAAAAACAGCCTCCTCAAGCTTTGGAAGCCCTCTGGAGGCCGGAAATGGGCTCATTTCCGGCTTTCCTGAACTTCTGGTAGGCTCGTTTTTCACTCTCTCCAAGCCTCCATGTGCATCCTGCACTTACCTTCATCCAAAATGGGCTGCGTGGGGACTCCTGTGAGGGGGGCCAGCCAGGAGTGGGATTTGGAGGTTCTCCAAACTGCACAGAATCTTAGCTAGAAGTTCTCCCAAACCCCTGTGAACCCCCAGCAGCCCACCTTTGGTTCCAAGCAATGGTATCCTCAATATCACCCATTGAAAACATAGTAGTAGACTAGCAACGGCACTTAGACCTACAGTATATACCAATTTATAGAGCTTTACAGCACTCTCGGAGAGATTTACAATGTCAACCTATCACCCCCAACAATCTGGGTCCTCATTTTACTGACCTCGGAAAGAGGGATGGCTAAGTCAACCTTGAGCAAGTCAGGATCAAACTGTTGGCTGTGGGCAGAATTAGCCTGTAATACTGCATTCTAACCACTGTGCCATCATGGCTCAACATAATAAGCAATGAGCTAATGTGGGCTTCTGAGAAAGACAATTGTAGGACTGCCTATCAAAAAAGTTGTTCTTGTTGTATCAGTTTTAGGCAGATGAGGTCTCTGATGAAGATCACCTCCTTTCCTTTTTTAAGCTGTTTGTTTTGGTGCATTAATATTTATTGTTGCTTATTTTCTTAATTTGCATGCTGCCTGGATTTTCAGTTCAATGATTTTCAGCAACATTGATCTTAAAGAGATGAAACTGCTTATTTTTCTTTTCTCTTCATCCCTTTTTCATTTTTTTTTCTTATTTGAATTTATATCCCGCCCTTCTTCGAAGACTCAGGGCGGCTTACATTGTGTTAAGCAATAGTCTTCATCCATTTTCTATATTATATACAAAGTCAACTTTATTGCCCCCAACAATCTGGGTCCTCATTTTACCTACTGTTCTGTTTCCCTCCCCCAATACTCCCAACAAAGAGTCAGTCAAAGGCCTTCTCTTCTAACTTATTTACATAGATAAATGTCCTGGCCACGTCTACCCACGAGCCTGCCAAGTCTCTGGAGATTTCATTTCATTTCATTTCATTTATTAAATTTTTATACCGCCCTTCTCCCGCAGGACTCAGGGCGGTGTACAGGCAAATAAAAACAAACAAGACACTATATATAAAATATAAAATTAAAAAACTTATTATAATTTGCCTAAAAATTTAAAAATCTATAAAAAACTAAAACCCCGTTTAAAATTAATAATAACTATAAAATCCATAAAAATTAACCCAGCCCGAATAAAAGATGTGTCTTCAGTTCGGCGAAAGGTCGAAGGTCAGGTATTTGGCGTAAACCGGGAAGTTCGTTCCAGAGTGTAGGAGCCCCACAGAAGGACCTTCCTGGGGCCGCCAGCCGACATTGCTTGGCGGGCGGCACCCTGAGAAGTCCCTCTCTGTGAGGCGTGCGGGTCGGTGGGAGGCATATGGTAACAGTAGGCGGTCCCGTAAGTACCCAGGCCCTAAGCCATGGGCGCTTTAAAGGTCATAACCAAAACCTTAAAGTGCACCCGAAAAGCCACAGGAAGCCAGTGCAGTCTGCGCAGGAGAGGTGTTACATGGGAGGTGCGACACTCCCTCTATCACCAGCGCAGCTGCATTCTGGACTAACTGAAGCCTTGAGTGCACCTCAAGGGAGCCCATGTGAGAGCATTACAATAATCCAAGCGAGAGGTAGCAGTGCGTGAGTGACTGTGCACAAGGCATCCCGATCAAGGAAGGCGCAACTGCGAACCAGGCGAACCTGGTGGAAGGCCCCCTGGAGCGGCCGTCAGATGATCTTCAAGCGACAGCCGCTCATCCAGGAGGACCCCTAAGTTGCGCACCCTATCCTTTGGGGCCAATAACTCGCCTCCAACAGTCAGCTGCAGCTGCAGCTGACTGAATCGAATACCGGCATCCACAGCCACTCCGTCTTGGAGGATTGAGCTTGAGCCTGTTCCTCCCCATCCAGACCCTTCCGGCTTCCAACCACCGGGTCAGCACTTCAACAACTTCATTGGGGTGACCTGGGGTGGAGAAGTACAGCTGAGTGTCATCAGCGTACTGATGGTACTTCACCCCAAAGCCACTAATGATCTCACCCAACGGCTTCATGTAGATGTTGAACAGAAGGGGCGAGAGAATCGACCCCTGCGGCACCCCACAAGTGAGGGCCCTCGCGGTCGACCTCTGCCCTCCTGTCAACACCGTCTGCGACCGGTCGGAGAGATAGGAGGAGAACCACCGATAAACGGTGCCTCCCACTCCCAATCCCCCCAGCCGGCGCAGCAAGATACCATGGTCGATGGTATCAAAAGCCGCTGAGAGGTCTAATAGGACCAGGGCAGAGGAATAACCCCTGTCCCTGGCCCTCCAGAGATCATCCACCAATGCGACCAAAGCTGTCTCCGTGCTGTAATCGGGTCGGAAGCCGGACTGGAACGGGTCTAGATAGACGAGGAAATTATAGATAAGCCCAGAATTACTCACGAATATATTCTTCCCTCCATTGATACAGTTTGCCCGCGCAAATTCATTGCTTTGTCCAAGACAAAAAACCAGGAAGTCCCGCCTCCTATTTATAGTCTCTGCAGATGTCACTGCATGACCATCATTCTTTGGCTTTGTCCCAACGCTTCCTCTGCTGCATGCACTGGTCACGTCTGCGCAGTCTTGCATCACTCCAAAACTGTTCTTGGGGTGTTGCCAAATCAGAAGGCTCGGGAGAATCAGGCCTTGCCGGCCCCTCCTCCTCCCTTTGGGTGGGTGCCAGGGAGGGAGAGGGCCCAAGAGAAGCAGGCCTTGCTAGGTCTTCTCCCTCACTTTCTGAATCATCCGAGTCCAGGAGTCCGGGTCCAGGAACCTGGGACACAACACCTACCTTATAAAGGATGGAAGGTTGAGTCAACCTTGGGCCTGGTGGGACTTGAACTTGCAGTAATTGCAAGCAGCTGTGTTAATAACAGACAGACTTAGTCTGCTGAGCCACCAGAGGCCCTTGTCTTGTTAGTTACTAAGCAATCATTTACAAACTACTCTGAGACTTTTTGGCTGAAGAAAATCTGTGAAATGCTTTAAAGAAATGAGTTAAGGAAATATAAAACTCAAATATCTCTTGGTTCTTTGAAAGAGTGGCTTAATTTGTACATAGGCCTTCCGGGCAGCAAGACAGTGATTGCATTAGTGAGTGGGTCATTGTACTACCTAGAGAAGAACAGTTTCAGTCCAACACACTGTCTTGGGATTCTCAGTCTAATTGTAGCTAACTATATATATATATATATATATATATATATATAGGTCTTTGTTATATATATATATATATATATATATATATATATATATATATATATATATAGGTCTTTGGTTGTTCGGGTTTTCTCCGTGTAAAATTGGAAGTGTCTTGGCGGCGTTTGAAGTCTCATTCGTCATCTTCAGGCTTCAGCTTCGTGCTTCTGGTAGCAACCATTGCTGCCAGAAGCCGCAACCAAGATGACGAATGGTATATATATATATATATATATTTGTTTTCTGAGTTCTTTCCTGTCATATCTCGTCTGTTGTTCGGGTTTTCTCCCGTGTAAAATTGGAAGTGTCTTGCCGACGTTTCGACGAAGTCTCATTCGTCATCTTCAGGCTTCAGCTTCGTGCTTCTGGGAGCAATGTGTGATTGCAGCTGTTTCTTCCTTTTAACTGCTAGTGGGGGTTTGAACTGATTGGGTGGGATCAGAGAAGCCATTGAGATAGAAAAACGGCCACACAGTATGAACAAACGAGATGACACCTCCCGCCTACCAGCCATTTGGAAACCCGCCCTTATTGACAAACGAGTCCCTAACACGAGGAATGACACCAGACCCACACTCACGAGGTCCACACAGGATGTCACCACCACACATCCACCCAGAAAGCAGACCCAAACCCACACTGATCATGAAGCACGACCAAGGACCAGAAGCCAGACCGCAGCTGCAACATTAGCCATTTCAAACCCCTCCAATCCATACATGCAGCAGACTGACACCCACTATGAAGATGTAGCACGACCACAAAGCCAAACAACAGCTAGGCAGCTCACCAGCTCAAATCCCCTGCAACACAGACTAAACTGAACACAACCAAGCCCCCACCCACACAGGACACACCCCCATCCAATCAGAGCACAAAAAAACTTCCATCCAATCAGAGCACAGCCAAGCTCCCACCCAATCAGTTCAAACCCCCACTAGCAGTTAAAAGGAAGAAACAGCTGCGATCACACATTGCTCCCAGAAGCACAAAGCTGAAGCCTGAAGATGACGAATGAGACTTCGTCGAAACGTCGCCAAGACACTTCCAATTTTACGCGGGAGAAAACCCGAATAACCAAAGACCTAACCAAAGACATACATACATACATACATACATACATACATACATACATACATACATACATACATATATATATATATATATATACACAGCTGCCTTTATATATTAAAATGCTGGTCAGCTCATTACCTAAGATTGGGTGGAGTAGAAACAATGTAAATAAAAAGTGTACATGCAACAGATTGTGAATTTCCCTGACAACAAATTTAGGAACATCAATATGGCTGAGATGTGCCGGGTGCCAATGGCTGGGTTGCCTTGGTAATTTCTAGGCACAGTAATGTGATTTTAGCAAGTAGAGCCTCTCATGAATATAAAATACTTTGTGCAGGGTGGGGGAGGACAGTCATTGTTAGCTGTCACATAGGACTTGAGGAAAGGAAGGGAAGAGCTACTCTTCCATTCATGTCTAGATAATCCTTATTTATAGACTGTAGTTGGGCCAAGGAACTGCATCACTATGGTTTTAAGGTGTGCTGTCACATGACAGTGCTGAAATATAATGGTAATCCCAGGAGTCCCAATTGCTGTTGGTAGGTGAAGCATGTGATCTCTATGGTGATCACGTGATCTCTATTTGTGACCGTCTGCCAGCTTCCCCATTGTGATGCTATAGAGTGAACAGGATGATCTCCAGGAGGGAAGGAGTAAGAACCAGAGTAGTAAGCAATAGTACTTAGATTTATATACTGCTTTACAGTGCTTTATAGCCCTCTCTAAGTGGTTTCCAGAGTCAGCATATTTCCCCCAGCAATTTGGGTCCTCATTTTACCCATCTCGGAAGGATGGAAATCTGAGTCAACCTTGAGCCTGGTGTGATTCAAACTGCCAAATTGCAGTCAGCCGGCAATCAGCAGAAGTAGCCTGGAGTACTGCACTCTAACCACTGCGCCACCATGGCTCAGAATCAACTTAGCCCAGATATTATGAGAGAAAGAGGTTGAAGGCAGCCTCTCCCTAAATTCACAGAGTGTCTTGTAAATGCAGATAGTAGAATCCTCAGTCTGATAATATTTTGTTTATAGGTGTGAAACTGTAAACTCAGCTTGGAAGAATTGTGTGTGTCATTCTTGATTTTTGGGCCTATTTGACAGCTGTGGACTTTACTTGTGGGAAGCTGCCAATGAAGGTTGCAAATGGTGGCACATGACTGCAGGATGCTGCAACATTGTAATTTTGAGTTGGTTGCTGAGTACCAAAATTATGGTCATGTGACCATTGGGTTGCTGCAACTGCCAACAAAGACCTGTTCTAAGAGCCCCTTGTCCAGCGCAGAACAAGTAGATGCTAAATGAGGACAACCTGTAATAGATAACAGTAGTAAGTTAGACTTACTGAGAGGTGGATACTAAATGCAATGCTAGGTGCAATAGAAACAAATTCCAAAGTCCAAGCCAGAATGTGTCCAGTAACACAGTTCACCATGAGAGAATGCTATTTATTTGTTTTTGTTTATTAGTTGTTTATTAGGGCCTCTGTGGCTCAGACTGGTAAGACAGTCTGTTATTAACAGCAGCTGCTTGCAATTACTGCAGGTTCAAGCCCCACCAGGCCCAAGGTTGACTCAGACTTCCATCCTTTATAAGATAGGTAAAATGAGGACCCAGATTGTTGGGGGCAATAAGTTGACTTTGTATATAATATACAAATGGATGAAGACTATTGCTTGACATAGTGTAAGCTGCCCTGAGTCTTCGGAGAAGGGCGGGATATAAATGCAAATAAAAAAAAAAGTTGTACTTCCAAGTGATATTATTCATTCAACACTACGTGGAAATAATTCTAAAGCACCCCCAAAGTCAGTACAACTGGTTTAAGTAGAAAAGAGTCAGAAGATTAAGATTTATCTGGAACAGAGCAAGGATACAGGTTCACAGTAGTAAACACAAGAGCTACAGTTTCTAGAGATCAGTTTGTTTTGAACATAGAAATGATTGATAGAGCGTTCTGTTGCTGCTGCTGTCCTTCCCTTTTCCTCCTCTCTCTTTTCCTCCCTCTTTTCTCCTCTTCTTCCTCTTTCATAAATGGATAATTTGAACTCTTAGAATTATAGTTAAACTGATCACACTCTCTTGAAAGAAAAGTATGAGCCACGGTGGCGCAGTGGTTAGAGTGCAGTACTAAAGGCAACTTCTGCTGACTGCTGGCTGCCTGCAATTTGGCAGTTCAAATCTCACCAGGCTCAAGGTTGACTCAGCCTTCCCTCCTTCTGAGGTGGATAAAATGAGGACCCAGATTGTTAGGGGCAATATTCTGACTCTGGAAACCACTTAGAGAGGGCTGTAAAGCACTGCAAAGTGGAATCTAAGTCTATAGTGCTATTGCTATTGATCTATTTGATCATTTCAAAATTTGACTCATTGTTTGACCAAGCTCTTTTGGTGATGCAGTGGTTAAAGTGCAGTATTGAAGGCAAAAACTCTGCCCACAGCCTGGAGTTTGATCCTGATGGAGCTCAAGGTTGATTCAGCCTTCCATCCTTCCAAGACTGGTAAAATGAGGAGCCAGAGTGTTGAGGGCAATGTGCAAATAATGCTTTTAACTTGTAAACCACCGAGAGGACATTGTAAAGTACAATGGGACAGTACCTAAGTCTAAATGCTATTGGTATTGCTATCGACTAGGAGTAATTGTCCCCATTTGCCCACCCCATCCCTAACCACAGGTCCAGAACTGCAACATACATTTTGTGTCTCCTCTCTGCTCTTGCTATCCTGTATCTAAACCTGTGATATTTGTATGGTTCCATTCACTTGCATTGCTAATTGAGGTAAGTTCTAACTTTTGTTCCTTGGCAAACTTCAAGTGTGATTTCAGGAAACTACATATAAAAAGAGTTCTGATAGAACATATGGCAAGAAACAGGAGGGACAATTGCTTTCCAAGTATAATTACCTGAGAAGATGCTGTTTTATTGGATGTAATGATCACACAAAAACCTCAGATAAAAGGTAAACACAAGAGAGCAGCTTGGTTTCTTTTTTAATTAAAGAGAGAAGCAAATGTGAAGACCCCTCTCTTTCTTTTCAAGCAATGCTATTTTCTTATGGCTCTGAAAAGGACAGATCTCTGTATCATGGAATAATGTTTATATATATCTATATCTATATCTATAAAGAGAGCATAGCTTACTCTAGTGCTCCTGCTGTTGTTAGTTTTGAAGTTGTGTCCTACCCTATGGACAATGTTCCTCCAGCTTTCCTGTCCTCTACCATCCTCTGGAGTCCATTTAAGCTCACGCCTTCTGCTTCAGTGACTCCAGATTCAAATAATTTAACAACCGGTTCTCTGCCCTAATGATTTCTTCCAACAACCAGTTTGCCAAACTACTCAGAAAGTTAACAACCAGTTCTCCTGAAGTGGTGCGAACTGGCTGAATCCTACCACTGAATGACTCCATCCAGCCAACTTGTTCTCTGTCATCCCCTTTTTCTTTTGCCCTCAATCTTTCCCAGCATTAGGCTCTTCTCCTTCCTTCTCATTAGGTGGCTAAAGTATTTGAATTTCATCTTCAGGATCTGGCCTTCTAAAGAGCAGTTGGGGTTGATCTCCTCTAGGACTGACCAATTTGATCACCTTGCAGTCCAAGGGACTCGCAGGATTCTTCTCTAGCACCAGAGTTCAAAGGCCTCAATTCTTTGGCGCTCAGACTTTCTTATGGTCCAACTTTCATAGCCATACATTGCAACTGGGAAAACCATTGTCTTGATTATACGCACTTTTGTTGTCAGGGTGATGTCTCTGCTTTTTAGTACGCTGTCTAGATTTTCCATAGCTTTCCTCCCCAGGAGCAAACATCTAGTGCTGTACACCAAAGCAAAAGCACTTAACTAATCAGCCCTGAACTATTGGGGGGTGCGAATGTGTCAGGTTTTCCAACTGTATCTAGATGAAGGAGGCACTTGATTGATTGACTGACTGAAGGCATTCTCCCAGATTTTATCCCAATGCTATTGTACCTAAGAGACTTTCAAAGGGAGATTCGAGGGGTTACTCTAAGAGTTTATGCATGAAAAGTGGCTCTTCCGTTACCGAGATAGGAGCCCTTTAAATGCAGCCACTTTTAATGCAAACTAGGGCTTCTTCACACATTGCTCAATTACTGAAACTCTGGAGATGTCTGCATGAGCCATCTTCGATGAAAAATGAAACAAACAGCTCTGCAAGGGAATGTAAGTGGCCTAACTTTCATTTTCTGAATCCATTTTGTAGTTCTGTGCATCCCTGAGGACATCAATGGGGATATGGTGGGGCTTGATCTTATCCACAATGCTATTGCAGACAGCTTGCCCACTTCTTTCTTGCCTTCCTGATTATCCATCCGCCTGATTTTTATACCAAGAGCCAGAAAGATCTCTCTTTCTTACTCTGTCTTATCTTTGACTCCTTACATTTGAGGTATAATCTGGAACTGATGAGTGATGAGAAGTATCAAGCTACAAATACAACAACAGGAATATGAATTTAACATGACAGGTTGGTCCATTAATCTCAAATTCCATATGATCCCATTGAAATGTGACTCATCAAACAGGAATCCAAACTTAAGGGTGCATGCTTCCCTATATACGCAAATGGCAGAGCACAAATTTTGTTGAATTCCATAATCTGGTGTCTCAGTGTCCCAGTCTTCTCATTTAACCGCAGGTTCTTGCAAGGTGTATATCCACACAGTGGTGTAGACTCATGTAATTGCCTCAAACATTGCAGCATATGCTGTGTGAACATAGGGTGCACCATCATAATGTATAATGAGCAAGGCAGCTTTCTGTTCAGTTACATTTGAGAAACTATTTCTGGCTCACTTTTCAGCTTGCTGGCCTCAGGCGCTCTTCTGTTTTTAGCAAAACTGTTTTAAAATCAAAGAGCTGGGTTGAGGGTTGTGAAGCAATGGGAAGAAAACAGCTGAGACAGATGTACAGCCTTGATACTAGACTTACTCCAAGCTGACTCTTTTTAGACACCACCAAGTGCCCAACACCGTTAGGAGCCATTCACATCAACCCATGAGCAATGACACTGATGCATATTGCTTGCTTGATCAGAAGGCATGGCATGTGGTTGATTGGAGAAGGTTGCTAAATCTTGTTCCTCAAGCCCACCTTATTATATCTCATGTGAATTTTTGGAAATGAAATGCCCCCCTCCCTTCTTCTTTACTTTCTCCTTTTAACTCTAGATTGAAAACCATATTCAGGGAGGGGGGAGCGAACAGGACAACTTTCTCAGTACCATGGACAGTGACATGATAATCTATGAGCCCATTTGGGGTTTTAGATTCTTAGGTTTGGAAATTAAAATTGCAGAAACAAAGTTGAAGTGAAAAAAAAAATTGCTTTGAAGAATATTGGGAGTGAGTATTTACTTAATATCTACCATCAACTTAAGGAAGCTACACATTTTCCCAGAATGATGTGGCTTTCTTCTACAACTGATGTAAGGTGTGAGAAAATACATTTTATTTAAAGAATTGTTGATAGGTCCTACGTACATGTACTCCGAAGCATTTTTTTTCCTTCAAGTCCTTATCAAGTGCCAGGCTCTTTGGTTCTTCTTTTCAAAGCATGATTCTCATCACGTTCTCTAAATGTGATGAGGCCATATGCATTCAAATAACAGACTCATTTCCAATTTAGAACCAACATATTGCTATGCATATTAGAATAAAAACTGATTCTCTTGAATAGTCTTCAGATGAACTGGGAAAGATTGGCTCCCTTCATTGATAACAGGGATGTTTATGGCTGATTGTTTCCACAGAAGTAAATCATCTCTCTATGAATCTAGGAATCAAAGCTTATATCATGGTCTGTAGAAGTTCTAAAATATATTCATCTCCAAGTTTATTCATCTTCGGCATCTGCCTTTGTAACTTCAGTTAAGGAAAATCCAATAAATAAGAGGCTGCCCTTTTTTTTTTTTGAGATTTGTTCTGTGACCATATAGCTTCACCTAAATGTTTAACAAAATAGGCAGTCCTGGAATCGCTTCACGTTTGGAGCAGGAGAGTGCAACTTGGCTTCATTCGCTCTGCTTATCTGGCAGAGGTTCCAGTGATGCCCCCGTTCTGATTTGGTGCCACTATGAATTTCTTTCCTCCAATATAAATAATGTATGTCCACCATATGACATTTATAGTTGATTCCCAACTATGTATCTGAAATATTTCTACTTCTATTCTATCTTGCTCCACAATATGTATTTATTTAAGGACTTTATGTATCATCCACTTTAAAATTCCAGGCAGAAAAAGAACACCAAGGGCCTCTGGTGGCTCAACAGACTAGACTAGACTAGACTAGACTAGACTAGACTAGACTAGACTAGACTAGACTAGACTAGACTAGACTAGAATAGAATAGAATAGAATAGAATAGAATAGAATAGAATAGAATAGAATTTTATTGGCCAAGTGTGATTGGACACACAAGGAATTTGTCTTGGTGCATATGCTCTCAGTGTACATAAAAGAAAAGATACGTTCATCAAGGTACAACATTTACAACACAATTGATGGTCAATATATCAATATAAATCATAAGGATTGCCAGCAACAAGTTATAGTCATACAGTCATAAGTGGAAAGAGATTGGTGATGGGAACTATGAAACGATTAATAGTAGTGCAGATTCAGTAAATAGTCTGACAGTGTTGATGGAATTATTACTAAGCAGTCTGTTATTAACACAGCTGCTTGCAATTACTGCAAGTTCAAGTCCCAACAGGCCCAAGGTTGATTCAGGCTTCCATCCTTTATAAGGTAGGTAAAATGAGGACCCAGATTGTTGGGGGCAATAAAAGTTGACTTTGTATATAGTATACAAATGGATGAGACTATTGCTTAACACAATGTAAGCCGCCCTGAGTCTTCGGAGAAGGGCGGGATATAAATTCAAATAAAAAACAAAACACCATACATAACCATTGCTTCTATATCAGGGGTTCAAACCAGGGGTGAAATCTACTTAGCTTCCTTACCGGTTTGGAAGTGCATGCACCATGCGCGCGTCACATGCGCATGCAGACCTGTGCATGCGCAGAAGGTAAAACCAAGAAGTAATGACACCCAAGTGGGTGGGCAGAGCTTCATTCCACCATTGCTACTGGATCACCGAACTGAGATCGAGAGATCATGGTTGTCCCAAAGGTGCTTTCTTTTTTTTTTTCTCGCCCTCAAGAGGCAACTAACTGGACTTTCTGGTTTTTCTTTGAAGATGTTTTGCTTCCCATCCAAGAAGCTTCCAGGAATTTTTTCCAACACCAAAGTTCAAAAGCATTGATACTCTTCCTATCCTGCTTTTCCAAGCTCCAATTTTTGCTTCCAGTGTATCACAGGGAATAGTATGGCTTGCACAATTCTGATCTTTGTAAATGTAGACCAGGGATGAGCTTCACTTACCTTTACCACTGGTTCGCCGCCTGCTTGCATGCTCGCTATGTGCATGTCTGCGCATGTGCCCGGCCCTTCACACATGTGCTTTGCTCACTCATGTGCCTTCTTTGCATGCAGCCGGCCTTGAAAAAGTGTCTAAATAGCACAACTTGGAACCGGGGCAGGTGGGAACTGGTGCAAACCACCTGAATACCACCTCTGATGTAGACACTTTGAAGCATTTGAATATCTTTTCCAAAGTATTCATGGCTGCTTGTGTGTATCTTATTTTGTTTGTTTGTTTGTTTATTAATCGTTGGCCACCCCTCTTACCTTAGGGTACCTCTGGGCAGCTTACATTTACATATACAGTTAAAACATAAAAACATTAAAAAGTAAAAAAAAATATTCAATAATAACGGAACAAGTGCTCATATTTCTTGAGTGCTTTGATGATCGTTTCTAAAAAGCAGAAGCTACTCACCCCTTCGGTATTTTCACTGCCAGTTCTAAGGCTGATTGTTCTACCTGTTGTCATTAGTTTAGTCTTCCTTTATATTGGCTCTGATTATCTTGATGGAAATACTTTCAGCACCGTCCATTAATCTTTAGTTTTTGGATCTTCCCATCTTCAGTTTAGGCTTATAGTGGACCTCTGAACTAGAGTTTAGAGTGGTGATGGCGAACCTATGGCATAGCCCAGTGGTGAAATGTAAAATTTGTTACTACTGATTCTGTGGGCGTGGCTTGGTATGTGTGGGGTAATGTGACTGGGTGAGCGTGGCGAACTTTTTTTTTCTTTTAAAAGCATTTTTTCTACAACCTCTTCGGCTGACGATCCCAGCTGAGCCATGCAATCATCAGAGGCTTTTTTTTTTACTTTTTAAAAGCATTTTTTCTTCGGCCGAAGAAAAAATGCTTTTAAAAGCAAAAAAAAAAAAACCTCTGATGATCGTGCGGCTCAGCTGGGAATGGGAGGGGCAGGGATTTTTGCTACTGGTACTCCAAACCACCCACCAGCATCGCTACCAGATCTGGCAATCCGGTCCGAAATGGGTGCATTTTACCCCTGGTATAGCCGTATCAGTGGGCACGCGAGCTGAGCTCCGGCACGTGCATAATGATTTTTGGGCCTTTTGGGCCCACCAGAAGTATGGAAACAGACTGTTTCCTTCCTCCGGAGAACCTCGGGGGCTGGGTGGGTGGGTTTTGCAGAAGGCCCATTTTTTGCTCTCCCCGGCCTCCAGAGCAATGGCAAAAATGTTAGCCATCACTGGTTTAGAGGCAAGCCAGAAAACTCAAAATGAACAATCAAATGAAAAACTGAGCGTGTTTGAAGGCCTACTATTACTATTTACTAATAGAAAATACTATTTCAAAGGAGAGCATTCATGTGCTCTTCTTTTAGTTGCTCCTCTAATTCCAACTTTAGCAAGTGGTATAACAAGTATTTAGCCATCATCGATATTATTGAGTTTTATAATAAACTGGAGCTTGTCAGAGGTTGTTGCAGCACACACAATCAGACAATTCAGCAGGATTCAAAACTTCTTTATATATATAGTAACACATAAGGCAAATATACAATACGCATGCTGGTTCTTCCAACATGGTAGAGAGAAGAGATTGTAAGGAAGTGCAAACACAGTCACAAAATGGAAGCACAAAATAGAGGCCAGCAAAAGGAGGCAAGCAAATCGAAGCTGCAAAATGGAGAAGGCAAAATGGAGGGGGGAGAAGCTAGTACCCTCAAGCTTATATACAGAACAGTTAAGCCACGCCCAGGCTCCAAATTGCCTCTTATGGCCCCATACAACAAATACTATATTTCAGTTACCAAACAGTCTCCCATTGGCTGACCTGTTGCTATGCCTATTCCAGTTCATGAATATACTGACAGAGCTTGCTTTTTTGGTATCAGATTAGATCAAATCGTCTCTTCCTTCTTTCTGGAACTGAAGTCAGCTATTCTGTGTCAATAGCTATTATCCCAATGACTTCAGAACACTCTTTCAAGTTCTGTCCTGAAAAGAGTACGGAATTTCTTTCTGGGATTATATTAATATAAAGCCATTTGGCTTTAGTCAAGTGAGACAGTAAACAAGAAAGTAAATGTCAAAGTCATTAGCTTATCCATTGAAAGTCACCCCAAGTGGCTTCTCTAGCCCAGAATAATTCAGACCTGTTAATCACTTTGTGGAGTAATTCAGGCCATTCTTGTTCTTCCAGGGCCTTGGGATTTGTGGCAACTACTGTGGCCAAGACAAGGACAGGCTTAAAATCAAAACAAACCCATCTTTTTCAAAAGGACAAGGTTTTGTCAGAGCAAAAGAGAAGCTGCAAAAAATAAATAGCAGCTTAAAATATGTTTCCTCACATTCTCCTAACGCTTTTATGTTTCACATTTGATCTTTAATGTTTTTATGGTGCATGAAGTTGTCCCAAAGGTGTTTTTCCAAAAGACAACTGGACTTTTTTTGGTTTTTCCTTGTAAACATTTAGCTTCTCATCCAAGAAATGTCTTTAGTTTTGGCTGAATGGGGGGCGGGGGGGCGGGGAGTGGAAGGTGCATGAAGTTACCTGATGGGACCTTCATCACCGGAAGCTTTCTAGAAGAGACTGGACTGCCATTTGTCGAAAATGGTGTAAGGCCTCCTGCTTGGGTGAGGGGTTGCACTAGAAGACCTACAAGGTTTCTTCCAACTCTTTTAATCTGTTAAATCTATGTTGTGCCCATTCCTCAGAGCAAAGTGATGAAAAGTAACAAAATGATCCTAATTAGTTGCTGATGGTAAGGACTTCCTTCTGAATTTGGAACAAGCATCAGATGTAAACATTGTTGTGACCGAGGCCCAAGTAGTGATTATCAAACACAATTCAGTCCTGAACAAACTTATTTTATTAAAAGAAGCTGAGAATTAATTCATTCTCAGCTTAGGCCAAAACAAATTCTTCCTAAACAGTCCTGTGGCCTTATCACCAACCTTTATTGTCTTTGGCAACCTGCCAAACACTTTTCTTGGCAAAACCCCAAAAAATTCAAAACATACTGATAAGAAGCAATGGAATCAATGTTGCTTTTCCACAAAGAACCCAATGGCTTGTTGCTGCTCTTTTAAGCCTTATGGGAGGGGCCAATCACCTTCTGGCCTTATTTCCTGAGTTATCCTTTTTGCTTCAGCTGCTCTTGTCTTCTGGCAGCTCTTCTCAGGCATGCACTAGGACCAGGCTCCTCCTGTTCCTCTGCCTCTCTGCTGTCCATCTCTGGAGGCTCCGGAGTCTGTGCATCGCTCCCAGATGGCCCTGGCCCCATCTCTGCCTTTGACACAGAGCTCTTGCCCGGGCCTTCCCCTGACTCCAGGACTGGCCCATCATCCTCTCCAGCCTCCTCACTGTCCGACTTTGCTGCCAGGTCCACAGGCTGCTGGCAGACCACAACAGACATAGACATAGATGATGTTAATCATACTTGTCCAACCTTTTGATTTTCCTGGGTTGCACTGAGTGAAGAGGAATTGTCTTGGACCATATATAGAACATATGATATAATTAATGTATATAAATCACATAATATTAAAAGTTTATGATCTTATGAGGCCACATTTTACTAACTGGCCGGAGTTGTTTGCAGCCAGTGGTGCCCTGATTGGACATGCCTAATTAGATATAGATATAGACTTAGACTACATATAGATATATAAAGTCATATTGCATTTTTTTTTCATTTTTATCCACAGTGAAAGTCATAGTCTTAATACTGTTGATCAGATTGGCTAAGGATAATTGTTGATGGGTAAGATTTAAAGCCTTACTTTGGTGAATTTTAGGAACATAAGGATGTTTCATGAAATGGAAAGGGATACCTGCCCATTTCATGTGTAGCTGTTTTACTACTTTCACTGCTGAAGTATTAAGAATCTAAAACTTTTAAACCCATTGTCCCATACAAATCATAGCTGGATACATGAAGAACAGCAAATCACTGGTTCTTTGTAAGATGAGGCCTCTCCATCTGCATGTCTAAGCAAGTGGCTAATCATAATAAGTAGCTTTCACAGTCAATTTCCAGTCTTGGAACATCGTTCTTATCTCTAACAACTATTGAAAAAGAAACTCAAATCCTAAACTGAAGAAAGGTAATGCATTAGCTGTCAAACACGATGGTAAACCTGATTTTGGGAGGAGAAATTTATTTTCTGTTTCCAAAGTTTTTTTTTTTTTTTAAAGGAGTAAAATAGGTTTAGCACACTTATTTCACCCTTTAAATCCTGCAATCTTTCTAAGAGAAAAAAGGAATAAACTCACAAGAGTAGTTAAAAAAAATATCCTTTGCCTCTAGTATTTTATCATGCCAGCCATTGTGGCCTATATGAGTTTCAAAGTCTCCAGCAACAAACAGAAAGGACACATTTTGACCACAAACATTTTGTCCCCCACACCAACTGTAAATATTTGGCTTGAATTGTGAAACCTGAGAATTTTCAACCAACAACATATGCGCACACTTTAAACCCAAGAATACACAGAGGCAGAAGCTTGTCCACCCCAAAAATAAAGCACCCAGACACAAACTGAGCAATATATTGTTGGAAGAAATACCCTCCTGGGTTCAGTTCCAAGTGGGGAAAAAGACACTGGATTCATGGAAGTTGCTTGGAAGGAAGGTTCATTGATGAACATGATCACATGGCTTGGGATCCTGGGCAAAAAGGGCAGAGATGCTGAGAGTGCCTGGGTTTTATACCCTCTGTTGGGCTTTGAATTTGAGCTTGTGTTCTGATTGATTGTCAGACTCCCATGGGGCCATGCAGGGGTAACTTTGTAGGATGTCTTTTGAGTCCCAGGCTTGGTTGACTCTTGCTGGTATTGATGTAATGAAAGGGCTTTGGGCAATTCCTACTATGGCTCTGCCTGAAGGAGTTACATCTTTCTTATGGAGAATAGACTGGCCCAGTATCTTCATGGAAGCCTCCAGTGATGAAGCTCCCACAACTTCTGAAGCCAAGCTGTTCCATTGGTTGATTGTTCTCACTGTCAGAAAATTCCTCCTTATTTCTAAGTTAAATCTCTCCTTGGTCAGTCTCGATCCATTATTCCTTGTCTGGCCTTCAGGTGCTTTGGAGAATAGGTTGACCTCGTCCTCTCTGATCTCTACTCTCATTTTATTATTTATTGTTTTTAAAGTGCTTTTAAGGCTATTCCTTTGTTGTCATGATAGCAGCCATTGTTTCCAGGGGTTCATTCCTAAGAGAGGGCATTTGTCATTAAGAAGGAGTCTTTTCCAAGTGTTGGAAGAAATGTCCTTCTGGGTTCAGTTCTAAGTGGGGAGAAAGACACTGGAAACATGGTGGCTGCTTGGAAAGATGGTTTTAATGGTGGACAGGATCACATGCCTTGAAGATCTTCGGTGAAGAGAAAAAAAAGGGAAGAGATGCTGAGAGTGCCTGAGTTTTATACCCTCTCTGGGCTTTTGAATTTGAGCTTGTATTCTGATTGTTGTCAGACTCCCATGAGGCCATGCAGGGGTAACTTTGTAGGTTGTGTTTTTGAGTCCCAAGCTTGGTTGAGCCTTGCTAGGTGATGATGTAATGAAAGGGCTTTGGGATTCCTATTATGGCTCTGCTTGAAGGAGATAGATCTTTCTTATGTAGAATGGCTCAGAGCTTAATGGCCCATTAACAAAGGTGGGGGGGGCTGAGTTTCTGCCTCCCTTTTAGGGGAAATATTTTGCCCTTTTAATATTTCCTAAAATATCTCATTTTCCTAGGAAAATGCTAACTTCCTACAATATGAAGTACAATGCAGTGAGATATGTGCAGATCTCCACATTGGAGAACCAAAACAAGCACTTCACAAACCCATGGCGCAATATAAGAGAACAAGCTCATCAGGACATGATTCAGCAGTCCATCTGCGTTTGAAAGACAAAGATCACTCTTTTGAACAGCAAAGTCCACATTCTGGGTAGAGAAGATCCCTGATTTAAAAGAGGGGTCAAAGAGGCCATTTATGTCAAAATTGAACAGTTGACTCTCAACAGAGGGCGAGGGATATAACACTACCTCTCTCCTGTCTACAACACAGTCCTTTCAGCAGTCCCAAGAAGGTTCCATACTCATTTGCACTCTAATTTAGGTGACCCTGAGGGTACAGATAACCCTCCAAGTGGCCTCAATGGCTTTCAGAGAGCTAACAACTGACCTTCAGAGTGCTAACAACCAGATAACTGCAAAGAATATACATCCTTCCATTCCCCATTCAGTCAGAACTGAAGAAGCTTCTTGGATGAGAAGCAAAATGTTTTCAAGAAAAAAAATAGGAAAGTCCAGTTGCTTTTTGAAAAGCACCTTTGGGACAACCATGACCTTGAGAATCTCCATAAGCCAGGAGCCAGGATAGAGTTTGAAAGTACTACTAATTTATTTCCTGCTACCTAGACACATGACTCTGATCTACTAACAGGCAAGACAAACTGTCACCAGATAATAGTCAATGGACTTCAAGAGAGGCTGGAAGTGGTTCTCCGAGGAGCTGAGGGAGATGAAACGCCGGAGAAGATGCCTAGAGAGTGCTTGGAGATCCAGCCGTTCAGAAGCTGATCAGACACTAGTTAGGTCATATAGTAGGACCTACCTAGTGGCATTGAGAGACCCGGGCCAGATCTTCCGCGCCCCCCATGGGGTGCGCGGCTCCTGGGAGGCGCCTTTAGTGAATCACTGATCTATACGATAAAATTGTTCAGCTTCGGGATGGGTTGGATCAAAATTGGGTAGATCCAGGTGAGAGGTCGGAGACTCGTCTTGTTGAGACTGTTTGGGATGGATTTGACCCTGTGACTCCTGAGGACATGGACAGGTTGTTGGGGAGATTGAATGCCATCACATGTTTACTGGACCCGTGCCCCTCCTGGCTGGTGCTGGCCACGCAGGAGGTGACACAAGGCTGGCTCCGGGGGATTATTAATGCTTCTTTGTTGGAAGGGGTTTTCCCTGCTGCCTTGAAAGAGGCGGTGGTGAGACCCCTCCTCAAGAAGCCTTCCCTGGACCCAGCTGTTTTAGGAAATTATCGTCCGGTCTCCAATCTTCGCTTTGTGGCGAAGGTTGTAGAGAGTATGGTGGCAAGTCAATTACCCCAATACCTAGATGAAACTGTCTATCTAGACCCATTCCAGTCCGGCTTTCGGCCCGGATACAGTACAAAGACGGCTTTGGTCACGTTGGTTGATGATCTCTGGAGGGACAGGGACAGGGGTTATTCCTCTGCCCTGGTCCTATTAGACCTCTCAGCAGCTTTCGATACCATCGACCATGGTATCCTGCTGCACCAGCTGGGGAGTTTGGGAGTGGGAGGCACCGTTTATTGGTGGTTCTCCTCCTATCTCTCTGACCGGTCGCAGACGGTGTTGGCAGGGGGGCAGAGATCAACCGCGAGGCGCCTCACGTGTGGGGTGCCGCAGGGGTCGATTCTCTTGCCGCTCCTGTTCAACATCTATATGAAGCCGCTGGATGAGATCATCAGTGGTTTTGGGGTGAGGTACCAACTGTACGCTGATGATACGCACCTGTACTTTTCTACCCCAGGCCACCCCAATGAAGCTGTCGAAGTACTGTCCCAATGTCTAGAAGCCGTACGGGTCTGGATGGGGAGAAATAGGCTCAAGCTCAATCCCTCTAAGACGGAGTGGCTGTAGATGCCGGCACCCCGGTACAGTCAGCTGCAGCCGCGGCTGACTGTTGGGGGCGAGTCATTGGCCCCGATGGAGAGGGTGCGCAACTTAGGCGTTCTCCTGGATGGGCGGTTGTCTTTTGAAGATCACTTGACGACCATCTCCAGGAGAGCTTTTTATCAGGTCCGCCTGATTCACCAATTGTGCCCCTTCCTTGACCGGGATGCCCTATGCACGGTCACTCATGCTCTTGTTACCTCTCGCTTGGATTACTGCAATGCTCTCTACATGGGGCTCCCCTTGAAGAGCACCCGGAGGCTCCAGTTGGTTCAGAATGCAGCTGCGCGGGTGATAGAGGGAGCCGTTCATAGCTCCCATGTAACACCACTCCTGCGCAGACTGCACTGGCTACCTGTGGTCTTTCGGGTGCACTTCAAGGTTTTGGTTACTACCTTTAAAGCGCTCCATGGCTTAGGGCCGGGTTACTTATGGGACCGCCTACTGCTACCGATTGCCTCCCACCGACCCGTGCGCTCTCACAGAGAGGGACTCCTCAGGGTGCCGTCCGCCAAACAATGTCGGCTGGCGGCCCCCAGGGGAAGGGCCTTTTCTGTGGGGGCTCCCACCCTCTGGAGTGAACTTCCCCCAGGACTCCGTCAACTGCCTGACCTTCGGAGCTTCCGCCGCGAGTTGAAGACTTACCTATTTATTCGCGCAGGACTGGCATAGAAAAATTTTAGTAGTTTTTTATATTTTGATGTAAATTTTATGGGGTTTTTATGGTTTTAAATGGTTTTAATTTTGGCCTGATATTCAATAAGTTTTTTAATTATTGTTTTATGTGTACATAATTATTGTTTTATTCTGGCTGTAAACCACCCTGAGTCCTTCGGGAGAAGGGCGGTATAAAAATCTAATAAATCTAATCTAATCTAATCTTATAGGGGTGTAGAGACTCCAGACTGATGATCCAGCCATCCCACTCAGCCTGGTCATCTCCTATACCCTTGATCATTTGGTTTGGATCATCTGTCCCCAATTGCAGTAATTTCTGAATGACTGAAGATACTTTCTGAGGTATAAAGAAGTATGTGTGGTGCAGGGGTGAAATGTTCCTGGTTTGGCCCAGTTTGGCACGTGCACTACCCAACCGGTAGGGAAGGTAAGTAGATTTCACCCCTGGTGTGGGGGCGGGTGGGGGCGGGTGGGGGAGAGGAATATAGGGATTGTTTCTGTTTTTCATACTTTCTTGTGATGTTCCAAATGTAACCAGAGAATGAATCTTTCTTAAGGGCTCTTTGACAGGGCAGCGGCAAAAAAAATCAGGTGACAGAGTCACCTACTCATCATCACCAAATATTGGTTTTCCTCTGCCAGGCCCGGGTGCCTCAAGCAAACCACATATTTTTTCATTTGTTTGGATCACTGTTCATTACAAGGAGGCACCAAGGAAATACGCTTCATCCTGAGAAGGTCCTGCAAAGGCTCATTTTATTGAGTAAAGCTGTCATGTTCTCTTGGGCTTCATTTAATACTTAGGGAAACAATGTTGACATTGGTTCAGATATGAAGGATGAGTTCAGCGAGGAAGCAATTATTGTTTTGGTACCACACGAAAATAAGGTAGGGAACCTAACTTACCTTCAGCATCCTCAAGGGAGAAAAAACAAAACAGTCCAGTTGCCTTTTGAAGAAAAAAGCACCTATGAGACTTCAGCATCCAGCTAACATTTTGCCTTTGAACATATCCAAAGATACCTCTTTTGGTGCCCTCTGCAAAACAACGTGTTCCGTACATGTAATTGGACCCCTACTCTTCTCCTTCAAGTTGGCTTATCAGCAGGGTGGATGATCATTTTAATGTAATAGCATCTCAAGCAATTTAGGGTCCTGCGGCATGGTGCATTGAACTGCTGATTTACTTAGAGCTAGACAAAGGCAGAGGCTCAAAAGAATTTCATGTCCCGGTTAGGTCTGCACATTTTACTTGACTTAGCACTGTTTTCTGAGCGCAATAAGGGAAAATGTTGCCTTTCTCCCACTTCTAGCCTGTTACAAATGCACCCCATGTCTATGGGGTTTTTTTTAAAGCTTCAATTTAAAACTGTTTTCTGACTTCAGCTGTCTTAAGTCCTTGGGAACAGATGCAACCAATATTTTATTCCATTCTATTAGCAATCCAATTGCAGCACTGCCTGGTTTGTGTCCTATCCTCCAGGAGCTAGATATTGTCCTTTGTAACCATTTCATTATGGGCTGCTAACCAGCTATGCTCTCTGCTGATCAGCTATAGCTCCCCCCCCACAATAATCTTGCAATTGATCAAAGGCCAGCTGATTATTGAGTTATTAAACTATACACAATTATAGAAGCTTGTGCTTTATTCAAGCCTTATATCTCCTAGTACAGTGGTTAGATGGCTAACCTTTTTGCCATCGCATGCCAAAAATGGGGGGAGTGTTGGGGGGGGTTGCACGCACGTGAGCCCACACCCATAATTCAATGCCCCTCACCCCCCCACATGCACTTGTGACACCCCCCCCCATGCGACCCCTGCTTTTGGCACTTGATGGCCCGGTGGGCCCGGTAGGGCCGTTTCCCCCCCATCCCCCAGGCTCCAGAGGCTTTCTTGGAGTCTGGGGAGGGTGAAAACAGCCTTCCCCCCCGGGAGGCCCTCCGAAGGCTGGAAACAGCCCATTTGCCAACTTCTGTTGGGCCTGGAAGGCCTGAAAATCAGCTGGCTGGTGTCGCATGTGCACTGGAGCTGAGCTAGGGCAATGCTCGCATGCCCACAAATATGGCTCTGCGTGCCAGCTGTGGCACACATGCCATAGGTTTGCCATCACGGTGCTAGTAGGTACAGTTTCAGGATGGGTAAAAATGCTTCTTTTGCTTTCCCACTCTTTGCTATACTATAAAGTTTCCTTTCCTTTGTCTCAAAGGTGCTTTTTTTAAAAGGCAACTGGACTTCCTTTGTTTTTCCTTGAAGATGTTTCACTTCTCACCTAAGAAGGTTTTTCAGTTCTGACTGAATGGTTGCCGATAGGAGGATTTATATTCCTTGCAGTCATCTAGTTGTTAGCACTCTTTTTGAGAGTCGTTGAGGCCACTATCTAACAAAATGAAATTCAACAGTGAAAAAAGTAAGGTTCTACATTTAGGCCAAAAAACCAAAATGCACAGGTACCGGATATGTGGTACCTTGCTCAATAGTAGTAACTGTGAGAGGGATCTTGGAGTCCTAGTGGACAACCATTTAGATATGAGCCAGCAGTGTGCAGCAGCTGCCAAAAAAGCCAACACAATTCTGGGCTGCATAAACAGAGGGATAGAATCAAGATCACGTGAAGTGTTAATACCACTTTATAATGCCTTGGTAAGGCCACACTTGGAATATTGCATTCAGTTTTGGTCACCACGATGTAAAAAGGATGTTGAGACTCTAGAAAGAGTGCAGAGAAGAGCAACAAAGATGATTAGGGGACTGGAGGCTAAAACATATGAAGAATGGTTGCAGGAACTTGGTATGCCTAGTTTAATGAAAAGAAGGACTAGGGGAGACATGATAGTAGTGTTCCAATATCTCAGGGGTTGCCACAAAGAAGAGGGAGTCAAACTATTCTCCAAAGCACCTGAGGGTAGAACAAGAAGCAATGGGTGGAAACTAATCAAGGAGAGATGCAACTTAGAACTAAGGAGAAGTTTCCTGAGTTCCACAATTAATCAGTGGAATAACTTGCCTGCAGAAGTTGTAAATGCTCCAACACTGGAAATTTTTAAGAAAATGTTGGATAACCATTTGTCTGAAATGGTGTAGGGTTTCCTGCCTGGACAAGGGATTGGACTAGAAGACCTCCAAGTTTCCTTCCAACTCTGTTATTATTATTATTATGATGATTCTTGACGAATGTATCTTGTCTGTTTATGTAGACTGAGACCATATGCACCAAAGATAAAGTCGTTGTGTGTCCAATCACACTTGGCCAATAAAGAATTCTATTCTATTCCCCATCACCTTCCCTTTATTTATTTTAAAAACATCTTTTAGTCAAAAGTAGGAACTTTGCTTCAGTTTTCCATGAAACTGAATTATCATTCTTCCTTGCTGCAAAGTTTGCACAGTCCTTTTGTTCCTATAAAGGAACAAAAGAACAACCTGTTTGCTGCAATATTGCTTTGATTATTGTCACATCAAAGCAACAATGGAACCATAAAAGAAAAAAAAAGCAAGTGGATACATTATTCCCTTGAAGAGATAATATGGAAAGGTAGTATGATGGCATCCATATGTGCAAATATCTGAGAACTCAAAGGAAAGGTACAATGACTGGTGAAGAGGGAATAATCCAGTGGTAGTATTCAGCAGATTCTATCCAGTTCAGGCAAACCGATAGCTGCAGCGGCGGGAGGCTCTGCCCACCCACCCAGACATAATAATGTCCCGTGGGTGGGCGGAGCGCACGCACAGAGGCAGTGCGTCACCTCACATTTGCGAACTGGTAGTGAAGGTAAGTGAATATCACCCCTGGAATAATCCCTAAAAAGAAAAGTAGATCAGTTCAGATAGGAGCCAGCTTGCCCAGATGGAAAGAATGAGAAGCAGGAAATGATCAATCAGGCCTTGCAGTTGTTGTAGTCTGAACTGATCATCCATTTGGCCCAATTATTGACCCACTACAATCTAGCCTGAAATATTTGAACTTGGCTTAAAAAACAAACACAGGGATCAGAGGAGGCAATCAAGTTCAGCTGCAGTGTGAAAATACCTGGAGAAGAAACATTTTTATTTTTATTTTATTTTATTTATTTGTTGATTTAATTTACTTGATTTATATTGGTGCCCATCTCACCTTTATGTACCTTTATGTGGCTCACAATAAAACAAATAAAAATAAAAATACATAGTAGAAAACAAAAGCAGAAACATGGAGCAGCCAGGCATGATCAAACCTGTGATCCATATAAACAGGAAAGGGACTCTAAACCACATCCAGGGCCCCAGGTTTGGGCATAAAGCCACATTTTCAAAACCTTATGAAAGGCCAACAGGGGCAGGGCCAATCTAATCTCAGAAGAGATGATGTTTCAAAGGACAATTGTCATGGCATGGTAAGGCCACACTTGGAATATTGCATTCAGTTTTGGTCACCACAATGTAAAAAAGATGTTGAGACTCTAGAAAAAGTGCAGAGAAGAGCAACAAAGATGATTAGGGGACTGGAGGCTAAAATATATGAAGAATGGTTGCAGGAACTCGGTATGCTTAGTTTAATGAAAAGAATGACTAGGGGAGACATGATAGCAGTGTTCCAATATCTCAGGGGTTGCCACAAAGAAGAGGGAGTCAAACTATTCTCCAAAGCACCTGAGGGTAGAACAAGAAGCAATGGGTGGAAACTAATCAAGGAGAGAAGCAACTTAGAACTAAGGAGAAATTTCCTGACAGTTAGAACAATTAATTAGTGGAACAACTTGCCTGCAGAAGTTGTGAATGCTCCAACACTGGAAATTTTTAAGAAAATGTTGGATAACCATTTGTCTGAAATGGTGTAGGGTTTCCTGCCTAGGCAGGGGGTTGGACTAGAAGACCTCCAAGTTCCCTTCCAACTCTGTTATTATTATTATTATTATTATTATTATTATTATTATTATTATTATTATGATTCTTGACGAATGTATCTTGTCTGTTTATGTAGACTGAGACCATATGCACCAAAGATAAAGTCGTTGTGTGTCCAATCACACTTGGCCAATAAAGAATTCTATTCTATTCCCCATCACCTTCCCTTTATTTATTTTAAAAACATCTTTTAGTCAAAAGTAGGAACTTTGCTTCAGTTTTCCATGAAACTGAATTATCATTCTTCCTTGCTGCAAAGTTTGCACAGTCCTTTTGTTCCTATAAAGGAACAAAAGAACAACCTGTTTGCTGCAATATTGCTTTGATTATTGTCACATCAAAGCAACAATGGAACCATAAAAGAAAAAAAAAGCAAGCGGATACATTATTCCCTTGAAGAGATAATATGGAAAGGTAGTATGATGGCATCCATATGTGCAAATATCTGAGAACTCAAAGGAAAGGTGCAATGACTGGTGAAGAGGGAATAATCCAGTGGTAGTATTCAGCAGATTCTATCCAGTTCAGGCAAACCGATAGCTGCAGCGGCGGGAGGCTCTGCCCACCACCCAGACATAATAATGTCCCGTGGGTGGGCGGAGCGCATGCACAGAGGCAGTGCGTCACCTCACATTTGCGAACTGGTAGTGAAGGTAAGTGAATATCACCCCTGGAATAATCCCTAAAAAGAAAAGTAGATCAGTTCAGATAGGAGCCAGTTTGCCCAGATGGAAAGAATGAGAAGCAGGAAATGATCAATCAGGCCTTGCAGTTGTTGTAGTCTGAACTGATCATCCATTTGGCCCAATTATTGACCCACTACAATCTAGCCTGAAATATTTGAACTTGGCTTAAAAAACAAACACAGGGATCAGAGGAGGCAATCAAGTTCAGCTGCAGTGTGAAAATACCTGGAGAAGAAACATTTTTATTTTTATTTTATTTTATTTATTTGTTGATTTAATTTACTTGATTTATATTGGTGCCCATCTCACCTTTATGTACCTTTATGTGGCTCACAATAAAACAAATAAAAATAAAAATACATAGTAGAAAACAAAAGCAGAAACATGGAGCAGCCAGGCATGATCAAACCTGTGATCCATATAAACAGGAAAGGGACTCTAAACCACATCCAGGGCCCCAAGTTTGGGCATAAAGCCACATTTTCAAAACCTTATGAAAGGCCAACAGGGGCAGGGCCAATCTAATCTCAGAAGAGATGATGTTTCAAAGGACAATTGTCATGGCATGGTCCCTTTGGGGTGTTCTGTCTCCTTCCCCACTTCAGACCCACGAGCTGGCCTTCAGCCAGTGGATTCACGGCTCTTATCAGTCCTGGCAGAGAAATCGCAGCTGCCTGCCAAAGTTCAAACAAATGACTCACGTAGCAAGACTTTCAGCTCTTTTTGAAACGGTTCAGCTAACTTTGCTTTTTTTTTTTGTCACAACAGTATACGCAAACATTGACATAAAAACAACAACACATCATATAAACATATATATAGGCTAAAATATGTATAAAATATAAAATATAGGCTAAAATATGTATATATATAAGCAAAAGTATTAATTGGATATAATGAAAGGGAACAATAGGACAGGAACGGTAGACACTTTTGTGCTCTTATGCACGCCCCTTATAGTCCTCTTAGGAATGGGGTGAGGTCAATAGTAGACAGTTTTTGGTTGAAGATTTTAGGATTTTGAGAAGAGACCACAGAGTCAGGTAGTGAGTTCCAAGCGTTAACAACTCTGTTACCTTGGTTGAAATTGATTCAGAAATGGAGTTGGTTAAAGATTGTATGGTAAAATGGGCACAAAATTTTCAACAACCTATAATGTTAGAAACATGGGAAAAAATTTGGGTGAGGAATGTTAAATTCACGCAAGCACAAAATTTAAGAGAAATTTTTTATAAAATGTTTTATAGATGGCATTTAGATCCTAAAAAACTGTCATGTATGTATCCAAATGTGAAAGCAAAATGTTGGAGATGTGATTGTGAGGATGCTACCTATTATCATATATGGTGGACTTGCAAAAAAGTTAAAGCCTTTTGGATTAAAATATGGTGGATTATGCAGAACATTTTGAAAAAGAAGATCAAGTTTGTTCCACAGTTCTTTTTATTAGGAATAATCTCAGATTGCACTGTTATAGAGACAAAACTGATTCTGAATTTAATAACTGCTGCAAGATTATTGATTGCACAATATTGGAAGAAAGAAGACTTACCTACAATTGGAGAATGGATTAGTAAAGTATCAAATTTAGCAGAAATGGCAAAAATTTCTGCCTACTTGAAAGACTGTACACAAGAAAAATATATATTGGAATGGAGGAAGTGGATTGATTATATTCAAAATAAGTATCAGATTAAAAAATATCAATTAGTTTTTGAGTGAAGTTAGGAATTATTATGTATTAGTTTAAGAAAGAAGGGAATTGATAGTGTGATGGTGTGAAATGGAATATGTTTTATGTTATATTTTAGATTATGTTTGTTAGTTACAATACCCTGTATTCTGTTCTGGGAAGTCTCGGGGGGGGGGATGGAGGCGGGGAAGGGGAAGACTATAAATTGATTGGTTGCCATTGTACAGGAATAATGGTAGAATTAAACAAGTTGGAATGGTGTAATGTCGGGACTGCTCGGCAAACACTCCCGAAGGGAAAGGGTAAGGAAAGAGGAGTAAAGAAGGAAGAAAGTAGGTAGGTAGGTGGGTAGGGAGGAAAGAAGGAGGAGAAGAAAGGATAGGAGGAGGAGAAGGAGAAGATAGAGGGTTAGAAAGGATGGTAGTGAGAAGTGGGAAAGAGGAGGGGAAGTAGGAAAGCGAGGAGAAGGTGGTGGGGGAAGTTTAAGAAGGATGAGAAGGGAAGAAAGGATTAAAGGGGGGAGTGGCAGTCGAGCAGCCCTGACTGAGTATAATTTGAGTATAGGACTGATTGTTGGATAAGTGATTGTATTGTACACTGGTCAAATTGTGGGAATTATTATGGAAAAATAAAAAATTTTTGCAAAAAAAAACAAAAAACAACTCTGTTACCGAAGTCATATTTTCTGCAATCAAGATTGAAGCGGTTAACATTAAGTTTGAATCTATTGTTTGCTCTTGTATTATTGCGATTGAAGCTGAAGTAGTCTTTAACAGGAAGGACATTACAATAGATGATTCTGTGTGTTAAACAAAGGTCTTGTCGGAGTCGGCGGAGTTCTAAGTTTTCTAATCCCAGGATTTCAAGTCTGGTGATATAAGGTATTTTGTTGTTTTTAGAGGAGCAGAGAACTCTTCTTGTAAAATATTTCTGGACGCGTTCAATTGTATTGCACTCTTCCTTTCCAACACCCTCCTTACCTTGTTGGGTAATGTTCATAATGGCAAAACATTCAATCTACCCTATTTATTTAGACTTTGAAGGGCTGCCAATACTTTCAGTATACAAAGCTATACGTACTCTGCTTTAGTATGGCTCGACAGGAAGAATGTAAATTTTGCCATTCTGGATGCCGCTGTAATAGAAAGGTGTCATGAAATGGTCTCTACACAAACTGAAAAATTCATGAAAATTTTAGATACAAGGCAAACATTTCAGAAGTCTTCAAAGCCAGTGGTAGTAAAGGTTATTTCAAGGAAGGAAGGCTGCAAAAAAATCTTCCCTGCAAAGTATTGGTTGGATCAGAGAACTCCATCCTAAGGATGAAGTTGACTAGAAGAAAAGCCAAAGCACATGTGTCAAAAAGATGGAGGATGAAGGTGGGACTTAGGTGGAATTTGGAGTTGTGTGAGTGAAAAGCCTGAAATGATGGTGACAAACAAGAGTTTGTTCTTAGGTAAGTATCATCAGCTATTTCATCTCACGACACTTGCCAACCCCTCCCGCTTTTCATTTCCTTTTGTTTTAGCTTTATCAAGGACAATGTGTTCCACATTTTAGATGTTGATTGCCTTTCTCTCCCTCTATTTTAAAGACAAATTATCTTCCCCTTGCCAGCCTGTCAAAAATATGTTTCAAATGCCACATTATCATTGTATGCTGGGTCTTCATGTAGGTATCTCAAATGGGAAGGAGGAAAGGACATTTCTGTTTATTATCAGCCTTCCATCTTGATGGGGTTTTTCATTCCCCATCTCTTCATTAATATACAAATATCTTCATGTTCCAAGGATGAAAGGTGTCATTACTTATGAGGTTTCCTATTAATCTTAGCCTCAGTGTCTATACAGCCAGAGGATGGTAGGGCAGCTTGAGAGATTCTCCTGGTGCCTGATTGATCAAATTGATCTGATTTCATTGGGGGGTGGGTGGGGTAGTGGGTGGGAATCCTAAAATGAGCTTTTAAAATCAGTGAATACTTGTGCTCATTTGGAATCCTCTGTAAATGAGGATTGGAGCTGAATAAACGTCATTCTTTTTTTAATTTGAATTTATATCCCGCCCTTCTCCGAAGACTCAGGGCGGCTTACACTGTGTTAAGCAATAGCCTTCATCCATTTGTATATTATATACAAAGTCAACTTTTATTGCCCCCAACAATCTGGGTCCTCATTTTACCTACCTTATAAAGGATGGAAGGCTGAGTCAACCTTGGGCCTGTTGGGACTTCAACTTGCAGTAATTGCAAGCAGCTGTGTTAATAACAGACAGACTTAGTCTGCTGAGCCACCAGAGGCCCATTTTCATTTGTTCATCATGGGATTTTTAATATTTCAATATATACAATGTATTTCAAGGTAATATTTCAATTAATCAGTGTATTTCAATACATATTTATCCATCATGATTAGTATTTGTACTCTATTAAAAGATAAAGTTCTACTTAAAGATTACAGGAAGGAAGGAAGGAAGGAAGGAAGGAAGGAAGGAAGGAAGGAAGGAAGGAAGGAAGGAAGGAAGGAAGGAAGGAAGGAAGGCAATGTATAATTCTTCTGCAGAATTAAATGAAAATAATGGTAGATCCTTACAAGACATTACTCCTGCCAAATTTGACTAGCATATTCAATGATTTCACTGCAAAACAACTGAAAGGTTTTACCTACACCTCTTTGAAGGCAGTAAAGGACAATACAGTAACATCCACATTTTTTCATACTTTACAATCCCTTATTCTTGGAAAATTAATAAAGATAAATGTGATAAGACTAAAACTGATCTGTTCTAGAAAGGTGGAATCAAAAGATGGTTTGTCAGTCCCTTAAGTTTGTTTAGCAACAAATAAGGGAAATTGTGTACAAGTCCATCCATTCAATTATTTGGTTCTCTTGCCAACTTTTATTTTGAATTCTACCTTCCCATAATTATAAGATTACAGGATACCACCATTAAGTTGGTTAAAGGCAGTGGGAGGTATGCTCCAAAACTTCTAGAAGGCACTATGAAACTTCAGCTACAGAAAAGTTAGTTGATTAGTCTTCCCTTTATGAAACAACATGCAGTCCTTTTGTTCCAAGTAGCATTGATAGCAATTGATTTTGCTGCTATTTTTGTTTATATGTTGGGTTTGATCTCATTTTATATTTTTACAATTTTATGGCTTGCTAGTTATCTTTTCAGGGTGAAAACCTAGCATACAAATATTCTGAATAAATAAATACAAATGAGAAAGCTTTGCTGTATTAAAGCAAAAATCAAAAAGAATGCACTGAGAATGGAAAAGACCAGAGCATCAAGGAAAAATAGATCAGGACTAGAAGTCACACCCCAAAAATCTGAGTTTTGATGAGGATTCATAGTGATTTAGATACCCCTATTTGAAAGGGATGGCATCTACAATGGAGATTACAGTTGGATGCAGGACCCAGACAATTAAAGTTTCTTCAGAGCAAGAAGAGGTTATGAGATCACCCATGTGTGCTCTCTACATCTGCTTCTTATGAACAGATTGCAGAAAAAGAGAAGTTTTTGCAAATGGCTTCTGAGCTGAGTGGCTGGGAGTCAGGAATTTCACCTGAACCCATAGCTTTAATGCAGCCTTTTTATGGACAAAAAGCTTGACTGAGCCACATGTCTTAATCATCTTTGGATTTATTTATTTTTTTACCAAAATAATAACAACCTTTGGAATAGCAAGTTTTTATTGCATTCACTGGGTGAGTTTCCTTTTCCTTTGTGAAAGAAATTTAATAAATGAGTTTAAGCATTTAGAAAAATCCATCAGAATAGAACTGGAAGGGATCTTGGAGATCTTCTAGTCCAGTGATGGAGAACCTTTTCGGCACAGAGTGCCCAAACTGGAAGGCGTGCGTGTGCATGTGTTTATGCGCACAAGTGCTAGGGTGCCAGAAACCCATCAACCAACTAGCCGGAATGCATGTGCATGTAGGAAACCCAACGACCAGCTGGCTGAGCTGGGGTGATGATGCATGTGTCCACAGAGAGGGCTCTGTGTGTTTGCCATCATGGTTCTAGTCCAATCCCCTGTTGAAGCAGGGAACCCTATACCATTTCAGATAGGTGGCTGTTCAGTCTTTTCTTAAAAACCTCCAGTGATGAAGCACCTACAACACTGAAGGCAAGCTGTTCCACTGGTTAATTGTCTTCACTGTTAGGAGGTTTCTCCTTAACTCCAGGTTGCTTCTCTCCTTGATTAATTTCTATCATTGCTTCTTTGTCCTGCTTTCTGGTGCTTTTAAAAATAAGTTGATCCCCCATTCTTCTTTGTGGCAGCCCTTCAAATATTGGAACACTTCTATCATGTCCCACTTACTCCCTCTTTTCTCTAGCCTGGCCATATCCATTTCCTGCAACTCTTCTTCATCTCTTTTTGTCTCCAGGCCCTGAATCATTTTAGTTGCTCCTCTTTGCACTTTTACCAAAGTCTTAACATCGTTTCGTAATGTGGTGACCAAATCTGGGTGCAGTATTCCAGGTGTGGTATTACTAAGGTGTGGTATTACTAAGGATTTATAAAGTGGTACTAATAACTTCATATGATTTTGATTCTATGCCTCTGTTTAACAACCAAGGATTATATTAACTTTTTTTGGTTGCTGCTGGGACATGTTTAAGCAATCGTCCACTAGGACTCATAGTTACTGTTTTTGAGCCAGGTATTGCCTAATCTGTATTTGTACCTTTGGTTTTTCCTGCCTAGATGTATAACATTGCTTTTCTCCATATTAAGTTTCATGTGGTTGGATAGGGACCATTATTCAAGTATGTCAAGATCTTTTTGGATCCTCACCTTGTCTTCTGGGGTGTTGGCTATTCCTGACAGCTGGCCTTTTTTTTAAATAAACAGCAAAAGGAGATTTAAAGTAATGATTTTGGAAAGTTAAATATGAAATAGTTTTTAATGAGAATTTGTAATTAAATATAATAATCTTTCCCATGGAAAACTGAATATTTTTGTTTGCTGGAAAAAATAACACAATAAGAAAGGACTTTGAATGTTAGACACTAGAGGGAACCAGAGGAAATTAAAGATTACTCTAAAGAAGAATACTGGGAGTAGACATCTTAATACAAAATGGAACAAAATATTTAATAGCAGAAGCTTTTAAAGTAACTTGGGACTCATGGACTGAGAAATTAATTTTAAGAACGTCTAAAATCATAGATGGATGGTGACAAACACTGCTGCAGAAGAAGAACAGGTTACACCAGATAAAATTGAAATTGATTTGACTGTGGATTTAAATATGACAAGCTATAAGAATGATATGCAAAAAGAAGACACATTAGCTATACAAATGAGGCTAATAAAATCTTGATATTTGAAAAAGAGATATAAGCATTAATTCAGAAAGTGCTTTTTCCCAAAAGTGTTTTTTTCAAAAGACAACTGGACTTTCTTTCTTTTGTTGGAAAACATTTCATTTCTTCAGTTCTGATTGAATGGTGAAGGATGGAAGGATTTATATTTCTTGCAGTCATCTGGTCGTTAGCACTCTCAGAAAGAGTTGTTGAGGCCACTTGGAGGTTATCTGTGCCCCCAGGTTCATCTGAATAGCGTAAATGGGTGTGGAACCTTCTTGGAAGTGTTGAAAGGACTGTGTGATAAACAGGAAATAGGTGGTATCGTATCCCTCCTCCTCTGTTGATAGAGGGCTGTCCAATCTTATTGTAGATGAACTCTTTGACCCATGTTTCAAACCAGTGGTCCTCTCTGTCCAGAATGTGGGCTTTGATGTCTTCAAAATAATGACCTTCATCTTTCAAATGCAGATGGACTGCTGAATCTTGTCTTGATGGGTTTGTTCTCCTATGTTGAGCCATACATTTGTGAAAATTTAGAAGAATTTTCTGAATGTTTATAAACCAGATGTGTTAAAGTTTTGAAGGATTTGCTGTGAGGAGACAAAGAGAAGGTGAAACAAGTGAAGCTAAAGGATATTATTTCAAGGGGTTAAAACCCAAGATGGTTAAAAATGCAGGGAAGGAATATAGAATGGGCTTATTGGATCAAGGTTAAAATAGTTATTTATTTATTTCTGGTAGTCTTAATGGACTTTTGATCGCTAGGAATTAATGATAAGGCTTTAAGGTTTTGTTAAGAGTTATTGGGAGAAAAGTGCATTGTTTTAGCTGAAGACATAATAATTTACTACAATTGTTCATATTCGTTGTGATAAATTGACTTCTTTATTCTTTATTCTTTTTTCTTTTTCCTGCATTTTCTATTTTTCTTTTTATAATTCTTGTAGTTACTATTAGTTTTTACTTTTCCAACTGTAATCTTAATAGAATTATTTGAAGAAGAAAATTCATCTCTTTATCTCCTGCATGGTAATGTCTCTGCTTAATGCTTGTTTGCTTGTTCCATCCACCTGTGTTTGTTTTCTTCCGCCAGATCTTTTGTGTTATGAATGAATAATCATATTTCGGCATGTGCCCTGAAATAACTGTGTGTATAATTATGATCTAGTTCTGCTGAGTGCAGTTTATGGGATAATTGCTACAAGTCAGCCTAGAAAATAACCTTATACATAAATTAGAAAAACAGAGCAAGGGAATCATTAGCATATACACTGGGGGGAAAATGTAGCAGCTGAATAGAGCCCATCTGAAAACAGATCCCTTCTGGCAATGAGAGGATTGCTCTTTCTTTCTTTATTACAAACTTCTTTTACAAAATCCTCCATGTCACTATGGATCTGTAATATTTTAGAAGGGTCTAGGATAGCTTTCCATGGACAATTCACAGCAGCCAATTTACCATGGCAAACTCATGTCATAAAAATATTCTGATGAAAGAAACAGGAAACAACAATACAATAAACAATTCTTCAGAGGTTTATTTCATGAACAATTTGGAACATGAAAAGCCATTACAACACAACTGACAGCAATAACCCATTGCAATGAAGTCCAGAGACAATAGCTAGGTCCAGCAAGGAATAGCTACGGCCAGTGGCCTTGTTCTGAGACTCATCTCCTTCTTCTATATTTTTCTTCTGACAGCCCCTCAATACATGAAATTTTACTGAAGTTACTTCCTTGTACTTCATCATGACCGTCAGTTAACACATACTTTCGTGTACATGTGAAATCTCCTGCCATCTGCTACTTTCAGTTCCTTATTTCTCACAGTTTCGTCATTCTCTGTCCAAATATATTTCCAAACTACGTAGTTTGCAAAATCACATTTCACACCAATGCCTCAGCATGATTACAAATAGTTCTGATACACTTTGAAATCTTTCTATCTAAAACTTTGGTTCATGTAGCTAGGACGTTGAGCTTGTCGATCGAAAGGTCGGCAGCTCAGCGGTTCGAATCCCTAGTGCTGCCATGTAACAGAGTGAGCTCCCGTTACTTGTTCCAGCGTCTGCCAATCTAGCAGTTTCAAAAGCATGTAAAAATGCAAGTAGAAAAAATAGGGACCACCTTTAGTGGGAAGGTAACAGCGTTCCGTGCCCCTTTGGCATTGAGTCATGCTGGCCACATGACCACGGAGATGTCTTGGGACAGCGCTGGCTCTTAGGTTTTGAAACGGAGATGAGCACCGCCCCCTAGAGTCGGCAATGACTAGCACGTATGTGCGAGGGGAACTTTTACCTTTACTTTTACCTATCCTTCTGAGACCTATGGACTCTGCTAGTCCAATAGGCTATTAGGTCCGTTTCTCACACTCACCACAGCCAAATTGCCATGGAACAACTCACTATGGCCAACTTACCACCAGGCAACTCACTGCAGAATAAGAGTTACACTAATATTGAAGAAATGGTGGAATAGAATTATTAAAGAAAGGATGCCAAAGGAGGGACAAATGAAATGTGAATGACAACAATTAAAATAATTAAATTGAATTGTTGAATTGTCCTGCGGTGAGTTGTCCTGTGGCGAGTTGACTCAAGCAAATTGACTGTGGCAAGATGGCCATGGCAACTTGGCCATGGCAAGTTGTCCCATTCTGATTCTAGAGATTCTCTCCTTTCCCATACCACTGCTAAGAATTGTGATAAGCTTGAATGTCAGCCCTCTTGCCTATCAATTATCTGTTGCTTCTGGCCTTTTCAATATTGTCAGCAACCTAATTCTTTCTTCTTCTTTTTTAGCAATCTAGTTCTTATGATTTTTATAGGATCACCCTGCCAAATGCAAAAATGTTGGGATTCCAAGAAAGGTCTGAAGGGCCCTACAAAATTACCATTGTTATGGCTCATAACGTGCTTCAAAATACTTCTGTGTCATGAGAATCTATAGGATCCAGAGACAGCTACAGTACAGATAGTCCTTGACTTACAACAGTTCATTTAGTGATCGTTCAAAATTACAACATCCAATATCCAAAGGCTTTCTATCCATCTTATCTGTAATTTATATAACTGTTACATAACCTAAGAATCTTTTTTTAAAAAATTAAATCACCCTGCTTTCATACTTACAATAAAAACACCTGAGTATAAATTTTGAATACAAATTTCCTAGATGCAAGCTATCTTTTAGATACAGGTATAGCTGTTTGTGTACAACTTTCAGTAGTATATCTTTTTATATATACTATATATATATATATATTGTAAAGATAGATGTTATTGAACTGTGATGCATTCATTCAACTATGAAGTTCAGCAGAGTTTTTGGTTTAATTTTTTATATGCTATGAATTAGCTCATATGTTTAATGAGTACACCATATAATTCAATACCAATGTCTATGGAGAATCTCAGTCATCCAGATCATGGTTGTCCCAAAGGTGCTATTTTCAAGAGGCAACTGGACTTTCTGGTTTCTCTTTGAAGATTGAAGGTTTCTGGTTTCTCTTCTGATTGAAGAAGCTTCTTCAGCTCTGACTGGATGATGGGGAATGAAAGAATTTATGCTCCTTGTAGACAGCTGGTCAAAAAAGAATGCAAATGACCAACTGGTGGAGACAAAGATGGAGGGGGGAGAGGGAGAGGGGAGGGAGGGGAAGAGGAGAGGAAGAAGGAGAGGAGAGGAAAGGAAGAGGAGAGGAAAGGAAGAGGAAGGAAGGAAGGAAGGAAGGAAGGAAGGAAGGAAGGAAGGAAAAGGAAAGGAAAGGAAAGAAAAGGAAAGGAATTGAAAGGGAAGGAAAAGGAAGGGGAAGGGAAGGGAAGGAAGGAAGGGAAGGAAAGAAAAGGAAAGGAATTAAAGGGAAGGGAAGGGGAAGGGAAGGGAAGGGAAGGGAAAGGAAAGGGAAGAAAGGGAAGGGGAAGGGGAAGGGGAAGGGGAAGGAAGGGATAGGAAAGGAAAGGAAAGGAACTGAAAATGAAGGGGAAGGGAAGGGAAGGGAAGAGAAGGGAAGGAAAAGGAAAAGGAAAAGGCAAAAGTATCCCTCCAAATAATTTTGAACTACAGTTTGTCACTGAGACCAAATACTGAGGTTTACCGGGGTTGAAATTTAAAGCATCTTGAATAGAACAGGTTGTGGACTGTTGCATTAAATGTTTCAAGTGGGACTATTAAAAAGTCAGGAAAGTGAGAGCAAAGCAAGGTAGGAAAAAGAGGACAGATTCTTCTGGTTCAGCATGGAGATTTTTTAACATCTTTCTTGGGGCATGGATGAAAGTTGATAAGGATGATTTGGTTCTCGGTGCTGGAAAAAGAGCTGAAATTTTAGCTCCACTAACTATACAACAAGGTCAAGGATAATAAAATAGCAGCTGGAATACAAAGCAGGGTGAAGAGGTTCTGTGATGTAAAACTCTTACAACTCCCCAGAATTGGAAAGATTTCTGCCAATTCACAGACGCTCAAAATGTGTATTTGCAGATGGAGGAAAGAGAAGGTGATGAGCGACAACAAAGGAATGAGAAGAAACGAAGAACAAAAAGTAAGCTTGTGCTATGACTGCAATCATTATTCTTGGTTTTCACCATGAAGTAACCAAGCTTTGAGGAATGCGATTGTGGATTGTTGAGGATCAGTGTAAATTCACTTCATAGCAGGGACACTTAATCTACCACGTTTATCCCTCTCTTTTCCCCCCAATATTTTTTAAAGTGACGAGAAAAGCTTGGATTTTGGACATAAGCTTCCTTGCTTTATTGCATTCTCTACACATTTTGGTAAAAGTAGCGAATGTTCCTATTTGTTACTTACGTATTTTCCCATCATTTTATTTGCAAGGATTTTTTTTTCCTTATACACCATTCTTTTAATATGACTTTTATTTACATTATGCAACTTACCTGGTGTGCAGGTTTGTTTATGGTTTCCTTGTGTTGGAAATTAGCACCGACCCCTCTCCTAGGAAAATGAGATATTTTAGGAAATATTAAAAGGGCAGAATATTTCCCCTAAAAGGGAGGCAGAAATTCAGCCCCCCTTTGTTAATGGGCCATTAAGGCCTGGGCCAGTCTATTCTACATAATAAGATCTATCTGCTTCAGGCAGAGCCATAATAGGAATCCCAAAGCCCTTTCATTACATGTCACCTAGCAAGGCTTAACCAAGCTTGGGACTCAAAAACACAACCTACAAAGTTACCCCTGCATGGTCCGATGGGAGTCTGACAACCAATCAGAATACAAGCTCAAATTCAAAAGCCCAGAGAAGGTATAAAACTCAGGCACTCTCAGCATCTCTTCCCTTTTTTTTCTCTTCACCCAAGATCTTCAAGGCATGTGATCCTGTCCACCATTAAAACCATCTTTCCAAGCAGCCACCATGTTTCCAGTGTCTTTCTTCCCACTTGGAACTGAACCCAGAAGGACATTTCTTCCAACACTTGGAAAAGACTCATTCTTAATGACAAATGCCCTCTCTTAGGAATGAACCCCTGGAAACAATGGCTGCTATCATGACCACAAAGGAATAGCTTTAAAAACACTTTAAAAACAAGAAATACTTAAATCCATACTTAAATCATAATAACAATAGTATTCCCAGCTACAACTTCAAAAAAGCCAACTACAATCTTATAAACAATGATCTTTCATTTCTGGACTGGCAAAATCTGTTTGCAACCTACACAACCGCTGAAGACCACTATAGAGTTTTCCTACTTGAAATCAATAGAGTCATTAAACTATATGTACCACAAATGACCACCATGATCAGGAAAAGCAAACTACCCATATCAATAAAAAAGCTTCAATCAAAAAAAAATCCCTCTGGAAAAGAAACAAAAAAGTCTATGTAGCAAATTTCATTAACCGCTACAAAAATATATGCAACCAAATAAAAACCGAATGCACAAATTACCACACCAAGCAAGAAGAGGACCTTCTGCGCACAAATTCCAATCGTGCCTTTTATAATTTTGTTAACAATAAACTTAAAGACTCAAGATCCATCCCACTACTAAAAGATTCTAACAACAAAGAATACAATGACGAAACAGTTAAAGCTAACCTCTTCAACATTTTCTTTGGCTCAGTTTTTGTTAACAGCAATAACACATATCCAACATTCCATAAACGCACCAGCAATGAATATGATGACTTAACTCATATAGATTTCACAGAAGATAACGTTGAAAAAGCTCTTCATAACTTGAAACCATCACTATCTATTGGACCTGATGGACTATGTGCATACTTCTTAAAAAAACTTTCCACTAATATAGCAGAACCCCTAAGCATAATCTTTAATAAAGCTTTCACTACCAGTTCCCTTCCCAAACTTTGGTCACTAGCCATAGTCATCCCTATCTTCAAAAAAGAAGACCCCAGTTTAGTTGAAAATTACAGACCGATCTCTCTGTGCTGCGTCACCTGCAAAGTCATGGAATCAATCATCAACCAATCCATTACCTCACACTTAGAAACAAACAACCTACTCTCCAATAAACAATTTGGTTTCAGGAAAAAATTATCATGCAACTTACAACTTCTCCACTGTAAAAACATATGGACTACAAATCTTGATCAAGGCAAAACAATAGATGCAATCTACATAGACTTCTGCAAAGCTTTTGACTCAGTAGTACACGATAAACTTCTCCTAAAACTAAAATCCTACGGCATTTCAGGACCCCTTCACAAATGGATATCTGCTTTTCTGTCTAACAGACAACAAGTGGTCAAAATTGGCAATGCTCTATCAAATCCTGTTCCTGTCAAGAGTGGCGCTCTTCAAGGCAGCGTCCTTGGACCAACACTCTTCATACTATACATTAATTATTTTTGTGACCATATTGCAAGTAATTGTGTTCTCTTTGCTGACGATGTCAAACTATTTAACACCACAGGCATCTATCATCCAAAAAGATCTTGATCATCTAATCGCTTGGTCTAAAACTTGGCAACTCCAAATCTCAACCAGCAAATGCTCAGTCTTACATATTGGAAAAAAGAACCCAAACACTAAGTACATACTTGATGGACATTACCTTACAGATGACCCCCACCCCGTTAAAGACCTTGGAGTTTTCATGTCAAATGATCTAAGTGCCAAAGCCCACCGCAAATACATAGCAAAAAAAGCTCTAAGAGTTGTAAACCTAATCTTGCGTAGCTTCTTTTCCAAAAACACCACACTACTAACCAGAGCATATAAAACATTTGCTAGACCAATTCTAGAATACAGCTCGCCTGTTTGGAACCCTCACCACATCTCTGACATCAATACAATTGAGCGTGTCCAGAAATATTTTACAAGAAGAGTTCTCCATTCCTCTGAAAACAACAAAATTCCTTATCCCACCAAACTTGAAATCCTAGGCTTAGAAAACTTGGAACTCCGTCGCCTTCGACAAGACCTAAGTTTAACTCATAGAATCATCTATTGTAATGTCCTTCCTGTTAAAGATTACTTCAGCTTTAATTGCAATAATACAAGAGCAACCAACAGATTTAAACTTAATGTCAACCGCTTTAATCTAGATTGCAGAAAATATGACTTCTGTAACAGAATCATCAGTGCTTGGAATACTTTACCTGACTCTGTGGTCTCTTCCCATAATCCTAAAAGCTTTAACCAAAAACTTTCTACTATTGACCTCACCCCATTCCTAAGAGGACCATAAGGGGCGTGCATAAACGCACAAACGTGCCTACCGTTCCTGTCCTATTGTTTTTCTTTTCTTCTTCCTATATATATATATATATGCTTATACCTCCTAATATTTACTCATATATATGTTTATATACTATATAATCTTTTTGTTTGAAGTTATGACAAAATAAATAAAATAAATAAATAAAATTAAAAAATAAAAAGAAATAATAAAATGAGAGTAGAGATCAGAGAGGACGAGGTCATCCTATTCTCCAAAGCACCCAAAGGCCAGACAAGGAATAATGGATGGAGACTGACAAAGGAGAGATTTAACTTAGAAATAAAGAGGAATTTTCTGACAATGAGAACAATCAACCAATGGAACAGCTTGGCTTCAGAAGTTATGGGAGCTTCATCACTGGAGGCTTCCAAGAAGAGACTGGACTGCCATCTGTCAGAAATGATGTAGGGTTTCTGCTTGGGCAGGGGGTTGGACTAGATGACCTATAAGATACCTTCCAACTCTGTTATTCTGTTACTATTTATGATTTTTGAAGAACTAGCCATATGTAACAAACCAACAAAAAATCTACAGGAATCCTATTCCTATATCCTATCCCTTTTATAGTCCTCAGAGCCACCTGAGGAAGCAGAGATGATACTTTTAGTCTATTTTGTGTGCTTTGGGGGATGATGGTTTAAAGCAGAGGTCTCCAACCGTGGTCCCTTTAAGACTTGTGGACTTCAACTCCCAGAGTCCCTCAGCCAGCAAAGCTGGTTTAAAGAATGAAATGAAATGAATGCTTGAAGCCTAGAATATTTTTGTATCCTGTAAAAACAATTTTTTTGGGGGTGGGGGGGGAGGATATTTCAAAGGGTTTTAGACATTTCCATGGCTTAAAGGCACACATTTCTCCTTTTGTCCTTACCTCTTGAAAAATGCAACAAACTCTGACCAACATTTTCAACTGCTCCTCTTCTGGTGATATTTTAATTTGACCAGCCATATCTGGTAAAGATCTGAATTAATGCAATTCTATCAAAGCCAACTATTTACCCTGCAAACTCTGAAAGCTACAGTATCTCTCAATCTTAACAGAATAACAGAGTTTGGAAGAGATCTTGGAGGTCCTCTAGTCCAACCCCCTGCTTGAGCAGGAGACCCTTTAACATTCCAAACAAGTGGCTAACCAGACTCTTCATAAAAGCCTCCAGCGATGGAGCACTCGTCTGATGACAAGCCATTTTGAAGACAAGCAATTTCCTTGTTAATTATTCTCATGGTTAGGAAATTTCTCCTTAGTTCTAGGTTGCTTCTCTCCTTGATTACTTTCCATCCATTGTTTTTTGTCTTACCATCTAGTCTAGTGCTTTGGAAAACAAGTTAACCTCCTCTTCTTTGTGGTAGCCCCTGAACTATTGAAACACTACTATCATGTCACCTCTAGTCCTTTTTTTCCACTGGACTAGACACACCCAATTTCTGCAGCTGTTCTTCATATGTTTTAGCCTCTAGCCCCCTAAACATCTTTGTTGCTCTTTTCTGCAGTCTTTCCAGAGTTTCAACATCTTTTTTATAATATGGTGATCAAAACTGGATGCAATATTCTAAGTGTAGTTTTACTGAGACTTTATAAAGCAGTATAATACTTTACCTTTGGGCTGTTTTCATACTGCTGATAAGATAATGATCTTGGCCTGTTTTCAGACACGTATATGCCAAAACAGTTTTTTCCTTAATTCCATCAAAATCCCTCCATATCTAAGGAAATTCTAGATTGGCAAATCTTCCTAATATCAATGCTTATACTCATTGTTACCATATTTCCCAGCTAAAGAAAGAAAAAAATGCCACCTCCTTTTAAATACATATACGCATATAATACCAATTGTGGTATTATATTCATACAGTCTTAAGATATACATATCCAATATTTCTCTGATCTGGAAAATATGGTAATGGCTTATAAGGGCAATCATCAGTAGTAAATCTGTCAGATTTTGTTCCGTGCTTGAAAATTACATTTATTTTTAAGCATTATCTTAATACCTTTAAAAGTTACAGAAATTCCAAACTATAATATTGTGTTCAAATATAAAACTGCCAGTATAAAATAATTACTCCACAATGGAATAATAAAGCAGTAAATGAATAGCAGATCCAATAAAATTGCCACAATTTAAAGCCATTTGCAACAGCTAGACCTTAGAAGCCTTTCTGAACACTTGACAGGCCTCTATTGTGGAGCCTTCTGCTTGAGAGCCACAATATATGAAATATTCTAATAGAAATGTTCCTCTAGTTCTACAGAAACAGAATGAGATGCAGATTTCTCCAGGGATCATCCAGCCAACAATAATTCATACATCCCCATCTCATGTGTTTCACGCATTTAGCACAATAAGATGGGAAGAAACTTTTATTAAATGTGATCTCAGGTTGGGGATGGGGATATAATCCTCAAATAGTTGTCTTCTTTTGAACCAAGAGGAAGGACTCTGTGTTAATAGTGATGAAGAATATTATTAAAAACGGACCGTCTTGTTGAAAAAAAGTGTGTGTGTGTGTGTGTGTGGGTGTGTGAATAAGTTCTCCACATGTTTTCCTCTTCTGAGAAATTTGGACCCAATTTTCTAAAAAGCCACAAAACGAGACTGCAGGAATAGCTATTTGCTGCTAACCCCTGTCTCCAGTTGTTCTATTGTGCTTCCTTGTTATGGCAAGAGGGATTGCTCCTTGGAAAGATTGGAAGTGTATGCCAAGAGTATACATTCCCAGCAGATTTCACCCAAGACATGAAGATCATCCCAGCTCCATTGCTAAAGCATGCAGGTCTCTATATTGGGCAGCAATGGTAGAGGAAGATGCCCAAGGTAGATGATCATTTTAGTGACAAGGCCAAGACACTTATACATTGTGGAAGAAGACAATGAGAAGCCACTACTGTATTTTACCAAAAAACAAAACAGAACTGTATATCGAAAAAAAAAATACAAAATGATTATATAGTATTGGATGATGGTCCCTTCATGTTGGATGGCACTCAATGTGCTACAGAGAAAGATCTGAAGTTTTTCAGACTACTAAGTGGTGTTTATTACATGGCTAGATTAAAACCTTTGGGATGTCTTGTGGCCAATGTTGCCATACAGGAAAAGAAAATGTGAAAATCTACAAAGAAAAGACATATATTTCCAAACAATGGTATTCCCTGTGATACTCTATGGCAGGGGTCCCCAACTCCCAGTCCATGGACAGGCACCGGTCCTCCGCATGGCAGAAACCAGGCCACACAAACAAGTGAAGCCCTATCCATGAGATGCAGGCAGCACACAAAACCATATCTCCTCCAGTTCATAGAAAATCTTCTCTCCACAGAATGGTCTCTGGTACCCAAAAGATTGAGGGGGTGCTGCTTTATGGAAGCAAAAATTGGACTTTGAAGAAGCAGAATAGGAACAGTATTGATGGCTTTGAACTTTGGTGTTGGCCAAGACTCCTAAGAATATCATGGGCAACCAAGAAAACATACATAAGGGCCGTAATAGCTCAGGCTGTTAGAAGCCTGTTATTAGAATACAGCAGCCTGCAATTACTGCAGGTTCAAGCCCGGCCCGAGGTTGACTCAGCCTTCCATCCTTTATAAGGTAGGTAAAATGAGGACCCAGATTGTTGGGGGGCAATAAGTTGACTTTGTAAAATATACAAATAGAATGAGACTATTGCCTTATACACTGTAAGCCGCCCTGAGTCTTCGGAGAAGGGCGGGATATAAATGTAAATTTAAAAAAAAATACAGAAGGATCATTGGAGAAATTAAACCTAGAATTCTAGCTTCAGGCAGAAATGATCAGGCACAAATTACCATTCTAGTTCTTTGAAAGGGGCTCTAATGCTGAGAAGATGGAAGGACAAAAAAACAAGACAAGCAGTAGGAAGGTGGATGGACACCCAGGGATGGTGGCAATGAGTACACCATTCGAAGATACAAAGGACACATCATCATCATCAAGAAAATATATCTATGTGATTCTAATAGTCAACATCACCTCGATGGCAGAAAAACAATAATTATAAGCTTGTCAAAGTGATATTGTGGAAATTTGAATATCCAAGATGATTAATTAAAATAAGGTACTTGACCATTTTTTTCCAGGTGTAAAAATGAATGGTCAACAATATATCTTAATTACCTGCTTACTTAGATGTACTTTATAACTATAGTAGGAAGAAAAAGATGAGAATAAGAAAGTGAGGAACATGAACTAGTTTGGTCCAGTGGTTAAGGCATCAGGCTAGAAAGCCAGAGACCGTGAGTTCAACTCTCACCATAGTCTCAAAAGCCAGCTGGGTGATCTTGGGCCAGTCACTCTTTCTCAGCACAATTCACCTCACAGAGTAGTTGTTGTGGGGAAAATAAGAGGAATAAAATGTTTTAGATATGTTTGTCAGCTTGAGTTGTTTGTAAAAATAAAAACTTGACACAGGTAAGATCGGAAATTTCCAACCCCATTTTAATACTCTTGAGTTCTCTTATGGGTTTTTGACAAAAGGAAGAAAGTTGCTAATGGACTCAATTGCACTATTCAGTGCTGCTAACCACAAATCTAATCATCTAGAAAACAGTAGCAGATCTTTTTAACTTTCTTGCCATGTGGCAATAGCACAAGCACTTACACTTACGTGCCATCCCATAGCATTTTACAGCACTTTACAATTTCAATATATTGTCCCCAATGATCTGGGTCCTCATTATATCAACCTTGAAAGGATGGAAGGTTGAGTCAATCTTGAGTTCCATCAGGATTGAACTCCAGGGTGTGGGCAGAGTTTGCTTGCAATACTGTTTTCTAACCACTGTGTCACCAGCATTCCTAATTGGAAGGTGTGTGCTTTATCCTTTCACACAACCCAATCAATAGAAGACAAGCATTTTAGCACAGGTTTGAACTATGGGATCGTTGGTGCTCTCTGTTTTGGTATTTTTGTTTCTTTTTTAGGTTCTCAATGGTTTCTTTTGAAGTGTATATAGATGCTATTTATCTCTATGTGCTTGTTTATTTATTTACTAAAAATTGATAAGCTGTCTGTCTCATGGTTTGAGATAATTCTGGGCAACTTACTATGTAATAGTGTCAGTGATCCCATCAATGTTCCTCTGAAGAGTTTCAATTCACATCAACTACAATGTGAGCATCGTAGAACAAACTAAGTCTTATACTCTAGAGTAGGGGTGTAAAACTTGATTTCATTGAGGGACGCATGAGGGTTGTGTTTGACCTCAGAGGGCCATGGTGGGTGTGCACAGGGTGGGTGTGGCCAGCTCAACATCATTCGTGTAGGGGGGTGCCTGTGGAGGCCCAAGTTCTCTGCCAGTGAAAATGGGCTCCTGAGCTGTTTTCAGCTGTGACAGCTTCCTACAACCTTCTGCCAATGAAAACAGAGCTTGGGAGGGTTGCTTGTGGCCCTTTGGGCCGGTCCTTTGCTTTTTCCAGGGCGGCCAGATTTAAATACCCTGTGGGCCGGATCCGGCCCCTGGGACTTGAGTTTGACACCCCTGCTCTAGAGAATTCAGACAAATCAAGCCATCAGATTGAAAAATGAAAAACTGAAAACTCAGAAACCACCAAGCACACTACAGTGATGAGAATGTTGGCTTAGCCTTTTCAAAACGACCAGATATTTACAATCTGAAAGTCTTTACTTGCCGCTTCTGAATCTCATTCAGTGTTGGTGCTATGTTAAAGCTCACATCACATAAAAATGTGAAGCAGCCTTTCCACCATATTAGATAAACAACCTGGAATTTCTGAGAATGGTGGTCCACCTGGTGACAATGCTGTTTTAGGTTATTGTAGATCTTGTCGCATTTGGAAACAATGAAGGAAATTTTTAGAAAATTAAAATTTAGCAAGTGCAAATTACTCATTGCTGTTGGAAGAAGGAAGTGCTAACATTCAAAATTTCCTATCCTTCCTCTAGTGTGATAACATTTGGCATATGCATCCCCGGGTTTGTTAAATGGCATTGTGCTATATCTATTTGCAATACAAAATGTGGGATATGACCTGGTATTTGCTAGGTTGGAAATGGTTTTGCAGTATTGGCTGCTTCTTCCAAAAGCAACTTTCAGTTGTTGCTGCGAATCCAAGAGTTCACATAACCTCTTTAATAACGGTTAAGACAGAAGATTTTCACATATTCCAGCTCCCTTTCGGTAATTGACAAGCTGTTCTTATGGAACAGGGGAGTATATTCTAGCTTCTGGCTAAAGGACTGGTGTCAGTAAAGAGAAATGAGATATGTAATGATGAAACTGGACTGGCACATCCTTTTTGAGTGACAGCTTTTCCTGGAAGATGCTGACTGATCTGGAAAATAGAGCAACAATAAATAAACAACTTTTTTTTTCATCCAGTGGACTCATTTGGCATGGTGGGAGTAGACTGCAGCATTCCTGCAAAATGTTTTCCATGGAAGCCAGGGTAACTGAGTATATTTAGTTTACAGAAAAGGAGATTGGCTGGTGATAGGACAGCAGTTGAAAGGATTGTCACATGTTTTCTGTTGCTCTAGAGCAGAGGTGTCAAACACAAGTCCTACAGGCTGGATCCGGTCTAAGGGGTACTTTATTTATTTATTTATTTATTTATTTATTTATTTATTTAATCAATCATATAATTAGATAACAAGTAAAAGGGTAAACATAATTAGGATATATGAAAAGAGTAAGTAAAAAGGAATATTAGGACAGGGACGGTAGGCACGCAGGTGCACTTATGCACGCCCCTTACAGACCTCTTAGTAATGGGGTGAGGTCAACAGTAGACAGTTTAAGGTTAAAGATTTAGGGGGTTTGGGGAAGAAACCATAGAGTCAGGTAGTGCATTCCAGACATTGACCATGCTGTTGCTGAAGTCATATTTTCTGCAATCGAGTTTGGAGCGGTTTACCTTGGGCTTGTATCTATTATTTGCTCGTGTATTGTTGTGGTTGAAGCTGAAGTAGTCATTGACAGATAGGACATTGTGGTAGATACTTTTATGTACTATGCTTAGGTCAGACTGAAGTCGGTGTAGTTCTAAGTTGTCTAAGCCCAAAATTTGGAGTCTGGTGGTATAAGATATTTTGTTGCGAGTAGAGGAGTGGAGGACTCTTCCTGTGAAATATCTCTGGACTCTCTTGATTGTATTTATGTCTGATATGCAGTGCGGGTTCCAGACAGATGAGCTGCATTCAAGAATTGGTCTAGCAAATATTTTGTATGCTGTAGTTAGCAGTACAATATTACCAGAGAAGAAGCTACGCAAGATTAAGTTAACAACTCTTAGTGCCTTTTTGGCAATGTTGTTACAGTGGGCTCTGGCACTTAGATCTTTAGAAATGATTTACAAATGATTTAAAAATTAAGTACATTTAAAAATGTACTTAGATCTGGCCCCTGGGGCTGCCCTGGAAACAGCGAAGGATCAGCCCACAGTGCCTCTGACAGCGAAAACAGAGCTCAAGAGGTCCGCATGCGGCTCGGAGGGTTGCAGGAGGCTGTCCCAGCCAAAAATGGCAATCAGGAGCCCGTTTTTGCTAGCAGAGCGCTCGGGCCACCACAGGCGCTCCTGACACGAGTGATATTAAACTGGCCTTGCCCACTCTGGCCACACCCATCACAGCCCCCTGAGGTCAAATAACACCCTGATGCAGCCCTCAATGAAATCGAGTTTGACACCCTTGCTCTAGAGGATGAAAGGGTCATGATGGCTCAGCGGTTAAAGATGCTGAGTTTGTCAGCTGGAAAGCTGATAGATTGGGTTTGAGAGTGCTGTGCAGCAGGGTGAGCTCCCATTCGTTGCTCCAGCTCCAACTCCTGTGCATCTAGCAGTTTGAACAGACTCCAAATTATGGGCTTAGACAATTTAGAACTACATCAATTTCAGTCTGACCTAAGCATAGTACATAAAATTATCTACCACAATGTCCTACCTGTCAATGATTACTTCAGCTTCAACCACAACAATACACTAGCAAATAATAGATACAAACACAAGGTAAACCATTCCAAACTCGATTGCAGAAAATATGACTTCAACAACAGAGAGGTCAATGCCTGGAATGCACTACCTGGCTCTGTAGTTTCTTCCCCAAACCCCCAAAACTTTATGCTTAAACTGTCTACTGTTGACCTCACGCCATTCCTAAGAGGTCTGTAAGTGCACCTGCATACCTACCGTCCCTGTCCTAATATTCCCTTTTTTATTTACTCTATTCATGTACCCAAATTATGTTTATACTTTTACCTGTTATTTTATATATGATTGACAAAAAATAATAATAAAAATTTATAAAAATAATAAAGGTGGGAAATAAACATACAAACAAACTAGATGACTTCTGAGGTCCCTTCCAACTTTATAATTAGATAAAATAAAATTGGCTTCAGTGTGGGAAACAATGTTACCCACAGCAAAAGGCAATGGTGCAAAAGATTTCTCTACCTCTTCCAGTTTACCTTTCTCTATTTTGTTATGCAGTTGTCTGCTTCCAAAGAAAGTCCTGGGATGCTCTCTTTGGGTAGCCCCACCTCACCCGACAGGTTCCAGTAGAAGCCACAATGATGCTACGTGTATTATGAAGCCGTTGTGCAAGTGCACCAATGTCATTATTTGCATAATTGGCTTCCCAAATGCACCTGGTTGGCTGTTGTATGACATGACCTAGCATATCATTTCTGTTTTTAGAAAGGCAGGTTAAGTATAAAATAAATTCTCTTAGCTTGAATCTGTTTCCAAGTATGTGATTAATGTATTGCTTTTATTTGTTTGTATAATTTTCCAGCACGTTTAATTCAAGTTTCATTAGAAAACATAAAAGTGTACATATATAAACACACAAACATCTAGGACAAACTTAATAATGAGGGGTCCTTGGTGCTCTCTGAGCTTGGTAGTTTTCTTATATATCTTTTATTACCCAAAGTAGCAATTAACACCCACACAAGCAGAGATTAGCACCAAGATTAACATTAGACCAACAATCAAGAAGCAAATAATATCCCAATCAAGGAACTGCCAAGCAAATGAACACTAAATAGCCCAGCTGAAGAATCATCAAGACTATGCCCACTGATGATGTTCCTAGTTTGGGTAATAAAATGTCTGCAAGAAAACAACCAAGGTCAAAGAGCACCAAGGACTCCTCATTTCAACCCCGAGCTACATTTATTATGTTCTATTGATATATATTTAGTACTATTAGTACTATACTAATAGTACTATACTATTACCCTGCTTCCCCAAAAATAAGACATCCCCTGATAATAAGCCCAATTGGGCTTTTGAGCACATGAGCTAAAATAAGCCTCCCCCCAAATTAAGCCCTCCCTGAAAATATTTAAACGCAAAGCTGGAAATCAGGTAAGACAGCAAGAGGAGCCCCGTCTTGCTCCATGCACCCCATAATAATAAAACCTCCCCGAAAATTAGGCCAAGCACTTATTTCAGGGTTCAAAAAAAATATAAAACAGGGTCTTCTTTTCGGGGAAACACGGGTATGCCCAAAGCTGTGTTCTGGTTTCTCAAAGGTTTTCTTCCTTTGTTCTTAAAGGGATTTAGATATATGTTCACATTTATTTTGTTAAGGTTTTTTTTTAAAGTTATTACTTTTTTTATTGTTGCAAGATGGCAAGATCCATTTTCCATTGAATAGACATTTCTCTGTTACTTTGCAGCTTGCTTGGCTACTATCACTTGCTGGCCCAGTGTGAAAGTGTTGGGTGTCACCCCAACTGAAGAGGAAATACTACTAAAAGTTTTCAACTGTGCAGGAATGGATAGACTCACCCTGGAACTCAAGGATAAAAGTGAAACATTGTACTATAAAATCTGGGTAAAATTCTATGAATGGTTAGAAAAAAGAAGGATAGCCAGGACAAATGTATAGTGTTAAATTAGAAATATATACGTTATTATAGATAAATGGGTATGTGAATTGTATAGATAGGTCTATGTATGTATAGATAAGTATAATTGTATAGAAATAAGGTATAAATTATTATTATTATATTATGTGTAAATAACATATAAGGTTTAAGAAATATATTATTATATTATCATTAGTTTATTATGTATTAGTTTAAAGTGTTGGAAGATGCTTGGAACCAGTGATGTCATATCTATGTCCAATGTTTTAAATTCTGAATTATTAATAAAAAAACTTAAAAAAAGAGAGAAATTGTTGGGCGTCAAGGCTCCAAACCCAACCAATTCAGCAGCTCTGAGACTTTTAGTTTTCTCAAAGAACTGCTTTATTGAGTACATCATTTCTGCACAGAAACCATATGTAGCTATTTCCGCACTTTCAGTATAATTAGCAATAGCAATAGCACTTTGACTTATATACTGCTTCCTAGTGCTTTACAGCTCTCTTTAAGCGGTTTACAGAGTCAGCATATTGACCCCAACAATCTGGGTCCTCATTTTACCTACCTCGGAAGGAGGGAAGGCCAAGTCAACCCTGAGCCTGGTGGGATTTGAACTGCGAAATTGCAGGCAGCCAGCAGTTAGCAGAAGTAGCCTGCAGTATTGCACCCCAACCATTGCACCACCGAGGCTCTAATTAAAGATTAGACAGCTCCCTCCCTCCTTGTCACAGGTCACATTGTCCAATTAGGTGTTCTGGTGTCTCCTTGGTAACCTCTTCCAGTCTCTAGCTAGCACCTGTTGGGATGACCTTGGTTCCCACCAGATAGTAAATTGTTGATGTCTGGTCTGACATTCCAAAGCTTCCTCCTCCCCTCAAAGTGTGCCAAGCTGGAGAAAATGGCTGTGACAGGCCCAATCCATTTCGAAGTTGACAGTTTGGGATCCTATCGTGACATGATGTCCATTATCTTATCAATTTTGACTATTCCCCCACCCCTCCCCCACTCCAATTTGGTAGGCATATTTCTGAACCCAAGAGCTTCTAGGTTTTTTGCTCTCACACCTTTCTTTGTTTGGTAGATGCTTTGTCATTTGTCATCAGGGCCTCTGGTGGCTCAGACTGATAAGACAGTCTGTTATTAACACAGCTGCTTGCAATTACTGCAGGTTCAAGTCCCACCATCCTTTATAAGGTAGGTAAAATGAGGACCCAGATTGTTGGGGGCAATAAGTTGACTTTGTATATAATATACAAATGGATGAAGACTATTGCTAACACAGTGTAAGCCGCCCTGAGTCTTCGGAGAAGGGCGGGATATAAATGCAAATAAAATAAAATAAAAAATTTTCTCAACCAGCTTGATAACAAACTATTGTCATACTGGTTCACTCCAGCACAAGAACCCTAGTCTTGGCAGCTTAAATCGTTAGGGGAAAAAAATATAGTCAGAAATACTAGATCGTAACAATTGGGAATCTTCCGATTTCTAACATCATAAAGTCCCACCGCTAGCAAGCAGCCATCACTCAGTCTCATATGAAAGAAGGGAAATTTAAAAACCAGATATTCTGAAATGCTAAGTACTTCATTAGATCAAGGAAAGATATGGGGGAACTTAATGTCTGACTTCATAGCTGTCTGATAGGAGTAAGCAAATTCCTGTAATCCATTTATAGGATGTTCAAAACTGAGTTACCATCAATTAATTAGACTAAGGGTTCTGTTGAAGCTTCTGCTATCAAGATACAGGCTCTTATTCAGGAGAATTATGTGAAGGGATGGGTTCTACTTACCTTTACTACCAGTTCGCAATGGGGCCTTGCGCACACGCACACTACTGCACATGTGCACAAGCTTCTTGATGACATCTGGGTCAGTGGGCGGAGCCTCCCACTGGTTTTACTACCAGTTCTTGCAAACTGGTACGAACTGGAGGCAACCCACCACTGGTTATGTGCATAAATACCAGCATAGGCAAGCTTGTTTAGAGACCAAATAGACCAGCCAGCTCAGGTCTTCACCTCTCACCTCCTTAAAGGCAGTTGCAGTAGCTTGCCGGATGTAAAAGTATCTTCCCATGGATATTATTAGGATGCAGATGTTTGGCTAGTGATCGTGTGATGACTTGGTGTGATGAGCAATAACAGAAGCAAAACTTTAACAATTAAATCTTTCCTTTATTTCTTATAGCTGTATCCCATTTTTCATTCAGGAGCCCAAGGCACAAATGTAACTCTTTTCTCTCATTTTCTTCAATACAACTATCCTGTGAAGGGCTGAGAAATGATCCAGCATCACTCAGTGACGGAGAACTGACTTAAACCTGGGTTTTGTCTAAGGAACTAAGGAGAAATTTCATGATAATTAGAACAAGTAACCAGTGGAAAGTGATATAGGACAGTGATGGCTAACCTTTTTGCCATCGCATGCCAGGAGCAGGGGAGGGGGGGGGTCGTGTGCACATGTGCCCACACCCATAATTCTATGTGCCCCACCCAGGGTGAAATCTAAAAATTTTCCCTACCGGTTCTGTGGGCGTGGCTTAATTGGTGGGTGTGGCTTGGTGGTCAGATGACTGGGTGGGCATGGCCAATAACAATAAATAATAAAAATAATAAATAAGGTATACAAAACAATAAGAGGTACCAAAAACCAACTTTCACACTTTACACACACACAATATGTTAAGTTCGGGAAGTAACGAGGCTGGAGACCAGGGTAGTGACAACAGCTCTTTAATATATGGTGAACCCAGCTACCGGGCTGGGGAAAAACCTCTCCTTATATACAGTTCAACCGGCGGCTTCAACCAATCAGCAACGTGCTTGTTTCCCGCCTAAATATTTAAAGATACATTACACTCCTTCCCTCCCAGAAAACACTTTATATTTACATATATTTACATATTATTTTCAACGTAATCACGAAATAGACTGGGCGTCTCCTGACTCTTTCGGACCTGCAGTTCATTCCTGGGAGCGGGTCGAGTTGACCGGAGGGGCTGTTTGCTCCTCTCAGCTCCTCCTCTAGGCCATCCGGCCCTGGATTATTTGCCGAGTCGTCCCCGCTGTTTTCTAATGGCACCTGTTGGCGCCGCCGGCCCTCCCCGGATTCAGATAAGTCCTGCGAGTTTTCCGGGTTTGAGTCAGCTGTGGGTTCAAACATTGTATAGTCAGGGCCTGTTTCGCCTGACTCGGTTGTTCGGCTATCCGTTTCCTCAATTGATCTATATGGCGCCCATACTCGGCCGCCCCTCTAACTCCACCAAGTATGATTTGGACCTGTTATGTTTAGGATTTTTCCTGCTACCCAGATCGGGCCCTCACCATAGTTGTGTGCCCACACCCATAATTCTATGCCCCACCCAGGGTGAAATCTAAAATTTTCCTACTTAATTGGTGGGTGTGGCTTGGTGGTCAGATGACTGGGTGGGCATGGCCAATAACAATAAATAATAAAAATAATAAATAAGGTATACAAAACAATAAGAGGTACCAAAAACCAACTTTCACACTTTACACACACACAATATGTTAAGTTCGGGAAGTAACGAGGCTGGAGACCAGGGTAGTGACAACAGCTCTTTAATATATGGTGAACCCAGCTACCGGGCTGGGAAAACCTCTCCTTATATACAGTTCAACGGCGGCTTCAACCAATCAACAACGTGCTTGTTTCCCAAATATTTAAAGATACATTACACTCCTTCCTCCCAGAAAACACTTTACCTATATTTACATTATATTTACATATTATTTTCAACGTAATCACGAAATAGACTGGGCGTCTCCTGACTCTTTCGGACCTGCGCAATTCATTCCCTGGGAGTGGGTCGAGCTGACCGGAGGGGCTGTTTGCTCCTCTCAGCTCCTCCTCTAGGCCATCCGGCCCTGGATTATTGCGAGTCGTCCCTGCTGTTTTCTAATGGAACCTGTTGGCGTCGCTGGACCTCCGGAATTCAGATAAGTCCTGCGATTTTCCGGGTTTGAGTCAGCTGTGGGTTCAAACATTGTATAGTCAGGGCCTGTCTCATTTCTCGGGTTGTTCGGCTATCCGTTTTCTTATTTGGATCTATGTGGCGCCTCCATACCGGCCGTCGTATGATTTGGACCTGTTATGTTTAGAATTTTCCTGCTACCCAGGTCGGGCCTTCACCATAGTTGTGTGCCCATACCCGTCACCTATTTCCATCCCTCTTGTTTTTCGAGTCCCCTTGTAACCCCTCCGGTGTATAGTTTGATTTAAACGGTCTAGTGGGCACCTGAGCTTTCGGCCCATTAATAATTCTGCTGGGCTTCTGCGGTTGTGGCACAGGGGTTCTGTGTTGGACGGCCAGGAAAACATCTTTTTGATTGCCAGTCGCCTGGCTTGAGTCTGACAATGCCTCTTTGCGCCCGGACGAAACGCCTGCAAGGCCATTCGTCGCAGGGTGGAAAGGCGCCGAGAGGGCATGCGGATGCCCTCTTCTGCCAAGTATTCCTCAAACTGTGTTGCCGTGAATTGCGGGCCGTTATCGGATACCAGCGTGTCGGGCAACCCATGGGTTGCAAATAGGTGCCGAGGACTGAGATCACGGCCTCGGCTGTCATGGATCTCATGAGAATGATTTCCAGCCATTTGGAGTAGGCATCGACTACTACCAGGAAGGTTTGGCCGTGGAAGGGCGGCAAAATCAATGTGGATTCTAGACCAGGGCCCTTGGGGTCTTTCCCATTCCCGAACCGGGGCCGTTGGGGTAGAGGTCTGGACTCCTGGCAGGCCTGGCATTTCCCTACCCTTTCAGCAATTTCTGAGTCCATTAAGGGCCACCACAGGCGCTACTGACACGAGTGATATTAAACTGGCCATGCCCACTCTGGCCACACCCATCATAGCCCCCTGAGGTCAAATAACACCCTGATGCAGCCCTCAATGAAATCGAGTTTGACACCCTTGCTCTAGAGGATGAAAGGGTCATGATGGCTCAGCGGTTAAAGATGCTGAGTTTGTCAGCTGGAAAGCTGATAGATTGGGTTTGAGAGTGCTGTGCAGCAGGGTGAGCTCCCATTCGTTGCTCCAGCTCCAACTCCTGTGCATCTAGCAATTTGAAAAGACTGCATCTAGCAGTTTGAACAGACTCCAAATTATAGGCTTAGACAATTTAGAACTACATCAATTTCAGTCTGACCTAAGCATAGTACATAAAATTATCTACCACAATGTCCTACCTGTCAATGATTACTTCAGCTTCAACCACAACAATACACTAGCAAATAATAGATACAAACACAAGGTAAACCACTCCAAACTCGATTGCAGAAAATATGACTTCAACAACAGAGAGGTCAATGCCTGGAATGCACTACCTGGCTCTGTAGTTTCTTCCCCAAACCCCCAAAACTTTATGCTTAAACTGTCTACTGTTGACCTCACGCCATTCCTAAGAGGTCTGTAAGTGCACCTGCATACCTACCGTCCCTGTCCTAATATTCCCTTTTTTATTTACTCTATTCATGTACCCAAATTATGTTTATACTTTTACTTGTTATTTTATATATGATTGACAAAAAATAATAATAAAAATTTATAAAAATAATAAAGGTGGGAAATAAACATACAAACAAACTAGATGACTTCTGAGGTCCCTTCCAACTTTATAATTAGATAAAATAAAATAAAATTGGCTTCAGTGGGGGAAACAATGTTACCCACAGCAAAAGGCAATGGTGCAAAAGATTTCTCTACCTCTTCCAGTTTACCTTTCTCTATTTTGTTATGCAGTTGTCTGCTTCCAAAGAAAGTCCTGGGATGCTCTCTTTGGGTAGCCCCACCTCACCCGACAGGTTCCAGTAGAAGCCACAATGATGCTACGTGTATTATGAAGCCGTTGTGCAAGTGCACCAATGTCATTATTTGCATAATTGGCTTCCCAAATGCACCTGGTTGGCTGTTGTATGACATGACCTAGCATATCATTTCTGTTTTTAGAAAGGCAGGTTAAGTATAAAATAAATTCTCTTAGCTTGAATCTGTTTCCAAGTATGTGATTAATGTATTGCTTTTATTTGTTTGTATAATTTTCCAGCACGTTTAATTCAAGTTTCATTAGAAAACATAAAAGTGTACATATATACACACACAAACATCTAGGACAAACTTAATAATGAGGGGTCCTTGGTGCTCTCTGAGCTTGGTAGTTTTCTTATATATCTTTTATTACCCAAAGTAGCAATTAACACCCACACAAGCAGAGTTTAGCACCAAGATTAACATTAGACCAACAATCAAGAAGCAAATAATATCCCAATCAAGGAACTGCTAAGCAAATGAACACTAAATAGCCCAGCTGAAGAATCATCAAGACTATGCCCACTGATGATGTTCCTAGTTTGGGTAATAAAATGTCTGCAAGAAAACAACCAAGGTCAAAGAGCACCAAGGACTCCTCATTTCAACCCCGAGCTACATTTATTATGTTCTATTGATATATATTTAGTACTATTAGTACTATACTAATAGTACTATACTATTACCCTGCTTCCCCAAAAATAAGACATCCCCTGATAATAAGCCCAATTGGGCTTTTGAGCACATGAGCTAAAATAAGCCTCCCCCCAAATTAAGCCCTCCCTGAAAATATTTAAACGCAAAGCTGGAAATCAGGTAAGACAGCAAGAGGAGCCCCGTCTTGCTCCATGCACCCCAAAATAATAAAACCTCCCCGAAAATTAGGCCAAGCGCTTATTTCAGGGTTCAAAAAAAATATAAAACAGGGTCTTCTTTTCGGGGAAACACGGGTATGCCCAAAGCTGTGTTCTGGTTTCTCAAAGGTTTTCTTCCTTTGTTCTTAAAGGAATTTAGATATATGTTCACATTTATTTTGTTAAGGTTTTTTTTTAAAGTTATTACTTTTTTTATTGTTGCAAGATGGCAAGATCCATTTTCCATTGAATAGACATTTCTCTGTTACTTTGCAGCTTGCTTGGCTACTATCACTTGCTGGCCCAGTGTGAAAGTGTTGGGTGTCACCCCAACTGAAGAGGAAATACTACTAAAAGTTTTCAACTGTGCAGGAATGGATAGACTCACCCTGGAACTCAAGGATAAAAGTGAAACGTTGTACTATAAAATCTGGGTAAAATTCTATGAATGGTTAGAAAAAAGAAGGATAGCCAGGACAAATGTATAGTGTTAAATTAGAAATATATACGTTATTATAGATAAATGGGTATGTGAATTGTATAGATAGGTCTATGTATGTATAGATAAGTATAATTGTATAGAAATAAGGTATAAATTATTATTATTATATTATGTGTAAATAACATATAAGGTTTAAGAAATATATTATTATATTATCATTAGTTTATTATGTATTAGTTTAAAGTGTTGGAAAATGCTTGGAACCAGTGATGTCATATCTATGTCCAATGTTTTAAATTTTGAATTATTAATAAAAAAACTTAAAAAAAGAGAGAAATTGTTGGGCGTCAAGGCTCCAAACCCAACCAATTCAGCAGCTCTGAGACTTTTAGTTTTCTCAAAGAACTGCTTTATTGAGTACATCATTTCTGCACAGAAACCATATGTAGCTATTTCCGCACTTTCAGTATAATTAGCAATAGCAATAGCACTTTGACTTATATACTGCTTCCTAGTGCTTTACAGCTCTCTCTAAGTGGTTTACAGAGTCAGCATATTAACCCCAACAATCTGGGTCCTCATTTTACCTACCTCGGAAGGAGGGAAGGCCAAGTCAACCCTGAGCCTGGTGGGATTTGAACTGCGAAATTGCAGGCAGCCAGCAGTTAGCAGAAGTAGCCTGCAGTATTGCACCCCAACCATTGCACCACCGAGGCTCTAATTAAAGATTAGACAGCTCCCTCCCTCCTTGTCACAGGTCACATTGTCCAATTAGGTGTTCTGGTGTCTCCTTGGTAACCTCTTCCAGTCTCTAGCTAGCACCTGTTGGGATGACCTTGGTTCCCACCAGATAGTAAATTGTTGATGTCTGGTCTGACATTTCAAAGCTTCCTCCTCCCCTCAAAGTGTGCCAAGCTGGAGAAAATGGCTGTGACAGGCCCAATCCATTTCGAAGATGACAGTTTGGGATCCTATCGTGACATGATGTCCATTATCTTATCAATTTTGACTATTCCCCCACCCCTCCCCCACTCCAATTTGGTAGGCATATTTCTGAACCCAAGAGCTTCTAGGTTTTTTGCTCTCACATCTTTCTGGTTTGGTAGATGCTTTGTCATTTGTCATCAGGGCCTCTGGTGGCTCAGACTGATAAGACAGTCTGTTATTAACACAGCTGCTTGCAATTACTGCAGGTTCAAGTCCCACCATCCTTTATAAGGTAGGTAAAATGAGGACCCAGATTGTTGGGGGCAATAAGTTGACTTTGTATATAATATACAAATGGATGAAGACTATTGCTAACACAGTGTAAGCCGCCCTGAGTCTTCGGAGAAGGGCGGGATATAAATGCAAATAAAATAAAATAAAAAATTTTCTCAACCAGCTTGATAACAAACTATTGTCATACTGGTTCACTCCAGCACAAGAACCCTAGTCTTGGCAGCTTAAATCGTTAGGGGGAAAAAATATAGTCAGAAATACTAGATCGTAACAATTGGGAATCTTCCGATTTCTAACATCATAAAGTCCCACCGCTAGCAAGCAGCCATCACTCAGTCTCATATGAAAGAAGGGAAATTTAAAAACCAGATATTCTGAAATGCTAAGTACTTCATTAGATCAAGGAAAGATATGGGGGAACTTAATGTCTGACTTCATAGCTGTCTGATAGGAGTAAGCAAATTCCTGTAATCCATTTATAGGATGTTCAAAACTGAGTTACCATCAATTAATTAGACTAAGGGTTCTGTTGAAGCTTCTGCTATCAAGATACAGGCTCTTATTCAGGAGAATTATGTGAAGGGATGGGTTCTACTTACCTTTACTACCAGTTCGCAATGGGGCCTTGCGCACACGCACACTACTGCACATGTGCACAAGCTTCTTGATGACATCTGGGTCAGTGGGCGGAGCCTCCCACTGGTTTTACTACCGGTTCTTGCAAACTGGTACGAACTGGGGGCAACCCACCACTGGTTATGTGCATAAATACCAGCATAGGCAAGCTTGTTTAGAGACCAAATAGACCAGTCAGCTCAGGTCTTCACCTCTCACCTCCTTAAAGGCAGTTGCAGTAGCTTGCCGGATGTAAAAGTATCTTCCCATGGATATTATTAGGATGCAGATGTTTGGCTAGTGATCGTGTGATGACTTGGTGTGATGAGCAATAACAGAAGCAAAACTTTAACAATTAAATCTTTCCTTTATTTCTTATAGCTGTATCCCATTTTTCATTCAGGAGCCCAAGGCACAAATGTAACTCTTTTCTCTCATTTTCTTCAATACAACTATCCTGTGAAGGGCTGAGAAATGATCCAGCATCACTCAGTGACGGAGAACTGACTTAAACCTGGGTTTTGTCTAAGGAACTAAGGAGAAATTTCATGATAATTAGAACAAGTAACCAGTGGAAAGTGATATAGGACAGTGATGGCTAACCTTTTTGCCATCGCATGCCAGGAGCAGGGGAGGGGGGGGGTCGTGTGCACATGTGCCCACACCCATAATTCTATGTGCCCCACCCAGGGGTGAAATCTAAAAATTTTCCCTACCGGTTCTGTGGGCGTGGCTTAATTGGTGGGTGTGGCTTGGTGGTCAGATGACTGGGTGGGCATGGCCAATAACAATAAATAATAAAAATAATAAATAAGGTATACAAAACAATAAGAGGTACCAAAAACCAACTTTCACACTTTACACACACACAATACAACACAACTGACTCACACACAATGTAAAAGCAGCTGCACTTCACTCAAAATGACCCCTGCAACAAGCAGGAACCCCACACTTTCACACTTTACACACACAATGCCACATACAGCTTTTGAGATTTTGTGGTGGACTTCAACTCCCAGAATTCCCCAGCCAGCATGAGCTATAAATTTAAGCAAGTTGCTAGTTGGAGAATTCTGGGAGTTGAAGTCCACCACTCTCCAAAGGGCCAAGTTTGGACACCCCTGCTTTACACACACACAACACAACTGATTCACACACACACAATGCCACATACAGCTTTTTGAGATTTTGTGTGTTTGTGTAGTTAGATTGAAACACTACAGAAACACACCAAATCTCAGAAAGCTGCACAAATATTTTATTTTATTATTTTTATTTATTTTTTTAGAACAGGGGACTCCAACCTTAATAACTTAGTTTGTGGATTTCAACTCCCAGAATTCCTCATTCAGCAAAGCAGGAAGTCAAAGCAAGCTTTTTTTTTCTTCAGTAGCTGAAGAAAGCATGGTGTTGCCAGCCCGAAAAAGCACTAATTATAGGTAAGTGAGGAGGGGGAATTGGGTGGGGGCTCTTGTAAGTGGGGGCTGTTAAAAAGTGAGTTTAAAAGCCTGTGAGGATCAGGAAACTCCTCTGGGATTGCCAGAGGAGGCTTTTAAAACCTCGGGGGTTTTTTCTTGTATTTTTTTTCCCTTCGGCTGAAAAGGGTTTTTTAAAAAAAACTTTTAAAGGGTTTTGATGATCTCTGATCATGATCATCAGAGGGTTTTTTTTTACTTTTAAAGGCATGTTTCGGCTCAGCAGAGGCAGGGGGGCGGGGCCAGGGATTTTTGCTACCGATTCTCCGAATCAGCAGCTGCCATCGCTACCTAATCGGGCGAGCCGGTCCGAACCGGGAGCATTTCACCCCTGCCCCTGCCCCTATGCATGTGCATGTGACTCCCTTCCCCCCGCTCCTAGCATGTAATGGCCCGTTAGGCCCGTTTTTCTTTCTCACCTGGCACCAAAGCCTCTCTATGTGTCTTGGGAGAGCAAAAACTGCCTTTCCCACCCCCCCAGACCCTCCAGAGGCCAGAAATGGCCAATTTACCAACTTCCGGTTGGACAGGAAGTGATGTTTTTTGCTATCCCCAGCCTCCAGGGACTCCGAGAAAGGCTCTGGAGGCTGGGGACAGCAAAAAACATTACTTCCTGTCCAACCGGAAGTTGGTAAACAGGCCGTTTCTGGCCTCTGGAGGGCCTCGGGGTGGAGGGGAAGGCAGTTTTTGCCCTCCCAAGACTCATTGAGAGGCTCTGGAGCCAGATGAGAGAGAAAAATGGGCCTGCCCCACTGCCACCCAGGCCCTCTGGAGGCAGGAAACAGCCTGTTTCCCTACTTCTGGTGGGCCCAGAAGGCCCAAAAATCAGCTGGCCGCACTGGAGCTGAGCTCATGTGCTCACTAATATGGCTACACATGCCAACTGTGGCATGCATGCCATAGGTTCGCCATCACGGGTATAGGATTTCCTGCCTGAGCAGAGGGTTGGAGTAGAAGACCTCCAAAGTCCCTTCCAACTCTGTTATTCTGTTAGCTCATGTCAGACGAACATCTTAACTACTATTTCACTTTTTTTTTCTGTTTTCAAGTACCTGAGGTGGATAGGGTAATATTTTTTCCTCTAAAAATGTCCATTTCCCATTTCTTGGGGTAATCATCCATGTGACTATGCAAGTACATCAGGCTTTTTTCTTGGTAAAGAATTACCCATTTATCAATAAATCCATCTGATCATTCATCCATATCTACCCAATTTCCCTTAAATCAGTGTTTTTCAAACTTGACAACTTTAGAGTCAGCATACAAGCTGGGGAATTCTAAGAGTTAAAGTCCAACATTATTAAAGTTGCCAAATTTGAAAATCACTGCCCTTAACGATCTGACAATTTTAACGTTTTTCAGTTAAAAATCCAGAGAAGGAAAAAAAAAAAGTCTGAACAGAGATATAAACCAAGCAGACTTACCCTAAGCCACTTAAGGGTCATTTGGACTTCCTTTTTCACTTATTAAGGCAACACAGTACTAGGTATACAATTTCAACAAGGTGCTTTAAAATGTGTGGAAGAGAAAATACATCCTATCTCCAGCTCTTTTCCCAGGATCACATGGCTATTAAAAAAAAAATTGCAGGCAGATGATATATTTATGCCCCATGATCTCTGAAGCACATTGTTGGAATAGATTTCAAAGAATTGCACGTAAGTATATTTAAAATTGTGCACTTAAATGTAAATGCCTGGGCTGAATAATTAAATCTTAGCTTAGTTCAGAGGTAGGCCAGAGAACAGAAGCCTAAGAAACACATTTAAAAGGGGTGCACACTTTCTGGTTGTAAGTGACTGCATTGTGTAATCTGCACCCTAGGACTTCTTAAAGTTTCAAAGGCTGGGAAACTGCTCCTGTAGAGAGAAATGAGGGGTTGCCCAGATTCCGATGCCAATTAAACCATTAAACAAATATACTAGTGAGCAAAGACAGTGTATTTCAGGGATGTCAAACTCAAGGCCTGCGAGTTGGATTCGACACACAGGGGATTTGAATCTGGCCCACAGGGCTGCCCTGCAAACAGCAAAGGAATGGCCCACAGTGCCTCTGCCAGCAAAAATGGAGCTCAAGAGGGCCACACTTGGCCCTCCCAGGCTTCGTTTTTGGCCATGACAGCCTCCTGCAGCCCTCTACCAGTGAAAATGGAGCTCAGGGCTCCTTTTCACTGGCAGAGGGCTGCATGAGGCCATCATGGCCAAAAACAGATCTCGGGAACCCATTTTCACTGGCAGAATGCTCGGGCTACCACAGATACCTCCGACACGAGTGACCTCAAGCTGGCCACACCCACCCTGACCTCCCTCCCCAGGTCAAACACAATCCTGATGTGGCCCTCAATGAAATCGAGTTTGACACCCCTGGTGTATTCAAGCTGAAGACCCCGTGCATGGGGTCTCAATTTCTCTTTTCTTCCACCCTCCTCCCCCACATTTTCCTGGGCCAGATGCAAATCCTAGCACAATCGGCAACCCATTGCAAAATGGTGCTTTATATCTTTGGAAGGCTTTCTTGAATCAGCCGTCTTGGCAACATATTTAAAACTTCATGGTAGCAAAGAGACAGGCAAGAAGCATTCTGCTGCTGAGTGGTATTTATGTACAAGGAAAGGACAGGTTTGGCCGGAGTTGCACTATTGCCATTCTCTGGAGCTCTCTGATGCTCAGATAGCAATGGGCAGGATGATAACTGAAACCAGAGGCTGCACCAAGAGATGAAGGCTAGTTTTCTAGAGGCTGTTGGACAGGTGGCAGACAGCTCCAGCTGCAATTAGTGAAAATGCGCAAAAGCTGAAATTGCGTCAGGCCTCTGCTTCAAGCTTCCAACATCCAAGAATTAGTCATCGCAGAATGTACTACTTGATGATGGACTTCCTGTTATAGAGCTCTAAAACAGAGCGTAAGCTAACCATAGTTGCCAGGGCTTTGGCCCTCACCACTTTCCAATTGCATATTTGGGAGAGCACGCCTGCCAAACTGCCTGCAATGCCATCACTTCCAGGAGCTCGGAAAGCAGTTGCAGTCTCTCTTTCTCTCTCATGTGTTGGGTAATTCTTTTAGATAGTTTCATATAAGGTGCACAATCTTATGGGCATACTTTATTTGGTCACTGTCATCAGGAGCCTCTCCCTCTCTCACCCTAATTTTTTCTGTGATATTTAGAGATTAGATAACTCTATTAATCTCTAGAATCTATTTATACCAGGAATACATATCTTGTATATATGTACAAAGAAGATATTGACTTAGCACATACATTTTTCCAGGAATGGTTCAGAGGTGGTATTCAGCCAGTTTGCACTAATTCGTGTGACCTGTTGGCAGAAATTTGGCCAAGGTCTTTGAATCGGTAGCAATGGCTGGCTGGCCATACCCCCAAACCGGTCCCCAGTCACCGCTCGCTCACCCCACCCACCATGTTCGTCACCGCCATGTTCTTCGTGCACGCGCATCCCATTGCCTTGCAAATCCGATGGGATGCGCACGCGTGAAGAACATGGTGGTGATGGCAGCAGCTTTTTCCATGACCTCTGGTACTTTTTGGTGGTCTATGGCCAGCTGCCACCTCTTTGAAAGCTGCTTTGCAGCTGCAGCGGCTGGCTAGGGCCCACTGAAAACTGGTCAGCTTGACTTCTGGACTCTGGACCAGCCATCACAGAAGGTAAGCAGCCCGAACAAAGAGGCAGTGGTGGTGGAGGAGGTGGGGTTAGGTCTGGGGCTGCTAAAGGAGTGGAAATGGGGGCAACTGGCAAAGGGAGAGCTGATATAGATAAGTGGAAATTCCAAAAATTTTCCTACCGTTTCCTGTGATTGAGGGGCATGGGCATGAGTGATGTCAAGTTGGCCATGCTCACTCAGTCACATGATCCACCACCACCTAGCCACGCCCACCGAACCGGTAGCGAAAATTTTTGAAACCCACCACTGGAATCATTTCATTTATCTTGGCAGAAGATAAAACTTCCCACCTCATACAAAGTCTGACTGACTTTTAGCCATCACATTCAGAAATTGTTGATCAGTTCCTTAGGGTTTATTGGTTATTATTGCTTGCAGAATAAGTCCTCAAATAAGTCCTGTTAGTAGCATACTGATACAGTATATTCTCTGATTATTTATTTGTTATTTATTTATTTAACCTTGAGGTGACTATGTGTCTTACAACCTTGAAAAAGCTGGTTGTAACCATGAAACACTTAAAACAATAAATAGTAACATTAGCTTATCTTAAACTTGACAAAGATGGGGAGGAAGGTATCAAGATACACATAGGGTACATGTGGACTTAGTCCATTAACTACCAACAGAATTATGGGGCCCCATTGGTTGCATTACTTTTTATCACATTTGTGTGCTCAAAGAAATTCAGATATCATTTAAAAAAGATTATAATTGCATTCCACAGAGAATACAGGTAGTCCTCACTTAATGATGCGCGAGAATGGCGTCTAACTAGATGCAGCAGGGGGATGGCAAATCTCCCCTATCCAGTTTTTGGTAGGGAGGGAGCTTTCTGACAACTTGGCCCCCCTTCCCAATTGGGCGGAACATCATGCCAAGCCGACGAGGGGTTTTTTACCACCACCCCCATGGAGTTTCGGCTGGCTGGTGAGGCGAGAACGCAACCGCCGGCTTATCCAGCATGTTTGGGGCGGCGTCCGGCGTTTTCCGTTGTTTACTTTTTTCAGTGGTAGCAGAGGCCGTAGGCAGGAACATTCGGCGCCCGGAGTACCCGAGGAGGATTTTCCCCCTCCCAACTGAACATCGTGGGACATCGTGCCAAGCCAAGGAGGGGTTTTCGGCCCCCGGGAGGAGATTTCGACTGGCCGGTGGTACGAGGGCGTGGCCGCCAGCTTGTCCTTTATGTTTGGGGCGGCGGGCGGCGTTTTCGTCGTTTTTCCCTTCGGTGATGGCAGAGGCGGCAACGTTCGACGCCTGGGGCACCAGTGGCAGTTTTTTCCCCTGGGGAGCATTTGACGAGATAGAGATCCGAGGAGACTGTGCTTTGGAGAGGGAGTGGAGGTGTGGAGGCATTCTCGGCCGGTTGGGGGATGCGGATGTAGGCCCCGCTAACTGGATTGGGGGCGGTGGCCAGTGCCTGGCCGTTTTTGGGCGGTTGGCAGCGGCAGCGCCTGAAGAGGGGTTTATCCCCTGAAAAAGATCACGGCTAGTTGGGGCGAGGTGTGGGTTTGGACTCCGCCCCCCACGGACTTGACGGGGGTGTTGGTCGCCATGTCTGCCACTTTCCACCAGCGGTGCAGACTGTGAATGGCGGTGGCAGCGGCAGTGGTGGAGGGGCAGGGCGCCTTCCCCCCCAATGGAGTCTTTGAAATTGGCTGATGCATGGAGAGGTGCCCCCCCTGCCACTTTCGTGTTGGAGGTGGTGTGGTGTTGACAGCGGTGATAGTAACGCCGTCTCCCCCCCCCATGGCCTTTTTAAGGCCTATTTTACTGTCATCTATGTCATCTTTGTCATCATGCACTTTTACCCTCTACCTTTTGGATTATTTCATCTTTTGAACATCTTTGGACCATCTCTTCTCACCCTCGGACCATTACACTCTTGTCTCCCGGTTTGAGACCTACCATGTAGTATTACATCTGCATTACCATCGTATTTAAAGACTGGTTTGGGACTGGATTCGGCCATCTCCATATATTTCCGAGATGTATCTAATGAAGCAACTTCTCAGTCTGCGAGATTCTCCCCTCTCGCGGACATGGCCCTCTACGTTATCGAAGGCCTACCTTGATGACGGATTTTGGAATCCCGAGAGGTGGCATGCGGCTAAAAAGAGGCTTAGGGGTTTTTTAAATTCGTGTTTTACTAAACTTTTAAATAAATCATCTATGGGGAGGGAAGGATTTTTAAAGGGTGGGTTGGGTGGGGAGGGATACCCACGGAATATTAGGGTTAGGCTGGTCTCTGCTAGGGTTCCTGATTTGGAGGTTCTTGATACGGAGATAGTTATGGAGGTTAAAACTCAACCATTTATGGGTATGTCCATCGGCACGGTAAGAGGGAGGGGCAGATATGGCAGAAGTGGGGGCTCATATCATGTTCGGGGAGTACGCTCTCACTGTTTGTGAGCGATTGCGTGCTCCGGGCCCCCAAGCTTGCCTCGTTCCCCAAGTGGCTATGCCTCCAGGAACCTGGACCTTCGGTTGATGCTATTTAATGCCAGGTCCATCGTAAATAAAGCCCCCCTCATAGCCGATCTTATTCAAGAAGGGGGGGCGGACCTGATGGGCATTTTGGAGACCTGGTTGGGCGCTGAAGGGGGAGTTCCCCTTATCGAGATGTGCCCACCAGGTTTCCAGGCATTCCATCAACTGAGGGCCCCGGGTAGGGGTGGGGGGGTAATTATTCACGAGGGTCTAGAACCGAGGGAGGCCACTGTCCCGCAGATAGCCAGTTGTGAAACCCTTTTGGTAAAGTGGGGCCGTGGGGTACAGGTGGGCATGCTGGTTACGTACCTGGCTCCTTGCTGCATGGCAGCAGCCCTGCCCGAGTTGTCGGAGATGATAGCCGGGACGGCGGTTGAGACCCCCAGACTTATGGTTATGGGGGATTTCAACTTGCCGTCGGTGGGCGAATTGTCGATGGCAGCTCGGGAGTTCATGGCTTCCATGGCGGCCTTGGACCTGACCCTGGTAGTTAATGGTCCCACCCACACTGGGGGTAACACTCTGGACCTGATTTTTGTCTCAGGAAAGTGGCTAAATGATCTGGATTTAGGGGAATTAATTGTTAAGCCCTTGTCATGGTCAGATCATTTACTCCTTCAGCTAAACTTTCGAACCGCTGCACCCCACCGCAGGGAGATGGAGCTGGTTCGATGGTTCCGTTCCAGGCGCCTGATGGACCCGGAGAGGTTCCTGACGGAGCTTGGGCCATTTCCTGGGGAATTAGCCCACGACTCGGTCGAAGAACTGGTGGCTGCCTGGGAAGGGGCGGCTGCCGGGGCTTTGGACCGCGTCGCGCCTTTGTGGCCTCTGACCCAGCGCCGAACTTGCCCAGCTCCTTGGTATAACGAGGAGTTGAGGGAGATGAAGCACCAGAAAAGATGCCTAGAGAGTGCCTGGAGGTCCAGCCGCACCAAATCCGACCGAACACTAGTTAGGTCTTGTATTCAGACCTATCTAGTGGCGATAAAAGCGGCGAAATATACCTATTTCTCTGCTCTTATCGCATCGGCAGATAACTGCCCAGCCACCCTGTTTAGGGTGACCCGCTCCCTGCTCTCGCAGGAGGCTCAGGAGGACCCCTTGCAAGGGCATGCTGAGGATTTTGTACAGTATCTGTCCAATAAAATTGCTCGGATTTGGGACGGGCTGGACACTGATTGGATAGATCCGGGCGAGGGGATGGGGACAAGTCTTGTAGATATTACCTGGGCTGAGTTCGATCCTGTGACTCCTAACGACATGGACAGGTTGTTGGCTAGGCTGAATCCCACCACATGTTTATTGGACCCGTGTCCCTCCTGGTTGGTACAGGCCACACGTGAGGTGACACGAGGCTGGCTCCTAGGAATTATCAATGCCTCCTTGTTGGAGGGCACCTTTCCCACCACCTGAAAGAGGCAGTGGTGAGGCCCCTTCTTAAGAAGCCTTCCTTGGACCCAGCTGTATTGGCGAACTATCGTCCAGTCTCCAACCTTCGCTTTTTGGCGAAGGTTGTTGAGAGTGTGGTGGCATATCAGCTTCCCCAATACCTGGAGGAAACTGTCTTTTTAGACCCGTTCCAGTCCAGCTTCAGACCTGGTTACAGCACCGAGACGGCTTTGGTCACGTTGGTGGATGACCTCTGGAAGGCTCGGGACAGGGGATGTTCCTCTGTCCTGGTCCTGTTAGATCTCTTAGCAGCTTTTGATACCATCGACCATGGTATCCTGCTGCGGCGGTTGGAGAGATTGGGAGTGGGAGGCACCCTTTATCGGTGGTTCTCATCCTATCTCTCTGACCGTTCGCAGACGGTGTTGGCAGGGGGGCAGAGATCAACCTCTAGGTCCCTCACTTGTGGGGTGCCTCAGGGGTCGGTTCTCTCGCCTCTCCTGTTCAACACCTATATGAAGCCGCTGGGTGAGGTTATCTGTGGTTTCGGGGTGGATTATCATCTGTACGCTGATGATACTCAGCTGTACATTTCCACCTCGAACCACCCCAACGAAGCTGTCGAGGTGATGGACTGGTGTCTTGAGGCCGTGTGGGTCTGGATGGGGAGGAACAGGCTCCAACTCAACCCTACCAAGACAGAGTGGCTGTGGGTTCCGGCGTCCCGGTACAGTCAGCTTACACCTTTGCTGACTGTGGGGGGTGAAGTTCTGACCCCCAGGGGGAGGGTGCGCAACTTGGGCATTCTCCTGGACAATCGGCTGTCTTTAGAAGAACATTTGATGGCCGTCGCTAGGGGAGCATTTTATCAGGTCCGCCTGATGCGCCAATTGTGCCCCTTTCTTGACCGGGACTCCTTACGCACAGTCTCTCATGCCCTCGTTACCTCTCGCCTGGACTATTGCAATGCTCTCTTCATGGGGCTCCCCTTGAAGAGCACCAGGAGGCTTCAGCTAGTCCAGAATACAGCTGCATGGGTAATTGTGGGAGCATCACATTGCTCCCATATAACACCTATCCTGCGCGGCCTGCACTGGCTGCCGGTAGCCTTCCGGGTGCAATTCAAGGTGTTAGTGCTCACCTTTAAAGCGCTCCATGGCTTAGGACCGGGCTATTTACGAGACCGCCTTCTGCCACCGATAGCCTCCCAACGACCTGTGCGCTCCCACAGAGCGGGCCTGCTCCGGGTGCCATCAGCCAAACAGTGCCGGCTGGTGACCCCCAGGGGGAGAGCCTTCTCTGTGGCAGCACCGACCCTATGGAATGAGTTACCTCCTGGGTTACGCCAACTTCCCGACCTCCGTACCTTCAAGCGGGAACTGAAGACTCTGCTATTCAATCGGGCGGGACTAGCCTAAATATTATTTTAATTTGATATTTTAGTTTAATTTAGTTTTAATTGAATTTTAAACTGTATTAATCTATTTATAATTTTATAGTTTAGGGTTTTATATCGGTCTTTTGACCGTTTTTAGTTTTAAATTGGCCGGTTAAATATTTCATTTTAAATGTATTTTAAATTTATTGTGTACCTATGTGTTTTAATAAGGCTGTACACCGCCCTGAGTCCTTTGGGAGAAGGGCGGTCTAGAAATCTAATTAATAAAATAAAATAAATAAATAAATAAATAAATGATGGTAATTGAGCCTGGAATTTCTGTCACTAAACACCACAGCCATAAAGTGCAACGTCACAGGGCTGCACTGATTAGTGAAAGAATTCCTAGCACTTCTAGCTGCTGTCCTTAAGCAAGTGAGGATATTACATGATTGCCAGTTGTGACTTTCTGGGGTTTCCCCACTGACTCTGCAGGAAAGCCAACAAAGAAAATTAAAAATGGTGATCATATGACTGTGAAATGCTGCAACCGACATAAGCAAGAGGACCAATCATTCAGTGCCATCATAAGTTCAAACATTTGCTGAATGAGTGATTATTAATCAAGGACCTGTATAAATAATAGCAAAGTCCCATCATAAATGGTTAAAGAATATAGATGTGTTAATAATACCCAGATCCTTTAACCATGGGGATGACTGAATTATGATAGCAGTCTTGAAGCATTTGAAGGATTGTCAAACAAAAGAGAGACCATGCTTATTTTCTATTGTTTCAGAGAAGAGAAAGAGAAATGGTGGGTTCAACTGTAAGGAAGTAGGTTCAGACTGGAGGTCAAGAGGAACTTCCTGACTCCATGAACATTCAGCAATGGAATAGGCAGCCTTCTTTGGAAATTTTCAAACAGAAGCTGGAAAGTCACCTGTCAGAGATGCTATAGTGCACTTTCCACTGAGCAGATGATTGAACTACAAGACCTCTATGGTCCTTTCCAACTTTATGATTCTAAAGGTGGCATGGGCTTCCCCAAAAACTGTCAATCAGCCTTCCTGAAGCTATTTTTCCAAGATGATTGGAATTACAGCTCTTGACATGCAGGGTGGGAATTTGACACACCTGAAATGTACTTTAAGCCAATAAACTTCACAATTCTTCTGTCTTAGAAGCAGCAATGAATCCATTCTTTATCCCATATCATCCTTACTCCATTTATATCCAGTCTTACTAATTGAGCCATAGGGCACTCAGAAATGTCCCATCTTCTAAAATACATGGATTCATTGCTGCTTTCATATTCCCTGGAATGCAATGTTCTCTGTTCACATGTATGATAGCAATATGAATTTGCAAATGTTTTAATTACAATTTTTGTGTAGCTTGTAATGCAGTGTGTGGGATGCTCTTGCACTTGCCTGCTTGCTTTTTTCTTCTTCTTTTTTTAACCCCAGTGAAGCATTTGTTCCAGTTATAGAGAGAGAAAAAAACTACTTTGCTCTTTTAGATAATCTGTTAAATGATGAAAGAATGTAAAAGAAACCTTAGAAACAAGCCCTAATGTCATCTGGCTAATGAGCAAAAAAAGAAAAGAAACCATTAGCATAGAAAAATAATGGTTAGCTCACAGGTGGATGTGAAAGAGTTGAGCTGGCAGGTGTATGTAGGAAGTTTATTCTGCAAGGACTGTACAGACTGAGCTATTGGTAGAAATCCAATGGACTACATCCCAAATGTCTCAGTGGATAGAAGGTTTCATTTTGAGTTCTTTGATTACTTGAAAAACACCAAAGGGAAGGGGGAAAGGCAGAGTCTGGACAAGGAAACCTCAGTAAAGCAATACTATAGCCTACTGGTAAGAAGAGGAAAACCCAGACGGTGTCCTTCAATCTTTCTAAACAACGTTCAAGCAGCTTTAATGAGTTCTGAAGTCTCAACCTATGAATTTGCAAACCTCATGCCAGTTCTTCTATCTGCAGTATATTACATTAGCCATTTAGAATTATGCTACTGGAACTGATTACACATTGTTGGCATAATTTTGTTTGTGTGTTTGATTAATTAATTTATATCACACCTTTTCTCCAGGAGTTCAAGGGAAGCAGCAGCAGCAACAACAATGACAGTGACAACACTGTGGGAAAGTGGGCTTGAACAATAGCGATTTGAGCCAAGCCACCCAGTGAGCTGCTGAAGAATTAATGAAGGCTGGGCTTGAACTGAGATCTCCTTGTTCCTAATTAAACACCATAATTGCTCTGGTGTATAATCTGAGGAAGATAACGGCCAATAAAATAAAACTTAACAGGAATAAGTGAAAAAAGTACTTTGCAAAGCTCTATTTTCTCAAAGAGTAAGCCCAATTTAATTTTCCCCAAACCAGAGGTGGTATTCAACAGTTTCTGACCAGTTCTGGAGAACCGGTAGTAGAAATTTTGAGTAGTTCAGAGAACCGGTAAATACCAGCTCTGACTGGCCCCACCCTCATCTATTCTTTGCCCCCTGAATCCCAGCTGATTGGGAGGAAATGGGGATTTTGCAGTAACCTTCCCCTGGAGTGGGGAGGGAATGGAGATTTTACAGTATCCTTCCCCTGCCACGCCCACCAAGCTACGCCCACCAAGCCACACCCACAGAACCGGTAGTAAAAAATTTTTAAATCCCACCAGCAATTTTGACTTCCTAAAGCAGGGGTGTCCAAACTTGGTCCCTTTAAGACTTGTGGACTTCAACTCCCAGAGTCCCTCAGCCAGCAAAGCTGGCTGAGGAACTCTGGGAGTTGAAGTCCACAAGTCTTAAAGGGACCAAGTTTGGACACCCCTGTCCTAAAGCAACTATGGGTAGCTGTCCCAAGTTCAGAGACCGCAACTCACTAGCTGCATCATCAGATGGTAATAAGTTTACGATACAAGAAATTTTCAAACTATTATTTTGGTGTTTTTTTCTTAGTTTTCTTAGCTTTTAAAGGATGAAAACAGAATTAAAGGAGATTTATGCTTCCCACCACCACAATGAGCTTCAAGGGGTGGGCACATACTATAGTTTGTCCTAAACTAGTAGTATCCAACTTTGACAACTTTAAGACTTGTGGACTTCAACTCCCAAAATTCCCCAACCAGTCCCAAGTCTTAAAGTTGCCAAGGCTGGACACTCCTGTCCTAATCCATAGAGCTAGATAGGACCATCTAATCCTATGATCGCTGATAAAAGTTGCAAAGTGTAGACTACCTGTTGCATGTACCATAGTGTTGTGATCCACCAGCAGCTTGTGGAAGTGGCAGCAGAGTCGGACAGTGAGGAGGCTGGGGAGGATAATAGGTCAGTCCTGGACTCTGGGGAAGGCCTGGACGAGGACTCTGCATTGGAGGCAGAGATGAGACCAGGGCCATCTGGGAGCAATGCGTGGACGCCAGAGCCTTCCAGAGGCAGACAGTAGAGAGACAGAGGAACAGGAGGAGCCTGCTTCTAGTCCATGCACGCAAAAAGCTGCCAGAAGGCAAGAGCAGCTAAAGAAAAAAGGACAACTTGGGAGTAAGACCAGGAGATGATTGGCTCGTCCGTAAGGCTTAAAACAGCAGCAACGGCTCTTGGGTTCTTTGTAGGAAAGCAACATTGCTACAATTGTTTCTTGTCAGCATCTCCTGTTTCTGAACTTTGCGGGTTTTTGCCAAGAAAAGCCTTTGGAAAGGTGCCAAAGAAGACAAAGGTTTGTTATAAAACCGAAGGACTTTTTCTGAAGGACTTTGTTTTGGACTTAATTTGGACTAAGCTGAGAATGAAGTAATTCTCAGCTGTTCTAATAAAATATATTTGTTTAGGACTGATTGTGTCTGGTAATAACTACTTGGGCCTAGGTCACAACACATAGCACATAAAGGTCTTGGAGCTCTATATAATGTCAGGCCATTCATGAGACTGCAGTGATTTAATTTCACAGTAGTTGAGTTTTTATATGTTTGACGTTTTAAAAATAATCTTCAATAAACTTCACAGCTAGTTTTATAGATCCATTGCAGACATAGTATAATCAAAATACACTAAAATCTGTGAGGCTAATTTTTTTTTATTGAATAGTACAACATAGCAGTTTAAGAACTACGTGTAGTCTTCCCCAAGACTTTTTGCTTTCCTAGCCTTTCCTCACTGCTAACTACTTTTTAAAAGATAAAATTAAAATTAACATCTTTAAGATAATTTTGAGTATTTATATATCTCAAGCCTTTTCATTCTGAACTCATTTGCTACTGGCTTTAACTGTCCCTTTTGCTCTCAGCCTAATGATCATTGTTCTCAATTCAAAGTTTCTAAGAATCACAGAGCACTGTGGGGCACAATTACTAATTCCTAACATTTGAGACACCTTGAGAGGGCTGATAATGATTGTTCTGGTAATTAGGAGGCTGCTTAATAAAGTCCATTTCACAATGATCAAGGGATAGAACACGTACTTGGAGTTCAAGCTGGTGAAGCATATTTAAGTGTTGGAGCGCCACAAATTGTCAGGCCTGGTCTTCACAGAGTTGGTTGCACCTTTCCATCCATGAAAGTGCACTGATATAATGTGAGTAGACATTTGTTATCTCCCAGATCAATTTTTATGTTTTCCAATCTGTGTTTCATTTTTTACCAAAAACCTAGAAAAACCCTGAATATTGAGAAGACTCATATTACAGTTAAATGGTTGAATGATTATAGAAAGAAAGTGACCTTCTTACTCCAAGTCCAAACTTATTTGTCATAGTTTGGAAAGATCACGGGGCGTAACAAATACTTTAAAGATTAACTTTATGGATTGGATCGGATCGGGTCTATACCAAGGGTGAAATGCTCCCGGTTCGGACTGGATCGGTTGATCCAGTAGTGATGGCAGTGGGTGGTTCAGAGAACTGGTAGCAAAAATCCCTGTCCCCCCATCCATGCCCACCCAATGCCTGGTCGCCAGCTTCCCCGCTTGCCTCTTCTTTTAAAAAATGCCTTTAAAAGTTAAAAAAAGGCTCTGACAATCACAGCTGAGCTGCGCGATCGTCAGAGCCTTTTTTTTACTTTTAAAAGCATTTTTTACAACCTCTTCAGCCGACTAGTTTGTAAAAAAATGCTTTTAAAAATAAGAAAAAAGATTGCGCGCCACAGCTGATCATCCCCCCATCCCCGGCATGCGAAGACAGCGAACCGGTAGTAAACCGGTTCAGATTTCACCACTTGTCTATACCATACATAAATGTCTGTTAATACCTCTTCTGCCAATGAGAAGCCTATTAGAAACCCAAGTAAATTCAACCAAGGGTAACACTTGAGACCAAGAGTAGGACTGCTGAGACCAACTATGTTTGAGATCTGCTAGGGCATAGTAGAATCATTCAGCATGTCTCCATCCACATTTGTTTTATTGATCCATGTACTTCACTGAATGTTTGAAGGCAGCAAAATGAATCAGGAAAACGTGATGCAGAGTGGTAAATATTCATTAATCCTATGATCAATAGTAGCAACCCTATGGCTAACCAGGTAGAATTAATTTCATCTCCTTGGGAATTGACTCTATCAGTTAAATCTTTTGGGGTGTTTTCACAACATGTTAATTTCTCTTAATCCAGTTAAGTGTGGGTTGGGAATTGATGTATCAGTTAAATCTTCTGGGGTGGGTTTTTTTTTTTTTTACAATATGTTTATTTCTCTTAATCCGGTTAAATGTGGAAGGACAGTATACAGTGTACACACATGACATGATATTTAAGAATGCATATATGCATTCTTAAGAATGCATATATGCATATTAGTAAAAGGAAATATAAAATGTATATAAAAAAGAAATGTGCAGGAGAATGGGTAACAAAGTTTCTTGGAAATTTTTGAGTTTCAGAAAACTAGAGAAATTAAGTGAAGCTGAACTTGCCTCCGGATACTGAGCTACTACAGGATGTTAATCATGCACTGCACAGTTAATCAAAGTGTACCGCGTGATTTCCACTTCTTTGCTGCTCAGGGTGTGCACTTGAGATCAAGTGTAGTCTTGGGGATTGTGCTATAGCAAATACTGCAGAAAAAAAATTTCTGAAGAATGCTATGTTATATTGAATGCTACAGAGTCCTTAAGAAAAATTCTCACCGTTTGAAAATGAAGAAAGTATTCATCCCTTTAAATCTTCTATGTTTTTTTTTAAATTTGGTAACTTTACGAAGTATGGACTTTAATAGGAATATAGGAATAGGAATATTCTTGATTGGGCAAGTGTGATTGGACACACAAGGAATTTGTCTCTGGTGCATAAGCTCTCAGTGTCCATACAAACAACAAAGTGGTAAATCATAGATCATAAATCATCAGATACAAACAACAAGTGATAAATCACGAGATATCAATAGAAGAAGGTAGTAGGAAAGATGAGAAAGATGAGAAGATGGAAAAAAAAATGAGAAGGATAATAGCAACACAGTCTACTACATGGTTAGATATCCTTAGGCATAAGACCATGCTGTGGGAATTAGGTTTTTAGCAGAATGATGGCATGGGGGAAAAAACCTATTTTTGTGTCTAGTTGCTTGGGCATGCAAAGCCTTGTAGTGGCATCCTGAGGGGAGAAGTTGAATCGGTTCATGTCCCAGTTTAACTCCCAGTTTAACTCCCAGAATTTCATAGCCAGCATGTTTAAAGAGGCCAAGGTTTTTTTTGGGGGGGGGAACTGCTCTAAACAAAGTAATACTACCTTCAAATACCAACATTTTAAGCCAGCTGCCTCAGGAAGGACTACCTGCAATTTTGTTAACCATAGCAAGGTTTTGGCATAATAATTCTACAGAGTCCAGGTGGCATGATGCATTCGTTTCCAAGTTTAATTCCACATAGTTCTAAAGAATGACGACAATCCTGCCATAACCATTATTACTTTAACCCTTTTATTTTGGCTTTGACCTTTCACAGAGCTTACCAGAGTGTGGTGCATCTGGCAGGTGTTACTGAACATCACATAATAGGAAGCATTAAGTGATCCATTGGGCCGCCTTCCAATTTTCTGCCTTCCCACACTTCGCTATTTCTGCTGCAGCTGTTTTTAAAGATCTGAATATATCGAATATATCGCTTCATTTAACCTTCAAAACACAGAATGGAGTGAAGAAACAAAAAGAAGGGTTTCCATTGGCTAGAAGTCATTGTTTTCTCTGTCAACATTTGGATTTATTCCTTATTTAAAGTGACAACCATTTACAAAAAAGAGGGAAAACCCCTCCCCCATCTCTTTTGGATCCAATATTTTTATAGCAGATACAACTGTTGTGGATGCATCCAATCCATCCATCCAAACAAGGGCATAGAATAACAGAGTCATAAGGGACCTTGAAGGTCAACTAGTCCAACCCCCTGCTCAAGCTAGAGAGTCTATAACATTTCAGACAAATAGCTGTCCAGTCTCTTCTTGAAAGCCTCCTGTGATTGGGCAGCCACAACTTCTGAAGGCAAGGCATTCCGCCAGCTGATTGTTCTCACTATTATAAAATTCCTTCTTAGTTCTAGGTTGCTTCTCTCCTTGATTAGTTTTCATCCTTTGGTTCTTTTCTTGTCTTCTGGTGCTTTGGACAATAGTTTGCCCCCCTCATCTTTGCAGCAGTCCCTCAAATACTGGAATACTGCTATCACATCACCCCTAGTCCTTCTTTTCACTAGGCTAGACATACCCAATTCCTGCAACTGTTCTTCATATGTTTTAACCTCCAACCCCCTAATAATTTTTGTTGCTCTTCTCTGCACTCTTTCCAGAGTCTCAACCTCCTTTTTTTATATTTTGGTCACCAAAACTGAATGCAGTATTCCAAGTATGGCCAGACTAAGACTTTGCAAAGCAGTACTAATTCTTCATGTGATCTTGATTCTATGCCTCTATTAATATGGCCTAGGATTGCGGTGGCTTTTTTTTCGCCAAGAGATAGACTCAAAATGATTCCAGGAGGAAATCAGTTGGTACCCATGTAGGAATCTTGACAATTCTTCCTTCCTGCTTGGCATTCCGTGCAGTGAGTAGATATTTCCCAAGACAGAAGATATACAAATCACAATTGGCCATTACTTAGGTTGTCCTGTATTATTTCCCTTAGGACTATAGATTTTTATTTCCTGATTTATTTGTTCTGTCCCATCTCTTTTCCTCCACTCTTTAACTTTCTCAACCTACTTGTACTTAAAGAAGTACTTGTAATACTCTTCCCATCCCCCCCCCACTTAAATCAGCTACCTAGGAACACAGAGGTGGAGTAAATAAAAAAGTGCATCTTCTGTGCAAAGCTAGAACTTACTTTGATGCATTACTCAAAGTCCAGAATAGTCATAAATAAAATAAAATGGCTCACTTAAACCTACACATCTCAGGCAAAAATGAACTGGAACATAATTTATTTTCACATAGATTCACTCTAAATTGAACAAAATCACATTGAAACACTATTTGTATTAAATCCTCTTGGCAACTAAAAGCCTACTGCTTGGCATTTGCCTGCAAAAGTCCTCTTTAAATATTAAAGCAATTCATATTTTAACTATATTTTACTGGTAAAGGAATCACTGGAGTCAAGAGATGGAGTGTAAATCATTTTTTTCTGGATGCATATAATTCTACTGAAGTTCTTCCTGTTGATGGATGGGGAAACCTTCTTTCTTCATGATATCTTCCTTGTTTGTGTTGAATCTACACTGTCCAGAGGTCGTAGTTTTCAATGGAGCTGAGATCATGGTGATTGGGAGCTTTAAGAGGTGTAGTCTCATCTGGGTTGGGACAAGACTTTGTGGCAAAAGACAAACTTCCCAAAGGGTGGGAAACATACATTGTCATCTCAATTGAAGAAAGTGAACAGGAATGTGTCAGGACTGGATATGTTCAGCAAATGTTATTTGTGGAAGAAGTACTGAGTAGCTATTGCAGTAGGAGTCACTGGCATTGCCCCACCTAAGATCAGGAGAGAAGTAGCAACAGATGCCAAGAGAACTAATCAAGAGAATGATCCTAGACATCTTCTGAACAGATGTATGTGCCAAGATGGCCAACTCAGATCTAGGAACATCTTTATGGCAAGAACAAACTTTCTTGAGGTACACAAAAACAACATCAAATTAAAAGATAGAGGAAGGAGACCATTGAGCAAGGAGTAACATTAAAGGAGGATATGGCTGAAGGATCTGATCTCTGTTATACTACTTGGAGGACCCTGAATAGGTTGAGAGTTGGAGTGCCTACATGTAAAACCAATATGCTCAGATGGAAGCTCTTAGCAGATGACAAAATGCTGTGTTAATGTGGAGAGACACAGAACCCAGCCCATCTGCGGTTATGTTGGCTACTACCAGAAACATATAGTGATAAAGACTTATTTTTGGCCAATTACAAAGCCAACAAGATGGCTTCATTCTGGTAGTTTAAAGTTTGATCTAGACATGGAAGAAGAAGAAGACTGAGTAGGTCTCTATAAAATCAACAAAAACATTACAGTTTTGCAGTGAAGAATCTTCTGGACTCTTTTAGTGCAGGCCAGAATATCCCCCCTGTGTTTTCTTTGTGTTAACAAAGAATATGAAACTGGAAAAACAAATGAAATTGATGTAAAAACTGGTTTTAAGATTGAGAAAAGAATGACATGACTAATATGAATTGCACATTGTACTGGAATAATTATATCAAGATACAGAATGAAATAAAGATGGACATGTTAAGATGAGAGAAGTTACAACTGTCATCGCTGGGGAGAACTTCTGTGCTAGAAATCAATGTTTTGCTAAGAACATTTTTTTAATTAATACCTATTTTGATAGGTAGGTACAATTGATGTACCATTTAAATAATGGCAGAAAGATATATTAAGTTTGTATCAAAAGGGCAAAAACAAGAATTATACTTTATATAAAATCAAGATATAAAGGAACAAGGAAGGTTGGGACTGTCTGATTTATACTTTGGTTCTTGCTATTTAGTCTTGATGAATGAATGAGTGTTGTGGAGAAAGAAGTGGATTTTGGAATTAGAAGAACACAACCTGAAGTGCAGATAGCATCGTTTTCTATGGTACCATAAAGCTAAGGTTAATGTAGATTTTAAGAATCGTTTTATTAAAAGTTCCATATTGAGAATATGGGATAGGTACTGTATAAACTGTGACTGTGCCAAAAAATGCCTTTATGGATGTCAGCACAGGAAGCATTGTACAGGAAAGAAACGGTAGGGGAAGATGATTAAAATGGAGAGTTGTTAGAATGGGAACATGGAGAATATAAGATGAAATCAAGAGAGAGATCAGCTGCATAGAGATTTAGTTTTTAATGGTTTTTATAAGCACAGTTAAGAGAAAGATTTAAGATAGATAATAAGGCACTTGGAATTGAGCAGCAGATGACAGAATTTGAAGATGAACTATGTAGAAATGATGGACATTGCTAAAATGAAATGTGGAGCAAAAAAAGAACAAGTAAAAGATTGTGTGATAAAGTGGGTTAAGAACTTTGGACATAACTTATTAAGATTGCGAAAGGAACAAGACAGGGATGTCCCTTATCACCATTATTGTTTGTTTTGACTCTGGAACCATTATTAGATAAAATACGAGAATTAATGAAAATAGAGGAATTAAGATTAGACAATATGAGTACAAAGTTAGAGCTTTTGCAGATGATGTAGTGGTTACGTTAATGAATCCTATAAATTCAAGTAGATTTTTGTTGGAAGTAATTGATAAATATGGAAAGGTATCAGGATTTAAAATAAATCAGAATAAACAAAAGTGATAATTAAAAATATGTCTATACAACAGAAACAAAACTAGAGGAAATGACAGGATTTGAGGTAGTAAAAAAGGTTAAATATTTAGGGGTCTATATTAGCTCATCGAACAAGAAACTTTATAAGAATAATTATGACTTGCTATGGCAAAAAGTTCAGAATGATATGAATGGCTGGAAGAAATTGCAGTTATCCCTATTGGGAAGGATTGCGGCTATTAAAATGAATGTGTTACCTAGATTTTTGTTTCTGTTCCAGATGATACCTATAATTAAAAAGGATAAAAATTTGGAAGATTGGCAGAGTGGGATTAATAAATTTATATGGCAGGGTAAAAAGGCGAGGGTTAAAATGAAAATAATACAGGATTCACGGGAAAGAGGTGGTTTAAGAATGCCTAATTTTAAACTATATTAGTGCAGGCCAGAATATCCCCTGTGTTTTCTTTGTGTTAACAAAGAATATGAAACTGGAAAAACAAATGAAATTGATGTAAAAACTGGTTTTAAGATTGAGAAAAGAATGACATGACTAATATGAATTGCACATTGTACCGGAATAATTATATCAAGATACAGAATGAAATAAAGATGGACATGTTAAGATGAGAGAAGTTACAACTGTCATCGCTGGGGAGAACTTCTGTGCTAGAAATCAATGTTTTGCTAAGAACATTTTTTTAATTAATACCTATTTTGATAGGTAGGTACAATCGATGTACCATTTAAATAATGGCAGAAAGATATATTAAGTTTGTATCAATAGGGCAAAAACAAGAATTATACCTTATATAAAATCAAGATATAAAGGAACAAGGAAGGTTGGGACTGTCTGATTTATACTTTGGTTCTTGCTATTTAGTCTTGATGAATGAATGAGTGTTGTGGAGAAAGAAGTGGATTTTGGAATTAGAAGAACACAACCTGAAGTGCAGATAGCATCGTTTTCTATGGTACCATAAAGCTAAGGTTAATGTAGATTTTAAGAATCGTTATATTAAAAGTTCCATATTGAGAATATGGGACAGGTACTGTAAAAACTGTGACTGTGCCAAAAAATGCCTTTATGGATGTCAGCACAGGAAGCATTGTACAGGAAAGAAACGGTAGGGGAAGATGATTAAAATGGAGAGTTGTTAGAATGGGAACATGGAGAATATAAGATGAAATCAAGAGAGAGATCAGCTGCATAGAGATTTAGTTTTTAATGGTTTTTATAAGCACAGTTAAGAGAAAGATTTAAGATAGATAATAAGGCACTTGGAATTGAGCAGCAGATGACAGAATTTGAAGATGAACTATGTAGAAATGATGGACATTGCTAAAATGAAATGTGGAGCAGAAAAAGAACAAGTAAAAGATTGTGTGATAAAGTGGGTTAAGAACTTTGGACATAACTTATTGATAGAATAGTGGGAAATTATGTAGTTAAAAAGGTTGAAATTTTCCTTATGTCATCGCTTAAAAAAGATCTTAATCAAAACTGCAGAATAATATTATATCTATATGATTCCAGAAAAATTGTCTAGAATGTATAAAGGTGCTTCAAATTTGTTTTGGAAATGTGGGTTACAGGAAGGGTCATTTTATATATCGATATATATTGATTAACACACTAGAAGACGAAATATATTGATTAACGCACCAGTAGACAAAATTATATTCCAAATTCACCTTAACAAACTGGAACATTAGGTCAATCCAACAGTATTTTAATAATAGAATATGAGGTTGAGATGAAGAAGTCTAGGCCTCTTCCCACTGCAGGAATCCTCCACCACTCTACTCTTACCTGATAGGATCCTGTTCAAATTCCTCCAGTAAAGGAGATCATTTCTTGAGTCAGTCTACAGCAGTGGCAAAAACTGTGGAAACCTTTTGGAAAAAGTGTATTTTCTAAAATTAGCTAATAACATCACTTTTTTTTTTTTTGGAGTAGTACCATAAAATTATATATCAATGGAAAGATAATTTAATCAAGAATGTAATGCAATAACTTTTATGAAGGATTTGCTATTAGAACAGCAGTTATAGTATAAAGAAGAAAAGTGAAATATGTAGAAAAAATGAGATATACAAAAATTATCACCATGTCAGTTAATACTTAGTTGGGTAACCTTGAGCATGAATTACGGCCTTACAACGTCTTCCCATAGAGAGAACCAAGTCTTTTAGTTCTGCAGCTGTTATAATGTGAAACCAGGATTGAATGATTGCTTCTATTAATTGGATTTTATTGCTGGGCCACTTTTGACTAACAAGTTTCTTTAGTCGGCTCCATAGATTTTCAATTGAGGTTAAGGTCTGGGCTGTTCCCAGGCCATTCTAGCAGTGGAATATAATTATCGAAGGATCCAATCTGGGTTGGTCACTTGGACCAGAGATTTAGTCTTCTGAGCTTTTGAACTCATGCTGGAGCCCATCCTCAGGGAACTTCTCTCTGGAAGAATCTGCAGCATGGTTCCAAAAACTTGGAAGACTAAATCTCCGATCCTGGTGACCCACCCCAACTGGCTCCTGCAACATTATCCTGGGGCACGTATATTTGCCTTCATTCATCTGAAATATTTTACTGCTGCTGTACTCCAGAAACTTCTGACCTTTTGTAGCTCAATGGTCATCATTTTGTTAGGATTGTCAGAACTTCTTTGAACATTTGTAAATTCATACTGGTGTCATCGGTGATAGTTTCTGGCATCTCTCCCTTCTCTTGCCTGTTCAAATGCTTTCCATTCTTCTAAGGTTTTTTGAATAACTTTACCCCTCATATTAAGTTTCAGAAACATTTGAGCTTTCCTTTCGTTTTTAGTTCTTCCAATGAGCTGTCTGGTTTTCCTTCATCTAGTGCTGAATAATGTTCTTCTTACAGTCCAAGACATTATTAACAATTTCCTTAGCACCACAATTCAAAGGCATCTTGGTTTTGCTTTTTTGTTGTTTGTTCTGCCCTTTTGATGGTTCACCTTTCATGTTATTTTGTTGTAATTGAGATGTCTTTGTGTTTTACTATTTTGTCTAGCTCTATCATAGGCTGTTTCCAAAGTAGCAGATGACTCTATTTCATGTCTCCAGTCACCATTCATGTGCAGTTTTATGCTCAGGAAAACAGTTGGTTATTATTTCAGTGTTTTCTCTGCCGATTTGCATTGGGTTGGCATTTCTTTTTGACATAATCTTAACAGAATAACAGATTTGAAAGGGACCTTGGAGGTCTTCTAGTCCATCCCCCTGAGCAAGCAGGTGTCATGTCTGAATCTGGGGATAAAGACGAGCTGGAACTGGAGCAGATGGAGATCGAGGGGTGCCCGGTTCGTTGGCTTAGGAGAAAAATGGGGAGAAGCAGGCCCAGTCAGGATTGGGATGGCTTGTAGGCAGGGGACTGAGGAAGGGAGGCAGGATTACCAGGAGAGGCTAAGCAGTGAACATGAGAGACAGAGCTCAGGTGATAAGTAAGGATCACTCCCCTCCTGATCCTCAAGCACAGAGAGTGGAGAGAAGGCGAGAAAAAGCACAGACTGAGCTGACTACTTGGGCGGAGAGTGCCCTGCCCCTCTTCACAAGGCACACCTGGGGACTGAGACTTAAGGAAATGCTGTGGGGAGGGGCATTTGTTGGGAACAAACACTGAATTCAGGGAGTGTTGAGTGCTGACATTTGAACTGTCCTCGATTCCTTGCATTCTTTCTGGATTACTTGCTGTGCACCCTTGTTTCCTGGACTCCTCAGTTAGCCTTGCTAAATTTCTTGTTTTGCAGCCATGGTGCTCACTGTGCTGGGCAATGTAAATAAAATATATTTCCATTTCTATTTCTTCTAGTCCATTCCAATTTTAGTTTCTGTTTCTCCTTGTGATGGAATGGGCACCTGCAGGATCAACGAAGGAGTGTTTGGGAAACACAAAGCTTTCCCAAAAAAAGGAAAGGGGGAGAGGTTTCAGGGTAGTCATACCATAGAATCTCTCAGGATATATCTAGTAGGTTAGAAAGTTATAGCTTTAGTTTGGCAAGCTTCTGTCCATTTGATGTAAGCAAATAAAGAACTGAAGTTATGATCTCAGAGCTTAGGTCTGACTCTCCTAGGCTAGTTGAGATCTACTTTCATGTAATTTAAGCCTGTTGTCTCTTGACCTACCACACTGATTCTGGTAACCTTAATTTAAGATCACAAAAAGAACTATAAGGGATGAAAACAGTAGAGAAACCAACCTACAACCTGGCACCCTGTTTTCTGCAGAACCCAATAATGTTAAACAAGCCAAATCCTTAAGAAATCGAAACAGTTTTAACTGAAACAGTAGCATTTTCATGCAGAATATAAGCAGTGCACTGTATTTTCTAAATCAGGATTAAGAAAAGCAAGTCTTTTCTTTACATACTTAAGAAACCTGAAGCAAACATTCTTAGCTGCACCCAGTTGCTAGGCCCTATGAATGCAGTACTCCTATTTAAGGAATATTCTTAAATTCTTCATGTAGTCCTGGTCAGAGGCAATTTGCATGGAAGTTGAAAATGTCAATATGATGGCTGTAAGTGCAATCAAAACATTACTCCTTCTTATGTTGTATGACAAATGTACAACCTGCATTGTGTAGGGCTTCAATCACATCATCATGGCAGTCATCTTGACTTGTTGAGCCTTCCATCAAGGAAATCCCTGCTCTTGGGATTACTTCTATGATTGCTGCATTGAATTTGGGTGTGTGGTCACTTTTATTTTAAAAAACAGTTTCTTATCTTGAACAGCTATAGTACATGGCAAATAATTTCTTTGTACTTGGCTAGTGCAGATAACAAGATTTTTTGTTTAGTTTGTGTTTTGATATGAAGAAATCAGACGATGATGGGATGGGTTGCGTTTTCTTTGACCAATAGCATTTGAATCCAAAATAATTGCTACCAGCCTGCCTTCCATTGAGGACCTGTATACTGCACGAATCAAAAGGAGGGCTGTGAAAATATTTACAGATCCCTCACTTCCTGGACATAAACTGTTTCAACACCTACCCTCAAAACGACATTATAGAGCACTGCACACCAGAACAACTAGACACAAGATCAGTTTCTTCCTGAATGCCATCACTCTGCTAAACAAATAATTCCCTCAACACTGTCAGACTATTTACTGAATCTGCACTACTATCAATCTTCTCATCGTTCCCATCACCAATCTCTTTCCACTTATGACTGTATGACTGTATGACTGTAACTTTGTTGCTGGCAATCCTTATGATTTATATTGATATATTGACCATCGATTGTGTTGTAAATGTTGTACTTTTTTTTTTTTATTTGAATTTATATCCCGCCCTTCTCCGAAGACTCAGGGCGGCTTACATTGTGTAAGGCAATAGTCTCATCCTATTTGTATATTTATATACAAAGTCAACTTATTGCCCCCCCAACAATCTGGGTCCTCATTTTACCTACCTTACCTACCTTTACCTACCTTGATGAACGTATCGTTCCCATCACCCATCTCCTTCCACTTCCACTTATACTGTATGACTGTAACTTTCTTGCTTCTATCTTTACGATTTATACTGATATTAATTGTTTCCTGATTGTTTATTTGTACCCTATGACTATCATTAAGTGTTGTATCATTGTGTTAAATTTGTACCCTATGACTATCATTAAGTTGTAAGTGTCGTACCTGATGAAGGTACCTTTTCTTTTATGTACACTGAGACCATATGCACCAAGACAAATTCCTTGTGTGTCTAATCACACTTGGCCAATAAATTCTATTCTATTCTATTCTATTCTATTCTATTCTATTCTATTCTATTCATTCCCTTATTAGACAGGGCTGTCCCCAAATTAATGCCAAAGATAGCAAAACATTGTCCAAAATGATGTCCAAACTGTCCAAAGTTGCAAGATACACAGTGCAAACTCTTTGAAAATTGATGTGGCTATCAGAATAGAGAATTCATTTGACTGAGGCTTCCTTTTCTCATTCACTTGCCTCCTTCACTTTTCAGGCCTGCAAATTGCCTGATCCATACTGTCAAGTAGAAATCAATTTTTTTGAAAAATTACAGGAAATTATACTTCTCCTTTTTCAAAAGACCAGAAAGTGCTATAGAATATGAGATGTCTAATTATATGATGCAAATTAACTTCTCTCAGGTGCTCAGAAGCTGCTCACATATTTGTTTACCAAGGAAGTCGCCAGTTATAGTATGCAACCCCCATTCAGGGTTTTTAAAGCAACCAACCAGTTGTGTGCATTTATGGAGCATAAGAGAAATGGAAAGGTTCCTTTAATAGAAAGATAACCAAGAAGGTATTAGTACCTAATTAATCTTGACTAGTCTTGAAAAAGCTAAGCAGAGATGGACCTGATTAGCATTTTGATGGGAGGCCATCAATACATTCTTAGACTTTAGAATAGACTGGGATCCCCACTCTCCATAAAAATCAATTATAAAACACTTTTGTATTTTTGTCAAGAAAGCCAGATAGATAAGTCCTTGCAACTGAGCTGAATTTGACTTGAGGTTCTCTAGACATTTAGTGCAGCTCTAAATTTTATAATTGTAATATAATTAAATAAAAAAACATAAAGAACTTGGAGGTAATTTATTTCAATCCCATCCTTAATGCAGAATCCATAAAGCAATATGTTGTTATAGTATTGCCAATGGCTATCCACCTTCTGTTTAAAAATACTACAAATGAAGAAAAATCCACCACCTCCGGGGACAAACTATTTTACTAGACATGATCCTCGACTTATGACCACAGCTGGGACCAGAACTTCCATTGCTAAGCAATGTGGTTGTTTAGTGAGTTGTGCTCAACTGTATGACCTTTTTGCGGTGGCCCTTAAGTGAATCACTACAATCACTAAGCAAATCCAGCTTCCTCTGTTAATTGTTGCCTCCTGGGGAAGTTGTAAATGGTGATCTTGTGATTCCTGGACATTGCAACCATTGTGAATCTATGCTGATTTCCAAATGCCCAAAGTTGGATCACGCGAGCCACTTTTTTTCAACACTGTTGTAACTTCAAATGGTCATTAAACAAATGGTCATAAGTTGAGGACTACCTGTATCAAATAGCTCTTACATAAGAGGAGACGGTACTTTATGCTAAGAACAGTTCTATAACTATCTGTTGTGGTCCGCCAGCAGCTTGCAGAGCTGGCAACAGAGTCGGACAGCGATGAGGCTGAAGTGGGGCCAGGGCCATCGGGGAGTGAGTTGTGGACTCCAGAGCCCCCAGAGACTGATAGTAGTGAGGCAGAGGAACAGGAGGAGCCTGTTCCTAATGCACGCATGAAAAGAGCTGCCAGAAGGCAAGAGCAGCTCAAGCAAAGAGGACAACTCGGGAGTAGGGCCAAGAGATGATTGGCCCCTCCCATAAGGCTTAAAACAGACCAGCAATGGCATTTGGGCTTTGCCAGAAAGCAACATTGGCAGTTTCCTCTTCTTCATCTACGTCTTGCATTTATTTTTGTTTCAGTGACTTCTGAACATTTGCCAAGAAAGGCCTTTGGCAGTTTGCCTAATTGGACCAAGGTTTGCGATAGGACTGAGGAATTTGTGTTGGGAGGAATTTGCTTTAATTTAGTTGAACTATGCTGAGAATGAAGTAATTCTCAGCTGTTCGAATAAAGTTTGTTTGTTTTTCCTACTACCTACTTGGGCCTGGGTCACAACACTATCCACCGGTCCTAATCTTGCCCTCTAGAGCAACAAAGAAAAACAGTCTTCAGATTTCAGGTTATAATAACTGTCTCCTGGCAAAGAACATGGACTGTTTTGTATGGAAAAACTCTCAGTAAATTTTCAGAGCATCAAAGCTATAGATTTTTTTTAACCAATTTCTAACTTTTCAAGCAATTACACTTGCTCCAATCCTGGGGAAGGTACATGGCTGTTACCGTGTTTTCCCGAAAATAGTACCCTGCCTTATATTTTTTTGAACCCCGAAACAAGTGTTATTATTTTGGGGCCCGTTGAGCAAGATGGGGCTCCTCTTGTCGTCTTACCTGATTTCCAGCTCTGCATTTAAATATTTTTGGGGTGGGCTTATTTTTTGTGGGAGGCTTATTTTAGCACATGCACTAAAAAGCCCAATTGGGCTTATTATCAGAGGATGTCTTATTTTTGGGAAAACAGGGTAGATATTAATATACCTTTTCTATGCATTTATCTATGCCTCCCTTAAAAGTGTTTGTATCAGTGGACAATCACTATACTGTAGGACAGTGAATTCTACAAATATATCATGTGATCAGTTCTTAATTTAGCCCATGCCACAGTTATGGCCTCTGTCATTTCTGAACTCATCTTGATTTTTTTTATGGGGGTGGTATTTGATCCTTATTTCCCATTATGTTTTCATTTTTTTTACTGGTCTGCATATTCCTTCAAGATGACAAGCATATCTGCATATCTGCATACATAAATCCTGCAACAGATTTATTTATTTATTTATTTATTATTTACATTTCTATACCGCCCTTCTCCGAAGACTCAGGGCGGTTTACAGCCAAGTTAAAAAGACATATACAAAAATTAAAACACAATATTTGAAATTTAAAAATCTGAAACCATAAGGCCGAATATTAAAATAACAAGTAATAAAACCACTCAATTAAAAATTACTCTTAGGCCAACCCTGCTCGTTGAAACAAAAAAGTCTTGAGTTCGCGCTTAAAGGCCCGGAGGTCGGGAAGAAGGCATAGTCCCAGAGGCAGTTCGTTCCATAGGGTAGGTGCCCCCACAGAGAAGGCTCTTCCCCTGGGGGCCGCCAGCCGACATTGTTTAGCTGATGGCACCCCGAGGAGACCCTCCCTGTGGGAGTGCACAGGTCGATGGGAGGCTATTGGCGGCAGTAGGCGGTCCCGTAAGTAACCTGGTCTCCTATGACATGGAGCGCTTTAAAGGTGATCACCAACACCTTGAATTGCACACGGAAGACCACAGGCAACCAGTGCAGCTTGCGTAGGAGAGGTGTTATATGGAAGCTCCGTGTTCTGTTTCCCTTCCCCCAATACTCCCAGCAAAGAGTCCGTCAGAGGCCTTCCTTTTTTTTCCTTTTATTTACATAGATACATGTCCTGGCCACGTCTACCCACGGGCCTGCCAAGTTTCTGGAGATAACGAGGAAATTATAGATAAGGCCAGAATTACTCACGAATATATTCTTCCCTCCATGAAACAGTTAGCTCGCGCCAAATTCATTGCTTTGTCCAAGACAAAAAACCAGGAAGTCCCGCCTCCTATTTATAGTCTCTGCAGATGTCACTGCATGACAATTATGACTTGGCTTTGTCCCAACTCTTCGCTGCTGCGCACGCCGATCAAGTCTTTAATCTTCGTCACTCCAAAACTGTTCTTGGGCGTTGCCAAATCAGAAGAAGGCCGGAGAATCAGGCCGTGCCGGCCCTCCTCCTCCCTTTGAGTGGGTGCCAGGGAGGGAGAGGGCCCAAGAGAAGCAGGGCTTGCCAGGTCTTCTCCCTCATTTCTGAATCACCCGAGTCCAGGAGTCTGGCTCCAGGAACCTGGGTCACACCACTATCCCTCACCGCAGGGCCCTTCCCCCGGGGCTGACGATCGGGATGCGGTCGGGCTGGGTTCTGCTCATGGAAGGCCTGCACCAGGTCAGGGCATGAACGTCGGAGGCATCTACCCAGGAGAAATCAGTCCCGTATCCCTTCCACGCGATCAAATATTGGAAGCGACCCTTTAGCCAGCGAGTCTCGACGCTGTGGACTTATTCCTCCGATCCGTCCTCAGCGACAGTGGCGGGTGCTGTTGGGCACGAAGGGGACTCGGTGTGGCCTCAGGAACCAGAAGGGACCCGGTGAAAAGCAGGGTGGATCCGCATGGATCGTGGCAGGGTCAGTCGGTAGGCTACCGGGTTGATGACTGCCTCGACGGGAACGGGCGATGAATCGGTGGTCCAACTTCTTTACCGGGCAGTCGGACGGAGGTGTTTGGTGGAGAGCCACACCGGTCTCCAACTGCCAGCGGGCGTTGCCCGTCGGGAGCGGTCGGCGGACCGTTTGTAGTCCTCCTTTGCCCGATTCAGCTGCTGGCGTACCAACTGTTGGACCGCATGCAATTCCGTCAGGAAGGTCTGCGTTCGGGAACAGGAGAGTCCGGTGGTGCCAGAGGAAGAGCCGGATGGTACCCACATTGGCAAAGAACGGGTCATCTGAGTAGAGGTGTGCTGAGAGTTGTTAAAAGCAAACTCCGCCAGGGACAGGTAGTCGGCCCAGTTGTCCTGTTGCTGGTGGATGAAGCAACGGAGATCCTGTTCCAGTTTACCGATGACCTTCCCTGTACCCCCGTCGGTCTCCGGATGGTGCGATGACGACAGACATACCTGCACCTCCAACGCGGCCATCAGGCTCTTCCAGAAGCGGGCTGTGAACTGAACTCCAGCGGTCCGAAACCACCCTGTCCGGTAGACCATGAGGCGGAAGATGTGCTGCAGAAAGAGGGGCGGGCCGTTTTGCGGCTGTGGGCAGTCCGCGGCATGGGATGAAGTGTGCCATCTTGGTGAGCATGTCCACCACCACCAGCACCGTGGTGAACCCAGAGGACGGCAGGTCTGTCAGGAAATCCATAGAGATCGCCCCCAGGGTCTGTCGGGTGTCGGCAAGGGCTGGAGGAGCCGGGAGGGCCCCGTGGCGGTCTTGGCTTGCCGGCGCACGCAGGATGTCACGTGAGGCATGTATATCATGCACTCCACCAAGTCCGTGTCACCAGGTGGAGGTCTTGAAGAACCCAAAATGTCCTGCTGCAGGGTTGTCATGGCATTGGGTCATGACGAGGGCTTGGAGTGGTGCTGTGGGCACATACAATCACCCACGGAACTTGAGCAAGTCCTCCTCCAAGGTCGAAGGAGACGTGGAGCCCACCTCCACTCTCCTCTGCTGGAACCAGGCATCCTGGCACTGCGCCTCTTGCACTCAGGCCCGGAATTCCACCGGTTCCCGTGCTGCGGCCAAGGCTTCTGCCAGCACAATCCATGGAGGAAGAGGGTCCTTGGTGCAGAGGTACTCTGGCTTGCGGGACAGGGCATCTGCCCTCTGGTTGTGACCGCTGGGAATGTAGGTCACATGGAAGTTGAACCAGGCGAAAAACAACAACCACTGGATCTGCCGCTGGTTCAACTTCCGAGCCGTGGTGAGGTGCTCAAGATTCCAATGGTCCGTTCGGAACTCGACCTGATGTTGGGCCCCCTCCAGATGGTGCCGCCAAGCCTCAAACACAGCCTTGATAACCAGCAACTCCTTTTCCCAGATGGTATAGTTGCGCTCAGAGTTTCTGGGAGTAGTAAGCACAGGGAAAAAGAGTGCCACCATCTGCCAGGGCCTGTAGCAGCACCACTCCAAGAGCCACATTGGATGCATCCGTCTCCACCATGAAAGGATGGTGCGGGTTGGGATGGCTCAGGATGGGTTCCGTGACAAAGGCCTTCTTGAGGGCTGCGAATGCTTCTTGCTGCTGGGGATCCCACCGGAATGGGACCTTCTTCCTGAGGAGCTGGGTAACTGAAGCCGTCAGCATGGCGAAGCCCGGGATGAAGGTCCGGTAGTAGTTGGTGAAACCCAGCAGGCGCTGAACGTCCTTTACCCGACGAGGGGCCTCCCAGCTACACAAAGCCTCCACTTTGCGCGGGTCCATGGCTATACCCTCGGAGATGATATGCCGAGGAATTCTATGGAAGTCGGAAGAAGGCGCATTTCTCAACCGCATTGAGTTGTTGCTCCATAGCGTTGCAGAACCAGACTGGCGTGTCGAAGGTGGCTTTCCTGGACCGGGAGTAAATCAGGATGTCGTCGAGGTAGATTTTAAATTTTGGGTTTTAAATTGGGTTTTATTTCTATTTTTAATTGGACGGGCTTTAGAATAAGTTTTTTAAATGTTTTATATTGTATTTATATTGTATTTATCTGTTTTTAGTGCCTGTAAACCGCCCTGAGTCCCTTGGGAGATAGGGCGGTATATAAATACGATTAAATAAATAAATAAATAAATAAATAAATTCAAGGGGAGCCCCATGTAGAGAGCATTGCAGTAATCCAGGCGGGAGGTAACGAGGGCATGAGTGACCGTGCATAATGAATCCCGGTCCAGGAAGGGACGCAGTTGGCGGATCAGACGATAAAAAGCTCCCCTGGCAATGGCCGTCAAGTGTTCTTCCAACGACAGCCGTGCATCCAGGAAAACGCCTAAGCTGCAAACCAACTCCCTGGGGGCCAGTGACTCACCCCCCACAGTCAGCGACGGAACTAGCTGACTGTACCGGGACGCCGGCATCCACAGCTACTCCGTCTTGGATGGGTTGAGTCGAAGTCTGTTCGTCCCCATCCAGACCCGAACGGCTTCAAGGCACCGGGACATCACATCGATGAAGATGAAGAACAGTTGCAGGCTTTGGCTAGTCTAGAGAAGAGAATGACTGTGGGAGGGTATAATAGCAGTATTCCAGTATTTGAGAGTTGCCACAAAGAGGAGGGGGGTTTATTTTCCAAAACACCAGAGAGCTGGTCAAAAATCAATGGATAGAAACTAATCAAGGAGGGAAGCAACCTGGAATTAAGGAGAAACTTCCTAACTGTGAGAACAATTAACCAGGGAAACAGTTGCCTTCAGATATGGTGGGTGCGTCATCACTGGAGGCCTTTAAGAAGAGACTGGACAGTCACACATCTGGAATGGTATAGGGTCTCTTGTTTGAGTAGGAGGCTGTACTAGAAGATCTCCAAGGTCCCTTCCACCTCTATTCTGATTGATTGACTGATTATATTTCTATCTGCATGCATATGTATAATTTTCTTCTTACCCAGCATTTTAAAACAGAAAACCCTGAAATCTGTAGGTACAGTAGGTAGGTAGTCCTTGCAGTTTTCATTGGATACATAAACCTTAGTGTATAGGGATAAGCACACAGGTATACAAGCTGATCGCTATAGAATGAGAAAGCACATCCATGTGTGGAGAGAGCTAAGGATACAACCTTGGACAAAATATCTGGAAGCATGCCGTGAGCCCTGGGAAGAAAGGAAGTACTGTATAGTATATCAGGATGAGATTTAGAATAGCTCCCCCCTGACTCCCTGGGATATAAAAGGGAGGGAATTAAAAACACAATTGGACTTGTGAGATTCTGTTAATATGGGCTTTCTATATTATATATACTATATTATATATACTATATTATATATACTATGGAACGCGGTGGCTCAGAGGTTAAGATGCTAAGCTTGTCAATCGAAAGGTCAGCAGTTCAGCGGTTCGAATCCCTAGTGCTGCAGAACAGGGTGAGTTCCTGTTACTTGTCCCAGCTTCTGCCAACCTAGCAGTTCGAAAGCGCGTAAAAAATGCAAGTAGAAAAATAGGGACCACCTTTGGTGAGAAGGTAACAGCGTTCCATGTGTCTTTGGCATTTAGTCATGCCGGCCACATGACCAGGGAGACGTCTTCGGACAGCTCTGGGTTTTCGGCTTTGAAACAGAGATGAGCACCACCCCCTAGAGTTGGGAATGACTAGCACATATGTGCTAGTTGAACCTTTACATTTACCTTTACTATATTAACTAATATAGCTATTATTACATAACTGTATTAGCTCTCTAAAACCAATAAAGCTTGAGTCTGGCTTTCTAATGGGGTCTGTTTCCTGATCTGGACAGCCTCAAAGGGATGACAGTATATGAAACCTGAATTTTATTCAAAGAACATTATGATCCTTTTTAAATCTTGGCCAGCAAATGGAAAACATGATTTATTATTGATGCTTTCCTTTAATGCTCCACAGGGGAACAAGGAGCTCTTTCTGGCACTTTGTCACTGATGTCCTTGCTTAGAAGCAGAGCTTGTGATTTGAAGCAGGCCACTTGCTATGGTAACCTGTGCGCGTTCACCTTGTTCCTGCTGCAGGCAGCAGAGTTGTTAATGAGATCTTCGCAACTGGAATTTTTTTGGCAATGGTTGGGGCTTTCAGGATAGAACTGCAAAGTGAACTTTTGTCACCTTTCAATTATAGGATTACAGACACTGCCAAGAGACCCCCCTTGGTGCCTATGCCTCGTGGCCTGCCAGTTGGCTTTCTTTTAAACCAAAAGCCAGGACACCTTGGGATTATATTTATTATTCAAAGTGGGGCAAGAAATCCTGCATTGGATAGCTCAGCAGCACAGTCTCTGCTTGAGTTCTGATGATGGGGATCTTCTTAAATGCACAATGAAAATCACCATAATCCAATCAAAGATGCTGAAATTTCGTAAGGTAAAGGTTCCCCCGCACATGCATGCTAGTTGTTTCTGACTCTAGGGAGCGGTGCTCATCTCTGTTTCAATGCCGAGGAGCCAGTACTGTCCGAAGATGTCTCTGTGGTCATGTGGCCAGCATGACTAAATGCCAAAGGCGCACAGAATGCTGTTACCTTCCCACCAAAGTGGTCCCTATTTTTCTACTTGCATTTTTTTTATAAAAAGTTTTATTTTAACATTCATATACAATAACATATTTAATGTACCATCATATACAATTAATCGGACCTGCCCGGTCACCACCCCCTTCCTACTCTCTTCCCTTCTCTACCTTCTTCTACTTTCCACGACCATCCTCCCCTTCTCTTATCTGCCTCCTCTCCTCCTTCCTCCCTACTTCTTTCTTCTCCCTCTTCTATCCCTCTTCCTTCCTTTCCTCTTCCTCCTCTTCTCTTTCCTACCTCCTTCTCTCTTCTACTTCCTTCCTTCCCATCATTCTGAAATGATAGCCAGGCAGCTCCGATCTTACATTGATTATACATCTTCAATCATCTCTGTACATTAACCATCAATCCATTTTCTACCTCATCCCCCGCCTCCACCCCCACCCCAGGACTTCCCAGAACCGAATACAGGGTATAAAACTAACAATCAAAATTAAAATATAACACAAATCATAATCCATAGTCACTCCTTAAAACCTCGACTCCCCGATCTCAGAAATTTCCAATTGAGTTCGTATTTGTTCTTCATTAAAGTACATAGTTTTTAATATCCAACCTTCATCAATCAGTACCAAAACAACGTTCCATCTTCCAATATTCACCAAGGATTCTTCTGAAATGTCTTTCTTCCTTAAGCAGTCTCTCAAGAATAGTTCATATTTCCAACTTAATTTCTTAAATTTTACTGTCCAGCCTCCAAGGATAAACAATAATCCATCTTTTCATATCTTCGGTATCATTTACATACATCAAATCAGATTACAAATATTATTATTAATCCTATATTATCTCCACAATATATCAATTGTAATAATTAAAATCTTCACTTTACCTTACTTATATCAAATAACATTATTAAAATTACACCTATAACTTATCCAAAATATATCAGTTATAACAATTAAATTCTAGTTAACCATATAACAACATTACATCCATCTCTCAAATATAATATTTAATCCAAATTAAATTTTACTATCTATCCTCCAAAATTAAACAATATTCCATCTTCCTATTCCTTTATACCTCAAATATATCAAATAGTACCCCTAAAATTACACATTTATATCCAAAATAAATCATTTACAAAAATTAACCATAATCATATATAATAAAATTAAACATTCTCACTCCCCTTATTTTCTATCTTACACATTTTCCACCATCTATTCACCATTCAACTTAACATCTATCGATAAAGGGTTCCCAATCTTTAATACATTAGTTTAGAAATCTCGTGCTTTAAAAATCGTATTAAGAAAATACTTTCTTCCTTTATAATTCACTGTTAAGCCAGCTGGAATCTCCCATCTAAAATATATCTGATGTTTCTTAAGCTCATCCACTAAAAAGGCAAATTCTTTTCTCTTTCTTAACATTTTAGGAGGAATTTCCTTCATCATTATTATATCTTGTCCTAGTATTTGAAATTTATTTTTATAAAATGCTTGCAAAATTCCATACCTAATCTTCTTATTTATAAAATAAATAACCACATCTCTCAGTAAACACTTCTGCCTTGCCAACCAAGAATTAACACGATAAATTTTTTCAATATTAACTTCAAAATCTTCTGGTTCCACTTGCGGCGAGGAGGAGGTGGGAGGATGGGGGGGGGCTGCAGGCACATTCCTGGCAGCAAGTTGGCCTGCCAAGTGAGCCACTTGCTGCTGGAGCTGTTGATTAGCCGCGTGTAGCTGCTCTAACTGCTGCTGTACCTGCTGCTGATCCATCTTTGGTGGAAGATGTTTTAGTCAGGTCTTGGACAAAATGTTCTGTTTCCCTTCCCCCAATACTCCCAGCAAAGAGTCCGTCAGAGGCCTTCCTTTTTTTTCCTTTTATTTACATAGATACATGTCCTGGCCACGTCTACCCACGGGCCTGCCAAGTTTCTGGAGATAACGAGGAAATTATAGATAAGGCCAGAATTACTCACGAATATATTCTTCCCTCCATGAAACAGTTAGCTCGCGCCAAATTCATTGCTTTGTCCAAGACAAAAAACCAGGAAGTCCCGCCTCCTATTTATAGTCTCTGCAGATGTCACTGCATGACAATTATGACTTGGCTTTGTCCCAACTCTTCCGCTGCTGCGCACGTCGATCAAGTCTTCGTAATCTTGCGTCACTCCAAAACTGTTCTTGGGGCGTTGCCAAATCAGAAGAAGGCCCGGGAGAATCAGGCCGTGCCGGCCCCTCCTCCTCCCTTTGAGTGGGTGCCAGGGAGGGAGAGGGCTCAAGAGAAACAGGGCTTGCCAGGTCTTCTCCCTCATTTTCTGAATCATCCGAGTCCAGGAGTCTGGGTCCAGGAACCTGGGTCACAACACTCCGAGACGCTCCCTCTATCCCCCGTGCAGCCGCATTCTGTACCAGTTGAAGTCTCCCGGTGCTCTTCAAGGGGAGCCCCATGTAGAGAGCATTGCAGTAATCCAGGCAGGAGGTAACGAGGGCATGAGTGACCGTGCATAACGAATCCCGGTCCAGGAAGGGACGCAGTTGGCGGATCAGGCGAACCTGATAAAAAGCTCCCCTGGCAATGGCCGTCAAGTGTTCTTCCAACGACAGCCATGCATCCAGGAGAACGCCTAAGCTGCGAACCAACTCCCTGGGGGCCAGTGACTCGCCCCCCACAGTCAGCGACGGAACTAGCTGACTGTACCGGGACGCCGGCATCCACAGCCACTCTGTCTTGGATGGGTTGAGTCGAAGTCTGTTCGTCCCCATCCAGACCCGAACGGCTTCAAGGCACCGGGACATCACATCGATGAAGATGAAGAACAATTGCAGGCTTTGGCTAGTCTAGAGAAGAGAATGACTGTGGGAGGGTATAATAGCAGTATTCCAGTATTTGAGAGTTGCCATAAAGAGGAGGGGGGTTTATTTTCCAAAACACCAGGGGGCTGGACAAAAAACAATGGATAGAAACTAATCAAGGAGGGAAGCAACCTGGAATTAAGGAGAAACTTCCTAACTGTGAGAACAATTAACCAGGGAAACAGTTGCCTTTAGATATGGTAGGTCATCACTGGAGGCCTTTAAGAAGAGACTGGACAGTCACACATCTGGAATGGTATAGGGTCTCTTGTTTGAGTAGGAGGCTGTACTAGAAGATCTCCAAGGTCCCTTCCACCTCTATTCTGATTGATTGACTGATTATATTTCTATCTGCATGCATATGTATAATTTTCTTCTTACCCAGCATTTTAAAACAGAAAACCCTGAAATCTGTAGGTACAGTAGGTAGGTAGTCCTTGCAGTTTTCATTGGATACATAAACCTGAGTGTATAGGGATAAGCACACAGGTATACAAGCTGATCGCTATAGAATGAGAAAGCACATCCATGTGTGGAGAGAGCTAAGGATACAACCTTGGACAAAATATCTGGAAGCATGCCGTGAGCCCTGGGAAGAAAGGAAGTACTGTATAGTATATCAGGATGAGATTTAGAATAGCTCCCCCCTGACTCCCTGGGATATAAAAGGGAGGGAATTAAAAACACAATTGGACTTGTGAGATTCTGTTAATATGGGCTTTCTATATTATATATACTATATTATATATACTATATTATATATACTATGGAACGCGGTGGCTCAGAGGCTAAGATGCTAAGCTTGTCAATCGAAAGGTCAGCAGTTCAGCGGTTCGAATCCCTAGTGCTGCAGAACAGGGTGAGTTCCTGTTACTTGTCCCAGCTTCTGCCAACCTAGCAGTTCGAAAGCGCGTAAAAAATGCAAGTAGAAAAATAGGGACCACCTTTGGTGAGAAGGTAACAGCGTTCCATGTGTCTTTGGCATTTAGTCATGCCGGCCACATGACCAGGGAGGCGTCTTGGACAGCTCTGGGTCTTGACTTTGAAACAGAGATGAGCACCACCCCTAGAGTTGGAATGACTAGCACATATGTGCTAGTTGAACCTTTACATTTACCTTTACTATATTAACTAATATAGCTATTATTACATAACTGTATTAGCTCTCTAAAACCAATAAAGCTTGAGTCTGGCTTTCTAATGGGGTCTGTTTCCTGATCTGGACAGCCTCAAAGGGATGACAGTATATGAAACCTGAATTTTATTCAAAGAACATTATGATCCTTTTTAAATCTTGGCCAGCAAATGGAAAACATGATTTATTATTGATGCTTTCCTTTAATGCTCCACAGGGGAACAAGGAGCTCTTTCTGGCACTTTGTCACTGATGTCCTTGCTTAGAAGCAGAGCTTGTGATTTGAAGCAGGCCACTTGCTATGGTAACCTGTGCGCGTTCACCTTGTTCCTGCTGCAGGCAGCAGAGTTGTTAATGAGATCTTCGCAACTGGAATTTTTTTGGCAATGGTTGGGGCTTTCAGGATAGAACTGCAAAGTGAACTTTTGTCACCTTTCAATTATAGGATTACAGACACTGCCAAGAGACCCCTCTTGGTGCCTATGCCTCGTGGCCTGCCAGTTGGCTTTCTTTTAAACCAAAAGCCAGGACACCTTGGGATTATATTTATTATTCAAAGTGGGGCAAGAGATCCTGCATTGGATAGCTCAGCAGCACAGTCTCTGCTTGAGTTCTGATGATGGGGATCTTCTTAAATGCACAATGAAAATCACCATAATCCAATCAAAGATGCTGAAATTTCGTAAGGTAAAGGTTCCCCCGCACATGCATGCTAGTTGTTTCTGACTCTAGGGGCGGTGCTCATCTCTGTTTCAATGCCGAGGCCAGTACTGTCCGAAGATGTCTCTGTGGTCATGTGGCCAGCATGACTAAATGCCAAAGCGCACAGAATGCTGTTACCTTCCACCAAAGTGGTCCCTATTTTCTACTTGCATTTTTTATAAAAGTTTTATTTTAACATTCATATACAATAACATATTTAATGTACCATCATATACAATTAATCGGACCTGCCGGTCACCACCCGCTTCCTACTCTCTTCCCTTCGCTACCTTCCTCTACTTTCCACGACCATCCTCCCCTTCTCTTATCTGCCTCCTCTCCTCCTTCCTCCCTACTTCTTTCTTCTCCCTCTTCTATCCCTCTTCCTTCCTTTCCTCCTCCTCCTCTTCTCTTTCCTACCTCCTTCTCTCTTCTACTTCCTTCCTTCCCATCATTCTGAAATGATAGCCAGGCAGCTCCGATCTTACATTGATTATACATCTTCAATCATCTCTGTACATTAACCATCAATCCATTTTCTACCTCATCCCCCCTCCCCCTCCCACCCCCCACCCCCAGGACTTCCCAGAACCGAATACAGGGTATAAAACTAACAATCAAAAATTAAAATATAACACAAATCATAATCCATAGTCACTCCTTAAAACCTCGACTCCCCGATCTCAGAAATTTCCAATTGAGTTCGTATTTGTTCTTCATTAAAGTACATAGTTTTTAATATCCAACCTTCATCAATCAGTACCAAAACAACGTTCCATCTTCCAATATTCACCAAGGATTCTTCTGAAATGTCTTTCTTCCTTAAGCAGTCTCTCAAGAATAGTTCATATTTCCAACTTAAATTCTTAAAATTTACTGTTCTGCCTCAAGGATAAACAATAATCCATCTTTTCATATCTTCGGTATCATTTACATACATCAAATCAGATTACAAATATTATTATTAATCCTATATTATCTCCACAATATATCAATTGTAATAATTAAAATCTTCACTTTACCTTACTTATATCAAATAACATTATTAAAATTACACCTATAACTTATCCAAAATATATCAGTTATAACAATTAAATTCTAGTTAACCATATAACAACATTACATCCATCTCTCAAATATAATATTTAATCCAAATTAAATTTTACTATCTATCCTCCAAAATTAAACAATATTCCATCTTCCTATTCCTTTATACCTCAAATATATCAAATAGTACCCCTAAAATTACACATTTATATCCAAAATAAATCATTTACAAAAATTAACCATAATCATATATAATAAAATTAAACATTCTCACTCCCCTTATTTTCTATCTTACACATTTTCCACCATCTATTCACCATTCAACTTAACATCTATCGATAAAGGGTTCCCAATCTTTAATACATTAGTTTAAAAATCTCGTGCTTTAAAAATTGTATTAAGAAAATACTTTCTTCCTTTATAATTCACTGTTAAGCCAGCTGGAATCTCCCATCTAAAATATATCTGATGTTTCTTAAGCTCATCCACTAAAAAGGCAAATTCTTTTCTCTTTCTTAACATTTTAGGAGGAATTTCCTTCATCATTATTATATCTTGTCCTAGTATTTGAAATTTATTTTTATAAAATGCTTGCAAAATTCCATACCTAATCTTCTTATTTATAAAATAAATAACCACATCTCTCAGTAAACACTTCTGCCTTGCCAACCAAGAATTAACACGATAATTTTTTTCAATATTAACTTCAAAATCTTCTGGTTCCACTCCATCTATCTGAGCAAAGGCCTGAATAAAAATCTCTTTCAATTTTTTTCCCTTACATTCTTTTAATCCTCTCACCCTTATAGCATATTCCATTAATTTATATTGTAATATAACCCTTTCTTCATCTGCCCTATCTACCTTAACCTGAATATCATCTATTTTATTTTCTAAATTCAAATTAATTTGAACTTCATCTATTTTCCTTTGCAAATCTAAATTAATTTGGTTAATTTCTTCCAGTCTTTCCTCTGTTTGAATACTAGATAGCAATAATGGATTAATTGATTCCTTTAATTTTTTCATCTCCCTCCTCTGTTCTTCCACCATATCTTTAAAATCCAATATTTCTTGCTCCATTTCATCAAATTTTTGATCTATTTCTGAAAGATGAACCTCCATAAGCGCCTGTAAAAAAATCCTTAAGCCATCTTTAATATCTTCTTTCAATTTCTGTATCTGAAGTGAGGAAATTTCCAGTATTTTAGAAGTAGTTAAATCTCTTTGCTTGAAAGCCATTTTTAAACTAAGTAATACCAAGAAGAAGGGGGGAAAAAAGAAAAAGAAAAAAGAAAAATTCAATAAACTTTTCTTCTTAAACACTGTAATAAAAAGATAAAAAAGAATAAAAAATAAAAAATAAAAATTCCATTTAAAAAAATATCTTGTTATATTCTTCTTAAAGATTCCACGCCAGCAATTGTAATAAGCATTTCCTTAACTTTCACTTTCGATATACAAAACGCTATTTACTTGCAATACACAAAACGCCATTTCCTTTCATCATCTCCAATCTTGACTACAAATACATTCTCTATCAGGGAGTTAAAATCTTGTTACAATCAAATGCTAACGCTCCAGTTTTCAGCTCTGTCCGTGTTAGAGTCCTTCAATAATCCATTTCAGTCGCGGAGATGGACGCTGTGTTTTGTTCTGCCATTTGGCAAAAGCGTTCCGGATTCTGGAGCTTTTTTTTGGGCTATAGAAGGAGCGTTCCCATCAAACTACCAGGAATCTTCCTAGTGCTTTCCTGGGGCTCTACTTCAGCCCGAATGCTCACCTCCCCCTCTTTGCCCGAGGGAAGAGATTTCCAAGTCACTTGACAGCAGATTAACGCTGTCTAAGCGGTTCTACAGAATCACACGGAACTGGCAGTCTGAGATAGCCCGCCATTAACGAAGCGGAGCCACCCGGAAGCCCCCTACTTGCATTTTTTATGTGCTTTCAAACTGCTAAGTTGGCAGAAGCTGGGACAAGTAACGGGAGCTCACCTCGTTACGCAGCACTAGGGATTTGAACCGCTGAACTGCTGACCTTCTGATCGACAAGCTCAACATCTTAGCCACTGAGCCACCATGTCCCCTAGAAATCTTGAGAGATCCCCAATTTTGTTTGATGGCAATGGTCTTGGATGGGATCTCCCAAGAAACAGAGCAATGGAGATATGGCCCACCATGCAAAATGGGGCAACAGTAATTGTCCACTGAAAGGAGCCTTGCTATATTTTAATGAAAACAAGTCTATTAGCCATATCCAATAAACTAAACTAGAAATCAGAAAAATTGTCTTCAGACCTAGTCCTGAAAACCCAAATACTCCAGCTATTTTACTAATAGTAATAACAGTGTGTTCAGTCTAAATCATCCCCTTCAATCTTTGAATCTATTTTAATATTATTTTGTGTAATAATTCACAAAAGAAAGAAGTCAATAGATCTGGATATATTTTTTTTAAAAAAAGAAACAATGCTTTCCCATGCAGAAACTTAGACCGTTTCCCCCCTTTCAGAATAAATGCCATTGTACAGTCTTGATTGTGGTTTGTTTGAAATCATCTTCAGCTAATTTATTTAACATTTGGAAAAGTTTACAATCCCCTAAGGAGGTTCTTTGTTCCCATAAGAATAAATGAATGAATGCTTGTGCTCCATGATAGCAGAACTCTAAAAAAGAGATCACATTTTCTAAGAAGTTTTAATTGATGAACAAAGATCTTCCTTTAGCCTTCCCTAATATTACTTTTATTTACTGAATAAAGAAGAAGGTAAGGTACACAGCTTTTCTTACTGTGAAAGTCTCAGACTTTTGATTCTCATCCCTGGATCATGTGCCATCCAATCAAGATTAGGTTTTGCTGTCTCATGACCACAAGAGCAGGGCCGTGAAGTCATAGTGCCAGGTTTTGATGAAAACCTTGAGGTTGTTGTTGATTGTAGGTGGCTTCTGCACAGAACCTAGCATTGGGTACTGGGGAAACTGGCTACCCTTGGCATATCTATAAGAGGTCTGTAAGGGGCGTGCCTAAGCGCAGCAGCGTGCCTACTCTCCCTATCCTAAAGTTTTCTTTTATTTGTATCCTTTACATGTATTTATATTTATGCATTTGTCATAAAACACATGCTTGATGAAATGAATGAATGAATGAATGAATGAATGAATGAATAACAATAAAATTCCCAGAAGGCAACTGGCTACCCCTGGCAACCCCAAGAGCCGTGGTGGCACAGTGGTTAGAGTGCAGTACTGCAGGCTGCTTCTGCTGACTGCCAGCTGACTGCAATTTGGCAGTTCAACCCTCACCTGGCTCAAGGTTGACTCAGCCTTCCATCCTTCCAAGGTGGGTAAAATGAGGACCCAGATTGTTGGGGGCAATAGGCTGACTCTGTAAACCACTTAGAGAGGGTTGGAAAGCACTGTGAAGCGGTAGATAAGTCTAAGTGCTATTGCTATTGCTATATCTGTGCTATCATTATTAAGGACTTCCTGGCAGCTTGTAAAAGATTTGGGTATCATCTTGCTTGTATGTATACATTTTTGTGTTATGCTTTTAAATTTGTTTGTTTGAGCTAATAATATTAAGACTTTAAATCTCTTTATTTACTGGTGTGCTTATTGTCTCTGGATCAAAAACGACAACAACAGCAATTGCCTGAGACATGATCACTGCACTGACCTTTGGCAAAAGAGAGGGTGAGAGAGAGAGAGAGAGAGAGATGAATAACAGGCCAAATTTACATTATCTATAGCTATCTTGCAAACAACAAACACTGTCCATTCCAGAGCCAATGGAAACAATTCTGTGAGTAATTAAGCACAGATAGTTCCAAAGAATATAATTCCTTTGTGTAGATAAGAGAAGCAGTATAGAGATGGAAAATAACATTCTAGCTGATCCTTCTTCTATTCTGCAGTATTAAAGAAACAATTTGGTGGATGACGGATGGTGTAGCCAACATGGAACTTGGTGCTTTCTGCCAAGCAAGTCCATTCATTTACTTAATGCAGTGCAGTGCATTGTGAAGACCCATTAAATGGGCTAATTATAGACCCAGGTTGCATTGGGTAATTGCAGTCCCTGAATAACATTCTATAAAAATGCCTTTGAAGGCTGTGGTTTTCGTGAAGTGACATCCATAGATATCCAGGGGTGGGATTCAGCCTATTCAGTCTGGTTCGGGCAAACCGGTTTCTCTGATGAGTTGAGAGTGAATTGGTTCGCTCTGACCATCAGCTGAGCCCTCCTGCCTGCCCCTGTACTATACTTACCTATATTTGTTCATTTTTTAGCGCAGCTGATAGGCACAGCAGAGAAGATTGCCGCACCTCTGCTGCTTTAAACAAAATGCGCTTGCACATTTATCATTGCGCAAACAGCATGCGTGAAGCTAACTGGTTGTTACACTGGCTGAAACCCACCACTGTAGATATTTGATGAATATGTCTCATAGTTTATCCCTGTGCATTGATGGATACTATAACTGGCTATAGCTTTTCAACATATGCCACAAACTACAAAGTGCAACAAAATGGATGTGCAAAACTATTGGGAGCAACAGCAGAGATACAGATTTCCTATGCATTTGCAATGAAAGCATCTTCAAAATATGTAAAAAACAAACAAACCATCTGTTTGATCCTTGTGTGTTATTTATTTCCCCTGGAGCCTCCAAATTTGCAATTTTCTGGAAGTTCAAAGGAAGACAGAGAGCTCAGGCTGTATTAATCCACTATTTGCCAATTGCACTAAATTCCTGCAGCAAGATCTGGTTTAATCATTCCAGTAAATATTATTACTTCCCACAGTCTGCTAACTTATCATGTTGGAGATTTTGATATAGATTTACTCATGATAAACTTGGCATTTGTCAAAGCTATATTAATTTTAGCTGTGACTCTCAAAAAGCCATATTAGGCAAACCAATTCTCCGATGACTCTCTGAAATGCGTCATATGCCTTGGGAAGCAGATTTTCCATTAACAGTGGATACCAATAAATTGGTCTGACTTTTTGAAATTTTCTTCTAGTTTCTTGAAGTTATGACTCCTTTAAATTAAATTCTCAATCTGTCACTCAATATTCAAAAGCTTGCTGTACACACAAAAAAATGATCCTGGTGATTATTACTAGACAATCCAAGAGCTGTACCTAGAAAAAAAATTGCAGAAGACAACAGTAAATAGCTTTTGCATTGTTGTCAAGAAACGTACAATTGTATCTGTATAGTTACCAGGGACTAAGTTTGCCTATTTTTTTTTTCACTTAACAGACATAAAGCCCAATTAATGTAACATAACAACTTTAGGTTGGACCAAAAGAAGATGTAACAGAGTTCAACTAGCTTTTGATAGCGGTCAATCAGAGGTCATCTTGATTGCTTTCAGCTGGACAATCTCAGTGCCTTTCTCCAGGGATTTTTATGGAACCAGAAAGCCATAGAGTCTGCAAATCATTGGAGAGAAGTCTACGGAGATTCTTAGTCACCCAGGTCATCTTTGTTTTGAAGGTGCTTTTTCGAAAGGCAACTGAACTTTGTTTTTCCTTGGAGACATTTTGCTTCTCATCCAAGGAGCTTCTTCTGAATTCTGAACTGAAGAAGCTTCTTGAATGAGAAGCAAAACATCTTATTTGTACCCTAAGGCTATCATTAAGTGTTGTACCTTGGAATTATTGATGAATGTATCTTTTCTTTTATTGACACTGAGAGCATATGCACCAAGACATATTCCTTGTGTGTCCAATCACACTTGGCCAATAAAAAATTCTATCTATTCTATTCATCTTCAAGGAAAAACAAAGTCCAGTTGCCTTTTGAAAAAAGCACATTTGGGACATTGGAGAGCAGCATGTACAATGAAGATCAAATGCTCCTTAGAAGCTCTCTGATCACTAAACAATATAAGAGTCTCGCACTTAGTCTATGAGAATTCACTGGAATTTCTTTCTTCTTTGGAAAATAATGTGTTTTCCATCACAAAAAAGACAACACACACACACACAGAAGAATATGTTTATATGAGTCTTGAATAATTTTTGGCACAGTACTATCAGGCAATTTTCTGAAGCTTTGCATATCTTCTAGCTAACTATCGCCTGCAGGAACTACAGAGGAGGAGAAAAGGCAGAAATGCAATGGCCTAGTCATCACTCTTCAGCTCTGCTCCCTGATGAAGGCAGTGCCAATCTGCCAGGTAAGAAAATTGTCCTGACAATTAGATACCTTGAACACTTAATAGCCCTTCCTAAAACTTAGAGCACTACCCATCTGTGTGCCATTCAAAACATTCAGCTCATCAAATGGCACAGTTTGTCAATGTCAAACAGTACATATGCCATTCATCAAAGGACATTATCAATAAATGGAGAGGAACCTAAGGCGTGGAACTTCTCTCATTTGGCTAATGAATGTCATCCAAGACAGTTCTTCCATAATTAATACAAGAGCTATGGGCTCTCTTAAAAGCTGGAATTCATTCTGTGCACGTTGGCATAGAATTACTCTGCAGGTTGAAGGATGAGACAAAAGCATACCAGGAGATTCAGATGGTTTTTTCAGGAGGCGAATGTCATTCATAACATTCCAGAATGCTCCACATTCTTCTAGAAGGTTCAAACCAGCAAAAGCCTACAGTAGGAGAGCTCACTGGGAAAAATTGAGTTAAGTCTCCAAGATCAGGAACAATACCACACTTAGGTATATCATCTCTAACAATATGAGAGAAACTAGCCTAAATTAGACATTCCAATTATGGTTTGCACATGTAAGGTTTATTTCCAATCACTGAATGCTCCTTAAAGCTATAAAAGAGGTTCAGGAGAATTTGAATCCAAAATAATTGCTACCAACCTGCCTTCCATTGAGGTCCTGTATACTGCAAGAGTCAAAAAGAGGACTGTGAAAATATTTACAGACCCCTCGCATCCTGGACATAAACTGTTTCAACTCCTACCCTCAAAACAACACTGTAAAGCACTGCACATCAAAACAATTAGAAACAAGAACAGTTTTTCCCCGAATGCCATCACTCTGCTAAACAAATAATTCCCTCAATACTGTCAAACTAGTTACTAAGTCTGCACTACTATTAATCTTCTCATCGTTCCTATCACCCATCTCCTCCCGCTGATGATTGTATTACTGTAACCTTGCTGCTGGTACCTTTAAGATTTGTATTGACTGTTTCCCTATGACTATCATTAAGTGTTGTACTATCATTAAGTGTTGTACTGTATGACTGTAACTTTGTTGCTGGCCATCCTTATGATTTATATTGATATATTGACCATCATTTGTGTTGTAAATGTTGTACCTTGATAAACATATCTTTTCTTTTATGTACACTGAGAGCATATGCACCAAGACAAATTCCTTGTGTGTCCAATCACACTTGGCCAATAAAAAATTCTATTCTATTCTATTCTAGTTTAATGCAAAGAAGGACTAGGGGGTGATATGATGGCAATGTTCCAATATTTAAGGGGTTGCCATAAGGAAGAGGAGGTCAACCTCTTCTCCAAAGTACCCAAAGGCAGAACAAGAAGCAATGGATGGAAACTAATCAAGGAGAGAAGCATCTTAGAACTAAGGTAAATTTTTCTGACAGAACAATTTACCAGTGGAATGGCTTACCTCCAGAAGTTGTGGGTGCTCCCAAACTGGAGATTTTAAAGAAGAGATTGGATTTGTCTGAAATGGTATAGGGTTTCTTGCCTGAGCAAGAGGTTGGAGTAGAAGACCTCCAAGGTCCTTTCCAACTTTTGTTATTCTGTAATTCTGATAATATTAAACCTAATATTTCCAAAGATGGGTTCATACAGTAATTCTTTATGTGACTTATGCATGGCTTTGTTTTAATTTTCAGACCTTAGCAACATCTATCTGTCTATCCATCATCATCTATCTCTATATCTATCTATCTATCTATCTATCTATCTATCTATCTATCTATCTATCTATCTATCTATCTATCTATTTTAAAATTTATGGGCCACCCATCTAACCATCCTAACTCACTTCCCTCACCTCCATACAAATTTATAAATTTGACAGTCTCCTATTTTTCCTTAGCCTTTCCAGACAATTTGGAAGAATTTCTCTTCCATGAAGTCTCTGCCTAACATACTTTGCTTGGAAAAGTTTATAGTGATCTGACAGCAAGGTAATTTTAATTCGAAGAATGATCGGTGGATGATTAAATCAAATCTTCCTCCTCTCACATCTCCAGGGAGATGATACACGGAAGTGATGAATTTCCCTTTTTTGTCACTGAATGCTGGGACTCTGGAGAAAAGGATGAAGGCTAGAGTTTCAATTCATAAAGGGACAAATTACAATCGTATGCTGCATCAGGCTCATAATAATATCTCCTGAATTATTCTTAACTAGGTTAGGCTTTATCCAAATCTTGTATATGACCATCACAATTAGGCTCCAGATACTTCCAGTGATGTCAGTGTCAAATGCTAGGGAAATGAGGAGATTCAGGCAGTTCAAATGAGTATAAAGATTTATGGCAAGCTTAAGCACTCTACAAGTATCTAAGCTACTAGCAATCAATGGAAATTAGTGGGAGTTAAGAAAAGAAGTGGGCTGGACTCAGATCTCTTATGGGCATGCAGGGACTCATGACTGATGTTGCATTTGACCCCTCCCTCAAGCTTAGCCTGGTCATCTCCTACAGTTAGTCTAGTACCTTCTGCTTGTGCTCCCCAAATCTGCTTGGGTAAACTGGGGTGGTGGTGGTCTCTCTTAAGTATATTAGTGAGTGGTTACTAAAGAAGGGAGAGAAACAAATAATGAATCTCTTGTGCAGCACTGGAGAAGAACATCAATGCATGGTGATTGAAGCAAAAAGTATGTATGCCCAGAAAAGAATGTCCAGAAATGTTAACCACATCTTTTTCAAGCCTCTCCCTCTTTTTTTTTTTTTTTGTTTACATTTATACCCCGCCCTTCTCCGAAGACTCAGGGCGGCTTACAGTGTATAAGGCAATTTTGTATGAGTTGACTTCCTTCTCATCCTCTTTCATCTATCCTATAAATATATGGTTTGCCAAAAAAACCAATGATAGCTGAAAACCGGGTATCCACCTGGAAAATGTGGAGAGGTCGCATAGACACCCATATTTGAAAAGTTCTACTTTTTCCTTGTGCTGCTTCTTTTCTCTCATTGTCCCAAAAATGAAAAACAGTTTCTTCAAGCAGTACCTTCTCTGTTATCTTTCTTTTAGCTGATGTTATTTTGTCAAGTGCTGGTATTCAACCCCAATGTGACGAGTGATGTCGCCTGAAGAAGGCCACCACTCCTATATAGTAAAGTGCTCTTGAAAAATCTAATCCCGTTTGCATTTGCCTTTTCTGTTTATCTTGGGATGAGCCACTATCTTAATGTACTCCTGCCTGAATTATTCATGCCGCTATACACAGCTGAAACATTTCCTTTAACTTGAATAGTTTCTGTTGGAGCTGCCCCATCCGGCTTTCAAACCAGAAGCAGAGCTGTGTCTGGCTGGCCTTCTTCCCTACTTGGCTGGCTTCTGTTCCTCCTCCTGTATTGCTAGAAATATAAATGTCAGGAATTCATCTAGATGTGACCCGCTGGCTGGAAAGCAAGCCTTGTTCCAACAGGGCTGTGTTTTAGCTAAGATTAATTCCCAACAGTGGAGATGCTTTGCTTGCAATTTCTGATCAGTTGGATGGACGCAGCCAATTTAATCTGAGTTGGTTTTGTCTGACCTTCACTTTTTTTTTTTGCTTTTAATCAGCTCAGCAAGATTTATTGCAAAAGAGAAGCTTGTTCAGGTGGTTTGTTGACCAGTTGCTGGCTGGAGGTGCTTCTGATTTTACTACATTGTACTTTGTCAGGATAAATGCATTATATATAATTATTGCATGGCTTCTACATTACATCGCAATTGCAATAAAAATGATGGGAATGCATTTGAACTAGAAGACGTGTTTACCCCCTTTTCTTTCCTGCTTATGTTTTTTAATGTTTATTATACAGACCCACTTCCCCCTGCTTGCATTCACAACCCTAGTCACTCATTAGGTGCTTATATGCAATAAATCATAGAATTATAGAGTGTTAGAACATATGAGTTGGAAGGAACATTATAAATTTTGTACACGAGGGAGTACCATGAAATGTATCCAGCCAGTCATACTTTCCAAATGCATAGTTACAAAATGAATGATATCAGCTTGAATTATAGACTTTTCAAGGAGTTAGGTATTCACATAATGTTTTCAAAATATGATCTTTTGAGGCTGGTCATTTGTCTCATGACGTTTTGTTGCCCAAATCAAAAAATGGCATTGCCTCCCATTCTAGCAGGTTGAAGAAAGACCACCTTGTGAAGATCATCTTTACTGACCCCAATTTAGCATCTATTTTATTTATTTATTCATCAAATTTGTACAGCCACCCATCTCACAAAAAGGGAGTCTGGGTGGTATACAACAATGAAATAAAACAACAAATATGATAACTTATCTAATGGATTCCTTACTTTCTTTGGAATTTGGAACTGGATATCTATCTATCTATCTATCTATCTATCTATCTATCTATCTATCTATCCATCCATCCATCCATTCATCCATCTATCTATCATCTATATCTACCCTGATTTCCTCAAAATAAGAAATCTCTTGATAATAAACCCAATCAGGCTTTTGAGTGCATGGCAATAAGGCCAAGCACTTATTTCAGGGTTCAAAAAAATATAAGACAGGGTCTTATTTTTGGGGAAACATGGTATCTCTATTATCAAACTCAGTAAGCTCAAACTGCCCAAGGAGCTGCTGATTCAGTTTTACAGAGGAATTATTGAGTCTGTCATTTGCACCTCTATAACTGTCTGGTTCGGTTCTGCAACCCAATAAGAAAGACACAGACTTCAGAGAATAATTAGAACTGCAGAAAAAATAATTGCTACCAACCTGCCTTCCATTGAGGACCTGTATACTGCACGAATCAAGAAGAGGGCCGTGAAAATATTTACAGATCCCTCACATCCAGGACATAAACTGTTTCAACTCCTACCCTCAAAACGACGCTATAGAGTACTGCATACCAGAACAACTAGACACAAGAACAGTTTTTTCCCGAAGGCCATCACTCTGCTAAACAAATAATTCCCTCAACACTGTCAAACTATTTACCAAATCTGCACTACTATTAATCTTCTAATCGTTCCAATCACCAATCTCTTTCCACTTATGACTGTATGACTGTAACTTTGTTGCTGGCTATCCTTATGATTTATATTGATATATTGACCATCAATTGTGTTGTAAATGTTGTACCTTGATGAACGTATCTTTTCTTTTATGTACACTGAAAGCATATGCACCAAGACAAATTCCTTGTGTGTCCAATCACACTTGGCCAATTAAAAAAAAAATTCTATTCTATTCTATTCTATTCTATTCTATTCTATTCTATTCTATTCTATTCTATTCTATTCTATTCTATTCTATTCTGTTCATCTATCTATCTATCTATCTATCTATCTATCTATCTATCTATCTATCTATCTATCTATCTATCTATCTATCTATCTATCCTGTTTCCCCCAAAATAAGACATCCCCTGATAATAAGCCCAATCAGGGTTTTTGAGTGCATGGCAATAAGGCCAAGGGCTTATTTAACATAACATAACATAACAACAGAGTTGGAAGGGACCTTGGAGGCCTTCTAGTCCAACCCCCTGCCTAGGCAGGAACCCTACACCATCTCAGTCAGATGGTTATTTCAGGGCTCAAAAAAATATAAGACAGGTCTTATTTTTGGGGAAACATGGTATCTATCTATTTTTACTGGACAAAGTAAAATATACACATAAACATACATACATACAGTATATACATACATACATACATGCATACATACGGTATGTAACAGAGTTCTCCATAATGATCAGTATCAACCCCTCTCTATGAGACCATCCAAGGGCTTAATTTTATCATAGTATAATTAGTTAAAAAGTATTTATTAAATTATGTTCTTATAATAAATGTTTCGAGAGCCAGTTTGGTATGGTGGTTAAGGCCCTAAAGGAGGCAATGGCAAACCATTTCTGATAAACTTTGCAGGGACTGCAAGATGTCACTGAGAATCAGACATGACTGAAATAAGAAATAATAATATAAAAATATAAATTTTTCAGTGTTGATAATCTGAAATTTCATGAAGGGGTCAATGACCTGAAGGGAGTAGGCTCCCTTGGAATAGTGTGTGTGTGTGTGTGTGTGTGTGTGCCTGTGTGTGTACCCTAACCATTATGTGAAGAATTTTCTGCTGATCACATAACTTTATTTTCATTCATGCATATCAGAGAATAATTTAAAATGTCTGTACTGCCTTAAACAAACATAATTTTTTTAGCTAATCTGTCCTGTTTTCATAGGGAGGAATATCAAAGGAAACACTATCCACCCAATTTAATTTGAAAGAATATTATTGAATCAAATATATCAAAGGAAAAAGCATCTGATTACATAGGCTAATGAGATGAAAAGCATTCTGGAAAGGCAAAGAATAACAAGCTAATTTTATAGAAAACAAGTAACTTTCCATCTCCTAACTCATTATTTATTACTCCTAACTTATTATTATTGGGTGATACCACACCAATGGAAATCAGAAAAGACCTTAAAATGAAGCTTGGAGTCTTCAATTTTTTAATAATTCTTCAATGGGCAGACTTCAAGAAGGTGAAGAAGTGTAAAAAGAAAAGAAAAAAAGTGCAGATGTTTCTGCTAGTGGGTGTATAATTATACCTATATAACTCTCTAATCTATGCTAATCATTTTGTTTGGCTCAAAGTATGTATTTATGGAACGAAGATTTGCTTGTGATAGGCAACATACCCTTAAATATCTGTCAGATCATTTAGTAAGATTACACGGAGGAGAGTAGAAAAGGAAAGGCATGATTGAAGGCATGCTGGAGGTATCTAAAATGGGCAGATCAGTTGCTTTTTGCTTAGGTTTGGTTCAGATTGATCTGTTAAGTAATTACTTTACAGGCTTTGATGTAGAAATGTGTTAGTTATTTGACTATGTGAATGTTGTTCCATGCTGAATTAACTTTGTAATCTTTTGATCCTATATTTGCCTGTTTTAACCTGTAACAGGAATTGTGTTTTAGTCAAGAGAGAGAAGAGGGGGGAAAGGGGGGAGACAGAAAAGCCTTTTTGCCTTAGAGAATGATTTAAAGATAAATACCGTGCACTTGTGACCCTAAGAAGATATGGATCCCCAGGGAAGTTTGATGCTGTACTTCAAAAACTCTAACTAAGTCTGGTAATTGTTAAGCTAATGAGTTACCTAAAATGGAGACATATGAGGGGAGTTTTAAATACTGAGTACTCTGTATTTGGTGCACTGCTGCAGTGGGAAAAAATCCCATGCCTGGCATTATCAAGTCTCTGTTGCAGTTCTATCCAATATAGAGGGCAAAATTCCGATCCGTTATAAGTGAAATAAATTTAATCATGTATTAAATTTCAGAATTATCTTTCTATAATACCTATGAGTCAATCAGCAAATGTTCCAGGGGTTTTGGCTACCCCTTGATTTTTTTCAAAAAACTTGGAGTGTTGTGCAGTGGTGGGATTCAGCCAGTTCACACCACTTCGGAAGAACCGGTTGTTAACTTTCAGAGTAGTTTGGCAAACTGGTTGTTGGAAGAAATCATTAGGGCAGAGAACCGGTTGTTAAATTACTTGAATCCCACCACTGGTGTTGTGGCAGAAAGCTACCCTTCCCCTTTCCCCTTTCCCCTTTCCCCTTTCCCCTTTCCCCTTTCCCCTTTCCCCTTTCCCCTCCCTTTCTCCTTTCCCTTTCCTCCATTTCTCTCCCCCTTCTGTTCTTCTTCTCCTCCCTCCCAAGGATACTTAGGAGAAAGGTTATAATTCATGGCTATATGTGCCCTGGGACCATGAATGTTTACTCCAAAACTAAATAAGAGCTCCTCAGAACTAAACAATTTTGTAATAATTCTTTAGAATTATTTGACTTTTAGAATGTATTGATTCACTGATTCATTCACTTGATTTATACAGCTTCTCATGTTTCAGTAGTGACTCTAGGCTAAGAAGTCAAGACAAATAACAAGCACATTTCAGGCCCTAGCTAGTAGGCCAACTCCCATGGCTAGGAACAGCTCCATATCTCCAAAAGGCTAGCAGGGTCAGGACCATCCTAAGTTTGGGAGGAATGTTTTTTTCCAAAGGGCGGAGATAGCAATAGAAAAATCTACTTTTGGGGTCACACAAAGACAAGGCAGGGCAGGACAAGAAGATGAGATGAAATGAAGTGAGGTGAGGTAAGGTAAGGTAAGATAATATAAGATGATAAGATAATGTAAGGTAGTACAAGGTAAGATGATAAGATAAGATAATGATAGATAGGGCAGGGCAGGGCAGGGCAGGGCAGGACAGGATAGGATAGGATAGGATAGGATAGGACAAGAAGATGAGGTGAGGTAAGGTAAGGTAAGATAATATAAGATGATAAGATAATGTAAGGTAGTGCAAGGTAAGTTGATAAGATAAGATAATGATGGATTGGATAGGGCAGGGCAGGGCAGGGCAGGGCAGGGCAAGGCAAGGCAAGATAGGATAGATAGGACAAGAAGATGAGGTGAGGTGAGGTGAGGTATGGTAAGGTAAGGGTATGGTAGGGTAAAGTAGGAAAGGGTAGGATAGGATAGAATAGGACAAGAAAATATGATAAGATAGATGAGATGAGATGATAATCTTTATTGTCAATTCCTGTATAAACAATGGCATGCATTAAAATGAAATTTCGATGTACCATTCTCGGAAAACCCACCAACATAGCACCAGCACTGCTCAGGAAGCTCTAAGCTTAATGGAGCCTGGAATCTGACAAAGATTTGGGCTGCTCATATGTTGCCCACTGCTGCTTTAGAATGAGAATGGGACCTTCCTTCCCTTGGTATATACCGTACTTGGTGAAAACCTGCAAAGCTTTGCACAACTTTCTTGCTTGACAATGTTCTGGGCAGTCAAAAGCTTTACTTTCCCCTCTGATACAAAGATTCATTGCTAGATTTTTTTTAAAAAGTTGCATAATGGCAGGATTTTGAAGAGTTCTTGCTGCTGCTATAGCGATAGATTAATCAATACATAGATATTTTACCAGCCACTTCTCAACTGTTTCCTGGCAGTAGACCTAAGTGGCACAGAAACTGTGTCATACTAAACCAACTCCCAGAAAGAACAAAGGAAAGAAGGCAAACATGAAAATAGAGATGAGACTGGAGGTGGAGAAGAAAAATGGAAGGCGCTAAAACCTTCTGACCTTGAAATGGTCCTTTTGCAATTGGAGAGATGTATTTTTCCCACATCCTAATTATTTTTCCCCCTCACTTTGAATCAACTGAGAAAACAGCAGCACAATGTAATCTGCTCTGTGGTTTGGGCTGTTTTATCACTCTCTGTCTGAAGCCAGTTTTGCTCTGCTCAGCGAGACCTTCTTTCTGACAAATAACTGCTGAGACAATTTTCCGGGAAGAATCTGGGGCAGGTGGAACAACCGTTTGTGGCTTTCCTACTCTGTGCCAGACAGTTGTTCTTCTTTTAATGAAGAGCTTTACGTGTCCATTTGCCCCTTAGAAGGGGGAAGTTAAACCGAGTCAGGATCAAGCACATTCTCCACCTGGTTTGAGGCAAAAACAGTGTTAACTTGAGGCTGAGGATGCTAGGACCTGACACTTTAGATGGAAGAAATGTTATAGGACAATGATGGCTAAACTTTTTGCCATCGCGTGCTAAAAGTGAGGGAAGCATGGAAGGGGGGTTGTGCACATGCATGACCACACCCATAATATATAATATAACAACAGAGTTGGAAGGGACCTTGGAGGCCTTCTAGTCCAACCCCCTGCCCAGGCAGGAAACCCTACACCATCTCAGTCAGATGGTTATCCAACATTTTCTTAAAAATTTCCAGTGTTGGAGCATTCACAACTTCTGCAGGCAAGTCGTTCCACTTATTAATTGTTCTAACTGTCAGGAAATTTCTCCTTAGTTCTAAGTTGCTTCTTTCTTTGATCAGTTTCCACCCATTGCTTCTTGTTTTACCCTCAGGTGCTTTGGAGAATAGCTCGACTCCCTCTTCTTTGCGGCAGCCCCTGAGATATTGGAACACAGCTATCATGTCTCCCCTAGTCCTTCGTTTTATTAAACTAGACATACCCAGTTCCTGCAACCGTTCTTCATATGTTTTAGCCTCCAGTCCCCTAATCATCTTTGTTGCTCTTCTCTGCATTCTTTCTAGAGTCTCAACATAATTCAATATCCCCCCCTGCATATGACACCCCCCCATGCTCCCCATGCTTTTGGCACATGATGGCACGGCTGGTCCGTTTTTCACCCTCCCCAGGCTCTAGAGCAGGGATGTCCAAACTTGGCCTCTTGAAGAGTAGTGGACTTCAACTCCCAGAATTCCCCAGCCAGCAGCTTGCTCATATTTATAGTTCATACTGGCTGGGGAATTCTGGGAGTTGAAGTCTACCACTCTTCAAGGGGCCAAGTTTGGACACCCCTGCTCTAGAGGCTTTCTAGGAGCCTGGGGAGTGTGAAAAATGGACCTTCCCCCTCCCAGAGGTGCTCTGGAGGCCAGAAAAAGCTATTTCCTGACTTCTGGTAGGCTCAGAAGGCCCAAAAATCAGCTGGCCAGCAGGCACATGCACACTGGACTGAGGCAGGGCAAGGCTGGTGGCTTCATGTGCCACCATCACAGTTATAGGGAGCTGTTTCCTCAGCACAAATGTTTTTGCAGCTACTCTGGAGTGAGAGTAAAATCAGTATTCTTTCACTCTTTCTGTTCCATACAAACTCACCCTCAGAAACCCATACACAGAGATGCCACGTTAATTCTGATCATTTTCCTTGTCTGTATCTTATTTTCCACATGGTGAAAACAAGGTCTCTAGGCAATTCAGAAGCCCAGGGCAGAGGAGATTCTACAGACAAGCTTACTCGTCTTTTTTTTTTTTTTTTAGAGCAGTGCAGAAAATATGCACATTTTAAAATCTTTTCAAACTTGGCATACTCATTTAGACATGCAAATTGCCAGCAATTGGTATGGGAGAAATCCAACAAATTCCCATCTCTTTGTTGTGTCTTTGTGATATTCCAGCTGCTGCCTTTGTATCCTCTTTTCCCTACATCTTCTCTTCTACCTTCTCTCTGGCATTTCATCTGGTTGACCATTGTGATCTATACAGTTTTATTTAGGGAATCCATAAGACCATTGCATCGAATGTAGTATTATGAAAGAGGGATGGATAAAGCTGTTGATTTTGTTTTGTTCAAATGTTAAAAATGTCTAAGAGCCACAGTGGCACAGTGGTTAGAGTGCAGTACTGCAGGCTACTTCTGCTGATCACTGGCTGCTAGCAGTTTGGCAGATCGAATCTTAGCAGGCTCAAGGTTGACTCAGTCTTCCATCCTTCCGAGGTCGGTAAAATGAGGACCCAGATTGTTGGGGGCAACATGCTGATTCTGTAAACCACTTAGAGAGGGCTGTAAAAGCACTGTGAAGTGGTATATAAGTCTAAGTGCTATTGCTAAAATCACAAATCTTTTTTTTCCTATCCAAGAAGGAAGCTGGGAAATTTGGTAAGTAGCTATGTCATATGACAGAAGGGGAGATTATTAAATGCATCATTGGAAAAATAATCACTATTGCTTACGTAATATGTAAATGACATTGAGACAGGTTTTACTTCTGGTAACTGTAAATGGACAAAATGTTTGTCATCTTGACCTATCTTTTGAAATAAATCATAGTTCTTCCAAGTACATTCCAGCAATTTCTTTATTTCTATTCATCCACTTTATTTGTTGTCTTCCTCTTGTTTTTATTTCCCTCAAGCTTGCTAAATACTTTCCCCCCCAGTGCATTATATAACTCATCACATCACCTGTCCAAGATATGTGAGTTTCTGCTTGCTGATCATGACCTTAAGACAATAATCAGGCCACCTGGGTCTTAGTCTAATTAAATGATTCCTTTTGCAGTTCATACTAGTTCATCTTCGTAATAGGAAGCCATCTTTTATTCCACCCACTGTTTCTCAGTGTGCGGTTTTCATAGCTGTATATTATCACTGGAAGCTCCACTTTTAACTATTCTAAACTCTTCTGATATTTGAGGTCTTTAAACCCTGATGATATTTTCAAAATTTGTCATTATTGTCTATAAGTAGATAAAGTCAAGAAAAGGGCATAGCAGGGATTTCAGAAATAATCTGTATTGCCATAGGGTAGAATCACAAAATCTTGAAAGTCTATCAGAATCTGTTTGCTCCATCTAAATAATCTATACCAGTGGTTCTCAACCTTTTCTTCAGTATGGACTCCCTGTAAATACCTTTTGTGGCCATGAACCATGGCTATAGACCACCAAGATTTAACTCAAGATTTAAATCATAACATTACTTCAAACATTCATGGAACCTCTGTGATGACATTGCGACCCACCCCCCAGGGTCCTTGGACCACAGGTTGAGAACCACTGATCAAAATCAAGCTGGAGTTATTTTAGTTTCTCATGCTTTCCTCTTTTTTAATACCTACCTTCTAAATAGTTCTCATGCTTTCCCTGTTCCCAAAGCCAGGTCTACATTCCTTTACACTTTTCTGCTTAGAATTACTCTTTTACTTTGGAAGGCACCTTGTTGGTCATCTAGTCCAACCCCACAATCAAGCAGGAGATCCTACACTATTTCTGACAAATGGCAGTCCAGTCTCTTCTTGAAAGCCTCCAGTGATGAAGCTTCCATAACTTCTGAAGGCAAGCTGTTCCATTGGTTCATGGTTCTCACTGTCAGAAAATTTCTCCTTATTTCCAGGTTGAATCTCTCCTTGTTCAGTTTCCATCCATTATTCCTTGTCTGGCTTTCAGTGCTTTGGAAAATAGCTTGACCCACTTCTCTCTGTGGCAGCCCCTCAAATATTGGAACACTGCTATCATGTCTCCCCTGGTCCTTCTCTTCACTAGACTAGCCATGCCCAGTTCCTTCTCCTAATTGCTTCACAGCACCAGACCACCCCTGAAACAGCATGTCTAGAGAAGCATCAGTTGGTATAGAGAGGGAATGGAATATTTTGAAACTCACCAGAACATTTTGTTCCTCAAGTTTGGAAATATTTATATTCCTTTATCTGCTGACATTCTTGATGAAGATATCCACCTTGATCTTTTCTTGGTTGATATTGGAACTCATCTCAGACTTCATTATATCTCCTATCTCTTCCACAATCCTCAAATTAAATGTGCTTCTGATACTGCTCTGCATTCTATGTTCCCCAACTAGAATATTATATCACCTCTCTTTAAGTTTTTAAAAATTTAACTCAGATATTTGATCTCGGGGCCTCTTAGTCTTCCTGCAAATATTCCAGCTAATTGGTTTGCACTTCTCCATCATTTTTTGAAATTATGTATCGGATGTTAAAATTTCGATGTTATCTGATGTTATCAGTGATGTCCGTATTAGAGCTTGTTTTTGTGTTCCCTAAAGCAGGTTTGGGCAACGAGCAGCAACTGTAATAAATAACATTTTTATGAGGTCACCATGCAGATGGCACAATTATTACTGACATCATGATGTCTGATGGAAAGTTACAAGTTGAGTCATGTGTGTTATAATTTTCCCATGTGATTGTCTATGGTCCCAATCACCCATCAGTAGCATTATGTCATTGATTGGTGCTGCATTTAGTTAACTCTAGAATTCACTAAAGACATCTTTAATTATCTCCTTTCCTCACATCTATATTAGAACAAAGTACAACTCTGATGTTTATTGGATGTCCTCTAATTTTAATTGATCTGCTCCTATTTATCGGATTCCACCCAAAAATGTCCCTGTCGATTGTAACCGACACTTCAAATCTTTGCATGGACTCATGCCTCAAAAGGTATACTATTGTATATAATCATTAGACTTAAAGTGAGCTATTTCAGTCATTTATCCCTAAAATAGCCATTTGGAACATTTCATTTCAATTCTGACAATTTCATTCTCCTTGGTTCATGCTTTTCATGTTCCAGATTTTGATTTACCTTTAAATGTAAATGAATTTACATTTAAAGTTTACATTAAAAGTTGCACCCACTCGATTCAAGTATTAACAACTTTCTGCCTAGAAGGACTAATTTTTTTTCTATGCATTTTTAAAAATTTAACTCAGATATTTGATCTCGGGGCCTCTTAGTCTTCCTGCAAATATTCCAGCTAATTGGTTTGCACTTCTCCATCATTTTTTGAAATTATGTATCGGATGTTAAAATTTCGATGTTATCTGATGTTATCAGTGATGTCCGTATTAGAGCTTGTTTTTGTGTTCCCTAAAGCAGGTTTGGGCAACGAGCAGCAACTGTAATAAATAACATTTTTATGAGGTCACCATGCAGATGGCACAATTATTACTGACATCATGATGTCTGATGGAAAGTTACAAGTTGAGTCATGTGTGTTATAATTTTCCCATGTGATTGTCTATGGTCCCAATCACCCATCAGTAGCATTATGTCATTGATTGGTGCTGCATTTAGTTAACTCTAGAATTCACTAAAGACATCTTTAATTATCTCCTTTCCTCACATCTATATTAGAACAAAGTACAACTCTGATGTTTATTGGATGTCCTCTAATTTTAATTGATCTGCTCCTATTTATCGGATTCCACCCAAAAATGTCCCTGTCGATTGTAACCGACACTTCAAATCTTTGCATGGACTCATGCCTCAAAAGGTATACTATTGTATATAATCATTAGACTTAAAGTGAGCTATTTCAGTCATTTATCCCTAAAATAGCCATTTGGAACATTTCATTTCAATTCTGACAATTTCATTCTCCTTGGTTCATGCTTTTCATGTTCCAGATTTTGATTTACCTTTAAATGTAAATGAATTTACATTTATATCCCGCCCTTCTCCGAAGACTCAGGGCGGCTTACGGTGTGTAAGGCAATAGTCTCATTCTATTTGTATATTTACAAAGTCAACTCATTGCCCCACCAACAATCTGGGTCCTCATTTTACCTATCTTATAAAGGATGGAAGGCTGAGTCAACCTTGGACCTGGTGGGACTAGAACCTGCAGTAATTGCAGGCATCTGTGTTTTAATAACAGGCTTCTTACAGCCTGAGCCACACCACGGCCCTTAGGAACATGTCTATGGGGATTCTCAGTCATCCAGGTCATGGTTGTCCCAAACAACTTTCTGCCTAGAAGGACTAATTTTTTTCTATGCATTTTTAAAAATTTAACTCAGATATTTGATCTCGGGGCCTCTTAGTCTTCCTGCAAATATTCCAGCTAATTGGTTTGCACTTCTCCATCATTTTTTGAAATTATGTATCGGATGTTAAAATTTCGATGTTATCTGATGTTATCAGTGATATCCGTATTAGAGCTTGTTTTTGTGTTCCTAAAGCAGGTTTGGGCAACGAGCAGCAACTGTAATAAATAACATTTTTATGAGGTCACCATGCAGATGGCACAATTATTACTGACATCATGATGTCTAATGGAAAGTTACAAGTTGAGTCATGTGTGTTATAATTTTCCCATGTGATTGTCTATGGTCCCAATCACCCATCAGTAGCATTATGTCATTGATTGGTGCTGCATTTAGTTAACTCTAGAATTCACTAAAGACATCTTTAATTATCTCCTTTCCTCACATCTATATTAGAACAAAGTACAACTCTGATGTTTATTGGATGTCCTCTAATTTTTAAAAAAATGTTTATGTGTAAAAAATAACTAAAAGGAAATTCTCAATCTCTTTCTCCTACAGAATTATTCAGTTGATTGAAAAATTATCCTGAACTGTGGGAGGCAGGATAAAGGTCATTTTGAGAAACAGAAAGTTGGTGTTTTTAGTGTAATCCCAATATTATTATTTTTTAATTTACATTTATATCCCGCCCTTCTCCGAAGACTCAGGGCGGCTTACGGTGTGTAAGGCAATAGTCTCATTCTATTTGTATATTTACAAAGTCAACTCATTGCCCCACCAACAATCTGGGTCCTCATTTTACCTACCTTATAAAGGATGGAAGGCTGAGTCAACCTTGGACCTGGTGGGACTAGAACCTGCAGTAATTGCAGGCATCTGTGTTTTAATAACAGGCTTCTTACAGCCTGAGCCACACTACGGCCCTTATGAACATGTCTATGGGGATTCTCAGTCATCCAGGTCATGGTTGTCCCAAACAACTTTCTGGTTTTTTTTCTGAAGATGTTTTGCTTCTCATCCAAGAAGCTTCTTGGATGAGAAACGAAACATCTTCAGATAAAAGATAAAAGAAAAGAAAAGAAAAAAGATACACTACTAACCAGAGCATACAAAACATTTGCCAGACCTATTCTTGAATACAGCTCATCCGTCTGGAACCCATACCTCATCTCTGACATAAATACAATAGAACGAGTCCAGAAATATTTCACTAGAAGAGTTCTTCACTCCTCCGAAAACAACAAAATACCTTATACCAACAGACTTGAAATCCTGGGATTAGAAAACTTACAACTCTATCGACTCCGACATGACCTGTGTTTAACACACAAAATCATCTATAGCAATAGCCTTCCTATAAAAAACTACTTCAGCTTCAATCGCAATATTACAAGAGCAAAAAATAGATTCAAGCTAAATGTCAACCGCTTCAAACTTGATTGCAGAAAATATGACTTCTGTAACAGAGTTGTTAATGCTTGGAACTCACTCCATAGACTCTACTCAAAATCCCAAAATCTTCAACCAAAAACTGTCTACTATTGACCTCACCCCATTCCTAAGAGGACTATAAGGGGCGTGCATAAGAGCACAATAGTGCCTACCGTTCCTGTACTATTGTTCCCTTCATTATATCAAATTAATATTATTGATGCATATTTTTACTTACATATTTTCTTCAATACATGTTGTTTTATCTATGACAATTGTTTGTGTATACTGTTGTGACAAAATAAAATAAATAAAAAAAATAAAAAAAATAAAAAATAAAATAAAAAATAAAAACCGGAAAGTCCAGTTGCCTCTTGGAAAAAAACAAAACACCTTTGGAATCACAATATGTACATTTTCCACAAAATATAAACCATTGATTTCAATTGCCTGATTCTATGTAAAGAGAACTCTTTGATATAGGGTTAGAAACTAGGAGACCAGGGATAGAAACCAGGCTACAAACCAGGCGACTTTGAATTCTAGCACTACCTTAGGGATGAAGTCAGCTGGTTGTCTTTGGGCAAATCTCTCCTTCAGCCCTAGGAAGAAGGTAATGGCAAACCACTTCAGAAAATCTTGACACAATAATTACAGGAACTAGTACAGGTAGTAGCGAAGAATCAATGCTGACTCAAAAACACAAAAGAAAAAGAAAATACCCTCTCGATAAGAAGTAACTTTATCTTCTTTAATAATACTAGTGGGATCAGGCCACCGCAGTCACAGCTGCACAACTTAAGTCCTGTTCCTTCATTTTTAATGTGTCACGTATGAAAAAGTGGCTAAGTTTTAATGGTGTGGTTGTGTCTGCAATATTGACATTTTTTTTGACCTCTCCTTTGCAGACACCCCTTGATTGGGAAAAAGTATTTGCTTTCCTCTTCTCTAGTTGAACGAATTTGTATTCTATACGCATGAAGTTCAAGATTAGTAAAGTTAGTAGTGAACAGACTAAAATAAAACAATAAAAAAAAAACCCTCCACTAAATGGAACAGTTTTGAAAGCACTTGGGGTTTGCTTGCTACACTGCTATTCTTAATGTACGCCCCTTCCCTGTTCATTAGGACAATGCATTACTCAAAATACATCCAGTCCTTTGCCTCATTTTCATTTCTTCTTTAAAGCCAGGCTAAGATGTGGGACCAGCTTAATAAGAAAAATAAATCCTTTGTATAATTCTTTGAGTGGAAGAGGGAAAAAAATGATCCCTTTATGGTCCTGTCTAGATTACTTTGGAGTAAGCTAGAACAGCTCAAAAGAGGCCACCTTCTCTCCCTCTCCTGCTTTTTTTCCCACCAGAAAAGGGTTAGGGTTAACGTCATATATGTAGTCATATTGATATTTATACTTATCCTAGGGATCTTTTCTTTTTGTTAATTTAAAAAAAAATAGTTCATTTAAGCACCTAATATATTTAGTTTTTTTTTACTTAACTGTGTTGTTATCACTATGTATTGTAGACATTTTTCTTCTACATTTCACCATTTCAAATCAAAACACCCCCATAAATCTGACCAAGGCAGATTTGAAAGTTAGTGAATGTGCTGCCATCAATTCTTTGTAACTAGATGGACAAATATAAACAGAATAACAGAGTTGGAAGGAACCTTGAAGCTCTTCTAGTCCAACCCCCTGCTCAGGCAGAAAACCCTACACCATTTCAGACAAATAGTTGTCTAATCTCTACTTAAAAACTTCCAGTGTTGGAGCATTCACAACTTCTGGAGGCAAGTTGTTCCCCTGATTAATAGTTCTAACTATCAAGAAATTTATCCTCAGATCTAGGTTGGTTCTCTCCTTGCCAGTCTCTACTCCACTCCTACTGTAGCTGAAAATTCCACCACATCTTAGGTGTAATAGAAGGTGCCAAATTCTACTATAGTAGTAAAACAACAGATATTTGAAGGAATTCGAAACGGTAAAATGCTGAGATGTGAAGGAAAACCTACTGCTGCCTAAAGTGTCCACAGATGTGTAGTGCTCGACTTACAACCACGATCAAGTCCCAAATTTCTGTTGCTAAGTGAGACAGTTGTTAAGTGAATTTTTCCCCATGTTATGACCTTTCTTGCTGCAGTTGTTGAGTGAATCGCTGCAGTTGTTATTAGTAACATGGTTGTTAAGTGAGCCTGGCTTCCCCATTGACTTTGCTTGTCAAAATGTAGTAAAATCACATGACCCCAGGACACCAGAACCATCATAAATATGAGTCAGCTGTCGAGCATCTGAATTTTGATCCTGTGACCAAGAGGATGCTGCAATGACTGTAAGTGTGTAAAATAGTCATAAGTCACTTTTTTAGTGCCATTGTAACTTCACAATGAACTGTTGTAAGTCAAGGACTACTTGTATTTTTTTTGCTCCAGAAGGTAGCAACTAAGTTGTCAACAAGGGGGGCTCTTGGAATCTCATGGCATATCTATCAGATCAGTGTTATTGGGTTTTGGGCACAATCCAGAATGTTGAATATCACCTTAACTGTTGAGATTACTCAATTTGTCAGAATCTCTCTTCTCAGAAATATGGTTATTAAATTCAAATTGCTTTGCTTTTTCTCCCAACCCACATTGCAAAATAATGAAAATTTTAAGGTGTGTGAGAGCTAGCTAATAATTTTCACCTCACTAAGTGGTCAGAAATTACATAATTTCAGAAAATGATTGATGAAGATGTTCTGTGAAGCTTTTCACCCCCAGCCTCAGTTCTCTTGAAAGCCTAGCTGCAGTTATCTGATTTTGAACGTAAGACCTTCAATGTGACTGCTAACTTGTTATTATTTGTCAGAGAGAATGATATCTGAGTTTATAGGCCCTTGCAATGATTGAGATCCAGGACCTATTATTAAGTATAATGAGGCCATCAAAAGTGTTGATAAATAGGACCATTTCTCACCATATGCCGGAATTATAACTACTTCTACATCATAGATGAAGAAAACATGATGTAGCCTCCTTGCCAAAATAAATTAGTGGTAGAACAGGGTCTGGGAAAACTAGTGAGAACATTTACTGTATTTTATTATATTTGTTATATCAGACTTTTCTCCAGGAGCTCAGCAAAAATCATATATGTGGATCTCTCTTCATTTTATCTCCAAGATATCAGTAAGAAGTCATTTGTGGTAGCATAGAAGGTTTCCATTGCTGAGGATCATAGCTCAACTGATTAACTATATGAACATTGACTCTCATGTAAATATAAACCATTCCCATCACTGCAGAAGTAATACATTAACAAGGTTATGAATGAATAAAGCAATAAGGCTTAAAATGACTCCTGGCAGGTATATTTAGAAGGAACATGCCATATAGGTTATTCAATGAAACACATTGGTCATACTTGTAGATGACCTTTGATGGAGCTACAACACAGGTTCTCACTACCATCAACTATGGCATCTTTTTGGACCACTTATGGGATTATGAGTGAGGCATACTTATAACCCCATAGTGGCTGGTAACTCTGCTGCTATACTTTGATTGCTTCAGTTGATATTAATGAGTGGGAGAAAAATCAAGGTAGACCCCCCTCTTCTGTAGAGTGTCTCAGGGGCCAATGCTCTTATCCTTCATTTTTAACATGTATATGAAACTGATGCATGAATATGCTAACTATACCTATTTATAAATGTTAGCCTTGGCTAACATTAACAGCAGATGCTGTTAAGGTATTGCCCAATGGGTGGTCTGTATCATTTAGGTCTGGATGACTTAGGTTCAGTCCTGATAATATTGAATATCTGTAGGTCTTTAACTCCTCAAGTCTGGAGTAATTCCACCCAGAAGTGGTATTCAGCCGGTTCAGATGGATTCGGGCGAACCGGTAGCAAAAAACCGCTAGCAACCCGCAAACCTGCCCACCCGCCCAGCTCTATGCCATCCTATTTAGGCACGTTTTTGAGGCCAGGCGCATGCACAGAAGGAGTGCATGCAAGCGAAGCACATGCACGGAAGGCCAGGAGCATGCAGGGAAGGTGTGCGCGCATTGATCCAGTGGTATGAAAATGTGAAATCCACCGCTGGTTCCACCTTTAGCTGTGAAAGTTTTGTTTCCAAAACAAAAACAATTTTTTTTTATTTGCATTTATATCCCGCCCTTCTCCAAAGACTCAGGGCGGCTTACACTATGTTAGCAATAGTCTTCATCCTATTTGTATATTTATATACAAAGTCAATTTATTGCCCCCAACAATCTGGGTCCTCATTTTACCTACCTTATAAAGGATGGAAGGCTGAGTCAACCTTGGGCCTGGTGGGACTAGAACCTGCAGTAATTGCAGGCAGCTATGTTAATAACAGACTGTCTTACCAGTCTGAGCCACAGAGGCCCAAAATAAAAGATTAGCTAGATTTTTCCCACATGCTAAGACAAAACTCTACACATCACCCTATATAGCTTAACAAAATTTTCCCATATGACCTAACAGTGTGCACAGAGTTGGATAAATTTGAAGTTCAAAACCCAAATAACTACAGTTTTCTCTAATTTTAATGTTTCAGAGGATAAAAGTTACTTCTTATTCTAGGAGTTATCAAAACATGGAACAGATGGAAACTACCCTTCCTTCAAAAAAAAGAGAGGGCCATACAATGCTCTGAATAGACACATCAGAGAAAATAAGCATAAGTTTTGCACCCAACTTGCATACCTATTTAGATATATTTTGAAAGTAAAATACTTGCTGGGATTAATAATAATCACAGAATTGGAAGGGACCTTAGAGGCCTTCTAGTCCAACCCCCTGCCCAGGCAGGAAAACCTACACCATTTCAGACAAATGGTTATCCAACATTTTCTTAAAAATTTTCAGTGTTGGAGCATTCACAACTTCTGCAGGCAAATTGTTCCACTTATTAAATATTCTCACTGTCAGGAAATTTCTCCTTAGTTCTAAGTTGCTTCTCTCCTTGATTAATTTCCACCCATTGCTTCTTGTTCTACCTTCAGGTGTTTTGGAGAACAGCCCGACTCCCTCTTCTTTGTGGCAACACCTGAGATATTGGAACACTGCTATCATGTCTCCCCTAGTCCTTCTTTTCATTAAACTAGACATACCCAGTTCCTGTAACTGTTCTTCATATGTTTTAGCCTCCAATTCCCTAATCATCTTTGTTGCTCTTCTCTGCACTCTTTCTAGAGTCTCAACATCTTTTTTACATCGTGGCAACCAAAACTGAATGCAATATTCCAAGTGTGGCCTTACCAAGGCATTATAAAGTGGTATTAACACTTCATGTGTTCTTGATTCTATCCCTCTGATTCTTGTATTACCTTCCTTCATTTAAATACTGTTAATCAGAGCTCTTGAATTCTTGTTCCCTGGATTAATTGTTTCCAGTCTAGTCTATATGAAGGAAAATCAAAAGGAATCCAAAAGTAAATTGTGTTGCCTGGGCTCACTCCTATTGTTTATTTGCCAAAAGATGTCTCAGAGACTGAGGTCTTTTTGTCAACTTAGTGCAATTCAGTACCTTGTGTGTCCCTGAAAGTGAGGTACCATGAGAGGTTCACTTCTGAATGGCCATTCTGCTGACATTTCATCACAGTTTTATATTCCCCTGATATTTATAAAACCTGAAGGGATTCCATAACAGTTCTGAGTGGAACATGGCCAGGGCCTTTAATTTGAAACAGTGCTTTAATTTCATACATCATTTGGAATGGCTGAAAATTACTGGGCTGAGTCAAGTTAATAGGACAGGTGAGCATTGGAAGGAAAGGTTTAAACAAGATGGGGAGAGAGTGTGATTAATGTTAGACATTTTGGCAAGGACTAAAATGCCACTGGTTTTAATATTCTCTCTCTCCTCCCCTATTTCCTCCCCACATTAAAGATTTTTGATTACAAGAAGGGGATAAAATAACTAGCAGGATGTCTCTAAGAGGTCCCCTTTGAAGTATCTAGTGAGTTGTGTGGAAGGAAAAAATTCTGGGCACTTATTTATTTATCAAAGGAAGGCAAAGGTTTCCATATTCTCATATGGTTCTTGACTTTATTATTTATTTATTTATTTATTATTTACAAATAAAAACTTGGTCATCGAGAATGGAAACAAGAGATAGAATGTCTTTAACTTTAGTTTCAGAACTGATGTTTTCAAGAATCTGCAGATCAAGCTATTTAAGATAAACATGATCTCTCTCTCTCTGCCCCTCCCTCTCTCTCTGTGAACTATAGACCATACTTTTTGGAGTATAAGACGCACTTCCCCACCCAAAACTGGGTGAAAATTGTAGTGCGTCTTATAGACCGAATATTGCCGAAGCCCTGCCCATCCACTGCCCCCCACCCCTTTGGCTGTTTTCAGCCTCTGCATCATCAGATTTTTGGCTTCCATGCATTGCATTTTCAGCTGGTTCCAGGCAGTGAGGATCGGCAGTGGTGACAACGGCAATCCCTGCCACTTGGAGATGGCCAAAAATGTGCTGAGTGGAGGCCAAAAATGAGGCATGCGGAGGCCGAAAATGCAACGGCGGTGACAATTGGTGGCAATTGTGGGTGATTGGTGGCGATTGGCAGTGATGTGCTGTGGTGATCCTGGCAGCCTGGAATGGGTCTAAAACGGAGCATGCGGTGGCCGAAAACTCAATGAGCAGAGGCCAAAAGTGCAACACGCAGAGGCGGTGATGGGCTGTGGCGATCCCTATAGCCTGGAACAGCTGATTAGCAGTATTCTGGGAGGTCGATCCAACTGCCAATCATCTGCTCATGCTGAATCAGGCTACAATAATGTGCTGAAGTTTGCTGTTTGCTGCAAGGATGCTAGCCAGATAAATACCAATGGATGCTGGTAGGCAGAGGCAGATTTTTTTTTCTTGTTTTCCTCCCCCAGAATTAATGTGCATCTTATACTCTAGAGCACCTTATACTTATACAGTACCTTTATTTACTTCAACCTGATCATCTTAGATGAGAATTAGGGTTAGCGGGAATGTTTTCAGTTTACAGCTAATGGAACAAAATATTAACTAGCTATGTTTACCTTTGTTTGACTTGAGTTCAGATGGACTTCTTAAGAACAGTTCTGATGAATCAGGCCCCAACCTTTTCTGATCCATCACTGTGAGGCACATAGTGAGCAACTAGATACTAGAAACTCACAAAGATGAACAGGATAAAAACCCTCTTCTATAGATGCTTCCCAGAGGTTGATAGCCATAGTTGTGCAGAATTTCCCTTAAAGCGTTCTAATGTAGTGATCTTTACCACAATTGATACCAGAGAAATCCACAGTTTGATTCTGTGTGGCATAAAGAATGTGCATTCTTTATTTGGTCATGCATCGCCCCATACTGAGTTTAATGGGTGGGTTGGTGTTCTTATACAGAAAGAATTCCCATGTTTAATTCTATGAATTATTCTTATTGATACACACTAAAACATTCATGTCTGTTTGATTGTTTGTAACCCTCAGTTGTACAAAATGGGGCAATCATAGGGCAATCAATTTTTCAATCAATTTACCTCCAATGAGCTCAATTACAAAATCCATCCAAAATCTAAGATTTTATTCCCTTGGAATTGAAATTTTGCAAAGTTGTGGCTGCTTCAGTGCGCCCATGTTAGTATGCTACTGTGGTCAGCTGTTGTCATGTGATCATCCTCCAAGGTCCCTTCCAATTCTGTTGTTATTATTATTTCCAATGCTCCCTACCAGGTTTTACTAGGAAATTCAATGGGAAAATCAACAGGAAGTCAGAAGTCACTCCCACTGCTCCCCCCCGCCACCGTCCATGATCATTTCATTTATCGGTTTAGGAAGGAAAATATCTCTGAAATGATGACCCAATGGGTCATGAGTTGTCTAGTATACGTTAATCATGTTTCTTTGTACTTGCTTTTCTTCTAAACCCTAAAGGTTGAAACTTCTCCTTCTAGGGGAATCGCTAATTTTAATTATTATTTACATCTTATTTACATCTTTTCCACCTCTATTTGAGGGGCTGCCACAGAAAGGAAGGGGTCAAGCTATTTTCCAAAGCACCTGACATGGAATAAGGGATGGAAACTGAAGAAGGAGAGATTCAGCCTGGAAATAAGGAGAAATTTTCTGACAGTGAGAGCAATCAACCAATGGAACAGCTTGCTTTCAGGAGCTTCATCATTGGAAGCTTTCAAGTAGAGACTGGACTGCCATCCATCAGAAATGGTGCAGGGACTCCTGCTTGGGCAGGGGGTTGGACTAGATGACTTACAAGGCCCCGTTCAACTCTGTTGATCTGTTAATCTGGTATTTCTTAGCCATTACTCCAAATACGCCCTTCCTCTTCCTGTTGTTCTTTGCACTATTCCTATCGTATTGCAGGGTCTGCAGTTTTGCATTTCGTCTGCTACTTTGTCTGATCTGCAGCATCGGTAGGGCATATGCCTACAGTTCACCTGTCTTCATTCAGGCAGTTCACCCATCGCTTTTTCAGTCATCTGCTAGCTATCCGGGCTGAGTGAAAATGCAACTCCAAATATGCTCTTAAATCTACCTATAGATTTGTATAAGGTGATTACTCTATGGAAGCTTTACTTGTAATTCCCTTCCTAATCGATATAAAGATGGAATTTACCGGGTCTTTTTTCATACAATACTTTTTGTTGATTTTGTCTCCATGTCATCCATTCTGATTCCAAAGTTCCTTTCCTGATAAGCCATGGCCAATGCAGATCTCATTAACGTATAGCTTAGAGATTTTTTATGCCTATGCACATCACATTTTCCTTTACACTAAGCAGCATGTTGAAATCCAGTCAAAATGATCTAACCTGCTCTTTGCAATCCCTTTATGATTTTAAAGACTCTGAATGGTTTTGTATCATCAGGAGATGGTGATGGCCACCTCACCTCACTGCTCACCCCAAATTCCAAATATTTTAAATCCAATTAAAAGATAAGGGTCTCAAGAGCAATTACTGGAGGAAGCTGGTGTGAATATTGTCCATGTCTGTCTTTTGCAAGTAAGGGTGATGTAGGAGAGATAAAAGTAAGCATATGCGGTTTACATTTTTTATACAAAGCACTGTCTAATGGTTCTGTAAATTTGACAGATCTTGCCGAGATGGATAAACTGGCTACTTTAGTTAGAGAAAAGACAATATCTACATCTATTGGTGGCTGAAAACCCCTTGGGCTTTTTTGTGTCAAAAAAAAAAAAGAAGTTCTGATTTATGGTTCTGAAAATAAACAGGATAGTTTATAAAAAAAGAACAGAATCATGATGCAAACTTTAGAGACAAACATTAAAAATGTAAGTGTACTAATAATTGCTGTGAAAAATATCAGAAGCCATGTCTTTATCACTTCCTTTAAATCTATTTTATTTTTTTAAATTGCTCTTTTAACTTTGTTATTATTATTTTTTACATATCTGTTCTAATTTTGTTAAATTATTAGGTCTCTGTTTTGTTTCTAAGCTTACAATGATATTTATCAGGTCCCATAAAACAATACAGGAACTGGATGTCAACCCTAAAGTGAGCCTGGCTGAAGCCATTTTGGAGTCTCCAGGGTTGCCCCACAATGGTGGGAGGGAAGAAATAGTTAGATGGGGTTTTGTAGCCAAAACAATAACGCTTTCCTGTGGGAACCAAGGACATTCACACGGGTGGCTGGCCAGAGGAGGAGCAAATAACCAAATAACAAGCCAGCACTTGGATTGGACAGCATGACCAGTGACTTGGGGGGGAAAGGGGAAATGTTTAATTTTTATTGGGTGAAAGCTGCAGGAAATTTCAAAGTCGGCTTTCACCAGTTATGCCAATATGATGTATCCAATAAACTGTACTTTGAGGAACTTGCCTGCCTCAAAGTTTTGTTTTCTATGGGTACATTACTTGGAATGCTGACACTGGAATAGATGATTATTCCAACTCGTGAAACCTGACAACTGCAATGCCCTTTACCTGGAACTCTCTTTGAAAAAGAACTGGAAAATACCGTTGGTTCAAAATGTACTGACTCACCTGTTGGTGCAGCTGAGCTGCTTTAGCAGCACAGCATCAGTGCTTCAATACTTTATGGTGTGTGTGAATTCAATCCAGCTTTTAATTTATAAAGCCCTATATGATTCCGTGCCCAAATACCTTCTGAATTGGCCCATGGTTTCTGTGCAACGTGAGAGGGGATGTTTATGGTTCATAAAAAGTGGCCAAGGGAGGGGGGCAGTACAGTGGTGAGTTGCTACCGGTTCACCGCGGATCGGGCAAACTAGTAGCGGTGGCAGCGGGAGACTCTGCCCACCCACCCAGACGTCACGTGTGTGCATGAGCAAACCAGTAGCGATGGGTTTTGAAACCCACCCCTGGGGCAGTAGCTAAGAATAATTCCTTTTCAGTGGGAGTTTTTGGAGCAACTTGTCCCCTTTGACACCTGCAGGTTGCTTGCAAAGTTGTTCTCTCAGGCTTGTGGGCATAAGGGGTAGTATCAGATTTGGGCTTTATTGTTTTATTTAACTATTTAACTATCTTAATTGGCATTAGGCAGGGGTGTCAAATAGTTGGCCCGTGGGCCGGATGCATCACGCATCCACCCCAGCTCCGCAAATGGGAAAAACATCACAAAATGTCATGCGATGGCAAAGTGACATGGTGAGTTTGAGACCCATTAGCTATTTAAGTCATCTGAATCATGTTGATTACTTTGGCTCCTAGAGACATATGATGTTTCTCTATTGAGCTGTTGCAAGCTGCTTGGAATCCTTTTAACTGGGCAGTATACAATTCTGATAAAACAAAAAAAATAAAAAATAAACGTGACTGCCTGTCCAAAATCTGAAGTTGACTATAATTTTATGCTCCTGTGCTTATTTGTTTATGGCAAGCCGCTTTGTAGTCTCAACAGCTGCCACAAAAGAGGGAGTCAAGCTATTCTCCAAAGCACCTGAGGCAGAGGTAGGATTCAGCCAGTTCGCACCACTTCAGGAGAACCGGTTGTTAACTTTCTGCACAGTTTGGCAAACTGGTTGTTGGAAGAAATCATTAGGGCAGAGAACCAGTTGTTAAATTACTTGAATCCCACCACTGACCTGAGTGTAAGACAAGAAGCAATGGGGGAAAACTAATCAAGGAGAGAAGCAACTTAGAACTAAGAAGAAATTTCCTGACAGTTAGAACAATTAATCAGTGGAACAACTTGCCTCCAGAAGTTGTGAATGCTCTAACTCTGGAAGTTTTTAAGAAGATGTTGGATAACCACTTGTCTGAAGTGGTGTAGGCAGGGGTTGGACTAGAAGACCTCCAAGGTCCCTTCCAACTCTATTATTCCATTCTAAGTGCATAATCCTAACATTTTTAAAATTAATTTTAGAAAAAGTTTTAAAGAGACCATAACAGCTAACAGAAATTGATTAAAAAAAGACAGAACAAAGAAAGAGAAAAGGGGGGGGGGAACCCAAACCAAACAAAAATGCAGTGGGAAAGAATAAAAAGAATTAGAAAGAAGAAGCCTCTGACTTTTTTCTATTTTATATATAAATATGAATACAAAATTAAATCTTATTATAAAATAAATTAACATTTTCTATTATCATTTTATATAATCACCAAAACTACAAGAAATAAGTGCATTTGTTTCTATTTTATGCAATTGTCTTTTCTAGGAAGCTAATTTAGCCATGATTTCATCAGCTCCATCATCTTCAGCATTATGGGTATGTTTGAATCTTTCCACTTTTTGAGCTTATAAAAATCTCACTGCTTTTGTCAAAGATAAAAACAAAGTGCCATGACTTTTTTTTTTTAGTTGCCTGCCCATTAGTTCTATAAGAAAAGTGTTTGGTTTCAATTGCACTTTAATCTTTACAATCTTCTGAATTAATGTATATATTTGTATCCATAATTTTTTTTGTTTTTTACACATCCACAAACGTGATAAAATGTCCCTTCATGTTGTTCATATTTTCAGAAAAAAATTCAAAGCAGCTTTATACATTCCACACTATTTTTCTGGTGAAAAATACCAACAATACATCATTGTATAAAAATTCTCTTTAAGGTTAGAACAGAACATAAATTTCAATTGTTTCAATCATATATTTTTCCATTGTTCCACTTATATAACATAACCAAAGTTTCTAGCCTAATTCATCACACATTGTTCTTCTTCTGTCTTATATTTAAACAAAAGTTCACACATTTTAGCAATAAGATGCTCATCATTAGCACATAATTCTATTTCAAACTCAGTCTTGCATCCTAAAACCATTTATTCACTTTAAATCTCACTGATAATTGTACGTAAGAAAACCATTTACAATATATCTTTCCACGGTAAAATCTTCTCTTCATTTTATTTTATAATCTCCTTGAGAGAACTATAATGCATCACGGTAAGTTAGCCATTATGTTTATTTCTCATTTCTCATCTATAAAATGCCATTTGCACTGAAAGTTGCAAAGGTGTTTTCAGGCAAAATCTAAATTTGTTATTTACTCCATACAGAGAATGGCCTATCTGATATAATGCCTGATATAATGGTTTTTGAAATCTACATTTGCCTTAGCTTTGACATGCCATAAATATCAGTGCCACCTAAATCAGATTCAATTTGGAAGCTGGAAGGGACCTTGGAGCTGGAAGGGACCTTAGAGATCTTCTAGTCCACCCTCTGCTCAAACAGGAGACCCTATACCAGGGGTGAAATTCAAAATTTTTCCCTACCGGTTCTGTGGGCATGGCTTGGTGGACGTAGCAGGGGAAGGATATTGCAAAATCTCAATTCCCACCCCACTCTGGGGCCAGCCAGAGGTGGTATTTGCCAATTCTCTGAACTACTCAAATTTCTGCTACTGGTTCTCCAGAAACTGTTAGAACCTACTGGATTTCACCCGTGCCCTGTACCATTTCAGACAAGTGCATGTCCAGTCTCTCCTTAAAAGCCTCCAGTGATGGAGCACAAAATATAATTTTAAATCCGGTAGCCCCAATCCTCTTCTTCCCCTCCCTATAAATTTACATGGATGCTTCCACCATTATTTAAATGGTACATCAGTTGTCAAAACAGATATTGTCTGAAACAATATCTGATGCATTACAGTTCTCTCAAGGAGATTATAAAATAAAATGAAGAGAAGATTTTACCGTGGAAAGATATATTGTCAATGGTTTTCTTACGTACAATTATCAGTGAGATTTAAAGTGAATAAATGGTTTTAGGATGCAAGACTGGGTTTGAAATAGAATTATGTGCTAATGACGAGCATCTTATTGCTAAAATGTGTGAACTTTTGTTTAAATATAAGACAGAAGATAACATTCTAGGTAAAATATTAATCTTTATCACAGAAATTCTGCTCAACAGTAACAATTGTAATTTGTTCCATATTGAAATGTCTTTTTATTCCTTGTTGTCTAAACATAGTAGTTTTGAAATAACGTACTATCCATATTTCTTATGGCTTACTTAAATACTTTATCTTCTTCTCAGTCTTAAAGCCTTTTATTTATCATTTTTGCTTGATCTTGTATATTCATATTTTTGTTAACATCTTCTATCTTCTGTTTATTAATCTTGCAATCTAAATATGCCCCAAATTCTTTTAATTTACTCATTAAAGGTTCACTTCCCTTTAAAGGGTCTACTAAAACCAGCAAAAAATCATCTGCAAAAATGCTTAACTTGTTTGACTTTCTTTTTAAGAAAGTCCCACAATCTTCTCATCTTGTCTTATGTCTCTATTCAATAAATGTAGTCCTTGATTTACAACAGCTTATTTAGTGACCATTTAGAGTTACAATGGCACTGGCTTATGACCATTTTTTAATATTTATGAGCATTGAAGCATCCCCATGGTCACATGATCAAAATTCAGATGTTTGGCGATTGACTCAGATCTATGATGGTTTCAATGTCTTGGGGTCATGTGATCCCTTTTTGCGAACTTCTGACGAGCAAAGTCAATGGGGAAACCAGATTCACTTAACAAATGTAGTGATTCGCTTAACAAATGTAGCAAGAAAGGTCATAAAATGGAGCAAAACTCACTTAACAAATGTGTCACTTACCAAAAGAAAAAAGAAGATAGTGGGCAACTTTGTCTTGGTTCCTTTTGCATCCCACATGGTTTGGTGAAATCTTCATTAATAATTATTTGTGCCATGTACGAAATATAAATTGATTCTACTCATTTTATATTCCCTCCGAAATTCACATCTTCCAAACTCTTAAAGAAGAAAGACTGGCTGAAATTGTTAAAAGCTTCTCTGAATGTAGAAAAAAATCAATGCTGCTTGTTTTTCATTATGTTGTTCCAAATACTCCAAAACATCCAACATAGTTCTAAAATTATCTTTCAGCTGTCTTTTAGATAAAAACCCACATCGATCCTCATGAATAAATTCTCACAAAATTATTTTCAGACTTTCAGCTACAATCATTGTAAACAACTTGTAGTCATTATTTAATAATGATATTGGCTTGTAATTTCTTGCTAAACTCAAATCTTTCCTTCTTTAGGTATTAATGTTACATTGTCCTCTTTCCAAGTCTCTGGCATTTTTGCTTCATGAAAAAAAGAATTCACTGTAATTTGTAAAGGTTGTACATGTTTATCCTATAATAAAAGTTTCAGAAGCAATTAAAAAGAGTCAGCCAGGGAAGGAAAGATATCTGGACCAGATTGTAATTTGATCATATTTGAATTTGATCCAAGTAGAATTGATAATAATCTCAAAAACAAAAAGCAATATAAATTGTTTAACAGAATAACAGAGTTGGATGAGACCTTGGAGGTCTTCTATTCCAACCCCCTGCTCAAACAGAAGACTCTATACCATTCCAGATGTGTGACTGTCCAGTCTCTTCTTAAAGGTCTCCAGTGATGAAGCACCCACAACTTCTGAAGACCAGCCATTCCGCTGGTTAATTGTTCTCACTGTTAGGAAATTCCCCCTTAGTTCTAGGCTGCTTCTCTCCTTGATTAGTTTCCACCCATCATTTCTTGTCTTGCCCTCTGTTGCTTTGGAAAATAGGTTGACCCCCTCTTTGTGGCAGCCCCTCAAATATTGGAATACTATATCATCTTTGTTTTGCTTTGAATCACTGCTACTATGTAGACCAGATCAGTAAACCAATTCAGCAGGAAAACTAGCCCTCTTTCCCAAGAATGATTGGAATGGAATGCTTCTACTCTGCTGTTTTTGTAATGACATCTGACTATTTCTTTTGCATTTTTCTATACTTTGAAAGTGAAGCCTCCTCCTCCTCCTCCTCCTCCTGCTGATAAAGCTCTTTCTATCAGCTTGGACCTTGAACAAAGAAGTGTCACCTAATTTGAGATAAAATAGAATTTTGAAACAAAGTGGGATTTTGTGTTCACACAACAGCCAAGTAATTTAATGGGAAGCCAAAAGTGTTTCTATAAAGATTAGAAAAAGGGGGAAAAAAACCCCACCAAACCCTTACAAATATTCTTAGTTTGCAAATGTGAGGGACAGAGGGTCCATATAACATCTGCATTGATCATTTTATTTTATTTTATTATTTTATTTTATTTTATTCGTATCCATTTCATGTATTCATAATCATGTTTATACTTTTATCAGTTATTTTATATATGCTTGACAAATAAATAAATAAAGATGAAATAAATTTTCTTGAACCTGAGATGATATTCTGAAGCTGAGTTCGAATTAGGGACAGTCCTAGTTTTGAACAAAGTGAAATAATAATTGCTTCTGGCAGCAGAAGCTATAAAGTAATAGAAAATTGCATCTCTATACTTCCTAGCCTAACTTGCTATATTCAGGGATGACTGAGAGTCTATCCCAAAACCAATGTTAAAAAATAAACCCCAGTTCATCTGGCTTTTTTTATGGACAAAAAGGGGACCCCAATTTATTTTTCAGTGTCTTCAGGTATTGAAGTCTTAGTTTGGTCCAATCTGGAGAGATCTAAAATAAGAGAAAGAGGATAGCAATCCTGAATTTTCTATAAAGCTTCACAGAAACTAATGGGATGAAGTCCTAGGAAGGACCTAAGAATTTGTTTGAAATACAGTATTTATTTTTTGATTAAAGATACCAGGAAGGGTTAGAGTTAGGGTTGAATTTCCCTTCCTAGTTTTTCATTCATTCATTTGTAAACCACCCAGAGTCATCTTATTGTTGAGATGGGCAACACATACTGTAAATTCAATAGGCAATAATGAATTCATGTTTACATGTAGGTTTTCTAAGAAAAGAAAGAGGTCTTGATAGCACCACTGAAATTCTGAGCGGCTGAATTTTGCTCATCTTAAAATAGTGTTTTCCTACCTACTGTCTCTCACATTAAAACTGATTGGCTAATATGTAATCTCATTTTTAGAAATACCCTGTAGCTGGATTCAGACATCACATTGAAGCAGAGTGGTTACAGTTTTGGAGCTAATGCAAATGAGCAGGCTGGGAGAGCATTGCCCATTCATCCATGGCTATTTACGTCAGTGGAAGTGGTTAAACAAATCAAAGATATGCCTGCTGGGACTTGCTCGGCATGACAACAGTTTTAAGATCATTCTCTACTTCCTTCGGGTTTACCCTTGGCTTCTTAATCCAGCTTGTAAGAACAGAATAAGATAAATCTATCAGCAGGGTCCAAAGTAGGAATTTAAAAAGTCAAGATGATGGTCATAGCAATATGATCAAAGTCTTGACTCTTTGTTGTACACACAACATGAACACACATCCAAAAGAGGTGGGATTTTGATTGTACTGCAGCAACTTTTATGATCCCAGTAGATCTCAGTGGTAAAAATATGTCCCTTGGTGACTGCTTCACAAAAATCTACAAGGACATTTCTGCTTAGATCAGGGGTGTCAAACTGAAGGCCCAGAGGCAGGATCCAGCCCGTGGGGTGCTTAGATCTGGCCTGCGGGGCTGCCCTGGAAACTGTGAAGGACTGGCCCATGGTGCCTCTGCCAGCAAAAATGGAGCTTAGGAGGGCTGCACACGGCCTTCCCAAGCTTCATTTTCACTGGCAGAGCAGGAGCCTGTTGCAGCTGAAAATGGAGCTCGGGAACCCATTTTCACTGGTGGAGTGCTCAGGCCACCACAGGCGCCTCCAACATGAGTGATGTCAAGCTGGCCACGCCCCCCCCAGCCACGCCCCTGAGGTCAAACACAACCCTGATGCAACCCTCAATGAAATCAAGTTTGACACCTCTGGCTTAGAGTGTTAGACTATTTCTTTCTACCTTTACTATCTATGCTCACTCAGAGAACTATTAGGAGATTTAAAAAGGAAGCTGCATTAATCAACAATGAGTTTTATATCAGCAAACTAAATGTGAGGCTCTCTGTTTCACAGCTGCTTGCAGCTTAAGTGCCATAGGTAAAAGAATGAGGTTGATAAAGCAGCACTGCAACACAATATTTATGTATGATGTGACACTGCATGCCTGCCCCAAAGTAGCACAAATAGCAACGTGAAGCTGCAATTACCTTTCTTACCTTTCTGATGAAACTAGGAAGATCTTGCGAATGCTGTTGCATAACCCTGTGACGCTTCTGTTTGCTGAGGTGGCATGATATGCTATCCAAAGATAACATGGGCTATAATCTATAGTTCAAGTATTGTGGGAACTCAGTCGTTTCCTGTTGTATGAATCAGGTAATCCTGTCAAGATATAATATGGCTTATTTATTCAATTTAGGTATGGTATATAAACATAAGAACTATACTCTCTTAGATCTCATGTGTTATGTGAGCATAGTTCTTGTGTTGGGGCTGTACAGTTGCATGCAAAATTCAAGATAATGATTAGATGTCAGGAAAGTGATAGAGACTTCAATACCGCCTTGCTGCCATCTATTTAGACACCCATAGATTTCTATTTAGGTAGCAGCACCTCCAATCTTGGATGTTCTCAAAAAGCGAAACAGCGTCAGATCTAATCAGTACTTAGACAGAAGAGTACCAGAAAATACTAGGAGTGTAGGCTAGGCTGAGAAGAAATTGAAAAAATTATAGAAGAAGGCATGGACAAACATTTTTTATATTGTTGCCGTGAAAAACACATGGAAAAGACCTTCAATATGATATGATGTCTTCAACGGTGGGTTTCACATTATGTTACTACTGGTTTACCCTGTGTGCGCACGCTTGCTTTGTGTGTGCATGCGCCCAGTTCGCGTGTACACCTTCCATGCATGCACCCAGCCTCAAAAACATGCCTAAATAGGATGGCATAGAGCTGGGGTGGGTGGATGGGCCCACCCATGATTTCTGCTACCGGTTCAGGCAAACCGGTCTGAACCCGCTGAATACTGCCTCTGGCTCTCTTCTAGCAGTATCCTTGGGCAGTGGTTAAAAATCCAAGATGGAAACCATAGTAGAGGGTTAAAGTTATAACCCCGCTTTGTAAATATGCTAATATCACACACTTGAACAAACAGGCAGGGCTTCAACTGCCCTACAGCAACGGTCATTACATCTTTTTGGACTCTTCTGCTGCCAACTCCTTAAGGTAGGCCCGACTAGTACACTCGAGTAACAAATGTTATTGTCATTTTATTATAACATTTCATTAACAGAATTTTGCAAGTGTGAATGGGCTTCCCCCACCCTCTCTTTATATTATGTGAAACTAGGAAGGCCCATGTCTGAGACGCTTGCTCGAATTAAGTTTCTGCCCCAGGCTCAGATTTCTATTATCTGATCATTGTCTTCCTTCTGCTCCTCAAAGTTATTATACCTGCATATCCTTCTGTTTTCTTCTTAGTAATCCTGCCCCCTACCTGTAATCCTCTTACTTTTTGTCATTGTTCTTGGGATATTACGTGTTTCTTTTTCTAATGTTTTAAATGTTTTCCAGCCTGTGGTATTATTATGAACACCAGTCATTTTCAAGAATATTGAAAGGTCAAACACCTCTGAGGACCTTGTAGTGCTTCCATTGCCAACATCATGTTTACCTGCTTCTATGCCCCATCTAATTTTAGTTTTAAAAGTATTCCTTTAATTTAAAATAAGTGAGAACTAGGAAGCTATAAAATAAAATACCAGCCTCAAGCCAAACCTTTCTTTCAAGGAATGCATCTGGGACTAGAACATAAATTTTATAGGGAAGTATTTGGAAGTATGCCCAGTTGCTTGGGGTGAAGAGAGAAAAGGGGAAGAAAATAAACCAGGTGAGTTGAAAGAGCATCCAGGGAGCCTCAGGCTGCAACCAACCTGTCCTGGTTAGTTTATGGTTTATCACCTATGATTATTTTTAAAAAAGGCAACACATGCATTGCAATATCACAGTGCAAACTCTGGCTGCTTCCTTTCCCTCAAGAAGATCCCAATCTCTTTAAGATATATGTGTATTTTGCTACCTATAGTATACTTGAAATGGTCTGGATAATTATTCAATAAAGTATGTACTTATGATCCCTGGAATGTCCTGTGGGGGGGGGTGGAGTTCAAAAATTCTATAGATGTCCTGCTCCAAACTGAACTGACATTACTGTAGAAGAAGAAGAAACACAGCCTGGAGGTGGAGTCAAGTGAGTAATTAGCTTGGAGTCATTATGTGTCCACAAGTTAACCAAGTTCAGCTCCCCCTTAAATTCTGTTGATTCTTATCTAGCACCAATTTAGTGCTCTTCCTAAGTTGACTAGATTCTTGTATATATAGGCATGGGCTAATAAATCATCTTAACTGGAACTTAATGTGTGAGCCTGATTCTTTGCGCCTGACAATTACTTGGCTAAAAATGGATGAATGGCATGAAAGCCTGCAGCAACCAGAGGCGTTGTCAAAATGACAAATTGTGTGTCATGAAGTTACAAGACAGAATCTAACCATTGTGTTCTCGTGTGGAACATCCAGTGAATGGTCCCACTGGTTGCCAAACCAAAAAAAAATCTTGTATTACACTTAGAAAATCTGCACTTTGACAAAATTTCCATCTGTCAATTATAAAAGGCCACAATGCTTGGATCCACACATATACTACACTGACACATTATGACATCCTAGGTTCTTGGGAAGAACTCGATGCATATGAAGGCCAACACCAGCTAATGAACTGGCAGCTGTGATTTGACATTTTTTCTATATATAATAATAATCAAATCAGGAGAAGTGAAACAACTCTGATCTGGTGCTAAGAGCTGTTTTGGGATAATTTCTAAAATAAGAGACAATAAAAGTCATGCTTCTTAGTTATTCCTGAGGTATGAATGTATTTATCTGTTGCATTTTTATCCCATCTTTTCTCCATGAGTTAAGTCTAATGTACAGAGTTCAAATTCCTCAGTTTTCTTTCCTCTATAAGTCTGTGGAAGACCTGAGAAATTGTGACTGGCTTAAAAATATCCCACTGACCTTGATGTCTCTCAATTCTGCAAGATAGGAAAGGCCAGGGAACAGGAATCATTTGAATTCTTTAATATTACTTTAATGCAGTTAGGGTATAGTAAGAGAATCTTGAAAACCTGTCAAAGCTCCTCTCTACTTCAACTTCCATGTAAGTTAATTAATGTAGATTGTCTTGAGTTTCTTCTTCATGCATTGTACCTTCCCAGGATCAAGAAATCTCTAGTGGTTAAGACTCTGGCCTACAAACCAGGAGACTGTGACTTCTAGTTCTGCCTTAGAAATGAAAATTGCTTGGCTGGCTTTGGGCTAATCACCAGGAGACTGAGAGTTCTAGTCCCATTTTAGGCATGAAAGCCAGCTGAGTGACCTTGGGCCAGTCATTCTCTCTCAGCCCAACTCACCTCACAGGTGGGGAAAATAAGAGGATGAAGGAGTATTAAGTACATTTGCCACCTTGAGTTATTTGTAAAAAATAATAAAGATAGCAGATAAATATAAATACAAAATAATTGTGGATATTTTTGTAACAACCCCACCTTCCCTAGACATTCCATTTCAATAACAGTGTAAATTTCAGTTCAATTCTTTATTTATTGGCCAAATGTGTTTGGACACACAAGGAATTTGTCTTTGGTGCATATGCTCTGAGTGTACATAAAAAGAAAAGATATATTCATCAAGAATAGAATAGAATAGAATAGAATAGAATAGAATAGAATAGAATAGAATAGAATAGAATAGAATTTTTTATTGGCCAAGTGTGATTGGACACAAAAGGAATTTATCTTGGTGCATATGCTCTCACTGTACATAAAAAAAAAGATACTTTCATCAAGAATCATAAGGTACAACACTTAATGATAGTCATAGGGTACAAATAAGCAATCAAATCATATTAGGAAACAGACAATATAAATCATAAGGACACAAGCAACAAAGTTAAAGTCATACAGTCATAAGTGGAAGGAGATGGGTGATCGGAATGATGAGAAGATTAATAGAAGTGCATACTTAGTAAATAGTTTGACAATGTTGAGGGAGTTATTTGTTTAAAAGAGTGATGGCATTCAGAGAAAAACTGTTCTTGTGTCTAGTTGTCTTGGTGAGCATTGCTCTATAGCATCATTTTGAGGGTAGGAGTTGAAAGAGTTTATGTCCAGGATGTGAGGGGTCTGTAAATATTTTCACAGCCTTCTTTATGATTCGTGCAGTATACAGGGCCTCAATGGAATGCAGGTTGGTAGCAATTGTTTTTTCTGCAGTTCTAATTATCCTCTGAAGATTGTGTCTGTCTTGTTGGGTTGCAGAACCAAACCAGACAGTTATAGAGGTGCAGATGACAGACTTGGACTTGGATGTCTCTATCCCTAGCCCAAAATTCTAACCATTAAGTGGCCATCCCCAATCTGTACTCATGAGGAAAAATGTTGTCTTTCTCTTCAGAGATCCAACATGACTTCGCTGCTTTTTTGTAGATCATACCAATAACTCTTTTGAACAATAAGAAGTATTCAATAGTTTCATGAAAACTAAAGAAAATTCCATGTGAAGGATCTCTTCCAATTCTTCTCATGATACTGGTTATTATTGGTTATGATTGATTAGGAGCCATGCTGGTGTAGTAGTTAAAATGTAGTTTTGCAGGCTAACTCTGGGCTGACTCTGCCCACTGCCAAGAGTTCGATCTTGACCAGCTTTAGGTTAACTCAGCCTTCCATCCTTCTGAGGTTGGTAAAATGAGGACAGAGATTGTTGGGGGAGGGGGGATATTCTGATTCTGTAAACCATTTAGAGAGTTCTGTAAAGCACTTTGAAGTGGTATATAAGCCTAGGTGCTATTGCTATTATGTGCCATCAAATCTTAGATTTTCTCCTTGGCTATTTGTCCCTAACTTGTTATTTCATGTTTCTTAGTAGTCTACTCATGGCTGCCTTCATAGTGGATTTTCTTTGAATAAACTCTCAAATATGTTTCCTGGATATGATGGTGATGATGAATGATCATCATCAGATTGATTCAAATGAGTGGGTGAACCCTCTATCCAGATAATTTCTCTTTCCTAAGCTTTGCTCACCACCTGCTCTGCTCTTGGTGTTGGGACTCAGGTGGTTCTGAGAAAATAATGTCATTTTCAATTAAAAAAAGTGGTGCTGTTGTTGTGTTAGCTAAGTATCCATTAACATACCAGAAGTATTTCTAAGTCTTCCAAGCGACAATTAGGGATCAAGTAGGCAAACTTTGTGCAAAGTTCCATCATTAGTTTTAAACACTATCATGCTTGTGAAAATTAAAGGGAAATCCGTATGCAAAAGAAACACCATTGAAGGCTTTCTGGGACCATTCTGACAAGGGCAGAAAACAGTGACTCCCACCTTTGCTACAATTTCTATAGCCCCAATTTGTTGCAGTAAAGATCTCCCTATTAAAAAAAAGAAGAAGCTAAGCAAGTTGCATATCCCATGTCTCTGAGTGGGTTTTGTTTGTTTGTCCGCTTATTGATTGACGTTTCAATTTTTATACTGTACATTATCCCATATGGAATGAATGGTTCAAAATGTAACCTAATCTATAACTTTTGCACTGAAGTTGCCAGGTTCAATCCAGCATTTTTTATTTTTAGTATCTCAGGGTGATTGCCAGACTAACAAAGATTTTGTGAAATCCACCAGCCAGCTTGAATAAATATGTACAGAGGGTCTGCTTAGTCTGAGAAAGAAATAGTGAAAGAAAAAGGAAGGAAGGAAGGAAGGAAAGATCAAGATAGTGACCACACATGCAATCAAAGTTGCTACTATTTAATATGTGTTGATTGTAGGATTGATTCAGCCATCTAGCTTTTCTGAATCCTTCCTGTGATCATCCCTCTGAGTGTGTAAATATTAAAGCCAGTTTTGTTGTGTTGATGAACAGACTAAACCAGTTTCCTCATCTTCTAGCACCATCCACAAAACAGGTATTTTTTAAAAGTCTGCAATGGCATGATCTAGAATCCTTCTGGCTCATTTTCACTATGCTAATTTGCATCCAGATTGAAATGTTCCCCAGCTCAAAATACTGCATAAAGTCTCCCTCCCTCCTTCCCTCCCTCCCTCTCTCTCTCTCTCCCTCCCTCCCTTCCTCCCTCCCTCTCTCAACTTTTAATACCATTTTCTTGGCAGCAATATGTATCAATTTCCCAGGTTGCCTTCCAGCCCTAAAATTTCCTGATGATCTTTTACTTCATAACTAACCAGGTGCATTCCTGCTTAGTCTGCAAACATCAGGGAGAGATGTAGAGTATATTGGTGCTTATTCTTTAAAATTGGCCCTGTGTCGTCCCCAAGCTTGTGTCTGGCTTGACTCTTAAACTGATTTAAAGAAAACCCTGCTTGAGACAGTTTGAGACACTTTTGCAACAGTTCATCCTCTCATTGGGCAGTTTCCTACTTCCTTCCCACATTTTTGATCCAAGAAAGCAATAGGCATTTTCTTTCCTTCCTATGGGCATATCTCTTTCTGGAGACATCGCTTCCTCTCCCATTCCTCCTTCATCTATCTATCTATCTATCTATCTATCTATCTATCTATCTATCTATCTATCTATCTATCTATCCATCCATCTCTCTCTCTCTCTCTCTCTCTCTCTCTCTATTTCCCTAACCTTAACCATTGCCTTAATTAAGGATTAAGGGAGCATTCCTGCTTTCTCTCTCTCTTTTTTTTTTTATTGAAAAAGTTTTAAGAAACAAAAACATTTTCCCCCCTTTTCCCCCCTCCCTCCCAGAAAACCCCCTCCCCCCCCGCTTCCCGGGTCAATCACAAGGTATTGTTATACATAAACCAAACATAGAGTAAAATTTTCCCTTCTAATCCAATTAACCTCCCATCTGAATTGAATCTGATGTTTTTTAAGATCTTGTGTAAAAAAAACAAATTCCTTCCTATTTCTTAACATCTTGGAAGGAATCTCTTTCAGGACCTTCAGCTCCTGTTCTCCAATTTTCAAAGTTGTCTGATATGAAACTTGCAGAATCTGATTTCTTATAGTTCTTTTCACAAAATAAACCACAATGTCCCGAGGAAGCTTTCTCTGTCTTGCGATCCAGGTATTAACTCTATATATTTTATCAATTTGGTAAGCTACCTCTTGGGGTTCCACTTCAATAAATTCAGCCAATGCTTCTGATATGATTTTTCTTAGGTCCTCTCCTCTCTGTTCTTGCATACCATGGATCTAAGAGCTCCTTCCATAAGTTTATATTGCAATATCACAACCTGATCTTCATTTTGATCCACTTTTTTCTGAACACCTTGCATTTTGTCTTCTAAGTGCTTATTTGACTGAGAGATCTGTTGCATTTCTTCTTCCAATCCCTCAATTTTTGTACTCAAACCTTGAACAGCCATGATAATATCTTCTCTTAGTTTTGCATTAAAATTCTCCATCATCTCTTTTTGCCTATCTTCAGAAAGTTTTAATTGTTCTTTCAATATATCCTCAACATTTGGTTCAGATCCCCTTCTTCCAGAAGGCTTTAAAGGTTTAGCTGCCATTCTGCCTTCAAAAGAATCAGGAATTTAAACTTAAAAGCTTTCCTTTACTCCTTTCAGTATAAGAGAACTCCGTTTATAACAATCCACAAATAACGCTACTTTGTTGTACTAAAAAATTCACTTTCACTTTCAGACGCCATTTTAAAAGTCAATTAATCAGAGACAAAGAGAAGTTTCAAATTTCAAAAGGGGAGTCGGTATACTTGCCGTGTTGTTTCTACTTCAAAGATCGAACGCTTGTGAAATTCCCGTCTGCTTAGAAAATCAATCAATTTGACAAGTCCTTTTGAGCAGAAGTGACTCCTACTCCTTTTTCCTGAAAAAACAGGAGCACGTTTGAAGTTGGGCTTCCATTCCTGCTTTCTCAAAGTAAGAAATCAAAGTACAAAGTATTAGGGGGGAAAAGTAACAAGTTGCAGGAAAAATGCTATCTGAATTGAGTGAGGTGGGAAAACAGTAGCTGGAAAGGGGTAACAGGAAAATGTATATGGAGGTCACTTTTGCACTTGGTAAAGGCAAGAACTTCTATTCCTTCTAACCCCGAAATGGTTGCTGGCTGGTAATGATTACAGAGCATACTGGCAATGTTCATAAGTCCTAAATTTGGCTACAGGCTTAGCTTGGACTCCTGAAGCCAGTTCCTTGTATGAAAAAAAGGCCAGTGGCTCGTTATGTACAGGGCATCCCTTTCTACCTGTCTCAAATAAAATAATTTCAGATACCCAGATAACAGAAAAAAGATTTGCTAAGATGAAGAGAGGCCACTGACAGTGTCAATACTTCCTGGAAAAGTTTCCATCTCAGAAGTGCTCATGTTGGGAAAGGCTGAGATACCACCTCATGTCTGTCTATCTATTGGTGAGATGCCTATTATTAGAGCTATGGTAGGACAGTAGTTAGAATGCAGTACTGCAGGTGAATTCTGCTGACTGCTAGCAGTTCAGCAGTTCGATTCTCACCAGCTCAAAGTTGACTCAGCCTTCCATCTTTCTGAGGTCAGTAAAATGAGGACCCAGAGTGTTGGGGGCAATATGCGGACTGTGAATCACTTAGAGAGGGCTGTAAAGCACTGTAAAGCAGTACATAAGTCTATTGCTATTAGAAAACAGACTAAAGTAACATTTATGGAATTGAAAACAATTCTGCCAGCTAGTTATTCTAATGTTCCCCGATTTTCTTTTTTATTTATTTGGGGAAAATTAATGGATTTTAAAGGACCAAATATGTGACTTTCATCTTGTAGAGGCTTCGGACATATAAGGCACTCTTTAAAACTTCTCCAAATCTCCAAAAATGAATACCTCAAACTAGTGGTGAAATCTGAACGGGTTAATACTGGTTCGCTGGCTGCACATGTGCGCTGTGAGTGCGCATGTGCAGTGCGCACCATGCACCAAATGCAAGGTGCGCACGCATGCATTGCCCTCCAAAAGGAGGCATGGGATAAGTAGAACAGTGTGCGGGAGGGTGATCACCTGTGGTGCGCAATCTTTCTTTTTACTTTTAAAAGCATTTTGTTTGCAACCTATTCAGCTGAATAGGTTGTAAAAAAAATGCTTTTAAAAGTAAAAAAACAAAGGCTCTGACGATCGCACGGCTCAGCTGTGATCATCAAAGCCTCTTTTTTTAAAAATCTTTTAAAAGCATTTTTTAAAAGAAGTGGCAAGCGGGAAACCGGGGAACCGGGCATTGGGTGGGCATGGGCGGGGAGGGCAGGGATTTTTGCTACCAGTTCTCTGAACCACCTGCTGCCATCACTACTGGATCGGCCAATCCGGTCCAAACTGGGAACACTTCACCCCTGCCTCAAAGTTCTTGTAAGGATAAGAAGTATTTGGTCACTAAGCTGCCATATTTATATCCTCAAAATTGAACCAAAGCAAATCCTAAACATTGACTCAAATGTTCTGGTTACATCAAAACATTGCTGGCCACATCCCTGTAATCCCCAGGCAGCCCTTATCTCCCAGCAGCATTTGGGAGGCTGTATCTCCAGACTGCAAATGTCATATAGCTTAAAGCCATTATTACAGAGACAAGTTCCGTAAATTTATTTGGATCTCTTGTCAACCAGGAAGCTTCATCTGGGTCTTTGGATATTTTGAAGGTGACTCTATAGACCAGATAAAAATGGTGGAAAAAAGAGAAAACAGATAGCCTCAACCTACAAGTGTAATTGAGCCAGAAATTATGGTTTCAATTCATTACAGACATAGTTGAGGCACCCACATAAACAAAGGTAATTTTCCAAACTGTTTGTTAAGCAAATGCCGTGATCTTTAAGGAAACCCATTAATTTGAACAAGTGGGGGGGAGGTTTTGCCAGAAAGTAACAAATAATGCCCAAAATCAGCAAAATAAGTATTGCAAACCATGTTCATGTGACTGTGGAACACCACACTTGTAAAGGTGACCTACCCAACATGTATTCATGTGAGCATGGAGGAGGGCACAACCGTTCATGGTGGCTGAAGTGCTTCATAGGCCATAAAACACCTGTGAAATGAATGTCATGACTTCAAATAGTAGTAAAACAATTGGTCATTAAGTCAGGACTACCTGTAGAAGAGTAGCCATCTATAACACAAAATAATAGTCCAGGAATATCTTTACATATGAACATACAGTACATATATTTACAAAAGTAAATAATGCATTATTTCCTAGGATTATTCCACAGGATCCCAGGAAAAGACAATGTGATGACTCTTCCAGACCCTTCCCAGATGCCTCTCCAGATGTTAGTTTGGAGGAGGATGAGCCAGCAGCTGAGGGCTATGTGCCAGGACTGGAGGGGGTTGAGCACAGGGGAGCAAGCAGACCAGCAGCCAGCTGAGCTAGAGACAGGAGAGATACAGCTGCAGCTGGGAAGCCCAGAGGCTTCGGGTGGAGAGGGAACACAATTGCAGCTGCTCAGTGGAGATAAAACAGAACTTCCTCCTCCACCAGATTTGAGAGCACATAGGGCTAAGTGGACGCAGGCACAAAGAAGGTCAGCCAGGCTTCTTGCAAGGAGGCCGTCTCACCTCTCTTGATGAGCTGCACCAAGAAGCAGTTATTTAGCTCAGCAAGGGGAGGGAAATGATGCTTGAAACAACCTGTTAATTTCCTTGCTGTGTGTTCTTGCCTTGAATCCCCCATTGTGCCTCTTCAGTTGTGGCCTTGCCCTTGCCTTGTCGCCTTGCCTTGTCTTGTGGAGTTGTCTTGTCAACTTGCTTTTGCCTTAGGGACTTTCTTTTGCCTAGTGGACTGGACTTGCCTTTGCTTTGAGGACTAGTGTTGGCTTCGTTTGACTAGCCTGTGGAAGTCATTGGGGCAGAGCTGGTGCTGGCAGAGGAAATTGCTGGGGAATGCTAATTCAGGCTTGGAAGCCTTAATAAAGACTCCTAACACCCATGGTGTGAGAGTGAGTGGAACAGCACAGACAACTGCATTATGCTGTTTTGCATCCATGCATAAATTGACTCATAATTTTGGAACTAAAATGCAAATGATTGAATAACTTTAGTAGATAGTATTTTATATTATTTTTACAAATAACTCAAGGTGGCAAACCTTCCTCCTGTTTTCCCACAACCACCACCCCCCTGTGAGGTGTGTTGGACTGAGAAAGAGTGACTAGCCCAAAGTCACCTTGCTGGCTTTCATATCTAAGGTGGAGCTAGAACTCATGGTCACCCAGTTTCTATCCTGTATATCCATGGGAAAGTGTGTTGGTTTCTTGTCTTCTGTGGCTGAAAATGTTGATATAGCAACTGTACACGCTGCCAAAACTGAAAATTGGTCACAACAGGGTACAACTATCAATATCTCTTGGAGAAGAAAAGTCATATGTTTCTCCAGTCAATGAAAGGTGAGTCGGGTATTAAAATGCCTGCTCCACCAAACTGACAACTCATTCCTGTCTTTTTAATCACCTTTTGTTGGAGTCCAGCCCTGGCTAGCACACTCTGGAGTGAGATTCTCACCACGTAATTATTGTAACAGACAGTCGTGCATCCAGGAAAAATATGGAAATGCTGTAACTCCTTGTTTGGCTTGTGATGGATGAAAAGCAGTAAATGAAGGACTCAGAGGTGAATTTTTTCCCTGCCTGTCGCCCAATAAACGGAAAAACTTGGAGACTGACATTGAATGGATGTCTAGCATTGGGGCATAGCTTCTTCCACCTCCAGTCTCCAACATTGCTAGCCACTTTGAATGAATTACCTGCTCTGAAAGGGTGTGAGGGCAATGATACCAAGTAGGAGAATTGCATTGCTCACAAAGAGGGGTAGTATGTTGCTTTTCTTTTGGTTTCTGAAGGAAGTTGGACTGAACCAACTTACCATATTTTTCAGAGTATAAGATGCACAAAGCTGGCTGAGGAATTCTGGGAGTTGAAGTCCACAAGTCTTAAAGTTGTCAAGTTTGGAGACCCCTGCACCAGACTATAAGATGCACCTACCTTTTTGGTGAGGAAAACAAGAAAAAGAAATCTGCCTCCCAGCAATTTTGCCTGTTGCAGCAAACAGCAAACAGCCTGCTTTACTTTCTAATTTGTTTTCAGCATAGCTTGATTAGCACAGGAAAAAAAATCTGCTCCCAGCAATTTACCTCCTTGCAGCAAGCAGCAGAGGCCCACATAGCAATAGGCAATGGCAATCCCTGCAGCCTAAAACAGCTGAGAGACGTGAGGCTGATCAACTTGTGCTAATTAGACTGTGCTGAAGCTGAAATGGGCCGTTTCTTCTTGCTGCTTGCTGCAAGGAGGTAAATTGCTCGGAGGCAGCGGCTAAAGGGTAGGGGCCAGTGGGTGGGAGGAGCTAAATTCCGTGTATAAATTTTCACCCCCTTTTAGGTGGGAAAAATACTCTGAAAAATACAAGGCATCTTATACTCTGAAAAATATAGTACTTCCTTCTACATCAAGTTATAGTTCAGACTATTGTGTTTGTGTTTTATAATGACAAGAAACCCTTGGCCAGTGGTGGTGAACCTAAGACACATATGTCAATAGTGACATGTCCATGACATTTTGGGTGACACACCAGCATTCACCAACTCCTGATAACAACTATTCTGTGGATGCCATATGGGATGTGGACTTTCAGTCTCCTGAGCCTCTGAAAATCACCTGAGAGGACCCTGCTGCTGTACGGCTTCCCAGACCCTCCGAAAATGAGTTTGTTTTACTTGTATTTCATTATTCGACATTTTTAACATATATTAACAGATTAACAGAGTTGGCAGGGAACTTGTTGCAGGTCATCTAGTCCAACCCTTCATCCAAGCAGGAGACACTGCATCATTTCTAACAGATGGCAGTCTAGTCTCTTCTTGAAAGCATCCAGTGATGAAGCTCCCACAACTTCTGAAGGCAACTTCTGTTCCATTGGCTGATTGTTCTCACTATATTTTTATATACTTTATAGCCAAATATGATTGGATTGCATGTTTAAGTAAATTAATATGAAAATAATTATTTCTCTTTTGTTCAGGCAGGGGTGATATCCTGAGCAGTCCAGTTAGACATTTTCCTTTTTTTTTTGTTTTAACAAAAAGGTTTGCCATCACTGCTCTAGGTGTGTTGTGTCCCACTCCTCTGCTGATGGCCGGGTCAGGGAAATCCGAATCAGGCGTGCCTCTGCAGCTCTGCCAAAGTCCTAGCAAAGTCCTCAAGGCAGGCAGGAGACCAGAAAGTGACTTCAGCAAGATATGTTCGACTTTGCCTGACTCAGAGACTGCCAGAAAGCAGATCCTTTATATAGGCCATGGGGTGTGGCTCCATGACTCAGCACTTATCCAGGCCTGCCCCTCCCTTCCTTCTAACACCGCCGCCTATCAATTCTTCTGAAGCGAGGGTCACTCCAGTCAGCAGCTGTTGGTAATTGACCTCCCTCAGGCTCACATGCTGTGGGGGAGGGGAAGGGGTCTAGTTGCTCCATTTGCCTGGGCATGGAGCCAGGGCTGGGGCCAGGAGGTGCCCCCTCCTCCTCAGCCTGTCTGGGCATGGAGCCAGGGCTGGGGCCGGGAGGCATACTAGGACATTCCTCAGCGTTCGGAAGCAGATAAGAAGACCCCGGCTGCGGTGAGAGCGGGCAAGACACAACAAGGTGGTAGTGCTCTAAGGGAGCTCTGAAGGACACAATCAAGGACACAAAAACAAAATCTTCTCAAGGACACAATGAAATTTACCTCATGATCCACAAATGCTTACCTCTGAGCTAAAATAATAGCACCTATGGATCTAAAAATGAAACTGCAAGCCTTAAGAATAGCACAATATTTGACTAAATTTTGGACAGTGATTTCCATCCTTCTTCAACCTAAGCTAGTCTAGGAAGTGGAGGTCTATCGATAATTGGTGGGATTCATATATATACCCTTGCTTTACAACAAGAATCGGACCTTGTCTTCTTTTTTAAATGAAGGTAGACAAATGCTTACAGACAAATGTTTAAATCTAAGCTTTGTCTCAACATGTTGCAACATAAAACCTTGGCTATCCGCAGAAGACCTAAGTGGCATCAGACTGGATTAGCACTAGAACAAGAAATCATAGGAAAAGCCCAAGTTTATATACCAAAACTGAGAAGTGGATGATGATGATAAAAGCAAAGGTAATAGGTGTTTTGGATGTAATCCCAAAACTAGAGCCCTACTTGATACCATAGGCATTGGCACAATTTTCTTAGCATGTTTTCTTAGCATGTTTTCAGAAGTAGAGGAAACCAGTAAAACACTCCTGATGGTGACTCTGGATTGTTCTACCTCTGTATTTTTTATGCAATGGTAGACCATAATGCATTTTGTCAGGACACCAGAAATACTTTTTTTCCTTACCCTCTCTTAGTTGGCTGCTCTTGCAACGAGTAAGATAGTAAAAATCCACCTTCCTTTTTCTACTTATGTTAGAAGGACTGTGTCCTCTTCAATCCATTTTGATGGATTTTTAAACTGTAAATAAACTGCAATCCATTTCCATTTACAAGTTCCTCTAATTCTCCCTCTCCCTCTCAATCTTTTATGTGTGTGTGTGTGTGTGTGTGTGTGTGTACAGGCATACGTGTGCATGAAGAGAGGAGGGGGAAGGAAGGAAGGGAGAGAGAGAAACTTAATGTGTCTGGTTTAAATAGACCATAACTGAGTTGCAAAAATAGCAATAGCAATAGCACTTAGACCTATATACCACTTTACAGTGCTTTACAGCCCTCTCTAAGTGGTTTAGAGTCAGCATATCACCCCCAACAATCTGGGTCCCTTATTATCGACCTTGGAAGGATGGAAAGCTGAGTCAACCTTAAGCTGGTGAGATTTGAACTGCCAAATTCCAGACATTGGATCTAACCACTGCGCCACCAGAGCTCAAAAATCCTAATGGATAGACCTTTTATTACCACATAGTGGTTGTCTAGATTTTTTCAACTCAGATAAATGATGATGATGATAATGAAGGCAGCTTTACTTGGAACAGCTTCCATCCTGCAATGATATCTGTTAACACCGGTAAACATTCAGAATTACCTCTCTCTTGGTAAGGACCCGTTAGGTAGACAAAAAAGCCAAATCCAGTCTGAACATCTGGCTGACTGTGTGATGGTCAACCACAACAATACTGATAATAATATAGAACAATGACTGTGGCAAAAAACAACAACAACCCTCAATTGCAAAAGGCAGCTTTACTTAGAACAGTTTACATCTTGTGGCGATATCTCTAACACCACAAAACATCAACAACTTCCTATCCCAGGTCTTCGGGAAGGACTTGATAGGTGGATAAAAAGGCCAAATGGAAAAAGGGGACAAATTTTCCATTCTCATTCTGAGGTTTTCTGAAGGAAGCTTGACTATGCAGCTGGGATGTGCATCTGTAACAAGGAGAAAGTAAGTAGGGATTTCTGAAAAGATCCAAAACTTATATAGCCACATACTTCCTGTCTTGCTGTCTTCAAAAATATATTAAGAATCAATCCAGAATCCATCTTTGGTATTATTTGTTCTGTGTTGGAATTCTTGAGCAATAAGAGAAATGTTGTTGGGAAGGGAAGCAGAGAGGAAGGAAGGGAAGGGAACATATAATAGGTTTATCAAATCTTAGTTGCACAAATCTAGACAGCTACTAGGTGGTAGCAAAGAGAATATTCTATTTCTTTTGTTCTCATTGAACACCGCAGATGGGGACTGCAGCCAAGAAATTAAAAGACACTTGCTCCTAGGGAGGAAAGCTATGGCAAATCTAGACAGGGTACTAAAAAGCAGAGACATCACCCTGCCAACAAAAGTGCTTATAGTCAAGGCTATGGTTTTCCCAGTTGCAATGTATGGCTGTGAAGGTTGGACCATAAGAAAGGCTGAGTGCCAAAGAATCGAAGCCTTTGAACTCTGGTGCTGAGAAGACTCCTGCGAGTCCCTTGGACTGCAAGGCGAACAAACAAGTCAGTCCTAGAGGAGATCAACCCTGACTGCTCTTTAGAAGGCCAGATCCTGAAGATGAAACTGAAATACTTTGGCCACCTAATGAGAAGGAAGGACTCACTGGAGAAGAGCCTAATGCTGGGAAAGATTGAGGGCAAAAGAAGAAGGAGACGACAGAGAACGAGGTGGCTGGATGGAGTCACTGAAGCAGTCGGTGTGAGTTTAAATGGACTCCAGAGGATGGTAGAGGACACGAAGGCCTGGAGGACTGTTGTCCATGGGGTCGCAATGGGTCGGACATGACTTTGCAACTAACAACAACAAAGTGAACAGCTGGATTTTTATTCTAAAGTAAAACAGATTTGCAGATAAATCCTTCATTTGGTCTGACTTGAAGTTAATACTGTATATTTAAGGATTTGGGTGTGATCAAGCCCATGAACTTCAAAAGATACGACTTGTTAGAGAGTTTTTGGAGAATTTTTGTATAACTTAGAGCAGGTCGGATGCATCAGGCGCTGGCCACGCCCATGCCCGGTTTAGCAAAGGGGGAAACAGTCCTGATATGTCACATGATGCTGCCATGATGATGTGAGTTTAACAGCCCTGACTTAGAACATAAGTAGGATTGATTGATCCCACTGCAATCTCACAATTCTTGGCAGTGTACAAGATGCAAAAAAAAAAAAAGTAGAACTATGTAGCGTCCACAATAACTTATGTCTGTCTGGGTGATTTCAAAGAAGGCTCAGCCAACTGGGAAGAAAAGAGAACAAATGACTTATTGTGCTATGAGATAGATCTGTCTGCAATAATAAAAAAAAGACTGTGGTAAAATTTTTGTTAGAGATAGCTTCATTTGATGCTATCTATCCATTCAGCTGAATCTACCAAATAATTTCACAGCCATCTTCTGTGGAATAGCATCTTTGATGGATGCTGCCATCATATTGTTGAAAGTATCATTGTAAAAATATCATAGAAACTGGCATCATTAACTACCAGGACTGAAGCACCCATTGTGCCTAGGCCCTGATTTGATAATATAAAATAGAATAGAATAGAATTTTTATTGGCCAAGTGTGATTGGACACACAAGGAATTTGTCTTGGTGCATATGCTCTCAGTGTACATAAAAGAAAAGATACGTTCATCAAGGTACAACATTTACAACACAATTGATGGTCAATATATCAATATAAATCATAAGGATTGCCAGCAACAAGTTATAGTCATACAGTCATAAGTGGAAAGAGATTGGTGATGGGAACTATGAGACGATTAATAGTAGTGCAGATTCAGTAAACAGTCTGACAGTGTTGATGGAATTATTTGTTTAGCAGAGTGATGGCCTTCGGGAAAAAACTGTTCTTGTGTCTAGTTGTTCTGGTGTGCAATGCTCTATAGCGTCGTTTTGAGGGTAGGAGTTGAAACAGTTTATGTCCAGGATGCGAGGGATCTGTAAATATTTTCACGGCCCTCTTCTTGATTTGTGCAGTATACAGGTCCTCAATGGAAGGCAGGTTGGTAGCAATTATTTTTTCTGCAGTTCTAATTATCCTCTGAAGTCTGTGTTTTTCTTGTTGGGTTGCAGAACCGAACCAGACAGTTATAGAGGTGCAAATGACAGACTCAATAATTCCTCTGTAGAACTGAATCAGCAGCTCCTTGGGCAGTTTGAGCTTACTGAGTTGGAGGTTGAGGTTATTATATTATAGGTTCGGTTCATAGTTTATAAAAAGTATAAAGTATCTTTTTCAGGCCACTTGACTGGCTCTATCTGTTCATACAACAAATTAAGATTTAGCAACAGAGACCCAGTTTGGTATAGTGGTTAAGGCTAGAAACTGGAAGACTGTGAGTTCTAGTCTTGCCTTGGGTACCAAGCCAGCTGGATGACCTTGGGCCTCTGTCCCTCTCCCTCCCTCCCTCTCCCTCCTTCTCTCCCTCCCTCCCTCTTGCCAAGAAAACTGCAGGGACTTCTCCAGGCAGCTGCAGAGAGTCAGCATTGATTGAAAGACTATAAACAGACCAAAACATGGCACCCCTCCTTCCTTCCTATTTTTAAAACTCAAAGATTTAAAAGAATTAAGTCAGGAGTGTGAGTGTCTGTTCCTTACTATGCTGACTCCAAAGGGACCAAATGTGGCTTGTGTCATCATAGCACAAGCTTTACATTTTTTAAATCATTTATTCTGCATGCAAGTACATAATGGATGGAGTCTGTGATGCTGTCTTCTGACATATGTCTTGTGGACGGTTGTGATTGGAGAGAAAATAATAACAATAATAATAAAATTTTTAGTAAGTAAGACAAAAATATTTGGATCTGCTAGCACCTTGAGAGAAGAAGAGAAGAGAAAGAACTGGAAAAGATACCCTGTTTCCCCCAGAATAAGACACCCCCGATAATAAGCCCAATCGGACTTTTGAGCGCATGGCAATAAGGCCAAGCGCTTATTTCAGGGTTCAAAAAAATATTAGACAGGGTCTTATTTTCAGGGAAACATGGTAACAAAATATAAAGACCTGCAAATAGAATAACTATGACAAAAGAAAGCAACAGTTGTACCTTCGGTACAATCCCAAACATCTGGAGTAACTCTTGCACACCGTTGACATTGATTACATCACCATCAGTCAACTGAAAAAAAAAAAGACAATTTTAGTTGAAGGACTTTATATCCTGTGATGATATCTGTAAAACCATCAAACATTCACGTCTGTCTATCCCAGGTCCTTGAGAAGGACTTAATAGGCAGACCAAAACGCCAAATCCAGTTCAAACCTCTGGCTGGCTTGCAACAAACGGTAGTAATAATGGCATTTTCTATGCAGATTTCTTGGTGGAACATTCCACAAGAGATTTTACACTGTTTTAAAATGAGGACATTTCTTGATTCCTGGCTTATTGCTGATGGCAAATAGAAGCGTTGCCTCCACAGGTATTGAAGAAATATTTGTTCCTTTCTTTGAAATTATTCTGTCTGGGGTTTGTTTTGTTCTGAATATCCATGGCACACGCCTTTGCATTCGGCAGCCAGGAGTGGAAAGGGAGCATGATTTCCCCATTGCAGGCGAGAACAGCTGCAAAAACAAGATTAAAAAAAGAACCGGGGAAAGAAAAAAACAACTTCCTTAATCATAAAAAAAAGGGGGGGCGTATATAAGAATGTTCCCCTTTGAATACATTTTCCTACAAATAAACCACCTTAAATCAGGTAGTTGTTTGTGACTCGAGACAGCAGTGCAGGACGTAAAATATACACTGTCAGCACGGTGGCGTCCTGAAAATGAGAATGTCTTGCTGGAAATACAGAGTGGTCAACCAGAGGTTTCTCTCAGCCCATTTTGCTGGGCAAAAGCAGATCCGTTTTCCTAAGATTTGACATTTTAGCACAGTGAGCAGAAGGTGGAAAGCAATGCCTCTCCCTTAGAACAGCTCCATCAGTATGTTTGCCTCACCTCCATCATTATGATGGTGTCACATAATAAATCTCCCTCTGGGGCTGTTATTGTACTGGCCCTTTAACCTGCCAGAAAGGCAATCATGTATACAAGTGCTGTAGTGCCAGCTGTGCTGATAAGGAGCTTTGGAATACACCTGCGGAATTGGTCCTTCAAAATTATGTAGAGATTCCTGTGTCAGGCCTGGAAACCATACTAGACTTTAGGGTTCCAGACGCTGCCACATTTTTTCCCCTGAGGGGAAGAAGGGGGGTTGAGGGGTATGGTAACATTCTTCAAGCGGTCAAGGTCGGATGGTGTTCACATCTGCAGGAGGAGTGGCGAGAAGATATTCCAGTGAACTGGGAGAACGTGGACCATGTGACCAGCAAAGGGGTTAGGGGGGTGGGACTCTTGGGGTTTGTATAACTGGGGAAAGGATCCGGAAGTTCAGTTTTGGAATTTCACTCATCGTGTGCCAGTTTCCTCATGCTAGTAAAGAACTCTGAAAGACAATGGCTTCTGAGTTTTTTTTATGCAGAATAGGTTTTTCTGGAACCCTGACATTCTGGACTTTGAGCATAGCTGCAGCAGAATAAAAATTGAAGAAGTTTCTTCCCAGTCCACCCCAATATTCTCCTTTGCAAAACAACCCTATGACTATCATTAAGTGTTGTAACTTATGATTCTTGACTAATGTATCTGGTCTTTTTAGGTACACTGAGAGCATTGGCGCCGAAGACAAATTCCTTGTGTGTTCAATCACGCTTGGCCAATAAAGAATGTTATCTAAATGTGTGACGCTCAGTGAAATAGATAGGGAGAGAGCTGAAGACAGTCAGAAGCAAATTTTTCAGGTAGTCCTTGATTTATGACTGCAATTGAGCCCAAAATTTCCATTGCTAAGCTGAGACATTTGTTCAGTGAGTTTTGCCCCGTTTTGTGCTCTTGCGTCCTTGTTACACAAGGTCCCAAAACGTGATCACATGACCTTGGGACACTGCAACTGTCATAAGTGCGAACCATTTAGCAACTGTCCGAATTTGGATCACATGACCATGGAGATGCTGCAATAATGGTCATAAGTGTGAAAAACGATCATAAGTCACTTTTACAGTGCATTGTAACTTCAAACAGTCATTAAAATGTTGTAAATCAAGGACTACCTATAATCCAAATAATAGTCATAGTCTGTAACTATAAATTATTTAGATCAGGAGTGTCAAACTTGCATCATCACAACTTCATGTGACGCATTGGGATTTTTTTCCCCTTTGCTAAACCGGGCAAGGGCAGGGCCAGCGCGCAACGCATCTGCCCCACAGGCTGTGAGTTTCACACCTCTAATTTAGATCCTACATAAAGAAGATGCCAGAGTTGATTCAAATCCAGTGAAGGGTTCAAATGATCCAGCTATTTATCATCCACATTTTCCTTTTTTCTTTTACAATGAGGATAAGATCAAGATATTTGGGCAAGAAATGTTTGCCACATATAAATTTAATGTTTATTATTTATTAGATTTTTTATCCTTCCTTTATAAGTTACTCAAAGTAGTGAAGATAATACTCCTTCCTCCTCCTATTTTCTTTACAACCACCACCCTGTGAGGGGGGTTGGCTGAGAGAGGGAGTGACTGGCTCAGTGTTATCCATCTGGCTTTCGAGCCTAAGGTGGGACTAAAACTCACATTCTCATGGTTTGTAGGTCAGCATCTTAATAACTATACCAAACTCACTATTAGTTTTTGCCCATCTTAACTTAAAGAAGAAGACAGAGACCAGCTGAGTAGGTAAGTATAATATGAAGCTTTCTTTAATAAATCCACAGAGCTTCTGTAAACTGTATAATCTCTTTCTTCTTTATTTTCTTGCAAAGTACTAGAGAATAAGATGATAGTCCTTCGGTATGAGTTTCTGGAAGAGGCAAAGTAGTGCAGCAGCTTAAAGACACTAGATTTGCCAGCTGGAAAAGGTTAGTTTTATTTTTATTTACGTATTTATTTATTTTGTCACAACAGTATATATAAGCATAAGCATGAAAATAACTATATAATATATAAGCATATATATAAGCATATGCATATATATTAATTGGATATAATGAAAGGAAACAATAGGACAGAAACGGTAGGCACGTTTGTGCTCTTATGCATGCCCCTTACAGACCTCTTAGGAATGGGGTGAGGTCAATGGTAGACAGTTTTTGGTTAAAGCTTTGGGAATTTTGGGAAGAGACCACAGAGTCAGGTAGTGTATTCTAAGCATTAACAACTCTGTAACAGAAGTCGTATTTTCTTCAATCAAGATTGAAGCGGTTAACATTAAGCTTAAATCTATTGTTTGCTCTAGTATTGTGTGATTGAAGCTGAAGTAGTCTTCAACAGGAACGACATTGCAATAGATGATTCTATGAGTTAAACACAGGTCCTGTCAAAGGCGGCGGAGTTCTAAGTTTTCTAAACCCAAGATTTCAAGTCTGGTGCCATAAGGTATTTTGTTGTATTCAGAGGAGTGGAGAATTTTTCTTGTAAAATATTTCTGGACATGTTCAATTGTATTGATGTCTGAAATATGGTATGGGTTCCAGACAGGCGAGCTGTATTCAAGAATTGGTCTAGCAAATGTTTTAAAAGCTCTGGTTAGTTCTCTGTACTCCAGCCGTTTGAGTCAACACTGCAGGAGGGAATGAGTTCCCATCACTTACCTCAACTTCTGCCAACCTAGAAGTTCGAAAGCATGCAAAGAGATAATTAGGTATCACTCTTGTGGGAAGTTGACAGCGCTTCGTGATGGAGCAAGAAAGCAACTGGCACCAGATCTGCCCAAATGTAAGGCAAAATTGATGGAGAAAAGCCCCAGATGATGTAGACGCTCCCACAGGATAACTTCAGCCACTCTGTGAGTGGAGCTAATTTGCATCCTGCAATGCAGCCTGGATACTCGCAAGTGTGAACTAAGAGAACCAAGCAACCTTTGCCAGCCAAACTATTGTGCGTGTAATAACAGTGTAGACTCCTCTCAATGTACAAATGCCATACCCGAAGTAAATACATCTGGATGGAGTTTTATATTACATATATTTATTATATAGACAAGACTGCATATTATCTCTTGAAGCATGACATGCTTTGTTTTATGAGTTTATTATATAAATGCCTTGATTTTATTTTGCATTGGATATTTTAAACTAAAGTCTGCGATAAATAGACAGATGACTGACAGACAGTCAGACAGACAGACATTGGAAGGCAGGCAAGCAGACAGACAGAGAACAAACTGGCAGAAAGCAAACTGGAAGTATGACAGATGATAATTAGACAAGGAATAACAAATGAAGCATAGTAATACTAGTTATTGATTGATTTTTATCCTACCTTTATACATAATATTCCTTCCTCTTCCTATTTTCCCCACAACAACCCTGGGAACTGGGTAGGACTGAGAGAGAGTGACTGGCTCAAAGTCACCCAGCTGCTTTCATGCCTAAGGCAGGACTAGAACTCACAATCTCCTTGTTTCTAGCCCTGTACCTCAATCACTAAGCAAGCCAAACATAGACGTACATTGTCCATGGGGGAAGAATAAATAAATGAATGCATAGTTAATCACTTAATGTACCAATGTCTAATATATAAGTTACAACTGAGTTGTTAAAATACCCCAGTAAACAAATTTGCACACTATTCTTTTATCCAAAATATCCCTCAAGGTAGCTAATAAAAATCAAGCAGGTTTATACATTATATAATTATACATTATAACATTTAATGTTAAAATTTATACAAACCAGATTAAAATGTAATTAAGAACCCAGCTAAAGACAGACAAGGAAAAGGAAACAAATAAGCCAAATTAATTAAAACATATCTTAGCAGAAAAATCAGTTTAAAGGCCATGTGAAAAAAATTAGATGAAAATAAAATTGTGAAAAGCTTCTTGGCAATATTATACAAATCTGATCAGGGAAAGAGATATTAATAGATTGGATCTGGAACTGGAATGTTTGAGGATTCCGTCTTTGTTTCTGAATCAAGTCCTGATTCATACGGAATTAATTCTTAACCATAAGTACCCTTGCAAGAAAAAAAAACATATTAAAAAAAGAGAAGAACTATTGGCAAGATAAGAGTCAGAAGAGGCCTGTTAATGGACAATGATGTTTATAACATGCTCCGTTTAATTTCTGAGGCAGGAAGCACGAGATTTGCAACTTTAGATTTTTTTAAAAAAAAATGTGTCTTTATTATTTTATAAATAACTCAAAGCAGCAAACATACCTACACTCTTTTATCATTATATTTTCTTAACAATAGGAAAATTGTCCCTGTGAGGTGAGTTGGGCTGAAAGGAAGTGCCTGGCTAAAAATCACCCATCCGATAGAACTATAATTCATATTCCACTGGTAATTGACCAGAAGTCATCCAGTTGGCTTTCATGCCTAAGGCAGGACTATATTTCACATTCTCCTGGTAATTGACCAGAAGTCATCCAGTTGGCTTTCATACCTAAGGCACGACTATAATTCACATTCTCCTGGTAATTGACCGGAAGTCATCCAGTTGGCTTTCATATCTAAGGCAGGATTATAATTCACATTCTCCTGGTAGTTGACTTTCCATCCAGTTGACTTTCATGCCTAAAGCAGGACTAGAACTCAGTCTACTGGTTTCAGGTCTCCATACTTTAATGAACCTTTTTTTTTCATGGTTGTTAAGCAAATCATTGCAATAGTTAAGTGAATCACATGGCTGATAAATCAATCCAGCTTTTCCCATTGACTTTTTGCTTGTTGGAAGCTAGATGAGATGTTCACCATGGGATGCTGCAACCATCATGAATCCATGCTGGTTGCCAAGTGCCTGAATTTTGATTGTGTGAACATGAGGATGTTGTAATGGTCATAAGTGCAAGGACTGGTCATGTCACTTTTTTCAGTGGTTTTTCAGTAGTTTTCAATAGTTTTCAACTTCAGATGGTTGCTAAATGAATGATTGTAAGCCGAGGGCTACCTGTATCATCATCTTCTTCTTCTTCTTCTTCTTCTTCTTCTTCTTCTTCTTCTTCTTCTTCTTCTTCTTCTTCTTCTTCTTCTTCTTCTTCTTCTTCTTCTTCTTCTTCTTCATCATCATCATCATCATTTAATGACCCCATAATCCCATGTGGAGTGGAGTCTATGCAACTAAATGGAGGTAGCAGAGTGTTGTAATGGCCAGATGCCCTTCCTGTCACCAATGCAGAGTTTTGTTCAGCAGATATATGCTCAGTGTGCCCAGAGAGAGAAATATCTGCCTCCACCTAGAATCGAACTCACAGCCTCTTGATTGTGAGGCGAGAGTTCCACCACTCTTGAGAGCTACCCGTATATGAGCTATAAATTTGAAAGAAAGGTAACGTTGCTTTTATGCCTGAGATATTTTTGGATACGTCTGTGCTGTTTTCCTTGGCACCTGTATGAAACTGGTTTATCAATAGTTGCTATTTTTTCATCTCCAAGCTTTACCTACAGTCCTGAGATTTCCTAGTAATGGTCTATCACCCATTCACATACTAACTAGGTCTGATCCTGCTTAGCTGTTGGTGGTCAACTAAGTCCAGCCATGTGATGTTTCTTACCTATCTTGTGTTATTTTAGGATAAATAAATGCAGGATTTTTATTCCATTTGGAAGGCCTTAAAAACCTTTTGAAAATAGAGGTGGCCTTTATCAGGAGATACTTCTTATTTTCTGGAAATTTATTTTCCTCACTTTGGCTCCATGCTTTCAGGCCATTTTGGCTGCAGAAGGAGCCTTTTTATTCCCATTGTTTATTCATGGTCCAGGAGATTTCTCAGTGCTTGCTCAAACAATACTGTTAGTGGCTTGTATTTATAGACTCCACCTGGAGAGAAGTAAATTAATTTATCCTCTTCTGGGCAACATCTAGAATGTCACATCCAAAGTATTTCCAACACCATTTGGCTCTGTAGCATCTTTTTTTTTTCTTTTTTCCCTTCCTCCTTTCGTTCTAAAGCAGGCTGCAGATTTGAGGTTCTTTATAGAGCCTTTTACGCATTCCTCGTAAAGTTTAATCACCAGCATAAATAGCATTTACCTAAATATATCTTTGTTCATGCTCTTTGATAACAAATTAGGCTGTGCTGAATTATTTACAGGGACTCACTCCCAGAAGTAGGAGGGAAGCAAAGCTTTGGCAAAGCTGTTAAGCAAATCTCTGCATTAAGGCTTCCAGCCTTGCTCTGTCTAGCCTTCTTCAAAGCTACTCTCAAGGGGAGATGGCTGCATATGCAAGTTAATGAGCTCACATCTGGTGGCTTAACAGATGTCCCAAAAGAATGAATTCAGCTTAAGGACACTTCGCACTTCCAGGGAAAAAAACCCCTTTCCCTTGCATTCAGGTAGTCCTCAACGTATGACCACCCTTGTGATCAGAATTTTCATTGTTAAGCAAAGTGGTTGTTAAAGGAGTTGCACCCAGTTTTACCACCTTTCCCCCCCCCCAAGGTTGTTAAGTGAATCACTGCGGTTAAGTGAATCAGAGGGGGTCATTAAACAAACTTGCTTACTGCATTGATTTGGTTTCATTGAAAACCAATCACATGACCCCAGGAAATTACAACGGTCATGAATCCACATTGGTTGCCAAGTGCCTGGACTTTGATCATGTAACTGCGGGGATGCTGCAATGGTCATAAGTGTGAGGACTGGTCGTAAGTCAGCTTTTTTTGATGTAACTTTTACTTGTCGCTAAATGAATGGTTGCAAATTGTATTGCAGATCAGGAGATTTCATCATAAATCAGTGGTAGTATTCAGCCGGTTCTGTCTGGTTCGGGCAAACCAGTAGTGGCAGCTGCAGGAGGCTCCACCCACCCACCTAGATGTCATCACATCCTGTTTTTGACCCTCTGTGCATGTACAGAAGGTGCTGCGCATGCACGGAGATGGTGCATGTGCTCACATTTGTGAACCGGTAGCGAAGGTTAAACAGAGGTGGGTTTCAGCAGGTTCTGACCAGTTCTGGAGAATTGATAGTGGAAATTTTGAGTAGTTTGGAGAACTGGTAGTAAAAATTCTGACTGGCCCCTCTTCATCTATTCTCTGCCTCAGGAGTCCCAGCTGATCGGGAGGAAATGGGGATTATGCAGTAACCTTCCCCTGGATTGGGGAGGGAATGGAGATTTTACAGTATCCTTCCCCTGGAGTGGGGTGCAAATGGAGAGTTTACAGTATCCTTCCCCTGCCACGCCCACCAAGCCACACCCACAGAACCTGTAGTAACAATTTTTGAAACCCACCACTGAAGGTAAGTGAATACCACTTCTGATATAAATGCATACATACTTACTTTATGTATGCTTGTGTATGTGTGCACATGCACATACGTGCATGCATGCAAATGAAGGGGCTCTGCTCTGGGTGCTGAAAATCCTAACCAACCTATATAACATTTACCCAGGGCATCAAGTAATTTCTGGTCCAAAGATTATTTTCTTTGCCCCCTTTAGAAATAGCTGGCTTCTGTTGAGGAAAGTTGGAAAATGTCCTGCTCAAAGGAAAACTTGCAGTGCAGAGAAGACAAAAATACAATCTGGATACATCTTCATCAGTGTCCCACTGTACAGTATAGGCCAGGGGTCTGCAAACTTGGCTCTTTTAAGACTTGTGGACTTCAACTCCCAGAGTTCCTCAGCCAGAGTTGAAGTTCACAAGTCTTAAAAGAGCCAAGTTTGCAGACCCCTGGTATAGGCAGTTCATTTCCTAAGGAAGGTGGAGAATAGTTGCAGGAATTGGGCATGTCTCGTTTAATGAAAAGAAGGATTAGAGGTGACATGAGATCAGTACTCTAATATTTGAGGAGCTGCCACAAAGAAGAGGGGGGTCAACATATTTCCCAAAGCACTGGAAGGCAAGACAAGATGGTTGAAAACTAACCAAGGAGAGAACCTAGAACTAAGGAGAAATTTCCTGACAGTGAGAACAATCAACCAGTGGAACAGCTTGCCTTCAGAGGTTGTGGGTGCTCCATCATGTTCTTTAAAAAGAGACTGGACAGCCATTCCTGACATGGTATAAGATATCCTGCTTGAGCAGGGGGTTGGACTAGAAGACCTCTAAGGTCCCTGCCAACTCTGTTATTTTGTTAAATGATTGGATCCTCTTCCCATTCAATGCAGATGTTGGAACAGTGTTATCTTGCCCTACCATTAGAAATGTATGGCCTGCCTCTTGGTTTTCCTAATCTTTATTCAGTCCAGCTAGGCATGAGGTCTAGAGAAATGCTATATTTTTTGCTCACCTATAGGTGAGTATTGCCCTTTGAAGATATTCAGGAAGAAAATCAACTCATTTGAGCTGTGGTGCTGGAGAAGGTGCCTGAATATTCCTTGGACAGCAAAGGTGACTGACAAACAAGTGTGAGAGTGCATAACATCAGACATGTCACTAGAAATCACAAAACTGCACCTCACTTACTTTGGCCATGTATGCAAGGGAATTCACTGGAGATAGCAATTCTGTTTGGAAGAGTTTATGATAAAGGGAAACCAGGCCACCAAAGAACATGATGGCTAGACATTATCAAAGCTGACACCAGCCAGAACATAGAACAACTCAAAGTCCTTCCATTCCCCATTATTCTGTCAGAGCTGAAGAAGCTTCTTGGATGAGAAGTGAAACATTATCAAAAGACAAAAAACCCAGAAAGTCCAGTTGCCTGCTGAAAAAGCACTTTTGGGACAACCATGACCTGGATGATTGAGAATCTCCACAGACTTTTAACTCAAAGAAGTAGTGCACACTTGGAAGATGTGGAGAGACCAAGAGTTGGATTTGACTGAATGGATAACATCATCAACAAATGCAACTTCTTGACTCAAATGAAGAATATTGGGGAATCAAACCCAGGATAGCAAACACAGTGGGTGGAATCACTGGGCATAGAATGATTCAATCCCTGAGCAAGGGAAGTTTTGACAGCAAATCATTACTTTCTCTCATTTTCATATTAAGTGCATAGTGAACTTTATCTACATATTAAACTATTTTATTGAATCATTGCAATTAATTTAAGACCACTTGGAAGGAAGAAAGAGAGAAAAGGGAAAAAGTAGCCCTTAGCTCTAAGAATTTATACAAGGCAGCTCTTCTCAACAATCTCAGGAAATTCAAAGCTTATTTAGCATTCTGAGTGCTTCTCCAATTATCTTCTGTGGTTAAATTACCTTTCACTCTAAATCTGAATGGTAACAAGAAGAGAGTAATTTCAGAAAACTCGCTACCTTTCTGGAAATTGCACTGATGCAAACAATGCATTCAATGTTTGAGCTAGATATTTCTTTCCCTGCTAAATCTAAAACCCACACATTCAGCACTGCAATCACTTGAGTGTTCTTCATAAGACTCCCTTCTCTGTTCTTTTGAAACATGAAGGTCTATGGTATTTAAAAATTGTGCAAGTGGTGCATTGTGTATGAAATCAACTGTACGTGTCCCAGGATAATATGTCAGGATCCAATCTGAGTCAATCATTGGGATCAAAAGTTTATTCTTCCAAGTTTTTGGGCTCATTCTGGAACCCATCCTAAGTGAATTTCTCTCTCTCCAGAATGTGTGGAGAGAGCAAGCAGTTGGGCTTCAACCTCAGCCCGACACCTTGGAAGAATAAACCTTTGGTCCTGGTGACCAACTGAGATTGGATCCTTGTATCATGTGTTCAGCTGGGCACAGAGATTGTGGAGGATCCATTTTATGTTTTCAAGCTATGAAAGATGTAAAACCAAGAAATGGAAGGAGTGTCTGATTGCTTTTTCTCTCTATCAAATGGCTTGGCTCTAGCTTTGATCTTTCTTAGTTATTTCATTGAGTTGGATCCTAACAGAACAGGGATTATAAGAAATTAATAGCAAAAGTAGACTTCTTAGAACAGCTTTCCATAACCTATGCATTCTACTAAAGTTGGATTTCCATACCCAAGATATCTATATTGGCTCAGAATCATTGGTGATATAGCCGAATACAGGTGAAGGTTGTTAGATTGAAGAAGACAACTTTCTCATATAAAAGATAACATATCATAGACATGAACAATAGTAATTAAAAATTAGATGAATTCTTTATGGTCATCTAATGTAAATAATGATATCACCTCCCCCATTTTTATAAAGGGAAAATCTTATTAAAAATAACATTTTAAAGGTTAATATTTTTCACTCTTGATGTGTAGACACTCCATGTTTACAAGCTGTTCACTGCATCAAAGTTTAATGGGGCATTCAAATGAACTCTGCAGATTATAGTCTGTGTTTTTGACCAGCTAGGACATTTAATGGCCTAGCATTGGCAATAATAACGTCAATAATCTTGTTGTGTTGGTTGTCATGACATTTTTCTGATTAGGAGCTAGAGAAGCTCTCCGATAAAGAAAGGCGACAGCATCAAGGATTTTTAATGAAGCACAGATATAAGGGGAAACAAAATAGGAATAGATAAAAATCATGTTTGGTATGAAGAATGGGAAGTTTTTTCCCCATCTTTTTCCATTGTTAGAATTCAATTCAGCCAGCAAAATCAAATACTCTATAGAATAAGGATGAATAAAAAGAAGAAATTGCTTACAGATTGCATGGATGAACTATGACATTCACTGCCATCAAATGCAATGCCAATATATTTGATGTATTGATTATGTGCCATCAAGTTGTTCTTAACTCTTGGTTCTTTCATAGATATATTTAAAAGGGCACTGGTCAAGTTAATGGATGATTGAACTATGAGTACATGGCATTTACTATCTCCTGGTTCATAGAAAGGAAACTTTAATGTTTTTGCTAAACAGCAAGAGTGGAGGTGGAAAACAACTTTTACTCCATTTTCCATATTTTTAAAAATTCCACCTCCGCGGTTTCTGTTTGCTTGATAATAAGTGACATAGAATATTTGGCTATATGAATTTTTCTCCTGATCCAACAGAATGTTAATGTTATTATGCATTATACCAGTGATGTGTAAAATAAGGATTCCCAATGATGTAAAAAATAAGGAATGTACTTTGATGCTTCTGTCAAAGTCCCGGTGTCACAAATGGTGAGATGAAGAGACTATTGAATTTATCAGGCCTCAAATCTTGATGCACAGTTGATTTAGTTTTCCAATTCTCAGAGAAGCTGCAGAGGAAGGGAGAAAAAAGACAGGGTGATGATTGGCACTCAGATAACACAGATTTCATAGCAACTATGATATGACAGTACCATATGACGGCAGTGTAGTTCTCTCTTCTGTTACCATTGTGTCTTCAAGTAGCCATCCAGCAGAGCTTTTTCAAACAGTGAATGGGCTGTTAAAATTGAACTGGTATGAGAAAATAGGGACCTGCTGTGCCAATTTGGTGAACACTTTAAGGGTAAAACCATTCAGGTCGATGGTAAAGTTGTGACTATTATTCATTGTGTCCCTTGCAAAGGACTCCAAAGTACTGTCTAGTCTGGTTTTATGATCACAGTTTCGGTTGTTGCAGCCTAAGAACATGGACAATTATGTTGGGGAGAATTCAGCCAATCACTTCTATACTGTGCCCCAATCCATTTTAGCTTTTAAGAGCAGATGATCAAGTGTTCTTTGTGACAGGAGATAGCATTGAGCTAAATAGCATAAAAGAGCTAAATAGCAATGGGCTATCCATTCTGGATGTGGAGCTCAGGATTAAGATCCACAGGGCAATTGGCACCCTAGCCCATGTTGTGGCAGAGGAAACTTCAAGAGGTTTGACAATTACCCATGATTTCATTGTCTATCAAGGACAATTAGGAGGTTGATTATGAGTCATGGGGAATAATGCCTTCTCAATTCTTTGGGGTAGAGCATTGGTAACAGGATTCAAAAATGACTATGCAGACTTTTTGGGGGACCTAGGAGATAAGAAACCAAAAAGCGCTGTAATGAACTTTCCCAATAAATTTTATGTAAAAGCACATTAAATGACATATATTATATAAGCAGGAAAAGACCACAACATCCCACTAATCTCAGCATGGAAAACTCGCTTGTGACCCATAGCTCGTGCTTCTGTAAGTAGAGGGATCCTGATCTTAAAATCTATTGAATATTATTTATTTGGATGTTTTTATCCTGCCTTCATTATTTTTATAAATAGCAAACATACCTAATACTCTTTCCACTTCCTGATTTCTCAGTAACACCAACTTTCTGAGGTGAGTTGGACTGACAGAGAGTGACTGGCCCAAGGTCACACAGCCGGCTTTCATGTCTAGGTTGGGAATACAACTCAGTCTACTGGTTTCTAGTTGGATGCCTTAATGACAATGAAATTGTTAGGTGAGTCTATTGGGAATGAAACACCCTGGTAATGACTCTCATCTTTGTCTTTTTTGTCATTTAAATCATGAGACTCTGGGCAATGTGTAGACAGGTATCTAGTTATGGATTGGATGTCAGCAAATAAAGTGGATTTTCACAAAATAAAGGAAGAGACATTTTTGGGCAATTGTTGGCAGATAGGAAGATAAAACAGACCGACTGACCGACCAACCAACAAACATATATATATATCCTGATGTAAATAGTGTTCCACAGATTAGACAATTATGACAATCAGGTTTCCAAGTGATGAAACCCATTCAAAAAAGAAATAGGCAAAGTCCATCCCCCAAAACAAATTCCTTTTATTTATGTAGGCATCAAATTGGCAAAGACTGTTGTAATTCCGGATCTGATACAAAACGGAATTACACCACATAATATTGAAAAGTAGAAATATCCCACAAAAAGAATAAATGAGTATAATATAAAGCTAACTAAAATGGTTACACATATGTCAATTTTGGGTTCAACAATTGGCTTATAACCATTTCCATTTAATAAACACAGATAACCCATGAAACATGGTTGCAATGCTTCAAATTTGGGATGTCCTTTGAAAGAATTTCAGAATGACAAAACAAGGACATGGAGGTGACTTCCCATGGGGCAAAATATGGCTACACAAATCGTATTGGGTTGCAGCCAACTAATAGATACTACCTGTCTATTCTCTTCTATTTTAAACTACTATGGAAGCCACTGGTAGGACTCAGTGGCTCAGTAGCTAAGATGCTGAGCTTGTTGATTGTTGTCAGCAGTTCAATGGGGTGAGCTCCTGTTACTTTCCCCAGCTTCTGCCAACCTAGCAGTTCGAAAGCACGTAAAAAAAATGCAAGTAGAAAAATAGGGACCACCTTTGGTGGGAAGATAACAGGGTTCCATGCACCTTTAGTGTTTACTCATGGTGGCCACATGACCACAGAGACATCTTCAGACAGTGTTGGCTCTTTGGCTTTGAAACGGAGATGAACACCACCTCCTAGAGTCGGCAACGACTAGCACATATGTGCAAAGGGAACCTTTACCTTTACCTTTACCTTTACCTTTACCTTTATGGAAGCCACTAAGTAAGAAGCTATAAAAAGCTTTTATAATCTAATATCCTCCAGTTATACTGGCTATAATTCCTGTAATTTTAGGGCAGGCTGGGAAAGCTGAGCTAAGCTACAACAAGAATTTATTTCCATGTGATCAAAAACAGACAGTAATTTTACTCTTTGGGTCCCTACATTGCATCAGTGCATGAGATGGCATATTCAAGTGTCTTAGCTACACATCTGGGGGGAAAAAATTAACACTGGTGTTTCTGTGACTTGGGAGAGCCACATCATTATTTATGTGTAGTTATTTAGCAAGAGGGAGTTGACAATTTGAGCTCAGTCTGAGTAGCAAAACAGGGAGAAGCCTTGTCACAAGAAAAGCAGAGTGTGGGTTCTCAACTGCCTTCCCTGACTTCATACTGCAGCTCTCAAAATGCCTTTGACAAGGCAAATCTATAGCAACTGCAAGTATCAAACTTGCCATCTGTTTCCAAAGGGATGTCAAAGGACCTATAATTGTCATCATCATAATGTGCTAATGACTAATTAAGGGACAAACAATTAGCAAGGAATGGAAAGTATGGAGATGTGATTGTGAAAGACTTCATCCTAGTCGTTATTTAAAAAAGTGAATACATACTCCCAATAATCTGGCTAGGATCCATTCAATAGTTTTTGGCTTTGTTACACTGGGGGATCAGCCATAGCAAATATTTACGCTCCTGATTAAAGAGGAAATATAAATTCTATAGAAGAAGTACAAAAGTCAGGCAGCACATAACAGAGTATGAGTCTTTGATCTAATTTTGGAATGGCTCTGCAAAAGCCTTGCCTTGTTTTAGGGAAGTATCTCTCCCCACCAATTTGGCTTGATAGGTCTGGGATTTTTTTAAAAAAAAAAAACTACATGTATGTGCTACCTTGAAAAAAAGAGAGAAGAAAGGAAGGATTGAGGAATCTATTTAATATGGATTGGTGAGGCAATATGCATATATATTTAGCAGGGGTGGTTTCCACTTATCTTTACTACCGGTTCACAATAGGAGTGCATGTGTGTGCTTGCTTCGCTCGTGCACACGCTTCTGTGCATGCATGATGTGGAGGTAGATGGGTGGAACCTCCCGCCACCATTACTATCAGTTCGCAAGAACCGGACTGAACCAGGAGCAATCCACCACTGATATGTTTGAAGTTAGTACCCCCACTTCTCCTAGGAAAATATTTTGGGAAATATTAAAAGGGCAGAATATTTCCCCTAAAAGGGAGGCAGAAACTCAGCCCCCTTCCCCACCTTTGTTAATGGGCCATCAAGGCTAGTCTATTCTACATAACAAAGATCTACCTCTTTCAAGCAGAGCCATAATAGGAATTGCCCAAAGCCCCTTCAATACATCATCACCCAGCAAGGCTCAGCCAAGCTTGGGACTCAAGACACAACCTTACAGAGCTACCCCTGCATGGCCCCATGGGAGTCTGACAACCAATCAGAATACAAACTCAAATTCAAAGCCGAACAGAGGGTATAAATATCTCTCTCTCTCTCTCTCTCTCTCTCTCTCTCTCTCCCTCCCTCCCTCCCTCCCTCTCTCTCTCCCATGTGCTTTTTGCCGGGGATCTCAAGCCATGTGATCCTGTCCATCAGTAAACCATCTTTCCACAATCTCCATGTTTCCAGTGTCTTTTTCCCCTCTTGGCACTGAACCCAGATGGACATTTCTTCCAACATATAGAAAGAAATGAGAGAAAGTATGCAGAGAAGAACAACAAAGGTAATAAAGGTTCTGTAGGCTAAATCATATAATAAATATTTGACAGAGCTAGGAATGTCTAGCATATTGAAGAGAAGAATTAGGGGTGACATAGTAACTATCTTTCAATACTTGAAGAGCTGTCACAAAGAAGATGGGATTGACTTATTCTCTGAAGCACCTGAGGGGAGGACAAGAAGTAATGGGCAGTAGCTTGTTAAAGAAAGATAAGGAGAAATGTTCTGACAATGAGAACAATTATTTAATGGAATAGCTTGCCTCCAAGAGGGGTGGATTATACTGCTCTAACACTGATGGTTTTTAAAAATAGGCTGGACAAATGTTCGACTAGGATGGTATATGGCTTCCTGCCTTGAGCAGAGGTTTGGATTAGAAGGCCTTCAAGGTTTCTTCCAGCATTATGATTCTATGTTCTAGACTCTCATGGCATAATATGAAGCTATGGTAGCGCAGCCACACTTCTGAAGCTAAGTAGACATATTTCTAGTCAGATGCTGGGTGAGAAACAACTTGTGTAGTGGTGGGGTGTATCCATGAGAGATTGGAGATTTCAAATCTCTTCTCCCAGACTCCTTGTAGCTCATCATGACCACCTACCTATCTTGATCCACCTGACTGGTATTTGTCATTGCCACCATATAATTCCCAAGAAACTCCCTGGTGTCTTCCCCTTTAACCTGGATGTGTGAAGTACATAAGGAACTCACTGAAAGGACTTTCATGAGGTCACTTCTTAGAGCTGTTGCCTGAATCTATTACTAGGGAAATCACTCCTCAGAGTTAACCTTGGGGACTGCTGCTTCTAAACTACTGATTGATCTGGTTAAGCAAGTTATGTAAATCTAGTCACAATGTGGTATGGCTCCCTGAGATTCCAAGAGGCTTACAAAAGGTCAGAGGTCTCCAAACATCAATTACATGCTTAGCAATCTTGGATGTCTCAGTCAAATTGTGAAGAATTTACCATATGATTGAGGAGGGTGGGAGGGGGTCCTAGCACTGAAATCAGTGAATTCTAGAAGGCAAGGGAGACCTCTGGTATAGAAGAAAAAAAAAACCCTCTGATGAGCAGAGATCATCAAAACCCTTTAATTTTTTTTTTAAAAAAACCCTCTTCAGCCGAAGGGGGAAAAAACAAACAAGAAAAAAAACGAGGTTTTAAAAGCCTCCTCTGGGATCGCCTGATCCTCTGTTTCCTGATCCTCACAGGCTTTTAAACTCACTTTTTAACAGCCCCCACTTACAAGAGCCCCCACCCATGCCCAGCCAATTCCCCCTCCTCACTTACCTATAATTACTGTTCTTTCGGGCTGGCAACGCCATGCTTTCTTCAGCTACTGAAGAAAAAAAAAGCAGCTTGTTTTGACTTCCTGCTTTGCTGGCTGAGGAACTCTGAGATTTGAAGTCCACAATAAAATAAAATAAAATAAAATAATAAAATAAAATATTTGTGCAGCTTTCTGAGATTTGGTGTGTTTCTGTAGTGTTTCACTCTAACTACACAAACACACAAAATCTCAGAAAGCTGTATGTGGCATTGTGTGTATGTGTGTGTATGAGTTGTGTGTGTGTAAAGTGTGAAAGTTGGTTTTTGAGCTTTTTGTGGCTGTGTGAAGTGTGAAGTGCAGCTGCTTTTACATTGTGTGTGAGTCAGTTGTGTTGTGTTGTGTTGTGTTGTGTGTGTGTAAAGTGTGAAAGTTGGTTTTTGATACCTCTTATTGTTTTTTATACTTTGTTTATTATTTTTATTATTTATTGTTAATGGCCACGCCCACCCAGACATCTGCCCACCAAGCCACACCCACCAATTAAGCCACACCCACAGAACCAGCAGGGAAAACTTTTAGATTTCACCCCTGAGATCATCCCATAGAAATGCACTCTGCTCAGATTAGTCTTGATATTTATCAGGATATCATATTTATCAAATTTATCCCTTACGTTATTTGTCCTTTTGTGATGGAGAAAGAAGAGACTTTATTTTTGGAAGTGTTCTGCATCTTGATCTGAGACAACAGTTATTTGTATTCCCAAGATATAATGAATTCAGTGTCAGTTGTTCTTCATAAAGCAAGCTGCTGTTCAAAGATGAAAAACTTCTGGTGAATTAAAAAAAAAGAAGAACTTTCATTGGTCTTTCACATTTAAAGAAACAAATGGCAATAACAAAAAATTCCTGGGAATAAATGGATCTACTGTAAAAGGAGAAATGGTGTTTTCATACCTACCAATGTAAAAAGGTAAGTTTTTAGTTCATCACGTTTATGTTTTTTTCTATTTATTTATTTATTTATTTATTTATTTATTTATTTATTTATTTATTTATTTATTTATTTATTTATTTATCATCCCTTCAAAATTCTAGCTCTTCTCCCAGATCTGAAAGCTTAGTCCTGCCCATGTTTACATTATAATCTTTGATATGGTGCACAAAATTTGATACAGTTCTCAAACTGATTGAATTTATGCACATTTGCCCTGCTAAATTGAAAAGATCAGAAGGAGGTTGCATTACGCTGATGGTCAATATTTTAACATGCACTTGATTCTATATCTATCATCTCTTTATCCAATTTATGTGGCTTCTTACATTTTACAACAGTGACATTAGGAGGCATAACAATGGTTTTAAAAACAAAGCAACCATTTAACAACAACCAGACCCAAAGCCACAAACACAACCCATAAAAAAGAATATTAAGCAACATTGACCAGCAGATCTGGTAGATAATCCTAAACCTTGGCTTTACCAAGAAGTATGATGGGAGATCTGGAAAAAAGAAATGATAGGGCATGTTTATATAGAGATTTTTGTTTCCTATTATATGGCTGTCATTTGATTCAGGTTTCAAGAGAAGGATTTGTGGAAGTAGGTAGTATTTCTTTTTTCTTTTTCTTTTTTTAATTCACCATCTCATTCTACAGCTTTATGTCTGGGGCTGCTGATGAGTTAAAGGCCAAGGTCATAACGAGACAACAGAGGTATTATGAAAAAACAACAACGTGTGCTTTTAGATTTCCAGAACATCTCTCAGTAAGTCAAGTATTGCTGGTTAACAACTGAAGGAATATCTAGTTCAGTTCAGAAATTAAAAAAAAAAAGACTCAACAAATCAAATTAAGACTTGCAGTTTCTAGAATCCTAAAACCAAATCAGAATAGATTAGAGAACAATACACAAAATATGTACTATACACAAAAAGCCCAAGATACTTTGGTTTACATATTAGTATCCCAGCAACTTTTACTGTAATTGGCTGGCTGACACATCAATGATTATTTTCTTTTGTAGACAGCAATGAAAAGAAGATTTTAATAGTCTAACTGGGGATGATGATCACACATTGTTTATGTTCCTCATTTACCACTAATACACTTGTCAGACTTTGTTCAAAAATGCGGGTTGCCACTGGAGTAACTTTACTTTATAGCCAGTCCTATAACCTGTATTAGTTTTCTGGAGGACCAATGTAAACTCAAGACTTGTTGGCCGTGCAGGGACAAAAATAGCCAGAAAAAATGATGGAAGTCTGGAAAACTGCCCCCTTGTTAGTCAATAGGAGTGCTGATTTACCACCAGCCTATTAGGTACTCAGGAGTTGATAGCATGGTGGCACAAGGAAAAAATTAACAACTTAATAGCCAATTATCAACAACTAAATTAATGTCAGGGTTCCAAGTAACAACCCCAATGAAAAAAAACAACCTCTGAGGGTAGAAGTTTCTCTAAGTTTCATTTTATTAGAGATGACATATTGGCATATTGGGAAAACCTGAATCTGAAAGCTTCCAGGTTTTCCCCACCCAAAAGAAAGTCCAAGTCCAGGCCCCAGCATCCACATATCCATCACATGATCCAATCAATGCACCATCCCAACTGGTGATGCCTCTCAGTCTCATCCCTCCAGGTGCAGGGCAGGAAGTCCTTGACTTTCAGAGAAAAGAACCTTATTATGGCTAGATATCTCCCCAACTCCATACAATTCCCCCCTCCTAGTTTCCCACAGCACTAAATGTAGCAGCCCTGAAGATCCAAAGTAAAAGATGGCTTCCAGGACTGACAATTAACTTATTAAAAACTAAAAGCTACACACAACTAGGAACCATCTAAATCAGGGGTGAAATGCTCCCGGATTGGACCGGATCACACGATCCGGTAGCGATGGTGGCTGCTGGTTTGGAGAACTGGTAGCAAAAATCCCTGGCCCCGCCCCCTATTCTTCTGAGCCGCACCATCTGCAGAGGTTTTGGGTTTTTTTACTTTTAAAAGCCGGTTTTCCTTCAGCCAAAACAGGCCTTTAAAAGTAAAAAAAAGCATTTGAGGATCCCGCACCTCAGCTGAGATTGGCAGAGACTTTAAACTTTTTTTTAAAAAAAGTAAAGTCTCCTCTGGCGATCTCACCTGAGTTCCTCATCAGCAGAACCTTACTTGTACTCTTACTTGTAGAAAACATGTTTTCTACAAGTAAGAGTAGAGATTCTAAGGCACTTACCCGATTACTGATGAACGCATGGCCACAGCCCGAAACCAGTTTCAGTTTCAGTCAGACAGAATCAATTGCTTAGCTAATCTATTTCCTTGGTGATCAACTGGTTGGCTTTGCTGGCTGAGGAACTCTGGGATTTGAAGTCCACAATAAAATAAAATAATAAAATAAAATATTTGTGCAGCTTTCTGAGATTTGGTGTGTTTCTGTAGTGTTTCACTCTAACTACACAAACACACCAAATCTCAGAAAGCTGTATGTGGCATATTGTGTGTGTGTTAGTTTTGTGTGTGTAAAGTGTGAAAGTTGGTTTTTGAGCTTTTTGTGGCTGTGTGAAGTGTGAAGTGCAGCTGCTTTTACATTGTGTGTGAGTCAGTTGTGTTGTGTTGTGTGTGTGTAAAATGTGAAAGTTGGTTTTTGGTACCTCTTATTGTTTTTTATACTTTGTTTATTATTTTTATTATTTATTGTTATTGGCCATGCCCACCAAGCCATCTGACCACCAAGCCACGCCCACCAATTAAGCCATGCCCACAGAACCGGTAGGGAAAATTTTTAGATTTCACCCCTGATCTAAATAAAATGCACAAAAAAGCCCAGTGCACATATTCTGGAGAGGGAAAAGTTCCCTGATGATGGGTTCCAGCATGAACCCAAAAGGAAGTTCATGGAAGACTTGGAAGACAAAAGCTCTGGTCACAGTGACTGACACATATTGGATCCTGCAACATTATCTTGGGATTCCTATATTTACCTTCATACATAATCTAAATTCAAATGTAAGCTTGCTATTAGTTTACCTTCAAATAATATATTAAAATGTGCTTAAAATGATAAAAATATACACTAGCCAAAATCAGCCATGGTCAAGAAAATTGGCTAAAGTTCACCTTAAGCTTATATTTGAACTCATTATGTTAATAAACATGGCTGTTTGGAAGCCAGAGGTGTTTGAAAATAGCTGGGTTACCCAGAGTGAGCCATAAGTACAGAGAGTGCCTTCTGTTTGCAAACAGGGATTTGAGTATTTAGCCTTCAGCTACAAAGACTTGTACAAAGAGAACAGGATTTATTAGAGATTGGTGAAGCCCATACAAAGGTGAACGTGTGATTGGCAGGCATTACCAAATGGTCACACAAAGGAATACTCAGAGGTATCCAGCTTATTTTGTTCTGACCTTTTATTAAAAACCATCTGGTGAGTTCAGTGATTATTTTTTTCTGGTCCCTGAAAAAAGTTCTGACAGAAAGAACCCCAAAAACAACCATCAAAATGTGTAACCCCTTTGTAAGAGCTTAAGGGTAAACCGAGGGAGGAAGTGCCAGGGAGCGGAACCATGAGTAGACATAAATACAGGTGATCTTTGACTTATAACTATTCATTTAGTAAGTGTTTGAAGTTACAAAGACACAGGGTTCTTGAGTGGCTCAGACTGCTAAGACAGTCTGTTATTAACACAGCTGCTTGCAATTACTGCAGGTTCAAGCCCCACCAGGCCCAAGGTTGACTCAGCCTTCCATCCTTTATAAGGTAGGTAAAAGGAGGACCCAGGTTGTTGGGGGCAATAAGTTGACTTTGTATATAATATACAAATGGATGAAGACTATTGCTTGACATAGTGTAAGCCACCCTGAGTCTTCAGAGAAGGGCGGGATATAAATGCAAATAAAAAAAAACCACAAAAAAGTGACTGATGACCATTTTTCAGACTTATGACCAGTTTTTGGCATGCTGCAGACTGGTGCCAGTCCATGGACCAGGTGTTGGGCCCGCCTGCTTTATTGGCCATAAAGCATCTGTTCAGAGCACACCATAATTTTCAAACAGTTATTAGCCCTTTGCAATAAGTCAAGGACTGTAATTGCAAATTTTTGATGGTAGGAATAGGTTGTGTTCATATCATTGCATCAAAATCTTTTGTGTAAACTACGAAGAGAAGTATCTTAATACAACTGATTTGATACATCTTCTATCAAATGTCTGCATTTGTGGGAGGCACGACGTTTGTGAGAGGTATAACGTTTAAACAATAAACACAAGAATACATATATATATTTGTAAAACACACATTAAAAGTCATGTTGTATTTATGCAAATAAATGCATCAATATTAATAGACCTGCAGATGGTGAGAAAATTAGCTAAAGGATTAGGTGCTCGAGGCTACACTGCACAAAAACTGGAACAATTAAGGTTTATAATATATTAGTAGTTCTTCAAAAACAAGAGCAGGTAATGTAGAAATGCCAAAATATGGGGAGAATTTAGATATAAAGAACATTCGCTTTCCAAATATTTCCACCATGGAATCTGTTGGAAAAGATTGTGCATTTTTATTTTTTAGTTTTGCTACAGTTCATTTTCTTTTGAATTATGAGGCTGATTCTTATGCCAGAAAACTGTTCACTTGGAACAAAGCCTACCAAATCCATTGGTCAAAACGGATTTGTGAAGTTCTAATGGTTTCACAAAATGCACTATTATATGAAGTATGATGAATGCCTTCCCCTAATGACAAACTGATGATGAAGCTGCAGTGTCTGGACTCCCAGTGTTGTCTAATGTATCCTATCAACTTCATGACCAATCTGGACTAAATAAAGACAAAACTGCCCTTTAGAATTCTGATTGGATTATTCTGAAATTCAAATGAATCTATCTGAAATTCAAATGAATCTATCTATCTATCTATCTATCTATCTATCTATCTATCTATCTATCTATCTATCTATCTATCTATCTATCTATCTATCTATCTGACTCTTTATACTCTATATCATTTCTCCCAGACACTTAGATATTCTAGGTGTGGAATTCCTTCTCTGTTCAGTCACACTTGATGGCAAGCTTTGCAAATGTTCTGGTCATCTTAAAAGATACTTCTTCAGCTTGAGTTAAAGTGACGCTGCTATGCCATCTGTTCTGTTTTGGTATTGATGATCTGTATAGCATGCAATTTACTTATATATTTGTTAGATATTTATCCTGTGTTTCATTCAGGAGTGCAAAGTACTCTTTCTTCCCATGGTGGCACAGTAATTAGAATGTAGTATTGTGGGCTGGCTCTGCTCACTGCCAGAAGTTCGATCCTGACCGATTCAAGGTTGACTCAGCCTTCCATTCTTCTGAGATTGGTAAAATGAGGACCCAGATTATTGGGGGTCAATATGCTGACTTTGTAAACTGTTTAGAGAGGGCTGTAAAGCACATATAAGTCTAAATGCTATTGCTATTCTATCCCCATAAAAACATTATATGATGGGTTGTACTGGCAGACTATAACTGGCCCAAAGTCAACAGTGAAAATGGCTGAAAATGGATAGGAATTTGGATCCCCTTAATTAACAGTCCAACAACTTAACCAGTCCTATGTGAAACACACAATACATTACTGTAGTTCTAAAGATTCTCACCTAACTATTTATATATATATATATATATATATATATATATACACACACACACACATTGTTTTTAAAGAAATATAGCATTACTTCTGGAGTGTTTTTAATGCTGAACATGCTTTCTTTGTATATATTAATTTATTTGGGGCTAAATCCTTAAATACCATAAGGAAGGCTGAGCGCCAAAGAATTGAGGCCTTTGAACTATGGTGTTGGAGAAGATTCCTGCAAGTCCCTTGGACTGTAAGATGATCAAACTGGTCAGTCCTAGAGGAGATCAACCCCAACTGCTCTTTAGAAGGCCAGATCCTGAAGATGAAACTCAAATACTTTGGCCACCTAATAACAAGGAAGGACTCACTGGAGAAGAGCCTAATGCTGGGAACGATTGAGGGCAAAAGAAGAACGGGACGACAGAGAATGAGGTGGCTGGATGGAGTCACTGAAGCAGTCAGCGTGAGATTATATGGACTCCAGAGGATGGTAGAGGACAGGAAGGCTGGAGGAACGTTGTCCATAGGCTCACAATGGGTCTGACATGACTTCATAACTAACAACAATAAATCCTTAAATAAAAAAGTAGGAACATTTCAGGAAGTCTTAAAGGCTTTCCTAGGGCAAATGTTCATTGGGAATCAAACTTCAGTATTAGTTTTAGACTCTAATCTCACTAGACCTCCTTTTCAAACACATGTTTGGTGGTTAAGGAACCAGGTTAAAAAGGAGGAGACCATGAAATCAAGTCCTGCCTTAGCCATGAAAACCAGCTGGGTGACCTTTGGCCAGTCACTCTTTTTCAGCCCAGCCCACCTCATTGGATTGTTGTTGTGGGGAAAATAGAAAGAAGAAGGCATGCTGGATCTGTTTGTTGACTTGAATTATTTATAAAATTAATAAAGGCAGGATACAGACAAACAAACAAATATACACAGGTAATCTTTGATTTAATGACCATAATTGAGGCCAGAATTTCTGTTGCTTAACAAGGAGGTTAAGTTGCCCCTGATTTTATGACCTTTTTTGCCATTGTTAAGTAAATCACTAGTTCTTAAGTGAATCACATGTTTGTTAAGCATATCTGGCTTCCTCTATTGACTTTCTTTGTTGGAAGCCAGCTGGAAAGATCACAAATGGTGATCACCTGATTCTGGGATACTGCAATCAATCATAATAAATCAATGCCAGGTGCCACATGTGCAAATACAATCATGATATGAGAAATATGCAAGAATGCATGGTTTCTATAAAGAACGAACAGAACTTGACCAGATATTACTAGGGACAGATGAAAAATTAATTTTAAAAAATGCATAGCTACTAATTGAAGTGGAAGAAGAGCAAGTGAAAGAAACAATGATAAGATGGGCTAAAAACTTTGGCTACTCAATAGAATTAGATAAATGACAGAAAATGTGGGATAGAAACTGTAAACTAACAACGTCAACAGCCTATAAGAAAAATTTATACAAAATGTTTTATAAGTGGCATTTACCACCAGCGAGGTTAGCAAAGATGTTTGAAAATTTGTCAGCTAAATGTTGGAAGTATAATCAGACACCAGGTTCATATTATATGTGAGGGACATGCCCAAAGGCAAAAAAATATTGAATTAAAATACATTCTTGGTTAGAAAAAATGATAAAGCAACACATAGATTTGAAAGCAGAAATATTTCTGCTATATTACCAGAACAGTACAACAAAGGGAATACATATTTAATTCTGCATGTAGTAACAGCAGCAAGAATACACTATTCCATTGCACAGCAATGGAAAAATGATGACGTCCTGACAGATGAAAGTGTAATAAAAAGATATTGGAATGTGCAGAGATGGATAGATTGACACTTAAGATAAAAGAAAAGGAAGAAACAGAATATTTTTTTAACATGGGATTTATTTTACCAATGATTAACTAACAGAAACAGAGGTTAGAAACTAAAAAGAATTTAAAGAGATAATAAAAATTTGTACTGAAAATTTTGCAAGATGGGCTTAATATTGATACGTTTATTAAGACTAGTAGTATGATTATGGTTATTGTTGTATTTCTATTTAAAATTAATTGTGCCCAGACAACACGCTGTTTAGATAGACACAGAATCTTTTATGTTTTTAAAGAGAAACTGTACCAATAAAACATATATTCAGTGTCAGGTGCCAAGCACCCAAAATTTAACCATGTGACTGTGTGGCTGCTACGACAGTTGCAAGTGTGAGAACCAATTGTAAGCCTTTTTTTTTTTCAGTGCCATTGTAACTTCAGTCATTAAACAAATGATTGTATGTCTAGATATCTTATTGCATTCTTTGACAAAGTGTCAAAATTAGTGGACCAGAGGAATACTGTTGATATAATTTACTTGGATTTGATAAAGTAACCATAACCCAGTGGTGAAATCCATTTTTTTTTACTACCAGTTCTGTGGGTGTGGTTTGGTGGGTATGGCAGGGGAAGGATACTGCAAAATCTCCATTCCCACCTTACTCTGGGGCCAGCCAGAGGTGGTATTTGCCGGTTCTCCAAACTACTCAAAATTTCCACTACCGGTTCTCTAGAACCTATCAGAACCTGCTGGATTTCACCCCTGCCATAACCTACTACTAAATAAAATAGAAAAATGTGGGTTAGACAGCATCACCACCAGATGGATTTGTAACTGGCTGACCAACCACACTCAACATGTAATCCTCAATGGAATTGCATCTACATGGAGGGAAGTATGCAATACCCCATGGTTCTGTTTTAGGCCCAGTACTTGTCAACAACTTCATCAATGACTTGGACAAGGGGATAAATGGGGGATTCATCAAATTTGCAGATGACACCAAGCTGGCAGGAATAGCCAACACTCCAAAAGATAGGCTTAAAATATAGAAGTATCTTGACAGACTTGAACATTGGGCGCTATCTAACAAAATGAAATTCAATAGTGAAAAAACTAAGGTTCTACATTTAGGCAAGAAAAGCAAAATGCACAGATATAGTATATGTGGTGCCTTGCTCAATAGTAGTAACTGTGAAAGGGATCTTGGAGTCCTAGTGGACAACCATTTAAATATGAGCCAGCAGTGTGCAGCAGCTGCCAAAAAAGCCAACACAGTTAGAATAGAATAGAATTTTTATTGGCCAAGTGTGATTGGACACACAAGGAATTTGTCTTGGTGCATATGCTCTCAGTGTACATAAAAGAAAAGATACGTTCATCAAGGTACAACATTTACAACACAATTGATGGTCAATATATTAATATAAATCATAAGGATTGCCAGCAACAAGTTATAGTCATACAGTCATAAGTGGAAAGAGATTGGTGATGGGAACTATGAGAAGATTAATAGTAGTGCAGATTCAGTAAATAGTGTGACAGTGTTGATGGAATTATTTGTTTAGCAGAGTGATGGCCTTTGGGAAAAAACTGTTCTTGTGTCTAGTTGTTCTGGTGTGCAGTGCTCTATAGCGTCGTTTTGAGGGTAGGAGTTGAAACAGTTTATGTCCAGGATGTGAGGGATCTGTAAATATTTTCACGGCCCTCTTCTTGATTCGTGCAGTATACAGGTCCTCAATGGAAGGCAGGTTGGTAGCAATTATTTTTTCTGCAGTTCTAATTATCCTCTGAAGTCTGTGTTTTTCTTGTTGGGTTGCAGAACCGAACCAGACAGTTATAGAGGTGCAAATGACAGACTCAATAATTCCTCTGTAGAACTGGATCAGCAGCTCCTTGGGCAGTTTGAGCTTACTGAGTTGGAGCAGAAAGAACATTCTTTGTTGTCCTTTTTTAATGATGTTTTTGATGTTAGCTGTCCATTTTAGATCTTGCGATATGATAGAACCTAGAAATTTGAAGGTTTCTACTGTTGATACTGTGTTGTCTAGTATTGTGAGAGGTGGAAGTATGGAAGGGTTTCTCCTAAAGTTCTAGGCTGCATAAACAGAGGGGTAGAATCAAGATCACATGAAGGTATAATACCACTTTATAATGCCTTGGTAAGGCCCCATTTGGAATACTGCATTCAGCTTTGGTCACCACGATGTTGAGACTCTAGAAAGAGTACAGAGAAGAGCACAAAGATGATTAGGGAACTGAAGGCTAAAACATATGAAGAAAGGTTGCAGGAACTGGGTATATCTAGTTTAAAGAAAAGAATGACTAGGGGAGACATGATAGTAGTGTTCCAATATCTCAGGGGCTGCCACAAAGAAGAGGGAAGGTAGGACAAGAAGCAATGGGTGGAAACTAATCAAGGAGAGAAGCAACTTAGAACTAAGGAGAAATTTCCTCGCAGTTAGAACAATCAGTGGAACAACTTGCCTCCAGAAGTCGTGAATGTTCCAAAACTGGAAGTTTTTAAAGAGATGTTGGATAACATTTGTCTAAAGTGGTGTAGGGTTTCCTGCCTAAGCAGGGGTTTGGACTAGAAGACCTCCAAGGTCCCTTCCAACTCTTCTATTCTATTCTATTCTACTCTACTCTACTCTACTCTACTCTACTCTACTCTACTCTACTCTACTCTACTCTACTCTACTCTACTCTATTCTATTCTATTCTATTCTATATACTGTATATAATAGCTTCCAATGTCAAAAGAATCAGTGAACAAGAACTTGGGATCCACTTAAAGATATGTTTCTGATGTTCTCTTCTAATTTTAATTCCATATTCCATCACTTTCAATAGCTAGCATATTGTGTATGGTGGAGTGTGGTTGTTTGATACATTTGGCTATTTGACCTCTAACTATGTGGTTCTGCAACATGCCAGATGATATCTAATGGAAAGATTAATCAAATCTATTCATCCATCCAACTTTCTAAGTGTGCATACAATTCCCAGTGACCATCTGGAGAAGAAATGTATTAACAAGTTTCTTCTACCCTTCCCAATGTAACATGTAAATATCCTTGAATGAGCTTAATTTTTATCTTTTATCTGCAACCATCTGTTTCTTATTGTTCCACTTGCTTCCAATTAGGTTTTAGTTTCAGTCATCATTAAATAAGCTTCAGTTTAGTTTACCAAAAGAAGACTTAATTGTAAGAACTTGTAGTACGGGGAATTTTGTTCAGAAAAGTTTGTGATTTTGTATTGAATGTATATTTACTGAATACCAGAAGTTTATATAGTTAAAAACTTCTGCTTTCAAAAATCAGATTTGGATGATACAAAGTAGGAGAAACATCTGCCAGAGAAGTATAATTTGGAATAAGTTTTAGATGTCCAAAACATCAGTGTCAAGAATTTATTGGGAGGGAGGAGGCCTCTCTAATGGCTATAGACACCTGGTGCTTAATGAGATTATAATAGTAATAGCAATAGCACTTACTTATCTACCTCTTCATAGTGCTTTGCAGCCCTCTCTAAGCACTTTACAGAGTCAACATATTGCCCCCAACAATCTGGATCCTCATTTTCCTGAAATCAGAAGGATGGAAGGCTGAGTCAACCATGAGCTGGTCAGGATCGAACTCCTGGCAGTGGAAGGCAGAGTTAGCCTGCAATACTGCATTCTAACCATTGCACCAACATTGCACCAGTCTTAAAACATTGTGGGAATTTACAATTTAGTAATACCTTCCCATTTCCCAATATTTATTACATTGATTTTCACCTATCTGCACCCTAGGGAAGGATGCAGATAGATAAAACTATATATGTAATTTCTAGGAAATTTGTTATATTATTAATAAAAGATGTAATAACAAAGACTGTAGGAAGTGTTTAATGAAATAGTAAAATCCTGCGGTTTTTTAAAAATTCATTTACTAATCAAATGAGTGGTTTTTGACCTTAAACTATTTAATTACAGCTATTGCTCTACTGTGGGAATCCTGGAACTAAATTTAAGGATTTTTCCATAAGATATTCAGAAGAAATCTGAAAAAATATGCAGATAAATATGCAAGCCTTAAAATGGCAATGGTGATATGTTATATTCATAACCAGCTAGGGAAACTTTCATAGTTATAACCAGATATTTCATCTCTAAGTTAAGCAAGCTGGGATTCTCCTTCCTAAATACATAGTTTCATTTATTTGATCCTTTTTTTTTAATATTGTGGTTTCCTATGTGAATAATTCTACACTTGTCACTTTTAATTTCTCTCTAAACACAACACACACACACACACACACATGTTAATTGAAGGTAATAAATCATATTCTACCACAGTGGTGTCAAACTCAAGGCCCTTCGGCCGGATCTAGCCCATGGGGTGCTTAGACCTGGCCCACAGAGTTGCCCTGGAAACAGGGAAGGACCAGCCCATGGTGCCTCTGCTGGTAAAAACGGAGCTCGGGAGGGCCATGTGCAGCCCTCCTGAGCTCTGTTTTCACTGGCAGAGCTCTCGGGCTACCACAGAAGCCCCCAACACAAGTGATGTCAAGCTGGCCACGCCTACCCTGGCCACACCCCTCCAATCCCCTCGAGGTCAAAAACAACCCTGATGTGCCCCTCAATGAAATAGTTTGACACCCCTGTTCTAAAACTATGGACCAATATGAGTTATCTATTACCTACATATACATTTGTTGCAGTCAATGAAACAGTCAGTCATCAAACAATGTGATAAAAGAATATAAAAGAGCATAAAATGCATTTGAAAATTTAAAACCCTAGAAATAAGATGATATTCTGATGAAAAACAATGACATTTGTAAGAAATGTTGCGACTCTTCTACAGAATGTTAAGTTTCCATTCCAAAAATATAAAATAAACAGAACCATCATTACAACAGGTGGAACCTGTTATGAAGGTAGGAAGCAAATTGCTCTAAAGTTATCGAAGGGACACCTAGGGGAATCTCCAAATGACAAGGTCTTTAAAATAGCACTTCAGAATTTGGATGGATAGTATTTAAGGACTTAAAGTATTATGACTGTATACTTGAGAAGTGTACAACATATGAGGAAAGAATTCAGCCTTAAAAAATTGCACGGCAGATATGTATATACTTGTCAATTTTGAGGTAAAAAACATCTGTATGACCTTAGTGCTTGTTAGCCTTATCAGAAATAGATTTAATTTGTTCATACCAAATTTCAGAGGACTGGAGAGCTGGTATCAAATTGATTTATTGATAACACTCTCTGTGTGTGTGTGTGTGTGTGTGTGTGTGTGTGTGTGTGTGTGTGCCCTGTTTCCCTGAAAATAAGACATCCCCTGATAATAAGCCCAGTCAGGCTTTTGAGCACATGCACTAAAATAAACCTCCCCCTGAAAATAAGCCCTCCCTGAAAATATTTAAATGCAGAGCTGGAAATCAGGTAAGATGGCAAGAGGAGCCCCATCTTATTCCATGTGCCCCAAAATAATAAGACCTCCCCGAAAACAAGGTCAATCTCTTATTTCAGGTTTCAAAAAATCATAAGCAAGGGTATTATTTTGGGGGAAACACAGTATATGTATATATGTGTATGTGTATGTATGTATGTATGTATGTATGTATGTATGTATGTATGTATGTGTGTATGTATGTATGGATAGATAGATAGATAGATAGATAGATAGATAGATAGATAGATAGATAGATAGATAGATAGATAGATAGATAGATAGATACACACATACATACAGTACAGAAAACAGAATTGACATTTTTCTTCAAAGAGAATAGAAAAGAAGATACATCATTGCAAAATGCATGGGACACCAGTAAAGCATATATAAGAGGCTTGATAATGACTTATGCAGGGAAAAGAATACAGAAACATTTTATACAATTCTATCTCCACATCCTTTCTCATTACATGGAGTACTATTTGGGTTTCCCCTTCCTTCCTTCCTTCCTTCCTTCCTTCCTTCCTTCCTTCCTTCCTTCCTTCCTTCCTTCCTTCCTTCCTTCCCATTCTGTTTAACAGTCCTGGATAAATTCCACATCTTCGGACACCTTTTCCAGAGGTTGCCAAAGACCAAACTGATTCCAAAGCAAAGGATTTAGATATTTAAAAAGAGGCTAGCACAAGGTCTGGAAATGAAATCACTACTGACCACAGTCTATTGACTGTTCCTGGCTGAAAAGAATGGACCAGCTACAGAACAAATCTTCTCATCAGCTCTTCAACATAAGAGATATCAAAGATCAAACTCCAGACCTGCTTGCTTCAACCAAGCAGTCAGTGGTAGAAATTTAACATCTGCACCATGTGGTTGGAACATTTGGTAGCAACATCAGACTTTGGAGCAGAAAAAAAAATATTGCAGTTGTTGGGTTTAGGCATCCTCCTTGCTTTATATGAAATGCTGTTCTTCCCAATCGTAGAATGCAAACTGTATTTTAAAAGGCAGTTGCATGAATTCAGAGAGGGCAGATCCATCAAAGGAGGATTAAATTCAAGATAACCTTCACATACCAGCTGAAGGGAACAACATGCCTTATCTCCTAATGTGGAAGCACCCCAGAGTAGATAAAAACAAATTATGTTAAAATTAAATAAATAAATGTTGGGTTCTTTTTTTTTTAACAAAAAGGGTCTTTTTCTCCCCAACCAAAATCAGATTCTAAACTCTTTCATTAAAAGATTCATTAAGAAATGATGATTAAACAATTAATCAGTGGAACAACCCCGCCCACTCTCCCCCCCCCCCACCTCCAGAAGTTGTGAATGCTCCAATACTGGAAGTTTTTAAGAAGATGTTGGATAATCATTTGTCTGAAGTTGTGTAGGGTTTCCTGCCTAAGCAGTGGGTTGGACTAGAAGACCTCCAAGGTCCCTTCTAACACTGTTATTATATTATATTATAACTCTAAGTTATATACTCTTCCTAGGGATGAGAGAATACAACTAGATCATCCAACTGGCTTTGCACTTAAGATGATACTAGAACTCATGGTCTCCTGGATTCTAGTCTGATGCTTTAAACACTATACCAAATGGACTGTCTCTGATTTTCTTACATTTTGCTAAATAATGACTTTGAGATGAGGGAGTAACATGATTAAAAGCTGAGGATGACTATTCTTCTAGCCCACAGGTGTCAAACCTGCCACATCACATTGTAGTCACCTGATGTATAGCAATGTTTTCTCCCCTAACGGAGATGGGGTGGCTATGGCCTGCATGTGAGGCATCCCGCCCGTGGGCCACCATTTGACACCCCTGTTCTAGCCTAACAATTACTGTCCTCATGTCCACAACAATGAATTGAACTGCTTCAGTTCCTAGGTTTCTGCTTTTTTTGGTAACACAGTAAGATAATTACTGTCTTCCTTGATGAAATCCCTCAAAAGGAGTTGACTAAATAATTACTTTACATGATATGTACCTTCCAACAATGAAATCTACACCTGTTTCTGCATAATGAAGCATATGTCTTCAGGTTAACTTTCAAATGAAGAAAGTGCACTTTTTCTAGAAATAATTATTACAGAACTAACTTTTCTGACTAGCAAATAAATTGTGCTTTAAATCATTAAATTGAGTTTTATCATCTAATAACTTAAATCAATTTGATTTAAAAGAAGTCTACCGTGACATATACTTTAAATGTCTATGTACTGATAGGTGCTTTTAGAAATCGTGATTATGTCAGAATATTGAAATACATTGATTTAAAGATTGAATGTCAGGCTGTGGAGAACTGCACCCTTTGGACCGCAGTCTTTCTCTTTTTTTTTTTTTTTGCAAAATTTTTTTATTTTTCCATAATAATTCCCACAATTTGACCAGTGTACAATACAATCACTTATCCAACAATCAGTCCTATACTCAAATTATACTCAGTCAGGGCTGCTCGACTGCCACTCCCCCCTTTAATCCTTTCTTCCCTTCTCATCCTTCTTAAACTTCCCCCACCACCTTCTCCTCGCTTTCCTACTTCCCCTCCTCTTTCCCACTTCTCACTACCATCCTTTCTAACCCTCTATCTTCTCCTTCTTCTCCTCCTCCTATCCTTTCTTCTCCCTCCCTTCTTTCCTCCCTACCCACCTACCTACCTACTTTCTTCCTTCTTTACTCCTCTTTCCTTACCCTTTCCCTTCGGGAGTGTTTGCGGAGCAGTCCCGACATTACACCATTCCAACTTGTTTAATTCTACCATTATTTCTGTACAATGGCAACCAATCAATTTATAGTCTTCCCTTCCCCCCCCCCCCGAGACTTGCCAGAACAGAATACAGGGTATTGTAACTAACAAACATAATCTAAAATATAACATAAAACATATTCCATTTCACACCATCACACTATCAATTCCCTTCTTTCTTAAACTAATACATAATAATTCCTAACTTCACTCAAAAACTAATTGATATTTTTAATCTGATACTTATTTTGGATATAATCAATCCACTTCCTCCATTCCAATATATATTTTTCTTGTGTACAGTCTTTCAAGTAGGCAGAAATTTTGCCATTTCTGCTAAATTTGATACTTTACTAATCCATTCTCCAATTGTAGGTAATTCTTCTTTCTTCCAATATTGTGCAATCAATAATCTTGCAGCAGTTATTAAATTCAGAATCAGTTTTGTCTCTATAACAGTGCAATCTGAGATTATTCCTAATAAAAGAACTGTGGAACAAACTTGATCTTCTTTTTCAAAATGTTCTGCATAATCCACCATATTTTTAATCCAAAAGGCTTTAACTTTTTGCAAGTCCACCATATATGATAATAGGTAGCATCCTCACAATCACATCTCCAACATTTTGCTTTCACATTTGGATACATACATGACAGTTTTTTAGGATCTAAATGCCATCTATAAAACATTTTATAAAAATTTTCTCTTAAATTTTGTGCTTGCGTGAATTTAACATTCCTCACCCAAATTTTTCCCATGTTTCTAACATTATAGGTTGTTGAAAATTTTGTGCCCATTTTACCATACAATCTTTAACCAACTCCATTTCTGAATCAATTTCAACCAATACATTATATAATCTCTTTATATGCTGTTGACCTTGATCTTTTATTTGTTTTACCAGATTATCATCACTTTGCCTTATACCAATTTTCTGATCTATTTTCCATCTAGATTGCAATTGTCCATACTGGAACCATGTATAATTTCTTCCTTCATCCCTCAATTTCTCCTAGATTTCAACTGTAATTCCCCTTTTCCATAGTCAAAAGCTCTTTGTAAGTGATAACTTCCATTTTTTGTAATATATTTATATTCTCTATCATATGTCTGGGGATGGTCCATATTGGTATCTTTCCATCTAACTTATATTGATATTTTTTCCAAATCCTCAACAACGCACTTCTGACCATATTATTCTTAAATGTCTTATCAATTTCTTGTCATATATTACATATGCATGCCATCCATATAACAAACCATAACCTTCTATATTCAAAATCCTTTCCTCTGTTAAATTAATCCAATCAGAAATTAAAGTTAAAACAACTGCATCATAGTACAATTTCAAATTAGGCATTTTTAAACCCCCTCTTTCCCTAACGTCTTGCATTATTTTTAACTTTATCCTCGGTTTTTTACCCTTCCATACAAATTTATTAATCCCTTTTTGCCATTCTTGTAAATTTGCATCTTTCTTCAAAATTGGAATCATTTGAAACAAAAATAAAAATCTAGGCAAAACATTCATTTTTATAGCTGCCACTCTTCCCAACAATGATAATTGTAACTTCTTCCATTTCTCCATTTCTTTAATTACTTTTCCCCACAATACCTCATAATTGTTTTATATAATTTTACATTCGATGCTGTAATGTATACTCCTAAGTATTTAACCTTTTTAACTACTTCATATCCAGTTATTCTTTCTAATTCTTCCCTCTGATGTGTATTCATATTTTTAATTATCATTTTTGACTTCTGTTGATTCACTTTAAACCCAGATACCTTACTATACTGATCAATTGTCTCCATCAAATATACAGCTGAATGTATTGGTTGAGATAAAGAAACAACCAAATCATCTGCAAACGCTCTTAATTTATAATCTTGATTTTTAATTCTAATTCCTTTTATTCGATCTAAACCACGTATCTTACTCAATAATATTTCCAAAGTTAGAATGAATAATAATGGTGACAAGGGACATCCTTGTCTAGTCCCTTTCTCAATCTTGAAAGATTCTGTTAATCCACCATTTACTATTATTTGAGCTGTTTGCTTTTGATATATAGCCTTAATTGCTTGTATAAAAATAATCCCCAAATTGCATTTTTCTATTACTTTAAACAAAACTGCCAATCCAATCTATCAAAAGCTTTTCGGCATCCAAAAAGAGGAATGCTGCTGAAACCTGGCTGTTTCCTTCCAAATATTCAAGTAAATTTACAATTTGTCTCATATTATATCTCATCTGTCTCCCCTTAATAAATCCTGATTGGTCATTATGAATTAATTGATTCATCAGTGGCATCAATCTATTCGCTAGTATCTTAGCAAATATCTTATAATCAGTATTTAAAAGCGATATTGGCCTATAATTCTCTGGTTTAACACCATCTCGATCTTCTTTAGGTATTAATGAAATAAAAGCTGTCCTCCATGAAGGAGGAGCTTCTCCTCCCCTTTGTATTCTGTTAAATAACTCCTTAAGTGGTACAATCATCTCATTTTGTAAATTTTTATAATAAGTAGTTGTCAAGCCATCTGTACCTGGTGCTTTATTCGCTTTAAGCTGCTTAATTGCAAACACTATTTCCTCTGAAGAAATTAATTGATTCAACTCTTCCCTTTGATCTACTGTAATTTCTAAAATACCGTGGTCCTGTAAATATCTATCTATATCTTTATCACTAATCACATCTCTAGAATATAACTTAGTATAATATTCTAAAAAAGCTTTTTTAATCAAATTTTGCTGATATACTTCCTTACCTCTATATTCTATTTTATCAATTATCGTCGTTTCTGTTTCTTTCTTAATAAATATGCTAACCACCTTCCAGGTTTATTAGAATTATTAAACAAATTATGTCTTACATATTGTAAATTAGTTGCCACCTGATCTGCCATTAACATATTAAATTGACCTCTTAATATATTTATTGACTCTTTTGTTTTACTATCTCCTGGATTGCCTACCAATAACTGCTCCTTCCTTTTAATTTCCTCTTCTAGTTCTTTTCGCCTTTTGTGCAGTCTATTTCTATATTTATTATTCATCTCTAATAAAATTCCCCTCATATAAGCTTTACTGGTGTCCCAAACTATCTCTATAGGTGTCCCTTTATCCATGTTCAAAGAAAAAAATTCCTTCATTAGAGTTTTACATTCATTTACATTTTGTTCATATTTAAACAAGTTCTCATTCATCCTCCACGACCTCCTGGCCTCTTTTTCCCGATCTAACTCAATCCATACCGGGCTATGATCAGACAAGGTTCTAGAACAAATTTTTGTCTTCTTCACTCTGAAAAACAAATCATTAGTAATTAAAATGAAATCAATCCTAGAAAAAGATTGATGTCTGTCAGAAAAAAATGTAAAATCTCTCTTTTCATTGCGTTCTCGCCATACATCTCTCAATTCTAAATCTTCCATCAAATCAAAGAATGCCTTTGGCAGTTTTACACGATTGGAAATATTTCTAAGACTTCTTTTATCTTTCTGGGTATCCATCACTCCATTCCAATCACCCATTAATATATAAGTTTTATAATCCCAAGATGTTATTCTTTTATGTAAAAACTTATAAAATTTTTCTTGTTGTTGATTTGGTGCATAAACACCTATTAAAAGTATTTTCTCCTTCAATAAAAGTTCAATAGCAATATATCTTCCTTGATTATCCGCTTCAATTAATGTTGCAGATAAATTACTCTTTATATAAACAACTAGTCCATTCTTCTTTTCTGTAGCAGATGCAACAAAATGTATTCCCAATTTGAATTTATCAAATATTTCTGGTCTAATGTTCTAATATGTGTTTCTTGTAAACATACAATGTCATTTTAAATTGCTTCAAATAATGAAATATCTTTCTTCTCTTTTGTGGTGAGTTTAATCCATTGACATTCCAAGATAAAGTCTAATTGCCATTATCAGCAATCGGAAACTTTTGAAGCACCAGCCGCAAATCATATCTTTCTTTGGGCCTTGCTCCTCCACTGTTTCCGTCTTGGTAATAGCAGATTGAGCCTGTTGACCCTTTTCTTCTTGTTCCTTGCGTTTGACAGCTGCTCTTGTCATCCTTGGCTCTTTTGGAATCTCTGATCCCATCTTAGACACATCCAACGCTTGTAAACGGTCTTCTTCCATTACTATCACTTCTTTTTCTTTAATTTCACCTTCCTTTCTCCTACCATCCGGAGATGGTGGACTTCAACCTTAAGCACATAAGCATAAAACTCTTGTGCTTTACTGACTGTATTAAGACGATGTGCTTTCCTTCATAGTAAACTATTATACCAATTGGGATGTCCCATCTATACTCAATCTGACGTTTTTAAGTTCGTTCACCAAAAAGCAAACTCCTTCCTACCTCTCAACATTTTGGGGAATTTCCTTTAGTATTAAAATATCTTGGCGGTTGCTTGAATCTTGTCTCCTTTAAAAAAAGCTTGTAAAATCTCATTTCTCACTGTTCTAGTAGTAAAATAAATAACAATGTCTCTGGGAAGATTTCTTTGTCTTGCTATCCAGGAATTCACACGATAAATTTTATCAATATAAAATGCCACATCTACTGGCGAACTGCCAAAATCTCTGCAAAGGCCTCCGAAAAATTTGCTTCAAATTCTCATTTTACATTCTTTTAGTCCACGGATTCGTAAAGCAAGTTCCATTGCTCTATATTGTACCAAAACAATTTCATCATCAACTTTATCCATTTTACTTTGAACTGCCTCAATCTCATTTTCCAATTTTAAATTAACTTTCTTTATTTCTTCTACTTCCTGCTCCAATAAAATCACATTTGATGCCAGACCCTGTACTGCTGACACCAAACCTTCTTTAACTTCTTTATTTCCAGTCTGAATTTCTAACATCTGTTTTTCATCTCTGACATTTCTTCTGTAATTAATTTAAACTTATCCTCTATCTGGGAAGTTTGCCAATTCATAGCATCGTTAAGAGATTCTTTCATAAATTCTTTCAGGTTATCCTGAAGTGCTTCCAAATTTAGTGATTTTGTATCTGCTGTATGTGCTGGAGAGACTCACGGTGTTAATGTTCCTGGGTTTTGTAGCAGTTGACTTTAATTGTTTTGCTGCCATCTCTTAAAATTTCTCTTTAACTTAATATTACGTATAAACCTTTTAAGTCTTTTTTTTTTCCAGTCTCAGTATCTCTTCTCCCTTCTCATTACAATGTTTAAAAAAAAAAAAAATTTCCAGCTGGCCTCAGCAATAAACAACAGACAGTGAGACTTGTAACACTTTCGTTTTCAACTGTGTAGCTCATTAAAGAACGATCGCCATTTTCACTTTGAAGTCAGATCCAAAACTTAAAAAAAAAAATAACAGGGAATTGATTGATTACTTGCTTTTATAATTAGAGCTCTCCTGTTTCTGTTCAGTCCGGTATTATCTTCTTTAAGTTAAAATTGGTCCCGGCTAATATTACGTATAAACCTTTTAAGTCTTTTTTTTTTTTTAAATCAGTCTCAATATCTCGATCTCTTCTCCCTTCTCATTACAATGTTTAAAAAAAATTTCCAGCTGGCCTTCAGCAATAAACAGCAAACAGAGAATTGTAACACTTTCGTTTTCAACTGCGTAGCTCATTAAAGAACGATCGCCATTTTCACTTTGAAGTCAAATCCAAAACTTAAAAAAAAAAATAACAGGGAATTGATTGATTACTTGCTTTTATAATTAGAGCTCTCCTGTTTCTGTTCAGTCCGGTATTATCTTCTTTAAGTTAAAATTGGTCCCGGAAGTTGGTCGCGGCAATTAGGTCTGCCGGAGCAGGAAAAAAGCCTCAGATCTGGAGCACTTTGAAGTTCTGAGGGGGCTTAACCCTTCGAGCCCCCTGGTATCTTCCAGGAGCTCTAGGGAAGCTCTACCTCTGCTTCTTTTGCTCACCACCGCTTCTTCTCCCGAAGAGGGGGGTTTCCGAACTGCTGGACAGCTGATTGTCGCTGTCTTAGCAGTCCAACATGATCCAGAGGTTGGTGACCAGAAAGATCACCTCCATTGCCAACGGAGCCAACCAGGAAGTCCGACCGCAGTCTTTCTCAATGCAGTACTTGATCCTAATGACTGTAAGTTTCAAGGAATATTTTTTCTCTGGAAACCTTGTTTTTTTTTTTTTTTTCTATTTTTTATTATTATCTCTTTTATTCATTAAACATGAAACTCAGTCAATTGATGTGTCACAAATACCATTGACGGGTTGCTGCCAGCATCCTAGGTATCAACCAAGTATCTTCTTAAAATACTGTGTATGATGTTCCGAGTAGCACAGTTTTTTGCAGTTCTGCTGCTATTATTGCAGGAAGCTGCAATTTCTTGATGTGTTTTGTAAAATTCTTGGACATGGTTCCTAGTGCCCTGATGACAATGGGTATCACTGTTACATGTTTCATCCATAGCCATGTAGTTTTGATGGCCAGTTCGCAATATTTTGTGATTTTTTTCCAGTTCTTTTTCTTCGACTCTGGCTTCTCCTGGAACAGCAATATCAATAAACTGTATGCTTCGACTCTCAATAACGATGATGATGATGATGATGATGATGATGATGATGATGATGATGATGATGGTATCAGTCAGTCAATTAGCACCAGCATTTTTGAATGTTAAATTGACTAAGTTTCATGCTTAATGAATAAAGTAAATATTTTATCAAATTTGTATAGTTACCCATTAAGAAAAATCACTCTGTTGAATAAAAGAACCATATGTATAAAAACAAATATAACATTTTTAATAAAAGATAAAATCCATGTTAAAAGATAAATATTATTAAAATGAATATAGAAACCCTAGGCAAAGGAAAGAAAAAATGGCTACCTCAGCACTATATAGCCTGGAAAATTAGAGTTTGCCAATTCTAACTGAATCAACAAGGAAACTAAATGAAACATTATTTGTTGTTGAAAAATGATCTTTTTTTCCTCTAAAGGCATCAGTTAAGCCAGCTACCTGTGATGGATTTCTGTACTGGTCAGGATTTGATCAGATGGTTTCTTATGTTCTGTGATGTTATGATTATATTATATATTTTCTCTTGAAAAATAAGCATCAGTGGGTTATCATGTCTTCATAATATCAAGGTTTGATTACTGCACAGTGTATTATTTAGAGATACTAGTGATTATTTCATTAGATTCACTTAACACCTGTCTCGCATTCCAAAGTCAGTTTTTGTTTCATTTTAGGATTTAATCCAAGGTGTTGATTTTAACATACAAAAGCTTATAAAGTCTAAATAGTTGTAGAAATGGTAGAGTATAATTTTACGGTTTTACTATGCATAGGCAGGAAGTAAGAATGCAGAGGGTATAATCATTTGGAAATTTAATCATGTTTCGAGGAGTGCAGGACAGGTAATCAAGGTGAAATAGAGCTAAAGGACAGAAAAATGGGGCCATTGAATTCACCCAGGAGGCCATCCAGGGCCAAAACGGGGCCTCCAAGTAGCCTAGGAGGCCATTCCTTGAGTTAGAAGGTTATAAAAGGGAGGAAAAATAAAATATTTTACCTTTCAGGCTTGCAGGATTCTGCTACTAGCCTATGTCAATAAGTTATAGTTCTAGTCTTCTTATGGAGTCAATTTCTTGTTCTGGTCTCTCTCATAAGGTGATCAAGTAGATCAAGTAAGTATTAAAAAATAACAGATTTTTATAAATTTTTATAAATTTATAAAAACCATGTATGCAGAGGTGTGGTTCCATGTCATGAAAACCACCCCACCCCACCCCCACCCAGTCCTCCAAGGTCAAATCCAATCCTGATGTGGCCCTCAATGAAATTGAGTTTGACACCCTTGGTCTACATTGAATTTATTTTATTTTTTTCTAGGATTTAAAAGCTTATACCAATCCTCCTCAACCCAGTGCCTTGGATAAGCCTGATAGGAGTGGTAGTCAAACATATTGGATTGATACTAAACAGGTTATCTTGTTTTCTCTTTTCAGCACAGAGGGTTGCAGAATGTAACAGGTTATTGGAACAAAGTAAATAAAATAAAATAAATCATGAAAATAAAAATAAGGGCCTCTGGTGGCTCAACAGACTAATGCAGTCTGTTATTAACACAGCTGCTTGCAATTACTGCAAGTTCAAGTCCCACCAGGCCCAAGGTTGACTCAGCCTTCCATCCTTTATAAGGTAGGTAAAATGAGGACCCAGATTGTTGGGGGCAATAAAAAGTTGACTTTGTATATAATATACAAATAGGATGAAGACTATTGCTTAACACAATATAAGCCGCCCTGAGTCTTCAGAGAAGGGCGGGATATAAATTCAAATAAAAATAAAAAAATAAAAAAATAAAAAATAAATAAATCATGTTTCCAACCTGGAAACAATCTAGAAACATTTTCTTTTTCACATTTATTCACTATCACTGTTATTGCTCCAATCTCCAGTTACTCGTGTATCCCTCTTCCCCTGCTGCCCCCTACGCTCTTGCTGCTGCTTTCTCTTAAACATGTGATCCAAGCAATAACTAATAATAGAATGGCACTAGATAACTGTCTTACATATAGGAAAAAAGAACCCAAACACTAAGTACTCGCTTGATGGACATTACCTCACAGATGACCCCCATCCCGTTAAAGACCTTGGAGTTTTCATGTCAAATGATCTAAGTGCCAAAGCCCACTGCAAATACATAGCAAAAAAGGCTCTAAGAATTGTAAACCTAATCTTGCGTAGCTTCTTTTCCAAAAACACTACACTACTAACCAGAGCATATAAAACATTTGCTAGACCAATTCTAGAATACAGCTCACCTGTTTGGAACCCTCACCATATCTCTGACATCAGTACAATTGAACGTTTCCAGAAATATTTTACAAGAAGAGTTCTCCATTCCTCTGCAAACAACAAAATACCTTATCCCACTAGACTTGAAATCCTGGGCTTGGAAAACTTGGAACTCCGTCGCCTTCAACAAGACCTAAGTTTAACTCATAGAATCATCTATTGTAATGTCCTTCCTGTCAAAGACTACTTCAGCTTTAATTGCAATAATACAAGAGCAAGCAATAGATTTAAACTTAATGTCAACCGCTTTAATCTAGATTGCAGAAAATATGACTTCTGTAACAGAATCATCAGTGCTTGGAATACTTTACCTGACTCTGTGGTCTCTTCTCATAATCCTAAAAGCTTTAACCAAAAACTTTCTACTATTGACCTCACCCCATTCCTAAGAGGACCATAAGGGGCGTGCATAAGCGCACAAACGTGCCTACCGTTCCATATATTGTTGTGACAAAATAAATAAATAAATAAATAAAATAAATAAACTGCTGAAATTTGAGTTATATGCTGTTGCCACTGAAGGTAAACAATACTGATTTATAGAAAGACTGCTGCTCCCTAGACAAGACATCTAGGGTGGCAAAGGCAGTGGCTGGGGTGATCATATTTAATCAGAAAGGTCAACAAATCTTCTTGAGTAGGAGGGAGAAAAATCTTCCAGCTCTCTCCTTAATGATCCACTAAAGATTACTAACATAGGATCAGCTGTCACTACTAATTAACAATGAATTTCATTCCCTCTTTTGGCTTTTCTCTCATTGTTGTGAATCTCTAACCTCCACTCTGGGGTCAGACTCGCTGAAAATCATACTAAATTAGCAAATTAATTTAATGTTTATATTAGAATATGAAATAAAATCAGAAAAATAATGATCGGCTTGGTGCAATCTTTTGGAGGCCAGAGAAATGAAAAGTAGGAAGTTAAGCTCCAAGGGGTAGCTGTATGGCATGCATTAAATCATCCAGAGGCTTGGAAAATGTAAGAATGACCTATTCATTCTGAATTTGCAACTTTCCAGAAAACAGCTTGCCAATCAGCATAAACCTTTTCCACTTTTCAGTCTGCTTCTAGGAATATGAATGCTTAAACTGTCTGGTCCAATTTTGAATGATAAATTCGTGGAAGTTGGGCTTGGGAAGGTTGGGGGTTGAATTTAATAAACTGTATGAGATTGCCCCAGATCTGTTCAATTTGTTTTCAGACCTGTAAAAAGAATTATAACTGTACAAGTATGTTTGAAGAGAAAGGGCTTCCTCCTCTCCCCTGTGCTTCCTGGAATGACCAAGAATCACATAGTCATCCCAACAGAACTCTCTGTTCTACAAATGGTGGGATCAGTGGTGGGATTCAAGTAATTTAACAACCGGTTCTCTGCCCTAATGATTTCTTCCAACAACCAGTTTGCCAAACTGCTCAGAAAGTTAACAACCAGTTCTCCCGAAGTGGTGCGAACTGGCTGAATCCCACCACTGGGTGGGATGCTCCCATAGCTATCCAGGCCTTTTTAACATTCAAACTATGATAGAAGAGACTGTGTCTTCAACTTGGGTGTCTCCCAGATGGTTGAACATCAAGTGCAGCTAAGAATTCTCACATCGTAGTTTGTAGATCTGAAACATATGCAGATTGGGAAAAGCTATTTCAAAGCTTTTAAACTAGGTATAATCTTTGCCTGTTCCTAGATTGTTCTTTTGAGTTATAATGGAACAACTACAAAAAATTATTCTGATCCATATCTCTTCCACCAAGAATCTATTAAAACGTCAATACTCACTTCCACCATGATTCTGGGCGGAATTCATTTTAATATTAATTCCTTAATCCCAATTTCTATTTTAGCCCATAATAATATGTTAAAAAAGTTAAGAGCTGAATTTTCTCAAGGCAGAGATATTAGTTATATCAGTCACTGACAATCATCCAGCAGAGAAGCTCAGAGCAAAAGTCAGTTAAACAGCCAAAGGGAGGAGAGAAAGAAATACCAGCCTTAAACTGCACTAGGTACAAAAATGCAGTTGTACTATCATGTTGAACAGATGACAGTCCATCATTTTATTACAGGTAGTCCTTGACTTACAACAGTTCCGGTCACCACAATATAAAAATGATATAGAGACTCTGAAAAAAGTGTAGAAAAGAGCAACAGAAAGATTAGGGGGTGGAGGCTAAAACATACAAGGAATGGTTCCTGGAATTGGGTATGTCTAGTCTATTTAGAAGAAGGACTAGGGGAGACATGATAGCAATATTCCAATATTTGAGGGGCTCCTATGAAAATGAAGGGGTCAAATTATTTTCCAAAGCACCAAAAGACAAGACAAAAATCAATGGATGGAAACTAACCAAAGGGAGAAGCAAACTAGAACTAAGGAGAAATTTCTTATTGGTGAGCTCAAATAAACAGATTGGTTTAACTTTTGGAGGCTTTAAAAAAAGAGACTGGACAGCCATTTATCTAAAATAGTATAGGGTCTCCTATTTGAGCCAGGGGTTGGACTAGAAGACCTCCAAGATCCCTTCCAACCCTATTATTCTATGTTCTAATGACTGTTCGAAGTTACAATGGCACTGAAAAAGTGACTTATGACTATTTTTTTCACACTTATGATCATTGCAGCATTCCCATCAGTGGTGGGTTGCTACCGGTTCTCATCGGTTCATGAGAACTAGTAGTAAAAATATTTAGTTCGCAGAACCGGTAGTAAAAGATGGCTGGCCACGCCCCTGAACCGATCGCCGGTCGCTCGCCCTAGCTGCCATGTTTGTTGCTGCCCTACCACCCCCTCTGCCGCCGCCACTGCCACTGCTGCCCCCCCGCCCCAACTGCTGCCCCGCCGCCCCCACTGCTGCTGCTGCCCCGCTGCCTCCAGGCATCTTCAAACTTGCCTCCTTTAAGACTTGTGGACCAATCAACTCCCAGAGCTTTGCTGGCTGAGGAACTCTGAGAGTTGAAGTCCACAAGTCTTAAAGGAGCCACCCCCCCTGCCACCTCCCTTGTTCATTTTCTGCCTCGCTCGCTTGCTGCTCAGCTGGAGGTCGCTTGCTACACTGGAGCCGACGTGAAGGGCAAGCGCACCGTCATGAGGTGACGCTCAAGCGGGGGCTCCCCTTCTGAAAGGTCAGGGGGTTTCCAGGGAAGGAGGCCTGCGGGGGCTACGCTGATCCGGGAGGCGCACACAGTGCTGCTCCCCTTTTCTCAAACAGCTGGCCAGGGCAGGGGGGGGTAGGGTTGGGCTGCGGGGAGTGGCTGGCTCTGGAGGGCATCCAGGGAGAGAGAGAAAAGAGAGAGAGAGAGAGAAGAGGAAGGAAGGACCACAAACCCTGGCACTAGACTTGGCTTCAGAAGATGCTTTGAAACAGGACAGCAATCTGGGGCTAGAAGGGACCTTAGAGGCCATCTAGTCCAACCCCCTGCTCCAGCAGGAAACCTTCTATCGTCTGGATTATTTTGGTGCCTTTAACAGAGAGGAAAATTGCCAGAAAGGAGGAGTTTGCTAGGACAAGGCTGCCATGCAGAGGAAGGCAGAGATAATCCTTGTCTTATGACCAGAATTGAGTCCAAAATTTTGGTTGCTAAGCAAGAGTATTGTTAAGTGAGTTTCACCACATTTTACTCAATCCATGATCTCTCCTAGCTCTAACAGTCATGTGCAAGTTAGGGAAGAACATCTGAAGTGTGTGTAATGTTCTAAATGTACAGAAGTTATAGTTAAATGTGTGGCAGAAAGTGGACTCTAGGTGTGTTTTTCCAAATGTAGTAAGTGAGGTTGAATGTGTATAGTTTTAGAAGAGGGGTGTGTGTCTGTGTATGTACATACAGTATACATATAGTAGATAATGTATCTTTTTGTGTGCCTATACACGCTATACTATGTAATATGTATGTACACATATGGCATATATACATAGGATTTAATAGTATATTTTGGATGTTCAGTAATAGTAAATAAATAGACAGGGAAATTGACGTCAGTGACATCAACCTTTGATGTGAGTGACATCAAGTTGGCCACACCCACCCAGTCACATGACCACCAAACAGCGCTTACCCAGTCACATGACCAAGCCACGCCCACTGTCATATGACCATCAAGCAACACCCACAAAATAAGCCACACCCACAGAACCAGTAGTAAAAAAAATTAGAACCCACCCCTGATTCCCAAGGTCATGTGATCAAAATTTGGATGCTATCCCAGGGTCATGTGATCCCTTTTTGCCAACTTCTGACAAGCAAAGTCAATTTGTGAACTTAACAACTGTGTTATTAATAAGTTAACTTAACTATGGATTAACAGAATCTTTCAAGATTGAGAAAGGGACTAGACAAGGATGTCCCTTGTCACCATTATTATTCATTCTAACTTTGGAAATATTATTGAGTAAGATACGTGGTTTAGATCGAATAAAAGGAATTAGAATTAAAAATCAAGATTATAAATTAAGAGCGTTTGCAGATGATTTGGTTGTTTCTTTATCTCAACCAATACATTCAGCTGTATATTTGATGGAGACAATTGATCAGTATAGTAAGGTATCTGGGTTTAAAGTGAATCAACAGAAGACAAAAATGATAATTAAAAATATGAATACACATCAGAGGGAAGAATTAGAAAGAATAACTGGATATGAAGTAGTTAAAAAGGTTAAATACTTAGGAGTATACATTACAGCATCGAATGTAAAATTATATAAAAACAATTATGAGGTATTGTGGGAAAAGTAATTAAAGAAATGGAGAAATGGAAGAAGTTACAATTATCATTGTTGGGAAGAGTGGCAGCTATAAAATGAATGTTTTGCCTAGATTTTTATTTTTGTTTCAAATGATTCCAATTTTGAAGAAAGATGCAAATTTACAAGAATGGCAAAAGGATTAATAAATTTGTATGGAAGGGTAAAAAACCGAGGATAAAGTTAAAAATAATGCAAGACGTTAGGGAAAGAGGGGGTTTAAAAATGCCTAATTTGAAATTGTACTATGATGCAGTTGTTTTAACTTTAATTTCTGATTGGATTAATTTAACAGAGGAAAGGATTTTGAATATAGAAGGTTATGGTTTGTTATATGGATGGCACGCATATGTAATATATGACAAGAAAATTGATAAGACATTTAAGAATAATATGGTCAGAAGTGCGTTGTTGAGGATTTGGAAAAAATATCAATATAAGTTAGATGGAAAGATACCAATATGGACCATCCCCAGACATATGATAGAGAATATAAATATATTACAAAAAATGGAAGTTATCACTTACAAAGAGCTTTTGACTATGGAAAAGGGGAATTACAGTTGAAATCTAGGGAGAAATTGAGGATGAAGGAAGAAATTATACATGGTTCCAGTATGGACAATTGCAATCTAGATGGAAAATAGATCAGAAAATTGGTATAAGGCAAAGTGATGATAATCTGGTAAAACAAATAAAAGATCAAGGTCAACAGCATATAAAGAGATTATATAATGTATTGGTTGAAATTGATTCAGAAATGGAGTTGGTTAAAGATTGTATGGTAAAATGGGCACAAAATTTTCAACAACCTATAATGTTAGAAACATGGGAAAAATTTGGGTGAGGAATGTTAAATTCACAAGCACAAAATTTAAGAGAAAATTTTATAAAATGTTTTATAGATGGCATTTAGATCCTAAAAACTGTCATGTATGTATCCAAATGTGAAAGCAAAATGTTGGAGATGTGATTGTGAGGATGCTACCTATTATCATATATGGTGGACTTGCAAAAAGTTAAAGCCTTTTGGATTAAAAATATGGTGGATTATGCAGAACATTTTGAAAAAGAAGATCAAGTTTGTTCCACAGTTCTTTTTATTAGGAATAATCTCAGATTGCACTGTTATAGAGACAAAACTGATTCTGAATTTAATAACTGCTGCAAGATTATTGATTGCACAATATTGGAAGAAAGAAGACTTACCTACAATTGGAGAATGGATTAGTAAAGTATCAAATTTAGCAGAAATGGCAAAAATTTCTGCCTACTTGAAAGACTGTACACAAGAAAAATATATATTGGAATGGAGGAAGTGGATTGATTATATTCAAAATAAGTATCAGATTAAAAAATATCAATTAGTTTTTGAGTGAAGTTAGGAATTATTATGTATTAGTTTAAGAAAGAAGGGAATTGATAGTGTGATGGTGTGAAATGGAATATGTTTTATGTTATATTTTAGATTATGTTTGTTAGTTACAATACCCTGTATTCTGTTCTGGGAAGTCTCGGGGAAGGAGGCGGGAAGGGAAGACTATAAATTGATTGGTTGCCATTGTACAGGAATAATGGTAGAATTAAACAAGTTGGAATGGTGTAATGTCGGGACTGCTCGGCAAACACTCCCGAAGGGAAAGGAAAGAGGAGTAAAGAAGGAAGAAAGTAGGTAGGTAGGTGGGTAGGGAGGAAAGAAGGAGGAGAAGAAAGGATAGGAGGAGGAGAAGAAGGAGATAGAGGGTTAGAAAGGATGGTAGGGAGAACTGGGAAAGAGGAGGGGAAGTAGGAAAGCGAGGAGAAGGTGGTGGGGGAAGTTTAAGAAGGATGAGAAGGGAAGAAAGGATTAAAGGGGGGAGTGGCAGTCGAGCAGCCCTGACTGAGTATAATTTGAGTATAGGACTGATTGTTGGATAAGTGATTGTATTGTACACTGGTCAAATTGTGGGAATTATTATGGAAAAATAAAAAAATTTTGCAAAAAAAAAAAAAAAAAGTTAACTTAATAACTGCATTGATTCACTAGGCAAGAAAGGTGGTAAAATGGGGAAATATTTACTTAACATCTATCTCATTTAGCAACAGAAATTTTGGGCTCAATTGTAGTTGTAAATTGAGAATTACCTGTAGTGTCTTCCTACTATGTTGCTAAAATTCTTACTTTGTCTTTGTCTAAGAGTTTTAAGCCAAGCCTACTCCATATTTGCCCAATTAAATATCTGGGAAATTCTGCTGAGTCTTCCCTGATGCCCATTTGACACTTGAAAGCCCTCATTAGTGAGTTGCAGACAGTTGCAGACAGAAAAAAAAACCCCAACAAAACCAAGAACAGGAGCTACTTTGGGTCATTCCCTAGACAGGCCATTCAGCAAATCTCGTGTCTAATATCAGCATACTATAAACATATCTAAGAAGATAGTATGGCATTAGGTGTTCAAATCCAGTTTGTTACAAAATCAAGTTACAATAGCAGCCACACCTTTGCTCAGATGGAACTTAGTTCTATTAAAAGCAATTGTATATGTTTATGAAAACCCCACTCCTTTCTAGCACTGAAGGTGTTACCTAATTGGGTAATAAAACACCTGCAGGGAAACAACCAAGCCTAGAGAGTACCAATGACCTCACAGTCCATCCCTGAACCCCTACAAATATTCTCTTCTATTAGTATTATGTCTATCAATGCTGACCCTTTCATACGGCTTCCAGCCATGTCAATCATCTCCTGTCCATCTTTCTTTCTTGGTGTTCAATCTTCTCTCCATTCCCATGAATAAAGCCCTTTGGCCTGAGGAAACTGCCTATGTCTTAAAACATCACTTCCAAAAACACATATACAGCACAAGTCTTTTTTCTTTTTTGGCTGCCAGGAAGACTGGAAAGACATGCACATTTCCAAACGTCAACAAACTGACCTTAGCTCTGGAGAAGGCACTTTGTTCTCTAGCAATGTGTACCAATTAGTCTGTGAGCAAATTATAGCTGAAGGAAGGGTTGGTGATCTTCTGGCATGATGGAAAGGAATACGGTAGTTTTTGATATAAACTGCTTACTGTAATCTCATTACGCAATGAAATATAGAAAGGCTGGAAACAGAATTCTTAAAGACTAAGAATTCTAAATTTGTAAAGGGGAGGGAAGAAGATCTTGTATTTCAGTCATAGTCCAATTAAACAATAAGAGACAGAGAGTGAGATTTCCAGGTCAACTAACAGCAAGTTCAAAATAAGTTAAAAATTACCTTTCTGTTATAGCTGAAGAGCTACCTCTTAAAATGTGTCAGTTTATCTAAAATTGTAAGTAACAGGGTATGACTGTGGATGTCTAGCAAAGAAAAATCTATCAGTTCTAAAAGATGCCCTGATCTAAATGAACAAAATTGATAAAATGAACAAAGTTGATAAAATGTTGATAAAGTAACTAGGAACTCCTTTGAAAAGAGGAGTTATAATGATGTATAAGTCAGTCTCAATAACATATATACAAAAATAGAATAAAAGAGCAAGAAATAGTACTGATTCTGAATTAGAGGACCAACTATATCTCACATTAGAAAAATTATTTAATCTGTTTCCTAAATTGCAAAAGAGTTTGCAATAAACATGCTAATATAAATAACCAGAGGTCTTCAGAATGGAAAGTAAATTCAGCTACCTTTAAGACTAGGGCAATTTATTTGATTTCTGTAAATATGTTTGAAAGAATTTGATGGTAATTCATATATTTTACTTAGGAAATAATTGCCGTTTAATTCCCAGGAGAATTAATGCTTCCAGGGAAAGCCCTGTATGAATAGAAATTAGTGCAGTGTTTCTCAGTCTCCACCACTTTAAGAGGTGTGGACCACAACTCCCAAATTCCCCATCCATTACTTTGGTTGGGGAATTCCTGGAATTGAAATGCATGCATCTTAAAGTTGCTGAGGTTGAGAAAAACCATGTTAGTGAAACAAGAGTTCATATCCCTCAGTGCACATATTAAGTTTATCTCTAAATTAAATGATAACATCCATTCCCAGGCTATGCCTCATGGAGATGCAATTTACTTAGAGGACTGTCTTTGGTATATAGTCATCAAAAGTTCAGGATTTATTTTATACTGACAAAGTTATAACAGGTATTACATTATGCACAATAATGAAGCTGGTCTACGAACTTCACATGATTTTAGGGCTGCAAGTCTGTACTGAACTCCTCTCATGAGAAAAGGACGTTGAAGCCAATATGTTTTTTGAAAATTTTGCTTGAAATGTCCAGCATAGCTATGCTAGGCAATATAGATGCTTATGGTTTTGATGAGAAGATCACACTTAAAATACTTTGCTTTCTCAGTCTTGAATCATTGACATACCAATTACTCAGTCTGGGACTTTTTGCAAATATTGCATTCTTAGGCCTGCATTAATTAACCTACAAAGATTTCTTTCTGCAATGTGCAATCAATTTTGACATAACACTCCTTATTTCAACAGGAGATTGCAATAGGGAACTTCATCATCTGTGTAAAAAGCACTGAATGATAATGGTTGACCAAGTTTGGTGGGTGCTTTAAATAAGCTAAATGCTCAACTAATTGGCTTTTATTGATATTTTACAAGAAGGAATCCAGAATACAACTTTATTTTCCCTTCTCCTATGAGTTGGATTTCCTCCTTAAGGTGGCCTAATTTATTATCCTGGATTATGCATTCACTGTTGTTATATCTTTTATTCATAGAGAAAATCCATCTATGTAGCCACTAAGGCAAGTCAACAATGACTTGATGGCACACAATCAATCTCATTTATAGATGAGAGTAAGTAGATGTCAATTAATTGTGGAGACCTTAAGTTTAGCCCAAGCTCTGTTTTAGAAGTGAGATTGAAAACATATTTAAAATCCACAAATGCAATAATCAATTGTGCTTGACAGAAATATTTCTCAACCAAATGCTGTTACACAAAACCCATTGCTTAACAACTGGTTCTGATGGTGATCTGTTATTCCTGTTCCTCAAATCCACCCTAGGTACTTCCAGGTATATGTCTGGAATATAATATTAACAATATTTGGAAGACTGAAAAGGACACAGCTTGCTGCTTTTCTTATGAACTAGAATAATTATCACTAATAAGAACAACCAATTCTTACAAGTAAAGACAGATTAGTCAATGAATGGTGGCCCATCAGCCCAAGTTGGTTCTAATCATGTCCAATGGAATCAATTCATCCTCTGGAGATTTCCTTGCTTTAAAAACATTTCATCTGTTATCTGGCAATTTCAGGGAATAAAACTGAAGATCAAAAGGATAAAGAGAAAACATCCAGTTCTACTTTGGTGAGACGCTTCCTCATGTACAACATGAAAAGATTGCAGGCTTTTTGGTTGAGGGATTTAGAGGCAAGTTTCTTGTGAATTCTCCGTGGAAGTTTGATATAAAAGTATCACAAGCTTCTTTGGGCAGTAATATGGTCATTTTGATCACTGTGGGCATGTTTGATTAATTCCTGCATCAGAAGGAATTAATGGACTATTGCAAAGACTGTACAAATTCATCACAGCAAAGAAGAACCTGATTGGTTTAACTTGGCTAAAACAATGCAGTCTGAATATCTTAAAATATGTCCGTTTGTTGTTGCCATGAAAGGCCTGATTTCCATATCAAACATAAGTTTTCCTTAGTGTCTTCTGCAAATAGGTCAGTTTTAAGGTCAGAATTAATAAAGATAGAGTTGTCGATTAGACTATAGCAAGCAACGGTTCCAGAACAAGAATTCTTCATGTATTATGAAAAGTAGATGTAAAGCCTCCTTGAAGTCAAGATTAATTCCTGGTGACTTGCTGGTCACCATAGTTCATGTAGGGTTTTTTTTGGTATGACAATAGCGTGGTTCGCTTTTGTTTGTTCATATTTTATCATGTAGAAACAGCCCTGAGATTTCTTGATTGTCTCTTATTCATATACAAATTAGGACCGAGCTGGTTCATCTTTCAATTCTTAATAGAAGGGAGCAAATTTTAGGGGATGAGATTTCACATGTTTAATTATGGGAGGGTTAGTTTATGAGAAGATGTAAGATGCAGTGAGTAGAATTATTTTCTGTTTCCCCCCCCCTAATTAGGACATGAGGGTATTGTAATCATTTTAAACTATGTTCAGTTTATTTTAGGCATTCTACAGATTCTATGGCTGTTCCTTCAACCTGGAGGCAAGCCATACCACTGATACTTATCAAAATATAATTACATAGGATATGTGAAATAGAAAATACTTTTTGAGGCATATGGAGTTAATTATTATTAAACAGGACTTTATGAGCCAAAGTGGCGCAGCAGTTAGAATGCAGTATTGCAGGTTGACTCTGCCCACAGCCAGGAGTTCAATCGTGACTGATTCAAAGTTGACTCAGGTTTCTATCTTTCCGAGGTCAATAAAATGAGGACCCAGATTGTTGGAGGCAATATGCTGACTCTGTAAACCACTTAAAGAGGGCTGCAAATGACTATGAAGCAGGATATAAGTCTGAGTGCTATTGTTATTGTTATTATTATCTCCACTGGAACTAAAATAACAAAGAAAAAAAATTAAAATTGATAGAGCATGTAACCAGTTTTGTTTTGTGATTTCACTGTATCTGCCCCACTGTACCCCTAAACCCATTATGCCATTTTCTACCTTCCCAGTTGAACTTCGTGTTCAACTCTCAGCTTAGACACAAAACTTACTGAGTGTCCTTCGAGCAGCTAAACTGAGTTGACTTTACAAGGTTGTTGCAAGGCTATAGCAAACGTGCATGTGGCATTTGAGTTAGTTATAAAATATCATGTTAAAAATAAAAAAGACTTGAGTTATTAATAAAAAATAATCAGGGTTAAGGGTGGGTTAAAAATAAATTAAAAATTGCTTCTTGGAGGAAAGGTGAGAAATGGAGATATTAAATGTCTAACTAATTGCTGGATGTTTGCTGCAATATGTTTGTCTGCTATGCCTAAAGGGTTTCTAAATTACAGTAGGGTGTAAATTGTTCTCCCCTCATTGGATTGATGTTCTCATCTAAAATGACACAGTTATGCCACAGATAATTCTATAACTCACTGTGTATGGTTCTGTGTATACTTAACTCAGGGAACTGACTCCAAGCTAATTATTTATTTTTGCCTGATAAAAATCTGTTAATTATTTGTGTAACTCATTAGGCTTACAATGTATTCTCGCACATGATTAAACAATGAGTTTAGTTCAGCAACAGCTTATTCTCTGGGGAAAAGATTGAAGCCCCTTCCATGATTTGACCCCAAACTGTAAATGGCATCTCGGCATGAGCAACAATTCCCTGTAAAGAGAGATAATTCTATTCTGAGTACTGGAGTCACTGAAATTTAATTAACAGAACAATATTAATTAATGCTATACTTGTAACCAGCCTTTTCTATGAAGAAGTGGTTTATCTTTCCCAGCAACCTTGTGGAGGTTAGGAGGTGTGAAAAACTCTCAGGAGGCGGTGAAGGGAATGGAGAATGTAGATTTCAACGGTCAAGAGATAAGAGGAGAGTTAGTTGAAGTATTATCTTATAAATGGCAACTCGGCCTAAGGTGCCCAGAAATATAGGAAGAAGAGTTTCAAGTCACTGAAAGAGATGCTGCCTTAATGAATTCAATATAAATGAGGGTTGGAAATTCTTCTTGCAGGATTCTGAATTTACCCCAAGACTCACATTAAAGATATTTTACTGAAGTCATCATCATCATAAAAAAAAAGTTGCCTACTCCTAAAATAGCTGCTGAATACCACGAGGAGCAATATAGACTGATAACCAAAAATCTGAATAGCCGTCATCAGCACCAGTAAAGACCTGAACCAGGACAAAGCACCACACAAAACGTGGAATCTCTGAGGTCTTGTAGTACAATCCCCTGCTCAAGGCAGAAGCCTCCCAGGCTAATGATTGCCCAGTCTATTTTTGCATTGGAGCACCCACAATTCCAGGGAACAAGCTGTTTCATCAATTAATTGTTCTTCACCGTCAGAAAATTTCTCCTTACTTCTAGGTTGGATCTCTCTTTAATAAGTTTCCATCTATTACTTCTTGTCCTGCTCTCTGGCATTCTGGAGAATAAATCAATCCCCTCTTCTCTATGACAGTCCCACTAACCCTTCTCTTTAATAAGCTAGACCAGGGGTGTCAAATCAAGGCCCAGGGGCTGGATCAGGCATGTGAGATTCTTAGATCTGGCCCATGGGTCCACCCTGGAAACAGCAAAAGACCAGCCTGTGGTGCTTCTGAGTGATTTTCCTGCACTCTATTTTAGGCCATAGCGGCCTCCTGTAGCCCTCTGCTAGTGAAAATGGAGTTTGGGAAGGCTGCACGCAGCCCGCTCAGGCTTCGTTTTCAGCTGCAATGGCTTCTCAACCCTCTGCCAGTGAAAACAGAGCCCAGGCAGGACACGTGTACTCCCCCGAGCTCCTCGATGAGTGACGTTGAGCTGACCACACACACACCCAGCCACCCAGCCACCCCCCCAAGGTCAAATACAACCCTGATGCACCCCTCAATGAAATCAAGTTTGACATCCCTGGGCTAGACATAGCGAATTCCTAAGACTTAGCACATCTAAGTCCTTCCCCAACCAAATATCCCAGAAAGATAGCTTAGGACTCAAGCAAAACTGCCTTGTCTAATTTTTGGCATTCCTGGTAGTTTAGAATAGAACAGAACAGAACAGAACAGAACAGAACAGAACAGAACAGAACAGAACAGAATAGAATAGAATAGAATAGAATAGAATAGAATAGAATAGAATATTTTATTGGCCAAGTGTGATTGGACACAGAAGGAATTTGTCTTGGTGCATATGCTCTCTGTACATAAAAGAAAAGATACATTCATTCAGAATCATAAGGTACAACACTAAATGATAGTCATAGAGTACCAATAAGCAATCAGGAAACAATATCAATATAAATTGTAAGGATACAAGCAACAAAGTTACAGTCATACTGTTAGATTCGGGCAATAACGAGGCAGGAGACCAGGATAGTGACAACAGCTCTTTACTATATGGTGAACCCAGCAACCCGGGCTGGGAAAAACCTCTCCTTAAATACAGTTTAGCCGGAGGCTTCAACCAATCAGCAACGTGCTTGTTTCCCGCCAAAATATTTAAAGATACATTACACTCCTTCCCTCCCAGAAAGCACTTTACCATTATTTACATGATATTTACATATTATTTTTCAACGTAATCACGCAAGTAGACTGGGCGTCTCCTGACTCTTTCGGACCTGCGCAATTCATTCTCTGGGAGAGAGTCGAGCTGACCGGAGGGACTGTTTGTTCCTCTCAGCTCCTCCTCTGGGCCATCCGGCCCTGGATTATTTGCAGAGTCGTCCCTGCTGTTTTCTGATGGAACCTGTTGGCGTCGCTGGACCTCCTGGAACTCAGATAAGTCCCGCGTTTGCCCCGGGTTTGAGTCAGCTGTGGATTCAAACATTGTATAGTCAGGGCCTGTTTCGTCTAATTCGGATTGTTCGGTTATGCGTTTTCTTATTTGGTCTATGTGGCGTTTCCATACCCGGCCATCCTTTATCTCCACTAAGTATGATTTGGGACCTGTTATTTCTAGGATTTTTCCTGCTAACCAGGTCGGGCCTTCGCTATAGTTGTGTGCCCACACTCGGTCGCCTATTTCCATCCCTCTTGTCTTACCGAGTGCCCCCTTGTACCCGTCTGGTGTGTAGTTCGGGTTTAAACGGTCTAGTGGGCACCTGAGCTTCCGACCCATTAATAACTCTGCTGGGCTTCTGCCAGTTGTGACACAGGGGGTTCTGTGTTGGACGGCCAGGAAGGTATCGATTTTTGTTTGCCAGTCGCCTGGCTTGATTCTGGATAATGCCTCTTTTGCGCTCCGGACGGAACGTTCTGCAAGGCCGTTCGTCGCAGGGTGGAAAGGCGCCGAGAGGACATGTCGGATGCCCTCCTCTGCCAAGTACCCCTCAAACTGTGTTGCCGTGAATTGCGGGCCGTTATCGGATACTAACGTGTCGGGCAACCCATGGGTTACAAATAGGTGCCGTAGGACTGAGATCACTGCCTCGGCTGTCATGGATCTCATGAGAATGATTTCCAGCCATTTGGAGTAGGCATCGACTACCACCAGAAAGGTTTGGCCGTGGAAGGGGCCGGCAAAATCAATGTGGATTCTAGACCAGGGCCCTTGGGGTCTCTCCCATTCCCGAACCGGGGCCGTTGGGGGTAGCGGTCTGGACTCCTGGCAGGCCTGGCATTTCCCTACCCTCTCAGCAATTTCCGAGTCCATTAAGGGCCACCACATAGCTTCTCGCTAGACCCTTCATCCTCACGATCCCTGGGTGACCTTCGTGAAGGAGATCCAACACCCTTTTCCTCAATTTCTCTGGGATCACCACTCGATCCCCCCATAGCAGGCACCCCCCTTGAGCCGAAAGTTCCCCTCGTTTCTTTACAAACTCTTTAAAACGCTCGCCCGGCGCAGCGGGCCACCCTCTTTGTACCCAACCAAGTACAGTTCGTATTATAATGTCTTTATACGAAGCCCGAGCCACCTCTTTGGATGTGACTGGGCCAGAGTCCAAAGAGTCAATTAGCAGAACTGGTATTCCTGGAGTGGGGTCTTCAATAGTCTCTGGTAATGGGCATCTGCTCAGTGCATCTGCGTGCCCTAAATCTTTTCCTGGCCGGTGTAGCAATTTGTAAGAATACGCTGCCAGGAAGATAGTCCATCGGGTCAGTCTTGGCGAAAGTGCCACGGGCGTTGGGCGGTCGCCTGCCAGCAAACCTAGCAAGGGTCTATGGTCCGTGATGATTTCAAAATCACGACCAAATACGTACTCATGAAATTTCTTTACCCCTGCGACTATAGCCAAGGCTTCCTTATCAAGCTGGCTATAGTTCCTTTCAGTTGATGACATGGTTCGGGAGTAGTATGCAATGGGGGCTTCTGTGCCATTAGGTAACCTGTGGCTGAGCACAGCCCCCACCCCGTAGGGAGACGCATCACAACTTAACACTAGAGGTAGTGTGCCATTATACTGGATAAGGAGGCTATCACTCGTTAGGAGATTTTTTACCCCTTCGAATGCCCTAGCTTCCGCCTTTCCCCAAGACCATGCAGCCGTCTTAGCTAATAATTTATGCAGCGGCTCTGCTACTGTTGCCTTATTCCTTAAGAATACTGCGTAGAAGTTGACCAGACCCAAGAACGCCTGTAACTCCGTTTTGTTCTTGGGCACCGGGGCCTTCCTGATGGCCCGTACCTTGCTTTCAGTGGGGTGAATCCCTTCCCTGTCTATCCGGTAGCCCAGGAATTCCACAGACTCAACCCCGATCTGGCACTTGTTTAGTTTAACCGTGAGACCGGCAGACCGGAAAATGCCCAAAACCTTTCGCAGCCTCGCCCCTAATTCCTCTAGATTTTCAGCGGATACCAGTACATCGTCAAAGTATGGTACCACCCCTGGTAATCCCTGCAATAGCCGCTCCATCAGGTTCTGAAATAACCCTGGAGCCACACTAACCCCAAACTGTAACCGGGTACACTTAAAAGCCCCTCTGTGAGTCACAATTGTTTGCGCTTCGGCTGTGCTGCTGTCTACGGGCAGCTGTTGGTAGGCTTGGGCCAGGTCTAGCTTTGCAAAAACTTGCCCTTGCCCCATTGAATGCAGTAAGTGCTGTACCACCGGAACGGGGTAAGCACTCTTTTGCAACGCTTTGTTAAGCGTTGCCTTGTAATCAGCGCAAATCCGGACCGATCCGTCCGGTTTGACTGGGGTGACTATGGGGGTCTCCCATTTAGCGTGGTCAACTGGCACTAGAATCCCCTGGTTCACTAGCTTGTCCAGTTCCCGGTCAATCCTGGGCTTTAGGGCGAACGGGACCCTCCTAGCCTTTAGGCGGATAGGGGCAACTTGGGGGTCTAAATTAAAGGATATAGGGGTCCCCTTGTACTTGCCCAGGCAGTCTTTGAAAACGTCCCCAAACTCCTTCGTGAGTGTCTCTTTGAGGTCGACTTCGTTTCTGAAGACTCCGGTCACTCCCATGCCCAATGCTCGGAACCAGTCCAGTCCCAACAAGCTTGGCAGGGTCCCATCGACGATGGTGATGGGCAGAGTTTTCTTGTAGTGTCCATATTCGACGTGGACGGACGTTACCCCTCGAACAGGGATGCGATTCCCCTGGTAGTCCTGTACTTTTAGTCTTTGTGGTTGCAGCTTGCGCTTTGCGATGGCCGGTAAGGCTCTCACGAGGTTGTCCCAGGACATGATCGTGATTGATGAGCCGGTGTCCACCTCCAGTCGGCACGGCACCCCCTCAATCTTTGCTTTTGTGAAGATTTTCTTTTCTAGGCGAGTTGATGCGTGACCCACTCTCACGACAGTTTGGTTTAATTTCGCGCCTTTTTTAAACTGACCACTCGCGGGCCGCTTCGTCGTTCCCGCGCTCTGATTGGCTGGTTTGAATTTTTTGGCGGGAAGGTTGGGGAGCTCGACAAACCTGTGCTAGGTGCCCCTTCCTTTCGCATCGCCAACATGTTGCATCTTTAAATCTGCATTGTTGTCGTTGGTGTTGCCCTCCGCAACTCGCGCATTCGCCCCAATCGTCTTTCTCCGGCCTCCCGGTGTGGAAGACTCCTTCCTCGTCCTCCCCCTCCGATTCGGCCTGGACCTCTTTACTGTGGACCGGGGTTGATTTCGCGCCAGCCGTTGGTGTGACCTGCTTTTGTAAGGTCTCTGCCGCTTGGGTGGACATCTCGTGAGCCCTGGCTTCGTCCAGGGCGTTTGCCAGCATTAGATTGCTTTTAGCCAGCAGCCGCCTCCGCAAACGGATGTCCCTGACCCCGCGGATGAGTTGCTCCAGCAATGCCTCGTCCAAATCTCGGTATTCACAATGTTTTGAGGCTTTTCTTAGGGCGGCCATGTATGCACTAATGGACTCGCCTTCTTGCTGTCTGCGCTCCCCAAATTCAAACCGTTGCACATACTTGGATGGCATCGGTGCGAAATGCGCTTTCAGCAGAGTTTGTAGAGTTTGCCACGGTACCGACTGTACCGGCGTTGGCTCAGCCAGGGATTCTGCGGTGTCGAACACTTCTGGACCGCAGTGGCTCAGAAAATAGGCTCGTTTCCTGTTGTCGGAAACCCCTTGAAGTTCGTTTGCTTCGAGGAAACACTCGAAGCGAGCCATGTATGACCCCCATTTCTCTTTGGCTGGGTCGAATGGCGCTGGCGGTGTGTAGCCGGACATCGCTGCTTTCCGCCCTTGTTTTGCTGGGTTCGCGTCTTCCTGGTGAGTTCAGCTCTTTTCCTGGCGCTCTTAGCCTCGAGATCCCACCTTCGTCGTCAGTGTTAGATTCGGGCAATAACGAGGCAGGAGACCAGGATAGTGACAACAGCTCTTTACTATATGGTGAACCCAGCAACCCGGGCTGGGAAAAACCTCTCCTTAAATACAGTTTAGCCGGTGGCTTCAACCAATCAGCAACGTGCTTGTTTCCCGCCAAAATATTTAAAGATACATTACACATACAGTCAAAAGTGGAAGGAGATGGGTGATGGGAACGATGAGAAGATTAATAGCAGTGCAGATTTAGTCAATAGTTTGACAGTGTTGAGGGAATTATTTGTTTAGCAGAGTGATGGCATTTGGGGAAAAAAACTGTTCTTGTGTCTAGTTGTTCTGGTGTGCAGTGCTCTATAGCATTATTTTAAGGGTAGGAGTTGAAATATGCTGACCCTGTAAACCACTTAGAGAGGGCTGTAAAGCACTATGAAGTAGGATATAAGATTACTTTCTATTGCTATCTTCTTTACAGACTGAGTATCTACTTGAATCTCCCTGACTCTTGTCTAACATCTTAACTACTACCCAACACAATTTTCCATTTATCATTTGTACTTCCAGTCAGCAAGGCTGTCAAATTTCTTCCTTTTTCTGCCATTTTGGGAAACATTTCCATTCTTGAATAGCAGTTAAGGGAGAACTAAGTGTCTCTGAATGTGGCTGTTATCTACTCAATGAAAAATTGCCCTTGCTTCCCTTTACACCTTCTATTTGCTGGAAGGGCCAAAGTATAAATTTTCCTTCCCTCTTGCTTCAGCCTCCAAAGGCTGACATCTGCAGTTAAAGGACTGAATTTCTTCTCTGTCTTTTTCTTTTTAAAAAATAGAAACTAATAATCAAGGTAGCTTAAAAATGGGGCTACCCTATTGCATATGTTGGAAAAAGCATTTTATACATCATAAGACTGTAAAGACTCTATAACTAATCTAGTGTCTTTTCTCTGTCTTCAAATCACCCTCTTACTAATTTCTACACAATTTCTACACCACCAGCCAGGCTGTTTTTAGAAAGGCAATTGGGAGGGAAGGAAAAAAATTGAAAATGGTGGCTACAACCACATAACAAGAGCCTCTTTTTATGTATATAGATACTCTTGCTTATTTTTAAACCCTCATTCATCTCAAGAGAAAAAAGATCTTCAGAATAGAAACATGCCTAGCTCTGAGCAATTTCTTCACTTACCCTGCTTCATATATAAAACCCTATTTTATAAATTTAAAAAGATTTTCTGTAAATTCTGAGTTTCTGTGAATTGGTGGGTACGTGTGTGTGTGTGTGTGTGTGTGTGTATATGTATGTATGTATGTATGTATGTATATATATATATATATATATATATATATATATATATATATATATATATATATATATATATATATATATATATATATATATATATATATAAAACATTCTTGGGTTGTTGTTTCTCCCGTGTAAAATTGGAAGTGTCTTGGCGGCGTTTTAAGTCTCATTCGTCATCTTCAGGCTTCAGCTTCGTGCTTCTGGGAGCAATGTGTGATCGCAGCTTCGTCGAAACGTCGCCAAGACACTTCCAATTTTACACGGGAGAAAACCCGAATATATATATATATATATATAAAAACATTCTTGGGTTGTTGTTTTTGCTGTGGCAAAGCGTTAATGAATAATATCTATTTTATGGGTGTTAGTCAATAATCAGTGCTATTTGTCCTTGGAGCACTCATTGAAACTGTATTACTGTATACGTAGGAGGCCTGCATGGAAATTTCATCAGAATGCTCTCCTTTTGGCTTCAGTGGTAATTTAAATCATCGTGTTTTCCAGGCCTCTTTGCTATTTTTGGTAGCAGGGAAAACTATATGCTGCATAAACTCCTTTATTAGAAGTTCTTCTTGATTGCTCCATTGGGGAAGCTGTCAAGCTGAGTATAATACTGATGGATGACCACTGTTGTATGTCCCCTGGGCCTGGCACTCGGATAAACTGCTTTGGAAAAAGGCAGTTCCATTTAGCCATCACTGCAAACCTAAAGGGGCTGTTCACCAACTGAACTGCCATGTACTATTCACATTGTAATGTGACTCAGGCTATGCCTCTATTACATTAGGGAAGCAACTTCATCTCCTATACATTATATTGTGCTGAAAACTGCTTTCTGACGTTCTGAACATTTTCTTCCTCTGCAAAATAAATTTCTGCTTTTCTGCTTCATTTACTTTGTAAACTTTCCTACCCTCTGGAAGTCTTTCTGTGTTTGGGGTTTTCCCCCCTATAGTGGAGATGTGTTCTGTTTTCCCCCCAACACTCCCAAGAAAAAGTCAGTCAAAGGCCTTCTGCCAACAGTTTATTTACACTTGGCCGGGTTCCTTTTGGCACAGAAATGTTCTGGCCACATTTCCCCACGCACCTGCCAAAATCTCTGAAACAGTCTGTTACCGAGGTAACCAGGAAATTACAGATAAAGCAAAAGTCACTCACAAAGAGATTCTTTCATCCATGAAACAGATTGCCCACGAAATTCGCAGCTTTGTCCAACACAAAGCGCCACAAAGCTCCTCCTCCTGCTTTTATCCCTTGTGGGTGTCGCTCCGTGACTCAGCATTCCCTGGGCCTGCCCCACCTTTTCCTCTGCTGCACGTGCTGATCACGTCTTTGCAGTCTCGCATCGAGCCAAGATTGGTCTTAGGGCGTTGCCAAATCAGAAGAAGGCCCGGGGAATCAGGCCTTGTCAGCCCCTCCTCCTCCTCCTGGGGTGGTGCCAGGGAGGAAGAGGGCCCAGGGGAAGCAGGCCTTGCCAGGTCCTCCTCATCACTCTCTGATTCATCCTCCTCCAGGAGGCCAAGTCCTGGAGCCTGGGTCGCAACAATGTTGTGGGGCCGGGATAGCTCAGGCAATAGAGAAGCCTGTTATTAGAACACAAAGCCTGCAATTACTGCAGGTTCGAGCCTGGCCCAAGGTTGACTCAGCCTTCCACCCTTTATAAGGTAGGTAAAATGAGGACCCAGATTGTTGGGGGGGCAATAAGTTGACTTTGTAAAAAAAAAATATACAAATAGAATGAGACTATTGCCTTATACATTGTAAGCCGCCCTGAGTCTTCGGAGAAGGGCGGGGTATAAATGTAAAAAAAAAAAAAAGATGTTGCTTTTCATGCTAACATCGCCATCTGTCTATGGAGATTCTCAGTCATCCAGATTAACAGATTAACAGAGTTGGAAGGGACTTTATAGGTCATCTAGTCCAATCCCCCACTCAAGTAGGAGACCCTACACCATTTCTGATAAATGGCAGTCCAATCTTTTCTTGAAAGTCTCAAATGATGAAGCTCCCACAACTTCCGAAGACGAGCTATTCCCATGGCTAATTGTTCTCACTGTCAGAAAGTTCCTCCTCATTTCTAGGTCGAATCTCTCCATGGTCAGTTTCCTCCATTATTCCTTGTCTGGCCTTCAGGTGCTTTCAAAAATAGCTTGACCCTTTCTTCTCTGTGGCAGCCCCTCAAATACTGCTATCATTTCTCCCCTGGTCCTTTTCTTCACTAGACTAGCCATGCCCAGTTCCTGTAACCGTTCTTCATATGTTTTAGTCTCCAGTCCCCTAATCATCCTGGTTTCTCTCCTCTGCACTTTTTCTAGTGTCTAAATATATTTTTTATAGTGTGGTGACCAAAACTGGATGCAGTACTCTAGGTGTGATCTTACTACGGCTTTATAGAGTGGTATTAGTACCTCACTTGATCTTGATTGTATCTCTCTGTTAATGCAATTTAGGATTTCATTGGCGTTTTTGGCTGCCGCTGCACACTGCTCCAGGTCATGGTTGTCCCAAAGGTGCTTTTTCAAAAGTCAACTGGACTTTCTTTGTTTTTTTTCCCCTTGAAGATGTTTCACTTCTTATCCAAGAAGCGAAACATCTTTAAGGGAGAAAAAAAAAATGAAGAAAGAAAGTCCAATTTTTAGAAAAGCACCTTTGGGACAGCACCTCCATCACTTTGCAACCTCCATGGCTGTTCATGCTTTCCCTTGGGATCATCCTTATAGGCTGCAGGTTGCTTGAAGGATTCTAAAAAATTCTACAGGTTGCTTGAAGGATTCTAAAAAATTTAAAAAAAATTTTTTTTTAGAATTCCGGTCTGATGGCTACAAACCTCAACAGAAGAAAAGAAGTGTACCCAAAGGTACTTTTTCAAAAGGCAACTGTTTTTCTTAAAGATGTTCTGCTTCTCATCCAAGAAGCTGCTTCTGTTCTTCAGTCAGAATTGAAGAAGCTTCTTGGATGAGAAGTGAAATGTCTTTAAGAAAAAACAAAGTCCAAGTTTTTGGGGTTTTTGTGTTTTTGTTTTTTTGTTTTTTGAAAAAGCATCTTTGGGACAACCATGACCTGGATGGATGACTGAGAATCTCCATAGGCAGAAGAATTATCAGTCTGCCTTAGTGTTGTTGTTGTTGTTACTGATCTTAATGGAATATTGTTAGGGTTCTAATTTTAGTTTTTATTTCATGCTTTGTTGTAATTTACCTTGAGTGATGGAAAGTAGACTGTATACAAATGTTATTATAAAGACATAAGTTATCCCTCAGGCGCCAAAAGCTGTTTCCAATTAAAGTAATAAGAGTCGGAAAACCCTCATTCCTAAGTAACTCAGAATCTCTGGCCCTTCAGACTTCTTGCTGTCTTTTCAGTTTTCTGTAGCTAATGATGGAAAAATAATAGCAGCGGTCAGAGTGTTTCAATCACTTGTTTTTTTTTCCATGGCTTTCTCTTTGCATTACTAATACTTCTCTAATTGGGATCCTTAGAGCATATTTGCATATTTAGCATGGGCAATGCCTCCTTATTTCCAAGCTTAATTGAAGCAGAGCATTCGTTCCTTTATCCTTCATTAGAAATCCAAGGATGCTACAGCTGATCCAGCAGAAAATCCATTATTTCAGGGTTTTGTTTTTTTTCTTTTTTCTGCATGTTCATAATTTGTTTATAAGTTTCTGGCTTTCATGCTGGGCAGAACAGGATTCAGATGATTACCAAGTTCCCATCAGACATGTCATCTGTTAAGGCAAGGAGGGTAGCAGCCAGCTTGAGAAAGCAGCAGAAATCATAGAAGGAGAAGATACCATATAGCACCATGATAGAGCGAAGAAGACTTGGTAATGAATCAGTGTTGACTGCAGTTCTCCTGGCAAGATTTCAGGACTGGTTTGTCATTTCCACTTTTCTAGGGCAAAGAGAGCATGACTGGCTCAAGGTCACCCAGCTGTCTTTGAGTGTAAAGCAGAAGTAGAATTCACTCACCCAGTTTCTAGCCTGGTGCCTTAATCACTGCAACAAATTGACTTTCGTATATATGTATGTATGTATGTGGAGATGATAGCTAACTTAGCTCACTAGCTAGCTAGATGATGATAGAGAGATGGATAGATGAGAGATAAATACAGTAGACTGATACAGTAGATAGATGATAGATAGATAGATAGATAGATAGATAGATAGATAGATAGATAGATAGATAGATAGATAGATAGATAATAGATAGATAATCTAGAAAAAGAAGAAAAAGAAAGAGGGAAGAATAGAATTGGATGGACAGAAAAAGTAGCTTTCAGGAAAGGAAAAAAATGATGAGAAGTATTTAGAAAGTTTAGAATAATCTCATTTAACCAGTGGTATCTAGAGGGGGTTCTAAAAAAGTCAAAATGGCAATCACAACTACAAGTTTAGAGAATAGAATAGAATAGAATAGAATAGAATAGAATAGAATAGAGTAGAGTAGAGTAGAGTAGAGTAGAGTAGAATAGAATAGAATAGAATAGAATAGAATAGAATAGAATAGAATAGAATAGAATAGAATAGAACAAGTTGGAAGGGACCTTGGAGGTCTTCTAGTCCAGCCACCTGCTCGAACAGGACAACCTATACCATTTCAGATAAGATGGCAATTAAAGCCTCTCTTCCTTTTTAGATAAGGGGATTAGGAAACCTCTTCATACTTCTTACAATAAACTTAAAAAATGATTGCCACATGAAGTAGTGAGTTTTTCTTTGCTCAAAGTTTTGAAATAGATTGGATGGTTACTTGCCTGATACTAGTGGATCCTGCATGAGCAGTGGTTAGACAAGACAATCTCTAGGACAATCTCCAACTACATATTGTAAGAAATTTCACAGAAATTCTAAAGTGCTCTGAGAATATCAAAGAATCAGAAATAGGTATTTCACAGGAAGGGAACAAAAGTGGAGGAAATGTTTACACACTGCTTTAATCTAAAGGTCCTCTTATTTTGTAAGCTGCTTAGACTGAAGTAGAATAGAATAGAATAACAGAGTTGGAAGCAGGGCTGAAATCCAGCAGGTTCTGACAGGTTTTGAAGAACTGGCAGTGGAAATTTTGAGCAGTTCGGAGAACTGGCAAATACCACCTCTAGCTGGCCCCAAAGTGGGATGGGAATGGAGATTTTGCAATATCCTTCTGCCAGGAGTGGGAAGGGAATGGAGATTTTGCAGTATCCTTCCCCTGCCATGCCTAGCAAGCCACACCACGTCCACCAAACCACGCCACAGAACCGGAAGTAAAAAAAATTGGATTTCACCACTGGTTGGAAGGGACCTTGGTGGTCTTCTAGTCCAATCCCTGCTCAAGCAACCCTATACCATTTCAGAAGAAAGGTTGTCCACTCTATTCTTAAAAACTTCCAGTGTTGGAGTATTCACAACCTCTGGAGGCAAGTTGTTCCACTGATTAATTTTTCCGACTGTCAGAAAATTTCTTCCTAGTTCTAGATTGCTTCTCTCCTTGATTAATTTCTACCCATTGCTTCTTGTCTTGCCTTCAGGTGCTTTGGAGAATAGCTTGACTCCCTCTTCTTGGTGGCAACCCCTGAGATATTGGAACGCTGCTATCATGTCACCCCTGGTCCTTCTTTTCATTAAACTAAACATATCCGATTCCAGCAACCATTCTTTATATGTATTAGCCTCCAGTCCCTTAATCATCTTTGTTGGTCTTCTCTGCACTCTTTCTAGAGTCTCAACATCTTTTTTTAACAGTAGTTTATAAATTCCTAAACAAATAAAAAGGAAGAGGTTGAACTTCCCTAATTTCACCCATAGCTTTTCTTATTTCCTCATCATAAACTAGCTGTCATCAGAAAATGCAGTGGTCACAAACTGCACAATTTAAATAAATTTTGTCTTTTGTTAGGCAAACGCTGACCTTGCATGGATTCCTTGCATGAATCGCCATATTCTTCTGCCATGAAAGAGGAAAACAAATTGACTTTATCTAAATTCTCTTCTCTTCTTTTTATCTGGACACGACTTACAGTTACACTAAAATGACTGAATACCATCGTCTTTGTTCCTTGAACTTAACATGCTTCAAATCATTGGCTCTCACAATTGCCCTTTGCCACTCTTTCTGCCAGTCTTTTGATATCCAATTTCATAAGGAACTGCCTTATGAAACACACATTAATATGTTCTAAGCGTAGCCACACAATCACTCTATACTCAGTAAAATATAGGCAGTTTTTTATATTTGCTTCCTTTCATAATAATCCCTGGAGTAGCTTTTCATAATGGCTGACATATTGGGTAGATGGTTTCAATATGTTATATGGCGCAACCCCCCAAATCTTTTTCCTGGTGGATCCCATCAATTCAGACCTTCATATTAGATGCATTATGATGCCCCTCTGAATCCTAAGTTTTACGGCCTCTTCAAATCCAACATGACAGGCATTTATACTCCCAGTCTCCTTAAAAAGAAATGAATGATGTTTTTGATGCACAAAGTTTGTTTGGATGTATATAAAAAATACACATTTGGAGTGGGAGGGAGGAACATAAAATGCAGTTTACTTGTATTGTGATTCTGATTCCTGCTCATGATATTTCAAAAGGAAGATGGACTATCCTTTTACACTGATAACAAAGTCAATGATCTCTCTTTTACAGACTTGGAACCACATAAATTCCTGAATTTGACATCTTACGTTACCACTATCTACTGTTTAAGAGAAGAAAATGGTAAATAAGCCTTCTCTTGGATAGCTCTTTGAATCCATTTGGGCAAAATGGACAGTCAGTTGTTTGAGTGGCATGAAGATTCCTACACTGGATTGGGGATTGGAGTAGAAGACCTACAAGGTCCCTTCCTACAATTCTATGATTCTACGAAATCTGTCTAAGCTACATTAGTTCTACAAGATGAAGGAGGGCTATCCATATAGTGGTGGGGTTGTTTTCCAGAAAATCTGAAAGACGACACAGTGGTCAACCAATTGGAAAAGGTCAATTTGCATTCCAATATCAAAAAAGGAGACTTAACAGAATGTGCAAAGTATTGTAAAACAACCTTAATTTCACATGCTAGCAAAATAATGTTTAAGAATCATCCAACACAGACATGGAAAAAGAGTTGCTAGATGTTCAAGCTAGCTTTAGAAAAGGCCAAGGAACACTACCACTCATGCATGCTGGATAATCAAGGAAGTCAAATCCTCAAAAATAAGTCAATTTTTGCATCATTAATTATAGAAAAGTCTTAGATTGTGTTGATGACATTAAACTGTGGGAAGTTCTCAGAAAAATAGGGGTCCCAGAACATCTCATTGTCCTCATGACATACACAGGTCAGGAAGTCAATCCAGAAATGGTCTTCCTTTATTTATTCAACCTATATGCTGAATATACTTTAAGGGAGGCTGGATTGGAAGAAGATGTCTGTGGTTTTAAAACTGGAGAAAGAAACATCAATAACCTGTACTATGCTGTTGACACTTCCTTGATAGTTGAAAATGAAAAGGAGGAGAGATGTGGTACAAATATGCTGCTAGGGGATACGTGTCTCTTAAAATTCTTTGCGGGGGTTGAAGAGGATTTATTCTGATATATATATATATATTTTCTGAGGTTTTCGCAGGTGTTTGTATGTAGGTCTTTGGTTATTCGGGTTTTCTCCTGCGTAAAATTGGAAGTGTCTTGGCGACGTTTCGACGAAGTCTCATTCGTCATCTTCAGGCTTCAGCTTCGTGCTTCTGGGAAGCACGAAGCATTGCTCCCAGAAGCACGAAGCTGAAGCCTGAAGATGACGAATGAGACTTCGTCAAACGCCGCCAAGACACTTCTAATTTTACGCGGAGAAAACTAATAACCAGACTCATATATATATATATATATATATATATATATATATATATATATATATATATATATATATATATATACATATATATATATATATATATATACACACACACACACACACACACACACACACACACACACATATACATACATACATACACACACATACACACATACATACATACACCTTAATAGATATATTTTGTTTCTTAGTTTTTGAAAAAAAACTCAGAAAAATGTGCTACTATGATTTTGCAATTTGCAGGAGTATCCACAGGGGCAATGAGAGAATCAAGATGATCTACATAGCATGCCATCAAAGTTCTGCCTTCTTTTTGCATATTTCCATACATGAACAAAAAGGAGGGATTTCAGTCTCATGGTTGTGTCTATCACCTTGAATGTTTTATTTAACCTCCTCCCAGCAGACAACCCTAGCAGTTTAACAGCAAAGTGTGATCCTGAATATGGGTCATGGGACATAAAAAGGAGATCGTTTGGCTGGACTCTGTTCTAGGGGATGCCCTTTCTTCAATAGCATTTTGTTTGAGATGTATGTCAGTGGTAGTAGGAATGAAGGTAGTACTGGTGGATGCTTAAACTAACAGGGTTTATGAATGAGGTCGATTGAGCTATTCTTTTTCTTTCTTTCAGTTGCTCCCCCTTTCTTTCTCTCCCTACCCTGTACACTGCCAGACAGATTATTCTTATTTCTATTCTTGTTTTATTTCTATTCACAATTTTAGGGTTAAAGCTTACCCAGCCATATCAGTAATTTTATGAGTAACATGTCCTCTCTGGAATATTTTAGATGGAAGTGTGAGAAGCTAGAAGAATTTGAACTAATATCATGAAAAGTGTTATTAGTACAGTGTTGTGTCTGCACCCCCCGAGCCGGCCCTGCTGCCAGAAAGTGACTTGGACAGTGAGGGGGAAGGGCCTTCAGGACTTACCTCGGGAGCATCAGCTTCCCTGGCTCAGCTCCAGGAGCCAGAAGCAGGCCAGGTGGAAGAAATAATGAGGCCTCCATCCCCTGACTCTTCCCCCCCACACACACTCCAGGCCACACCTGCAGACCCAGCTGACAGCAATCAGGCTTGGTTGAATCCTAGGTTTCGTAGGCAGGAGAGGAGGGAACAACAGAGGCAAGGGTGAGACAGCCCTAGGAAGTGTTGAGTCATGGAGCCATACCCCACAGGATATAAAAGGCAGCAAGAGCTGGTGTGTCTCTTTGTAACAGGCAAATCCACTGATTGACTAGAGCTGAAGTTTGTGACTCACCCGCGTCGTGGAAGATAACGAGGGCTCGTGGAAGACACTGGCTCTTTTGCCGCCAGAGCTGATAGTGCCGGCTAATTAAGCCATCATTTGGACGGAGGCGGAGGAGGACAGAACATATGGGGATACAAAATAATAGGAAACTGGTGCAGAATGCAACATCTGGCATATTGGCATGCCACTCAGTTGCCTTGGTTTCCAGTAGATTTCCAGATGCAATTCAAAGAATTCATTTTAATGGTTAAAATCTCAGATGGCATGACTCATAGGTGTCTACAGGACAGTCTTGTCCTGATAGATTCACCCTCTCCAATGTTCTTGTTCCAGTTGAGAATAGTAAGAGTTCCCCATTTTTGCTAGGTAAGAGCAGGTGGAAGGAGGTTAATAGCAGTTTTTCTCTGGTCCCTGTCCCCAGACAATTGCTTCTTGCTAGAGATTAAATTGACATTCCTTTGGCATTTTTGAAAAACAGATTAACAGAGATGGAAGGGACCTTGGAGATCTTTATTTATTTATTTATTATTTATTTATTATTTAAATTTATATACCGCCCTATCTCCCAAAGGACTCAGGGCGGTTCACAGGCATATAAAACATCAATATACAAAATTAAAATAATCTTTAAAAAACTTATTCCAATGCCCTATCATTAAAAATAGAAATATAAATATTAAAATCAATTTAAAACCCCTATAAAATTTAAAATCTAAGCCAGTCCTGCACAGATGAATAAATGTGTCTTGAGCTCGCGACGGAAGGTTCGAAGGTCCGGAAGTTGACGGAGTCCTGGGGGGAGCTCGTTCCAGAGGGCGGGAGCCCCCACAGAGAAGGCCCTTCCCCTGGGCGTCGCCAGACGACACTGCCTAGCTGACGGCACCCTGAGGAGTCCCTCCCTGTGAGAGCGCATGGGTCGGTGAGAGGTATCTGGTCGCAGTAGGCGGTCCCGTAGATAACCCGGCCCTATGCCATGGAGCGCTTTAAAGATGGTCACCAAAACCTTGAAGCGCACCGGAAGGCCACAGGTAGCCAGTGCAGCCTGCGCAGGATGGGTGTTATCACGGGAGCCACGAGGGCTCCATCTATCACCAGCGCAGCCGCATTCTGGACTAACTGTAGCCTCCGGATGCCCTTCAAGGGAGCCCCATGTAGAGGCGTTGCAGTAATCCAGGCGAGACGTCACGAGGCGTGGTGACCGTGCATAGGGCCTCCCGGTCCAGAAAGGCGCAACTGGCGCACCAGGCGAACCTGGTAGAACGCTCTCCTGGAGCGGCCGTCAAATGATCTTCTAGAGACAGCCGTTCATCCAGGAGGGCGCCTAAGTTGCGCACCCTCTCCATCGGGGCCAATGACTCGCCACCGATGGTCAGCCGGATTTAGCTGACTGTACCGGGATGCCGGCATCCACAGCCACTCTGTCTTGGAGGATTGAGCTTGAGCCTGTTTCTCCCCATCCAGACCCGTCGGCCTCCAGACACCGGGACAGCACTTGATAACCGTTGGGGTGGTCCGGTGTGAAAAGTACAGCTGGGTGTCATCCGCATACAGCTGGTACTTCACACGAAACCACTGATGATCTCACCCAGCGGCTTCATGTAGATGTTAAACAGAAGGCGAGAGAATCGACCCTGCGGCACCCACAAGTGAGGCGCCTCGGGGCCGACCTCTGCCCCTGTCAACACCGACTGCGACCGGTCGGAGAGATAGGAGGAGAACCACCGATAAGCGGTGCCTCCCACTCCCAATCCCTCCCACCGGGCGCAGCAGGATACCATGGTCGATGGTATCGAAAGCCGCTGAGAGGTCTAATAGGACCAGGGCAGAGGAACAACCCCTATCCCTGGCCCTCCAGAGATCATCCACCAACGCGACCAAAGCCGTCTCCGTGCTGTAACCGGGTCGGAAACCGGACTGGAACGGGTCTAGATAGACAGTTTCATCCAGGTGCAAGGAAACTGATATGCCACCATACTCTCTACAACCTTCGCATGAGAGGGTTGGAGACCGGACGATAATTACCTAAAACAGCCGGGTCCAGGGAAGGCTTCTTGAGGAGGGGCCTCACCACCGCCTCTTTCAAGGCGGCCGGAAAGACACCCTCCACCAAAGAAGCGCTCGTAATCGCCTGGAGCCAGCCTCGTGTCACCTCCTGCGTGGCCAGCACCAACCAGGAGGGCACGGGTCCAGTAAACATGTGGTGGCATTCAGCCTCCCCAACAACCTGTCCATGTCCTCGGGAGCGACAGGGTCAAACTCATCCCATACAATGTCACCAAGACCACCCTCAGCCGTCTCACCCGTATCACCGCAATCTTGGTCCAAACCATCCCGAAGCTGAACGATTTTATCGTATAGATAACCGTTAAACTCCTCAGCACGTCCCTGCAACGGGTCATCCCGCTCCCCCTGGTGTAGGAGGGAGCGGGTCACCCGAAACAGGGCGGCTGGGCGGTTATCTGCCGATGCAATGAGGGAGGAGGCGAGGCTCTGCCTCGCTTCCCTCATTGCCACTAGGTAAGCCCTAGTATAGGACTTCACTAGTGTCCGATCAGCTTCTGAACGGCTAGACCTCCAGGAACTCTCTAGGCGTCTTCTCCGGCGCTTCATCCCTCTCAGCTCCTCGGAGAACCAAGGAGCTGGTTGGGACCTGCGCCGGGTCAGAGGCCGCAAAGGCACGACCCGGTCTAAGGCCCCCGCCGCGGCCCGTTCCCAGGCCGCAACAAGTTCCTCAGCCGAGCCGTGAGCCAGACCCTCAGGAAATGGCCCAAGCTCCGTCCGGAACCCCTCCGGGTCCATCAGGCGCCTGGGACGGAACCAACGTGTCGGCTCCGTCTCCCTGCGGTGGTGAATGGCGGTCAGAAAGTCCAGACGAAGAGAGTGATCTGACCATGACAAAGGTTCAATGACTATTTCCTTTAAGTCCAGATCTCTCAACCACTGACCAGAGACAAAATCAGGTCCAGAGTGCCACCCCAACGTGAGTAGGGCCATCAACTACTTGGGTCAGGTCCAAGGCCGTCATGGAAGCCATGAACTCCCGAGCTACCGTCGATGACGAGCCGGACGATGGCAAGTTAAAGTCCCCCACGACTAAAAGTCTGGGGGTCTCAACTGCCACCCCAGCAAGCACCTCCAGGAGCTCGGGCAGGGCAGCTGTCACGTAGCAAGGAGCCAGGTACGCCACCAGCAAGCCCATCTGACATCTATGACCCCATCTCACAAGAGGATTCGCACCCGGCAATCTGAGGTACAGTGGTCTCCTCGGCTCTAGACTCTCTCTACTCACAACCCCCACCCCACCACCCCTACCCTGGCCCCTCAGCTGATGAAATGCTCGCAAACCCGCTGCACACATCTGAACAAGGGTCACGCCCCCTTCTGGGCCCGACCAGGTCTCCGTAATGCCCATAAGGACCGCGGCACCCCTGAATAAGATCGTGAATTAGGGGGCCTTATTGGCCACGGACCGTGCATTGCATAACATCAGCCAAGGCCAGGGCCCTGAGGATCCTGACCATCCGGGAACGGGAGAAGTTTGAGGGCTCGGGCGCGCGATCGCCTGTAAGCATCGAGCGCACCCCTAACACGATATGAGCCCCACTTCCGCCATATCTGCCTCCCCTTACCGTGGAAATAGCACCACCCTCGACCAATGGAACACCGACTCCCCATGACCCTTGGACCCGCCCACCCCGCCACGAGCATGTGCAGGAACTGGACTCCCCGACGGGTTACCCCAACACCCACCCCTCCTCCCACCCCCAACCCAAGCCCGCCGGTTTCCTCCCCTTAAAATCCCCTTTAAAACTCCCCTTAAAAAATCTATTAAAACAGCCAATTAAAAAACCCCTAAGCCTCCTATTTTTCGCATGCCACCTCTCGGGACTCCAAAGCCCGTCCTCAAGGTGGGCCCTCGATAATCTGGAGGGCCAGACCCGCGAGAGAGGGGCATCTCGCAGGGCAAGTAGGTCAGCCGCGGTAAATGTTCGCATCACTGAGACGGTCCGGGCAAGGCCCATCCTGGGCTGGTCAAGTTGGCAGCAAAAGTCATAACAGATGATAAAATGACCATGACCAGTCTGTCCTGATGGGAAATAGTTTGAGATAATCCATGTGCGGTAGATGGCAAAACCGCTGACTCTTCTAGTACCGGGGTCTCCAACCTTGGCAACTTTGGGAGTTGAAGTCCAAAAGTCTTAAAGTTGCCAAGATTGGAGACCCCTATTCTAGTACAACCTCCTGCATAAGCAGAAAAGCTTATACCATTTCAAAAAATGGTTGTCCAATTTCTTCTTAAAAATCTCCAGTGATGGAGATTTCTGGAGGCAAGCCCTTTCTCTGATTAATTGTTCTCACTGTCAGGATATTTCTTCTTAATTCTAGGTTGTATCTCTCTTTGATAACCTCCCATCTTACCGTGTCCCCAGGTGCTTTTGATAATAGATTGACCCATAGAGCTTTTCCATGTAACTACAAAGATGGAGTTCTCTCATTGGACTTTTGAATGGTAATATCTCCTTTGTTTGGGGTGAACAATAGGATTGCATGGATTCCTTATGTATTTATTACTTGATTGGTTTTAGCCTTGTTATTTTTTACTCTTTGTTAACCACTGTGTATTTAGTGGTTTAGTCAACCAACATTTAGTCAACCAACCAATGGCAACAAATCTTGTACGTGGGTAAGTTAAAGTTAAAGTAGCTGGCTCTTTACTCAATTTTCTAGTTTTCAGATACCCAGAATTATTTGGACTTGGGCAGCCTCTAAATTTAAATGAATAACTATAGTTATTCTTCAACTTATGACCATAATGCATTACAATTGTAATTCATGATGGTTGTAAAGTAGGTCACCACATGATTGGACCTGTTTTTATGTTCTTTTTTTGCAACAGTCATTAGGCAAGCACCATTGTTTTGCTCAATGACTGCTGCCATCATGCAAACCCATTTTTTACTATGGGGCATTTTTGCAAAAACAAGAACAACACAGAAACAAATGCCGATTTTTCATTGAGACCACTTGGAGGTTTATCTGTGACCTCAGGGTCACCTGAATAGTGCAAATGGGTGTGGAGCCTTCTTGGAACTGCTGAAAGGACAGTGTTGTGGCATAGCTTTCTGCAGGATGTTGCACTCCAAAAGAATGCAAGTGACCAGCTGTCTTCAAGGAATATAAATCCTTCCATTCCCTGCCATCTGGTCAAAGCTGAAGAAGCTTCTTGGATGAGAAGTGAAATGTCTCAAAGAAAACCAGAAAGTCTAGTTGCCTCTTGAAAAAGCACCATTGGGATAGTCATTTCATGGCGCTTCTCAGTATTGTGGCTCTCCTGATTTGCATATGAAATTTGGCGCAGTGGCAATTTCTCCCAAAGGAGTTCTTTCTTTAGTGGCAATTTTTTTTATCCTAAAGTGTATATTACACCATAGGGGATGGGCAGAAAGGGGAAGAAGCAGCTAGAATTAAAATAATGATCTAAGTTAAAAGCAATAATATATATTTCATTTCTCCAGTTGCTGAACTGAATTGCACCGGGAGAAAGAACCAAATAAAATGATGAATCATTTAATTAGGTGTGTGTGTGTGTGTGTGTGTGTGTGTGTGTGTGTGTCTGCTCAGCAACAAACCAACTTGTCATAAAGGACCGCAGAATTAAGGTAAAATCTCTTTGGAGCCAGAAAACAAAAAAGGAGGAAGAAAAATACAAAACGTGTACTGAACTAATTAGAAAATAAAAAAATATTATATCCAATGTTAAATCCACCAAAACCTGCTTTGTTTTTGTTTGTTTGTTTTTCAGTTGGCAATTTGAGATATTGCCAGCTAGGACGTGCACTTCCCTGAAAAACTGATCACGTATCCTAAAGATTCACACATCATTCCATCTTCAGTTTCTCAGTGCATTTTTTTAATGCTCAGAAAGTTAGACGTTGTAATATGAAATATATATATCCCTAATTCTCAATGCATAATTTTGCTGTGTGGCTTTCCCTTGAGATGGATGGATGGAATTTTCCACACTATATACTGAATTTATATGCACTTGGCTCAGTTCTGTGTTTCTTTGTATAAGCATTCCTTGCCAAGAATGACAGATGCCAGTGATCGATTCCATTTATTGTTGATTTCTGCATCTTGGCAGGCTCCTGTTTGGTTGATCCTAGCATTGCAGGGTAAAGGGATTCTAGAACTAATTTCTTCAACATTCATAGATTCCCATTCCTATCTTTTTCCATGAATGATAGAATAGAATCAGTGAACATAGCACTACATGTTAGCTCTGACAGATCATAGAACAGGGGTGTCAAACTCGATTTCATTGAGGGCCGCATCAGGGTTGTGTTTGACCTGAGGGAACATGGCCAGGGTGAGCATGGCCAGCTCAAAATCACTGGTATCAGAGGCGCCTGTGGTGGCCTGAGTGCTCTGCCAGCAAAAATGGAGCTCAGGAAGACCTCCCAAGTTCCATTTTTGCTGGTAGAGGCGCCACGGGTCTGTCCTTCACCACAAGCCTGTCCTTCACCCTGCAGGCCAGATGTAAGCACCCCGTGGGCTGGATATGTCTCATGTCCTCAGACACCACTGACAGAATAATAGGGTTAGAAAAGACCTTGGAGGTCTTCTAGTCCAATCCTGCACTCAAGCAGAATCCTATACCATTTTGGACAAAAGGTTGTCCAATCTCTTCTTGGAAAGCTCCAGTAATGGAGCATTCACAACTTCTGGAGGCAAGCTGTTCCACTGATTAATTGTTTTCAAATTTCTGTCAGGAAATTTCTTCTTAGGTCTAGGTTGCATCTCTCTTTAATGATCTTTCACCTATTTCTTCTTGTACTGCCTTCAGGTACTTTGCAGAATAAGTCAACCCCCTCTACAGCCCCTCAAATATTGGAAGACTGCTTTCATATGACCTAGTCCTTTTCTTTGATTGAGAGAACTAGTAGACATACCTAGTTCTCTCAATTGTTCATTGTATGGTTTAGCCGTCAAACCCCTTATCACCTTTGTTGCTTTTTTTCTGCACTCTTTCTGAGGTCCCAACATCTTTTTTGTATCATGGTGACCGGAACTGCACGCAGTGTTCAATTCTGTGGTTAAAAGAAATTGCCTCACTTTGATGGAGATTACTGAGAGAAAGTTCATGATTGTTCAGGAGGATATATGATGTGAATGGGTAACATCATCTGGCCTCTCTCTTTTTTTTCACCCTTCTCTTTTGCCTTATGCTTCCTCCTTCTCCTTTGTTTTACTTGAATTTTCTTTTGTGTTATTTATGAAGAACTCTAAATACTGCTTCTGTGCCCACTGATGCAGCAAATCCTGCATTTCCAGATTTTATGTGAGCAATTTCCATGATCCAGCTTGAAGCTAGCTAGCTCTTTGACTGGTTATTTTTAGGCCCAAGAACACAATTGCAATTTGAATTCAATGAAAGTGAAACATTTCTTTTGCTAAACAGAAAGGAGTATATGTGTGAGCATAATTGCAAAAACCAATAATTGGAAAAATAATTACAAAAAGGATGCATTGGACAGAGGCCAGAGCGAGCAACAAAGAAGGTGAGAGGCTTGGAGGCTAAATCTATGAAGAACAATTAAAATAACTTGGTTGTTTAGCCTAAAGAAGAAAAGGCTCAGGGGAGACATGACTGCAGCAATCCTCAAATCCTGCCCTTTGAAAGAGTGTCCCAAAGAAGGGGATAGGGATTTATTGTTTGTAATGTCCAAGGGCAGGACAAGAATCAATGAATGGAGGATTTACTGAGAGAGATTCAAATTTAAAACAGGAGTAATTTCCTTATGGTGAGAGAGATTGAGCAAGAAAGCAGTAGAACGGGGCTGTCAAACTCGCAGTCCATGGGCCAGATGCATCACATGCTGGCCACGGCCACACCCAGTTTAGCAAAGGGGGAAAATGTCCTGATACATCACATGATGCTGCTGTGATGACGTGAGTTTGATAGCCCTGCAGTAGAACCTCCTGTCAGAGTTCTGATTAATGCATCCATCAAAAGCAGAACTCCAAGGCAGGTAGATTCCTCAAAGAACTTGTTTATTGAACGCACCATATCGGCACAGCTAGTGAAAACCAACTCTAAAGGTTCCCGCAGTTTTTCCCCTAATTAAAAGAGCAAATATTCCCTCCCTAGATTTCACCAGTCACATTGTCCAATGCCATCACTTCCCCTGCCATCTGCTGGGATGACCTTGGTTCCCACAGGAAAACTTTTTGTTCTGATGGGTAGCCGGTCTATCAGCTTTCCCTCCCACTCCCTTTCCCCTTTCCAAGTTCATGGCAACTATGAGGCAGGAGAAAAATGGCTTCAGCCAGACCAGCTTCAGAGTTGACACCTCCATTACTGGGGTTGTTAAGCAAAGTTGGACAGCATTTGTCTAGACTGGTCTGAAAATTCCTGCACTGATCAGGAGGTTGTCTTAAAAGATAACAGAATAAGAGAGTTGGAAGGGACTTTGGAGGGACTTCTAGTCCAACTTCCTGCTCAAGCAGGAAAGCCTATACCATTTCAAACAAATGGTTGTCCAATCTCTTCTTAAAAACTTCCAATGTTGGAACACCCACAACTTCTGGAGGCAAGTCATTCCCATGGTTAATTTTTCTAACTGTCAGGAAATTTCTCCTTAGTTCTAAGTTGGATCTCTCTTTGATTAGTTTCTGTTTCTGTTCTGTTTCTTTAGTTAGTCTCTTCTTGTCCGTCCTTCAGGTGCTTTGGAGAATAGGTTGACATTCTCTTCTTTGTGGCAGCCCCTTAGATAATGGAAGACTGCTATCATGTCATTCCTAGTCCTTTTCATTAATTCAGACATACTTAATTCCTGCAGCCGTTCTTCATTTGTTTTACCCTTCAGTCCCCTAAACATCTTTGTTGTTCTTCTCTGCACTCTTTTTAGAGACTCAGCACCTTTTCTATAGCATGGTGATCAAAACTGGATGCAATATTCCAAGTGTGGTCTTACCAAGGCATTATAAAGTAGTATTAATAATTCACGTGATCTTGATTCTATCCCTCTAGTAATGCTGTCTAGGACTGTGTTGACTTTTTTGTTATACCACTGGCTCATAGGATGTCCAAGATTTCTTCAGAACCTAAATTTGTCTGTCTACCTGTCGGTCTCTCATTAAAAAACAAAACAGAAATAAATTATTTCAGCTTGAAGTCACAGAATTGAGAAAGAGACTATTTGTTGCCAGTTTCAGATTTCCTATCTTGCAAATGTTCATTTCATCAACAACAATATAATATAATACAGGCTTCTGAGATTTTATTCAGAGTGCCAGAATGTAATAAAATAGCTTTTTGATAGAAATATGTGTAATATCTTTAAAAAAGACTGTTTATAGTTTGGGTATATTGCTCAATTGGTTTGGTATGGCAACCAAAGATGTATTTAATGGAGGTCAATGTTTTCTAATTCAAAACTAAAATAAAAAATATATCATTTTTCTAATACACTGGGAGGAAAAAGGGGGATTCCAAAGAACAGGGGTAGAATCACCAGCATGTGACAAATGTGTTTAATTGTTGTTAAAGCTCTGCATTCAGTCTACTCTGTATCCTTACATCGGGTCTTTAATATTGATTAAAGCATCTGTCTGTCCAGAGATAAAGCTTTGGATCCCAAATGAAGAAATTGGCAACGATCAGCCTCACTAACCAATGTCTCCGTATATCACAGCCTAGGCTTTTATTGCATCTCCATTTCATCATCTTCCCATCTCCATATCTCTCATTTAATGGAGGCAAAAAAAAGTGATAATTAGCATGATAATGATAATTAACAGCCTCTGGCCCCATTACCCAGACTTCAGTCACTTCATTTTGCTTAATAAAAACAAATCTGAAGTTGCCTGAGTATGCATAAGGAGAATTCCCTGAATTTCAACATTGTGACTTCTAGACATTCAACCCACCTGCCAAATTTGGATATTCCTTCTCATCAAGACTTCTGTCCTGCATCTGTTCTTTCTCAGGAGAAAAGATATGTTGTGGGGATCAAAGGAGTTTCAGTTATTTAAAAAACATGTTCTAGATACCCTTTATTTTCTCATAGTTTTTTTATTTTATTTATTATTTATTTTGCCAAACATGTAAATGATAACAGGTATAAGTATAAACATAAATATGAACATAGTAAATGGGTACGAATAAATGGAGACAGGGACAGGGATGGTAGGCACACTGGTATGCTTATGCACGCCCCTTACAGACCTCTAAGGAATGGGATGAGGTCTACAGTAGACAGTCTAAGATTAAAATTATGGGGGTTTGGGGATGTAACAACAGAATCAGATAGTGAATTCCAGACATTGACCACTCTTTTACTGAAGTCATACTTTCTGCAATCGAGTTTGGAGTGGTTTACCTTGAGTTTGTATCTATTGTGTGCTCGTGTATTATTGCGGTTGAAGCTGAAGTAGTCATGGACAGGTAGGACATTGTAGCAGATAATTTTGTGCATTATGCTTAGATCAGACCATAGGTGGTGTAGTTCTAAGTTGTCCAAGCCCAAAATTTCAAGCCTGATGGCATATGGTACTCTGTTGTGAGTAGAAGAGTGGAGTACTATTCTCATGAAATACCTCCAGACTTGCTCAATTGTATTAATGTCTGATATACAGTGCGGGTTCCAGGCAGATGAGCTGTATTCAAGAATTGGTCTAGCAAAGGTTTTGTATGCCCTAGGACAAGAAGATTAGGTTAACAACTCTTAATGCCTTTTTGGCAATGCTGTTACAGTGGGCTCTGGCACTTAGATCGTTTGAGATGAGTACTCCAAGGCCTTTGACAGAGTGTATATATATGTTGAATGAGTGGCATGGTGGCCTAGTAGTGAAGACAGTCGCTTTCCACTTGGAAGATTGAGAGTTCAATCTTATGTAGCAGCACAAAGAAAAAAAAAATCTGCTGTGAACTCCATGTGGTGTCAGGAACAGCATCTGGGCAGTGAATGCTCAGCTCCATCTAGTCGCCCTGACTCTACCCTGGATTAAGGGATTACGGGGTAGTAAAAAGGGAATTTTTTAGTGTATATATGTTGAAGCAGGCTATTTCTGATTTGCTATTCATTTGGATCTATTCTACTTCACTTCTGGTTTGTCCCTGTCTAAGAACAGTCATAGCTGGAGGGCTTTGAAAGCTGTTGCAAATCATTCTGAGCCACTGATGCTCCTTGTATTGTCATTATGCAATGACAATGAAGAATTGAGGAAGCACATCCTCATCTAGAGAAGGGTGCTTATTCAATTCTCAGCCTTGGGAACCATCCAAGGACTCATTTTTAGCATACTGGACTTATCTAGCCTATTAGTATGCAGACAGAGCCCAACCTCACTGTCTCTGAGGAAGAAGAAACTGAATGAAAACAAACTTCTCAAATTCCCATTTAGAATGATTTTGCAACTTCTACTGATGGTAGCTTTATTGTTGCTGATCTGAAGATTGTTTGCTTATTATGTCTTTTTTTCCACTGCTTGTTTTTATTTTTTTAAAAATAAAAATAAAGGAAGAAGCAAAAGAAACAAAACAGAGTGCTATAATATGGACATATTTATATTAAATACTGGGACATGATGGCTCAGCTCCACTGTTAAAGATGCTGAGCTTGTCCCTAGCCAGCTGACAGCCCAGGGTTTGAGACCTAAGTGCTGTGTGATGGGGGTGAGCTCCTGCTACTTTCCCTACATTCTGGTAACCTAGCAGTTTAAAAGCATGCAAATGTGAGTAGCTAAATAGGTACCACTTCATGCACCTTGGAGTATGGTCATGGTGGCCACATGACCACAGAACTATCTTTGGACAACTTTGGTTCTCTCAGCTAAGAAATGGAGATGAGCACCGCTCCCTAGAATCAGACACAACTGGACAAGGGAAACCTTTATTTAGCCTTTACTTCTTTTGTTAAATATCTCACTAATGATTTAAATGTAAGCCCAGGTGAGGAGTGCTCCTTTGTTCTAATTAGGGAAAGGAGATGCAATGTCATTTTCATCAGTCAGTTTACTGACCATGTGTATAGTTTGCCCTTACTGTTCACAATTTTTTGTCCCCCACAAAAGTCTGCAGAAATATTTATATGGTATTTGTCTGCTTCCTTTCATTTGGTGCACTTTTCCCCACCAACCAGTATCTTCAAAAGGAAAATAATACATAATTGCTATGATGAAAACATTCCTGTGCATTTCCCCCCTAAATTACACATTTCAATATATATTTTTGGAGTTCTGAGCTTTATGCCCCCATTGTGAGAAATATGAATTTTGACACATATGGGTTTTATAGCAATATGCAGATTTTTCTTGACAAGCAAACTAATGCCAGATAGAACATTTTTCTTGCATTTTTTTTGTCATTTGCCAGTTCTCATTCAAGTTGATGAAAAGGAATTTGCATATGGAATTAGATCAAGGAACAGAATTTCAGAATAAAACTCTTTTATTCTCCTCTGCTGTTTAATGTATTATTTTATTAATATCTTTATTTTTCAACTGAATATTTTAATCTATCTATGGTGACTAATCAAGGACTAGACGAGGGCTTAACTCTGATTGTTGATATTGCATCAAGGGTGGGTTTCAGCAGGTTCTGACCAGTTCTGGAGAACCGGTAGTGGAAATTTTGAATAATTCGGAGAACCAGTAGTAAAAATTCTGACTGGCCCCGCCCCCATCTATTCTCTACTTTCCGAGTCCCAGCTGATGGGGAGGAAATGTGGATTTTGCAGTATCCTTCACCTGGAGTGGGGTGGGAATGGAGATTTTATAGTATCCTTCCCCTGCTACACCTACTAAGCCATGCCACACCCATCAAGCCACACCCACAGAACCGGTAGTAAAAAAAAAATTGAAATCCACCACTGTACTGCATGTCTCATATTTCTAATAATCATATAAGTTTTAAAATCAATTCAATTTGTAATTTTAGAAAATATATGCCACCCTGGGTAAAACTGTGCTTCGAAGAGTATAATATTTTTTTAAAAAAACCATAAAAAGCCCCCTCTGCCCACTTACAGATACATTAAGACTCTCTCTTTACATACCACAGATAAACTACTATTTCAGCATGCCTTCAGGAGGTAAAGTACCTTTGGTCCTGGTCATCTCTACTGACAATTGATAAGGTTTGAGAAGGAGTGCCTGGGGAGCCTGCCAATTGACCTAATTGGCCAACATGACCAGTGACACTTGGGGTGGGGTTATTTTTTTATATTTAATTATACTGAAATCATGGGAAATATTTAAAGTTGGTTTTCCTTTAGAGCAGTATCGATATGATGTACTCAATAAAGAAGATCTTTCAGGAGGATTCTAGTCTCAGAGTTCTGATTTGCTTGACTTCATTTGTTGGAACCTTGACACTAACTTGGTACAACTATTATTTTATACTGTCCATACCTTTCTATCTTTGCAATCATAGCTTCCACCAGAGGCTCTTTGATACATCGCCTTTTGCTCTTTAAATGCCTCACCTCTTTTTCTTTTGAAGATCTCATCCATGCCATCCATCCAATCATAACTATATTGGTTTCTCCCTACCCTCCTTCTCAACCCATTCACTTTTTTTTCACATACAGTTAGTCCTCGACTTATGACTGCAACTGAGCCCCAAGTTTCTGTGGCTAAGTGAAACATTTGTTAAGTTAATTTTGCCCCATTTTATGACCTTTCTTGCTGCAGTTGTTAAGTGAATCACTGCAGCTGGTAAGTTAGTAACATGGTTGTTAAATGAATCTGGTTTCCTCATCAACTTTGCTTGTCAGAAGATCGCAGAAGGAGATCGGATGACCCAGGGACACTGTAACTGTCATAAATATGACTCAGTTGCCAAGCGTCTGAATTTTGATCACATGATCAATGGGAAGGTGCAATGGTCATAAGTGAAAAAACAGTCACAAGTTACTTTTTACAGTGCTGTTGTAACTTTGAATGGTCACTAAATGAACTGTTGTAAGTTGAGGATTACCTGTATTTCTTTTGAAGTTTGATCCTTTCTTTTCCCTATATGATCAAACCTCCTCATTCACATTTGCATTCAATCCATCTGCATCCTGTCAGAGTTTCTTGCAAAAATCAAATCCAGAAGCACACACAGAAAACTGAATCAGCTGGATTCATTAACTTCTTTATATTCATAATAACACATAAAGTATATTTACAATACCAACAGTTGATTCTTCAGCTCAGATCAGCAGACATCTGTAAACACAGAGTACAGCAGAGAGACTAAATTTCACTTTAGCTTTGCACAGACTCAGAAGCTCCAGACTAAGACACACTGTCTTAGTCTTTCTCAGCTCCCAATTGGCTGACTTTGTTACTATGTCTTTCCAGTCATGAATATTCTGACACTTCCATTCATTCATTTTTTACTTGCTCCCTTCTTGTTCCACTATACTGCAAAGCTGAATGGGTAATTTTGAGAGCTGAAGTCCATACGTCTTCGCGTTAAGAAACATTGCACTACACACATTCCTCAATTATCCCATTCCCACTGCATTCAACTTACTTTTACATTTCTCTCTAATCAAAATAACAGTAACCAGCTTTGTTGAATGAATAACTGAAGTGAGCTAATTCTGGAAAAGTTGAAGTGTGCCTATAGAAGACGTCAAAGGTTCCTTTCAAGGATTTTCAGCTGGATACTCCAAGAGTTCTAAAGACTTAAATTCTCATTTAGATCCAGTATTATTTTTACACAATCGCTATGATCTAAATAAAAAAATATGTATTGCCAACAGAGGTAGAAGAATTTTAGGAGTATATATGGATACGAGATAGGCCCACAAGGGCCATTAAGGGGCACACAAGTAAATTGAATAGTACCAAGGTAAAATATAAGTGCAAAGTCAAACTTCGTTTATGGACGTATGCAAATAGCATTATACATCAGTATAGTAAAAATATGATTAGGTTAGGGAAAATGTGAATTAGTGAGGTCAGGATGGTGAAAGAAGAATACAATGTACGTTTCTCTTGTGTTATTGATTTCTTTGCTTCTGAGCACTTCTACTTAGCTGGATCAACATGCTTGACTCTAAACATTTATGGCTATGCTAATAATTATCATATTTTTCAGAGTATACGACACTCCGGAGTATAGGATGCACATTCATTTTTGGGGAGGAAAACAAGAAAAAACATCTGCCTCTGCCTATCAGCATCCATTGGTATTCATCTGGCTAGCATCCTTGCAGCAAACAGCAAACTGTTTTTAGCTTCAGCACATTATCGCAGCCTGATTTAGCATAAACAGCTGATTGGCAGTAGGATCAGCCTCCTGGAATAGCACCAATCAGCTGTTCCAGACTGTGAGGATCGCCAGAGCTCATTGCCAACTCTGCACGTCGTGTTTTTGGCCTCTGTGCATCGCATGGAACAGGCTAAAATGTGACACACGGAGGTCAAAAACAGGGTATGTGGAGGCCAAAAATGTAACATGCGGAGGCAGTGATCAGCAGCAATGGGCTCTGGCAATCCCCGCAGTCTGGAACAGGTCTAAAATGGGGCATGCAGAGGCTGAAAACGTGATGCGCGGAGGCCGAAAATGGCCGACAGGTGGTGGGACTTCGGCAACATTTGGTGTATAAGACGCACTACAATTTTCACCCACTTTTAAGGGGGGGGACTGTATTTTATACTCTGAAAAGGACATAATTGTTCATTGATAAAATGAACATAGGTAGGGGATGAGCCCTCAGGAGGAAATAGTTTTGCTTATCTGTCCTAACACCATTTTCTCCAATCAAAGCAAATATTTGTAGCTCAGGGTTGAACTACAGTCTCCTTGTTGCTCTTTAAGCTTGGTAGTTTTCTTGCAGATGTTTCATTATCCAACAAGGTAACATCATCAGTGCTAGAAAAAATTGGTCTCTCATTATATACAAATGACTTGCCATGTCAGTGTAGGTGGGAGTGTTCTTGGTGGTTCCCTCATTAGGCAGTTGTTTACTGAGTAGGTAGTGCCTTGATTGGGGTATTGTTTACTGTTTCATCTTAATCTCTGTTGTCTGGGTATTGATTGCTGGTCAGGACATTTCCGGTGTTGGAGCATTCACTTCTGCAGGCAAGTTGTTCCACTGATTAATTGTTCTAACTGTCAGAAAATTTCTCCTTAGTTCTAAGTTGCTTCTTTCCTTGATCAGTTTCCACCCATTGCTTCTTGTTCTACCCTCAGGTGCTTTAGAGAACAGCCTGACTCCCTCTTCTTTGTGGCAACCCCTGAGATATTGGAACACTGCTATCATGTCTCCGCTAGTCCTTCTTTTCATTAAACTGACATACCCAGTTCCTGAAACTGTTCTTCATATGTTCTAGCCTCCAGTCCCCTAATCATCTTTATTGCTCTTCTCTGCACTCTTTCTAGAGTCTCAACATCTTTTTTACATCGTGGTGACCAAAACTGGATGCAATATTCCAAGTGTGGCTTTACCAAGGCATTATAAAATGGCACTAACACTTCACGTGATCTTGATTCTATCCCTCTGTTTATGCAGCCCAGAACTGTGTTGGCTTTTTTAGTAGCTGCTGCACACTGCTGGCTCATATCTAAATGGTTGTCCACTAGGACTCCAAGATCCCTCTCACAGTTACTACTATTGAGCAAGGTACCACATATCCGGTACCTGTGTATTTTTTATTTTTTTTTGCCTAAATGTAGAACCTTACTTTTTTCACTGTTGAATTTCGTTTTGTTAGTTAGCGCCCAATGTTCAAGTCTGTTAAGATCCTTCTGTATCTTGAGCCTATATTCCTGCCAGCTTGGTGTCATCTGCAAATTTGATGAGTTCCCCATCTATCCCCTTGTCCAAGTCATTGATGAAGATGTTGAAGAGTACTGGGCCTAAAACAGAGCCTTGGGGTACTCCACTGTATACTTCCCTCCATGTGGATGTAGTTCCATTGAGGACTTACACATTGCGTGTGGTTGGTCAGCCAGTTACGAATCCATCTGGTGGTGGTGCTGTCTAAACCCACATTTTTCTACTTTATCTAGTAGTAGGTTATGGTCTACTTTATCAAATGCTTTACTGAAGTCCAAGTAAATTATATTGACAGCATTCCTCTGGTCTACTAATTTTGTCACTTTGTCAAAGAATGCAATAAGATTAGTCTGGCATGATCTGTTTTTGACAAACCCATGTTGGCTTTTGGTTATTACTTTGTTTGCTTCTAGGTGTTCAGTGATTCATTGCTTGATTATCTTTTCCAGAATCTTCCCCGGTATTGAGGTCAGGCTGATAGGTCTGTAGTTTCCTGCTTGGTGTAATCTCCCACCAACACTGACTACTTGGTGTAGTCTCCTACTAACACTGACAGGGTAAGCTACTTGTATAAAACAGAGAACAAACTCCACTCCCTTTTAGCACTGATGATGTTACCTAATTGGGTAACAAAACTTCTGCAAGGGCATGAGGGATCACCCCATTTTTTGTTTTAATGGTCATTTGTTTCTTCTCCTTGTGTGCTTCCAGGCTCTTGGCCAGTGGTGAAATCCAATTTTTTTACTACTGATTCTGTGGGTGTGGCTTGGTGGGCGTGGTGTGGCTTGGTGAGCATGGTGTGGCTTGTTGGGCATCGCTGGGGAAGGATTACTACAAAATCTCCATCCCCACCCAACTCTGGGGCCAGCCAGAGGTGGTATTTGCCAGTTCTACTCAAATTTTCTGCTACCAGTTCTCTGAACTGCTCAAAATTTCCACTGCCGGTTCTCCAGAACCTGCTGGATTTCACCCCTGCTCTTGAGTCTCATTTTAGTTCCCCAGGATACCAAAGATTTTGTTTTTCAACCAAATCAGCTTCAATCTCCTTTTGCAACAAAGTAAGACATAGAGATGGGGCTGCTTGCCTTTATCCTTGCAGTTTTTCCCAACCTTGGCAACTTTAAGCTTTGTAGGCTTCTAACTCCCAGAATTCCCCACCTAGCATGCTAGCTGGGAAATTCTGGGATCAAAGTATCTTAGCTTAAAATTGCCAAGGTTGAGAAACACTGGTCTAGCACACAAGCTCAGCGTCTGGCACAATTCACCACCAGCTCTTGCCAACGTTTTAATGCTGTTCAATACATTTCACAGTTCTGTTTATCTCAAAGTTCAATAAAGCGGTCTGTTGCTCAGTTATTCTTTGTTTTCCTCCCCATTTCAAACTTTTCATACTGTTAAACACTCCAGTGCCAGCACGGACTAAACCTTGCCTAAGATAGAGCTTTACCATTTTTTTTTTATTATTACTATTTTGCAGAGAAGCCATCCTGCTGTGATTTGAGCTAGAGAGTTTTGAGACAAATGTGAAAGTAAATGAGAAACAGGGAAACGTAATAGAATTTGTACCACATAATTAAAACCATCAGACAGATGCAAATGCTGAAGTCTGCTATTCTATTGCCCTATCAAACTCTGCATCAGACGCAGAAAAAAAATCCAACTTTGGGATTCAAAAGACTACATTTAATTTCTCAGATAGTGGTCTATTACTTTTACACTAAAGAGACAGATGAGGCTGAAAACTGTCCATTAGTTAAATCCATAATATCCATACCTAGGGCCTACTAAAATGATTGCTTGAGGTTCTTGGCTGTGATGAGATAAGATATCATATGAGGAAAAACAATGAAATCAGGAATTTGAAAGGAGTGACATATCAGATGGCATTAAAATGCAACTTCAGCAGGGGTGGGCTGCTGGGGGTTCACAGGGGTTTGGGAGAACCTCTAGCTAAGATTCTGTGGAGTTTGGAGAACCCCCAAATCCCACTCCTGGCTGGCCCCGCCCACCCCTCCCAGGAGTCCCCATGTGGCCTGTTTTGGATACAGGTAAGTGTAGGCCATGTGTGGAGGCTCGGGGAGGATGAAAAATGAGCCTACTGGAAGTTCAGGAAGGACAGAAATGGGTCTGTTCCTGGCCTCGAGAGGGGCTCCAGAGCCTGGGGAGGCTGCTTTCACTCTCCTGGAGGCTCGAGGAAAGCCTCCAAAGCCTGAGGAGGGCAAAAACGCCCCTCCCCCCTGCTGTGGTGCAGGAGGCCAACTAGGTCACATCCACTGTGGTCATGCCTACCCAGCAACCAGGCAGAGAACTCCCTTGATAAAAATTGTAAAGCCCACACCTGAACTTCAGTAATATTAATAATTCTCGTGTCTGTTCAATTGTTTATAACCCTCAGTTGGGTGAAATGGTTCATCATAGAATTATTGATTTTTGAATCAAATTACTCAAATGGTCTGACTTAAAGAATGAATTAAACTTTGGGACCCGTACCTCCTGTGGGATTGAAATTTGGCAAAGTTGTGGCTGCTTCGGTGCTGCTGCACTGCTGTGCTGCTTAACCACCATGGCCATCAATGCTCCCTGCCAACTTCCTCTAAGGAAAGTCAGTGGGGAAGCTGGCAGGAAATAAAAAATCATTCCGACTCCCATTGCTTTATTCCCCACCTGTGATCATTCTCTTTCTCACTTGGGTAAGAAAACCTCTCTAAAATAATAATGGATTGTCTAATTTAATATGAATATTATGAATATTATGAATAGGAGAATGCAGTAATAGTATAACAGTTGGAAGAGACTTTGAAGGTCTTCTAATTCAATCCCCTGCTAATGAAGGACATCCTATACCAGTGGTGAAATTCAATTTTTTTTTACTACCGGTTATGTGGGTGTAGCTTGGTGGGCATGGAAGGGGAAGGATAGTGCAAAATCTCCATTCCCAACCCACTCTGGGACCAGCCAGAGATGGTATTTGCTGGTTCTGTGAACTACTCAAAGTTTCTGCTACCGGTTCTCTGAACTACTCAAAACTTCCATTACCGGTTCTCCAGAATCTGTCAGAATCTGCTGGATTTCACCCCTTCCCTATACTATTTCAGACAAATGGCTGTCCATTCTCTTCTTAAAGAGAAGAAAGAATCCATCACTGTGCTGGTGGTAAGCTGTTCCATTGATTAATTGTTCTCACTATCAGGAAATCAGGGTCTGGCTATTGGAACTTTGGAATCAGGTCATAAGTACCTCTGTTGTAACTTTGAATTTTGATCTGTTGCTAAGTAAGGACTACCTGTAGTCTACACTGACCTAGGAGAACATGATGGCAGATGAATGAGAAAAGAAAATCCTAAAGGATATTGGGAAGAGAAATTTTGGAACTGTTGAGTTCTCTTCCAACCATATAGAATCTTTGTTGTGACTTGATTCATGATAAACTGGTTAACAATGCAAGGAGCACATGGTAAGACACAGCTTTTCTATATGCCACTTTCAGAATAATGCAAGCTATAGGAACGAATTGGAAATCCTAATACCAATATTTCAATTTCTTGTCTGTAGGAATTGTCTACTTGGTTGCATTTAGAAATAATTACTGTGAACAGTTAAGTAAAATGTACCACTTTCCCCATGAAATCTTTCTCATTTATTTATTTATTTATTTATTTATTTATTTATTTATTTATTTATTTATTTGATTTTTATACCGCCCTTCTCCCGAAGGACTCAGAGCGGTGTACAGGCAAAATAAAACAGGTAATACAATGTACAATTTAAAATACGATTAAGAAACTTATTTTATAGTTAGCCTAAGAAGTTAAAATATATAATAAACTAAAACCCCATTTAAAATTATTAATAAAAAATTTAAAAATTGATAAAATTCAAGCCAGCCTTTAATGAACAGATGTGTCTTCAGTTCACGAAAGGTCCAAGGTCAGGAATTTGGCGTCAAACCCGGGAAGCTCGTTCTAGAGTGTGGAGCCCCCAGAAGGACCTTCCTGGGGCCGCATAACATTGTTTGTGACGGCACCCTGAGAAGTCCTCTCTGTGAGAGCGCAGAGGTCGGTGGGAGGCATGTGGTAACAGCAGGCGGTCCCGTAAGTGGAGCCATGGAGCGCTTTAAAGGTCGTGACAAAACCTTAAGTGCACTCGAAACCACAGGTAGCCAGTGCAGCCTGCAGAGGCGGTGTTACATGGGAGCTCGCCTGGCTCCCTCAATCACCCAGAGCTGCATTCTGGACTAACTGAAGCCTCCGAGTGCACCTCAAGGGGAGCCCCATGTAGAGAGCATTACAATAATCCAAGCAAGAGGTAACGAGCGCATGAGTGACTGTGCACAAGGCATCCCGATCAAGGAAGGGGCGCAACTGCCGAACCAGGCGAACCTGGTGGAAGGCCCTCCTGGAGACGGCCGTCAAATCTCATATCTTGCATCTGCCTGAATTTGGAAAAGAAATGCTGAAGCAGAGTGGGAGGATTAAATTGCAAGAATTGTTGCTGTGCCCCTCCCACCAAAAAAGGCCTGCATTGTTCTTCTATTATTATTCCTACAATTTGTTAATAATAAGTTGACTTTGTATATAATATACAAATGGATGAAGACTATTGCTTAACATAATGTAAGCCGCCCTGAGTCTTCGGAGAAGGGCGGGATATAAATGAAAAATAACAATAATAATAATAATAATAATAATAATAATAATAATAATAATAATAATAATAATAAAAATTTGATGAATGATTATTTGCTTTCACTTAATTTTTTTTTTCAAACAAAACAGGGCTATAGGTATTTATCTCTGCTGCCCATTATGGTGTTGGTCAATTGAATGTTTTACAAGGCACTGTCTAGTAAGATAAATAATATGTAGAACAGGTTACCAACTTTTGTTTCGACTCATGGTGGTAAGGGCATTCCTCCAACTAAGAAGTATATATAAAGTATTATGTGTGCAGCAAAAGAGAAAAAAAAGAGAGGGCAAAATATAAATGGATTTTTAATGAACGTGGACTGAATATATAAGTGAATGATATGTCGGAGTGATTTGATGATAAAGAATATGAAAGGTGATTGAATCACATAGCAAATGCAATTATGTGAAAAAGTGTTCGTTTTATCTGGATTTTGAAATTTTTGCATATTTTTATCAGTGAACGTTAATAGACCTTCTTGTGGGTCCTACTAATATACAAAAGGAATTTGAATGAATAAACAACGTCTTAATTTAAGGCTTGTTTAATTTAATTCATAAACAAAAGTCAGCCAACATGTGATTTCCAGTATGAAAAAGTCATAATCCTTTTAATAACTGCTTTCACCATCTTTGGCAACATTAGCAGCAATGTTTTCTGTAATTAATTGGTCTTTCACATTTCTAAACGGGAATTTTGATTCATTTTTCATAGTAAACTGTTTCAACTCAGTAACATTTCTGAATTTTCTTGTATGAACCATTCACATCAGATGCTACCATAACATTTTTATTTGGATTAAGTCTGGATTTTGACTTAGCCATTTCAAAATATTGGATTAGTTCTTCAATCATTCTTTGTAAAGCTGTTTGTAGGTTTTTGATCACTGTTTTGCTTCATGACTCACTTCCATTTCAACTGGTGGACAGATGGCTGGCTAGTCTCCTGATACAAAGTAGAATTCATACTTCCTTCAATTATGGCAAGTCATGCAGTTCGCAGGAATCAGATAATCCTCAAATTATTTGATATTGTCACCTTCACAATGAACAATTAATATCAGGTTTCTTTTAATTGTAAAATGCAACACTTTTGATTGCTGCCAGACATAATGACACCTATGGAACACCAGTACTGATCTGTCCATGGAGTACAACTTCTAGAAAACTGCAGCACCATTCAAATGTTTTGGGGCAATTTGTGAAAAGTATCATTTTGTTTAGTGAGTCATGACTTCCACTTTGTTATTCTTTAATGAATTCTACTTTTATGCAATACAATTATGTTGGTTCACTGACCTTTTATCAAGGCAAAAGAAGGTTACAGCTTTTTGATATTTGGTTGCATTACATAGGCAGCCGGAGATAGAGATATGTTCATTTCCAGGGCCTTGGATTATGTGGTTAGGCCTCTGTTGAATATGTTGACAAGCGTGGGTGTTGTTTCCTGGATTCTCCATTCTGTTCTTTATTCTTTTCTTCTTTATAATTCTGCCCTATAATTCTATGTATTTTGATTAGGGTTTTAGTGAGCTATCCAAAGTCGGTCTGGAGTAGAGCAGAATCTAAATTAAATTAGCATATTGATGATGCCTAATTGTGCGCTGATGACTTACTTCACCTAGTGGCTTCATGTAGATGGTAAATAGAAATGAGGAGAGAATTGAGCCATGCGACACCCTGAAATGTATAGATCTAGATCTGGCTTCCCTCTCCCAATTATCAACATTGACTGGAAGCAGCTGGGAGGAAGGAAAAGGAAAACCACAGTAAAACTGTGCCACCCATGTCTAAACCCGAAAGCCAATCCAGAAGGACACTGTTTGATGGTACTCAAAGCCACTGAGAGTTCAAGGAGGGCCAGGATGGATGCCTCACTTCCACTCTAACCCTACTATTGACCGTCAGCAAGTGTGATGCACCTTTTTCAGAACTATAACCCATCCTGAAATTGGACTGAAAGGATTCTAGATGTCTTTCCAGAGTCTCTTGGAACTCATCTTCTCACAACTCAGGAGAAATTAAAGTAAAACACAGGTAGCAGAAGTCATAACCTTAAAACATTGTCTACTTCCTCAAGACCAATAGATTCATAATTTTCCAAGGAACCAGAGCAAGACTGTATCTCAATCAGTTTTATAGGACGAAGCTTCTGTCTATAGGGTGTCTTCCAGGATCCATGTAAACAGAGATTATGAACAGGTGTAATTCAATAAAATGTCATTGTCATTTGGCTTATTCCAAATGGTGAATTAAGGTCTTGGAAGAGCCATAGAGAATAACCCCAAGTTCCTTCTAAAACCTAACTAGGTCCATCAGGAGCCAGGATGGTCCAGTTCAATTTCTCCGTGTAGCAGATAGAAACAATACTCCAAGATTAACTGAAAAATAATCTTTTTATGCCATTGGACTGATAGTAACATTTCCCATCTCCAGATCAAGTAACCATTGTCCTGAGCCAGATCCCAAATCTAAGTGTGAGTTAGGCCATCAATAGTCTGGATCAGGTCCATAGGGATGACTCTTACCCTGGTCATCACTTCTTTACCCTCCTACCATCGGGAAGAAGATATAGAAGCATAGCCAGCTGCACAAACAGTCAGACTTCTGAATGAGAAATAACATCATAACTATGTAATACGATTATGTTGGTTCACTGACCTTTTATCAAGGCAAAAGAAGGTTACAGCTTTTTGATATTTGGTTGCATTACATAGGCAGCCGGAGATAGAGATATGTTCATTTCCAGGGCCTTGGATTATGTGGTTAGGCCTCTGTTGAATATGTTGACAAGCGTGGGTGTTGTTTCCTGGATTCTCCATTCTGTTCTTTATTCTTTTCTTCTTTATAATTCTGCCCTATAATTCTATGTATTTTGATTAGGGTTTTAGTGAGCTATCCAAAGTCGGTCTGGAGTAGAGCAGAATCTAAATTAAATTAGCATATTGATGATGCCTAATTGTGCACTGATGACTTACTTCACCTAGTGGTTTCATGTAGATGGTAAATAGAAATGAGGAGAGAATTGAGCCATGCGACACCCTGAAATGTATAGATCTAGATCTGGCTTCCCTCTCCCAATTATCAACATTGACTGGAAGCAGCTGGGAGGAAGGAAAAGGAAAACCACAGTAAAACTGTGCCACCCATGTCTAAACCCGAAAGCCAATCCAGAAGGACACTGTTTGATGGTACTCAAAGCCACTGAGAGTTCAAGGAGGGCCAGGATGGATGCCTCACTTCCACTCTAACCCTACTATTGACCGTCAGCAAGTGTGATGCACCTTTTTCAGAACTATAACCCATCCTGAAATTGGACTGAAAGGATTCTAGATGTCTTTCCAGAGTCTCTTGGAACTCATCTTCTCACAACTCAGGAGAAATTAAAGTAAAACACAGGTAGCAGAAGTCATAACCTTAAAACATTGTCTACTTCCTCAAGACCAATAGATTCATAATTTTCCAAGGAACCAGAGCAAGACTGTATCTCAATCAGTTTTATAGGACGAAGCTTCTGTCTATAGGGTGTCTTCCAGGATCCATGTAAACAGAGATTATGAACAGGTGTAATTCAATAAAATGTCATTGTCATTTGGCTTATTCCAAATGGTGAATTAAGGTCTTGAAAGAGCCATAGAGAATAACCCCAAGTTCCTTCTAAAACCTATCTAGGTCCATCAGGAGCCAGGATGGTCCAGTTCAATTTCTCCGTGTAGCAGATAGAAACAATACTCCAAGATTAACTGAAAAATAATCTTTTTATGCCATTGGACTGATAGTAACATTTCCCATCTCCAGATCATGTAACCATTGTCCTGAGCCAGATCCCAAATCTAAGTGTGAGTTAGGCCATCAATAGTCTGGATCAGGTCCATAGGGATGACTCTTACCCTGGTCATCACTTCTTTACCCTCCTACCATCGGGAAGAAGATATAGAAGCATAGCCAGCTGCACAAACAGTCAGACTTCTGAATGAGAAATAACATCATAACTATGTAATACGATAGACTTGCAGGGCCAGCACAATGTGTAACATGTGCAAAATGGTGCAATAGGACTGGGTATTTTGTTAATATGATTTATTGGGTTAGGGATTTTCTGTCTTCACTGTGAGATGTATTATGTTGTGAGGGGGGTGCACTGAGGGAACTCAACCAATGTCATTGTACATATGTTGTGCACTGACAATAGAGATTTGAGTTGAGTTGAGTTGCTATTCTGGCCTTGAAATTCTGAGCTGCCTAAATCTTGACCCAAAGAAGAGAGGTTGAAGTCCACCAGAATTATAAGCCTGGTGAATTCCTGTTTCAGCCAGGAAGCAGGCATGAGGCAAGAAGATGGTACAATACAAGCAATCCCTTCTGATCTCTAGTGTTTAGCTTTATAAGGAATACCTTACATCCAGTTATCTGTAGGCCAGTACTCCTTAGAGCTACCAAAATTTTTCACTGATGACAATAACTGCTCCATCACAGGATTGAAACTGGTACCACACACGAAATGCAAGTGGGGACATTGTTGCAAGAAAGATCTTCCCCGGTCCAAGTGCCAAGTCCAAAATTTCTGTTCCTAAGTGAGACATTTGTTAAGTGAAAATCTGACCCATTTTATGACCTTTCTTGACCCAGTTGTTAAGTGAATCACTACAGCTTTTAAGTTAGTGACAGGGTTGTTAGGTGAATCTGGCTTCCCAATTGACTTTGCTTGTAAAGATGGTCACATGACCCAGGACAGTGCAACCATCATAAATATGTTGCAAATTTGCACAAATGTGCACAAAAAGGTTGCAAAGCATCTGAATTTTGGTCCATGTGACCATGGAGATGCTGAAATGGTCATAAGTGCAAAAAAAAACCCAACGGTCATAAGTCACTTTTTCTGTGCCGATGTAGCTTCAAACAGTCACTAAACTATCGTAAGTCAAGGACTATCTGTATTGTTCTCCAACTTTTCCTTTACAAGGTCCCCGAAAATAAGACCGGGTCTTATATTAATTTTTAATCCAAAAGACACATTAGGGAAAATTTTCTGGTTAGGGGAAATACAGTACTAAATGCACCCTCTGGCTGACAATCTTAACTGGGGCTTATTTTGTGGGTAGGGCTTATATTACGAGCATCCTGAAAAATCATGCTAGGACTTATTTTGCAGTTGGGTCCTATTTTTGGGGAAACAGGGTATGTCTAAGGTTGTGTATTGAATGAGCCTTAAAATTTTTCAAATGAGTTTGTAACCTTTTCCAAATGAAAAAGTGAGAAAATATGTGTTTTATGGAGTTCCGCAGGAATCTCTTTTGAGCAGGACATCATGTTCTTTTAGAAACTGTATGGTGAGAACTCCTTTGCAATGAGGGCAGCTAACATTTATGAGATTTATATAGGACAGGGTTGTCTTAAATCACATCTAATGAGCACACACATACCATCCTCTACTAGTTATTCCTTTAATTAAATTGATTGACCTGGGAGGAGAGGGGTTATTATTGCATTTCAGCTCTGATACTTCACATGTTGGATAACTCTAAATAATGAATGAAAGAAGCACGAAACCTTAATGCTATGTGTTCGTTCAGACTCCCTGTATAAATTCATAGGAGTCTCAGGAGGCCCTGATAAATTTTTAGTAGAGAAAATGTGCAAACATTCAGAAAATATGAAGAGAGAGGTGGGTGCAAGCAGATGAAATGAGGAAGTGGGAAAAAAAATAAGCCCCACTGCAGAGTAGCATTTAGAATAGAATAAAATAATAGAGTTGGAAGGAACCTTGGAGGTCTTCTAGTCCAACCCCTTGTTTAGGCAGGGAACCCTACACCACTTCAGACAAATGGTTATCCAACATCTTAAAAACTTCCAGTGTTGAAGCATTCACAACTTCTAGAGGCAAGTTGTTCCACTGATTAATTGTTCTAACTGTCAGGAAATTTCTCCTTGTTTTTAGGTTGCTTCTCTCCTTGATTAGTTTCCACCCATTGCTTCTTGTCCTACCCTCAAGTGCTTTGGAGAATAGCTTGACTCGGGGTGAAATCTACTCACCTTCCCTACTGGTTTGGAAGTCACACGCTGCGCATGTCATGTGCGCGCACCGACCCTCTGTGCATGCACAAACCCTTCTGTGCATGTGCAGAGGGTAAAACACAAATTACTTCCTAGTTAAAACCAGGAAGTAATGATGACTGGATGGGTGGGTGGAGCCTCAAGCTGCCATCGCTACCAGTTCTCCGAACCACCAGCCATCATCGCTACCGCCTCGGCCGAACTGGTCCAAACTGGCTTGACTCTCTCTTCTTTGTGGCAGCCCCTGAGATATTGGAACACTGCTATCATGTATCCCTTAGTCCTTCTTTTCATTAAACTAGGTCAGTGTTGGCGAACCTATGGCATGTGTGCCGGAAGTGGCATGCGAAATCGCCCGAGGCAAATGCGCGGCCTTGCTGGCTCCTCGTCACGTTCCTGTGCTCAAATGCGCACTGGCCAGCTGGCTGTCGTGTGCGTGTGATGCCAGCGGATCACGCATGCGTAAGGTGGCACATGTGCCAGAGGTTCGCCAACACACATGCGTGATGGACTGCCGCACTTTTGGGGTCGCCAGCACTGTGTGCACGACGGCCAGCTGGCTGGCGTGTGTTTTAGCACAGGAACACGATGGGAGCCAGCGAAGCCACGCATTTGCCTCGGGACGGTTTTGCATGCCACTTCCGGCACGCGGGTGGCACGCAAGAACGCGAAAGGTTTGCCAAAACTGAACTAGGTATTTGCATGAGGAAAAATGACATGAAAGAGAATGACACAAGACAATTTTTCTGGGGATATATTTTTTTTCATTTAAATATTATGTAGATTAGGGTACATTGTGTACAAAACATCCATATGGTAGTGAAAGTTGCAAATGAAAATAGAAGCATTTTATTTTTTTTCCTTTTTATTGAAAGAACATTTATGTGCCCTTACCAACAGACTGCTAGACTACAGCCTATTTGTAATGGACTGTGTGGACGACCTTGGGGAAAGAGGAGAAGAGATACTACCTAGGAAACAATAAGATAAGACAGGCAGGAGCCCCCAGTGGCTCAATGGTCAGAGAAAGAAACATAGGGAGAACCTGCTCTAATGGATCAAGCAGTTAAAAGTAGCACTGGGAACATTGTACTTCCAGACTTACAAGATTCTGTTAATGTAGCCTTATAATGAAACAGAATTAGCTCATCTAGTTGTGTTTCCTGTCTGGCTTACCCCTGAGGGCTGACATCAATCTTGCAAGTGTGAAAGTACAAACTTCCCGCCGCTCTTATAACTGCTTGATCCATTTGGAAGGGTCTTTCTAAGTTTCTTTCTCTGACTGTTTAAGACACTGGGGGCTCATGCCTGACTTTTCTGATTGTTTCCTAGGCATCATCTCTTCCCTTCTTTCCCCAAGCTCATTCATGCATTCTATTACAAGAATATAAGAATAGTCCAGTTCCCATTTGGGGTCTTTCCCTCTTGCACTTCACAATGCAAATATAGATTCTTGTGGTCCCTTCCAACTCCAGAATAGAATAGAATAGAATAGAATAGAATAGAATAGAATAGAATAGAATAGAATAGAATAGAATAGAATAGAATAGAATAGAATAGAATTCTTTACTGGCCAAGTGTGATTGGACACACAAGGAATTTGTCTTTGGTGCACGTGCTCTTAGTGTACATAAAGAAAAAAATAAAATATATTCGTCAAGAATCATAAGATACAACACTTAGTGATAGTCATAGGATACTAATAAGCAATCAAATCATACTAGGAAACAATAAAAACAATGTAAGTTGTAAAGACACAAGCAACATGGATATAGCCATAAGTAGGAAGAGATAGTACTAGTAAGGATGAGAAGAAGAATAGTAATACAGTCTTAGTAGTTAATTTGATAGTGTTGTGGGAATTAGTTGTTAAGCAGAGTAAGGGCATTCAGGGGGGAAAAACTGTTCTTGTGTCTAGTTGTTCTGGTGTGCAATGCTCTGTAGCGTCATTTTGAGGGTAGGAGTGGAAACAGTTTATGTCCAGGATGTGAGGGATCTGTAAATATTTTCACAGCCCTCTTTTTGACTCGTGCAGTATACAGGTCCTCAATGGAAGGCAGGTTGGTAGCAATTGTTTTTTCTGCAGTTCTAACTATCCGTTGAAGTCTGTCTGTCTTGTCGGGTTGCAGAGCCAAACCAGACACTTATAGAGGTGTAGATGACAGAGTCAGTGTTTATGAATCTGCCCTGTTGACATCCATTTTCTGCCCTGCCTGATAGTGCTTTCATCTAGTGCTGGAACCATAAGTGAGGCAGGCATAAGTTATTCTTTTCTGTCCTCGAATTAAATTAGTAGTCCTCAGCTTTTTCCCACATTATCCAAAGTAGCCTCGAGGCATGTTAAAATGTTAAACTTTCTCACCCATTCCCTTGGAGGGATGTCAGGCGACTGGAAGTGATTGAGAACAAGGCAGGGGTGAAATCTACTTACCTTCCTTACCAGTTCAGAAATGCATGTGTGTGCGTCACATGTGCGTGTAGACCCTCTGCACATGCACAAAACCTTCTGTTGCAGAAGGTAAAAAATGCATTACTTCCTGGTTAAAACTAGGAAGTAATGACACCCGGGCAGGTGGGCAGAGCTTTGCTCTGCCATTGCTACTGGATCGCCGAACTATTGGCCACAATCGCTACCGGATCGCGTGATCCGGTCTGATCCAGGGACATTTCATCCCTGGAACAAGGGCTATAGAGGTAGATGAGGATCAGCCCAGAGGACGACAAACGTTGCACTGCTAGCTTGAAAAATGGACCATTTCAGCTCAGCAGTGGGGAACAGCCTATGCACTGACTCCTATCTCCTTAGTTCCAAATTGACTACAGTTCTTCTCACTCACTGAAAAAATGAAACAGCAATGGGGAAGGACACCAAGTTAAGGAAGTTTGTTTGGAAGTCTTAGTTAGCCCTCTAGTTATCTGAAAATTTAATAAATGTCTACTCATTCTACAGATTTAGCAAATCATTTATAAAATTGTTGAATGAGCCTGAGAAGTGCCCTGAAGCACCACTACTCAAAACTGTAATTGTTTATTTGTCTCCAGGAGCAGTATGGATACATTACCAGGCAATTTTATATATAATCTATTCAGAAATAAGTTCCCCTGAACGTAGTAAGACTGCCAGAAAAATTAGAATGGAATTGCAGCTTTAACATGCTGCCACTTAAATTAAGGCCTCAGAAAAGGAGCCTTTTTGTGCATTGCTAACTGCATGTTCTTCCCATTACCATCACCATGAAGGGAAGTAAAGTATCTGAACTAGCAACCATGACTCCAGAACTGAAACGAAATTATTCCCTAAGCATCCACTGAACACTGAAGTTAGCTGCCAAAGAATGCAAAACAAGCCACCTACGTGTGCAGCAAAGACATTCTGGTTTTACAACTTCCTGTCTCCGGGGAGGAATAAAAACACATAGCTCTGATGGGCAGTTGTCTTCTTCTTTGCTTTGAAAATTCAGATCAATTGGTTTTGTGAAAAAGAGAAGGTCTGTGAACAAGATTTGCATAAGAATTGTTCTCCACTCCGGGCAGATCATGTCATTTCTCTCCCTTTTCCTCTCCCTCTCCCTTTCCCTCTCCCTCCTCTGTTAAGCATCATTTTTCATCTTATCCCAACCAGCGATGCAATGTAAAATTTGTTGCTGCGGGTTCTGTGGACATGGCTTGGGGGTGTGGCTTGGGGGATGTCATGTGACTGGGTGGGCAAGGCCAGCTTTTTTTTAAAAGAAACTTTTTTAAAGTTTTGCCGCGCAATTGTTGGAACCTTTTTTAAAAAACTTTTTAAAGCATTTTTTTACTATTGGTTCTCCCGAACTGGTAGTTTTTATCACTACTGGTTCACCTGAACCAGAGCGAACCTGTAGCATTGCATCCCGATCAAAACCCTTTGTGTTTGATATGCATTGTTATTGTGGGTCACATCTGGATGGTCCTTTGGAATTCAGATATAGAAGAGAAGCAATTTTTTTTTTCTGAGTAAGGCTAGCATCTACCATTCAATAGCTCTGGAATAGAAACTGAAATTGGATTTGACAAAGCTATGAAGACTTTCCTTTCTTCCCACAAAATCCCAGTAGACCCTATATCATGAATTCAGTGGATGCTTAGGATCTGAAAGAGGCAGAATTTGGCAAGTCTTCAAGGGGAACATTGAGTGGGGTTACTGAGAAAGTCTGTCTATTTCCTGCTGTTGAAATGCAGAACTGAGATATGTGCGATTCTCAGATATTCATAGAACATTCATTCTGGCCGATTAAAACACAGCTTGCATATGTCACAGTGACCCATCTGGTTGCAGCATCTGGAAGATGCAGAAAACTCTGTTTCTTTGAGCTGAGTGGCACTCCAAAAGAATGCTTCAGTGCGCTGATGTGTTCAGGGTTGATCTCTGTTTTAATCTAGATGCTAAAAGAAACTGGTGCACATATACAGTGGCCCTTTGTCCCACCAGATCAAAGCAGCCAGATAGATCATGTTGAACCCCTTGGATGCTCCAGTCTGGGATAGGAGAACTTAGTTTTTCAAGCCAAAGAACTGGAAGGAAGCAGAAGGCTGTACCAACTCTGAGATGATATCCCAAAGTCAGGACAAGGGGATGTAGCATAGTCATAAAAGGAGCAAGACTTTAACTGTGTGGTCAAGGCCAGCATCCTGACTTTAGTTTTCTTTTCCAGCTGCATCACTCATGATGGAATAGTGCTGGTTTGCATGCCCTGGGAAGTCCTGTGTGGTGGTGCAATGGTTAGAATGCAGTATTGCAGGCTAACTTTACCCACATCCAGCAGTTTGATTCTCACTGGCTCAAGGTTGACTCAGCCTTCCATCCTTCCAAGGTTGGTAGAATGGGGATCCAAATTGTTGGATGCTGACTCTATAAACTGCTTAGAGAGGTCTGTAAAGCATTATGAAGCATTACATATGCCTACTTGCTATTGCAGGCTAACTCTGCCCACAGCCATGAGTCTGATCCTGACAGACTCAGTGTTAGCTCAGCCTTCCTTCCTTATGAGGCTGGTTAAGTGAGGACCCATTTTGCTGGGGGCAATATACTGACTCTGTAAATGTAGAACAATTAATCAGTGGAACAACTTGCCTTCAGAAGTTTTGAATGCTCCAATACTGGAAGTTTTTAAGAAGATGTTGGATAACCATTTGTCTGAAGTGGTGTAGGGTTTCCTGCCTAGGCAGGGGGTTGGACTAGAAGACCTCCAAAGTCTCTTCCAACTCTGTTATTCTATTCTATTCTAAACCACTAAGAGAGGACTGTAAAGCACTGTGAAGTGGTGTATATAAGCAGAGGTGGGTTTCAGCAGGTTCTGACCAGTTCTGGAGAATTGATAGCAGAAATTTTGAGTAGTTCGGAGAACTGGTAGTAAAAATTCTGACTGACCCCACCCCCATCTATTCTCTGCCTCTTGAGTCCCAGCTGATTGGAAGGAAATGGGGAGTTTGCAGTAACATTCCACTGAATTGGGGAGGGAATGGAGATTTTGCAGTATCTTTTCCCTGCCATGCCCACCAAGCCACACCCACAGAACCGGTAGTTAAAATTTTTTGAAACCCACCACTGTATATAAGTCTAAGTGCTATTGCTCTTGCTATTTCTGCCCAGTGTTCTGCTTTGATGATGCTAATAAAATATCAAGGTCTCCTTCTGCAATGCCATCTTACCCTTTCTTGGCATATAAGCAGCAATGTAGCCTTTTAAACAGTGGTTTGGGTACTTGGACCAAAATCCATAGTGGGCCCAAAGTGCAGCCCAGTGTTTGCTCCAAACAGTTTACTTCCCCATCCCCATCTCCTGGGATGAGTCCCTCACACACACGCACACACTATTCCAGTGACTCAGAGAGTCATAAATGGGAGCTATACTAAAATGCCTTGTAAACCAATTTGCAGCAGGTGACTGATCTCTCTGCTTGAGAGCCCTCTATTTTCATCTCCTTCTGCAAAGCGAATACTTATTTAAATGCAGGTTATTAAACAGCAAAGGTTTACCACATCTTGAGAAAATGTTAGCACCCTTTAAAGAGCTCATAAATGCTTTATAGTGCATGCTTCTGAATAAATATTAGTTGCTTCTGATAGATCGGTGAATAGTTCTCAGGGATTCAGAGGTGGAGTGAAAACAAAGGAGAACCCACTCTAGCTTACCTGTCAGAGGTTGTAATCCAACAGAAATATTTCCTGGGGGAATGCCAGCGCCCCGTGGCTCTGTCTCTACTACAGAAACCAATCAAATGGTAGCAGAAGAGAGCCCACCAGAAGGCTGCATTTGGGAATCCATCTTATTTGAAACCATATTGGTATGCGGCATCAGCCTCGGTGACAAGCCAGCTGAAAAGCAAACCCCTCATTGCCTCATGCACTGATGGCTTTGCCGTGCAAACTAGGCAAGTGTAACAGTGCAACCAAGTGGATCTTGTAACCAGCTGGGAGAAAGACTGAGGAGAAGAACAGCAGTTAATGTTATTCCAAAACTGACCTTGCCACTTCTTAAGATGTTTTCTCCCCAGACAAAACTCACCCATTCATCCTTGTTTTTTCTACCCCATTCGAAGGGAACTTTTTTTTTATGTCCCTCTGAAGCTTCTCAACTTGTTTCACATTGCCCTTTCTTGAGGTCAACTGAAGCATTGGATGTGACAGGCTTTCCCTCCTCCCCCCCCCCCCGTCTGATAGTAAAACTCTCAACTTTACTGCATTCAGTTTTGGTCGCCAAAATGTGAAAAAGATGTTGAGACTCTAGAAAGAGTGCAGAGAAGAGCAACAAAGATGATTAGGGGACTGAAGGCTAAAACATATAAAGAAAGGCTGCAGGAACTGGGTATGTCTAGTTTAATGAAAAGAAGGACTGGGGAGACATGATAGCAGTCTTCCAATATTTGAGGAGCTGCCACAGAGAGGAAGGGGTCAAGCTATTCCCCAAAGCACCTAGGGATAGGACAAGAAGCAATGGGTAGAAATTAATCAAGGAGAGAGACAACTTAGAACTAAAGAGAAATTTCCTGACAGTTGGAACAATTAATCAGTGGAACAACTTGCCTCCAGAAGTTGTGAATGCTGCAATACTGGGAGTTTTTAAGAAGATGTTGGATAACCGTTTGTCTGAAGTGGTGTCGGGTTTCCTTCCTAAGCAGGGGGTTGGACTAGAAGACCTCCAAGGTCCCTTCCAACTCTGTTATTCTATGAATCTATGATTCAACTCCATTTGATTGAAGTGAAAAGGCACTTTTTTGAAGAAATGCTGATTGCAGTAAAGTCAAGCAGAATCTAAAATTCCCGCGTGCCAATACAGAACTAAACCACTGGTTTTCTCTGACCTTCCCCCTCATGGTCCATCCATGTGTAGCCAATCTGCCATGATGTTTTGGAAAATGCTGATGTGTTTGGGATGGTGAAATTCCACTCTCAGGGTAAACAGCCTTGAAGATGCCAGAATGCCAGCACAAACCGAAACTCTAGTCTTCTTCAATTGTCAATCACCCCCTCCCAATTTCCCTTCATAAAGCAAGATGGGCTTGCTGGTCACGTACCTGGCTCCTTGCTGTGTGACAGCCGCCCTGCCCGAGCTCCTGGAGGTGCTGGCTGGGGTGGCAGTTGAGACCCCCAGACTTTTAGTCATGGGGGATTTTAACTTGCCATCTTCCGGCTCGTCATCGACGGCAGCTCGGGAGTTCATGGCTTCCATGACGGCCTTGGACCTGACCCAAGTAGTTGATGGCCCTACTCACATTGGGGGTGGCACTCTGGACCTGATTTTTCTCTCTGGTCAGTGGTTGAGAGATCTGGACTTAAAGGAAATAGTCACTGAACCTTTGTCATGGTCAGATCACTCTCTTCTTCGCCTGGACTTTCTGACCGCCATTCACCACCGCAGGGAGACGGAGCCAATACGTTGGTTCCATCCCAGGCGCCTGATGGACCCGGATGGGTTCCGGACGGAGCTTGGGCCATTTCCTGAGGGTCTGGCTCACGGCTCGGCTGAGGAACTTGTTGCGGCCTGGGAACGGGCCGCGCGGGGCCTTAGACCGTGTCGTGCCTTTGCGGCCTCTGACCCGGCGAGGTCCCAACCGCCCTTGGTTCTCCGAGGAGCTGAGAGGGATGAAGCGCCGGAGAAGACGCCTAGAGAGTTCCTGAGGTCTAGCCGTCGAAGCTGATCGACACTAGTGAAGTCCTATACTAGGACTTACCTAGTGGCATTGAGGGAAGCGAGGCGTAGCTACGCCTCCCTCATTGCATCGGCAGATAACCGCCCAGCCGCCCTGTTCGGGGTGACCCGCCCCCCCCTTCACCAGGGGGAGCGGGATGACCCGTTACGGGGACGTGCTGAGGAGTTTAACGGTTATCTATACGATAAAATCGCTCAGCTTCGGGATGGTCTGGACCAAGATTGCGTGACACGGGTGAGATGCTCGAGGGTGGTCTTGGCGATATTGTTTGGGATGAGTTTGACCCTGTGGCTCCCGAGGACGCCGACAGGTTGTTGGGTAGGCTGAATGCCACCACGTGTTTACTGGACCCGTGCCTCCTGGCTGGTGCTGGCCACCGGGAGGTGACACGAGGCTGGCTCCAGGCGATTACGATTGCTTCTTTGGTGGAGGGCCCGGCCGCCTTGAAAGAGGCGGTGGTGAGGCCCTCCCAAGAAGCCTCCTGACCCAGCTATTTTGGGTAATTATCGCCCGTCTCCAACCCGCTTCGCGAAGGTTGTAGAGAGTATGGTGGCATATCAGTTTCCTTACACCTGGATGAAACTGTCTATCTAGACCTGCTCCAGTCCGGTTTCCGCCCGGTTACAGCACGGAGACAGCTTTGGTCGCATTGGTGGATGATCTCTGAGGCCAGGATAGGGGTTGTTCCTCTGCCCTGGTCCTATTAGACCTCTCAGCGGCTTTCGATACCATCGACCATGGTATCTGCTGCGCCGGTTGGAGGGATTGGGAGTGGAGGCACCGCTTATCGGTGGTTCTCCTCCTATCTCTCCGACCGTCGCAGTCGGTGTTGACAGGGGGCAGAGGTCGGCCCGGGCGCCTCACTTGTGGGGTGCCGCAGGGGTCGATCCTCCGCCTACTGTTTAACATCTACATGAAGCCGCTGGGTGAGATCATCAGTGGTTTCGTGTGAAGTACCAGCTGTATGCGGATGACACCCAGCAGATTTTTCACACCGACCACCCCAACGGTTATCAAGTGCTGTCCCGTGTCTGGAGGCCGACGGGTCTGGATGGGAGAAACAGGCTCAAGCTCAATCCCGCCAAGACAGAGTGGCTGTGGATGCGGCATCCCGGTACAGTCAGCTAACCACGGCTGACCATCGGTGGCGAGTCAGTGGCCCCGGCGGAGAGGGTTCGCAACTTAGGCGTCCTCCTGGATGAGCGGCTGTCTTTAGAAGATCATTTGACGGCCGCCTCCAGGAGAGCGTCACCAGGTTCGCCTGGTACGCAGTTGCGCCTTTCTGGACCGGGATGCCCTATGCACGGTCACCCACGCACTCGTGACGCCCGCCTGGATTACTGCAATGCTCTGTAGCGTCATTTTGAGGGTAGGAGTGGAAACAGTTTATGTCCAGGATGTGAGGATCTGTAAATATTTTCACAGCCCTCTTTTTGACTCGTGCAGTATACAGGTCCTCAATGGAAGGCAGGTTGGTAGCAATTGTTTTTTCTGCAGTTCTAACTATCCGTTGAAGTCTGTCTGTCTTGTCGGGTTGCAGAGCCAAACCAGACACTTATAGAGGTGCAGATGACAGAGTCAGTGTTTATGAATCTGCCCTGTTGACATCCATTTTCTGCCCTGCCTGATAGTGCTTTCATCTAGTGCTGGAACCATAAGTGAGGCAGGCATAAGTTATTCTTTTCTGTCCTCGAATTAAATTAGTAGTCCTCAGCTTTTTCCCACATTATCCAAAGTAGCCTCGAGGCATGTTAAAATGTTAAACTTTCTCACCCATTCCCTTGGAGGGATGTCAGGCGACTGGAAGTGATTGAGAACAAGGCAGGGGTGAAATCTACTTACCTTCCTTACCAGTTCAGAAATGCATGTGTGTGCGTCACATGTGCGTGTAGACCCTCTGCACATGCACAAAACCTTCTGTTGCAGAAGGTAAAAAATGCATTACTTCCTGGTTAAAACTAGGAAGTAATGACACCCGGGCAGGTGGGCAGAGCTTTGCTCTGCCATTGCTACTGGATCGCCGAACTATTGGCCACAATCGCTACCGGATCGCGTGATCCGGTCTGATCCAGGGACATTTCATCCCTGGAACAAGGGCTATAGAGGTAGATAAGGATCAGCCCAGAGGACGACAAACGTTGCACTGCTAGCTTGAAAAATGGACCATTTCAGCTCAGCAGTGGGGAACAGCCCATGCACTGACTCCTATCTCCTTAGTTCCAAATTGACTACAGTTCTTCTCACTCACTGAAAAAATGAAACAGCAATGGGGAAGGACACCAAGTTAAGGAAGTTTGTTTGGAAGTCTTAGTTAGCCCTCTAGTTATCTGAAAATTTAATAAATGTCTACTCATTCTACAGATTTAGCAAATCATTTATAAAATTGTTGAATGAGCCTGAGAAGTGCCCTGAAGCACCACTACTCAAAACTGTAATTGTTTATTTGTCTCCAGGAGCAGTATGGATACATTACCAGGCAATTTTATATATAATCTATTCAGAAATAAGTTCCCCTGAACGTAGTAAGACTGCCAGAAAAATTAGAATGGAATTGCAGCTTTAACATGCTGCCACTTAAATTAAGGCCTCAGAAAAGGAGCCTTTTTGTGCATTGCTAACTGCATGTTCTTCCCATTACCATCACCATGAAGGGAAGTAAAGTATCTGAACTAGCAACCATGACTCCAGAACTGAAACAAAATTATTCCCTAAGCATCCACTGAACACTGAAGTTAGCTGCCAAAGAATGCAAAACAAGCCACCTACGTGTGCAGCAAAGACATTCTGGTTTTACAACTTCCTGTCTCCGGGGAGGAATAAAAACACATAGCTCTGATGGGCAGTTGTCTTCTTCTTTGCTTTGAAAATTCAGATCAATTGGTTTTGTGAAAAAGAGAAGGTCTGTGAACAAGATTTGCATAAGAATTGTTCTCCACTCCGGGCAGATCATGTCATTTCTCTCCCTTTTCCTCTCCCTCTCCCTTTCCCCCTCCCTCCTCTGTTAAGCATCATTTTTCATCTTATCCCAACCAGCGATGCAATGTAAAATTTGTTGCTGCGGGTTCTGTGGGCATGGCTTGGGGGATGTCATGTGACTGGGTGGGCAAGGCCAGCTTTTTTTTAAAAGAAACTTTTTTAAAGTTTTGCCGCGCAATTGTTGGAACCTTTTTTTAAAAACTTTTCAAAGCATTTTTTTTACTATTGGTTCTCCCGAACTGGTAGTTTTTATCACTACTGGTTCACCTGAACCAGAGCGAACCTGTAGCATTGCATCCCGATCAAAACCCTTTGTGTTTGATATGCATTGTTATTGTGGGTCACATCTGGATGGTCCTTTGGAATTCAGATATAGAAGAAAAGCAATTTTTTTTTTCTGAGTAAGGCTAGCATCTACCATTCAATAGCTCCGGAATAGAAACTGAAATTGGATTTGACAAAGCTATGAAGACTTTCCTTTCTTCCCACAAAATCCCAGTAGACCCTATATCATGAATTCAGTGGATGCTTAGGATCTGAGAGAGGCAGAATTTGGCAAGTCTTCAAGGGGAACATTGAGTGGGGTTACTGAGAAAGTCTGTCTATTTCCTGCTGTTGAAATGCAGAACTGAGATATGTGCGATTCTCAGATATTCATAGAACATTCATTCTGGCCGATTAAAACACAGCTTGCATATGTCACAGTGACCCATCTGGTTGCAGCATCTGGAAGATGCAGAAAACTCTGTTTCTTTGAGCTGAGTGGCACTCCAAAAGAATGCTTCAGTGCGCTGATGTGTTCAGGGTTGATCTCTGTTTTAATCTAGATGCTAAAAGAAACTGGTGCACATATACAGTGGCCCTTTGTCCCACCAGATCAAAGCAGCCAGATAGATCATGTTGAACCCCTTGGATGCTCCAGTCTGGGATAGGAGAACTTAGTTTTTCAAGCCAAAGAACTGGAAGGAAGCAGAAGGCTGTACCAACTCTGAGATGATATCCCAAAGTCAGGACAAGGGGATGTAGCATAGTCATAAAAGGAGCAAGACTTTAACTGTGTGGTCAAGGCCAGCATCCTGACTTTAGTTTTCTTTTCCAGCTGCATCACTCATGATGGAATAGTGCTGGTTTGCATGCCCTGGGAAGTCCTGTGTGGTGGTGCAATGGTTAGAATGCAGTATTGCAGGCTAACTTTACCCACATCCAGCAGTTTGATTCTCACTGGCTCAAGGTTGACTCAGCCTTCCATCCTTCCAAGGTTGGTAGAATGGGGATCCAAATTGTTGGATGCTGACTCTATAAACTGCTTAGAGAGGTCTGTAAAGCAGTATGAAGCATTACATATGCCTACTTGCTATTGCAGGCTAACTCTGCCCACAGCCATGAGTCTGATCCTGACAGACTCAGTGTTAGCTCAGCCTTCCTTCCTTATGAGGCTGGTAAAGTGAGGACCCATTTTGCTGGGGGCAATATACTGACTCTGTAAATGTAGAACAATTAATCAGTGGAACAACTTGCCTTCAGAAGTTGTGAATGCTCCAATACTGGAAGTTTTTAAGAAGATGTTGGGTAACCATTTGTCTGAAGTGGTGTAGGGTTTCCTGCCTAGGCAGGGGGTTGGACTAGAAGACCTCCAAAGTCTCTTCCAACTCTGTTATTCTATTCTATTCTAAACCACTAAGAGAGGACTGTAAAGCACTGTGAAGTGGTGTATATAAGCAGAGGTGGGTTTCAGCAGGTTCTGACCAGTTCTGGAGAACTGATAGCAGAAATTTTGAGTAGTTCGGAGAACTGGTAGTAAAAATTCTGACTGACCCCACCCCCATCTATTCTCTGCCTCTTGAGTCCCAGCTGATTGGAAGGAAATGGGGAGTTTGCAGTAACATTCCACTGAATTGGGGAGGGAATGGAGATTTTGCAGTATCTTTTCCCTGCCATGCCCACCAAGCCACACCCACAGAACCGGTAGTTAAAATTTTTTGAAACCCACCACTGTATATAAGTCTAAGTGCTATTGCTCTTGCTATTTCTGCCCAGTGTTCTGCTTTGATGATGCTAATAAAATGTCAAGGTCTCCTTCTGCAATGCCATCTTACCCTTTCCTGGCATATAAGCAGCAATGTAGCCTTTTAAACAGTGGTTTGGGTACTTGGACCAAAATCCATAGTGGGCCCAAAGTGCAGCCCAGTGTTTGCTCCAAACAGTTTACTTCCCCATCCCCATCTCCTGGGATGAGTCCCTCACACACACGCGCACACTATTCCAGTGACTCAGAGTCATAAATGGGAGCTATACTAAAATGCCTTGTAAACCAATTTGCAGCAGGTGACTGATCTCTCTGCTTGAGAGCCCTCTATTTTCATCTCCTTCTGCAAAGCGAATACTTATTTAAATGCAGGTTATTAAACAGCAAAGGTTTACCACATCTTGAGAAAATGTTAGCACCCTTTAAAGAGCTCATAAATGCTTTATAGTGCATGCTTCTGAATAAATATTAGTTGCTTCTGATAGATCGGTGAATAGTTCTCAGGGATTCAGAGGTGGAGTGAAAACAAAGGAGAACCCACTCTAGCTTACCTGTCAGAGGTTGTAATCCAACAGAAATATTTCCTGGGGGAATGCCAGCGCCCCGTGGCTCTGTCTCTACTACAGAAACCAATCAAATGGTAGCAGAAGAGAGCCCACCAGAAGGCTGCATTTGGGAATCCGTCTTATTTGAAACCATATTGGTATGCGGCATCAGCCTCGGTGACAAGCCAGCTGAAAAGCAAACCCCTCATTGCCTCATGCACTGATGGCTTTGCCGTGCAAACTAGGCAAGTGTAACAGTGCAGCCAAGTGGATCTTGTAACCAGCTGGGAGAAAGACTGAGGAGAAGAACAGCAGTTAATGTTATTCCAAAACTGACCTTGCCACTTCTTAAGATGTTTTCTCCCCAGACAAAACTCACCCATTCATCCTTGTTTTTTCTACCCCATTCGAAGGGAACTTTTTTTTTTTATGTCCCTCTGAAGCTTCTCAACTTGTTTCACATTGCCCTTCCTTGAGGTCAACTGAAGCATTGGATGTGACAGGCTTTCCCTCCTCCCCCCCCCCCCCGTCTGATAGTAAAACTCTCAACTTTACTGCATTCAGTTTTGGTCGCCAAAATGTGAAAAAGATGTTGAGACTCTAGAAAGAGTGCAGAGAAGAGCAACAAAGATGATTAGGGGACTGAAGGCTAAAACATATAAAGAAAGGCTACAGGAACTGGGTATGTCTAGTTTAATGAAAAGAAGGACTGGGGAGACATGATAGCAGTCTTCCAATATTTGAGGAGCTGCCACAGAGAGGAAGGGGTCAAGCTATTCCCCAAAGCACCTAGGGATAGGACAAGAAGCAATGGGTAGAAATTAATCAAGGAGAGAGACAACTTAGAACTAAAGAGAAATTTCCTGACAGTTGGAACAATTGTGGAACAACTTGCCTCCAGAAGTTGTGAATGCTGCAATACTGGGAGTTTTTAAGAAGATGTTGGATAACTGTTTGTCTGAAGTGGTGTCGGGTTTTCTTCCTAAGCAGGGGGTTGGACTAGAAGACCTCCAAGGTCCCTTCCAACTCTGTTATTCTATGAATCTATGATTCAACTCCATTTGATTGAAGTGAAAAGGCACTTTTATGAAGAAATGCTGATTGCAGTAAAGTCAAGCAGAATCTAAAATTCCCACGTGCCAATACAGAACTAAACCATTGGTTTTCTCTGACCTTCCCCCTCATGGTCCATCCATGTGTAGCCAATCTGCCATGATGTTTTGGAAAATGCTGAGGTGTTTGGGATGGTGAAATTCCACTCTCAGGGTAAACAGCCTTGAAGATGCCAGAATGCCAGCACAAACCGAAACTCTAGTCTTCTTCAATTGTCAATCCCCCCCTCCCAATTTCCCTTCATAAAGATATACAGTTTTATTGCCCATTAGTTCCCCCCTCCCTTTCCCAGTTGATGGCAGAATGCCAACCAGGTGCCAAACTGAAGATGGTGGACCTGACAGGATGTCAGAGAGGCTACAGATCATGAGAGAGAAGATTGACCCGTGATGGCCTATTCTTATTGCCTTTTGGCCTTCGCATAGCTAAGCTCTAAAAATACATTCCACTCATCAGACTGTTTCTTTGTTCCTTTATCTATACAAGTAAATTTCATCTCCTATAACTGGACTATTGTACTACTGCACTGTAACTCACAACAAACTTTATTCCACTTGACAGTGTAGTCCAAGAAAGATAAAAAATATATAATCTGCCCTCCAAAGTGATATAAAACTAACTGTCCCTCTAGCCAATGTTTCTCAAATTTGGCAGCTTTCAGAAGCCAATTCCCTGCTGGTTGGAGAATTTTGGGAGTTGGAGTCAACATCTAAAAACTGTCAAGGTTGGGATACTCTGCTCTAGTTCAAAGGCAACTTGGAAAAGCAAGGTAATAATTATTTTTATAAACATACCTGTTTTCTAAAAACAGTGAAAAGACCATCCTAAATTCAGTTACAATTTGCAAACCCAGGGGACTGTGATCAGAATCCCCTGTTCCTCTCCTTTAACTTCTCATAGGGACAAAGTTTGACTCGTGATTTGGTCCTGTTGCTTTAGGGTTGTTGGTTTTTTTCTTCTTCTTAGAACTCATCATATGTAAGTACAACTTTGGAGGAAAATATAGTTGATGTAAAATTCAAAAATATGGAATTTAATTCCTTATGAAGAATTCTGGCCCTACTAAGTCTGAGGATTAGTAAAAAGAATCATCCTATGTGGGTGGGAAGGAAGGAAAATTCAAGATATTGAAGAGTGGAATAAAAATGGTATACTTTGTTGATATTTGAACTATTGTTAGGGAAATGAGAAACTGGAAGAGTTTGTTTCTATCTGGTGTAGATTAAAGGATATGTTAGAGGATGGAATTACAGTAGTTCTAGAGTCAACAATATGAAACTGAGCTAAGTTCATATGAATATGTTCGTACTACTTGCATATTAATAAAATAATGCTTCCGCCATTTTGAAAGGTTATCTATCTATCTATCTATCTGTCTGTCTGTCTGTCTGTCTGTCTGTCTGTCTGTGTCTGTCTGTCTGTCTGTCTGTCTGTCTATCTATCTATCTATCTATCTATCTATCTATCTCTATCATCTCTCTATTTATAATCTATCCATCCATTTATCCCTTTATTGGTCAATCCATCCGACATAATCTTTTCAAATTTCACTAAAAATAAATGTAAAAACTCATCTCTGTTTTTTTTTAAAGTCAAAATGAAACTCTTCTGCTGAATGACAATTGTGAATGTCAATTCTTAATAATTATTAAGAAAAAAATGCAAAAATCTGTTCTGCAGATCAGTCCTTGAAATCTACTGCATGGTGCTTCTGAATCAACCAAGTTTTGCTAAGTTCTTATGTCACTGAACTAAACTCTGTTTATTCTGAGCTACTCTTTCAACTGTACAAGACATCAGTACAACCACTGGGTTCTAGGATTTATGTAGGGACTTCTTTTCTTATGGAGTCTTGGCACGGACTAGAGAAATTTTCCCAGCTTTAGGTTTTCCATCAATGCTTTTTTGGCATGTAAATGTGAATGATATGAGTTGGCAAGGCAAGCCAACGTTTCTTATCAGAACTCCACTCTGTGCAAATGACTAAGATGCAGCATGCATTTAATAAGAAAGCTACATTAATGGCAATAGTTTACTGAAGTTTCATCCTCAAAAATCTCTGTGTATTAGTTGCTAAATGTCCTATTTTATAGATAGGATGCAGAAAACAAGAAGGAGTTCAACATCATATGATGAACATAGACATAGAACATAGAATCATATGCCTGAAAGGGACCTCGGATTATTCTAGTTCAATCCCATGATCAAGGCAGGAGCCTTATACCATCCTGTTTATTGGTTATCCAATCTATTTTTGAAAACCTCCAGTGATGGAGCACCCACAAGTTCAGGAGACAAGCTATTGCTGTGATTAATTGTTCTTACTGTCAAGAAAAAAAATCAGCTTACTTCTAGGTTGAATCTCTTTTTAACAAGCTTCCACCCATTACTTCCTATGAATTCAAGACTGCATAAGAATTGCTATTGGGAATATGTAATCTTTCTAACAAGAGATGTAGGCTCTTGGGACTGGTGGAAGAACACCCATTAAGTGTTTTCCTTTCTCCTTCCCCTCCTGAAATGAAGCTGCAACCTTATGTGCACCTACCTGAGGGTAAATCCAAATTAGCTCAATTGGACAGACTTCTGAGTAGATATCTACTTCTATTGTTAATCTTTTCTTTTCAGCCTCTCCTAGGCACCAGGCATCGTTAAACGAACCTTATAAGAATAGAAAATAATTATAAAGCGAATGAAAAGCTGGTTAATGGGAGCAAAGTTAGCCCCTTAATTCCATCACAGTGAACAATGCTGCTAAATAAATGCTTCATAATTAGTAGCTTTTACAGGAGATTATTGCACACTTAGTTTTGCCAAAGTTTAATAACTGCCTTAATTTAATTACCTCTGCCGTGCGTATCATGATTGGCTTATAACATGCTTCTATTGTTCTCCCCAACTCTATTGTTGTGCTCCTGTTCACATCTGCTGCAGGATACAGCCCTTTTAGAACATAGAATTATAGGACTGGAAGGGAACTCAGAGGTCATCTAGCCCAGGGGTCTCCAGAAAAGCTGGCTGAGGAACTCTGGGATTTGAAGTCCACAAGTCTTAAAGGGACCAAGGTTGGAGACCCCTGATCTAGCCCAACCTCCTGCTAAAGGCAGGAGAACTTATACTAGCCTGATCTAATCTTGTCCAATTGGACAATCTTATCCAATCTTATCCAATTGGAGTGCCAAATCCAATCTCCAGGGATGGAGCAACCCCAACTCTGGAAGGAAGCTTATTCCATTGATTAATAGAATAAAATAGAATAGATTTTTTTATTGGCCAAGTGTGATTGGACACACAAGGAATTTGTCTTGGTGCATATGCTCTCAGTGTACATAAAAGAAAAGATACGTTCATCAAGGTACAACATTTACAACACAAATGATGGTCAATATATCAATATAAATCATAAGGATTGCCAGCAACAAATTGCTGTGTGAGAAAAGTTTTTTCCTTTTTGCTACAAAAGGGCAACATAAATCTTTCACTAATAAACTCAAAGTAGATGGATTAGCTCTTCTGATAGAAAGGAAGCAATTCAACTAACCTTTGAAATGTATCCTTCCCCAAACCTGTTTCATCTTCGCCTATACACGAACACAAACATGAATTGGCACACACGCTCACATATATATTATATAAGAAAAATTCTGATAACAATCTACAATATATCTAAATACATTAGTATTTAGATATTAGTAAAAATAATGTATAAAATAGCAGGGAAAACCACTTGCAAAGTCTTGGTCTGTTAACCAAAATTGTAAATAAAAATGATTATTGCTTAACAACAACAACAACAACAGGCTGAACCTGACAAGAAGAATAGGGGGCAGAGGGCTATTGCTAATCCATCAAACTGTAGAAGAAGAAAAACGAAGTTTGAATGATTATGTGAACCAAAGCACAGAAAGATTGCTATAATGTTTTTAACATTATAAAAACAACAGAAGCAAAGGCAGAATATAAGGAAAAACAGTTGGATGGCAGATTAAATGGATGGAAAACCAAAGCTCTGCATGGACAGCACTTGAAAAACATTGAAGGAAAATGTGATAACAACTTGACACAGGCATGGCTTAAGAGGGGAACCATCAAGAAAGAAATGCAAGGTTTAATGCTTGCCACTCAAGAACAAGCACTACAAACTAATGCCATGAAAGCGAAGATACAAAAATCCACTGACAATCCAAACTGCTGACTATGCAATGACAAAGTTAAAACTGATTCACACTTAATATATGAGTGCAGCAAAATCACGCAAACTGATTACAAAGCTAGACATGATCGAGTTGCTAAAATCTTGTGGGACTTTCGATTACAGATGGATCGTCATTTAGATCATAACACGCCAGATATCACAGTTGTTGAGGGCCAAAGTGTACAGTTTATTGATATCACTGTACCAGAAGATGCCAGAGTCGAAGAAAAAGAATTGGAAAAAAATCACAGAATATCATGACTTAGCCATTGAAACTACATGGCTATGGATGAAACATGTAACAGTGATACCCACTGTCATTGGGGCACTTGGTACCATGTCCAAGAATTTTACAAAACACATCAAGAAATTGCAGCTTCCTGCAATAACACCAGTGGAACTGCAAAAAGCTGTGCTACTTGGAACATCATATATTTTAAGAAGATACTTGGTTGATACCTAGGACGCTGGCAGCAACCCATATCAACCATTAACACCAGTCAGTGGTATTTGTGACACATCAATTGACTGAGTTTCATGTTTAATGAATAAAAGAGATAATAAAAAATAGAAACAAACAAGGTTTCCAGAGAAAAATATTCCTTGAAACTTACAAACATTAGGATCACGTACTGCAGAGAGAGAGACTGAGGTCCAAAGGGTGCAGTTCTCCACAGCCTGACGTTCAATCTTTAAATCAATGTATTTGGATATTCTGACATAATCATGATTTCCAGAAGCACCTATCGGTACATAGACATTTAAAGTGTATGTCACGGTAGACTTCTTTTAAATCAAATTGATTTAAGTTATTAGATGATAAAACTCAATTTAATGATTTAAAGCACAAGTTATTTGCTAGTCAGAAAAGTTAGTTCTGTAATAATTATTTCTAGAAAAAGTGCACTTTCTTCATTTGAAAGTTAACCTGAAGACGTATGCTTCATTATGCAGAAATAGGTGTAGATTTCATTGTTGGAAGGTACATATCATGTAAAGTAATTATTTAGTCAACTCCTTTTGAGGGATTTCATCAAGGAAGACAGTAATTATCTTACTGTGTTACTAAAAAAAGCAGAAACCTAGGAACTGAAGCAGTTCAATTCATTGTTGTGGACATGTGGACCATAATTGTTAGGCTAGAACCCGGGTGTCAAATGGTGGCTCATGGGCCAGATGCCTCACATGCAGGCCATACCCACCCCATCTCCATTAAGGGAGAAAACATTGCTATACATCAGGTGACTACAATGTGATGTGGCAGGTTTGACACCTGTGGGCTAGAAGAATAGTCATCCTCAGCTTTTAATCATGTTACTCCCTCATCCTTCCAAGGTCTGTAAAATGAGGACCCAGATTGTTGGGGGCAATATGGTGACTGTAAACTTCTTAGAGAGGGCTGTAAAGCATTGTGAAGTGATATATAAGTACAAGGGCTATTGCTATTGCTGTTGTATCTTCAGGAAGTGGTACTTTCAGAGAGGCAGGCCTGGTTCACCACAAACTTGTTCTGTCCACCTCATGTGGAATGAATCTTCTTTTAGATCACTGCACTATATACTCTTGCAGTTAAACATTTTAAAATAGAATTAAGTTTCCTGATTCTCCTATAGCCTGCCCATTAAGACTAATCACCCAGCTGTCAGTTCCTTAGCAGAGAAGCAGTTAAGTCACATACAAGAATACAACAGTAGGAAAAGGAGGAGAAACTGTTCCTATTCAGATACATTAGGCTAGTGATTCTCAAACATTTTGATCTCAGGATACCTTTTTTAATTTTTTTAATTTTTTATTTGCATTTATATCCCACCCTTCTCCGAAGACTCAGGGCGGCTTACACTATGTTAGCAATAGTCTTCATCCTATTTGTATATTTATATACAAAGTCAACTTATTGGCCCCAACAATCTGGGTCCTCATTTTACCTACCTTATAAAGGCTGAAAGGCTGAATCAACCTTGGGCCTGGTGGGGCTTGAACCTGCAGTAATTGCAAGCAGCTGCTGTTAATAACAGACTGTCTTACCAGCCTGAGCCACAGAGGCCTTTAAAAATAATTGAGGATCCCAAAGGGCTTTGGTTTATATGGGCTATATCTGTTGGTAAGTATTGGATTAGAACTTGAAACTGAGAAGTCTTAAAATATTTATTTATTTGACTTCACAGACTATAGAAGACAATCAGGCTGAATGTGAGGGCAGGGTCAAATGTATCATCAGTCTAGAGTCTCTGTGCCCTGGAAAGAGAACAAAGTCCAACCGCCCTTGAAATCCATTGACTTTTGTCTGGCACCAATTTGCCTGGAAATAAAAGAGAGTTTCCGTCTTAAGGGAGACGGAAACTCAGAGCCCCAGTTTCCTGCCCTCAAGCAGATACTAAGCTGAGGCCAGCTTTTAGAAATGCAGATTGGGTAATCCATTACTCCCTGTAGCAAGGTCTGAACAAAGGTAGGGTTAGCCCTCAGCCACAATAGGAATTGTCCAACAAGCCCCTTCATTGCACCAGCCAAGCTTCGACCAATCTTAGCAAACTCCTAGGATTGGTACATGGCACCATGGGAGTCTGACAACAGCCAATAGAATACATGTTCCCACACAGGAACAGGAAGTTTATGTGCAAAGCCCAAGAGAAGGTATAAACACCCCTCACTCTCAACTCAGTGGTGGGTTGCTATTGGTTCACACCAGTTCGGGAGAACCGGTAGCGATACTTTGACATCGGTCACTGATGGCTAGCTGGTCACACCCCTGAACCGGTCCCCCAGTCGCCACTCACTTGCCCTGGCTGCCATGTTCGTCGCCGCTATGTTCTTTGTGCATGCGCACCCCATTGCCTTGCAAGTCCAATGGGATGCGCATGCACAAAGAACATGGCAGCAACAGCAGCAGCTTTTTTCGGCAGTACTTTTTGTCAGCCTGCGGCCAGCCACTGCAGCCACAAAGCAGCTCTAAAAGAGGTGGCTTCTTTGCCAGCCGTCTTCCAGCAGTGACAGCTGGCTGGGGGCGGCCAAAAATTCTGGTCAGCTTGCCTTCCGGACTCTGGACCAGCCACTGTGGAAGGTAAGCAGCCTGAACAAAGAGGCAGTGGTAGGGGATGAAGTGGGGTTGGGCTGTGGCCACTAAAGTAGGGGAAATGGGGGCAACTGGCAAAGGGAGGGCGGGGGTAGATAGGTGGAAATTCCAAAATTTTTCCTACCTTTTCCTGTGGCCGTGGCTAGGTGTGTGTGTGGGGTCATGTGAGTGAGTGGGTGTGGGTGTGAGTGATGTCAAGTTGGCCATACCCACTCAGTCACATGCCCCCCCACCTAGCCACGCCCACCAAACTGGTAGAATTTTTTTTAAAAACCTACCACTGTCTCAACGCCATGTAGTCAGCTACTCAGAATCACATGTGCTTGGTGGTTCTGCTTCATCAATAAATGGACCCTCTTTCTAATCAGTCTCCAGTCTCCATTTTGTCTCTAGTGCCTTTCTACCAGCTTGGAACTGAACCAGATGGATATTTCTTCCAACAAAAGGTTATCTTATTTTGTCTAAATGACCAGCTGATCTTTCATCCTATTGTATTCTTTATCTTCTTAACTGTAACAACTGAGAATAAAATGGGTTCAACTGTGAAAATTTTAATGTGAGGACCATCTATTGTTTTTAGATGCATTGGACTTTAATTCCCATGAGGTTTGGTATTGTGGGAATACAAATCTATCATGTCTGGAGGGCTCCAGTTGTAGAAAGCCAAGAAATGCTAAGAATGGGGACCCCGGACATTTTGCACCACTCAGAGTTGTTCTTCTAAAATATTATTTTGCAGGGTTTCTGATTCACGTGTTGCATTCCGTTAGCCCTGGCAACTGCATTTCATTCATTGTCTAACATGCTGTCATGTTCCTTCTAGAAAAGCAGCAGGTAGCAACTAGTAAGTAGTGTTTAGGAAATTAGCCAAATGCTGGAGCATCAGAATAAAAGACATACCAGCAAGAGGCAACAGTTAAGCCTTCCCTTTTCTGACATAATGCAAGCTGGTTTCTTCAAACTCTTTTTCTTTCTTTCTTTTTCACCCCAAAGGGTCTGATGAACAGAATTTACACCCTTCCTGGAGGGTGTGATTTCCCTTAAATGAGCTTTCTGAGATGTGTGCCAAAGATAATGGCAGAGAGCTTGATGCATTTGAAGACCCTGGGAAGTCGCAATGAATGGAAAGAAAGATGTACGGGAAAGAGGTGCCAGGTAGGGAAACGTGTCAAACATCATCTCCTCCTATGATTTCTTCATTTATAATGAACCCTGGAAACAGATGTTCTGCTATGTTTTGTCCAGTTAGGTGGTTAAGTGACCAATCCTCACTTAAATTGATGAAAGCTTTACAAATTCATTCAAAGAGAGAGCATTTCAGTAAAAATCCCATGAGCAGAATGCCATTTTTTGGCATTTACTTAGTAAAGATGCAGCTGAAGGCTGACTATGAATGCTATATTTTTCATTGTACAATCATTGCCTCAACGATCTATGCTGTCTTTTGGCTTTCCACTTATCCCCTTGAAATCTCCAGGGAAGATATTAAGAAAACATTTAGGCTTTCCGGTAATTGCACTGCTGGCCCTCACCGAAGGAACTCCCTCCCTTAAGGAAAGTGTGGCTTAATTTCTCTTTCCCTTTTTGAAAATTAGGGGAATTGTTCTCCTTTCGTATTTGGTGGAAAATTTAAATAGGCCATTTATGTCCAGCTTTACCTACAAACACTACTATATTCCCAAACTATCGCTATAGATGGGTGGGCCGGATTATTATAATAGCAATAGCACTTAGACTTATATACTGCTTTACAGTGCTTTACAGCCCTCTCTAAGCAGTTTACAGAGTCAGCATCATTGGTGGGCTTCTACTGGTTCACTCCAGTTCAGGTGAACCGGTAGAAGTGGTGGCAGGAAGTTCTGCCCACCCACCCGGATGTCATCATGGATGTTCTGTGCATGTGCAGAAGTGCCACGCATGAGCAAAACGAGCACACGCATGCTCACAGTTCCAAACCAGTAGAGTAGGTAAGTGAAACCCACTACTGGTCAGAATGTGGCCCCCAAAAATCTGGGCCCTCATTTTACTGACCTTGGAAGGATGGAAAACTGAGTGAACCTTGAGCTGGTGTGAATCAAACCGCCGAACTGCAGGCAACTGGCAGTTAGCAGAAGTAGCCTGCAGTACTGCATTCTAACCACTGTGCCACCAAGGCTCATAATGATCTGGTTTGGACATCCCCTTGAGCTTTTGCTTCTAGAAAGTTTGCCCTTTATGCAGCAAAGCCTCATGAGCATAATTAACAAATATGATGCTACATTATTCCCAGGTCCATTCTTTTCTTAGCAGTAAAAAATCATCAAGATTCTACAGAAGAATTCTGCAATTCTACAATTCTTGTTTGGTTCTGCAACCCAATAAGACAGACACAGACTTCAGAGGATAATTAGAACTGCAGAAAAAACAATTGCTACCAACCTGCCTTCTATTGAGGACCTGTATATTGCATGAGTCAAAAAGAGGGATGTGAAAATATTTACAGACCCCTCACATCCTGGACATAAATTGTTTCAACTCCTACCCTCAAAATGACGCACTGCACACCAGAACAACTAGACACAAGGACAGTTTCTTCCCGAACACCTCACTCTGCTAAACAAATAATTCCCACAACACTGTCAAACTATTTACTACTAAGTCTGCACTACTATTAATCTTCTCATCGTTCCTATCACCCATTTCCTTCCACTTATGACTGTATGACTATAACTTTGTTGTGTAACTTTCTATCCTTACGATTGATATTGATATTGATTGTTTCCTGATTGCTTATGTGTTCCTTATGACTATCATTAAGTGTTGTACCTTATGATTCTTGATGAAGGTATTTTTTCTTTTATGTACACTGAGAGCATATGCACCAAGACAAATTCCTGGTATATCCAATCACACTTGGCCAATAAAAAATTCTATTCTATTCTATTCTATTCTATTCTATTCTGATGTTTGGTGATTTACCAACTTGTCTGCCTATACTGTCCTGCCAAAAAGGGCATCATTGGAGAAAAAGCTCCTCTCCTTATTTAGGAGTTCGATACTTTCAGGGTCTGTCTGGCTGAGATAGAGGGAGAGAAATTACACTAAAACCAAGGTATGTGGAGATAAAGAAAAGTAGAGGCCAGTCAATGGAGAAATTATCTTCTCTATCTCCAAATTTTGGCAGTACAATGTGTTGATGTTTCGGAGGCCACAACTTGGATGTTGGATAGAGCAGTAATCCTTAGGCCTTTCCACATTATTGAAGTGAATTGTGCTCAACACAATCCTTAAATTGGCAGAATAGTATATGGCACAAAATTCATTGCATCTGTTGCCAATCTTTATTCTTCCTCTCTTTGCAGTCCTTGCAAGTCACCTTGCCTTTCCTCCAAGGTAATAGATGACAAAGGCTAAAAGATTTTACGTACCTTGAGACTGCCTTGGGAATGTTTCAGAATAATGATGAACTATCCATTTTAAAACTGGTGCAGCTCAGGACAATTTAAGCTTATCTCCTTCATAGGCTGGGGATGAGATGAAAACCAGGTCTTGGAGACACACCTGGAAAAAAATTGCTACAGGTACAAGTGGTGACAGCCTGAGAGCTACAGCTTGTCCCTGTTGAATCTTCTATTGTCCCTTTTTCATAAAGCCCATCATAAAACCAAATGAGTACAACTTCATTGGGTACACGTATAAACCACAAGTGGGATTCAGCCAGTTCTGTCTGGTTTGGGAGAACCAGTAGCGGCGAGTGCAGGATGCCCTGCTCACAAGCCCGGACATAATGCCATCCTATTTAGCCACATTTTCGAGGCTGGCCAAATGCATAGAAGGCTGTGCATGCGCGCTCACATTTGCGAACCAGTAGGGAAGGTAAGTGAATCCCATCTCTGATATAAACCAAAAACAATTACCTAAGCATCAGCTCAGTCGTGAAACATAGGAGGAGATCAGAAAGAACATTAAGATTGTCCTGTCTTGATTCTCTTTGATGTAAGTGTGTGTGTGTGTGTGTGTGTGTGTGTGTGTGTGTGGACAGGGGGCTCAGGGGGGGTTTCACTTACCTTTGCTACCAGTTCACTCACACCTGTGTCACTTCTGCACATGTTCAGAAGCTTCGGCGCATGCACAGAGCATATTTTATGACATCCGGGTGGGCAGGCAGAGCCTCCCACCACTGCTGCTACCAATTCACCTGAACTGGGGCGAACCAGTAGCAACCTACCATTGATGTGGGGAGATTAGAGCAGGGGTCTCCAACCTTGGCAACCTTTAAGACTTGTGGACTTCAACTCCCAGAATTCCTCAGCCAGCTTTGCTTTGCTGAGGAATTCTGGGAGTTGAAGTCCACAAGTCTTAAAGTTGCCAAGGTTGGAAACCCCTGGATTAGAGTCTATCAGTCTTCCCAGAGTCTGTTATTGTACCCTGCAACAATTAAGTAGAATTTCAGTAGTTCTTGTGAAATCTATTTCCTGGCTTGGCCTACCTCGAAGGTTGACTTTGAGGTTTCTTCTCTCTTGTTATCTTTCATCAGTTTTCTTTTACATTAATGAATGCTTGATTCTAGGTATCTCTGGCTCTTCTTCTGTTCACAGCTTAGCTTTTCCTGTTAATTCTTTGGGAAAAATGGATTGTGAGTGTGCTCATCTTAACTGTTACTAAGCTTTGCAAAGCCTTAAAATATTTTCAAGAGAGGTGAAATAAGTATTTGCAGAGCTGAAGATGCCATTGTCAAGCGACTTGACAGGACTAGCTATAAGTGCTCCTACAGATAAGTAACTTCAAAGTGTTGACATGGCTGGCCTGGCAAATCATATCTGTGCAGATTAAGAAGAGGAGAGAATTTTTAGTGCCAAGTGGAGAGGTGAGTCCAGTAAATATATGAATTATGGAAATCATCTTGTTTGTAAATTTGTCTACCCCCTGCCCCTGCCCCCATACCGCATTAGTCTGAATATCCTGTTTACCGTCTTCAGTAGCTCTGACTATACAATCTACACTGCTAACCTTCAGTGACCAATGGAGGAATTAATTTTCCCTGATTGTTTTTAAATATATTTTTGTGATATTTCTATTATTATAATTGCTGCAAAATATTCCATTCTTTGCAGAATTAATTTGCAGATGTTTCTCCTGATTGTTTTATTTTTTGAGGGGTGGTGATGGTGAAACGGTGCAACCATGAACCTACATGTCCTATGAATAGCTTTCTATATATCTAAAACATAAGACAGACTTGGTTGAAACCTCTTCAGTAGCAATAGCTATAGAATTATGTACCAATATATAAAAGGTAAAGGGATGTGGTGGCTCAGTGGCTAAAACACTGAGCTTGTCAATCGAAAGGTTGGCAGTTCAGCAGTTCAAATCCCTAGCAGGGGTGAAATGCTCCCGGTTCGGACTGGATCACCTGATCTGGTAGCAATGGCGGCAGGTGGTTCGGAGAACTGGTAGCAAAAATCCCTGCCCCCACCACCACCACCATGCCCAGCTGAGCTGTGCAATCATCAGAGGGTTTTTTTTTACTTTTAAAAGCATTTTTTCCAAAGAAAAAATGCTTTTAAAAGTAAAAAAAAAGTCTCTGATGGTAGTGCGGCTCAGCTGGGATTGTCAGAGCCTTTTAAAAGCATTTTTTTACAACCTCTTTGGCCAAAGAAGTTGTAGAAAAAATGCTTTTAAAAGTAAAAAAAAAAGTTGGCAACCCATCCCACTGTTTGATGAAGCCCATTTTTACCAACTTGTCATGATATACATGGAGATACACAACACCCACCCATTCATATTACCCCCCCCACACACACAGAAGCAGTAGTAACAAATTTTACATTTCACCACTGATCCCTAGTGCAGTGTAACCATCACTACTTGGCCCGTTACTTGTTCCAGCTTCTGCCAATCTAGCAGTTCGAAAGAGCATAAAAAATGCAAGTAGAAAAATAGGGATCACCTTTGGTGGGAAGGTAACAGCATTCCGTGTGCCTTTAGTTTTTAGTCATGCCGGCCACATGAACACGGAGACATCTTCGACAGCGCTGGCTCTTTGGCTTTGAAATGGAGATTAGCCCCCTAGAGCCAGGAATGACTAGCACATATGTGTGAGGGGAACCTTTACCAATTCATAGTGCTTTACAGTCCTCTCTAAGTTGTATACATATTGCCCCCAACAATCAGGGTTCTCATTTTACCAACCTCAGAAGAATGGAAGGCTGAGTCAACTTTGAGCTGGTGAGAATCAAACTGCTGGCAGTTGACAGAACTAGCTTGCAATTGTGATGACTCTCCAGGACGCATCCCCAGAGGTCTGCTTGGAGGAAGATGAACCAGTTCCAGGCATGTCAAGAGGGGAGTTGGTAAATGGCTCTGAGAGTGATTTGGCTGAAGCACAGCTGCAGCAGGACAGCCCTGAGGCTTCAGGTGGAGAAAGCATGCAGCTACAGCCAATCAACGATAAGGAAAAGGAACTGCCTTCTGGACCTTATCCGAGAACTTGTAGGGCAGAAAAAAGGCCCGAGCAATGAAGGTCAGGCAGATTATTCATGAGAAGGCAGCCCTCTCTTGATGGGTTGCTCCAGAAGTTGGCTATTTTAGCACAGCAGACAGAGGGAGACAATGCTGGGAACAATGGGTTTTTTCCTTGCTGAGTATTCCTGCCTTGAACTTCAGATTGTATCTCTTCATATGTTTCCTTTGCTTTGCCTTGCTTTGCCTTGGCCTTTGGATTTGCCTTTGTCTTGGAACTTGCCTCTGCCTTGGGAACTTGCTTTTGTCTAGTGGACTGGACTTGTTTTTGCCTTGAAGACTAGTGTTGGTTTCATTTGAGCAGCCTGTGGAACTCACTGGGGTTGAGCTGGTGCCAGCACAGGGATTTGCTGGGGAATACCAATTCAGGCTTGGAAGCTTTAATAAAGACTCCTTACATACATGGGCATGTATGTCTGTGTCTGCGTGTCTGAATGGGACAGCACAGCAATACTGCATTTTAACCACTGTGCCACCATGGCTCTTCCTTTGTACAGGAAAGTTTCCTGGTCATAAGGAATACTTTTGGTGGGAGGTTGAGGAGCACACAGGCATCAATATGTGCATGTACAACATAGGTCCACATCCATTTATACCATGAAACATGTTAATGAATTTAAATCATAGAGATATTGTGAATGGTGGAATTTTGCCCCCTTATCTCTCAGGGATCCTGCTGTCATTTTTGTTACTCTACCAGTAACAAGGGAAATAACTATTTTGAGGGAGGGTGCTTGGAAGAAAGAGAAAACCGATTCTTCCCTTTGTTTTCAGTGGTCCTGTTGAAGATAACTTCCTGGACTGCCATAAGCAACAGAAATGCTACGATCTGTAGAAAAATCATGAAAGAGACACCTTTCTTTCAGCTGCTGATCCCCAACTTTTCAACTGAAAGCTGATCAACTGGACATAGGAAAACAATAGATCAAGGGTCTCCAACCTTGGTCCCTTTAAGACTTGTGGGCTTCAACTCCTAGAGTTCCTTAGCCAGCTTTGCTGGCTGAGGGACTCTGGGAGTTGAAGTCCACAAGTCTTAAAGGGACCAAGATTGGAGATCCCTGCTCTACACTATTTTCCGCACTCAAATGGGGGAAGAAAACTCAACAAGGATAGAAATTCAAATATGTATCATCTTTCTTGGATGTGTTTCCAGTTTCCCTTCAGTTCACCTCTCCTTCCATCTGTTCTCTGTCCACCCTGGCTTGGCTTGGCATCTGGCTTCTTTGTTTCTCAACACCATAAACCAGGAAGGTAATCAAATTCACTGCCAGAAGTTACCTCTGATTCTAGGGAGTGCATTGGGAACTAAAGGATTTCTTGATAACTCAACATGTTAGCATGCTAGCCGAAAAGATGGTGGGTCCATGGAAGTAATTCTCACCACATTCTTAATACTAAGTGATGCTAAATTGCTAATTTGCTTGGCTCTGGCTGCACAATGGTGTGTTAGTCCTCATGTCTTATGGTGTCTGTGATATTAATAACCCAGCTTCTGTTAGTAGCAAAGTGGTTAGAGTACAGTACTGCTGGCCAGAGGTGGGATTCACTTACCTTCCCTACCAGTTCACAAATGTGAGCATGTGCGCACATGTGCTGCCTTCGCTCACACATGCCTCCTTCCACACATGCTCAGCCTTCTGTGCATGCTGTTTGCTTTCATGCATGCCTTCCATGCATGCACACAGAAACCAAAACATAGCTAAATAGGATGGCATTATGTCCGGGTGGGTGGACGGGATCTACTGCAGTCATGGCTACTGATAGAACTGGATGAATCCCACCATTGCTGCTGGCTACTTCTGCTGACTGTTGGCTGCCTGCAATTTGGCAGTTCAAGACTCACCGGCTCAAAGTTGACACAGTCTTCCATCCTTCCGAGGTTGGTAAAATGAGGACCCAGATTGTTGGGGGCAATATACTGACTCTGTATAACTGTTTAGAGAAGGCTGTAAAGCACTGTAAAATGGTACATAAGTCTAAGTGCCATTGCTATTGCTATTGCTGTTCCAATTGCTGTGCCATACTGATGCTATTATATTTGACTGCTACACTGTTTCTCCATCTCATTTTAGTAGCTATGGGCCGCCTTCTCATCATACAGACTAGGATGCAACAGTTTGGTTGAGTTCCTGCTTTCGTGCTGTCATTGGGCAGCTCTGTGATTGAGTCAGTGCTATGCCATCTGTGAATCACCTGACTTTGGAAGGTTCCCAAACCTTTCCAGCCTCTGATGCTCAGCATTCTGCCCCCATGGATTCAAGTCCCAATGGAGTCAGTGTGCCCTCTGCAGTAATATCCAGTTAGAAGTGATGTTGGGTGCCAAATGGACCAATGGTCAGAAGGCTCGTAAGACTTCTTCCTCTAATGGGAAAAAAACAGAGAATTTTGCCTGTGATTCTGCACTGCAACTATTCAGCAGGCATGTGGAAGGATGGCAGATGGAAAGATGTCTGTACTGAGCCATTAGAATGCGGATGCTCGGCAGAGCGCATTCACTTCCCATCTGCTATCCTGTGAGCAAACAATACTAAGCGGTTGCATGCCTTAGGGTTGCTCTCACTGCCTTGACTATTACTGACAAACATTAATCATCTGCAACATCCTTTTTAGTTTCCCACATTAGGGAAGGGGCTGTTAGCTTAAAGTCACAGTTGCGCTTTCCTAAACAGTCTGCTGCAATTTGGCAATTGTTTAGTGCCAAAATCTTACAAGTTGAAGAAAGGCACACATATTCATAATCATCTGTTTGGGGTGGTGATGATGATGATGTTAATGATGATGATGATGATGATGATGTGTATGTATAAAAACATGAGCTGGCATAGTTGTTTTAAGTGTTGAAACATAAATGAGAGGAAGATAATCAACCCAGGTTTGAAAGACATCTTGGTGCGGATGTTAAACAGGTGATAAATCTCTGAAAGTATATTCTAGATCCATGATGGTGAATCTATGGCACGCGTGCTCAAAGTGGCATGCAAAGCCATGTTGTCCGGCATGCGCTGTTTGTCTGTTTGTCTTCTGGGTTTCTGGTGCACGTGTGACAATCAGCTGTCATTCACGCGCACGACTGTGCTGAAAACCGATGTGTGCATGCATGCTGGCCACGCATGTGTGCTAGCACCTGGAAGTTCAGCTTTTCCAGAGTGTGGTCCCAACTAGTGCACTTGTGGGTGCACACAATGTTTCCATGCAACTTTTTCAGCACTCGGTGTCGAAAAAGTTTGCCATCACTGTTCTAGATCTTTGTGCTGTAACAAAAGTCTTCTCCTGGGTACAAACTGACTCCATCTTGCCCAGTGTACAAGGGCTCCCAAGATATGTGACAATTTATGGAGTTCTCAAGGCTGTGGAGCTCATTGAAGGGTGCTCAGAAGGTGGGACAGCCCCACAACTTCTCCTTGCTGATTTGGTTTTACAGCCTGAAATTAATGTCTAGAAATCTGTCATACAGTTTCTTTAAAGTCTTCTTCTCTGGCAACAGGAGCTTCAGCTTTTCTACCTTTTCCAGAAATCCTTTTCAATGTCTCTTGGTAACATTTTTAATTGGATTTATTGCTAGAGCTGGGAAGGCTGCTACTGCTGATAGTGGTAGTATCTTCTCCTACACTTCTTTCCATCCCGCTGAAGCTTCCTTGGTTGCCAGTATTCCATTGTCTAAAATAGGGGTGTCAAACTCAAGGCCTGGGGCCCAGATCTGGCCTGCAGGATGTTTAGATCTGGCCCGCAGGACCAGCTTGTAAACAGCAAAGGACTGGCCTGCAGTGCCTTTGCCAGTGAAAATGGAGCTCCATTTTTTTCTGGCAGAGGTCTGCAGGAGGCCGTCATAGCCGAAAACGGGGTGTGGGCTCCACTTTTGCTGGCAGAGGGCTATTAAAGCAAACTAAAAACAAAACAAAAGGAGAAATGTTTCCTTTTGCATTTGAGCATGAAAGAAGGGACAGGAAAGGAGAAAGGGAAAGAGGAAAGACAAAAAAAAAGAAAAAGAAGGAAAGATGGGAAGAGAGCAAGGAAGGAAAAATAAGGAAAGAGGGGAAGGAAGAAGAAAGGACAATAAAGGGGGAAGGAAAAAAGGGAAGAAAGGAAGGAAGGAAGGAAGGAAGGAAGGAAGGAAGGAAGGAAGGAGATTATAATGAGAGTGAGGGAGGGTCTCAGGGAAGTCCTGCCTTAGCACCTGGTCACTACAAGTGCCCCTCGACATGCCCACCATGACCATGTCCACCCCTGGCCATGCCCACCCCAGCCACCCCCACCCCCAGGCACACCCTCCGTCCCTCTGAAGTCAGACAACAGTGATGTGGCCCTTAATGAAATCAAGTTTGACACTCCTGGTCGAAAAACATCCAATGGGATGAGTTTCTCTTCTGAAGTCTTATCTTGGAATTTAATGGAAGCCTGGAAGCCAGGAAGATTTTAAACTATGGAAAAACAGATTGCACAGGAAACAATAGGAAATCATGGCATCCCTCTCACTGCTCCTCCTAACCAAGTGCAAGAACTCCACATTCTACTCCAGAGAGAGAGAGAGAGAGAGAGAGAGAGAGAGAGAGAGAGAGAGAGAGAGAGAGAGAGAGAGAGAGATTTTTGAAAGCAACTTCAGCATTATCAAGCTGAAAAAAAATGTCAGAAACAAAAATATAGGAAAACCTGAAATGTGTCACAGCTTGTCTGTGAATGACTACAGACTTGGATTCTCCTTTAGCGAGGCATCAACTTTCTCCCCCTCAATCTACACAAATTATCAGCAATCCACTAGAGCGTTTCATTTATGATTAGGTTTCTAATGTTCCAGCCAAGACTGAATACTTTTGCTCTGTATCTGAAGCGTTCAAGGTCCTGACAAAAATATAAAAAATAAAAATCAGTCCCTTTGTCATCCTGCCAGCTACACAATATGGCGTAGGTGGCTCCCATTTCCAAGCTGCCCACTGAGGGAATAGCCATCACATCAGCTGTGGTCCAGTGAGCTGACTGCATGATCAGACTGGCAACCGAAGCTGCAGGTGCTTCCAAAAAACTAATCTTATCTGAGCCACCAAATTGCAATGCAAATGACAGTCAGGGATGGCTTCAGTCCAATCCATTCAATGGAAATGAAAAGGGCTTAAACGCAGCTGGAGCTCAGATCCAAGACCAGCTGCAAAAGTCCTGCCACTCAATTCTTAATCAAATTCACTGCGCATTTCAGCTTCTCATTCTCCTCCCCAACTAATTACAGTTTAGGGGTGTGCTGGGTTCAAAAGGTAGAACGTTATTTTGACTGCCCTCTCTGACATGCTTCCGCCAAAGTTGTCTTTTCATGGGATTGGGTGACAGCTGCAGAAGGCAGCTGTGTGAGCTCAGAAACACACACAGCTGCTTTAAGATCTTCCTTGACAGATGCTACGTGTGCTCCGAATCTGGATCTCTGCAAAGAACTAATACAGACTGGCTTCTGCACAAATTTCTCAAGCAATGGAGGAGAATTGTTTTGGATTTCCTCTTTAAGGGGAAGATATGCGCGTAAAGGCTTTCGAAAGCATATTGCAGAGCTTTGAAAAGAACATATAATAGTGATTCTGTACTTAAATTAATCTCAACCTCTGTCTGAGCTCTGTTTAATGTGGTCCTTCCAGAAATTTGTTGATGGTCCTTCTGTTGATTGTTTCCTTTACAGGTTGAAGAAAGGCATATGTCAGAATCTCCATTGTCAGCCTGGCACCTTGCTAATTTCCTGCCATCAAAGGGGAAGAGAAGGGGGAGGCATTGGGGCAATTTACACCTGAGTATCTAATGATAATAAATGGGGAGGGGGAAGTAACAACAGAAGAATACCAGATCACCAAACTGGCTTGTACCAGGTTCTTCAAGGCCACAGGTGTCAAACTCGCGGCGTCACACTATCATGAGATGTTTCACAATGTTTTTTCCCTTTGTGGAGCTGGGGTGGGTGTGGCCTGTGCATGACACATATGGCCCATGGACCGCCAGGTTGACACCCTGAGAATGGAATGTTACCAATTTCACACTTCAGAATTTCTCAAAACATCATACCGGCATCATATTGACTGGCCGGAGGTCTGGTCATGGGGAAAGGATTGGGAGTTGGAAAGAATAGCTTTGTATTTTACGCAGGAACACCAGATTCCACCTGACTTTGTTGCAACCAAAAGCTGTGGCCCGCCTCGGACAATGAGGAAGTTGGGGAAGAAGTTGGGCCAGTTCTGGAATCTGGGGAAGGCTCTGATGGATGCTTTGCATTGGACGCAGAGATAGAGCCAGGGCTGTCTGAAATTTCCCATCCACCGGAGAGGCAGCTGCCTTTGGAGGATGATATGAGTGAGGAGGAAGAACAGCTGGGGCCTGTTTCAGATGCACATATGTGCAGAGCAGTTAAGAGAGGTGAACAACAGAGGACAAGGAGTCGACTCAGGAAGCAAAGCACACATGGATGCTGAATGGCCCCTCCCTGGCTGGGGAATAAATAAGAAGGAAAGGGGAGTGGTTGTCATAGGAGAAAACAGTTTGTATTTCTGGAGATTTTGCTCATTGTGTTTTGTGCGTCAAAGATTGTTTGCCAGAACTTAATTTAAAGCCTTTCGGCTGGGAGCTCCCGGCCTTGCAATTATCACAAGGAACTGATAAGGTCTGTACTGCAGTTAACTCCTTGAAGGATTATTGCCTGGACTTTTTGGTGGGTGAATGCCGGTTTAGCTCTGCCTGGTAAGGCCTGTTATTAAGAACACAAAGCCTGCAATTACTGCAGGTTCGAGCCCGGCCCAAGGTTGACTCAGCCTTCCATCCTTTATAAGGTAGGTAAAATGAGGACCCAGATTATTGGGGGGGCAATAAGTTGACTTTGTAAATATATACAAATAGAATGAGACTATTGCCCTATACATTGTAAGCCGCCCTGAGTCTTCGGAGAAGGGCGGGGTATAAATGTAAACAAAACAAAAAAAAAATGCAATTAATTCACAAGAGGTAAATAAAGAGGGTTTTTTTGTGACAATGAGTCTGTTTCTTGCTTCTGCTAAGACTGGGTCAGAACACCTGTTTCTCTGAGTAAAAGTTTCTTTGCTTCAACTAAGTGGTGTAACGAGTCCTACTTTCCTGAGAGAGCAAACTGGGGCAGGTCTGACAGCATAAGAGGTTCATCTCCTTGATGCTAACCAGTAGGAAAGACCCTTGAATCAGGGATGAAATTCACTTACCTTCCCTACCGGTTCGCAAATGTGCACGTGCCGTCTTGTCCGCACATGCGCAAAGCCTATGCATGTGCAGAGGCTTAAAATGTCACCAAAAAGTGACATCATGATGTCTGCGTGGATAGGCAGAGCTTCCTGCAGCTGTCACTACCGGTTTGCCTGAGCCAGATAGAACCGGCTGAATTTCACCGATGCCTTGGATAATCTAAAATTTATGTTTGCCCCATGTTGAGGACAAGTCATCTACCATTTTGGGAGGACAGGAACAGATAGCATGATCCTAGGCTCCTGGGAGGTGAACTCCACCTGAATTTTCTTACTTGGCATCAAAAAATAGTGTTTCACTGATGTAAGCAGGGCAGTTCAATCTGCCTGATACACTTCATTCCATCTTACACAACCGCCTCCATTTCAGTTGGCAGCCATTTTCTCTGGCAGACATTCCCTCACCCCAGTCTTCAGTCTTGGCTTCCACCAACCATTTTGTTTGAGACTGCTGGACTGTCTGCCATGTAAAGCTGGGCCTTTGGTGATCTGAGGGGAGGGGGTTTAGTATGGAATGGGAAGAGGCCTCCCTTTTCTTCTTGGGTTTGGTATTTTCAATATAGGCAATCTGAACTCAGTGACCATTTGAAGTGACAATACTGAAAAAAATACTGAAAAAAGTGTCTTACAGTTCTTATATTTAAAATTACTACAGCATCCCCATGGTCTTGTGATCAAACTTTGGTCATAAAATTAAAAAAAAAATTTTTTTTTGGGATACTTGGCAACCAAAATGTATTTTTATTTATTTATTTATTATTCATATTTGTATACCGCCCTATCTCCCGAAGGACTCATTTATGATGGTTGCAGCATTCTGGGATCAAGGATTGCCATTTGCAACCTAGCCAACCTGCCTGCCTCTGACAATCAACGTCAGCTGGGGAAACCAGACTTGCTTAAGGACTGCATCATTCACTTAACAGCTGTAGCAATTTACTTAACAACCATGGCAAAAATGTTAAGTAAAATTGGGCACGATTCACTTGCTTAGCAAATTCTGGTCCCATTTGTGGTTTCATGTTAAGGATTACTTATGCAGAAACTGTGAAATGAGGGTGTTTTCTTTGTTTTTGGTTGTTTAACTGGATAAAATTGAAAATGGTCTATCAAATTTCCTCTTTTAGCTCACATGATTGGAAGAATTATAAAACTCTTTTCTATTTATTTTTTTAAAAAATATCTATCTATCAAAGGCCCACTCAGAGAAGGAAAGCAACATGGTTGGGATGGGGAATGCAACAGAGGAACCTCCAGTCAGGAGCTGTGTTAACTACAATCTGGACAGAAGAACTAACAGAATAACAGAGTTGGAAGAGACCTTGGAGGTCTTCTAGTACAATCCCTCTGCAGGAAGGAAATCCTATACCATTTCAGCTAGATAATTGTCCATTCTCTTCTTAACAACCTATAGTGTACGGCAGTAGTGGGTTCCACTTACCTTCGCTACAAGTTCAGAACTGTGAGTGTTCAGCGCTTCTGCACATGTGCAGAACCTTCTGCTCATGTGCAGAGCATCCCTGATGACATCTGGGCGGAGCCTCCCGCCATTGCCACTTCCGGTTTGCCTGACCCGGGGCGAACCGGTAGAAACCCACCTCTGGTATAGGGCATTCACAATTTCTGGAGGCAAGTTGTTCCACTGATTAATTGTTCTAATTGTCAGGAAATTTGATTATCACTCTGTCAGGAAACTGTCAGGAAACTGGCTACCACTCTGGCCAAAGTAGAGCAAGGATTTGAAATCTGGAAGTGATTTTCTTAATGCAGCTTCAGGTATTCCTGGGAGACAAACAGCTGAAGGCTGCAGGGCAGAACAGACTTCAGAGGGGGGAAGTAGTAGTAAGAGGATCATTGACAGATGGTGAGCATTTAATGGAATTCTGTTTAGAAAGGAAGTTCAGCAGAGTATATTAAAGCAAAGCATTTTTTTTATTTTTTTATTAAAAAAAAGACTTAAATTGAGAGCAATGATAAATAGAATTCAGTGTAAAGAGAATCTAATGAGAAAAGTAGCTCAAGATGGATGGGAATGTATTGGAGAAGTTGCCAAAAATGCTAAGGATGAAAAGGGGTTATTAGATTTGTGCAGAATAAAAGGAATATGATTGGTACATGTGGTGGAATGTAGTCTGGATTCCCAGGAGGGAGGGGCTGCATTCCAGAGGGCAAAGAGAATATAGAGCTTGGAAAATTTGGATGGCAGGAAGAGGATCCTCCCTGGCATTTCTGAGTATTTGTTTTATTTATATTTCAAATTTCTAAACCACCCATCCAAGGGTGGGCTTCAAAAATTTTAGTAAGTGGTTCTCTGCCTGGTTGCTGGGTGGCCATGGCCATGGTGAGCATGGCCTAGTTGGCTTCCTGCACCACGGCAGGGAGGGGAGTCTTTTTGCCCTCCCCGGGCTCCGGAGGCTTTCCTCAAGCTTCCAGGAGGGCAAAATTGGCCTCCCCAAGCTCCAGAGGCTCTCTGGAGGCCGGAAATGGGCCTGTTTCTGGCCTTCCTGAACTTTTGGTAGGCCCATTTTTCGCCCTCCCTGAGCCTCCACACATGCCCTGCACTTACCTGCATCTCAAACAGGCCACGTGGGGACTCCTGGGAAGGGTGGGTGGGGCCAGCCAGGAGTGGGATTTTTCCAAACTGCACAGAATCTTAGCTAGAGGTTCTCCTGAACCCCAGCAGCCCACCCCTGCGCCCATCCCCCTCATAAAGATGTACAATAAAACCTCAAAATATAAAAACAGTACATAAAAATGAAAATATTAGAATTAAAACTTTAGAACTTTTTTCTAAGAAGGCAAGAATAATTAAATCTTGTTAAAAAAATAATAGACAAAGGCAAAAAAGGGGCTCTTATAGAACCCACTAAGCCCATAACTGAATTCTTCTTTGAACCCCACCCCCCATGCAAGGTTGCAGAACCATGTTATAAATCTCTTTTTGAAAGACAAGGAGAGTGGGGCTATATAACCATATACTGTAGTTATGGAAATAGCGGCTTTAGTCTGGCAAGATCCTGTCCATAGTTGAAGAACAATAAAGAAAATTACTTAAAAGTATCTCCATGTGTTGCTCTTGGTTCTTGAGGGCCTGACAATGCATCAACTAGAATACTGAATAAAGATGGCAACACAGATATGGTTCAGCATGCCACTTGTGGCACAGGTGCCATAGGTTCACCATCATGATCCTAAAGGCTCCTTCTGATTCTATGCTTCTGTTGAAGTTATTCATTCATTTATTAGCCCATTTAGATCCTGATTTTACTGTAGAAGATGAAGGGAATTTCTCCTTGTTGTATCCCCATAAATATCTTATGAAGCTGGGATGACAAAAAGCAATTAAAGCCATCAAATGAACCCCACTGTTCAGTGGGGTTAATCTTGTCTAAGCCAATCTTAGACAATACACCACATATGATCTTATATGTATTAAAAGATAGACCAAGACCATGAAAACTTTAAGAAGATCAAGCTGTCAGGGTTTTGACGGATACCCTAATTAAACAGGGAGTTTCCTATCATTTTATCTTTTAATAGATTGGACTTCAAGAAACTGACTGTCCAAAAGTCACCTACCAAAATTACCCAGGATTTGAAGTCAGAATTTGAACTTAGGTTTATAACCACACTCTTCCTTTGACATTTTCAAACCAATACTGACTCTCCTTTAAATTTCATAGGTCCCAGAAGAAATATCTACACAATAGGTAGGGAAAGTAGTGCACTAAAATATGTACATTCAAGGAAATGATGAAACATATTCTGTGTTTCAGGAAGGAAAAATACATTTAAAATAAAGGTGGAGAAGAATCACAGGCAATGGACAGTGATATCATGAAGTCATTTGAAGATCATAGCTATGATTTTGTTACCAATTTCTCTCTTACTGCCTTTCTCTCAGGGCTGTGATCTTGGAGAGCTTCCAGCTGTGAAATTAGGGTTTTGTTCATCCCATTTTAGAAAAACCTGTTTGAGAACATGTACTTATTAAGTTAAACTGCCTACAACTGGTAATAATATAAACACACACACAACTCCTGACTACTACCTGCCCATTGAACACGCTGTGCATTCTAGATATCTGCATGCCACTGCAATTCATTGGTAATGAACAGGGCAATCCAAAAGCAAACATAACTGACCATGACTTACAGAGTATTGAAATATTTCCACTATACAATTTGGAAGTGGAGAAAAATGATCTCAGCAACTGCTGGAAATTGCCAGAGGTAGCTGTTCCAAGTGGTGCAGGGTTTGATTCACCCTGTTGGATTTGTGTTAGGTCTTTTTGTCTTCTTTGTAATAAATTATGATAGATTTATGATTTTTTTTACCTTAACCAAAGTCACCCAAAATTGCAAACTCTAATGAAGACAATAGGGAATAGACCAGGAGTGTCAAACTCAATTACATTGAGGGCCACATCAGGATTCTGTATGACCTCAAGGACCAGGATGGGCATGGCCAGCTTGATGTCACTCATGTTGAGGGCATCTGTGGTGGCCCGAGCACTCTGCTAGTGAAAACATGCTTCTGAGCTCCATTTTGAGCCACAACAGCCTCCTGCCACCGTCTCCCAGTGAAAATGGAGCTTGGGGGCCCAATCTGGCCCCCGGGGCTTGAGTTTGACACCCCTGGAATAGACCTACATAATAATTTGTTTCTGTTGGATTAAATTTTCATTTGTTTCTATTGAGGAGGTGAACAGTATACTTGACTTGGGCCACTACCCTTAAACTTCAGACCAGATTGGAATAAAGTAAAGAATCTATATAAGAATATAATAACTGAGGTCAAGGCCTTATCAATGGGGGGGAAGGTCTCATCTCATCCCATTCCTCATCTTGTTGGATTAAGCACTGGAAATGGACCAAACCCATGCCAGAAAATATTCAAATGATGGGATCATATGGGATATCTTTCTCTAAAAGTCTATGGATGTCACCAACAGCTTGTGTAGATTATATGTTTGGTTATCCTTTATTGAATAGCAGTTGCCAAGGAACTATATCATTGAGGCAAGACTATGTCTATTCTTGTCCTGAGTGTAATCTTTCCATGAGCATCAAGTTGGTTCAGATTAAATGCTAATTTAAATGAGCCTTCAGCCTGATGAGGCTTGATGTATTCAAAAGTAGGACTTTGGGTTCTTGAACAAAATTGACTCTTGTTTGCTGAAAAAAATGGTGTTCTAACACTCTTTGTAAAAAGAGTGCAGCCAATATACTTTTTTCCTTTGGCTTTGCACTAATGAAGAAATCCTGCTGACTAGTCCATATTTATTTCCATATTTCAAGTTCTAGTGAGCAGCCAATCTTAGTTGATGGCAGGAGACCAGTCTACCTTTACTGTCTCTATTTCAACTCTTTAAATCATTATTTGGATTCTTAAACTTGGCCGATTGACAGCAAAGAACAAAAAAACAGATTATTCAACAAGTTAATCATTTTTTTCTACCTCCAAGTATCTCTATTTGCCTCTTATATTCAAAATAATTCTTACACCCTGCTTTTCTTCCAACTTGGAATATCATTCCACACATCAGAATCCTGTTACTCCGAGGGCCATCTGATCCTATCATTATTCTTAGTACTATGGATGGCAATTCTTTAGACAACTGCATATAAATCTAGACTTGGTTATAACACTGAGGCATTCCTGAGTTCAAGAGCAGTTTCCCTGCAAAGATTTTGCAAAACAGAATATCTATCGCCTTGGATAAAACTTTTTCTCATTAAGCTTGTTGCCAGCCTTTCTAAAGGATGACTTTCCTCCTTCCCGGGGCATCCAGTTTTTCTTTTAAAAAATGTTGCACCTCTAATAATGAACCTTAAAATAACCTCTACAATGACCTGAGAGAGAGAGAGAGAGAGAGAGAAAGGGGGGGGGGGTAACATACCACTGTCAGAAAGATCAGAAGCCAGATCTTTGTAATCTTTTCTTTTATCTTCTTTTTCTCTTTTCTTTCTTGTTCAATAGTTGTCTTTGTTTTCTTTGTTTATTTTCTAATATTTGTACTGCTTTTATCTAGCTAAAACCTTTCAGTAAATGTATACTGAAAATAATCAACTTTTACATTCTTTATTAATAAAGGAGAATATTTGTAATTTAGGGTTGAAATAAGGGGTCCTTGGTGCTCTCTGAGCTTGGCTGTTTTTTTGCAGACATTTCGTTATCTAAACTAAGTAACATCATCAGTACTAGATGTTATGTAGTTTACGTAATGACACATCTGCACCAAGGACCCCTCACAGTCTTTATTTATAGACTCTTGTGGACCCGTGAACCAGGTAGATCCAAAACTTGAAATAATATTAATGTTAAAAAGGAACAGTCCCGTAATCAAACCAATTGTCTCTTCCCATTTTCCCAAAACCAGCTTATTTTGTCTTTTGTCAGTGTCTCCTGTAACTGGTTGCTTGTTGTTAGCTTCATGGGTCACTTCTTGAACCTGCTTTTCTTCCCCCTGCCCTCTCTCTCTCATTCTACTTTGTGTACTTGAGTTAAGGCTCCAAACAGGTTCTTAGCTTCTTCTTACAGATGTACTGTATTTCTCGAAGTATAAGATGCTTCGGAGTATAAGACACAGATTAGTTTTTTGGCAGGAAAACAAGAAAAAAAATTCTGCCTCTGCCTACCAGCATCCATCGGTATTCATCTGGCTAGTATCCTTGCAACAATCAGCAAACAACCTGGTTAGCTTCAGCACGTTATAGCAGCCTGATTTAGCACAAACAGCTGATTGGTGGTTGGATCGGCCTCCTGGACTACCACCAATCAGCTGTTCCAGGCTGCAGGGATTACCAGAGCCCATTGCCGCCTCTGGGCATCATTTTTTTGGCCTCCGTGCATTGCGTTTTAGGCCTTCACATGCTCCGTTTTAGACCTATCCACCCTCCGGCCCCCACCCTTTGGCCATTTTTGGCCTCTGTGCATCACGTTTTCAGCCTCCACATGCCCCATTTTAGACCCATTCCAGGCTGTGGGGATTGCCACAGCACATTGCTGCCGATCGTCACTGCTGCTGCTGATCCCTGCCACCTGGAACCTGCCAAAAATGCATTGCACGGAGGCCAAAAACTGGGCATGCGGAGGCCAAAAACCGAATGTGCAGAGGCCAAAAATGCAACATGTGGAGATGGTGATTGGCGGCAATGTGCTGTGGCGATCCCCTAAGCCTGGAACGGGTCTAAAACGGGACGTGCAGAGGCCGAAAATGTGATGGAGAGTGTGGGCCGCCAGGTGGGTGGGGCTTTGGTATATAAGACGAACCACAATTTTCACCCGCTTTTAGGGGGGAGAAAAGTGCATCTTATACTCTGAAAAGTATGGTAACTTCCATCTCTTCACATCATATTGATATAGCTGCCAGTTCTGGTATTTCTTGTACAGGAACCTTGCCCTCTTACTCAAAAGTAGCATTTCTGCCTGGGGCTGGGATTTTCCACACTACTAGTTTTAAATACTTTCTTGTTTCTCTTTTCTTCCTCTGTATATAAGACTTCATTTTGTCTATGTCACACACATAATATGAGGTTTTATATATGGTTCTGAACTAACTCATGCTCTGTATCCTCCCAAACTAGCTCCCTGTGTTAAAACCTGTAGTACCTATGTAGAGGGGAACTACAACTCCTTAGCATGGAAATTTGAACTAATTGGTATGCAATGATAAAAAAAAAATCTCACCATTATGTTTGAACTAAAATAAGATTTTACTAGGAAATATTCCCAAAAGGGACTTCATTCACAGCTTTCAGTATCACCAACCAACTTTACATGACATCACTCTTGAGGAAAAGGTGTCGTGATGGCAATGACCTGATTTCACTTTATATACCTGAATGATGCATTTCACTGAAACAGTCTTTGATAGGCCTATCAGTACCTTATCTTTATAGTTTTCTGACTAATATATCTAAATCAATTCATTAAAACTCCAGTACTTATCCCCCACTGAAGTGCTAGGTGAATCAATTCAGTGATGTCAAGACATATCCCTGGGCTATTTTTGATAGACCTGGCAGCATTTTAATTCATCTTCAGATGATATATTTTTCTCCCTGCTTCTTCTTTTTTTTTAAAGTCAGAAAACAAATGTATATAATTTGCACAGTTCAACATCATAAAATCCAAATTCAGGCACATTTTTCCTTCTGTTCAGTTGTGTCTAATTCTTGAAGACTACCTGGATAAGTCCTATGCAGTTTCCTTGGCAAGGATTTTCAGAAATAGTTTGTCATTGTCTCCTTCCTAGACTGAGGGAGAATGACTAGGCCAAGATCATTCAGCCAGTTTTATGCCTAAAGTGGGAGTAGAATGCATTAGATTCTACCCTGATGCCTTAACAATTACACTGATCTGACCCCTTCAGTCCCATATACACATTTTAAAAGTCACCCTGTCCATTTCATATCACAGAGAGCTGTTGTCTCTATTGCCTAGGTAAAGTCTAGAAAGTTGGTTCTTGTACGACTAGTTTCTTTCATTAAAAATCCAAGGAATAAAGAAAAGAGTACAGAGAAGAGCAACAAGAATGATTAGGGGGCTGGAGCCTAAAACATGAAGAATGGTTATGTTCTGACTCAGGCCTAAGTAGGTAGCATTAAATGCAATCAGTTCGAAAACAAACAGATTTTATTAGAACAGCTGAGAATTAACTCATTCTCAGTGTAGTCCAAACTAAATAAAAACAAATTTTTCATAACACAATTCTTCAGTCTTATCAGCAACCTTGGTCTAATTAAGCAAACTTCCAAAGGCCTTTCTTGGCAAAAATTCAGAAGGAGAAGACACCAACAAGAAATAAAGGCAGCAAGACAAGAAGCAAATCTATCAACGTTGTTTTCTGTCAAAGAGCCCAAGAGCCATTGCTGATCTTTTAAGCCTTATGAGAGAGGCCCTACTCCCAAGTTGTCATCTTTGCTTTAGCTGCTTTTGCCTTCTGGCAGTTCTTCTCATGTGTGCATTAAGAACAGGCTCCTCCTGTTCCTCTGCCTCACTACTGTCAGCCTCTGGAGGCTCTGGAGTCTGTACATCACTCCCAGATGGCCCTGGCCCCACCTCAGCCTCTGATGCAGAGCCTTCATCCGAGCCTTCCCCAGCCTCCAGGACTGGACCATGTTCTTCCTCAGCCTCATCACTGTCTGACTCCGCTGCCAGCTCTGCAGGCTGCTGACGGACCACAACAGGTTACAGGAATTGGGTATGTCTAATCAAATGAAAAGGGGAGACATGATAGCAGTGTTCCAATATTTGAGGGGCTCCTACAAAGATGAGGGGGTCAAATTATTTCCCACAGCACCAAAAGGCAAGACAAGAAACAATGGATGGAAACAAGAACTAAGAACTAAGAGAAACAATGGATGGAAACAACCTAGAACTAAGAGAAAATTCCTAATGTGAGAACAATCAACCAATGGACTAGCTTGCCTTTAGAAGTTGTGGGTGTTTCATCACTGGAGGCTTTCAAAAAGGGACTGGACAACCATTTGTCTGGAATGGTATAGGGTCTCCTGCTTCTTGGGCAGGGGGTTGGACTAGAAGATTTCCAAGGTCCCCTTCAACTCTAATATTCTATGTTCTCTATACATCTGAGTTGAAAAAAGCTGCAGTACTGTCTCAATTTCCAGAAAACAAAATTTGCATTTCATTCCCCATTTTTCCCTGCCATCAGGTGTGCAAAAGAAATCCCCACAAAATGGGAGCAGTTTTTCCAATTTGCCACAATGGACTTTTCTGCAGCATGAATAAGCAGCAATGAATTCAGCCATGAATTCACCTGGGGAAGAATGGCAGATTGAAGATGGCTCCATGAAAAGCAGAGCTGACTTTTTCAGCAAAAGACATGGAGTCAATAAGTGGATTAGCACCTCCAGCCCTCTCTGAATAAAGGAAGGATGCAAGCTTGTCCAAATGATGATTCATTTGGTTCTTCTCACAACAAAGCAGCAGTCTCTAGACGGTGGAAGGATGAGGCAGGATCCAATCTGAGTAGGTCACCAGGACCAGAGGTTTACCCTTCTGAACTTTTGGATTCACACTGGAGCCCATCCTCAGGGAACTTCTTTCTACCAGAATATGTACTTTTCTGTGCATACCATTTATGTGGCGCCTGGTTGGCTTTTTATTGGTTGACTGGGGTGTTGATGGCTAGCTATTATGTCATTGGCTGCTGTTTCCTTGTGTTGCCAAGTCTTCAACTCCTAAGTACCTGATAAGGTGGTAAATCAGCACTCCTGTTCATTGACAAGGAGCCCATTTCCTGAGCTTTTTATCATTTCCCTGGATGTCTTTGTACCTGCTAGGCCAACATTCTTAGCAGCTGCAAAATTGAATGTATGTTCTTGTTGATTGCAATGTGAGGCTACCAAATGAGTTTGTGTCTCCTCCTCTGACCTCTTGCTTGTGTTCTTGCAATCTGGTAGCTAGCTTCCTACCCATCTGTTCTACATAGTCACAGAGGAAATCCATGCAGGGGGTCCATAGATTACTGTAGAAGTACCTCCCACCTCCAAGCAATCTTTGCAATGCATGATTTGTCCTCATATAGTAGCCTCACCCAACCAGGCACCACATAAATACTACCCATAGAATAGTCCAAACCACACATTCTGGTAGAGAGAAGTTCCCTGAGGATGGGCTCTAGCATGAGTCCAAAAGCTCAGAAGACTAAACCTCTGGTCCCAGTGACTTATCCAGATTGGATCCTGCAACATTATCCTGGGACATGTATATTTGCCTTCATTCAGAAGAATGAGGAGCTAAGAGAATTAGCAGCCATGAATTCATGAGTTCTCATTATTTGCTATTCATCAGGAATGACTATTTTTCACATTAGTTGGGAGCCATCCAAAGAGTTCTAGCTAGAGGGGAGAATAAAAACCATCAAATTAATAAAGAAATAAACCTAACATTGATTAGCTGAATACACTTCAGAATAGCATGTTGAAATTGCTAAGTACTAGCACTTGCAAATATGTAATTGTGCAGAGGGATATTTATAGCGGTGAAGATCTGCACTAAGGAACAATTTACCCTCAGCTATGGAAACTTGCAATATGATTTTATACTAGTCACTCTTCCTCAGATCAATCTGAGAGATTGATAAGAAAGAAGATCCCTCCTCTGTGTAGGATACTTTGATCTCCTAGAGAACAGGTGAGATATAAATCTGATGCATAAAGAAAATTTATGATTAACAAAATAATTCATCATGACAAAGAAGGGGGTGCTCCATTGCCTGGGTTCTCAACACAAGGTCATAGAAGCATCTCAAGATAAAAAGATTAGTGGGAATGATCCTGAAGAACCGTTGAGACAATTAGAGAAGATAGAGGATCACTTATAGGTGATTTCATTGTCAGGACAACGTATGAATTGAACTGGCCAATCTTTCTCTGGTTATGCTAGCAATCTGCAGTTCTGAACTCTGATTTTCTATACATGTTTGCAGCAGGGTTGGGCTTCAAAAATTTTAGCAAGGGGTTTTCTGCCCAGTTGCTCTCCCTGGGCTCCAGAGGCTTTCCTCAAGCCTCCAGGAGGGTGAAAACGACCTCCTCAGGCTCTGGAGGCCCTCTGGAGGCCAGAAACAGGCCCATTTCCTGCCTTCCTGAACTTCCGGTAGGCCCATTTTTTGCCCTCCCCGAGCCTCTATGTGTGCCCTGCACTTATCTGCATCCAAAACGGGCCACGTGGGGATTCCTGGGAGGGGTGGGCGGGGCCATCCAGGAGTGGGATTTGGGGGTTCTCCAAACTGCCCACCCCTGGTTTGCAGGCATATCAACTAAGAGGCAATTTCATTAGTAAACTAACAGGATATAAAATTTGAGGATGAATTCCTAATCCTCAGAATGATTGCCTTCTTACAAGTGTTGAGCTAAGAGGCACTGGATATTACAAGAATCTTACAGCTAAAATATGTAACAAAAAATATTACGTCTTCATACTCTTTCTGTCTGCCTTTCTTTCTTGTCCACTTTCTTATGGGCTCAGTGAAAGATGTGTTTGTCAGTTGAATGGTTTCTTTTCTTTTCTTTTTCCTTTTTTTTTTGGTGGGTCAGGACAGAAAACAGTGTGTAATCTAAATTGAAATCTGCAGTGGGAAGAGGTTGGGATGGAATTGAGGGCTGAAGGGAGTGTGCATTAAAGAAAGCCCTTCTTGGGATTGTGAAGACAAAAGAAGACAATTTGTCCATATCTGGAATAAAAATTAAGTCACAAAACATTTGCTTTTCAGACATCGTTTGAATGGGCACTGCAGCATGCTGGAGCTTTTGAGTGAATCAAGAGAACCGTGAAAGGAGACTATGGAGAAAAAGTCATATGAAAAAAAAAACATCAAATGTTCCATAAGGAGTAACCTACTACATCGGGTTTAAAAGAAACCATCAAAGGATACAGCTTGCACAAAATACCTGCCTGGGTAGCTTTGCCAAGTGATTTATACAATTGTCAGCTTCTCAAACCAATGTTTTCAGCCATGTCATTGCTGGTGTTACCGTCATGACTTGCAAACTATAAATTCAGGTTAGGGGTCTTGGGAATTACAATCCCAACATGTGTACATCAAACTGGAAAAGACTGTGCTAGAGTAACTACTATTTAACATAACTCTTGTTTGCTTGACATTTAGCTCAGACAACATAAAGCAGGTGTCACAAAAGGATAATCAGCAAAAAGACATTAATTACTTGATGGCTTTCCAGCATAAAACAATCAGACAAATGAAACTTTATGAAACATACATGAAGAAACCACTGGAATAAATGACACATTGAAGGATAATTTAGGGATGTCCAACCTTGGCAACTTTTAAGACTTGTGGACTTCAGCTCCCCAAATTCCCTAGCCAACCAGCAGAGTTATCACTAAGAGTATCAAACAAGCATTCTAAGAGAGACAATATTACATGTTGACTTCACACATGGAATGCATGAAAGGAAGGGAATAGAACAAGATGTACAAAGAAAACAAATGGCAACAAATAATTATAGCCAAAGTAGATTACAAGATTTTTAAGTTATAAAGTATAGAAGACTCCCATAAAAAATTAGTAGTTGAATTTCTCCCTAGATTTTAACTGTAATTCCCCTTTTTCCATAATCAAAAGCTCTTTGTAAGTGATAACCTCCATTTTTTGTAATATATTTATATTCTCTATCATATGTCTGGGGATAGTCCATATTGGTATCTTTCCATCTAATTTATATTGATATTTTTTCCAAACCCTCAACAAAGCACTTCTGACCATATTATTCTTAAATATCTTATCAATTTTCTTGTCATATAATACATATGCATGCCAACCATATAACAAACCATAACCTTCTATATTCAAAACCCTTTCCTCTGTTAAATTAATCCAATCAGAAATTAAAGCTAAAGCAACTGCATCATAGTACAATTTCAAGTTAGGCATTTTAAACCCCTCTTTCCTAACGTCTTGCATTATTTTTAACTTTATTCTCGGTTTTACCCTTCCATACAAAATTATTAATCCCTTTTCCCATTCTTGTAAGTTTGCATCTTTCTTCAATATTGGAATCATTTGAAACAAAAATAAAAATCTAGGCAAAACATTCATTTTTATAGCTGCCACTCTTCCCAACAATGATAATTGTAACTTCTTCCAATTCTCCATTTCTTTAATTACTTTTCCCCACAATACCTCATAATATTTTTATATAACTTTATATTTGATGCTGTAATATATACTCCTAGGTATTTGACCTTTTTAACTACTTCATATCCAGTTATTCTTTCTAGTTCTTCTCTCTGATGTGTATTCATATTTTTAATTATCATTTTTGTCTTCTGTTGATTCACTTTAAACCCAGATACCTTACTATACTGATCAATTGTCTCCGGCTGAATGTATTGGTTGAGATAAAGTAAAAACCAGATCATCTGCAAATGCTCTTAACTTATAATCTTGATTTTTAATTCTAATTCCTTTTATTCGATCTGAACCACGTATATTACTCAATAATATTTCCAAAGTTAGAATGAATAATAACGGTGACAAGGGACATCCTTGTCTAGTCCCTTTCTCAATCTTGAAGGATTCTGTTAATCCACCATTTACTATTATTTGAGCTGTTTGCTTTCAATATATAGCCTTAATTGCTTGAATAAAATAATCCCCAAATTGCATTTTTTCTATTACTTCATTACGGGATGAAGGGAGAAATTATACATGGTTCCAGTATGGACAATTGCAATCTAGATGGAAAATAGATCAGAAAATTGGTATTAGGCAAAGTGATGATAACTTGGTAAAACAAATAAAAGATCAAGGTCAACAGCATATAAAGAGATTATATAATGTATTGGTTGAAATTGATTCAGAAATGGAGTTGGTTAAAGATTGTATGGTAAAATGGGCACAAAATTTTTAACAACCTATAATGTTAGAAACATGGAGAAAAAATTTGGTGAGGAATCTTAAATTTACGCAAGCACAAAATTTAAGAGAAAATTTTTATAAAATGTTTTATAGATGGCATTTAGATCCTAAAAAACTGTCATGTATGTATCCAAATGTGAAAGCAAAATGTTGGAGATGTGATTGTGAGGATGCTACTTATTATCATATATGGTGGACTTGCAAAAAAGTTAAAGCTTTTTGGATTAAAATATGGTGGATTATGCAGAACATTTTGAAAAAGGAGATCAAGTTTGTTCCACAGTTCTTTTTATTATGAATAATTCCAGATTGCACCATTATAGAGACAAAACTGATTTTGAATTTAATAACTGCTGCAAGACTATTGATTGCACAATATTGGAAGAAAGAAGACTTACCTACAATTGGAGAATGGATTAGTAAAGTATCAAATTTAGTAGAAATGGCAAAAATTTCTGCCTATTTGAAAGACTATACACAAGAAAAATATATTTTGGAATGGAGAAAGTGGATCGATTATATTCAAAATAAGTATTAGATTAAAAAAGACCAATTAGTTTTTGAGTGAAGTTAGGAATTGCTATGTATTAGAGTTTAAGAAAGAAGGGAATTGATAGTGTGATGGTGTGAAATGGAATATGTTTTATGTTATATTTTAGATTATGTTTGTTAGTTACTATACCCTGTATTCTGTTCTGGGAAGTCTCGGGGGGGGAGGAGGGGGGAAATGGGGGGAAGGGGAAGATTATAAATTGATTGATTGCCATTGTACAGGAATAATGGTAGAATTAAACAAGTTGGAATGGTGTAAAGTCGGGACTGCTCGGTAACCACTCCGGAAGGGAAAGGGTAAGGAAAGAGGAGTAAAGAAGGAAGAAAGTAGGTAGGTAAGTAGGAAAGAAGGGAGGGAGAAGGAAAGATAGGAGGAGAAGAAGGAGGGGAAGATAGAGGGTTAGAACGGATGGAAGTGAGAAGTGGGAAAGAGGAGTGGAAGTAGGAAAGCGAGGAGAAGATGGTGGGGAAAGTAGAAGAAGGATGAGAAGGGTAGAAAGGATTAAGGAAGGGAGTGGCGGCCGAGCAGGCCTAATTGAGCATAATCTGAGTATAGGTTCGATTGTTGGATAAGTGATTGTATTGTACACTGGTCAAATTGTGGGAATTATTATAGAAAATAAAAATCTAGGCAAAACATTCATTTTATAGCTGCCACTCTTCCCAACAATGATAATTGTAACTTCTTCCATTCTCCATTTCTTTAATTACTTTTCCCACAATACCTCATAATATTTTTATATAACTTTATATTTGATGCTGTAATATATACTCCTAAGTATTTAACCTTTTAACTACTTCATATCCAGTTATTCTTTCTAGTTCTTCTCTGATGTGTATTCATATTTTTAATTATCATTTTGTCTTCTGTTGATTCACTTTAAACCCAGATACCTTACTATACTGATCAATTGTCTCCGGCTGAATGTATTGGTTGAGATAAAGAAACAACCAAATCATCTGCAAACGCTCTTAATTTATAATCTTGATTTTTAATTCTAATTCCTTTTATTCGATCTGAACCACGATATTACTCAATAATATTTCCAAAGTTAGAATGAATAATAACGGTGACAAGGGACATCCTTGTCTAGTCCCTTTCTCAATCTTGAAGGATTCTGTTAATCCACCATTTACTATTATTTGAGCTGTTTGCTTTCAATATATAGCCTTAATTGCTTGAATAAAATAATCCCCAAATTGCATTTTTTCTATTACTTCATTACGGGATGAAGGGAGAAATTATACATGGTTCCAGTATGGACAATTGCAATCTAGATGGAAAATAGATCAGAAAATTGGTATTAGGCAAAGTGATGATAACTTGGTAAAACAAATAAAAGATCAAGGTCAACAGCATATAAAGAGATTATATAATGTATTGGTTGAAATTGATTCAGAAATGGAGTTGGTTAAAGATTGTATGGTAAAATGGGCACAAAATTTTTAACAACCTATAATGTTAGAAACATGGAGAAAAAATTTGGTGAGGAATCTTAAATTTACGCAAGCACAAAATTTAAGAGAAAATTTTTATAAAATGTTTTATAGATGGCATTTAGATCCTAAAAAACTGTCATGTATGTATCCAAATGTGAAAGCAAAATGTTGGAGATGTGATTGTGAGGTTGCTACCTATTATCTTATAGGGTGGACTTGCAAAAAGTTAAAGCTTTTGGATTAAAATATGGTGGATTATGCAGAACATTTTGAAAAAGAAGATCAAGTTTGTTCCACAGTTCTTTTATTAGGAATAATCTCAGATTGCACTGTTATAGAGACAAAACTGATTCTGAATTTAATAACTGCTGCAAGATTATTGATCGCACAATATTGGAAGAAAGAAGACTTACCCACAATTGGAGAATGGATTAGTAAAGTATCAAATTTAGCAGAAATGGCAAAAATTTCTGCCTACTTGAAAGACTGTACACAAGAAAAATATATTTTGGAATGGAGAAGTGGATTGATTATATTCAAAATAAGTATCAGATTAAAAATATCAATTAGTTTTTGAGTGAAGTTAGGAATTATTATGTATTAGTTTAAGAAAGAAGGAATTGATAGTGTGATGGTGTGAAATGGAATATGTTTTATGTTATATTTTAGATTATGTTTGTTAGTTACAATACCCTGTATTCTGTTCTGGGAAGTCTCGGGGAGGAGGGGAAATGGGGAGGAAGGAAGATTATAAATTGATTGATTGCCATTGTACAGGAATAATGGTAGAATTAAACAAGTTGGAATGGTGTAAAGTCGGGACTGCTCGGTAACCACTCCGGAAGGGAAAGGGTAAGGAAAGAGGAGTAAAGAAGGAAGAAAGTAGGTAGGTAGGTAGGAAAGAAGGGAGGGAGAAGAAAGGATAGGAGGAGAAGAAGGAGGGGAAGATAGAGGGTTGAAAGGATGGAAGTGAGAAGTGGGAAAGAGGAGGGGAAGTAGGAAAGTGAGGAGAAGGATGGTGGGGAAAGTAGAAGAAGGATGAGAAGGGTAGAAAGGATTAAGGAAGGGAGTAGCGGCCGAGTAGGCCTGATTGAGCATAATCTGAGTATAGGATCGATTGTTGGATAAGTGATTGTATTGTACACTGGTCAAATTGTGGGAATTATTATGGAAAATAAAAAAATTTGCAAAAAAAAAATTAGTAGTTGAGTTGTATTTCATTTATAATTATGGTATTGTTATGATATCTACTTCTATGTTGGTAAGTAAGCAATAAACTAATGAAAAGTTACTCTTCCTAAGTGAAGAGTCATATTCTGTTTGTAGGACAGCCTAGTTATTAATAAAGTAGCTAGGTTTGATAGGCCTAGCTTATCAAAATTGAAACCAGGCCAGGAAGCAAAGGATCCTTGTCTAAAATGGAAAAATAAATAAGTTGCAAGCAGGGACCAATTTTCAAATAACAAACCAACAAACATTTGGATGTCATTATATTCTAAATAATTATTATGTTGTTTGCAGCAACTGTGTATTATTCTCTGATCATCCTGCTAGAGAGGGAAACCAGAGAGAAAATTGGATCCAGCGATGTATAAATCTGTCTTCGGTCAAAATAACTCTTATGATTTGAGCATCTCAAGTCATTCCCATGACAGAAGCTTCTATGGGTGAAAAAATTATGAGAATATAGCTTTGGAGTATTAATTGAACAGTGGGGGACTGGCAAAGAAGACTAGAGAAGGATATTATAGGGAATTTGGGAACTGTGGAAGAAGTTATCCTGCTAAGAACTAGAAATGAAAACAAAACAAAATGCAATATGAAACATATACGATGGCTCATAGCAGATATAAAAGGTACTATCTAGCTTGGAGTCATCATAATTGCTATCAGCAGAAAAATTTATGTCTCCCCCCTTCTATTTGTTTTTCTTCCCTGAATGAAATTAGGTCTTGCTGGCATAGAATGATCTACAATGTTCTCCTAAGCATTTACTTACTAATTACCATTAATTACAAGAATGAAAAAGGCATCTTGGCTGCTTTAACATATCATTACGATCCAGATCATTTTGTCAATAAGTCAGAGAGAGAGAAGAGAAAAGAACATTTGGGACCAATGAAACTGCTGAAAATTTACTTCCAAAGATTAACAAGCCTTGATGAGATTTGAAATCAATCCGTGTTGGTAAAGGGCAGATATCAAAACTGAACTTCCAAACCACTCTCCAAAACTGAACATAAAAGCTGATTTAATTGTATTTGCACTAAAGCTAAACTATCAACAAAAGACTTTGAATGTCAGGAAAGAAAAAGGCTGAAAATTGACAATTTGCTCTCAGTTGAAAACAAAAACAAAGACTTATTTTATCATTCTGATTTCATGTTGCGTATACCAGCAATTAATCCCGATCCAGAGACATAATCTAACCTTCCAGTTCTCTCTTTTGCTCTCATTTTACATTTAATTGGTATGGCTTCTGATGTTCAAAGTCAGTTTTCAACATATGAAACAATGTGACACACTTCAGACATAACCTGAGAACTGGGAAAGCCTGCATCTTTGCACTGCTTTTCTGTAGCAAAACAAGAGACATAATTCAACATAATTATGTGTATATGACAAAGCAGACCACTGCGTATACTTTTAGCCAATGGATCTCAATGGAAGATGATACAATAAAGAAAACTGAATGGCATAGGCATTTGGCAAGCTAAGCATAATTGTCAAGAACAACCTCCTCCTATGCCTGAAGATAAAAGTTTTCAATTAGTGTGTGCTACCTGCTCTAACATGGACATTAACCTTACAATTGATACAAAAGCTACAAGTGGCACAAGAAGCCATGGAAAGATACATGCTCATCATCGCAAGACAATATACAAAGACCTGCACATGGATTAGAGAACAAACAAAAATATACAATATCATCAGGAGAGTAAAATAATTGAAATGGATATGGGCATGACACATAGCAAGAAGAACTGATGGCAGATGAACCAAGGCAGTCATAGAATGGATCCCACTTGATAAAACACAGCCATGAACGAGACCTTAAACAAGATGGATTGATAACATTAGCAAGTATTGCGGGCCCAATTGGCAAAAGAAAGTTCAGGGCCATATTGGTTGGAAAAATGCAGAAGAAGCCTTCATCCTGCAGTGGATAGACAATGGCTGAAATGATGATGATGATGATATATCCATTGCCCCAATCCTTTTCTTCTCTTTCTCCTTCTTCAATACTTTCTGAAATTGTGACAGCACAGGGACATCCCTCTTAACCTACTTTGAAATTTCCAGGTGGTTTAAAGACTGCATCCATGAAATGATTTCATTATTTTGTTGATGCAGTTGCTTGTCATATTTTATTTTCTGAATCATCCAGAACCATAACATCCCACTGGATTTATTTGGTCCATCCTACAGCATCAAGAAAAACAGATGAGAGCAGGAATTGGGGGCGAGCTGTAGTGAATATCCTCAAATGTTTGAGTTTCTCTGAAAAGTTCAACAGGAGCAACTTCTTTTTCTTATTTCCCTATTAATCCACAAAATCTGGTCTAGTTTGGTCTACAAAGCCAAAGTTTGGTCTACAAAGCTCAATCAATCAATCAATCAATTGCTATAACCACCCAGATCAAACTAATGACTCTGGGCAAATTTCAACAGCATCAATAGACAGGAATTGAGGCGTTGTGGTGCAGCGGCTTAAGGACACTGGATTTGCAGACCAGAAATGGCCAACATTATAGTAGTTTGAGCCCTAGTAGCACAGTGGGATGGGGTGAGCTCCCATCACTTGGCTCTGGCTCCTACCCTGACCAACCAGCTGTTCAAAAGCATTATTGGAAATAGAAAAATGGGCACCTTTTTGGTGCACCTAGCTATGCAAGGAGAACAGGAGCCAGCACTGGACCTGCCTGGACACGAGGCAAGAGCAACAGAAGAGGCCCAGATGATGTCATCAAGACAAATGCTGTTAGCCAGATGGTGCAAGCTACTTCGTCCCCTGTGGCACACTGTGGATAAGCTTGCAGATGGGAAACTGAAAGAACTAGCAATTAGGCTGTCAGGACTACTGTGTAAAGTATAGATCTCCCTGACAAATGCATGCCACATGAAATAAATAAAATAGACAGGGATGAGGGCCCTGCATTTACCTAGTTCCACTTTTTTTAAGGGTCCTGGGTGCTTTTTGAACTTGGTTGTTTTCTTGCATATGTTTTATTTACCCAAACTGTGTTACATCATCAGGATAGGCTTTTCTCTCTCTCTAATCTTTCTGAAGGAGTTTCTTCCATAGCAGGTAGAAAACAAATGTTAAGGCCAGTAGATCTTGATATTTCCAATGTTATTATTTTGTACCAGAAGCAAACGCTTTTCCTAATTAGCCGTCAAACCTGTGCAGGTCTGATATAATAGCTACTTTAGCCATGGATCCTAAATAGATGCTATTTATAGTCCCCTGAGAGCTGGAGTACCAATAAGTAATAATGACAAATGTGTTTTTTGATATGAACCTTGGGAACAGAAAGAACTCTTATCCCTGGGATGTGATGCGCCACCATCTGTCTTTCATTTTAGCTTGGTTTTCTTCTACTTACAACACTTCATTTGCATCCTTCTCCAGAGGTGTCTGGAGCAACATGTTAACTTGTATGGGAAAATGTTAGCTTCTATTACATGTGCTTGCCTACTTTCTCTAAAACACATGCACACAAAAGTCTGAATGGTTATTTTGACATGCAGACATTTAAGTAACGAGAAAGGTATTATCTCATTAGCACTGTGGCCTTAGAACCACACAATTCTGGTATGGGGATAGAGTGAAAAGAATAAACGATTGTCACTGAATTTAGATTCATTTATAAGGGGAAAATATTATTTCTTTTATCATGCAGTTTGTATCCCATTCCAGAGTCCATAGGACATGCCATGCATCAAGCAGCAATGGAATTTTTTTTTAAAAAGTTATCAAAACATGGAAAAACATTTTAATTCAATTCCAGTGAATCTTGATGTAAACTAAATTAAAGTATGCTTTCTTTTGTTTACTCTTGTTTGTTGCCTTTTAATTTGCTTTGTTCACTCTTGCTTATGCCTCTCTGCAGTTTGCATAGCACTTCTCACTCTGAAAAAGGATAGTGTGGATGGGTGCATTCTAACTCATGGGTAACGTCTATATTACTCCCCAGATGTCAATCTCTGCAAGACAGTCCAAACAAGATGCATGACCAGGGATATTTGTTCTATTTTTATTCTAAGCTTACATCAATAGAACCTTGCAAGTTGGAAAGTTTTCTCCCCTTCTTTCTCTCTATGCTGTGGAAAACCGGAGAGGGTCCTTTCCAAAATGTTTCCTATCAGAGGTGGGATTCACTTACCTTCCCTACTGGTTTGCAAATGTGAGTGTGCGGCCACCTTCTGTACATGGTTGGCCTTCCGTGCATGCTCTTTGCTCACTTGTGTGCCTTCCATGCATAAGCACGACCTTCAAAACATGACTAAATAGGACGGTATTACTTCCGGGCAGCTGGGTGGAGCCTACCACAGTCGGCTCTACTGGTTTGCCCAAACCGGACAGAACCAGCTAAATCCCACCATTGTTTCCTATGCCATCCCCCCATTTGTGCATAAGACAACTTTTACATGGCTGTGGCTTTGCCTACTGTCTCCCAAGGCCTTTCCCACATACCATTACATCAGATGTTCTTCAACTCCCATCACTGGAGATTGTTTGTTTGTTTACTTGCCTGCTTGCTTGCTTGTTTGTTTTGTATGGTGTAACAATATAGCATTAACCGTTGTTTTTATTTTTGATACTCATGCTGCTGCTTCTTGCTGGGAGATCCTTGTGAGGTCCAACAGCCAGAATGTGCAGACTATTTAGCTCAGACAAAGTTACTTTGCTTGGTGTGCACCACATTGCACCCCAATGCAGATACTAATATGAATTGGTAGGAGTTGGAGCATCTGAAGGGCCAGTTTGCCCATCTGTGGCTTTAGCCTTCTATATGCATTATTGTAAGCAGGAACTTCCCAAGACAAAAGAGTTGTCTCTCTCATTTTTCCTACACTCATTTGTTTTATGACTCATGTTTTATGTTCAATTTCTGTCAACACCTGTATAGTGAATAAGGAATCATCTGCCATTGGCCAATCAATGCCATTTTGCTGAAGGACACCAACTTGATGAAATCCAAGATTCTAGCCAAAGTATCCTCACTTCACTCTTCAGTTGCTCAAATGTTACTCAAACGTTTTGAATACCAAGCTCACAAAATTAAGGCAAAGGGAGAAAGTAACAGCATATTACTTCTGCTTTAACAACTGTGATACATTTAAATTACATCCCTTAATAGAAACACAGAAAATGAGTAAGAGAAAGAATTTTCTCAAATCTCCCTCCCTCTCTCTCTCTCTCTCAGTGGTGGGATTTTAAAAAACCTCTTCTTACCACAGCAAAGATTTCCTTTCTGAATTTGGCAAGGCTCTGCAATACTTCCATTTTTGTTTGCTTGTCAATATACTTCAGAATATATATTTTTAGCTGGTAGGAAGATGAAAAGTGCTATGAGTCTGATGTCTTAATTTTATTTTTATTTTTTTGCAGATGTCAGATTCCTTTAGTTTTGCAGTAAGTGAGATGGCTAAAGGTAATACAGAGGAATAATAAAGAAAAAATAAACAATAATAATTTGTTAAATTTAGATGCTGCCTGACTCCTGGACATTCTGGGAAGTTTACAATTGTTAGAGCAACCAAAAATACAAATAACCTTCCACAAAAACAGCACAAGACAAAAGTGCTATTCTTTTGCACAAAGAAAACAATATTAGAGGGGAGAGGGGAAAAAAGGAAGAAAGAGGCATCAGTCATTCTTGACAAAGGTCAGGGTGAAGTGCTATTTGTTCAGGACTCTTCAAAATACTGTAGAATGAGGGCTGTTCAAATCTTAGGAGAACCTCATTCCAGACACTGCTACAGAGAGCAGGTGGTGCTATAGAGAAGGTACATGTCCATGGTCTAGATAGATGCCATTATTTAATTCGTGGAACCTAGAGCACACCCAGCCTCCCACATTGAACCAGCCAATGTGATGTAATGTAGTAAGGAAGTGGATTCCTGGATGGGAGGGGGTGCATTCGTGAGCAATAAGAGGCAACTCAGTCTGGATGTTATATGTGAAAGAAAGAGGGTGAAGACAGTCCCTTGCTTAGTGTTAATCTTGTTTAGCATTTGGTGTGGTTTAGTTGAGGAAGCTAACACATTGGGCTTCATTTACAATTCTTTGTAGTGCACGAGGTCCCAAAAAGAGTTAATTCAGTACTGTAATCAGATTCAGCATGTTATGTCATATCTGTAGATTGACCTAAACCTTTGATCTTTATGTAATCTCTGAAAGGTAGCATTCAGTCTCCTAATGAATTCCAGCTCTGCTGTTTCTCTATTAACTTTTCAATTCTCCCAGACACTCAGTTGCCGACCTCAAGATGCCCCTTCCTTGACAATAGGAATGAGAAACAGCTCCTTATCATGAAACAGCTTAGCTAGAATTCATTCAAAGAAGTCACATCCTTTCTCAGGGATTAAATGAAACCAAACGTTTTATGGTACTGTGTAGGATAACTAGCAAGGCTGCACAAATTCAGATTCAATCCCAGAATAGAATAGGATTCTTTATTGGCTAAGTGTGATTGGACACACAAGGAATTTGTCTTGGTTCATATGCTCTCTGAGTACATAAAAAAAAAAGATATACAGTATTCATCAAGAACCATAAGGTACAGCACTTAATGATAGTCATAGGGAAACAATCAATATAAATCTTAAGGATACCAGCAACAAGATCACAGTCATACAGTCATAAGTGGGAGGAGATCGGTAATAGGAATGATGAGAAGATTAATAGTAATGCAGACTTTGTAACTAGTTTGACAATGTTGAGGGAATTATTTATTTCGCAGAAAGATAGCATTCGGGGGAAAACTGTTCTTGTGTCTAGTTGTTTTGGTGTGCAGTGCTCTATAGCGTCATTTTGAGGGTAGGAGTTGAAACAGTTTATGTCCAGGATGCGAGGGGGTCTGTAAATATTTTCACAGCCCTCTTTTTGACTCGTGCAGTATACAGGTCCTCAATGGAAGGCAGGTTGGTAGTAATTGTTTTTTCTATCCCACTTGATGCTTGGGGCACATTAATGTGTAGATGTAGATGTGTAGAGGCCATCACTTTGCTAAACAAATAATTCCCTCAACACTGTCAAACTATTTACTAAATCTGCACTACTATTAATCTTCTCATCATTCCCATCACCCATCTCCTTCCACTTATGACTGTATGACTGTAACTTTGTTGCTGGCAATCCTTATGATTTATATTGATATATTGACCATCAATTGTGTTGTAAATGTTGTACCTTGATTAACGTATCTTTTCTTTTATGCACACTGAGAGCATATGCACCAAGACAAATTCCTTGTGTGTCCAATCATACTTGGCGAATAAAATTCTATTCTATTCTATTCTATTCTATTCTATTCTATTCTATTCTATTCTATTCTATTCTATGTAGCACAAGTCTACCACTTTTAAAAAGCTATAACCAGGTGCTAATCCATCATACTCCAAATCGTTTCTGGAAATGAATCTGAAGCATGGCATCCCTTTATTATCACTCGTTCTTTAGTATCAGAATGTTCTGCATTTATTAAGTACTGCTTTATTAATAGCCATTATCTATAAGTAAGTTTGCCTCACACCTCTCTTAGCATTTTCCCTTTCCATTCTCTCCCCAGCAGCTCAGCAGCAGTTTCATTAGTCTCAAGTGAGACAAAAAGAAATTAATCTTTCTATATAGTCTTTTTCATAACTAGGGCCCAGTTATCTGAGGAAATGAACTGTGAGCTGAGGAAATTCCTGTGAACTGAGTTGACTACAAGAGGAATCCTCCTCCTCCTCCCCACTCCTCCTCCTCCCCCCTCCTCCTCCCCCACTTCCTCCTCCTCCTCTTTAATTCTATTATGGCCTTCCGAAAATTACAAAGAGATTCTGCAAGGTTCCCAACATAGCAATAGCCATAGCCATAGCACTTAGACTTATATGCTGCTTCATAGTGCTTTTACAACCCTCTCTAAGTAGTTTACAGAGTCAGCATATTTCCCCCAACAATCTGGGTCCTCATTTTACCAACCTTGGAAGGATGGAAGGCTGAGTCAACCTTGAGCCTGGTGAGATTCGATCTGCCAAATTGCCGCTAGCAGTCAGCTGAAATAGCCTGCAGTGCTGTACTCTAACCATTTTGCCAGCTCGGCTCTTGCCGCTCACTAGTTGGATTCAGAATGTCCACAAAAAAGCTGCAAAGTTTAGACTTTTATAGTTGGTCACACAGCCAGCTACATGTTTAGACTGGATTTGGCATTTTTATCCACCTATGTTTATCCACCCACCCATTTTCCAAGGGTCCGGGATGCTGCTTAATGGTGTTAAATGTATCATTGCAAGATATAAACTGTTCCAAGAAAAGCTGCCTTTTGCTATGGGCTGATAGCTATCTTTTGGTATTATTTTTATTATTTTATATTTTTGCAAACAGGAAGAAGTCATCTACCTGCTTTCACCCTTGAGAGGGAGAAGTCTGCAACTCTGCCAAACCGAAGTCAAATCTCTTAGTCAGCCAAGGGCTGCATCCCCAGGGAGGGAGGATTTCCGCTTACTTGAGCAATCCTTTCCTTCTTCTCCATCACCAATGTGTACCCAGCTGCTGTTTCATCAAACACTACTGAACAGCCACAACAACATTGCTGTGATTTCAGGCATGATGTATTACAATTATTTTTGTGTGGGCTTTTTTTTAACTGCTTATGTGCAGTTGTGTGGATTGATAAAACCATTTTGAAAAAGCAAGCTTCGTACAATTAGAATTGAACCTAGAATTGCAATGAGGTTAATTTTTTATGTTGCTTTGAATTAATCAGCACAGGGTTTGGATATTTATCTACGAAAGACTAGACTTCAAGTATCTTGGTATAATTTTGCCAGAATCAATATTCTGAAGGAATAGATTCCCTTTAGGAATTGAGCCCAATATTATGGTTTCTTGGACAGAGGTTGGGCTGAACAGGAATATTTGTAGAGAGGAATAGAACATATCACTAAAATTTTCGACAGAAGGTATATTAAATAAATGGAGTGGTCTGGAAGAAAATGCCAACTTAAGTAAGAATAAATGTTTGGAGGGAGATGCCACAAAATACTTTTTTCTTGGTCTGTCAGACGCAAAGAATCAGGACCACATTAAGTTTTAGTTAAGGTAATTTATTGCCCATTCCTATACATAAGAATCTAATCAACTAAAGGTCAGCACTAAATTGCTGCTAGGTAAGAGTTAACAGAATTCATGAGGAGTTGGACTTAGACCATTTATGGGAACATAATGATTCCAGGCTGATTCCTCTCTTGACTCCACCCTCAGCCTGTATCTGTTCTTCTCCTAAAAAAGTAAAGGTAAAGGTTCCCCTTGCACATACGTGCTAGTCGTTGCCCACTCTAGGTGTTCTCCTATGTGTACACAATTGCGGTGATCTCTGGACTTCTCACCAAAGGAATGTAGAAAATCCCCAAAGCCCACAAGGTTACAATTTATATAATCTTTGAAATGACACATAAGCAGATCATTTCATAGGTATGAACCATAGTGAAAGGAAACATCTGAGCATGTACCAAGTTTTTTCCTGGCCTACACATAAGCACAAGGGTTCAGAAGAAGTGAGCTTCTTAGATAGCAATGACTTGCTGATGTTTTGACTAGCTATGTTTCTTGGCACATTTGGTTGAGGAGACTTGCTGGTTGAAGGTGAAATAAGTTCCTTCTATTTATTCTGATACATACCTTGTTTTCCTGAAAATAAGACCCTACCAAAAAATAAGCCCTAGCATGATTTTTCAGGATGCTCATAATATAAACCCTACCCCAAAAATAAGCCCCAGTTAAGATCATCAACAGATGGAGGCATTAAGTACTGTATTTCCCCCAAAATAAGACCTAACAGGAAAATAAGCCATAATGCTTCTTTTGGAACAAAAATTAATATAAGATCCGGTCTTATTTTGGGGGAAATATGGTAGTGGTAACTAGAAATGGAGAAGAACCTTACATATGCCAACATTTGTCTCAACAGTTGGGCTCCTTCTCATCCTATGAATCATCCTTCATTCATAGGCAAATTATTTGAATGTAAATGATTCCAGCATCTGCTCTTTCCTTTAGTTTCTATAGCAATTTTTTTTTTAAAAAAAAACTTAATAGTTAGAAGACATGCTTTTTTAAAGAAGACAATAAGGTGGAATTTTTTGCTCTTTCCAAAGAAATAGGGTTCAGCAAGGGAACGGTTACTTTCTCCTCCTGTGTTGTCTTTAAAGTTTTTATCTTCCTTCCTTCCCTTGTTTTCTTACTGGCTGGCTGTTAATTCCCTACATCTCTCCCTTCATTCATTCCAGCAACCTGTTTCATAGCAAAATCTTATCAAAAAAGGATCCATCTCCCTGCTGTAAATGGACCAGACACTCAAGTGAGACAGAAGTAATTAGGTTCTGGGAAAATTATATGCACAGCTAATAAGAAGCCAAGTTAAATGCTATTTTAATTTACCTCCAGCTCACACACATGGGTATACATATACCAACCCTTGTTCATTTCAGTTAGTCTAACTAAGCTATCAGCAATGAACCTGTTTTATCTCTTATCAATAAATTAGGGACTGAAAAGAGCTATGTTTAATCTTTTCGCTGTTTTCCCCCCCTCCTATTCTACAAAGCAGAGGCATCCAGGAGGTGGGGTTGTGTGGGTTAAAAGAAGTCAAGATGATAGTCATTATTCTAATTTTGCAAACAGACTGCCTTGCTGTTAAGCATTCTTCCTTGCCTTTTCACTCTGGCTGGAACTTGTATCTGAGGGCATCTTCCATGAGTTGATTAAAAATGTAAGTAGACGTTTTTGCCCATGTGCTACACTTGCACAGAAGTCTTTTTTTTTTAATTTTGTTACTGGTTCACTGTGGGATCCTCAAGACCAGGGGTGTCAAACTCAAGCCCTGGGGGCTGGATCCGGCCTGCAGGGTGCTTAGCGAAGGACCGGCCTGCAGTGCCTCTGCCAGTAAAAATGGAGCTCAGAAGGGATGCGTGAGGCCCTCCCAAGCTCCATTTTCGCTGGCAGAGGGTTGCAGGAGGCAGTTGCAGCCGAAATGGAGCTTGGGAGCCCATTTTCACTGGCGGAGCATTCGGGCCACCACATATGCCCCCGACACAAGTGATGTCAAGCTGGCCATGCCCCCTGGCCATGTCCTCCCCGCCCCCTGGTCAAACACAACCCTGATGCAGACCTCAATGAAATCAAGTTTGGCACCCCTGCTCAAGAAGAACAGAAGTGATAGAATGTAACTTACTCTTAAATGTGTGGGTAAGGGATAGAGACGTTGTTTTCTAAAACAGCTGTGAAGGAGTGTTTCAGTCAGGGTTTTTGTTGAAATGAGTTACTCCTTCTCAGATTTATATAGCCCAAATTGTTACTCTCTTCTGTTACATTGTTCTGTGTGCCCATGCACACGCTAACACACACAGGTGTTTACAAATAAAAACTTTCTGCATTTGCCCTCCAATAGGGATGCGGTGGGCAGAGGCTGGAACTGCTGGCCAGAAATGGTCTGCATTTCAGCTCACTTCTCAGCTCCTGCCCATCCAGCAGTTCGACAGCATGCAATATTGCAAATAGATTGTCCCACTTTGGTGGGAAAAAACCTAGCTGTGTTTGTGTGTGCAGACAGCGGAAGTTGGTGCTGGACCTGGCTGGACGTGAGGCAATGCAACAGAAGGTGAAGCGAGGTAAGACTGGTGGAGGAGCCTGGAAAAATCCAGCACCATTTGTCAGTTGGTGTAAACTAGCTGGTGTAAACTAACCCCTTGCAGAACACTAAAGAAAGACACACAAGCACCGAACAGAATGAACTAGTAATTTAAGCTGTCAGAACTGCATTGTGTCTCCCATTGATAGATTTCCCTGACATTGTATATGCCACATGCTAAATAAATGCCCTCCAATGGAAATTTATTTATTTATTTATTTATTTATTTATTGTTTGAATTTATATACCGCCCTATCTCCCAAAGGACTCAGGGCGGTTCACAGGCATATAAAAACATCAATATACAAATTAAAACAAACATTAAAAAACTTATTCTACTGCCCAATTAATTAAAAGTAAAAAATATAGATATTAAAATCAATTTAAAAACCCCTCTAAATTTAAAATCTAAAAAACTAAGCCAGTCCTGCACAGATGAATAAATGTGTCTTGAGCTCATGACGGAAGGTTCGAAGGTCCGGAAGTTGGCGGAGTCCTGGGGAGTTCGTTCAGAGGCGGGAGCCCCCACAGAAGGCCCTTCCTGGGCGTCGCCAGGCGACACTGCCTAGCTGGCGGCACCCTGAGAGTCCCTCTCTGTGAGGCGCAGGTCGGTGAGAGGTATCTGGTCGCAGTAGGCGGTCCCGTAAATAACCCGGCCCTATGCCATGGGCGCTTTAAAGGTGGTCACCAAAACCTTGAGCGCACCGAGCCACAGGTAGCCAGTGCAGACCTGCGCAGGATGGGTGTTATCACGGGAGCCACGAGGGCTCCATCTATCACCAGCGCAGCCGCATTCTGGACTAACTGTAGCCTCGGATGCCCTTCAAGGGAGCCCCATGTGAGGCGTTGCAGTAATCCAGGCGAGGCGTCACAGGCGTGGTGACCGTGCATAGGGCCTCCCGGTCCAGAAAGGCGCAACTGGCGCACCAGGCGAACCTGGTAGAAACGCTCTCCTGGAGGCGGCTGTCAAATGATCTTCTAGAGACAGCCGTTCATCCAGGAGGGCGCCTAAGTTGCGCACCCTCTCCATCGGGGCCAATGACTCGCCACCGATGGTCAGCTGCGGTTAGCTGACTGTACCGGGACGCCGGCATCCACAGCCACTCTGTCTTGGAGGATTGAGCTTGAGCCTGTTTCTCCCCATCCAGACCCGTCGGCCTCCAGACACGGGACAGCACTTGATGGCTTCGTTGGGGTGGTCCGGTGTGGAAAAGTACAGCTGGGTGTCATCCGCGTACAGCTGGTACCTCACACGAACCACTGATGATCTCACCCAGCGGCTTCATATAGATGTTGAACAGAAGGCGAGAGGATCGATCCCTCGGCACCCACAAGTGAGGCGCCTCGGGGCCGACCTCTGCCCCCTGTCAACACCGACTGCGACCGGTCAGAGATAGGAGGAGAACCACCGATAAGCGGTGCCTCCACTCCCAATCCCTCTAACCGGCGCAGCAGGATACCATGGTCGATGGTATCGAAAGCCGCTGAGAGGTCTAATAGGACCAGGGCAGAGGAACAACCCCTATCCCTGGCCTCAGAGATCATCCTGCGACCAAAGCCGTCTCCGTGCTGTAACCGGGTGGAAACCGGACTGGAGCAGGTCTAGATAGACAGTTTCATCCAGGTGCAAGAAACTGATATGCCACCATACTCTCTACAACCTTCGCCGTGAGCGAAGGTTGGAGACAGACGATAATTACCTAAAACAGCGGGTCAGGAAGGCTTCTTGAGGAGGGCCTCACCACCGCCTCTTTCAAGGCGGCGGAAGACACCCTCCACCAAAGAAGCGCTCGTAATCGCCTGGAGCCAGCCTCGTGTCACCTCCTGCGTGGCCAGCACCAACCAGGAGGGCACGGGTCCAGTAAACACGTGGTGGCATTCAGCCTCCCCAACAACCTGTCCATGTCCTCGGGAGCGACAGGGTCAAACTCATCCCATAAAATGTCACCAAGACCACCCTCAGCCGTCTCACCCGTATCACCACAATCTTGGTCCAAACCATCCCGAAGCTGAACGATTTTATCGTATAGATAACCGTTAAACTCCTCAGCACGTCCCTGTAACGGGTCATCCCGCTCCCCCTGGTGTAGGAGGGAGCGGGTCACCCGAAACAGGGCGGCTGGGCGGTTATCTGCCGATGCAATGAGGGAGGAGGCGTAGTTATTTCTTAACTTTCTGCATTTCTCAATATTCAACTTCCTTGAGTATATGCAGCTTCCCCTGCTGCTTTCTCAAAGCAGGGCAATTTTATATACACATTTTGATTTATAGCCAGTGTAAATTTAGATTTCTTTAACAAAATGTAGTGTATGAATTAAATGAATAAATAAATGCACTTCAGTTCACAGTTCTTGAGGCAGTAAACATTTGGATATACTCTAGATGCTGGTTGAATCCATGAATTACTTCGCAAATTCATGCTATGGGAGATTCATTCTTGGTGGATCTGTTTCATTTCAAAAGAAATACATGATAGTATTCTTCAGTGTCCTTAATATTTCTGTCTTTATTCATATATCCATAATATACCGTATTTTTCAGACTATAAGACACACTCCCCCCCCCAAAAAAAAGTGTGTGTGTGTGTCTTATAGAGCGAATATTGTGGTGGGAGAGGGGAGGGGGTTCAGTGCAGCACTGATCAGCTGCTCTAGGCAGCGGAGATTGCCGCCACCTATCACTGCCTATTGCCGCTGCGGCCCATTCGCACAATCCATTCGCTGCAGCCCATTCGCTGCTGACCACTGCGAACGAGCCACAGCAAATGGGCTGTGGCTGCGGCAAACAAGCCGTGGCAAATGGGTCACGGTGAATGGACAGATTTTTTTTTCTTGTTTTCCTCCTCTAAAGCTAATGTGAGTCTTATAGCATCTTATAGTCTGAAAAATACGGTACTTTATTGTATAATGTGGACTGGTCTGTGTAAGCGGACAGGAAGAATGATTTAGAAAATTTAAAAAGTGAATATAATTTCTTTCTAGGGATCCATCCTTCCGTGTAAGATTAGGTCTTGATGTTATTGGAAGAAATATCCATCTGGTTCAGTTCCAATCTGGGAGAAAGGCACTGGAGATAAAATAGAGGCTAGAGGCTAGTTGGAAAGAAGGTCTATTTACTGATGAAGGAGAACCACCAAGCACATATGATTCTTGGCAGCTGACTACATGGAGTTGAGAGTGAAGGTTTTTTTATATCTTCTCTTGGGCTTTGCATTTGAGCTTCCTGATCCTGTGCAAGAACATGTATTCTATTGGCTGTTGTCAGATTCCCATTGGCCAAGTAGGGGTTATGTAGGGATCATAGCTGGCTCTATAGGTTGCCTGAGCTAAGTTTGGTTGAAGTTTCTGAGGATGATGCAATGTTCTTAGGAGATTGTGCAATATGGTGAGCTCTGGTGCTAGATGGTAGTGGGTTAAACCTATTATGTCCTGAAGGGTCATGTCTTAATCCCTTCACCCTGGAACTGAAGGTCTTTTGTTTTGTAGTTAGGCTGGCCCAGTCTTTCTTAATGGGCACAAAGTATCGGCTGAAGGCAGGGAGCTGGGGCTCTGAGTTTCTGTCTCCCTTAAGATTTTGTATTTCTCTTTTTGGGGAAATATTTTATCTTGCATTTCTAAAAATATTCCTCAAAATATTTCATTCTTCTACAAAGGGGTGGTGGTGGCTTCCCATAATGTCCCTGGGAAAGAATCTTAATTTCCAAAGTGCACTTCTGTTTGATGATGCGCTATAAACACATGCATATTAGCAGCATATTTGAACATAAACTAAGAAAATCATCATGGATAATTTCTAGATTTCCAGATCGACAGCAAACAGATATTGAGAAAGAAGACATATCCATTTGAGAACATGATGGTGGTGCTTGAATCTTCTTCAGGCAAGCCTAGACTATTATCCCACTTGTGCTTTTCATCTATTTTTGTTCTTCTTCCCCTTTCCACTTCTTCCCTCTAACTTGACAGTAAAAATAATAATTCATGGTTATTAACTTGTAATAAGGTTGCTGAAGATGTACTTCTATTTCAGTCATAGGTTTCTTATATAATCTAAGTTCAATATTATTTTAAAACAATTCCAAATAACCTTCTAAAATAAAATATCCAACTGGGAAAAAGATAGTGCTTTACAGCTTACTAATAAATTAAAAAATAAAACCTCTTCATACTGTTCTTAATCAGATGTTGGATATTGGATTTTGGCCAAGAATGGTACATAAACACTTACCAGGGCATATCATGGGGTACCAGCCCCTATTTCTACTCAAATCATGTCTCAAGTATTGTCATCAGTGCTCAAAGCATCAGAGAAAATGGGCTGCAAAAAGGATAGGTTTGGTATCTGCAGCAAACCTCCTTGGCCTTTAAAACTTACAGTTCATGAAACTCAACTTATATACCAGACTGAGGCCATTACTCATGTTTTTCAAGTCACAAAGATTTAGAGAAGACAGTAAAACCAACAGTTTAAAACTCTTACATGGTTTAATGACAACCAAGCTGCTTATTAGGAGAAAAAAAACAGGAAGGAGGCAAAAAACAGGAAGGAAGAAAATTGAGTACTTAGAGACTGTTACCACCTCTGGTATGCTTCAAATCGATGGAGAAAATCTAAAGAAGGTGGACATTTGTCGGTATCTGAGATCCCATCTCCAAGGCAACGGCAACATCAATGGTGAGGTGCAAGCAAGAGTGAATGCAGCCTGGTTGCATTGGTGAGAACTCACATGTGTGTTATGTGACAGTTGAATGCCAACCCGTCTTAAACCTAAGATTTACAAGACAATCATGAAAAATGACCTGAGTTTAACTCATAGAATCATCTGTTACAATATCCTTCCTGTCAAAGACTACTTCAGCTTCAATTACAACAATACACAAGCACAAAATAGATTTAAGCTTAATGGTAACCGCTCCAATCTTGATTGCAGAAAATATGACTTCAGTAACAGAGTTGTTAATGCTTGGAATACACTGCCTGACTCTGTGGTCTCTTCCCAAAATCCCAAAAGCTTTAATCTAAGACTATCTACTATTGACCTCACCCCGTTCCTAAGAGGTCTGTAAGGGGCGTGCATAAGAGCACAAGTGTGCCTACAGTTCCTGTCCTAATGTTCCCTTTAATTGTATCCAATTTGTATAGTTATTACATACTCATACTTATATATATGCTTATATACTGTATAGTTATTTCATGCTTATGCTTACTTATACTGTGTGACAAAATCAATCAATAAATCAATCAATCAATCAATCATCTTCCCTGTTGGCACTGAATTCTGGGCAGCAAGAACAAAGACCGAATGCTATCTCCATGTCACAGAAATGCGAATGCTCCATTGGATATTGGGCAACTTTCTTCTTGACCACATCACAAATGACACCATTTGACAACATTTTGGTGTGGCACCAATTATAGAGAAGATGAGAGAAGGCTGACTCCATTGGTATGTACACGTCCAGAGAGCAGCACCTTCTACCGTGGCCAAGACTGCCTACCAACTAGAACTCAATGACCGGTGATTTTATGTGCATCCAAATCAGAGATGGCAAGACACCATCAACAAAGATATGAAAGCTGCGGGCCTGCACCCTGGAGACACAGCTGACTGTGCAAAGTGGCGTTCAATAATCCAAAAAGCGGACCCTGCTCCTATGGGAATATGCTAAGGAGGAGGAGGAGGAGGAAGAGGAGGTGGCAATATGGAACGTATGGAAGAGAAAGATATGCTGTGCATCATCTTAAAACTTTCCTGGCACTTTCATAGTATGCAAATCCAGGGCCTAGAATGAGATCCTTTCTCTTCCTCACCTCTCATTCTCCAACTTTTTCAGTGGAGCAATCTGGAAAATTGGAGAGAATAATTGTTTTTCTCATTTGTAATGTGAACCTGATAGCCCACTTTCCCATGTAAAATGTTGGCTGTACAGTACATAGCCTCCAGATTGCTTCTATAATTCAATTCAGTTCAAATCTTTATTGTCAGTGCACAGCATATGTACGATGAGATTGGTTGAGCTCCCTCAGTGCACCCCCCCAACACAATACATTTCACAGTGAAGACAGAAAATCCCTAACCCAATAAATCATATTAACAAAACACCCAGTCCTATTGCACCTGAAGCATCATCTTTAAATTGTCCCAGCCCATGAACATAAGAGTGCTTTACAAACTTTACAAAATTGTCCTGGATACTCCAATATTTATTTCTCCAAATAAGTTTGTTGAGTTTCTTATCGAAGTATTATCTACTCCAAACTGCATAAGGAAGCTCAAGAAGGCAGTTGGTTAGAAATTTCTTCCAGAAGAAAAAAGGACTCCATTCTACTGAGAAATGAGATCACACAAAAGCCCTGCTTTTAAAAGGACTTCCTGTTTCTTACTGACTAGTAGTCAACACACAGGAAGACCTCTCACAGTTCCTGTTTCTTTTTTTTTTTTTGTTTATAATGATGAATGATAAAATGGTGTCTGCTATAAGCCTCAAATGCTGTCATTAGGGCCATTACTCCACTCACTCGAGTAATTCTAAAGTTCACTACTAGTTCTAGCATAGAAGGAACTTGTGAAGTGTCTACTTCCAGATAGCCAATGAGATCAGGAGAAGAAGTAAAAGAAGGGTAAAAATCTTTGTACTGTGTGCAGGAGAATTCAGAAATGTAGGATTCTACCTGACTCCAGAGACATAGAAACAAATAATTCCCTCAACGCTGTCTAAAGATTTACTAAATCTGCACTACTATTAATCTTCTCATCACCCATCTCTTTCCACTTATGACTGTATGACTGTAACTTTGTTGCTTGTATCCTTACGATTTATATTGAGACTGATTGTTTCCTGATTACTTATTTGTACCCTATGGCTATCATTAAGTGTTGTACCTTATGATTCTTGATGAACGTATCTTTTCTTTTATGTACACTGAGAGCATATGCACCAAGACAAATTCCTTGTGTGTCCAATCACACTTGGCCAATAAAAAATTCTATTCTATTCTATTCTATTCTATTCTATTCTATTCTATTCTATTCTATTCTATACACACTGAAAGAACTTTTGTAATCCAATGCCCAAAAGACATCTGTGAAAGCACGAGAGATCCCAAAAGCAGAAGTGAACAGCTGAAAAGGCCTCCTTCCTTTAAGTTAGTTATCTAAATTGATAATTAGAGTGTCCAGGCAGATATATGAAGGGGGGGGGGGGAACCTCATGGTAGTCAGTGATATATATCCCACAAAAATGTGGTGATGATCACATTGGCATCCTATACACAATTTGCAAAGAAAAAAAATGGCTTCATAATTCAATTATCTCCAGTTTAATGTATAACTGAAAGGATGTGAGTCACTTACCTACCCCACCCTCAAATCTGTTATGTTTCACCTTTATGTGGACTAACATCTATTTTGGGGGTCTATAAGAAAAAGACAGTTGTTTTGTCTTTATTTTTTTTTCTTAATCTAAATCTGCCTAGTAGACTAAGGGCTATAATGAATCAGATAATTCCATAGCTCCTAACAGTCTCTGCTAAAACATGATTTTATCATGAGCTCTGCAGTTCTTTTCCTGAGCAAATCATTTTATGACAGAAAACTCTCCAGAGATTAGCTGGCATCAACACAAAAGCAATTGCTTTTCCTATCAACAAACTTTCATTACTTTTTCTGGGGCGTCTTTTCTTCTGGACAAAGGTGAGTTTCATTTTCATAGCCCTCAGATTTGTGTGCAGTTGATATTATGCCAATTCCTGCTTTTACTTTGTTTCCTGGCCCTTTCAAATAGACATCATATCCGGGACATTTTTCAAAGCCCAGTGTTTGGAGAGTTGGGTTCAAAGCAAAACGCATTTGAAAAAAGAGATGATATCTTAGATTGAAAGGTTGAGGTGTTACACAAAGCCCAGGCATTTATTACAAATACTTGTAGATTTATTTAATTACACTATAACAATAAATAACACTTCAGTTTGGAGAAGTGATTATGTGTGAGTCTGAATAATTTCCTGTCCCTTTCTCAGCATCTGACAAATTTCCAGTTTTCAGGAAAGGTGAAAAAATGTAATATTTACAGCAATAAAATAAAGTAGCATAGATGGGCAATGGAATGTTGCAAATACATAAAGCCATCTTGGAGACTTCAGGGTTGCCACACAATGGTGGGAGGGGGGAAATAGTTAGATGGGTTTTGTAGCCAAAACATTAAAGTTTTCCTGTGAAAAACAAGGACATTCTCACAGGTGGCTGGCCAGAGGAGGAGCAAGTAACCAAGCAACCAGCTAACACCTGTGTCAGGCCTGGACACAGCAAAGGGTTTAACAGGTGGGTTTAGCTGGCCTGCTTGAGGTTGAAGAGGGATTTGTGGGAGGGCCGTTGCTATTGTGGCTGGCTGCTGAGTTGTAAAGGGGGGTGGAATTCCCCCTGGCTGCTGAGAAGGAAGTCCTTGAAATGCTTCAGCTGACGAGGCAAAAATCAGCCTGGGGCCCCCAGGAAAGAAAGGTGCTGAACTGGCTGGTTGCCATTGGTATTGGATCCATCCTTGCCCAGGATAAAATGCCTAACCAGGAGGAATAGAAGCAGCAGGAGGCAGCGTAGACCTCTGTTGGCGGGAAAAGTCAATTGGAGGGGGGAGTTGCAATTCCCCCCAAGTCCCTGGTGCTGCCTGAACTCCCTGCCGTCTGAAGGAGGGAAGGGAGGTCCTCCTGCGTTCATCGGAATGGCTTCGAGCTTCAGTAATTTCTCCCTCTCTGGTGGGAGGGAAGGTGAATTTAGGCTGAGCTAAAGGCTCTCGAGGTGGGTGAGCTGAGCTTATATGAGGCCTCACTTCCAAACGCTCAAAAGTTTCTGAGAGGTCTAATAGGGACTGGGATTTCAGGGGGTTTCTCAGGTCCCAATCCAGTGAGTCTCCTGATTCTCCGGGTTTTACTGTCCTCCATTGAGGTTGAGAAGAGGGAGGGGGCTCTCCATTCCGCCCCGGGGAAATGTCAGCTTACCCATGAATCGGAGTCTTTGGGCCGTGCACCAAGCTGACAAGCAGGCTCTACCACTTCGGGTTTTTGAGTCATATCTTCCGATTGGAAGTAGGTGATTTCGACTAAATATCTGAGGTTAAGAATACTCAGCAGAAAATTTGGTCCAAAATTTTTGGGTCCTTTCCCCATTGTAAAAATTATTAATCCCGTTACCGTCCAACTGAGTGAGTGTTATTAAGAACACAAAGCCTGCAATTACTGCAGGTTCGAGCCCGGCCCAAGGTTGACTCAGCCTTCTATCCTTTATAAGGTAGGTAAAATGAGGACCCAGATTGTTGGGGGGGGGCAATAAGTTGACTTTGTAAAAATATACAAATAGAATGAGACTATTGCCTTATACACTGTAAGCCACCCTGAGTCTTCGGAGAAGGGCGGGGTATAAATGTAAAACAAAAAAAACAAAACAAAAAAAAAAAACTCAAGCTCCCTCGAATGTTGGGGAAAATGCACCTGGTATTCCATACCAGCTTATTAAAACCTGCTAGATAATCTGGTCTGAGACCTCAACCTGCCGCTCCCCCACCACCCTTGATAATCCAAGGTGAAACCCACTATGAAATCAAGAAAATCCTTGACTCTAGACCAGGGGTGTCCAAACTTGGCCCTTTGAAGAATGGTGGACTTCAACTCCCAGAATTCCCCAGCCAGCATGAGCTATAAACATGAGCAAGTTGCTTGCTGGGGAATTCTGGGAGTTGAAGTCCACCACTCTTCAAGGGGCCAAGTTTGGACACCCCTGCTCTAGACTATACAGAGGTCAATTACAATATTTAGTCCACTGGAAGGGATATCCATTATCTGAATCTACTTGGGTCAAAAGTTGGAAAGTAAATGCGGACAATTTGATTAAACAATTTCACGACACTTTCCCTGACAAACCTAAAAAACCTCTTGGAGGGGGTAGAGGGGGGTAGAACGGAAGTGGACCACTGGCACTCTTCTTTCTTTCTTTCTTTCTTTATTTGATTTTTATACCGCCCTTCTCCCGAAGGACTCAGGGCGGTGTACAGGCAAATAAAAACAGACAAGACAATATTATATAAAATGCAAGATTAAAAAACTTATTATACTTTGCCTAAAAATTTAAAATATATAGAAAACTAAAACCCCATTTAAAATTAATAAAAACTATAAAAACCATAAAATTTAAGCCAGCCCCGCGCGAATAAAAAGATGTGTCTTCAGTTCGCGAAAGGTCCGAAGGTCAGGTATTTGGCGTAAACCGGGGAAGTTCGTTCCAGAGTGTGGAGCCCCACAGAAGGACCTTCCTGGGGCCGCCAGCCGACATTGCTTGGCGGGCGGCACCCTGAGAAGTCCTCTCTGTGAGGCGTGCGGGTCGGTGGGAGGCATATGGTAACAGCAGGCGGTCCCGTAAGTACCCAGGCCCTAAGCCATGGGCGCTTTAAAGTTCATAACCAAAACCTTAAAGTGCACCCGAAAAGCCACAGGTAGCCAGTGCAGTCTGCGCAGGAGCGGTGTTACATGGGAGCTACGTGACGCTCCCTCTATCACCCGCGCAGCTGCATTCTGGACTAACTGAAGCCTTGAGTGCACCTCAAGGGAGCCCCATGTGAGAGCATTACAATAATCCAGCGAGAGGTAGCAGTGCGTGAGTGACTGTGCACAAGGCATCCCGATCAAGGAAGGCGCAACTGCGAACCAGGCGGACCTGGTGGAAGGCCCCCTGGAGATGGCCGGCAAATGGCCTTCAAACGACAGCCGCCCACCCAGGAGGACACCTAAGTTGCGCCCCCTATCCTTTGGGGCCAATAACTCGCCTCCAACAGCCAGCTGCAGTTGCAGCTGACTGAATTGAGATGCCGGCATCCACAGCCACTTCGTCTTGGAGGGATTGAGCTTGGGCCTGTTTCTCCCCATCCAGACCCGTCGGCTTCCAAACACCGGGACAGCACTTCGACAACTTCATTGGGGTGACCTGGGGTGGAGAAGTACAGCTGAGTGTCATCAGCGTACTGATGATACTTCACCCCAAAGCCACTGATGATCTCACCCAACGGCTTCATGTAGATGTTGAACAGAAGGCGAGAGAATCGACCCCTGCGGCACCCACAAGTGAGGGCCCTCGCGGTCGACCTCTGCCCCCTGTCAACACCGTCTGCGACCGGTCGGAGAGATAGGAGGAGAACCACCGATAAATGGTGCCTCCACTCCCAATCCCCCAGCCGGCGCAGCAGATACCATGGTCGATGGTATCAAAAGCCGCTGAGAGGTCTAATAGGACCAGGGCAGAGGAATAACCCTGTCCCTGGCCTCAGAGATCATCCACCAATGCGACCAAAGCTGTCTCCGTGCTGTAACGGGTCGGAAGCGGACTGGAGCAGGTCTAGATAGATGGATTCATCCAGGTATTGGGGTAGCTGGCGCCACAGCACTCTCTACAACCTTCGCAACAAAGCGAAGGTTGGAGACTAACGATAATTTCCCAAAATAGCTGGGTCCAAAGAGGGCTTCTTAAGGAGGGGTCTCACCACCGCCTCTTTCAAGGCGGCAGGGAAAACCCCTTCCAACAAAGAAGCATTTATAATCCTCTGGAGCCAGCCTCGTGTCACCTCCTGAGTGGCCAGCACCAGCCAGGAAGGACACGGATCCAGTAAACATGTAGTGGCGTGGAGCCTCCCCAACAACCTGTCCACGTCCTCGGGAGCCACAGGGTCAAATTCATCCCAAACAGACTCAACAAGACGTGCCTCCTCTCCCTCGCTTGGATCATCCCAATTTCGGTCCAGACCATCCCGGAGCTGAGCGATTTTGTCGTATAGATAACCACTAAACTCCTCGGCACGTCCTGCAAGGTCATCCCGCACCTCCTGATGAAGGAGGAGCGGGTCACCAAACAGGGCGGCGGGCGGTTATCTGCCGGCGCAATGAGGGTGGGCGTGGGCGCCTCGCCTCCCTCATTGTCACTAGGTAGGTCCTAGAATAGGACCTAACTAGTGTCCGATCAGCTTCGGAACGACTGGACCTCCAAGTGCTCTCTAGGCGTCTTCTCCGGCGTTTCATCTCTCTCAGCCCCTCGGAGAACCAAGGGGCCGGACGAGATCTGCGCCGGGTCAGAGGCCGCAAAGAGATAGACAATAAATGTTTATTAATTCTTTGTTTTCTTTCCTAGGATATAGCTTCTTTTCCAAGGGGGGACGCCTGTCAGGCCTGGAAACCATACTAGACTTTAGGGTTCCAGACGCTGCCACATTTTTCCCCTGAGGGGAAGAAGTGGGGTTGAGGGGTATGGTAACATTCTTCAAGCGGTCAAGGTCAGATAGTGTTCACATCTGCAGGAAGAGTGGTGAGAAGATATTCGAATGAACTGGGAGAACGTGGGACCATGTGACCAGCAAAGGGGTTAGGGGGGTGGGACTCTTGGGGTTTGTATAACTGGGAAAAAAATCCGGAAGTTCAGTTTTGGAATTTCACTCATCGTGTGCCAGTTTCCTCATGCTAGTAAAGAACTCTGAAAGACAATGGCTTCTGAGTTTTTTTATGCAGAAGAGGTTTTTCTGGAACCTTGACAATCTGGATTGGACAGTGTGACCAGTGACTTGGAGGGGGGAGGGAAACTTTTACTTTTAATCATGTGAAAGCCACGGGAAATTTCAGAGTTGGCTTTCACCTGTTGTGCCAATATGAAGTATCCAATAAACTGTTCTTTGAGGAACCTGCCTGCCTTGGAGTTCTGTTTTCTATGGGTGCATTACTTGGAGTAAGTTGAAGGGGGGAAAAGGCCATTGGGAGAATATCTAAAGGTAAATGATGAAAATGCACTGAAGCTAGTCTACCATGAAGACTTACTGAACACTGGAGAGACCAAACTGGCCTACAAGAAAGATCAAATAAAGAACAGAAAACAGACATGGCAAAGTATTACATGGCCAATACATAAAAAAGAGCAGAAAAAGCAGATAACAACAAGACCTGGCAGCTGCTAGGGAAAAATTGAAGAAAGAGACTGAGGAGCTAATTCTGGCTGTACAAGAGTAAGTCTTAAGAACAAATGCATGCAAACCAAGAATTGAGAAGACAGCGACAGTAAGAAAGTGCCATTTCTGCCAAAAAAAAAAAAGGTGAAGAAACAGTGGACAACCTAACTGGCTGCCGCAAGAACATCACACAGACTGATGACAAACAACACTATGACAGAGTAGCAACAATAGTGCATTGGAAGATCTGCAAGAAATACCATTTGCCTCCCAGCAAGAAGTGGTAGAACCACAAAATAGACAAAATAATGGAAAATGAAGAAGTTAAAGTGCTCTGGGACTTTAGAATTCAAACAAACATCTACCACATAACACCCCAGATAATTGTGTGTGAGAGAGAAGATAGTTTCAAAAATGATAGACACCTTGGATCCATTCCAAAACATCTGGAGCACCACTTGAATGCCATCAGCATTGACAAAATCACCACCAGTCACTTGCAAAAGGCAATTACATTTACTTACATTCTGCAACCATATCTTTAATATTACTGAACAACAACATCTGCTTTGGAAAGGACTTAGTAGATGGACAAAAATGCCAAATTCACTTTAAACATCTGGCTGACAGTCAACCAATCATAAAGATATTGTACTGTTGTCCAGTAAAATATAACTTTTAATTTCAGATAAATTGAACCAATGCTTGGGAAAATTTCCTTTCCTTTCCTTTCCTTTCCTTTCCTTTCCTTTCCTTTCCTTTCCTTTCCTTTCCTTTCCTTTCCTTTCCTTTCCTTTCCTTTCCTTTCCTTTCCTTCCCTTCCCTTTTTTCTCCTTTCCTTTCCTTTCCTCTCCTCTCCTTCCCTCCCCTCCCCTCCGCTCCACTCCACTCCACTCCTCTCCACTCCACTCCACTCCACTCCACTCCACTCCACTCTAACATTGTACATTAAGTAATCATATACATTCATACCTTAACATGTTATTGCAACATAAAAAGATAATCATGTTAATGTTTAAAATTATGAAAGAAAAAAGTCCTGAAAAATCACAACAAAAACATTTTCTTTTTAAAAATGAGCATCATTCTTGTAACCCTTGTCCCCACCACCACCAATTCCAAAAGAAAAAAAAATATCCCATCTAATTCAAATATTGGCAAACAACACACCTTTAACAATTTGCAGCAACAAGTCTGATGTAGATTTCTCCTTCTATTCCTGAGTAATAATTCTTTTAAACAATCCATTTGCTGAAAAGTTGACAACTTTTGAAGCTTTGATAGATTCCAAGTACTGGGGTTATAGCCAAAAAGAGTATATGCATCTTTAATATACAGTGATCGATTTACAGTCATAAAAACATTTATTGTCTATCTCTTTGCAGGTGGTAAAAAAATAACCTGGGGAGGAGAGCAGGACTACTCATCTTTACTTTGCAGTAGCTAGTGGAGAAAATATCTGTCTTCTTTCTCATTTCCTTTCTCTTTTTTAACTTTAAAATACTTCTGTCAATATTTTTTTTATTATTCATACAATTCCCTTGGCCACTTGTTACAAGACAATGCAATTTCTCTTTCTCTATTTCAAATTGAGGAATTCAATATTTTTTCGGGATATAAGACGCACCGGAATATAAGATGCATCTTAATTTTGGGGGAGGAAAATAGGAAAAAAAAATTCTGTGTAGCAGGTATTAATCTGGCTAGCGTCCTTAGCCAGGTCAGCTTCAGCACATTAAGTTGCTTATTGGTTTTGAGGTTGGGGCAGGTTGGGGCTGAAAAAACAGCTTCACAAGCACAGCTGATCGTCAGAGGGAGCTCCAGAGGGAGCTCCAGTGACTAAAGCAGGTGAAGTGTGGAAGATGTAAGAGAAGATAGCAGCTGTTCCAAGTAGCCATTTTTGGGCACATCGCATTTTTGGGCGGCAATCAGCAGCGATGTGCTTTGGCAATCCCCGCAGCCTTGAAGGGCTCTCAAATGGAGTGTTTGGAGGCTGAAAACGCAATGCGCAGAGCCCAAAAACACAAATCATTGTCGGTGGCAATCTCTGCAGCCAGGAAGAGGATGCATGGAGGCCGAAGGGTGGGGGCCGGCAAGTGGGTGTGGTTACATTTGGAGTATAAGGCACACCCAAATTTTCAGCCTCTTTTAGGAGGGAAAAAAGTGTGTCTTATACTCCAAAAAATACGGTACTTCATAGCTCTTCCCATTCTATATAATTCCCTTGTTTTTAAACTTAGAATAACCTTATTGTCACTTTGAACGAACACTAACAGTCATACATCAAAATAAAATTTCATTGCATACAGCTGTCAAAGGGTCACCACCTCCAATATAGACTACATCAGTTGTAGTCAACCTGATCCCTACCACCTACTGGTGGACGTTCCAGCTTTCATGGTGGGCGGTAGGGGTTTTGTCTGATATTGAAGCACTTTCCTTTTTTTTTAATTGAATTGACTTTTTTTTTTAAAAAATCATAGCATTATTTAAAAACATTTTCATAAAATTCCCTTTCAGAATTTAAATTTCTGAAAATATATTATTTGTATCGCCCGTGCATAAGTTTAGTTCACATTACATAAGTGAAACTAAATGGCGCTATAGTGCGACCGCAAACAAAAGAGCCTCGTCCCAGAATAGCTCACGCATCTCCCCCACACCACCCAGCTGTAACAGACAAGCAGAGCTGGTAGCCGGTGCCCCCCCCAACCCAATCCACAATGCGCGAGAGGCATGTGCAGACGATGATACATGGCACATTACTGTGGAACCAGTGGGTGGTTAGAAAATTTTACTACTAATAGAGATACAAAAGTGGGCGGTAGGTATAAAAAGGTTGACTACCCCTGCACTACATAAACATAACAAAAAGAAATAAATAAATAAAAACAAAATTATGCATATACCTACATATATTATATGACACAGACAAATAAAACAGTCTAGTTCAGATGTATACATGTACATGGTAAGAAAAATGAATTGCGAGTTTACCAGACAAATGGCATAGGGAAAAAAGCTGTTACAGAATCTGGTAGTCCTGCTAGAAATATTTTCAAAATTTTACTTCCTCCTTTGGTGGATACACAATCTTGTTCACCAACTTGTTTCTTTCATGGTGTAGAATAGAGGAAGGATCACCTACTGGTCTACTTTCCACCTCTATACTGCTGTATACCTGAAAGAGTTAAAGCTGAACCAAGCAAGGGCTATACCTTTTGAGGCTAGTCATGCTATTTGTCCACAGTATTGTTTCCAGCACCTCTGGAAGTTTCTGTGTTGTTTTGACAGATATAGAGAAATGAACATGTAGGAATTACTATTATTTACATTTTGCTTTCTTTTTCTCCATCCCCCCCAATCTCTCTTTCCTTCCCTAGTTTCGCCTGTCTGTTATCTCATTTTGTGCCACTTGATTGTTTTTTTCAAATTTGTTGATGTTCACTAAACAAATTACAAGTTATATTTTTACTAGTTACACTGAGTAATGCTTGCTATGATCTGGATAGAGAGACCTGCTTGGAAGTTTGCTGGGTGCAAAATAAAATGGAAATTATCCAGAGTTAATTTTTCAACATCCTTCATGAACAGGGTGAAAGAAAACTATAATGATGTTAGACATGAACAACCAGACCTGCAGATGTAGAGTTCAACCTAGCAACTTTATTGTTCTCTGTCTATAATACAGGAATCTCCCTAGACTGGCAGCTTTCACCTGGGAAAGATTAGCTAAGGCATTACTGGTGGGAGGATATCAGACCTTGCCCTCTTGTGTCTATGTAGTGAGTCCAGGCTAATTCCCCAATTGAGCATTTTTCCTACTTGGGATGGTTGTTTTCCAACAAAGAAAGATAAAAAAAGATCTTCAGCTACCACTGTAAACAGGTGCCAGGAAAATCTGTCTGGGGAAGCAAAGTGGGATGCTTATTGATATGGTCTCATTCCATCAATTAAAGAATGGCACGTTTTATTGGTCAACCCAAGGCTCACGTTACAAGTTTGGGCACATTACATGAAGACCTACTTCTCTGCAGAAATTTAAAAATGTAAGGAAAGAGAAGAAAAGGATATCAGAAGCAGGATGTATGGACCCAGTTACCGCAGCGATGGATACACTGTTGGAAAACCTGAAGGACAAAGTGAAGGAGGGCTATCTATGTGGTTACTTGGAGTCAACACCAACTTGATGGAACATCATTATCATCGTATTATCATCATAATTAATCATAATTAATCCTTTGTGGTGGATTCTTCATATTTTGATTCCAGTGGTAGGTTTCACATATTTTTACCACCAGTTCGCCCCGTGCACATGCAAACTTCAGGCATGCACACACCTTCCATATATGTGCCCGGCCTTCCATGCACAGGCTTTGCTCATGTGCATGCCTTCTGCACATGCAACCAGCCTCGAAAATGTGGCTAAATAGGACAGCATTCCCACCCACAGTGACTGCTACCGGTTCACCCTAACTGGTCCAAGCCATCTGACTATCACGTCTGTTTGATTCCCTCTACCCCCAAAATTTGGGACTACAGTTCATATTTGATAGATTTAGAGACCTGAACGACTGACAAATGTAGACTCCACCTTCCACAATATTCAAAATGTCTTTGCTGGCCTGGATTTCTGGGAATTAAAGTCTACGCATTTGGAAGTGTAGACTTCCAAATATGTTCCAAAACTGCATTCAGTTTTGGTCGCTGTGATGTAAAAAATATGATGAGACTCTAAAAAGAGTGCAGAAAAGAGCAACAAAGATGATTAGGGGCCTGGAGGTTAGAACATATGAAGAACGGTTGCAGGAACTCGGTATGTCTAGTTTAATTAAAAAAAAGGTCTAGGGAAGACATGATAGCAGTGTTCCAATATCTCAGGGGTTGCCACAAAGAAGAGGGAGTCGGGCTGTTCTCCAAAGCATCTGAGGGTAGAACAAGAAGCAATGGGTGGAAACTGATCAAGGAAAGAAGCAACTTAGAACTAAGGAAAAATTTCCTGACAGTTAGAACAATTAATAAGTGGAATGACTTGCCCGCGGAAGTTGTGAATGCTCCAACACTGGAAATTTTTAAGAAAATGTTGGATAACCATCTGTCTGAGATGGTGTAGGGTTTCCTGCCTGAGCAGGGGGATGGACTAGAAGGCCTCCAAGGTCCCTTCCAACTCTGTTGTTATTATTAAGTCACTAAGTCACCAAAGTTGAGAAATACTGCCATGGATTGTGTATGCCGGGCTGCATCAGCAGTGACCTTTGTGGTCTATTAATGTATGCTAGATAGATCCTAAAGATTCTGGAAAAGGAAAAAAAAAATAAGTACCAAGTTGAAAAGAAATGGAAAGACTCATGTTTATTTGAAGATGAGCCCACTTGCTTAGCCTTTCTGTCTCTGATTAAATTTTTCTCGGTATCCCTTGGTAATATGCTCTTGTGAAAATTCTGATTAATAAATCAACAAAAGCCATATATTGTAGCTTTTCTCATGTGTTGATGAAAGGCCAGGTTCTATTTGGTGTTGGTTGAGTCAGTTCACTTTCTCCACACACATAAAAAAGGCTGGGTTAGAGAACTGTAAGGCACAAAACCTTTTAGCACATCAACTGAGCCTCTGTGGCTCAGACTGCTAATGCAGTCTGTTATTAACAGCAGCTGCCTGCAATTATTGCAGGTTCTAGTTTCACCAGGCCCAAGGTTGACTCAGCCTTCCATCCTTTATAAGGTAGGTAAAATGAGGACCCAGATTGTTGGGGGCAATAAGTTGACTTTGTATATAAATATACAAATAGGATGAAGACTATTGCTAACATAGTGTAAGCCGCTCTGAGTTTTCGGAGAAGGGCGGGATATAAATGCAAATAATAATAATAAAAAAACAGCAGCAGCAACACAGGGCTTTAAGAAAACAGAGGATTTGAGAAGATTTAATAATTAAAAAAAGTACTGGACTGCGCCAAAATGGACAAAATGACTCTTGAATTGAAAGGATTGATGGATTCGGATTTTTACGTAATATGGGAGAAATGGTACAATTGGATCGAAAATAGAAGGAAAAAAAGGGTGATAGAACTCTAAAGAGAATTTAAAACCAGTATAAATGTATAGAACAGGGGTCTCCAACCTTGGTCCCTTTAAGACTTGTGGACTAGAACTCCCAGAGTTCCTCAGCTAGCTTTGCTGGCTGAGGGACTCTGGGAGTTGAAGTCCACAAGTTTTAAAGGGACCAAGGTTGGAGACCCCTGGTATAGAACACAGGTGAATACTAATAGAAGATATAAAATTGGTCACAGTCATGTGTAAGCGGTGAATAAGCCTTGTTTAACTGTAAAAACTTAATAAAAAAAGAAAACTTATTAAGAGAGGAAGGGAAAAATTATACTTGGTTTCAATATGAGCAACTACGTGCTAGATGGAAGGGAGATCAGAAAATTGGTATAGAGCAGAACGAGGGGAATTTGGTAAAGCAAATTAGAAATCAGTCTCAGGAGCATATAAAGAGATTGTATAATGTGTTACTTGAAATAGATTCTGAAAGGGACTTGGTAAAGGACTGTATGATAAAGTGGGCACAAAATTTTCAGGAGCCAATATTATTGGAAACTTGGGAAAAAATTTGGGTTAGAAATGTTAAATTCACATGAGCACAGAATCTGAGGAAAATTTTTATAAAATGTTTTATAGATGGCATCTAGATCCTAAAAAATTATCGTGTATGTATCCAGATATGCAAGCAAAATGTTGGAGATGTAATTGTGATGACGCTACATATTTTCACATTTGGTGGACTTGTAAGGACATAAAGGCCTTTTGGATAAAAATTTGGTGGATTTTACAAAATGGTTTGAAAAGAAGATAAAGTTCCTGCCGCAATTTTTCTTGTTGGGAATTATTACGGATTGTACAGTAATTGAGACTAAATTGATTTTAAACCTAATAACAGCAGCAAGATTACTAATAGGACAATACTGGAAGAAAAAAGAAGTACCTACAATAGAAGAATGGATATTGAAGGTTGCCAATTTGGCTGAGATGGCGAAGATATCAGCCTTTTGAAAGACAATACAAGAAAGATACTTAAAGGAATGGAAAAATGGATTGACTATATTCAACGTAGATATCAGACTAAGAGTTATCAGACTGTTTTGAATGATTATGATGTATTATTCTTGATTGTTTTTGGGGAAGTTAGGAATTGATGATTGTAGGGTATAATTAAGTTGGGATGAAAATTTTTAGCATATGTTTGTTTTATTTTAACTATACCTTGTGCTCGTCGGGAAGTCGGGGAGGGGTTGTGAAGGAGGGGAGGAGGGGGAAAGGGGGAAAAAATTTTTGTAAAACTTTTTTAATAAAAAAAAATAAAAGAAAATAAAAAAAGAAAACTGAGAGGAAGATGCAAGATTGGTCAGAAACATCCGTGATGAGGTGGAGGGAAGGGGATGATAAAAAGCAGTGTCTCATTATCACAACACAAGCTCCATCCTTTTGTGCATGTGAGGTGACATTGCCTGCGTGTACAAAGGGAGCAGAGCCTGACAGAACCTGTGGATGCCTCTGATAAAGGGCATGAAACATTGTGCCTCTTGGTCTTTCTCCAAGAGTTGATGTGGTAGCCATTTCCCAGGGCTGAACTCCTTTAAGATTTAGCAGCTCTGGGTTATGTTATTAGCAATTATTGAAGCTTCAGGAATTATTCTCTGGGTTGATAGGAAAGCAATTGAGAGGAACTTCAAATCATATAGAGATATACATTTCGGCCCCATTATTATTAATGTGTGAGGATGGGAGATTTGTCAAATTTTGATTTCATTTACTTTTCTTTCATTCTTTCTTTTTGTTCTGCCTGAACTAAAGTTTTAGCGTTTCCATCTCTGTTCTCACTCCTGATCTGATCTGATTTTAGAGAAGGTTTTTTTTTTTATTTGTGAGGGGTATATTTTAATCACTGCATCATTAAATCTTGTTCCAAAAAGAATCTTAATGCAATCATAAATGCAGCTACTTCAGCATTATTATTTTTTTTTTTAAAAAAACCTATTTGGCAATCAACTTATGTACCTGCTAGTATAAAGGGTAAAAGGAGGAGGCTGATGACAGCTGAAACAAATTGTTCTTGGTCTAATTCAGAAATGAATGGGAAGAAAAAAAAACTTGTTTCCTTGTAAAATAAAAGTCATGAGTAAAATGAAATGCATAGAAAACGTTACCACCAAAAATTTGCACCTCCTTAATTGCATGCTTTGAAATTCTAACATGTAGTTAAATATCACAACCGTATAAGCAATGAAGAAATATTTTATGGAATTCAATTGGATGTGTCCTCCCCTTCAGAGAACAATTGACATTGAAATAGGGCTATCCTTTAGGGAAAATGTTCTGCAAAATTTCATATATAAGAAGCCCTCTTGCCTCCTCGTGGCAAGAGGAACATCAAATAAATTTGTTGTTGTGTAGCTTTTCTTCCCCCTTCTTTTTGCTAGTGTTTCTTTCCCCTCTTTGCTATATTTTATCAGATAAACAAAGGCACCCCCACCCACCCATCCATCTCTCCTCATCAAAAGCTGATCTGTACTCAGTGGCAATTTTGCATTTTAGTCTCTTTTTCTCCCCCAATTTTCCTGCTTTCCCTTTCCCCCCCCCCGCCCCCCAGAGAGGTGGGAAAACAGATTAACAGAATTGGAAGGGACCTTGTTGGTCATCTAGTCTAACCTCTGCCTACACCATTTCTGACAAACGGCAGTCCAATCTTTTCTTGAAAGCCTCCAATGATGAAGCTCCCACAACTTCCGAAGGCAAGCTGTTCCATTGGTTGATTGCTCCCATTGTCAGAAAGTTTCTCCTTATTTCCAGGTTGAATCTCTCCTTGTTCAGTTTCCATCCATTATTCCTTGTCTGGCTGTCAGGTACTTTGGAAAATAGTTTGACTCCTTCCTCTCTGTGGCAGCCCCTCAAATACTGGAACACTGCTCTCATGTCTCCCCTGGTCCTTCTCTTCACTAGACTAGCCATGCCCAGTACCTTTAACAGTTCTTCATCATCAGGAAGAGGATAAAAAATGACTATGACACAGAAGGGAGAAAACAAAGTCTTAATTTTCAAGAAAGAGCCATTTCATGCTATAGTCATTTTCCCCCCCACTCTGGATAGGATATTTTACATGCCTTCTGTTAAGTGCGGCTCAAACAAGGGTCAGGACTCACAGCTATGCAAACGGCTTGTTTATTGCAGGCTGGTACAGGAACAAGACGGAGGCTGAGCCATCCGGCAGCTCCCTTTAAAGGGGAGCTGTTTGACAGCTCAGCCATTAGGCTTCCTTGAATTTCCCTCCTAAATGCAGGAGCCAATCAATTTAAACCTTTGTTCCTCCCACTTGTCAGGGGGACCAGGGGGAAACCTTTGCTCAAGGTTTCTCTCCTCATTTCCATATTCAACACCCCTCTTCTTTTGGAAGGAGTTTTACCCAATCACCCTTGTTACTGGACATAGTCATGCAGGTGGGTGGGGCTATGGTGGGTGCGACTAGACCTGAGCAGCTCTGTTGATTCAGCATCAGCAGCCTGGCCGGTCAGGCCTGCTGCTGCTCCCGAGTCAGCCAATGGAACCACCTGGGAGTTTCCTCAGGCGTGGCTGACTCCGCAGGAGCTGGGTCTCTGAGAACTCTTTGCTGAACTCCTGTTTCTTCAGGTGTGCGTCTGCATTGAGAACTCGGGCTTGAGTGCAGGCTAGCTTGGTTGGATGTGTTTTGTTCTGTGTTGATAGGGGTGTTAGTTATTAGAGCTGGTTCTTCTTCTGGTTTTCTTAGTACCAAATGTCCCAACTGTCCACAGAGTTGGTCAATTTGCCTTCTCCACATCTTACCATCTTCTAACTCTACTCAGTAGGATTTGGGATCTGCAATTTGCATCCTGTATAGTTGTGGGCATATACCAGGTCCCCTATGCTGAATGACCAGCACTGGCTGGTCGAGTCTGGGGGTGTCTCAGTGTTGTAATTTGGGTGTAGCCTATCTAATTGTGATCTGAGTTTTCAGCCCATTAGCAATTCTGCTGGGCTCCGGTTAGTGGTGACATATGCTGTATTAGGAGAAATTTGTCAATTTTAGTTTGAATATCTCCAGATCCCATTTTTGCTAGAGTCTCTTTGGTTGACCTAACCATTCGTTCCACTTGACCATTTGTGGCCAGATTGAACGGCGCTGACAAGGCATGGCAGATCCCATTTTCAGCCAAAAAGATTTCAAATTGGGAGGCTGAGAATTGGGTCCCGTTGTCTGGAACTAGGATGTCTGGCAGGCTTTGTGTGGCAAACAGCCTTCTCAATACCCTGAGCCATTGTGGTGGGCATATTAAATACCTCTAACCATTTTGAATATGCATTCACTATTATTAAGAATGTTTGATCCTGTACTGGCCCTGCGAAATTAATATGCACCTTCGCCGAAGGCAATTTAGGGGTCTCCCATTCCCATGCGGGGTACTGAGTGGTGCTGGTCTGGACTCCTGACATGGCGTGCATGTGGCGACCCATTCGGTTATATCTGTGTCCATGCCAGGACAACACACATACTGTAGCTTCTGGCTAATGCCTTCATTCTGACAATGCCAGGATGTCCACCGTTAACATTTCTAATACTGGTTTCCTTAATGTTTGTGGAACCATGACTCTATCCCCCCACAATAGGCATCCCTTTTACACTGACAGTTTGTGTTGACAAATCCGAAAAGGTTTCCATTCACACACACACCCGGTCCCTCCGGCCACCCCCTCCACACCCAGTTCAACACTTGGGGAAATGTTCTGTCCTTTGCTGTTTGGTTTGCTATCTCGGTTGCTGTGATAGGGCCAGATGCAATGTCCTCCATGAGGAGAATTGGTGTGGCTGGGGCAGGGTCCTGGACAACTTCAGGCACTGGGCACTGGGCTAAGGCCATCAGCATGGGCGAGGCTTTTGCCCAGCTGATGGATTAGCCAGTATTTGTATGCTGCTAGGAATATAGTCCATCTAGTCATTCCTGATGATAATATATTTGGAGTGGGCCGGTCCAAATATGTGATGATGCCTAGAAGTGGTTTGTGGTCTGTGACTAATTCAAAGTCCCTTCCATATAAGTAGTCATGAAAATGCTTGACCCCCACCACTGCAGCCAGCACTTTCTTGTCCAGCTGGCTGTAGTTTCTTTCGGCTGCCTCCAGAGTTTTTGAATAAAATGCAATGGGAGCCTCGGTCCCATTTGGCATCCGGTGGCTTAGAACACCAATGCCAAATGGTGAAGCATCACAAATCAGGATGAGGGGTAAAGTCTCACTATATTGAACCAGGACACTGTCAGAAGACAGGAGTTCCTTGACTGCTTCAAAGGTGGAAGCTTCTTTTTGTCCCCATGTGCATTTCACCTTCTTACCCAGCAGTCGATGAAGTGGTTCAGCAATTGTCACCTTCTGTTTCAGAAAAATGCTATAAAAGTGTAGGAGGCCAAGGAATGTCTGTAATTCTGTTTGGTTCTTTGGAGTGGGGACTTCCTTAATGGCTTTGGCTTTGCTATCGGTGGGTTTATTCCTGAGCCATCGATTAAATACTCCAGGAATTCGACCTCTGGTACTTCAAATTGGCATTTCTGCTTTTACCTTAAGGCCGGCTTCTTGAAAATGACGCAAAACTATTTTTAGTCTATGGGTTAGTTCTTCTTTGTTCCTTGCAAACACAAGGACATTGTCAAAGTATGGCACCACCCCTGGAATGCCCTGTAGGAGGCATTCCATTATGCTTTGAAAGAATCCTGAGGCCACGCTCACCTCGAATTGCAGGCAGCAGCATTTAAATGTTCCTCTATGTGTGACAATAGTCTGAACTTCTGCGGTGTCCCCATCCACTGGCAGTTGCTGATAAGCCTGAGCCAGATCAAGTTTAGCAAAAATTTTGTCTTTGCCCATGGAATGCAATAGATGCTGTACTACGGGCATAGGATAGGCACTCTGTTGCAATGCCTTGTTTATTGTGGCCTTATAGTCTGTGCAGATGCGGATTGAGCCATCTGGTTTTATCGGTGTGACAATGGGGGTTTCCCACTTGGCATGATCCTTGGACAATTATTTTGTCTAGTTGAATATCTATTTTGGACCAGAGGGCAAAAGGGACCCTTCATGGCTTTATTCTAATGGAGTGACTTTGGGATCCAGGTTAAACGAAATGGGGTGTCAGCTTTGGAGGCCATACTAGGCCGAAGGCTTCCACACACTGCCACTTTCTGCAGTGTGGGAAAGTAGGAGAGGGGGTGAGGGTACAAGGGGCTATTAGACATAACAACATTCTTCCTGCCAGTCAAGATCAGGCTGGGCTCACATCTGGAGAAGGAGTGGCTGGAGTGATGCTTCGACATGGGACGGTTGAGGATTGGAGCATGTGACCGGCAAAGGGGTCATGAAGATAGAGATCTTAGAGTTTATATTATTGAGGGAGGAACCCGAATCCCCAGTTTTGGTTTTCATCCAACTGTGCCAGTTTACCTATGCTAATAAAAGAACTTTGAAAGATGTTGGCTTCGGAGTCTTTTCTGCAGGAGGGGTTTTCTGGAACACTGACATGGGGTTTCCCTTATACTTGCCTAGAGTCCCAATGAACACCTCGGTGAATTCCTTGATTTGACTTCCCCCAAAGTCATCCTCTTGGAAGTGGTTGATGCCGGTTACTCCCAGTCCCAAAACCTCGAACCATGATGCTTCCAACAGGCTTGGCAGGTCTCTATTCACTACAGTCAGCTGCAAGGGTCCAACAAAATTTTTAAACTGTACCTGGAACTCTCTACTACCTAGAACAGGGATGTGATTTCCTTGATAGTCCTTTAGGAATACCTTCTTTGGTGCTAGCTGGTTGTTTTGCAGCCCTGGCACAGTCTTCTTAATAGTTGACCAGGACACGATGGTCATATAGGACACAGGACCCTGTGTCTACTTCCATGTCACATGGTGTTGTGACCCAGGTTCCTGGACCCAGACTCCTGGACTCGGATGATTCAGAAAATGAGGGAGAAGACCTGGCAAGCCCTGCTTCTCTTGAGCCCTCTCCCTCCCTGGCACCCACTCAAAGGGAGGGGCCGGCAAGGCCTGATTCTCCCGGGCCTTCTTCTGATTTGGCAACGCCCCAAGAACAGTTTTGGAGGGACGCAAGATTACGAAGGCTTGATCGGCGTGCGCAGCAGCGGAAGAGTTGGGACAAAGCCAAGTCATAATTGTCATGCAGTGACATCTGCAGAGACTATAAATAGGAGGCGGGACTTCCTGGTTTTTTGTCTCGGACAAAGCAATGAATTTGGCGCAAGCTAATTCATGGAGGGAAGAATATATTCGTGAGTAATTCTGGCCTTATCTATAATTTCCTCGTTATCTCCAGAAACTTGGCAGGCCCGTGGGTAGACGTGGCCAGGACATGTATCTATGTAAATAAAAGGAAAAAAGGAAGGCCTCTGACGGACTCTTTGCTGGGAGTATTGGGGAAGGAAACAGAACATTTTGTCCAAGACCTGACTAAAACATCTTCCACCAAAGATGGATCAGCAGCAGGTACAGCAGCAGTTAGAGCAGCTACAGCGGCTAATCAACAGCTCCAGCAGCAAGTGGCTCACTTGGCAGGCCAACTTGCTGCCAGGAATGTGCCTGCAGCCCCCCATCCTCCCACCTCCTCCTCGTCGCAGTGCCCGATAACCGTGCGGATAAGTTTTCTGGGCAGCCTGAGATGTTCCCGACCTTCTTGGGACAGTGCCAGCTCTACATGGCTATGAGGCCAGAGGATTTCCCAGGCGACCGGGCTAAGGTGGCCTTCGTGATTAACCTTCTTTCCGGCTCGGCTGCTCGATGGGCCACGCCCTCTTGCTCCAGGACAGCCCCTGCTGGCGGACCAACAGCGTTTTGGCAGCACCTCGCACCATGTATGAGGACCCGTTCGAATGCTGACGGCAACCAGGCGCCTTAAGGAACTCCGTCAAGGGAAACGCCCCTGCAGGAGTACATCGCGAATTTCGTCTTTTGTGCCAGGACTCTGACTGGAATGATGCAGCGCTGGTGGGCCGCGTTCAGGAGGGACTCTCAGAGGAATTGCAAGACGAGCTGGCCCGCGTGGGCGCGCGGACCCTCGACAACTTGGTGCCCTTTGTCTCCGCCTCGATGCCCGTCTGCAGCGGCGTCCCGTCGCACCCCGGGACCCTCCGTCGACATCTGCACCCCACTTCCTGCACCACCAGCACCCAGGGTCGCCCCACGTTTTGTAACCGCTGCGGAAGAGCCCATGGAGTTGGGAGCGGCCAGACCTCGCCTAACAGCCCAGGAGCGGAACCGAGGCGCCAAGGGGATTGTGCCTGTACTGTGGGGAGCCCGGCCGCCGCGCTTCTTGCCCCAGAAAGCGGCGGGCACGCACGCCGGTCCCGAATCACAGCGTGACCAATCGGAAGCGGGCAGGCCCGACCTCGGGAAACCCTAGGTCGGGCACGCATTAAGCCCCACTGGGCGTTGCGGAAGTAGACTCTGGGCCCCTCGGCATCTGATTCTGGACACACGGATATGGTTGGGGAACCAGTCGGACGGGCTCCAGGCGCATGCGCTGGTGGACTCAGGGGCCACAACAAACTTTATGGACCAGGCCTTTTGTGACCCAGTTTGCGGTCCCGTGGTTCCGTGGACCCTCCGATGCGGGTAGAGACAATTGATGGGCGAGAACTGGTGTCCGCCCCATTAAATTCGCCACCCAGCCTTTGCGCCTGGCTATTGGGGACCATGAGGCGATCCAGTTTTATGTCACGGCGGACCTTCATTTTCCCTTGGTCCTTGGGTTGGCCTGGCGGACCCACGATCCTCAGGTGGCCTGGTCGCGGAACGCCATCTCTTTCCCGAGTCTGCAGTGCGTCGATCACATCCGCCACACCTGTGCCGCCAGAACGTCCCCACCGCTGCCATCACCTTGCCTCCTGAGCTGACGGACTTCGCCCGGCGTGTTCAGCGAGAAGGAGGCGGACCGACTACCCGCATCGGCCCCACGATTGCCCGTGGACCTTCTGCCCAACGCACCACTGCCTGTGGGACGCCTGTATTCCATGTCGGAGCCCGAGTTGGCCGCCTCAGGGACTTCCTGGACAAAAACCTGGCCCGAGGTTCATCCGGCCTTCAAAGTCCCTCTCGGCCCCGGTCCTCTTTGTGAAGAAGAAGACAGGGACTTGCGCCTATGCTGTGATTACCGCCGGCTAAACGCCATTACGGTGCGGAATCGCTACCCCTGCCGCTCATCCCGGAGCTACTGGAAAGGTTGCGGGAGGCCACGATCTTCACCAAGCTCGATCTCCGGGGCCTACAACCTGGTGCGGATACGAGAAGGAGGCGAATGGAAGACGGCATTCGGCACCCGATACGGACACTACGAATACACTGTCATGCCATTTGGGTTGACCAATGCTCCCGCCGTTTTCAGCACTTCATGAGCAGCGTGTTCCGAGACATGTTGGATCGGTTCGTGGTTATCTACCTCGACGACATCCTGATTTACTCCCGGTCCAGGAAAGCCACCTTCGACACGTCAGTCTGGTTCTGCAACGCTATGGAGCAACAACTCAATGCGAAGCTGGAGAAATCGTCTTCTTCCGGACTTCCATAGAATTCCTCGGGCATATCATCTCGCCCGAGGCATAGCCATGGACCCATGTAAAGTAGAAGCTTTGTGTAGCTGGGAAGCCCCTCGTCGGGTGAAGGATGTTCAGCGCCTGCTGGGCTTCGCCAACTACTACCGGACCTTCATCCCGGGCTTCGCCACACTGACAGCTCCACTTACCCAGCTCCTCAGGAAGAAGGTTGCATTCCGGTGGGGTCCCCCGCAGCAAGAAGCATTCACAGCCCTCAAGAAAGCCTTCGTCACGGAACCCGTCCTGAGGCATCCCGACCCGCTCCGGCCTTTTGTGGTGGAAACGGACGCGTCAATGTGGCTCTGGGAGCGGTGCTGCTACAGGCTCCGGCGAATGGTGGCACACTTTTCCCTGCGCTTACTACTCCCGGAAACTCAATCCTTCCGGCGCAACTACACTATCTGGGAAAAGAGTTGCTGGCTATCAAGGCTGCATTCGAGGCTTGGCGACACCATCTGGAGGGCCCGACATCAGGTGGAGGTCGAGCGGACCATCGGAATCTCGAGCACCTCACCACAGCTCGGAAGTTAAACCAGCGGCAGATCCGGTGGTCGTTGTTTTGCCGGTTCAACTTCCGCGTGACCTACATTCCCAGCGGTCACAACCGGAGGGCGGATGCCCTGTCCCGCAAGCCAGAGTACCTCTGCGCCAAGGACCCCTTCCTCCACGGACAGTGCTGCCGGCAGAAGCCTTGGCCGCAGCACGGGAGCCAGTGGACTTGCGGGCCCAGGTGCGAGGCGCAGCGCCAGGACGCCTGGTCGCAGCAAAGGAGAGCGGAGGTGGGCCCCGTCTCCTTGGACCTTGGAGGAGGACTTACTCAAGTTTGGGCGATTATATGTGCCCACAGGACCACTCCGAGCCCTCGTCATGACCCAGTGCCACGACAACCCTGCAGCAGGACATTTTGGGTTCTTCAAGACCCTCCACCTGGTGACACGGACCTTTTGGTGGCCCCGAGTGCGGCATGATATACATGCCTATGTGACATCCTGCGTACCGTGCCGGCAAGCCAAGGCCGCCACGGGGCCCTCCCGGCTCCTCCAGCCCTTGCCGACACCCGACAGACCCTGGGGGCGATCTCTATGGATTTCCTGACAGACCTGCCGCCGTCCTCTGGGTTCACCACGGTGCTGGTGGTGGTGGACATGCTCACCAAGATGGCACACTTCATCCCATGCCGCGGACTGCCCACAGCCGCAAAACGCCCGCCTCTTTCTGCAGCACATCTTCCGCCTCCATGGTCTACGGACAGGGTGGTTTCGGACCGCGAGTTCAGTTCACAGCCCGCTTCTGGAAGAGCCTGATGGCGCGTTGGAGGTGCAGGTATGTCTGTCGTCATCGCACCATCCGGAGACCGGCGGGGTACAGAGAAGGTCATCGGTATACTGGAACAGTATCTCCGTTGCTTCATCAACCAGCAACAGGACAACTGGGCCGACTACCTGTCTCTGGCGGAGTTTGCTTTTAACAACTCTCAGCACACCTCTACTCAGATGACCCGTTCTTTGCCAATGTGGGGTACCATCCGGCTCTTCCCTCTGGCACCACGGACTCTCCTGTTCCCGAACGCAGACCTTCCTGACGGAATTGCATGCGGTCCAACAGTTGGTACGTCAGCAGCTGAATCGGGCAAGGAGGACTACAACGGTCCGCTGACCGCTCCCGACGGGCAACGCCCCGCTGGCAGTTGGAGACCGGTGTGGCTCTCCACCAAACACCTCCCGTCCGACCGCCGGTAAAGAAGTTGGACCACCGATTCATCGGCCCGTTCCTGTCGAGGCAGTCATCAACCCGGTAGCCTACCGACTGACCCTGCCACGATCCATGCGGATCCACCCGTTTTCACGGTCCCTTCTGGTTCCTGAGGCCACACGAGTCCCCTTCGGTGCCCAACAGCACCCGTCACTGTCGCCGAGGACGGGTCGGAGGAATCTGAAGTCCACAGCGACGAGACTCCGCTGGCTAAAGGGTCGTTTCCAATATTTGATCGCGTGGAAGGGATACGGGACTGATTTCTCCTGGGTAGATGCCTCCGGCGTTCATGCCCCTGACCTGGTGCAGGCCTTCCATGAGCAGAACCCAGCCCGACCGCATCCCGATCGTCAGCCCGGGGAAGGGCCCTGCGGTGAGGATAGTGTTGTGACCCAGGTTCCTGGACCCAGACTCCTGGACTCGGATGATTCAGAAAATGAGGAGAAGACCTGGCAAGCCCTGCTTCTCTTGAGCCCTCTCCTCCCTGGCACCCACTCAAAGGGAGGGGCCGGCAAGGCCTGATTCTCCCGGCCTTCTTCTGATTTGGCAACGCCCAAGAACAGTTTTGGAGGGACGCAAGATTACGAAGGCTTGATCGGCGTGCGCAGCAGCGGAAGAGTTGGGACAAAGCCAAGTCATAATTGTCATGCAGTGACATCTGCAGAGACTATAAATAGGAGGCGGGACTTCCTGGTTTTTTGTCTCGGACAAAGCAATGAATTTGGCGCAAGCTAATTCATGGAGGGAAGAATATATTCGTGAGTAATTCTGGCCTTATCTATAATTTCCTCGTTATCTCCAGAAACTTGGCAGGCCCGTGGGTAGACGTGGCCAGGACATGTATCTATGTAAATAAAAGGAAAAAAAAAGGAAGGCCTCTGACGGACTCTTTGCTGGGAGTATTGGGGGAAGGGAAACAGAACACATGGTGACCCCTCAATTTGAACTGTGACATGGAATTTCTTTGGATGATATGTGTCGGAATGCCCAAAAATTGTTTGATGAGTTCCCCTTGTTTCCTTGGCTCGGTCTTCTCTCCTTTTGTGTTTCAGAAACTGTGTCTTCCAGAAAGGCATTTGGAATGCATATGATCACAGTGGGGAAGCTGGCTGGGTTGCTCTGCAGGCTCTGGCTATGTGTCCCCTCCGCTTGCATCTCTGGCATGGGGCATCTTTAAATTTACATGCGACCTAGGGTGACTCTTCCCACAATCCCTACATGCAAATTGTCTCTCTCTCACTTCCCAATTTCCTACCCTTTTCTTAGTTTGAGTGCGATGGATTTTGTCGTCTTCCTCGAAGATTCTTCTGCCTCTGTGCTTTCATGATGCACAGCGGCTGGTTCTCTTTGCTTCAGGCTGCTACTTCATTTCTTCATTGCTGCTGCCAACTTGTTGGAGGATTCATTCACTCTAGCTTCGTCCAACACAACTTGGAATGTGATGCCAGGCTTGCTTAACAATCATTTCTGCAGGATTAGGTCTTCCAAACCCAAAACGAGTCTATTCTGCATCATCTCTTCCAAATTGCTGAATTCACAGTCAGCTGGGATCATTCTTATTCTTGCAAAAAATCATTAATTGTTTCTCCCTCTTTCTGATAGCTCCGATAAAACTCATCTCTCTTTACCAGGTTTGAAGCGGCTGGTGCATAGTGTGTTCGCAGCACTGTTTGTAGTGTTTCTCAGGACACTGTATGGAGATTCGTTGGAGCCAATATGGTTTTAGCCATTTTAAAACTATCAGGTCCACAATAACTTAGGAAAAACACTCTTTTTCTGTTGTCCAATTGTGTTAGAAGGTCATTTGCTTCCATAAAATTTGGAATCTGTCCTTATATGATGTCCAATCTTCTTTAGCTGGGTTGAAAGGAGCTGGTGGGCCGTGTGAGTTTATCTTCGAATGGCTGATGCAATATTCTGATCTGCTGTGAAGATGGTTGAGGCTGCCATGTAGATGCCCAGTTAACTTCAGCTCCTTTGTCCTTTGTTCTCTTCAGGATCCCACCTTTGTTTCCAGTGTTAAGTGCAGATCAAACAAGGGTCAGGACTCACAGCTTTGCAAATGGATAGTTTATTGCAGGCTGGTACAGGAACAAGAGGAAGTCTGAGCTGTCCGGCAGCTGCCTTTAAAGGGGAGCTGTTGGACAGCTCAGCCACTAGGCTTCCTTGAATTTCCCTCCTAAATTCAGAAGCCAATCAATTTAAACCTTCGATCCTCCCACTTGTCAGGCGGATCAGCAGGAAACTTTTGCTCAAGGTTTCCATATTCAGCACCTTCATATGGAAACTCAAATGGTTATTATTTAATAAACTGGAACATGTCTTTTGTATTGCACTGTATTGCAAAATAATATTTGTGTGTGTGTACAGTATTCTACCCAGCAGCAATTTCCATTCTGCTCTTAAAGCCATATTAATCTGACTACCACCTTATTCCAGAACATTTCTCATCTCCCTCAACTGCCACAGCAGGAATTATCCCAATTATTGCTTTAACGGTTGGCAGATTTAAAAAAGAAGAGAGTCACATGGCTGGGACTGACAACCTAAAGACGTTTCAGCTCTTTTCCACGAAGCTTCAGCAAATGCCCTTTGCTGGTACAGCTTTCCCTTAATGAATGTGGGAAATCTTCTAGCACTATTATCAAAACTGGAGCAGGTTTTTCCTTTCCCTCCCTCCCTTCCCTTTTAACCCAAATGGATTTTCATTTGGAAAAAAAAGAAAAAAAAAGCCTTGTCCTTAAAATAAAATTGGCATTATGAGCATTTCGCTCTCCTAAATTGGCTACATTAGCAAATTTGCATTGCTATGAATTACAGTATGAATTTCAGCTCTTGTAACATCAAGCCTGCGATTTACGAAGAGGTTGCTTTAATAGCATTGCGATTTTATATACAAGTGTTAGATTTCATAATATCTTTCATCCATAAGTTTAGAGTAGCACTGTCTCTTCTCAATTCTCCCATGCAACAAACCTGTGAGACAGGCTGGAAAGAGTGAAAGTGGCTGACCCATACTGATACTGTTGTAGCCAAGCCTGGCTCACTTCAAGCAATCAAATCAACTCTCCGGATGCTATATAATGTTACCAATGTGTAGACTATATATACTGGGCACCCAAAAAAGTATTGACAACTTGTTGGGCAGCTTTGAACAAAAACTGAGCCAGCACTTACATTCCTTTGGGCTGCTACATTGTGAAGGCGAGACAATGAAAAAGGCAGACACAGTGTAAATTACAGTATGGCATTAAATGTGTTTCATAAAGTCATTGCCGTGACCTTCTTATTATTTATTCTTTCCTACTAGGTCAACATGTCAGGTATACTATCTCTGAGATACGTCTAGTGAAAATTAACAATTCGGTTTACTAGGCCACTGGTTCTTGATAGATTCTTCTCCCTGTTGCTCTTCAGGGTCACTTCAGCTTGATGTGATGGTTTCTTAACAATAGTGCTTTGAGAAGTTAGACATATATCGGGGGCAAATCTTAGGTTTGCAAGTGACTGCATCCAAGTGTCACGTGTAGGGAAGGGTACCACAGTAACCAATACTCAAAAAAGTTTCCATGGTTGAGGATGGAAATCTACATTATACTGGTTCCCTATCTTTGGAAGCGGCTGGTTTGCCACTGCTTTTCTCTAGGTCACGGGTGTCAAACTCGCTGCATCACATTGATGTAACATGATGTATCGTGACTTTTTTACCTTTGTGGAGCTGGGATGGGTGTGGCCTTCACATGATGCATCACGCCCTTGGGCCACCAGTTTGACACCCCTGCTCTAGATGTTACTCAGGGGTGAAATCCAGCAGGTTCTGGAGAACCGGTAGTGGAAATTTTGAGCAGTTCAGAGAACCAGCAAATACCACCTCTGGCTGGTCCCAGAATGGGTGGGAATGGAGATTTTGCAGTATCCTTCCCCTGCCACGCCCACCAAGCCACACCATGCCCGCAAAGTCACGCCCACAGAACCAATAGTAAAAAAAATTTGGATTTCACCAGTGATATTACTTCTACTTCCCAATGAACCTTATAGCGTTAAAATTTCCTGGTGGTATACCATCTAAATCCTAACCGGATCCCACCCTCTTTAACTTTCTTAGATCAGGGCTCCTTGGTGCTCTCTGAGCTTCGTTGTTTTCTTGCATTACCCAAACTAAATAAGAGCAATGACACTGATGATGTCACCTAGCATAGGTAATGAAATGTCTGCAAGAAAAGAACCAAGCTCAGAGACCACCAAAGACCACACAATTCAACTCTGAGCTATAAAATTTTTGCTTTATTGCTTTCTCAGATCAGTCATGTTTGGTTGGATACTACCTGTTGTGTCTTGCCCGCTCTCACCGCAGCCGGGGTCTGCTTATCTGCTTCCGAACGCTGAAGAATGTCCTCCCGGCCCCAGCCCTGGCTCCATGCCCAGACAGGCTGAGGAGGGGGCATCTCCCGGCCCCAGCCCTGGCTCCATGCCCAAGCAGGCTGCAGAGGAGGGAGCACCCCCTGGCCCCAGCCCTGGCTCCATGCCTAGGCAAATGGAGCAGCTAGACCCCTCCCCCTCCTCCACAGCATGTGAGCCTGAGGAAAGTTTATTTCCAACAGCTGCTGATTGGAGTGACCCTCGCATCAGAAGACTGGATAGGCGGAGGCAACAGAAGGAAGGGAGGGGCAGGCCTTAATGAGTGCTGAGTCATGGAGCCACACCCCATGGCCTATATAAAGGATCTGCTTTCTGGCAGTCTCTGAGTCAGGCAAAGTCGAACTTATCTTGCTGAAGTCACTTTCTGGTCTCCTGCCTGCTCTGAGGACTTTGCTAGGACTTTGGGCAGAGCTGCAGAGGCAAGCCTGATTCGGATTTCCCTGACCCGGCCGTCAGCGGAGGAATGGGACACGACACTACCACTTGATTTAATGTTTCACAACTTGGGCAATTTTTAAGATATATGAACCTCAAAATGCACTGAGGGAAACACTGACCTATAGAGGAAGATAAAATTTCCTTTGAGTATGACCCCTGGAGATTTCCTAAACACAACTTGGGAACCATGCAGATGTTTGCCTTTGGCTTTTGAGATATATTTTTATAACTATTTGTTGTTGTTAGTTGCGAAGTCGTGTTCGACCCCATGGACAACGTTCCTCCAGGCCTTCCTATCCTCTACCATTCTCTGGAGTCCATTTAAGTTCACGCTGACTGCTTCAGTGACTCCATCCAGCCATCTCATTCTCTGTTGTCCCCTTCTTCTTTTGCCCTCAATCTTTCCCAGCATTAGGCTCTTCTCCAGTGAGTCCTCATTAGGTGGCCAAAGTTTTTCAGTTTCATCTTCAGGATCTGGCCTTCTAAAGAGCAGTCGGGGTTGATCTCCTCTAGAACTGACTTGTTTGTTCGCCTTGCAGTCCAAGGGACTCGCAAGAGTCTTCTCCAGCACCAGAGTTTAAAGGCCTCAATTCTTTGGCGCTCAGCCTTTCTTATGGTCCAAATTTCACAGCCATACATTGCAACTGGGAAAACCATGGCCTTGACTATACACACTTTTGTTGGCAGGGTGATGTCTCTGCTTTTTAGTACACTGTCTAGATTTGCCATAGCTTTCTTCCCCAGGAGCAAGCATCTTTTAATTTCTTGGCTGCAGTCCCCATGTGCGATGATTTGTCACTACCTCCATTTCTTCACCATCTATCTGCCAGGAATTGAGAGGGCCAGATGCCATGATCTTAATTTTCTTAATGTTGAGTTTTAAGCCAACTTTTGCACTCTCCTCCTTCACCCACATCAAGAGGCTTTTTAGTTCCTCTTCACTTTCTGCCATTAGAGTGGTATCATCTGCATATCTGAGATTGATATTTCTCCCGGCAATCTTAATTCCAGCTTTTGATTCATCCAGCCCTGCCTTTCTCATGATGTGCTCTGCATATAAGTTAAATAGGCAGGGTGATAGTATTCAGCCTTGCCGGACTCCTTTCCCAATTTTGAACCAATCAGTGGTTTCGTGTCCATTTCTCACTGTTGCTTCTTGACCCGCATACAGGTTTCTCAAGAGACAAATAAGATGGTCTGGTACACCCATCTCTTTAAGAACTTGCCATAATTTGTTGTGATCCACACAATCAAAGGTTTTAGCATAGTCAATGAAGCAGAAGTAGATGTTTTTCTGGAACTCCCTAGCTTTCTCCATGATCCAGCGTATGTTGGCAATTTGATCTCTAGTTCCTCTGCCTCTACGAAATCCTGCCTGTACTTCTGGTAGTTCTCAATCCACATACTGCTGGAGCCTAGCTTGTAGGATTTTAAGCATAACCATGTGAAATGAGTGCAATGGTGCGATAGTTTGAACATTCTTTGGCATTGCCTTTCTTTGGAATTGGAATGGAAACTGACCTTTTCCAATCCTGTGGCCACTGCTGAGTTTTCCAAATTTGCTGACAAATTGAGTGTAGCACTTTTACTGCATCGTCTTTTAAGATTTTGAATTGCTCAGCTGCAATACTGTCTCCTCCACTAGCTTTGTTGTTACTCAGCTTTCCTAAGGCCCATTTGACTTCACATTCTAGGATGTCTGGCTCAAGGTCAGTGACCACCCCATCGTGGTTATCAGGGATGCTAAGCTCATTCTTGTATAGTTCTTCTGTGTTCTTAATCTCTTCTGCCTCTGTTGGGATATATTTTTATAACTATAGCTAGCCTATAGTTCTGGGATTTTCTGGAGTTAGCCCAACTAACCCTGTTTAATTTTTCTAGTTCAGGTCAATGACCTTGGTTGCAAGAGGTATGCCATTACTGGGGGAATTGGGCCAGTACGAGACATGAAACTGGGATTTCAGACATTTGGAATAATTTTCTACTTGGCTATTGAGAAACACTAGAAACACTAATAATGGGGTGTAGGAAGCTTAAGATCAATATAATTGTTCACTTGTAAGTGTAAGACCAACTGTCAGTAGAAAAACCAGCTTCTATTCTTGTACTTGCACTTTCTCCTACAACTCAAGATCCCTGAAAATATCTTTATGTGTTAAAACAGGTAGTCCTTCAGTTATGACCACAATTGGGACCAGAATTTCTATTGCTAATCAAGATGGTTGTTAAGTGAGCCGCATCCAATTTTACATCTTTTTTTTTTTGCCATGGTTGTTAAGTGACCCATGTGGTTATTAAGCAAATCTGGCTTCCCTCACTGACTTTGCTTGTTGGAAACCAGTTGGAATGGTTGCAAATGCAAGACTCCTGGATGCTGTAGCAAACATAAATATGTGCTGATTGCCAACCATTCCAAATTTTGATCACATGTCCATGGGGATGCTGCGATGGTTGTAAATGTGAGGATCTTTGAAAAAAGCCAATATAACTTTGACTGGCCATTAAACTGAATAGGTGTAAGTCAGAGACGATATACTGTTCTGTATATACTGTATTTTTCGGAGTAAAAGACACATTTTTTCCCTCCTAAAAGAGGCTGAAAATTTGGGTGCATCTTATACTGTGAATGTATACTTTTTTCAGCCCTAATGAGGTGCTAGCGAGTGAAGTGATCTCTCTGTTAAGCTTTTTTTCAGTGAAAGATCTTCCCTGCTTTGCCTGCTCCCTCCGACTCTCAGCTGTGAAGCTTTTTTCAGCCCTAACGAGGCGCTAGCGAGTGAAGCGATCTCCATGCTAAGCTTTTTTTCAGAGAAAGATCTCCCCAGCTTTGCCTGCTCCCTCTGACAGCTGTGAAGCTTTCTTTCAGCCCTAACAAGGTGCTAGTGAGTGAAGCGATCTCCATGCTAAGCTTTTTTTCAGAGAAAGATCTTCCCTGCTTTGCCTGCTCCCTCCGACTCTGAGCTGTGAAGCTTTTTTTCAGCCCTAACGAGGCACTAGCGAGTGAAGCGATCTCCATGCTAAGCTTTTTTTCAGAGAAAGATCTTCCCTGCTTTGCCTGCTCCCTCCGACTCTGAGCTGTGAAGCTTTTTTTCAGCCCTAACAAGGCACTAGCGAGTGAAGCCATCTCCATGTTTGCCTGCTTTTCTCATTGCTTCTCTCTCCAAAGATCAGTTGTGGTTTAGAAGCTGTTTTTTATCCCCACGCAGGGGATTAAAAAAACAGCAAAATAATGTGCTGAAGCTGACCAGACTAAGGACGCTAGCCAGATGAATACCTGGTAGGCTGATTTTTTCCCCTATTTTCCTCCCAAAAACCTAAACTGCGTCTTATACTCCAGTGCGTCTTATACTCCAAAAAAAACGGTAGCATAAAAATAAGGAAAAGAATCCTGATTGTAATACTTCTGTTGATGCACTTAACAGCTTTCTCCCATATTGCATATGTAAAATAACCTTGCTCTGAGACTCTTGAATGTGGCTTTGTCTTTTTCACTGAAGGAAAACCAGGCCGAGATGAACATTAGACAGAATTTAGTTTGGTTCGGACTGGTCATTCTCCCGTCTTATCTAATGTTTGAAAATTTGGAGAAGTTTGGAGGTCCTGGTTGGAAGTCCTTTTATAGCAACATTTATTTTAGCAAAGGGCTTGAGATTAATGCTGCTTTGCAGCACTTCTTGGATCACCATGTGACCATGCAAAATTTTCCGAGAGTAAGTTAAACTCCTCTCTGACTGTGCATAGACCAATGAATTTATGTCCAGATGGTGTATTAAAGACCTGCTTATAAATTTTGCAAAGCAGAATCTGCCCTGCAAAAAATGGAAGTAAAACAGATTGGATTTTTATTGATTTTTATATATCTGCTCCCAATTGGGAACCTTGCATTATTAGGTATCCTTTCATGGATGAATCTGAAAATATGTCTAGAATCTTTTCTGACCTTTGTACGGAAAAGATACTGAAAGAGCCACATTAGCCAATATTTACAGCAATGTATTACAGCGTGTAGTGCCTTTATCCTTTGTTTCTTTTGGCTATTTAAAAGCAGGCAAACACCTTCATAAAAGTCCAGTGTCCAGGTTGAAATATGAGGAAGTTCTTTAGAGACATTAAATTTGTATCAAAAGATGATTTTTTCCCAGCATACAAATAAATACTCTCTGATGGATCCTTGGAACTCCTTCATTGGAGCTATAAATCATTCTTCGTATTGATTGGGTTGATGCATTGTGCCAAAGCTTAGTTTAGTTATCAGTGATCTGTGTCATAAACCACAATTGACTAGCTTTAGTCTAATACTTTCATCCCTAAACTACAGATTATAAATGAAAATGGCTAGGTTTGAACCATGTGTTTAAATTAAAATTTCATTTGCATCAAGCTCAACTCCTGGTGACTTCATATTAGGAGTACCTCTGGACATGATCTAGTCCAATATTATTCTAACTTGGCCAATTCAAGATGCATGGACCATCTCCCAGAGCTGAGCCAGCATGGTGTCTGTGGAACTGAGATACTTTTTACACACCAGCTGTCCAGTCTGTGGCTGTCCCTCCTGTTTCCCAAGGTCATTCAATACATCCTCACAAAAGTGGAACCCAATAACAATTGTTCACAATAAATTGTGCTGTTTTTCTTCAGTGTGGTAGTCCATCTTTTGATTGTACAAAAAAAAAAAAGGTAATAGACACATCTTTGTTAATGTTAATTCATCAGCTAGTGTCTCCTTCAAATGTGAAATGTGATAGTATCACATTTTGTTTTCTTTCATCCTTATTTGAACCCTAATCATATTATTTGGGGTGTGGTAGGGTTTGGTTTTCTCACTGCTCCTATTCCACATCTACATGGATCCTTTGGGTGAGTTCATCTGTTGCCATGGGGTGAGATATCATCAATACATGGATCATACCCAATTACACATCTCTGCCCCTGGCAAACTAAGTCACCTTATCCTAGTATCTGGAGGTGGTGAGGGGAACAATGAGCTTCAACCGAACCCTGGTAAGGATCAATAATTTTGGGTTTTGGGGCCTGCTGGTTCTAGGACTATATCATCTTTGGGATGGGGTTGCACTGCCCAAAACAGACATATTGTACAACGGGTTTTCTCCTGGACTCACAACTCCTGCTTGAAGAAGTGGTAAGCAGAGCCACAAGCAAGTGGCCACCATGGCTAGGACAACTGCTTCATGTTGTGTACCATTTGTGCGTGTTCCTAGATCATGGCCATACCCTAGTCATTTCCTGAATAGACTACTGTAATGTTCTCTAAATGGGGTTTATTTTATTTATTTTTGTCAATCACATATAAGATAACAGGTAAAAGTATAAATGTAATCTGGATATATGAAAAGAGTAAGTAAAAAAAGGAATGTTAGGACAGGGATGGTAGTATCCAGAAGCATCAGCTGGTACAAAATGCAGTGGAATAGGCAGTTATTTGTGTCCCTAAAACGTTACTAATTACACCTCTGGTCTGCAAGTTGGATGCCAGTTTTCTTCCCAATCCAATTCAAGGTACAGGTTTTGACCTTTCAAGCCAGGGGTGAACGATTAATTTTCCCAAGGGGCCACATAAGAAACTGGGACCATTGTGGAGGGCCATCAGTGCCAAGACCCCTTCCCTTATGCGGCCAATACCTGTCCCCCCCCAAAATGGCCCATCCCCTGAGACCAATGCTGCATTGCTGCTCTGCCCTTGACCAATGCCATCCCATCCCCATTGCTCACATCCTAGTCCCACTGACACCACTCCGCCCCTATCACTATTACTGCCCTTTCCCCAACCACTGATGCTACCAATGCTGTGGGCTGGACGGGGACCAGCTGTAGGCTAGATGTGGTCTACAGACCATAAAATGTCCAAGCCTTGCTTAAAGCCCTTAATGTCACAGGACTGAGTTATTTGAGGAATCACCTCTTCTCAATTACATCTGTCAGAACCAGCAGAAGAGGTATACTACAGGCCTTGACTGCTAGGGAGCTAAACTTGGTGGGACCCAGAAGATGGCCCTTTTCTGCCCTGGCATCTGCCTTCTGGAACATTCTCTCCCTTCTCCCTGAATGTTTCCACCCATTTGAGAGACTTCCACAAGTCTTTCAAACTGTTCTGTTTCCCCCTCCCACCACTCCCAACAAAAAGTCAGTCAAAGGCCTTCTCCCAGTTTATTTACACTTGGCTGGATTCCTTCTGGCACAGAGATGTTCTGGACACCTCTCCCAACACGCCTGCCAAAATCCCTGGAGATAACCAGAAAATTATAGATAAAGCATGATTCACTCACGAACAGATTCTTCTATCCATGAAACAGTTTGCCGGTGCAAATTCATTGCTTTGTCCAAGACAAAAAGCCAGGAAGCTCTGCTTCCTGCTTTATAGCCCCTATGGGTGTCACTCCGTGACTCATCATTCTCTGACCCTGTCCCAACGCCTCCTCTGCTGCGCGCGCCAGTCACGTCTGCGCAGTCTCGCATCAAGCCAAGATTGTTCTTGGGGCGTTGCCAAAACAGAAGAAGGCCCGGGGGAATCAGGCCTTGCCAGCCCCTCCTCCTCCTCCTGGGTTGGTGCCAGGGAGGGAGAGGGCCCAGGGGAAGCAGGCCTTGCCAGCTCCTCCTCCTCACTCTCTGAATCCTCCTCCTCCAGGAGTCCGAGTCCGAGAACCTGGGTCACAACACAAACCTTTTATGCCGTTAGCCCTGGGGGTCACAGGGGACTGGCAAGGCATTGAAGGGGCTCCATCTTTGTTGACATCTGCTGCCCTCGATTATCCTTTAATCATGATTTTTAAAAGAATTCTGGATAATTGTTTTTTATATATTACCTTTTATAGTTTTACTATACACCACACACAGTCACTTTTTGTGATATGGGTGGCCATATATATTCGATGAATAAATCAGTAAATAAATGCCCCCCCTCCCCCCAAAAAAAGAGAAAAGCAATTTTTTGCTTCAATAAACATAGTGATTCAATAAACATATTAGTGAATCAGTCTCCTTTTAAGCCTCTCACAGTGAAAAGGCAACACTGCCTCCACATATAATGGACCTTAACCATGAAGTCGCCAATCTTAAATGTTTACTTTGTGCCTGATAGAGTAATACTTAGTTGTGTTTGCTCAGCTTGTCCCACTAAGAAGACAGCTGCACAAAGATGCTTCCTTCCTCCAGACAATATAATTGTAAATATTTCCACTGAATGGGAAATTGATCCTATCAGCGATGAAACATTTTGAAAATGAAAAAAACTATATTTTTCTAAGGGAAGGTATTGATCAGGTAAGTTCATTGATTTTTTTTTCTTCAACATATTTATACATATAGGAACATCACCAGGATTGATTGGTGGATTGGTTTGTTTGTTTGTTTTGCATTTTTAAAGACTTGGGCTAAATTCAATTTTTGTTTTCTCTGCACAAAACAAAAATGTCTTCTGGAGTCACTCAGGAACTTCGGAGCTTTGTTCAAGAATGTATGGTTAAGATTCTATATAGCCCAGCAATTTATATTCTGTTTAAACTCATTCATCCACTGGAAACATGTTGGAAACTTAAATATTTGAGATTTTCCTAAATATAAAACGGTGGTATTAGATCATGAATTTTTTTTTTTGAATCAAGTTTTATGGATTTTTTCTTACAAATACACACACACACACACACACACACACACACACACACATTTTATGAACAGAGTATTGGCCGTATCATATACAACTTCTCATATCCAGTTTCATTTTACATAATTACAATTTTTGCAAAAATATTCTTTTTCCATACCTTTTTATCTTATCTTAATACGTCTATACTTATTATAGAAAGAGCATCACCATTTGCCCTCAAATCCTAGTTTCTTAACATTATTTCAGTTATCTTATCTTATCCATTGTTAATCATATATATTCTCTTTTAGCTTACATATTAATTCGTTCTTCATCCTAATAAATTTGAACATGCTCGGGGTTGCCTTTCTACCATTTCATCTCCCTTGCTTTACAACAATTCTCCTTCTCCTTCCCTTCCCTTCCTTCTTCTATCCTTTTCTACTTTGTTCTTTCCTCCTCTCCTACTCCTTCTCTACTTCCCCTTCCTTTCCCCCCTCCTTCCTTCCTCCCTTTCTAACCTTCTCTCCTTCTTTTATTTCCCCTCCCTTTCTTTCTCTCCTTTCCCCTTTCTTCTATTCCTGTCTCTCCTTCCTCTCTTCTCCTTCTTCCCTCTACTCCTCCTTCCATTCTCTCGCCATTGTTGTATTCATTTTCAATTCAATATTTTCCACAATGGTATCTGGGCAACCCTGATTTTGTCTCCATTTATTAACTATAATATCAAAGTCCCCATCACATTTTTTAATTATTAACAATGTATTTCAGCTTATTCCATTTTTACATTGAAACCTTTTAACTTAATTAACCTTCCACCTCTTATTTTCCTTAGTTCTTAATTTCTTATTCCAATACCAATTAATTATTTTCTTCATATACTAGCATTTCAATTTTATATCTTAATTTCAGTTATTTTCATATTTAAACCAAACTACATTTCATATTACATTTGCTGATCCACTTTCTAATAAACAGTGTACTTCTTGTTTGCTTCTTATGTACATTTTTTTACTATTAACACATTTCCCTTAAATCAACTAATAAATGCTTTATTTCCCTTCCTTCTCTCCATTATTCTTCCCTTTTTACCCATTTTCTTTTGGTCTCTCCAAAATTCCACTTCTTAATATTTTTCTCCCTTTCTCTTATTTTCTTCTTTTTCTTTTTATATTTATTGTATCTTTTCTGCTGAATCCTTTCTCTCATTTTTAAGATTGTTACCCTTTTAATTCTCCCTCTCAGTCTTTTCCCATTTCTTCTCTTCCTTTCTTTTTTGGGTGATATTCCTCCCTATCCACTTTTTGTTTTCCACTGTCAATCCCAGTGTAATTATCAATTTTTTCATTTTCAATTATTTTCCCTTCAACATTATTTTCTTTCTTCACTATTATATTCTCTTTTTCCTTTTTTTTTTTGTATTCTAACAATACAAAAAAGGCTTTAAGGCTTTGTTCTTTTTCACTTCTTTTCAAAGTTGGGATCCAGCTGTTTAAACAAGTACTCCTTAAAATTTCCCATGAAATTCTTACTGTTCCTTCAATGTTTGAAGTTTTCCTTGTAGTGCTTTCTTTCCACCAGCAGATGTCTCTTTCCAATCTACTAATCCCCAGGCAACAAAGTATCACTTTTAAATCCACATAGAAAGTACTTTCTCTTCAATTTCTTTTTCTTTTAATGTTAAAAAATGCTTTCTCTCAGTTTTCTTTTTCTTGTATTATTTCTAATGTCTCCAAATTCAATTTTAAATCCTGGTAGAAAGTTTTCTTTTTTGGGCTTTAGTCTTTTAACTTCCTTTTGCCTCCAATTAAAATTCCCAAGTCCCAATTAGCCACTTATTTCATGCTGGGACCTTTTTTATGGTTTTTTTAAAATCCTTTTTACCTTTAAGTTGGCCAAATCGCTCATCTGGTAACAATACTCCATTCAAACACCGCTCCTGCACAAATCTTAGTCCGGTTGCCCCAGCTTAGAGCGGTCGGTTTAATGGTCACCACTTTCGCCACCAGATCAAAGAGGTGCTCCGATCCTTCAAAGAACTTGCCTGTTTCTCTTCATCTTCTGAGTCACCTGTTTCTTCACCATCTCTCCAAGATGGTTCCGGTCCGAAGACCCCCTGACAGCAGTTTGTCTGGCTGGATTTTCACAAAGCTCGTCTGAGCTTCACTATTTTCCAGCCAGTCTCGGCATGACACTTCCGGTTCCTCTCATGAACTTAATGGCCTTGTAGAGATTCCCTTTCCTACAGTTCTATGTCTTGATTGGAAGTAAGCCAACTATTCTTGTGGAAAAACAAAGAATTGTGGATTCACAGAGGTGGGAGAGGCTTTCAGCCCATCAAGTCCCCTTCCCTCCCATTCTTAGTGAAGGAATTCAAAATATAGTATTCCAAACAAGATAGTTGTCTAGTTCCATCTTGACTACATTCATTGTCAGCTGTAGGTGGTTGATACAGTAACACTGAAGGCACCACCAACTCTTCTCTCCAAGCCTCAGGTTTTTTAGTTTGTTTTTTCTTTTGTAATTTCAACCAGTTTTTATAGTTTTTATATCTATATGCTTTATTAGGTTGTAAATGTCTATGGAGATTCTCTGTCATCCATGTCATGGTTGTTGTCCCAAAGATGCTTTTTTCAAAAGGCAACTGGACTTTGTTTTTCCTTGAAGACTTTTCACTTCTCATCCAAATTCTTCAGTTAGAATTCAGAACTGAAGACGCTTCTTGTATGAGAAGCAAAATGTCTTCAAGGAAAAACAAAGTCCAGTTGCCTTTTGAATAAAGCATCTTTGGGATTAGGTTGTAAACCACTCAGATTCATGAGATGGGTCCATATAAATTGAATAAATAAATAAATTGATGAAGATCCCACCAACTCTCTGTGTAATTGGTTCTCCTGCTGAACCAATCATTATTCTTACTGCTAGGATTTTTGTTCTTAACATTCGACTAGTTTCTCCCTTTCTTTAACTTAACTGCACTCATTATTTAGAATCCTGTATTTCAGAGTGATGGCCAAGAGGTCTTGAACTTCTTGTGCCTGACCTCCTTTCAGGTATTTGAATATATTCCTCCCTCTTCTATTCTCCTGCCTAAATATTTCAATTTCAGTCTCTCTCCATAGAACTTTGCTTCTACTGCCCTGCTCATCTAATTGTTCTTCTCCAAACCTTTCCTATCTTACAATACTAAACAACACTATCAACAGTAGAGACCTTCAAATTTCTAGGTTCTACCATATCACAAGATCTAAAATGGACAGCTAACATCAAAAACATCATCAAAAAAGCACAACAAAGAATGTTCTTTCCATGACAACTCAGAAAGCTCAAACTGCCAAAGGAGCTGCTGATCCAGTTCTACAGAGGAATTATTGAGTCTGTCATCTGCACCTCTATAACTGTCTGGTTTGGTTCTGCAACCCAGCAAGATAGAAACAGACTTCAGAGGACAATTAGAACGGCAGAAAAAGTAATTACTACCAACCTGCCTTCCATTGAGGACCTGTACACTGAACCAGTCAAAAAGAGGGCTGTGAAAATATTTACAGAACCCTCACATCTTGGACATAAACTGTTTCAACTCCTACCCTCAAAATATGGAGCACTGCACATCAGAACAACTAGACACAAGAACAGTTTTTTCCCGAATGCTATCACTCTACTAAACAATTAATTTCCTCAACACTGTCAAACTATTTACTAAATCTGCACTTTTATTAATCTTCTCATTGTTCCCATCACCCATCTCCTTCCACTTATGATTGTATGACTGTAACTTTGTTGCTTGTATCCTTATGATACAAGCATTGATATTGATATTGATTTCCTGATTGCTTATTTGTTCCCTATGACTATCATTAAGTGTTGTACCTTATGATTCTTGATGAAGGTATCTTTTCTTTTATGTACACTGAGAGCATATGCACCAAGACAAATTCCTTGTGTATCCAATCACACTTGGCCAATAAAAAAATTCTATTCTATTCTATTCTATTCTATTCTATTCTATTCTATTCTATTCTATTCTATTCTATTCTTATCTGACTTCTTCTTAATGGGTGGTACCCAGAACTGGACATGATTATCAAATCAGTGTCTCAATAATATAAAATAAAAAGCACTATTAATTGCCATGATTTCTAAATGATATTTCTGAATTAAAAGCAATATACTTTTAAAATAAAAGCATGAGAATCTTTAATTCCCTAATCATTCAAGTCAACTGGTAATAACAAGTTTTGAAAAGAAAAATGAGAAAAACAGTCATAGCAGGTAGTATTAGCTATAATAAGGCGGTGTGATGGCCTAGCAGCCAAGGCCCTGGGCTGTTGACCAGAAGGTCGATCGTTTGAGACCCAAGTGATAAGGTGAGCTATTCTTGTTCTTCATATAAATTGGTATAATAATTCCAAAAAAGTCTTTGAATGTTTTTGTTTTCCATATAAGTCTTATTCCCCTCTTGAAGCTTGGTTATCATCTTCTTTTTGATCTTTTTTTCTTTTAGTTTGTATGCCAACCATCTCCCTCGTTTATTTGCATGTTCAAAAAAGTGTTGTTTTTCATGTTTAAGTTTCTTTTCAATATCTGAAACAGTCAACAAAGACATTTGCTGTTGCAATAATTTCAGTTGATTAAGTATGGTAGGATCTTCCGGTGAATTCTGGAGTTCTCTCACCTTCAGTTTAATTTCTTGTAGCACATTTTGGGGTTTTTTTCCATCTTCCTCTTAATTCGTAAGGCAGCCCTGAACTTTTGCCAAGTCCACTTCTAATCTCATTCTTGAAAATACATGAGAGACACCATTGAGCATGGGCTCCTACAAGGATAAGACAGGAGGCCTCTATCAACTGTTGGGTAGATAGATCGTGGTCTTCTGAAGATAGCACACTTATGTGCAACATGAACCCTGCCCAAATATTACCGGCAGGAAACTCGCAAAAGAATAATTACTTTAAGCAGTCATGACCTAACCTCAGCATGAACAATGGCCAGTGACTGTGGGAGGAGAAGCTGAAATTCATTGAAGACCTTCAGGTACCTATGCTGAATAAGTATATTATAAATCTTTATTTATAAAGATCTGGCTAGAACTTGATAGCCTGAGTTCTTTTAAGATACAAAGCAGACTGCAGTATTTCCATTGGACCAAGGGTTCCGGTCAGCTTTGTATATATGCTGAGGTCTGCATTCCAAAAATGGCTAGGACCAAAACACTAATTTTCTATGTATATGAGTGTGAGAGTGTGTGTCAGAATAATAGAGTTGGAAAGGACCTTGAAGGTCTTTTAGTCCAAATCCCTGTTCAAGTAGAAAATCCTATACCATTTCAGACAAATAGTTGTCCAATCTCTGCTTAAAAACCTACAATGTTGGAGCTTCTGGAGGCAAGTTATTTCATTGATTAATTGTGTGTGTGTGTGTGTGTATCATACTCATTGACAAGCATCATAAAACTAACGTGATTCTTTCAAAGCATGATTCACACAAAATCCCCTTTAGCAAGACTTATTAAGGGATTATAAGAATTCCAGCAGCTCAGCTAGTTCCCATTTAGAACCACTATACTCAGTGGTGGGATTCAAGTAATTTAACAACCGGTTCTCTGCCCTAATGATTTCTTTCAACAACCAGTTTGCCCAACTGCTCAGAAAGTTAACAACTGGTTCTCCCGAAGTGGTGCAAACTGGCAGAATCCCACCACTGACTATATTCCTGTGTAGATGTTGTTTCTAAGATTTTTCCTATAAACCAACAAGGAGGTGGGTCACTTCACTAACAATGAAAAAAACATGCAGCTAACTCCTTATATGATTCTCCTGCAACTTTATCTGTTAGAAATCCAAGAGCCACAGTGGCGCAGTGGTTAGAGTGCAGTACTGCAGGCTACTTCAGTTGATTTGCTAGAAGATTGATTCAGCCTTCCATCCTTCCGAGATCGGTAAAATGAGGACCCAGATTGTTGGGGGCAATAAGCTGACTCTGTAAATCCACTTAGAGAGGGCTGTAAAGCAATGTAAAGCAGTATATAAGTCTAAGTTCTATTGCTATTATTTCATAAGGAATCAAATAGCTTAATATATCTATTTTGCCCCTTACTCCATTTTCTCAAGCCCCACTCCCCAACTATTTCTGATGTAGATAGAGACATTTTCTATAGATATATATATATAGAAAGCCTGTAAGGGATCATATACATTCCAGTGGTTCTCTACACTTAATGCAATCCAATATAATGTCACTGTGTTATAGGTAGGTATAATTGTGGATCAGGATACATTAGGAAGGGGAAGATTCAGGATATCCCGAAAGATCTAAGTAAGCATGCAAAAAACCTGCCTGAAAGTTGAAAAGATATTATCATATAATGTCAAAGATACTGGGCTGGAAAACAAATTATATCTTTAAGTAGAAGGCAGATCGTAATATTCCTTGAGGTGTACTCATCTGGATCAGAAATGCCTAGTTAATTCCAATAAAATTATGGAAATCAACTGCCTTGCTGCCTCTTCGTCCTGTATCTTATTTGTAGAGAGTAAGGAAGATGACCTTGACAGAATAGGCATGCTTCAAGGCCAAAAGTTAAGGAAAAGTCTCATTGTACAAGCAAATATCTATGCATGTAACAGTAGATTTTACCAAGTTTTATTTCTCCAATTTGCCTTTAAAAAGTTGAACTGTCTGTGAACTTTCTGACATTTGTGTTATATTCATAGCTGCAGAAAGGGTAGAATCCCAATGGTGAGTTATAAGAATAATCAGAAATATCCAATTTTGTTCCCTTTCCAGGAATGAATAATTCTCCCATAATTTTGATCAACATTCCCCTGTTCATCAAATTCTTTTCTACTACCCATAGAGTTTGCAAAGTCTTACTTTTTCAGAAGAAAAAAATGTGCTGCAGTTGATAGAGACTCAATTAAATCTTCTATACTGTAGGTTTCACTAACCAGCCAATTCTTATCCATGTATTTTTCAGTCATTGTCATTCTGTCCTTTTCTTAAATGACATTATTTCTAATTTCTGGAGCTAAAAACCCTAAGTTGTGGAAGGTACATCTATCCTATCACTATAAGCTAGCTGATATTTCACTGATCATTTAAAAAGAGGCTGCTATAAATGAGGTTGTTTTGTATGACACAACATGCACAGATGAACTCAGAATTTAGGGTGAAGAGTCCTTATCCCTGATAACCTTTATGTCTGCTGTCCCAACTTGGTCAATTAGAAAAGAAAGACTCTCAACTCCATTCCTAGTGAAAGTACACTTTACTAAAATCAAGTAGTTACAGCATTGTTGTTAGTTGCAAAGTCGTGTCTGACCCATCGCGACCCTATGGACAACATTCCTCTAGGCCTTTCTGTCCTCTACCATCCTCTGGAACCCATTTAAGTTCACACCGACTGCTTCAGTGACTCCATCCAGCCACCTCATTCTCTGTTGTCCCCTTCTTTTGCCATCAATCTTTCCCAGCATTAGGCTCTTCTTCAATGAGTCCTTCCTTCTCATTAGGTGGCCACAGTATTTGAGTTTCATCTTCAGGATCTGGCCTTCTAAAGAGCAATCAGGGTTGATCTCCTCTATGACTGACCGGTTTGATCGCCTTGCAGTCGAAGGTACTCACAGGAGTCTTCACCAACACCATAGTTCAGAGGCCTCAATTCTTTGGCACTCAGCCTTCCTTATGGTCCAACTTTCACAGCCATATGTTGCAACAGAGAAAACCATAGCCTTGACTATATGCACTTTTATTGGCAGGGTGATATCTCTGTTTTTTAGTATGCTGTTTAGCTTTGCCATGGCTTTCCTCCCGGGAGCAAGCGTCTTTTAATTTATTGGCTGTAGTCCCCATGTGCGGTGATCTTGGAGCCCAGGAAAATAAAATCTGTCACTACCTCTACCCTAAATGGCTGGTTTTTCATTCCTAAAGCATCTGGTTAATACTTTATTTCTCTCCCTTTCCCCCTTTCCCACTGGATATCTCCCCTTGTCCAATTATATTCAAACAAATTGTTTTGGTAACAGTCCCTGGCTTGGCGGGCTGGATGTGTTTCATTCCATGGTGTGACCTTCGACCAGCAGGCAGCTCTCATTGGATGACACAATGGGTAGTTTCAATTCCCCTTATCCCAAACCTTTGCCTCTCTGCAGCTCCCTACCCCCTATTGCAAGTCACAGACTGGCATCTGGCAAAGCATCGCTGGTGCAGCAGGATGACAGTTCCAACATTTTCAAGCTAAAAAATGAGAGAAGTGATCTCTTTGGTGACTATGTTAGTCATTAGAACCAAAAGGAGTTTAAAAGAACAACATTCAGAATTAATAGTGTAGAATAGCAATAGCCATAGCACTTAGACTTATGTACCACTTTACAGTGCTTTGCAGCCCTCTCTAAGCGGTTTACAGAGTCAGCCTATTTTCCCTCAACAATCTGGGTCCTCATTTTACCCACCTCAGAAGGATGGAAGGCTGAGTCAACCTTGAGTCTGGTGAGATTTGAACTGCCAAATTGTAGGCAGCTAGTAGTCAGCAGAAGCAGCCTGCAGTACTACACTATAACCGTTGCACCACCATGGGTCGTATGCCAAAAGATAAGCGCTATGGTGGATCTGAACATACCACAAGAACTATGAGTGACTGGAGAATTCTGGGAGTTGAAGTATACACATTTTAAAATTGTCAAGGTTGAGAACAACAAATAAAGCAAACATACAGTACATATCCAGAATGCTCATAACAGAAGGCTAAGATAAGGACATTCTTCCATAATCCTTCCAAATAGTTAGAATTTAAAATGTGCTGCCTTTGAATCAAAAAAACAATATGACTAGAAGCATTTGATTGACCTCTTCTTCTTGAACCTATCTGATCCACTTTAAAAACAATTTAAATGGGTGGCCTTTACCATAACTGATGAGAGCAAATTCTCTACTTTAAGAGATTTTCTGAAGCAGAAAATCTCTATGCCAAGAAGGTTACAGATGATATTTCATGATAAATAAGTGCAAAATGCAGGTAAACTATAGAATCTATTGCTTTTGGAATCTGCTTAGATGACTGTGATTATTAAACAGATTAGTAGCAAAATTGGTGGAATGAATTGAGTAAGCAAATAAAAATAATAATTTAAATATATAAATAGAAAACAGATATAAAATAACAGTAAACATTCCATAGAATATCCTGTCATCTTAATTTAAACCTACATTGATATTCATCCATTTCCTGAGATACAAAAAAGGCTTTAAGAGTTGTAAACCTAATCTTACGTATCTTCTCCAAAAACACTACACTACTAACCAGAGCATATAAAACATTTGCTAGACCAATTCTTGAATACAGCTCGATTGTCTGGAACCCATACCACATTTCTGACATCAATACAATTGAACGTGTCCAGAAATATTTTACAAGAAGAGTTCTCCACTCCTCTGAATACAACAAAATACCTTATGCCACCAGACTTGAAATCCTGGGTTTGGAAAATTTAGAACTACGCCGCCTTCGACATGACCTGAGTTTAATTCATAGAATCATCTATTGCAATGTCCTTCCTGTCAAGATTACTTCAGCTTCAATTGCAACAATACACGAGCACACAATAGATTTAAGCATAATGTTAACTGCTCCAATCTTGATTGCAGAAAATATGACTTCAGTAACAGAGTTGTTAATGCTTGGAATACACTACCTGACTCTGTAGTCTCTTCCCAAAATCCCCAAAGCTTCAACCAAAAACTGTCTACTATTGATCTCACCCCATTCCTAAGAGGTCTGTAAGAGGCGTGCATAAGAGCACAAATGTGCCTACCGTTCCTGTTCTATTGTTTCCTTTTGTTATATCCAATTAATATAGTTATTATATACTCATACTTATATATATATATGCTTATATATTGTATAGTTATTTCATGCTTATGCTTATATATACTGTGTGACAAAATAAATAAATAAATAAAAATAAAATAAATAAATAAATACTTCTTTTAGTGAAATCGTGTTTCCACCATTATTTTACTTTAGTTACTTTTCATATTTTTGAAACACCCATCTCAGTCAGAGAAGGACTTTTAGAATGGAAATGATTGATTCTTGTTTCTACTTTTCCCTATTGTTCTTTCTCAAGGTTATAAGAGAATAGAATTTAGAATTAGAATTTTTATTGGCCAAGTGTGATTGGACACACAAGGAATTTGTCTTGGTGCATATGCTCTCAGTGTACATAAAAGAAAAGATACGTTCATCAAGGTACAACATTTACAACACAATTGATGATCAATATATCAATATAAATCATAAGGATTGCCAGCAACAAGTTATAGTCATACAGTCATAAGTGGAAAGAGATTGGCGCTGGGAACTATGAAACGATTAATAGTAGTGCAGATTCAGTAAATAGTCTGACAGTGTTGAGGGAATTATTTGTTTAGCAGAGTGATGGCCTTCGGGAAAAAACTGTTCTTGTGTCTAGTTGTTCTGGTGTGCAGTGCTCTATAGCGTCGTTTTGAGGGTAGGAGTTGAAACAGTTTATGTCCAGGATGCGAGGGATCTGCAAATATTTTCACGGCCCTCTTCTTGATTCGTGCAGTATACAGGTCCTCAATGGAAGGCAAGTTGGTAGCAATTATTTTTTCTGCAGTTCTAATTATCCTCTGAAGTCTGTGTTTTTCTTGTTGGGTTGCAGAACCGAACCAGACAGTTATAGAGGTGCAAATGACAGACTCAATAATTCCTCTGTAGAATTGGATCAGCAGCTCCTTGGGCAGTTTGAGCTTACTGAGTTGGCGCAGAAAGAACATTCTTTGTTGTCCTTTTTTAATGATGTTTTTGATGTTAGCTGTCCATTTGAGATCTTGCGATATGATAGAACCCAGAAATTTGAAGGTTTCTACTGTTGATACTGTGTTGTCAAGTATTGTGAGAGGTGGAAGTATGGAAGGGTTTTTCCTAAAGTCTACCACCATTTCTACGGTTTTGAGTGTGTTTAGTTCCAGATTGTTTTGGTTGCACCACAAGGCTAGTCGTTTGACCTCTCATCTATATGCGGATTCGTCATTGTCTCGAATGAGACCAATCACTGTTGTGCAATCTGCGAACTTCAGTAGCTTAACTGATGGATCATTGGAGATGCAGTCATTGGTATACAGAGAGAAGAGAAGTGGGGAGAGCACACAGCCTTGGGGGGCCCCTGTGCTAATTGTACAGGTATTTGATGTGATCTTGCTTAGCTTCACCTGCTGCTTCCTGTTTGTTAGCTTAGTTAGGAGAATGTCTGGAATGATGGTATTGAATGCTGAACTAAAGTCTACAAAAAGGACCCTTGCATAGGTCTTTGGAGACTCAAGATGTTGTAGGATGTAGTGCAGAGCCATATTAACAGCATCATCTGTTGATCTATTTGCTCGGTATGCAAATTGCAAGGGGTCTAACAGCGGATCCGTGATGGTTTTCAGGTAGGAAAGCACTAGCCTTTCAAAGGTTTTCATGACTACAGATGTTAAAGCAACTGGTCTGTAGTCATTCAGTTCCTTGATGGTGGGCTTCTTCGGCACTGGGATGATGGTAGAGCGTTTGAAGCAAGAAGGAACATAACACATCTCTAGTGATTTATTGAAAATATGGGTGAAGATGGGGGCCAATTGGTCAGCACAGACTTTTAAGCAAGAAGGAGTTATCTTGTCTGGGCCTGGAGCTTTTCCTGGCTTTTGTCTGTGAAATAGGTCCTGCACTTCCTTTTCTGTGATCACTAGGGGTTGTGAACCCAATGAAATGGGGTCAGTTGTAGGAGGCTTGGCTGTTGTTGGTGTGTCTGAGATGGGGGTTGTGGAGATAGGTGGCTGTAGTTTCCTTTCAAACCTGCAGTAAAACTCATTCAGGTCATCTGCCAGTTGTTGATTACCTTCAGCCTGGGAAGGAGGTTTGCCATAGCCGGTGATATTTTTAAGAGTTTTCCAGAGTGTTTTTAAGAGTTTTTAAGAGTGATGGTAGGTGATCATATAGCATTATTTGGAGAGTGGGTTTAGGAAAAAGAAAATGGAACCCACCAGCAATGGCCATAAAGATAGATAAGGAGTAGAGTGTTTTACCCACTTCCCATTTTTCAGTCTTAAAGGGATATGAGAAAAGATGTCCGGCTCCTGATTTAAACTTTGACCCTCCCCTCTCTACCAATATTATGCCAAATCTTATTATCATGGGATCTTCCTATGTTTGTCTCCTTGACTAGCTTTCTCCTGATTGGAAGATTCAAGGATTTTTTTCCCTTCAGCTTTCTTGCTATAGGAAGTGTCAACCCAGGAGCCATCTTTGAATGTCTTCAGGGTTTCCACAGTAAGGCTGGATGGAACTGTGGGAAAGGGAGTGGGGAGTAGAGATAGCTGGAGGAATATGTAGCCAAAATAACATTCTTTCTTCTGGGAACCAAGGACACTCTCACCAGCACCTGAAGGGGTGTGGATTGGAGTCATCTAGGATGAGGAGAGAGACCTGATTGGGCCATGTGATGGTGGTGTGTGATGAGGGGGGGGAAGAACTTTGGACTTTGAACTGTGTTGGGAAAACCTGAGGAACTTCAGAGTCAGGTTTTCACCAGCTGTGCCAATAAGACATGCATTGCCTAATAAATCTATACTTTGAGGAAGCCTCTGGTCTTGGAGTTTTGATTTCATTTGGGCTGTTACTTGGAACCCTGAGAGGAAGAACAGTGTGCTTCCTTTCCTTTCCCTTGTATATTCAAGCATGTAAGTAAGAACTATTACAGCATTTCATTTCATATGTGTGTGTGAGGGTGTGTGTCTGTGTGTGTATATAAATACACAGACACAGACACACACACACATTTGTCTACTCCAGCCAGAAAACCTTTAAACCTTCTAACTTCTGAATCTTACTGATACTGAAATCAGAAATGGGAAAAGATGAATTTGCTTCATCCAATTTAGGGATGTTCTATGGGAAAAATGTCCCAGTCATATATTCCTAATAGTTTTGTGCTCCCTCAGCAACTTTGTACTGCAAGTGGGAGAGTAATGCCATTCTCATTCAGCAGCTAATTTTATGAGAGAGTATAATTGCTACAGTTTCTCACATCTGGGGCTTCCTTTTTTTCCCTTTCCAGTTGGCCTGACTGCCCAATATTTAATTAGAGTGACCCATTTTACACATACACCAACTTGTCACTTTCTAATGAAGATGATCTTCAGCATAGAAGAACGGCTTGATGCATTTTTAGATGGTGCCTAGGGACCCATTACTGCAATGTTATTGTCTCTGAATGAGTGTTTTTTTTTATCACACAGAGGAGAACTGAGCTAGAAAATTGTGTAACAGGCTGTAAAGGCTGATCAGTTCTCCTGTGTATCCTGTTTAGGAATTCCACATGAAAATGGTCTTCTGTACAAACGGCTGCATCGATATGCAAATAGCTGCATTCAGGGATTCATTCAAAAGAGACCTGGAATTGGAAGACATCTGTATAGTCTATCCAAAACTGTGATTGATATATGTATATGTATGTATGTATGTATATGTATGTGTGTATGTATGTATGTATGTATATGTATGTGTGTATGTATGTATGTATATATATATATATATATATATATATATGTGTGTGTGTGTGTGTGTGTGTGTGTGTGTATGTCTTTGGTTGTTGGGGTTTTCTCCCGTGTAAAATTGGAAGTGTCTTGGTGACATTTCGACGAAATCCCATTCGTCATCTTCAGGCTATTATGGAAGCCACTGAAATAGAGAAACACCCCCACAATATGAACAAACGGGACGACACCTCCCGCCTACCAGACATCTGGAAACCAACCTTGGTCAACAAACGAGTCCCAGCCACGAAAATTGACCCCGGACCCAAGACAACACACAACGCCACCACCAATCATCCTCACCAGATTCAAACCCAAACCCATCCCACAGACGAAACACAACCACCATTCAGAAGCCAGACCATGCTGACACCACTGGCTGCTGCGCCCCTCTCCGATCCCCACACAAAGCAGGCTGACACACACCAGGAACACATGACAGGACCTTGGAATCGGAGCCAAACCAGGGCCCGGGATGCTGCATCACAGCCATCTGCTCAAGACATCACATCACAGAACTTCAGAGGCCACAACACCAAAGCTCAGGAACAAAAAACCAGGACCACACTGACACAGGATGCTACGAAACAGCCGACCAATCTACAAACACCCACTCCATCTACCAATCAGGATGCAACCACACAGCCAATCAACCCACTCACAACAACCCTCCCCACCTCCCCACCAGTATTTATAGAGAGACAGCAGCTCCGACCACTCTTTGCTCAAGAAGCACGAAGCCAAAGACATCAGCCTGAAGATGATGAGTGAGACCTCATCGAAACGTCGCCAAGATACTCTCAGCCTTACACGGGAAAAGACCCGAAAATGCCAAGACGTGTGTGTGTGTGTGTGTGTGTTTAGGTGTAGATCTTGGCGTATTTGGGTCTTTTCCCGTGTAAAGTTGAGAGTATCTTGGCGATGTTTTGACAAGAAATCACTCATCATCTTCAGGCTGGTGCTTTTGGCTGCGTGCTTGTGCGAGCAAAGCGTGGTCGGAGCTGCTGTCTGTTTATAAATACTGGTGGGGAGGTGGGGAGTGTTGTTGTGAGAGGGTTGGTTGGCTGTATGGTTGTATCTCGATTGTTTGGTGGGGTTGATGTTTGCAGATTAGTTGGCTGTTTCGTAGCATCCTGTGTGGGTGTGGTCCTAGTTGTGTGCCTATTAGTCTTCTGTGCTGTAACGACCTGGGTAATGGGCTGTGTGATAATGTCCTGTGCTGTGCTATCGCCAAGATACTCTCAACCTTACATGGGAAAAGACCCAAATATGCCAAGACCTGTATACCTATACCCGTGAAAATCTATGAAAACACACACACACACACACACACACAAACACACATGAACACACACATATATATAAACAAGACAGTATATAAAATGAAGAAATTAATACCATTTCTTGATTTTTTATTAAAGCAAATTGCTTCTCATTTGTATAAATTCCAAAAAGGTTTGCAGTATATAAAACAGTACTACAAAATACACCAACCCAATTAAAAGCCATAAGTATTATCTCCAAGTTACACATTAAATACCATTGTATGTTGGCAACCGAAGAGGTAAACATGCTTTCAAATAACCTTGCAGACTGAGGATCAAGTATACAACAAAGGCTCCAGCAGCTGAGGAACATTTCCAGAATTTTATCCTTCAACATGTCCCAAGAAACAGAATGTAGATAACAACTAAATTAATGCCAACTCTTCAAGGCTTTAGGAGGTGAAATATCTACCACCCGAGGTAATCATGATGTCAGATGCCACCTCGATGCTTTGCTGCTATTTATTTATTTATTTTATTTATTTTTATACTTTTATACCGCACCATCTCCCGTAGGACTCAGGGCGGTTCACAGGCATATTAAAAATACAACAATAATAAATAAGCAATTTAAAACCCAATTAAAACAAAATATTATAATAGCCAAATCACTAAAACGGTGAAAAACGGTTAAAACCTATTAAAATTAACTAAAAATATTTTATTCTTAGGCTAGTCCAGCTCGCTGAAATAAGTTCACGCTGAAAGTTCATGCCTGAAGGTCCGGAGGTCAGGGAGTTGCCGTAACCCTGGAGGAAGCTCGTTCCACAGGGCCGGTGCTGCCACAGAGAAGGCCCTCCCCCTGGGGGTCGCCAACCTACATTGCTTGGTCGACGGCACCCGGAGGAGGCCCGCTCTGTGGGAGCGCACCAGTTGTTGGGAGGCTATCGGCGGCAGAAGGCGGTCTCGTAGATATCCCGGTCCTAAGCCATGGAGCGCTTTAAAGATGGTAACCAGAACCTTGAATTGCACCCGGAAGGCTACCGGCAGCCAGTGTAGCGTACCGGCAGCTATGCTACTATGCTACGCTACTATGCCTCCAAAAGCTATTTTGGTGCCAGTCTGCCATAGACTCTGGGGTCTGATGAGAAGGGGGCATACATCAGAGGGATAAGAGTTTACCCTTCCACTCTGAGCACTATCTCAAAGTTAGTGATTTGGAAATTGAGCACAGCTGCATTCCTCAGAAGACCATTTTAAAAACATTTATTTTGAACTTGATTGGACTTGGAGGGGAACAAGTATGAGAGGCCACCTTTGGGAAGGAAAAAGTTACACTGGTATTTTGTCATGCAAATTTTCAGTTCTGGCTTTGCATTGCTGTATATCACTTGACGACTAGTGAAATTTACCTTTATCAACCGAATGGCATTAATGAACATTCTTATTTACAAGCTCGAGCTGAGGCAGGGCTGACATTGGAACTGAATGCCACAAACGAGAGACTATAATAACTTTTTCCACAATGTTTTTCCTGTGAATTTTGAATAGCACCCTGAAAAATGATGATCCAAGTTCATAACTCCAATACACTGCATGTATTAGTGTGCATGGAACAAAGACTTCTGTGGGATACCTACCATCTCTACCCCCCTAGAGGCTACTACTTGTCAATATGATTTCCATGAAAATGAGCCCAATATGACACTCCTTTCGGAGAACAGGGAAATAAAGACTGGCTCTGAAAAAGGAAGACACCTGAACAAAATTGGAATGTAGTGGTTCTTCAGGTACATTGAGCATATAGTAGTTCGATTCAAACATCTTCCTGAAGACATTTAAATTATCATAAAAGGCTTCATTTGCAAAATATGTACTATATTAGTCTTCCCAGATGCTGTCATTTCATCCATTCTGCCACTCTGTAAGTTTATCTGGTTTTTCTCAGAGTCCTGCCTTATTCTCACATCATCAAAACATTACTCCTTCCCCGGGAAACAGTACTACTGTCACATCATGTCCAAGGCATAATTTTACTAGACACTTATTATGTCATACTTATTATCACATCCCCAATCGCTACACAGCTAATCTATCATCCAGCAATCTGCCAAAAGGTTTGCATTATGTTCATAAGAGACAAATGAATGGCTTAAAAGCGGGGTGGAGAGCTAGCAAATTGCCTTTGGGAAGCCAGGGAACTTCATTAATTCCAGGATCTCTCCATTCTCAGAGATAACAGAGGGAGAATCCTGGTGATGGGAAGAAAATGCAGAAGTTGCTTGATCAGACTGGAGTATACTAAGGACAATCGATGATCACCTTGGCCAGCAAACATTCCGGCTTTTCCATCCCTCCCAAATGAACAGAATACAGCTCCACAAATCTTAGAAAAGCAATAAAACCATCTGAAAAGTAATCTATTTGCATTTAACTTAATATTAGAAATGGTGTGAATTGGCCAACTAAAATGCTCTCAGTCTAAGGCAGATGTAAGTCCAAATCATGAAATTCTATGAATAAATGATTTTAAGAACCATAAATCACACTGAGCTTATTGTAATTTGGATTTGTTGAAGAAATAGAGCTGGAGCGAGAATGCATAATGCACTCAACATAATTTTTCAAAAATCTTCTAATGGGATAAGAACAATTTGAGAAATTCCGATTAAAGCTTGGTACATTACAAAGTGGCATAATATAGCAGGCTGTTTTTATGGTTTGCTGCACATTAAATCAATGTGACGCGATGCAATCATTTACATAATTCCTCCCACATTGGATTTGTTGCACCCAAGTGAGTGAATTGGCTCTGAATGAAATGGATGATTTAATTTTTCTTCTGTCAATAAAGCAATGAGTTTTGAGTGCTTAGATGGGGTCAAGTAAGTGCACATTTGCAACTTGAAAGCAAGAGCGACTGGAATACACTCTTCCATTAAATCACAGCTAACTCATTCTCTACCATGCTGAAAATCTTAGTAACAAAACTTCTAATGAAGGTGGATTTTTGAAATATTATGTTTGACAAATTAAATAAATAAATAAAATAAATAAATAGTCGGAACGGGGGAAGAAGGAAGGAAGAAGTATTGGGAAAAACTGGAGCCCCTTTGAGAAGTTAGAGCTAGACTGATTTAACTTTTGGATTTAATGTTTTAGTGGAGATTTCTTGCACATATACATATATATAGCTTTAAACAATCAGGTACCCAATTAAGGAATGAACACCCTTTCTTTCATAAAACAGTTATATGCATTGAAAGTAAAAATAAGATGATCACGTACACCATTTAGTCATTTACACCAAATAATTACAAGGGGAGGAAGGAAGAAAATACATTACAGTAAGGAACTTCATCTACAGTAATAACAAACAAGTTCTGGATTTGTTTGTTATTACTCCAATCTTTTTTCACTTCCTTGCAAATAGTTTGGTCCATCCACTTCCAGATTGTCTCATAAGCATGTTAGGTACATAGCTTCCACTCACAACTGTAAAATCCACTTTCAGCGAAATGGGAAATATCAAAAGAAAAATGGGGAATAATTGTTATTTCTTGATTTGTTGTCAGGGGAACTAAGGAATACAATAGAACCATGATGGCAGGAGTGAAATGTAAAATTTGTTACTACCGGTTCTTTGGGTGTGGCTTGTTGTGTGTGTGGGTAATGTGACTGGGTGGGCATGGCCAACTTTTTCCCCCTTACTTTTAAAAGCATTTTTTCTACAACCTCTTCGGCTGAAGAGGTTGTAGAAAAAATGCTTTGAAAGGGTTCTGACGATCCCAGCTGAGTTGCCTGATCGCCAGAACCTTTTAAAAGCTTTTTTTTTTTTGACAATCCCAGCTAAGCCACGTGATCATCAGAGGCTTTTTAAAAAACTTTTAAAAGCATTTTTTTGGCCGAAGAAAAAATGCTTTTAAAAGTAAAAAAAACATCTGATGATCTCATGGCTCAGTTGGGCATGCGGGGGCAAGTGGGGGCAGAAATTTTTCCTACCGGTTCTCCAAACCACCCCACCACCATCGCTACCAGATCGGGTGATCTGGTCCGAACTGGGAGCATTTCACCCCTGTGTGATGGCGAACCTGTGGCACACGTGCCATATCTGTGGGCACGCAAGTGTTGCCCTAGCTCAGGTCCAGTATGCATGTGTGCACTAGCCAGCTGATTTTTGGGCCTTCCGGGCCCACTGGAAGTCAGGAAACAGGCCATTTCCGGCCTCCGGATGGCCTCTGGGTAGATGGGGAAAGCTGTTTTTGCCCTTCCCAGACTCCTAGAAAGCATCTGAAGCCTAGGGAGGGCTAAAAATGGGCCTACTGGGCCCACTGTGCCATCCTGTGCCAAAAGCAGGGGAAGCGCAGGAGGGTTATGTGCGCATGCATGGGGTGGGTGCGTGATGGAGCCATTGAATTATGGGTGTGGAAATGCATGTGTGTGACACCCCTCCCCCTACGCTCTTCCTGCTTTTGGCATGTGATGGCAAAAAAGTTAGCCATCACTGCAATATAATATTTTCTGTGTTTTTTTTTTCAATTCTTCCCTTATTTATGGGGATCATTTTTCCCCCAGTATGAAGTTAATACTAATAAGTGGAATGTGGTAAGCATTATGCTATACACCACTGACCTGTTAGCTCTCTCTCTTTCTTCACAAGTCTTCTGCTCCATCCTCTTTCTCAGCTTTAATTATATTTGGTTTGGCTTCTGGAAAATCGGGTCACTGGCTCCTCTTCTCAACCAGAACTAATTAGTGTAGTTCAATTGTTACTTATCTGAGCAACCCAAAACTCCACTAAATTTGTGAAGCTATAAATCAGTTCTTCTTTTCTCTCTGAGACATAGACAAGAGAAGTGTAACCACCATAAATGTTCCTAAGATGAAAAGAAGCTATCCTGATTACTGGAAATAATTGCTAAATAGGTTGCTGCCACTGTCTGTATCAGTATTTCTCCATCTTAGCCACTTGATGATGCATGGGCTTCAATTCCCAGAATTTCCCAGCCAGCGATGGCTGTGGAACTCTAGGAATTGATGTCCATACCCTGACTACCATTCTCCCAAAAATAAGACCTCCCCAGATAATAAACCCTCCCCCAAAAATAAACCCTCCCCAGGCACAGGAAGGGTTTTGTGACTCCCGGTGTTTTCTTTTCTGTGGGAAATGGGTCCAAATGGCTCTTTGAATATTTAAGATTGCAGACCCCTGGGTTAGGGAGACAGAGCTGGAAATCAGGTAAGGCTGCAAGAGGATCCCTGTCTTGCTTCATGCACCCCAAAATGATAAGACCTCCCTGAAAATAAGGCCAAGCGCTTATTTCGGGGTTCAAAAAAGTATAAGACAGGGTCTTATTTTTGGAGAAACAGAGTACATCTTCCTGTTGCTAAGATGGAGAAACACTGGTCTACATAATCTAATTTGGACCTCACATTCAACCTCAAATGAATTATAAGCATTTGACAAAGCAACCTGATACCAGATCAATCCATTTCCAAACTTCCATGACTTCCACCCAAAATGTAGTGGTTTCTAGCCCATTACATCATATGAGTAGGAGAATCAGGAGTAAGAATTTGAGTTCACTACATGTAAGGTTTGTACTTGATGTACAGCAGTTGCTAGAATTCTTTCATAATGGCTTCATTAACTTTTCTACAATAAATCTGAGCTTTGGTGTCTGTGGAAGCCTATTCCTGCAGTTTCTTTGTCTAGCTAATGGAAAGTTTGGACAAGTCAATATTAATGATAATTGTTTGACCTGCCTTCCTGAAAAGAGAGCAATTATAAACAGAATAGGGGCCAGAAATTGGCAGTATTAAAGCCATAAGCAATTCAGAGGCTACAGATTCACAGGTAAATGAAGTGAATCAAGTCCATGCATATTTCCTTTAATAGTCCAGATTTTTAGACCTTCTGTTCCTGTAAACTAATTTAGTTATAGACGTTGGAATGGGCAAATTGTTTCTGACAATTTCTGAGAATTATTTGGACAAGTTCCAATAGGGAGTAAAAGAAAAGAAAAAAGAACCATATTCAATATCTTCCTCCTCCAATTTACCCTTTAGGGTAGGGAGGATTCAGATAATGCTATTGTTATATATCCTGGTAAATTTTGATCTCACCACACCGAGATTCTGTGCAATGTGGGTTGACTTGTTAGAATAGTCTGCCATCAAATAAACAAATAATTCCCTTAACATTGTCAAACTAGTTACTAAATCTGCATTGCTATTAATCTTCTTACCATTCCTATTACTCATCTCCTCCCACTTACGACTCTATGACTGTAACTTTGTTGCTGGTATCCTTACAATTTATATTGACTGTTTCCTAATATGATTTGATTGCTTATTTGTTCCCTATGAGTATCATTAAGTGTTGTACCTTATGATTCTTGACAAACGTATCTTTTCTTTTATGTACACTGAGAGCATATGTACCAAGACAAATTCCTGGTGTGTCCCATCACACTTGGCTAACAAAGAATTCTATTCTATTCGATCATGGACCTACGGAATATAGACCATTTCTGAATGTTGTAGGATATCTCCAATGACTGGAGTTGATATCTTCTCCAGAGTTTATTGTTATTGAGGAATGATGAATCAAACTGGAGTCTTTATATTGCCAAAAGTATGTGTCTGCTTTTTTTGTGTGTGTCTTCAAGTTTACGTTGATTTTTGGTAACTACCTGGACAAGTCCCTGCAATTTTGAAAGTGGTTTGCCTTTAGCCTCTTCTTCCTAAGCCTGAGAGAGAATGAGTGCCCCAAGGTCAAGTGGTTGGCTTTATGCCAAAGATGTGACAAAGATTCAGTTTTCCATTTTCTAGCCTGGTGCCTCAACCAGCATCACCTGTGTTGAGCTCATTGTATTCTCCAGCAGCTGTTAAGATAAGCTTTTCAAAAGAGTACAAGACCTGGTGAAATCTGCCCTAAGAAATACTGGAACATTTGGATCAGTGGTGGGTTTCAACATTTTTTACTACTGGTTCTGTGAGTGTGGCTTGGTGGTGTGGCTTGCTGGGCGTGGCAGGGGAAGGATACTGTAAAATTTCCATTCCCTCCCCACTCCAGGGGAAGGTTACTGCAAAATCAGTAACAAAATACCTTTTGCCACCAGACTTGAAATTCTGGGTTTAGAAAATTTAGAACTACGCTGCCTTTGGTATGACTTGAGCTCATAAAATCATCTGCTACAATGTCCTTCCTGTCAATGACTACTTCAGTTTCAACCACAACAATACACGAGCAGACAATAGATACAAACTTAAAGTGAACCGCTCCAAACTTGATTGCAGAAAATATGACTTCAGTAACAGAGTTGTTAATGCCTGGACTGCACTACCAGACTCCGTGGTCTCATCCCAAAACCCCCAAAACTTTAACCTAAGACTGTCTACTGTTGACCTCATCCCATTCCTAAGAGGTCTGTAAGGGGCGTGCATAAGAGCACCAGCGTGCCTACCGTCCCTGTCCTAATGATCCCTTTAATTGTATTCATTTTATGTATTCAATTCATGCTTATACTTATACATATTATCTAATATGTACTTGACAAAATTAATTAATTAATTAATTAATTAATTAATTCCCCATTTCCTCCCAATCATCTGGGAATTGGGAGGCAGAGAATAGATGGAGGCAGAGCCAATCAGAATTTTTACTACCGGTTCTCCAAACTACTCAAAATTTCCGCTACTGGTTCTCCAGAACTGGTCAGAACCTGCTGAAACCCACCTCTGATTTGGTTGCTTGCTTCAATGAAATTGCACAGCATTTTGAAAATAAAGAGGCTGTCCTCATAACAATCTGAACACTGCAGCTGTTAGACATTCTACAGAGTAATTCAGTAAACTGAGATACTACAGAATGATGCAGTACACTGTTTACCTAGATTTAGGGAATCAGGTTTTTTGCATTATTATTTATGAAGCCCGAAATTTTGTCAAGACTCTTGCAGATAAGTGGCTACACACATGTCCTGTTGACTCTTGCCAATGCCTTATTACATGGGTGTCAAACTCGCCGTGTCATGGTGCCGTCACATGACGTTTCATGAGGTTTTCCTCATTCACGGAACAGGGATGGGCATGGCCTGCGCATGACGCATCCGGCACATGGACCACCAGTTTGACATCCCTGCTTTATTAAATCTATGGAAGGAAATTGGGCAGATGTGTTCAATAATTGATTAATGGGCCACTAGGCCAACGGAGTGGTTTCTGCTGCTTTTAAAGAGATGCTGTTATGGTACTATAAATAAATAAAAGAGGGGGGGATTTTTTTCCATGAACAAGAAAATGTTTGATGGAAAGAAGCCTAGGTGCCCAGCAAAGCTTTTTACTGAATATAAGGTAAGTTGTAGAACTCTTGGCTATTTTTTTAAAAAATTCCCTCATTATGTTATTCCTAGCCAGACAGATGACCCTGGGACCATGGACATTGTTGAAAACATCTTTTAACTGGTCTCTCTCTTAATCTTGATGACTTGTGTCTCTCAATAGAACTAGGCCTATTATCTCTGTTGCTTATACAATTGTGCCTCTGTGCCTCTGTTAGTCTGATGACAAGCTGCAGTTTTCCTTTTCAGGTAGTTCTGCTTGGCAAAAGGGGGGAAACTTGTCTGGAGGCTGTCAGATTCTCTGCATTTTTCTTTTTTGTCCTATCATCTGGAAGCAGCACCTGTTGAAATGACAGGTTTTTTCGGACTAAATCAAAGATAGCAGCTGAAATAATTAGTATGATCTCATTGGTGGACAGCCAAACAGTAGCTGGGGATATGCAGCCTCTTATATGCTCACGGGGTTGAGGGGGCATGTAAAACATGGGAGCCTGACTTTGAGGATGCAGAGGGTTTTTTGCAACCCAATATGCCGGCCTTATCTGGATCAAAGAATGTATTCAGTATTTGTGCTGACTATCTGAAACTAGGGGATATAAATATTTCTTTGCATTGAATATCAGGAACATCAAAATTTAATATTGCGTTTATCTGTTGCTTCATTGCAATGATTTAAAATCAGCACATCTCCTCCCCAAACTAGGGTTTTTGGCTAAAGGCCAATGAAAATAGCAATAGCACTTACACTTATATACCGCTTCATAGTGTTTTACAGACCTCTCTAAGTGGTTTTACAGAATCAGCATGTTGCCCCCAACAATCTGGGTCCTCATTTTACCCACCTCGGAAGGATGGAAGGCTGAGTCAACCTTGAGCTGGTGAGAATCAAACTGCTGGCAGTCAGCAGAATTAGTCTGCAATGCTGCATTCTAACCACTGCACCACCACAGCTCTATAAAATGGCCAGCCAATAGTAGTTGCATGTATCAGCTGTTTCATATAGAAAGAGAATTGTCAGGCCCCCAAAACCAAGAACACATCTTTTGAGTAGATTTCTTTATTGTTCCACACCAATAGACAGAATCTTGCCCAACTAAAGCAAACTACTCCCCACATGAAGCTTTTGCTCTTGGAAGTATTAGTGAGGGATTATCTTCACTCTCTTTATTTCACACAAACTTTCTGAACTGAGTTCACTCTTATTCCTCTGGAATACACCTTCCTCCTGGGAATCTACCTTCTTACTACATTCCATCACACACTCTTGCCTGAATGCAAGTTACTTCAAGATTGAATTACTGTGAAGCACTCCATAAAAGCTCCCCTCTCCAGAGAGTAATTCGGAGAGTACAACTAGTGCATAATGCTGCAACTAGGTTGGTCAGTGAAATTCACTCTTACACATCCACTAAATGCCCTGCAGTGGCTGCCAATCAGCTATCAAACTATTTTCAGGAATCTGTTGTTAATCTGAAAGACCGTAGCAGCTGAGAAACAATGTAACACACCAATGGCATTATTTCTAAATAGAATAGAATAGAATAGAATAGAATAGAATAGAATAGAATAGAATAGAATAGAATAGAATAGAATAGAATTTTTATTGGACACACAAGGAATTTGTCTTGGTGCATATGCTCTCAGTGTACATAAAAGAAAAGATACAAGGTACAACATTTACAACACAAATGATGGTCATAGGGTACAAATTTAACACTTAATGATACAACACTTAATGATAAGCATAGGGTACAAATAAGCAATCAGGAACAATCAATATCAATATAAATCATAAGGATTACCACCAACAAAGTTACAGTCATAAGTGGAAAGAGATTGGTGATGGGAACGATGAGAAGATTAATAGTAGTGCAGATTTAGTAAACAGTTTGACAGTGTTGAGGGAATTATTTGTTTAGCAGAGTGATGGCCTTCGGGAAAAAACTGTTCTTGTGTCTAGTTGTTCTGGTGTGCAGTGCTCTATAGCGTCATTTTGAGGGTAGGAGTTGAAACAGTTTATGTCCAGGATGTGAGGGATCTGTAAATATTTTCATGACCCTCTTCTTGATTCGTGCAGTATATAGGTCCTCAATGGAAGGCAGGTTAGTAGCAATTATTTTTTCTGCAGTTCTAATTATCCTCTGAAGTCTGTGTCTTTCTTGTTGGGTTGCAGAACCAAACCAGACAGTTATAGAGGTGCAAATGACAGACTCAATAATTCCTCTGTAGAACTGGATCAGCAGCTCCTTGGGCAGTTTGAGCTTACTGAGTTGGCGCAAAAAGTACATTCTTTGTTGTCCTTTTTTGATGATGTTTTTGATGTTAGCTGTCCATTTTAGATCTTGCGATATGATAGAACCTAGAAATTTAAAGGTTTCTACTGTTGATACTGTGTTGTCTAGTATTGTGAGAGGTGGAAGTATGGAAGGGTTTCTCCTAAAGTCTACCACCATTTCTACGGTTTTGAGTGTGTTCAGTTCCAGATTGTTTCAGTCGCACCACAAGGCTAGTCGTTCGACCTCTCATCTATATGTGGATTCATCATTGTCTTGAATGAGACCAATCACTGTTGTGTCATCTGCGAACTTCAGTAGTTTAACAGATGGATCGTTGGAGATGCAGTCATTGGTATACAGAGAGAAGAGAAGTGGGGAGAGCACACAGCCTTGGGGGGCCCCTGTGCTAATTATACAGGTACTTGATGTGATATTGCTTAGCTTCACCTGCTGCTTCCTGTTTGCTAGGAAGCTTGTGACCCACTTACAAGTCTGTTCCGGTACCTGTAGCTGGTTTAGCTTAGTTAGAAGAGTGTCTGGAATGATGGTATTGAATGCTAAACTAAAGTCTATAAAGAGGACCCTTGCATAGGTCTTTGGACACTGAAGATGTTGTAGGATATAGTGCAGAGCCATATTAACAGCCTCATCTGTTGATCTATTTGCTCAGTATGCAAATTGCAAGGGGTCTAACAGCGGATCCGTGATGGTTTTCAAGTAGGAAAGCACTAGCCTTTCAAAGGTTTTCATGACTACAGATGTTAAAGCAACTGGTCTGTAGTCATTCAGTTCCTTGATGGTGGGCTTCTTCGGCACTGGGATGATGGTAGAGCATTTGAAGCAAGAAGGAACATAGCACATCTCTAGTGATTTATTGAAAATATGGGTGAAGATGGGGGCCAATTGGTCAGCACAGACTTTTAAGCAAGAAGGAGTTATCTTGTCTGGGCCTGGAGCTTTTCCTGGCTTTTGTCTGTGAAATAGGTCCTGCACTTCCTTTTCTGTGATCACTAGGGGTTGTGAACCCAATGAAATGGGGTCAGTTGTAGGAGGCTTGGCTGTTGTTGGTGTGTCTGAGATGGGGGTTGTGGAGATAGGTGGCTGTAGTTTCCTTTCAAACCTGCAGTAAAACTCATTCAGGTCATCTGCCAGTTGTTGATTACCTTCAGCCTGGGAAGGAGGTTTGCCATAGCCGGTGATATTTTTAAGAGTTTTTCACATGTTTGCTGGTTCATTTGCTGAAAACTGATTCTTTAGCTTTTCAGAGTAGCTTCTTTTTGCTGCTCTGATCTCCCTTGTTAGTGCATTTCTGGCCTGATTGTACAGCATTTTATCACCTTTTCTGCAGGCTTCCTCTTTGGAATGTCGTAGCTGCTTAAGTTTAGGTGTGAACCAAGGTTTGTTGTTACTGTATATTTGCAAGTTCCTTGTAGGTACACATAGGTCTTCACAGAAGCTGACATATGATGTTACAGTATCTGTGAGTTCATCCAGGTCTGCAGGGGTATCTTCAAAAATATTCCAATCAGTGCAGTCAAAGCATGCCTGTAGCTTTAATTTTGCCACCTCTGTCCAGGTCTTCACTGATTTAATTGTTGGTTTTGTGGTTTTAAGTCTTTGCCTGTAAGCAGGTACAAGGTGAATCATGCAATGATCAGAGTGTTCTACAGCTGCTCATGGTAAAGACCGATAAGCATCTTTTAGTGTTGTGTAGCAATGGTCTAGAGCATTCTTGCCTCTGGTGGGACAATTGACATGTTGAAAGTATTTTGGTAGCTTTTTCCTTAAGTTTGCCTTGTTTAGATCTCCCAAAACAATGGCCAATGAATCAGGGTGTTTGGCTTCAGCCTCCATGATTTGGTCAGCTAGAGTTCGTAATGCCTTGTTTACACAGGCTTGTGGTGGCAAATAAACAGCAATTAGAAGAAATGAGGAAAATTCACAGGCGAATAGTATGGTTTGCAGTTGATAATTAAAGTCTCTAAATTGTTGTCACAGAATTTGTAAATTACTTTTAGATCTTGACACCAGTTGCTGTTAATATATAGGCATAAGTGTCCTCCTTTCTTTTTACCAGATGTTTCTGTAATTCTGTCTGAATGTTCAATCTGAAACCCTGGAATGTTCAGGCTGCTATCTTCAATTGATTCATTTAACCAGGTTTCAGAGAAGCATAGGACTGCTGAATTGCGAAAATCAGAATAGAATTTGTTTAAGAGGAGTATTTCATCCATCTTATTTGCAAGTGAACATACATTTGTTAGGAAAATTGAAGGCAGAGGAGTTTTATTGCGATTTCCATCATTTGGTTTTTTTGGTAATCCATGGCTCCGGGGGAATTGCCTCCTCCTGTGTTAGAATCTCCTCCGTGTTTGTAAAGAGGAGGGGAGGTAAGATCAAAGAAAGCTGCTCCTTAAAGAAATGTTCCTTAATTTTTAGCAGATGGTCTCGTGAATAGGAAATCGGTCGTGGGTTGCAGAGAACAATTAGAAATAAAGAAACCATTAGAGAGCATTTCACCAAGGCAGCCTTCGTCGGCGCCATCTTGGGAAAATCTACCTGTTCTTTATCCTCAAGAGAGCCTGCCTTGTAAACAAGCTTATAGATGGCTTCTATTTATTTGTAGGCATTGTCTGTACCAATATTCACCTTGTAAAGCAGACCTGAAAGGAGAGTGGGTGATTTCTCAAGTGGTTAAATACTTTTGCTAAAAAGAGAAAATGTACCATATTTTCTGGTGTATAAGACACACTTCCCCCCGAAAAAAAAATTGGGTGGAAGTGTCTGTGCATATTATAGAGCAAATGTTACTGAAGTCCTGCCCACCTGCTGGCCCCCACCCTTCAGCCTCTGCCTCCCAGCAGTTTGCCTCCTTCCAGCAAACAGCAAATAGCCTGGTCAGCTTCAGCAGAGCCTGATTTAGCACGAGCAGCTGATTGTGGTTGGATCTGCCTCCCAGAATACCACCTATCAACTGTTCCAGGCTACAGGGATTGCTACTGCCCATCACTGCCGTCACCGCCCATCACTGCCACTGCCCATTGCTGCCTCCATGTGCCCCATTTTTGGCCTCGGTGCCTCTCACCTTTGGCCTGTTCCAGGTGGCGGGGATAGGCGGTGGTAATGGCTATCCCCCCACCTGGAATGGGTCAAAAATGAGACATGCAAAGGCCAAAAACAGGTTGCACGGAGGCCAAAAATGGAGACTGCGGAGGTGGCGACAGGTGGTGGTAGCAATGGGCGGCGACAGATGGTGCTGATCCCCGCAGCCTGGAACAGCTGATAGGCGCTCCAACCACTAATCAGCTGCTCATGCTAAATCAAGGTATGCTGAAGCTGGCTAAGCTGTTTGCTATTTGTTGCAAAGAGGCAAACTTCTGGGAGGCAGAGGCAGATTTTTTTTCCTGCCCAAAAGCTAGGTGTGTCTTATAGTCTGGAGCATCTTATAGGCAAACCGAAAAATACAGTATTTTAATCACTTAAGACCTGCTTTGGTTTTATCAGTTGTTCTGAAAATTTATTTAGTTTTACATTGCTGCTTAATTTTATACTGTATAATTATATATCTCTACAGTGTGTTCAGAAACTATTCAGAGCTCCCTCTTCACTTTTGTCAATTTTGTTACTCTGCAGCCTGATTCTACAGTTGTTGAAATTCATTTTTTTTCTCATTAATCTACACTCAGTACCCCATAATGACAAAGTGAAAACTGAATTTTAGAAATGTTGTTTGGCAAATCATAAAACCATTGGATATTATTGACTTCAAATCTTCACTGAAGTAAAGATATATATCGGAGCATTCCCACTATCTACTGATAAAATTATTTGATAAAAAATAAGGTAATTTATTATTGTAACATTTGGCCTTGACAAGGCTATGCTTGACTTCTGTCAGTTGAAAACTATTCCGAAATTCCTCTGTTTATATCCTATGACACTTCACAGCACTGGTAGGCTGCAAATTTTTTAACAACTGGTTCTCTGCCCTAATGACTGGCTGGGTGGGATTGGCTGGGTGGGCGTGGCCAACTCGATGCTTCATCTCGCCCGCCCTCTCATGACAGTGGGGAGTCGTGTGAAAAATGGTCATAAATCACTTTTTTCAGGGATTACCTCTACAAAAATACAAAAAGCTTCTTTGCTTACAAAAAGCTGCCCTGTCATTAGATTAGAAATAGGGGAACACACACTGAAGATCAATGAGTCACAGCTGTCATGGAAACCTAAACCATTCTGTCTGAATACCTTCCTTTTCCTCAGCAATACCTGAAATCCAGAGTTACAAATCAGGCAGGTTGTCAGAGCACATTGAGGAATTAAAATAGTTAAAATACAAGGATAACTATCAACAGCCAAGTTACTCTTGCTCATAAAGTGAAACCCTTTAGCAAAGTCACATTTAAACTCTCCAGAAAGTGGGTGGGCATATTTGGGCTACAAAATGCTGAGCTAAAGAGACAAATTAGCAAATTAACATCTTGAGTGATGGCTAATCCCAATCTGCCTTTGTTCAGACCTTGATGCAGGGAATTTTTGCCTATGAATATAGCTATCTTAAGTGCTGACATCTTCTGTGGGCTATTAAGGAAGGTGAAGGCTGCTTTCTCTCTCTAAGAAAACATTTTTCTCCATTTCTCATTCAGGGAAATATCTTCTTCCTTTTTAATATTTCTCAAAATATTTCATTCTCCTAGGAGAGGGGTTGGTGCTAACTTTCTACAGTTGGTGCCGTGTTACTATGCCATATTATCATGAGAGAAAACTAAAACAAATTGGAAAGAAGATCCACTTATTATCAGTGAGCAATCATGTTCCTTTCCCACTCTGAAGCAATGCAAGAAACTCCTATCCCAAAGTGATTTTTAAAGAGGCAACTGGACTTTCTGGAAACCAAGGAAGTCCAGTTACCTGTTGAAAAAAAACCTTTGGGACAACCATGACCTGGATGATTGAGAATCTCCATAGACAAGAGACTCCTGTGCTCAGTGAACTGACAAAGCACAGTTTCCCACCCAGGAGAAACAATCCTTAGATCCATTTGCACCACTTAAAGAAACCAACTAGTCTCACTCACCTCAGAAGACGTCCTTAGGTAATTATCCAGATTTAAGGAAAGATCACATGCCCCCAGAAAGGCAATTAAAAATCAGACAGAATGCCAAGCTTGCATCCTGCCTCTCAGCCATTTCTTCTATAGCTATGCCAACCATTCTGTAAATAACTGTTCCAGCCATGTTGGAAGTATACTCCAAAAAGCTTAAAGAAATCCTTTAACAATCTTTAAGAAAATCAAGCCCCAGGAATAAAAGTACCAGAAAAAACCTGGAGGTGGGGGGAGATGGACGAGTTTGGAGAAGCTCAGTCTACAGACGGAAAGTCTGGGCATAAGGCTTACAATGTAACAAGCTTAACCCAGAGGCAGTTTCTGAAAACACTTAAAGTAGCAGGGCAATTAAGATAAAGATTAAGCTAGAAATACAGGCATACCAGAATGTTTCCTTCCTGCCTCCCTTGCAGGATTAGCCCTGTAAAGTGGGAAAATATTTATTCCAACAACCGCTTCTCTGAACTGCTCAGAAAATTAACATCCGGCTCGGGAGAACCGGTGCAAACCAGTAGCAGCCCACCGCTGCTTTACAGTCATATGTCATAAATCACAATTTTTCTTTGTGTTTGCTTTTTCTCAGCTCTTTAGGACATTGACTCCCAACCTTTTGGGCCTCAGGGACCAGTTCCACGGAGAAAGGTTTTTCCATGGACCGGAGGAGGCATGGCTTTGTGTGTTGCCTGCATCCCATGGATGGGGCTTCACTTGTTTGTGTGGCCCAATTTTTGGCATGACATAGAACAGTGCCAGTACACAGACCAGAGGTTGGGGGCCCCTGCTTTAGGGGACCACCCTCCTGTCTCCTGTTCAACAATGTCTTTTCCCCCCTCCACTTAAGTATACTGCTTCTGAGTTCCAACATTGCAGAATATCTTCTCCACCCTTTGAATTTTGTCACATTTGCCTCATGGGCTTCCTCCTTGAATCTCTGCCTTAGGGAGAGTTGCTTTGCATGACAACTTCTTTATAATGCTCATTTGTTTCACAGGTATTGTTTCACAATATCACAGAGCACTGCTACCTTCCCACCAAAGTGGTACCTATTGACCTACTTACATTTGCATGCTTTTGAACTGCTAGGTTGGGGGGAATGGAGGCGAGGACAGGCGCTCACCCTCTCATGTGGCACTCATGACTGGGCTGCCGGCTTTCCAGTTGATAAGCCCAGTGTCTTAAGTACTGAGCCATCGCACCACCATACTTATTGTATCCCAATCATATAACCATGTATACTTGGTAAGTTTGCTCTCTAGGGACTGGCTGTCTTGTATTTCTTTCACAGCTTCTACTTGATCATCAAGAAAGAATCAGTTTACCTTTAATAGACAATAAGCAGGTCTTAGGATGTACCCTGTGCAATTGGCAGCTATTCAGCAGAGGATTTCCCCCCCCCCCAACTTCTCTTAGCTGAACAAACAACTTTTTAAATCAGCTCATTTTTTCCTTATGTCTTTTCTTTGTAGAATTCCACTGCAAAAATTCCATTTCTTCTTCTTATTTTTTTATATACAGTAGCTCGGTCCACTGGAATTGTGTGGATCTACAGCTACCATATGAGCTAGCATGGTTTGAGACATGGGATTTGTAATCCAAAAATATTAATAAGGCATTAGTTTAGAGAAAACTAAACCTGGATACTACTTGGTTCTTGTCGCTTGATGCTTTAGAGTTTATTGTTCTAAATCTGAGTGAGATTATAATTTTTGTATGAATTTCCCTTGAAACTGAGTGGGGAAAAATCCACACTGTGGATATCTGGTTATTTTATTGCTGCTTTTTCTGATGTAATGGTGTCCAGGGGCTGCAAAATTGGCTCTAGAGTTCATGTGTGATTGATAGGCTGCAGCTTACTAAGTCCTGCTTTGGAAATCTACTAGCTGCCCCTGTCAAAGTCAGCAAGTCATTAACTACTTTGAAATAATTTTAACAGAAGCTCATATTATTATTCAGGATCAAGAGAACTATATGAGGTCCTGCTAATTATATGGGCTGGGTGGTTCTTTCAGCAGCAAGCCAGATTGCAAAGAATATTTGAAATATATCTGTCTTTATCATCTCTCCCTCTCCATCCCCATCCCCATCTCCATCTGATCTATTACCAGTAGTCTTTGACTTACAACCAGAACTGAGCCCAAAATTTCCATTGCTAAACAAGAAAATTCTTAAGTCAGTTTTGTCTTGTTTTATGACCTTTCTTGCCACAGTTTTATGATTTTTTTTTCTTGTTAAATGAATCACTGGAGTTCTTACGTTAGTATCACAGTTGTTAGGTGAATCTGCCAACCTATTTTTTTTTAATTTGCATTTATATCCCGTCCTTCTCCGAAGACTCAGGGCGGCTTACACTTATGTTAGCAATAGTCTTCATCCTATTTGTATATTTATATACAAAGTCAATTTATTGCCCCCAACAATCTGGGTCCTCATTTTACCAACCTTATAAAGGATGGAAGGCTGAGTCAACCTTGGGCCTGGTGGGACTAGAACCTGCAGTAATTGCAGGCAGCTGTGTTAATAACAGACTGTCTTACCACTCTGAGCCACAGAGGCCCTATTGACTTTGCTCATGGGAAGATTTGCAAAAGGAGATCAACATGATCCTGCAACACCATAAATACATGCCAGTTGCCAAACATCTGAATTTTGATCACATCACAAGGATGCTGCAACAATCATAAGGGTTAAAAAGGTTCATAAGGCACTGTTTCACTATTGTTGTTGTAACTTCGAATGGTCACTGAACAAATGGTTGTAAATTGAGGATTACCTGTACCTTTATCTATTGCAAAATCTATTAAATTACTGTTTGGCATAAGAAGAAGCAAAACTGAAAGAAAAATTTCTAATTTTGGCCATTTTGCTAAATAGCCTTAAGAGAATTTTTTAAGATAGTCATTTTGTACGGTTTTACTTCTGAAGCATTGCTCAACAGGGATGCTAGTCTTGTTATCAAGCAAAGATTCTTGGCCTTTGAAAAGTGTTATATGGACCACCCTTCTAAAGGTGAGTGGAGCCAAGTTCCAAACAAAATTTAATTTGTTAACAGGATTAACTAATTAACAGCATTAGGCCCCATAGTTTTTGCACAGCTCTCCCTTTCTGTCATATTTAAAATGATAATATCAAGGTTCCACGTAATACAGCCATAACAAAAAAAAAAAAACTCTGAGGCAACTAGGTTCCTCAAAGAATTGGTTTATTGGACATGTCATATTGGCATAAGCTGGTAAAAACTGTCTCTCCTTATTCCTGTGGTCTTCACCTAATTAAAAGTAAAAGTTTCTCCCTTTTCCCAAAGAGTCAGTCACAACATATGAAGAACAGTTGCAGGAACTGGGTATGTCTAGTTTAATGAAAAGAAGGACTAGGGGAGACATGATAGCAGTGTTCCAATATCTCAGGGGTTGCCACAAAGAAGAGGGAGTCGGGCTGTTCTCCAAAGCACCTGAGGGTAGAACAAGAAGCAATGGGTGGAAACTGATCAAAGAAAGAAGCAATTAGAACTAAGGAGAAATTTCCTGACAGTTAGAACAATTAATAAGTGGAACGACTTGCCTGCAGAAGTTGTGAATGCTCCAACACTGGAAATTTTTAAGAAAATGTTGGATAACCATCTGTCTGAGATGGTGTAGGGTTTCCTGCCTGGGCAGGGGGTTGGACTAGAAGGCCTCCAAGGTCCCTTCCAACTCTGTTGTTTTGTTATATTATATTATATTATATTATATTATATTATATTATATTATATTATATTATTATATTATATTATATTATATTATATTATATTATATTATATTATATTATATTATATTATATTATATTATATTATATTATATTATATTATATTATATTATATTATATTATATTATATTATATTATATTATATTACATCGTCCAATCACGGTCCCGTTTGGTTGCCAGGCAACATTGCTCCTCCTCTCCCCGGCCACCTGTGGGAATGTCCTTGGTTTCCAGGAGAAAGTATTTTGTTTTGACTACAAGCCCCCTCTATCTCTAGTCACCCCTCCCTATCCCTGAGCTCCAATGTAGCAACACTGAAGCCTCAAAATGGCCTCAGTCAGGTCAGCTTCAGGGTTGATGGATAATTCAGCATGTTAAGCATTATAATTTAGCAGCATAATTAAATCTTACATGATCAGAATTGTAATTCTGAGTCCTTCGGGAGAAGGGCGGTATACAAATTTAAATAATAAATAAATAAATAAATAAAATAAATAAATTCAGAAATCAAAAGGATCCTGGGGGCTATATTCCAATAGGTTGGCGGGACAAGAGTTCAGGAATCCTTTCTTTACAATATATATATTTTTATTAATAAAATTGATTGCTGATTTTGACAAAGTTGCAAATACAAAAATTGTTTTTCTTCTATGTTTACTAAAATAATTAACTGTTCCCCATTGATCTGGAAATAAACACGATTTTGTTGAAGAAATGGGTAATACATTTTCAAATAAAGTACTTTTACATTTTATTATAAAAATAAAATGTGTATTGCTATTATAACAGAGAGGAAGGAAGGAAGGAAGGAAGGAAGGAAGGAAGGAAGGAAGGAAGGAAGGAAGGAAGGAAGGAAGGAAGGAAGGAAGGAAGGAAGGAAGGCGGGCGGGAGGGAAGAAAGGATTATGGTGGTGCTTGAGATACTCATACTGGCCCTAATACTGGTGTCAGGGATGAATGACACTAATTTCATCATCTACCTTTGGATTCTACCTAGTCCTGGACCTTGAAGTCTAGATGTAATTGAACTTCTGTTTCTTTGCAACACAAAAATCAGTTTACTATTTCGTTATGTTTCATTTCCATCAATGATATTAGCATGAAAGGAAACAAAACAGATATCTATATCTGTATCTATCTATCTATTCATTCATATACATATACATGTATATATTTCACACTGCTGTGGGTAATTGCCCTAAGGCTTTCGGGAAATGAGGGCCCTTTTTAAGGTTGTATTGACATGTGGAAAGAATATACCCATGATGGTGAACCTATGGTGCGTGTGCCCAAAGTGGCACACCAAGCCATGTCGCCCAGCATGCTCAGTCTTGCCTCTTTGTCTTCCAAGTTTCTGGTGCACATGCATGCCCGATGATCAGCTGTCCTTCGTGCACATGGCATTGCTAAAAACCAGTGTGCACATGCATGCCGGCTAGCTGATCGTTGGGCATATATGCGAGCTAGAACTTGGAAGTTTGGCTTTTCCAGAGTGCAGCCCTAACAAGTGAGCACACATGTGATGTTTCCACGTGACCTTTTTGGCATTCGGTGCTGAAAAGTTTCACCATCGCTGGAATAGTGTAATTTCCAATTTGAGCTGGGAAAAACTGAGCTTTCAAAATTCACTATTTAGGAAAGTGGTTGAGTGATTTCAAGAAAAGTTTGAACATTAATTTGTCTATGATGGCAGGGAGCAGGGAGTTGGATTTTAAGACCTGCAATGTCCCTTCCAGCCCTATGGTTCTATGATTTTTCTTAAATTTATGTACTAAATCTTTCAGCATTTTCCTTCAAAACCTGCCCATTGAACAATATGATCATTGAACAAGCCCTAAAAGAAGAATTCCTATACGAAATCTTTCAATGGAATATAACAGAAATGTGAATTGTGGGGGAGACTGCTAAGATATCAGAAAAAATAATTGCTACCAACCTGCCTTCCATTGAGGACCTGTATACTGCACGAATCAAGAAGAGGGCCGTGAAAATATTTACAGACCCCTCGCATCCTGGACATAAACTGTTTCAACTCCTACCCTCAAAACGATGCTATAGAGCACTGCACACCAGAACAACTAGACACAAGAACAGTTTTTTCCCGAGGGCCATCACTCTGCTAAACAAATAATTCCATCAACACTGTCAAACTATTTACTGAATCTGCACTACTATTAATCTTCTCATAGTTCCCATCACCAATCTCTTTCCATTTATGACTGTATGACTATAACTTGTTGCTGGCAATCCTTATGATTTATATTGATATATTGACCATTAATTGTGTTGTAAATGTTGTACCTTGATGAACGTATCTTTTCTTTTATGTACACTGAGAGCATATGCGCCAAGACAAATTCCTTGTGTGTCCAATCACACTTGGCCAATAAAAATTCTATTCTATTCTATTCTATCACTGAAAGAAGAAATGGAAGACATTTACTTGGCCACTTTATCTGAAGAAACCATTCTTCACCTGTGACAACTTATATGATTTTTTTTTCCTTCTGTTTGGAAATTATTTCTAAAGCCTTTGTTTCATCAGATTGAATACAAATTGGTGAGGAAAGACAAGAATATTTCTTTGCCCAATGTTATTCCATTGTCAAGTATGTTTGGTTCTTACTAGTGCCTGTATGTCTGCTGATTCCCCCCCCCCTCTTTTCTGGAAAACAACAAAAGAGAACTTTGTTTTTAGATTTATTTATGTCAGCTTGCAATAATTTTCTAGCAAGTTAGATTTCCGAGCATTTCAAACATTCTTTCTAGAACCTCGAGTAATCTTCTATTCCTTCTTTAGGAGACTTTATTCCTCCCTGATTAGTACTGTTTATTTGTGATTTTTGGACAGCGCTAGCTTTTTCCAGGCAATATTTTGGCCTTGTAGACAGCTCTGAATAAATCTTAATTTCCATTCTTTCTTTGTTGATTTACTTTCCATTTTCTACCTAGAGAGGCTCAGTCTCCACTGCTCTAAAGATTTCTTCCAATAGATCATTTTTGTGTGTGTACATTTTTTTCCATTTTAATGGATCCTATGCAAGGCTTCTACTTAAGGGGGAAGTGAGTACTTTTTGATGGCTAAGAGCATTAAGAATTTAGAGGGCTTCTTCCTTCCTTCCTTCCTTCCTTCCTTCCTTCCTTCCTTCCTTCCTCCCTCCCTCCCTCCCTCCCTCCCTCCCTCCATTTTCTTTATTATCTTTTTCTCATACACTTTTTCCCCATAGACTTTTTAAGAACAAATGGTTACAATCGTTTTTAACCCAGTTTTTTCCCCCTCACTGTAGTTAATCAGAGGATTCCGTTTCTCTAACAAGAGTTGAATATATGCTCCTCTCCCACCATTTTTCTTTGCCATTGGTATTTAAAAGCATACTGCTCCCACTTCAGAAATACCTACTAGCCCTTGATAGATATATACTCCATGTATTTATCCAATCTAAAATCATCCAAGACAGTGGGCATCACCATCTCATGGGATAATGAATTCCAACTATGTGAATTATGCTTCTTTGTATCTATTTTAAATCTCCTTCCCATCAGCTTCATTGGCTGCCAATTTCTCTGTCAAGTGTCTGCCTCCCATACCCTTTCATCCAAACCAAAAAGTCCTGAATATTTTAGGGGGTTTTCCCCCATAAGGATAGTTTTTGACACCCATCCTGTAGCCCAATCATTTCAGTTGTCCTCTTCTGCTTCTCGCTGTGTCAATAGGATCTCACTGTTGTTTTTCCCCCCCTCCTGGTAGCAATCACAGGATTGTTGTATAATTTATGCCCAGCAATACAAAAAATTCTTGAACTGAAGGAAAATGGAAAAGGCTTCAAAAGGGAAAGCAATGGAGGAAAGAAGGAAGATTAGATTTTTGTTTCACTGATTTTTAATTGGAAAATTTAATTTCCCCTCTGTGTTTTTTCAGGAGACTTCCAGCAGGTTAAGCTCAATGACCTTAGTAGAAATCCTGAATTTCTCTGAGGATTTTCATGAAGGTGGACTAACAAAGATATTTTCCTCATTTTAGGTTCTCTGATAGTTTCCCCTTTATCATTTCTACTCCTTATGGTCAAGTTCTGATTTTCTTTTCAAGAATTGACTTTTTCTCCCCTCTCCAATACCAACATCATTTTAGACAGAAGGGAAATGGAGTAATATGTTGCTCTATGGATTAATCCTGAAACTTTATTTCAATAAATATTGAAATATTAAGTGAGGGTAGAAAAAGCTTCGTTTCATAATTTACGGAGGGGGCTTCAATCAATCTCCCAGGACAACAGTAACACAGAATGAAAATAGAAAGTTACCTATTTTCCCTGTGATGTATGTATCATATAAATCTTATCTATCTCACTCCCTTTATTTCAGGGCACATTTCTGTTCCAGCAGATTTATGGATGGCTTTTAAATTGAATTTGTCAAGCCATTTAGGATTTTATTTACTTTTGAATATGTTCAAAATGTCTGGAACCAGAAGTGTCTATTGGATAGAAGGCAAAATGACAGAAGCAGCATCCTGCAATTGTTCTGTAAACTCTGACTTCCTTTCTGTGATTCATATCCTGGTTATCTCCCATATGAACTGTTGCAATGGGTCTTATATGAGCCGTGGTGGCGCAGTGGTTAGAGTGCAGTGCTGCAGGCTCCTTCTGCTGACTGCTGGCTGCCTGCAATTTGGCAGTTCAAATCTCACCAGGCTCAAGGTTGACTCAAGCTTCCGTCCTTCTGAGGAGAGTAAAATGAGGACCCAAATTGTTGGAGGCAATATGCTGACTCTGTAAACCGCTTAGAGAGGGCTGTAAAGCACTGTAAAGCGGTATATAAGTCTAAGTGCTACTGCTATTGCTATATGGAGCTACCCTTGAAGAATATCCAGAAGCTGCAGCTGGTGCAGAATGGGCTGGCACAAGCAATGCTGGGCTCGCCAAGGGTTACACAGATAATACCTCTGTTACACAGGTTGTATTGGGTGTTGATTTGCTTCTGGGTCCAATTCAAGGTTTTGGTATGAGGCCAGGTTATTTGAGGAATGATCTCATCTCAATTATATCATCCTGTCCCACCCAGCCAGACAAGGAGAATTTTATCAGTTAAAAGATTTGGAAGCTTTCCAGGAAGAGACTCTTCTTTGCCATTTTCCCTGCCCTCTGGAACACCTTACTCCTAGAAGTGAAGCAAGTGCTAATTCTTCTGGTCTTCAGAAATAATGTTTAAACCTTGCTCTGCCAATTGGCAGGTGGGTCAAAGAGGGATATGCAACCTGGGGATAGTTAAGTGTCATAGGGAAGTTCTCTCCACCTTGTTAACTAGTTAACTTTTAATACTATAATCCTATCTTTTGAATTTTGTTTTTAACTTCGTTCTTATTTATACTTTTATATTTTGATTTTTTTTTTAGTGTATGTAACCCAAAGTCAAGTGAGATGGGCAGTATAGAAATGGGATGGACGGATGGAAGGATGGATGGATGAATATGCAATGTGATATCTGAATGCCCAAATCCACAGCCTGGAGCTGTATCATAACAATACAATTCTGTTTTTATTATTCTCCACACTATTTTCTTTCCCCGGTCAATGCTTCTGGTTTGAACTGTTGGTTTTTTCTTTTCAGATCATAGTATGTACCTTCATTCATTAACTTCTTTTTTCCATAGCTTCCTGGAAGACCATGCACATTTTTGTGAGAAGAGAAGGGACAAAAAAAAAATGAAAGGAAAACAAATTTTAGCTCATTATTTGAAGGGACTAAAGTGTCAGCTTTGGAAGCCATACTAGGCCGAAGGATCCAAACCCTGCCATTCTCCTCTGTGCGAAAGGAGGGGAGGAGGGTGGAAGTGCAAGGGATGATTAGACATAACAACATTTTTCCTGCTGGTCAAGGTCAGGCTGGGCTCACATCTGGAGGAGGAGTGGCCGGAGTGATGCTTCGATATGGGACGGTTGAGGATTGGAGCATGTGACCAGCAGAGCGGTCATGAGGGTGGAGATCTTGAGGTTTGTATTACTGAGGGATGAACTGGAATCCCCAGTTTCGGTTTTCATCTAATTGTGCCAGTTTACCTATGCTAGTAAAAGAACTTTAAAAGAATTCAGAATCTTTTCTGCAGGAGGGGTTTTCTGGAACCTTGACATAAAGATTAAGACAATTAAAAATAAAAGGAAGGAATATGAAGCTTATTTATTTGACTGAGGTTAAAATAGATATGCTGTTATCTCTGGTAACCCTTAATGGACTTTTGCTGACATCAGGACTGAAATGACAAGCTTTAAGGATTTGTTTATATATAAGAGATGAGATATGGGAAGAAGAGATCGTTTGTGTATTTTAAGGGAAGCTGATGTTACTAAAGATGTTTATACTTGTGATAAAGATAGAAATAATTTCTTTATATATTTTCCTTTTTATTTACAATATTATTTTTTCTTTTTCAAATTCGCATTAGTATCTTTGCAATTATAATTATAATATTTAATAAAGTTACCATCGAAAAGGGAATTCATTTCCTAACTCATGTTCTATCTAGGTAAATATTACAAATGTTATCAGCTGGAAGCATCTGTTCTTACATGTTTTGTATTCCTAATTACCAGTAATCTTTACAGAGGGATATTTATTGTATGAATGACCAGGTACATTACACTAAACCATCCTCCCATCACCACAGTAACTAATGTTACCCTGTTATCATATTTAACTGCATTCTAGAAAAAGCAGATTATTGACCGAGTTCATGAATTATTTATGTCATAAATAAATGACATAAATAAGGTGGAATGCTAGTTCAACGTGGAAAGAAAAGTCTTTAAATCAAGACTTAATTAGTTGGCTCAGAAAGATGGGAAGTTGACATGCAATCCAGCCATCCCTAAATAGCCATAAGCTTTACTGTCCCCATTGTTTAACCCTCCCTGCCCCCGTCATTCACCTGACTTCACCCCATAGCCTTGTGGGATGGTTTCACAAGTTGAGGCATAAGATAAGACACAATACTACCACAAGCACAGTGCAACAAAGAACAATGTGAGCCTTTTTCACAGATGGGGCTGGGGATAAGAGGAAGGCAAAGATGGGGGAAAAGATGGAGGGCAGGAAGAGAGAGGGAGGGAGAGAAAAGTTGCCATGGTTTAGGTGCCCTAAATATACAGAAAGCAAGCAATAAGTTTTGGTATTGCTGTTGTGGAAGAGAAATCTCATTACTCTTTTTTTTTTTTTTGCTTAAACATATCAGTTGAAGTTATATCAGGTTCCTACTTGTCTTCTTTTCTAGGTTTATGAGGTAAATTTTGTACTCTCTAATAGCCTTGCTTTAAAAGAGATCAACTAGAAGAGGAGAACCCTTTTATTTGAAGGGTTTAAATCCATTTAAGGAGGAGATGCATTCAGGAGATCCATTTTCATGGGCTGGAAAAATGTTCCTCCTGGCAGTGACCAGGAATGTGTTGTCTTCTTCTTATCACATTTCCCTAATGTGGTAGTTTAAAAGAAATAAGTTTTGAAAAGATGTACGAATTGGATAAATTTATCTAACAAAGGATGGTATCAAAGAAATGGTCACATTTTGTGGTTATAACTGAGTTTTTCCATTTTCTTGTGCTAACAATATAAGTCAATTGCATTTCTGTATACTCCATCTGATCAGCCTTGTTTATATAGGTTGTATTTTAGTTGTTGCAGTGGAGTGAGTGGAGACATCACTTGACTGGCAGAAGCTGATAAACCTCTCCTGTTTCCTTTCTGTTTCAAAGGGCACACGATCCAACAGTGTTTTCCTTCTTAATATTTCCAGCCTTGACATTCCAGTCTCCCATCTCAAACAGCACATTTTGCTCTTTCAGGTTCTCTTCATCAAGATTGAACTTGACCGTTGTACTCCTCAACTGCATATTCTTCTGCATCAGTAGCTGGAGCATAAAGATGGATAGTCATAATATTAAAGGATGTCCAGAAAGTCTAATTGATATTAATTGGTCATTACCTGCATTGTATCAATGTCCTGTCTTTTGATATATCCTTCCTGATTAGGAAGGAATATAAAGAACAAAATTCCTTTCTTGTTTTCCATGTCCCAAATAACAAACTATGTCCAATTTCAGTCCACTTAAATTATTTGATGCTTAATATTCAAAGTGTAGTTTAATTCATTTCATTTTTTGCCCTGTTGAGGTTTCTTACATGCATGCCTTTATGTCCCATGTTCTTCCTTTCTACAGTATATCTATTCTGTTCTATTCTATTCTATTCTATTTTATTCTATTCTGCTCCGCTCTGCTCTGCTACATAGCAATAGCACTTAGACTTATATGCCGCTTTATAGTGATTTTACAGCCCTCTCTAAGTAGTTTACAGAATTAGCACACTGACTCCAACAATCTGGGTCCTCATTTTACCTACCTCGGAAGGATGGAAGGCTGAGTTAACCTTGAGCCTGTGAGATTTGAACTGCTGAACTGCAGCTAAAGTAGCCTGCAGTACTGCACTCTAACCACTGCACCACCTTGGCTCTTATTCTATGCTATTCTATGCTTTTCTATTCTGTTCCGTTCCGTTCCGTTCCATTCCACTCCACTCTCCACTCAATTCCATTCCATTCCATTCTATTCTATCCCAATTCTGTATTGCAACCTTGAATTTACTATATATCAGCATTAGCAACTAGACCTCCTGAAGGCTTTAATGTAGCCACATTATAAACAACATTAGTATTCCAAAAGATCCTCAATTGTTCCTCAATTGCACATTAAGTGTCATCATTTGTGGGACCCATGTGGAGCAAGGAACCTGAAAGTACCCCAGAATTATGTAGGTAAATGTATAGGTTCAGGTATATACTTTGGATAGTAAATGCATTTTCCTGCCTTCAAGAAATGTCTTGAGAAGGTTGACTATTTTCATTTCTCTCCTGGCACTGAATTGTCCACCTGCTAGCTGTGCAGAAGTTCCCTGAATGGAGAATTAGATGTGCACTTACCAACCTATGCAACCCCATGGGAGGAGTTCTTTTATGATTCATGGCACTCAAAATAATCAATTCTAAAATAATAGCTCTATTTGACATCCACCAGAGCAGCTGGAATTATGTTTAGCATGGAGCCGATCCAGGTCTTTTATAAGAAAGGGCTATTAGCAGCTATTACTATTAAGAGAGGAAAGGTCGTGCAGGAAATATCCTGAAAGGGCAAATGAGACTTAAATTACTGAAATCATTTTTCCCCCTCCTTCCGTGGAGGAAAAAGAAGAAGAAAAGGCACTTTTTCTCATGTGTCCCCATTCTGCTTCCATCTGAGATGAATATAAAATAACCCTAGGTGTGTATTCAGAACATCAGAAATTGAATTGAACTTTGGGCACAATACTGAATTATCAGGCCCACCAGATAGGCCAGAAAAAAAGCTTTCAGAAAGCCTAAATATTGCACATGGATATGCAAAACTTTATAGTCATGAAGAAAAAAGTATATAGCTTTTGTGGGAAGGAGGAGGAGAAAGAAATAAAGAGAGAAAACTCCCATAACCTCAGCCTACTCTATGCTTTATTTATTTATTTATTTATTTATTTATTTATTTATTTATTTATTTATTTATTTATTTATTTAATTAATTAGATTTTTATACCGCCCTTCTCCGAAGGACTCAGGGCAGTGAACAGCCAAATAAAAACAACTAATACATAAATAAGCTTAAAAACATATTAAAAACGAATTATAAACTGGCCAAATTTAAAATTAACACTAAAATAAACAGTCCTAAAACCCCTCTTAAAATTCCCTCAACCTAGCCCTGCACGGTGGAATAGAAAAGTCTTGAGTTCGCGTTTAAAAGACCGGAGGTCGGGGAGTTGACGCAGCCCCGGAGGCAGCTCATTCCATAGGGCTGGAGCCCCCACAGAAAAGGCTCTCCCCCTGGGGGCCGCCAGTCGACATTGTTTGACTGACGGCACCCTGTGGAGGCCCTCCCTATGGGACCGCACACGTCGATGGGAGGCTATAGGCGGCAGTAGGCGGTCCCGAAGGTAACCCGGTCCTGTGCCATGGAGCGCTTTAAAGGTGATGACCAGTACCTTGAACTGCACCCGGAAGACCACCGGCAACCAGTGCAGGCTGCGCAGGAGCGGTGTTATATGGGAGCATCGCGGTGCCCCTTCTATTACCCGCGCAGCCGCATTTTGGACCAGTTGGAGCCTCCTGGTGCTCTTCAAGGGGAGCCCCATGTAGAGAGCATTGTAGTAGTCCAGGCAGGAAGTGACAAGGGCATGAGTGACCGTGCGAAGGGAATCCCGGTCGAGAAAGGGCGAATCAGGTGGACCTGATAAAAAGCTCCCCTGGCGATGGCTGTCAAATGTTCTAAGGACAGCCGATCGTCCAGAACATCTAAGTTACGAACTCTCCCCCAGGTTCAACATACCTAGAGAGGGGGAAAGTTTCCATAACCTCAAATCCATTGATTAACCAATATCTTAAACAGTGGTGAATTCAAATATTTTTTTTACTATCGGTTCTGTGGGAGTGACTTGGTGGGCGTGGTGTGGCTTGGTGGGCGTGGCTTGGTAGGCATGGCAGGGGAAGGGTACTGCAAAATCCCCATTCCCTTACCACTCCTGGGGAAAGGATATTGCAAATTCTCCACTCCCACCCCACTCTGGGACCAGCTAGAGGTGATATTTGGCGGTTCTCCAAACTACTCAAAATTTCTGCTGCCAGTTCTCCAGAACCTGTCAGAACCTGCTGGTTAACTACTGGTTCTGTGGGCGTGGCTTGATGAGCATGGTGTAGCTTGGTGGGTGTGGCTTGGTAGGCATGGCAGGGGAAGGATACTGAAAAATCTCCATTCCCACCCCACTCCAGGGGAAGGATACTGCAAAATCCTCATTCCCTCCCAATTCCTGGAGGAAGGATATTGCAAAATCTCCATTCCCACCCTACTCTGGGACCAGCCAGAGGTGGTATTTGCCGGTTCTCCGAACTGCTCAGAATTTCCGCTACCGGTTCTCTAGAACCTGTCAGAACCTGCTGGATTTCACCCCTGATTTCACCCCGATCTTAATGCAAATCAGGTCTAGATGACCATCACACTAAGCTGACTTGAGCTGAATTTGGGAGCCCTCCAGATTTCAGTGGCCTGGCTCCAGGGTTTGAGGCTTTGTATGTTTCCCACAAGGAACCTAAGGAAAAAAAGTCAAACCTTCTCTGGCTAATCTTAAAATCACCCTCTCTTTGTAAATGGATAGCATCCTATGAAGCTCAAAAGCCAATAAAAGCACAGTGAATTTGCAAATCTGCACACTTGGTAAGCATAGATTTGCAGGTTGGAGATGAGCCAATGCAACCTTAGCACAATGTCACTTAATAAAGCAAACTGCCTTGTAAAAGACATTTTCCATAATTCCTAGCAAATCACACATTCCACTGGGGCCTCTGAGAACCAGTTGTTTCTGCTACGAATGGCCACTTAATGAGCCTGAATCACTTCAATCTGGGAGAGGAGACTCCCAAGAGAAAGATGTACTTCAACATCTATCTCCCGTGGTCATTATAACGCCATTGACATTTTAGCTGCTTCTTGACCAAAACAAAAAACAAAATCCAACCCCCATTTGTTTCTTTAGTTTGCTAAAAGAGGAGAATTAATGTTCTTTGTCCATCACATCAAGAAAGTTAAAAGTTGGTGCTGATTAATTGGCTTCGTCTGACATGAAGGGGAGGTAAGGATATACAGGGAAAAAAATTAGATGGTTATTTTGAACCATGATTAATGAGATTTGGGGAACCTGCTGTAGTTATTATTGGCATCTCAGACACAGAAATTACTATCTCCTGCTTCTCATTTGATCTGCCAATATTAAGAACTCTGGAGCTTGTATATTGGTAGCTGAAAATCTCAGTACATATGTTAAGACAGACATGGCCAGCAAAGCTTCTGACTTAATGATATGAACCATGAAATTTCCTAATTTGATGCTAAGCCTGCAGATCTCTCGTTTCAGAGAATGACAGGTAGGAAAATGAACAGAACAATAGAACAGAACAGAATAGAACAGAACAGAACAGAATTCTTTATTGGCCACAAGGAATTTCTCTGGTGCATAAGCTCTCAGTGTACATACAAACAACAAAGTGATAGGTCATAGATCATAAATCATAGTTACCATAATTAATCATAAGATACAAAGAACAAGTGATAAATCATAAGATACCTATAAAGTGAAGGCAAAGGTTCCCCTTGCACATATGTGCAAATTGTTCCCAACTCTAGGGGGTGGTGCTCATCTCCGTTTCAAAGCTGAAGAGCCAGCGCTGTCCGAAGACGTCTCTGTGGTCATGTGGCCGGCATGACTAAATGCCAAAGGCACATGGAATGCTGTTACCTTCCCATCAAAGGTGGTCCCTATTTTTCTACTTGTGTTTTTTATGTGCTTTCGAACTGCTAGGTTGGCAGAAGCTAGGACAAATAACAAGAAATCACCCCGTTACGTGGCACTAGGGATTCAAACTGCTGAATTGCCGACCTTTCGATTGACAAGCTCAGCATCTTAGCCAGTGAGTCACCGCGTCCCAAGATACCTATAGGAGAAGGTAATAGGAAAGATGAGAAGATAAAAAAAGAAAAGAGAAGATAAGAAAGATGAGAAGGATCATAGCAATATAGCTACTGCATGGGTTTAGGTCTAAGCCAGTGCTGTGGGAATTAGGTGTTCAGCAGAGTGATGGCATATCTATGTGTCTAATTGTTTTGGCATTTAATGCCCTAATGCAGCATCCTGATGGGAGAAGTTTATGTCCAGGATGTGAGAACTGTAAGAGAGATTTTGATAGAGAAGGAAAGAGGGGAGAAGAAAGAAGGGAGACTGTTAGTGAATTGCTTGAAATGTTTCTCCTTGAAAAATGTTCTAGCATTGGAAAAAAATATTATTTCTGTCAATATTTTCCACCATTTGTTTTGCAAGGCCTCTGGTGGCTCAGACTGCTAAGACAGCCTGTTATTAACACAGCTGCTTGCAATTACTGCAGGTTCAAGTCCCACCAGGCTCAAGGTTGACTCAGCCTTCCATCCTTTATAAGGTAGGTAAAATGAGGACCCAGATTGTTGGGGGCAATAAGTTGACTTTGTATATAATATACAAATGGATGAAGACTATTGCTTAACATAGTCCTGAGTCTTCGGAGAAGGGCGGGATATAAATGCAAATTAAAAAAAAAAGTTATAAACTTTGCAACAGGAGGACCAGTAGGGGTTGGCCTACCAAGCCAGAGAGTTTTGTTTTGTTTTGTTTTGTTTTGTTTTTTACCAATTTTCACCTTATTGCTATCTTTAGGCGATAAAGAAAAATGCTGTGTCATTCAATCCATCTATCATCTGATTTAAATAAAGCACACAGCTTATTCTTTTTCTATGACAAACAACAGGAAGAAGGGAGAGCATTTTAGGAAGGGGCAGCTAGACTTTAACTGTAAGTGATTGTTTGTACCTGTCAGAAACACGTTATTGTTTATTGTATGAAATATGACAGCTGACAGAAATCCTGCATCTTGAGATTCAAATGACACATTTTTCCTTTCAAATGCTAAACCTATTAAATGAATCTATTTGTCATTATTTCCAGAAAGTCAATGCCAACTGGATTTGTTCCATAATCAATGAGACTGGGGTTTGGGACTTTTCTAGACCATGGCCTGTGACTAAAATTCATTCCTCATATATTATAATCTCTAAAGTAGACTGTTTTTACTTTTTGAATGTGACGGAAAAGGGGATGCAATCAGTCAATCAATCTCTATTGGAAATCTGATCCAGAATTTTTCAACCTTAACAACTTTAAGATGCGTAGACTTCAATTCCCAGAATTTTCCAGCTAGCAAATTATTCAAATTTTAATGCTAATTTTATTGATTCTATTGTACACCACCCAGAGCCCTTCTCTAGGCAGAGGAGTGGTTAAGAAATATGAAATATAAATAAATTTTAAAAATCAAGAGTGTGGACTCATATTATCCAATGCTGAAGTAACATTAATGTTCAACCTGATATTTCTGTTCCTTATCCTCCATATTCCCAAATCTCAACTTCATAAGTTACTTTCCTGGTTTCTTATTGTCTGCTTAAGATACCTGTAGTTTAATCAAACTCTCCCTTCCCCCAAATGTTTTGATGCTAATTAAATCAAACCATGGCATTTTTAAAAACATGCCAATATCCATAGGCACACTCACAAGGTGTTGTGGTCTGCCAGCAGCCTGCGGACATGGCAGCAAAGTCAGGAGGCTGGAGAGGATGATGGGCCAGTCCTGGAGTCAGGGGAAAGCCCAGACAAGGACTCTGAGTCAGAGGCAGAGATGGGGCCAAGGCCATCTGGGAGTGATGTGCGGACTCCGGAGCCTCCAGAGGTGGAGAACAGAGAGGCAGAGGAACAGGAGGAGCCTGTTCCTAGTGCGTGCATGAGAAGAGCTGCCAGAAGGCTAGAGCAGCTGAAGCAAAAAGGACAACTCAGGAGTAAGGCCAGAAGATGATTGGCCACTCCCATAAGGCTTAAAAGAGCAGCAACAAGCCATTGGGTTCTTTGTGGAAAAGCAATGTTGAATTCCATTGATTCTTGTTAGCATCTCTTGAACTTTGTGGGGTTTTTGCCAAGAAAAGCCTTTGGCAGGTTGCCAAAGACAACAAAGGTTGGTGATAAGCAGTGGTGGGATTCAAATAATTTAACAACCAGTTCACCAAACTGCTCAGAAAATTAACAACCGGTTCTCCCAAAGTGGTGCGAACTGGCTGAATCCCACCACTGGTGATAAGGCTGAAGGACTGTTTATGAAGAATTTGTTTTGGACTGTTTTAATAAAATAAGTTTGTTCAGGACTGAATTGTGTTTGGTAATCACAACTTGGACCTCAGTCACAACACAAGGGAAGAAGAAAACAATAATACACTACCCTTCCTGAATATCCTCACCAGCAGAGAAAAAGACAGGAACTTAGAAATGCAACTCGATTGAAAAACCCACATTAACCAAGTGCCACATTACCAAAGTAACAACCTATTCTCCTACAAAAGGAGCCGTGTAAGAGCATCATCCAGATGGATACAAATGCACTGCAGCGACCCAGAACAAGAGAAAAAGGAAGCTACCTATATATCATCCTCCAACAAGACGGATACACATACAACTTTATCAAAAAGTGCCTGGCCACTCCACTCACTACAAGCTATGAAAAGGATAACAGTGCCATATATCAAGAAATCTCAGAAACTGCCAAGAGACTTTTAAAATCACACTGTAACCACACGAACCAACTAAAGTCTTTCAAAACATTTTAAATAAACAGAAAGACTCAGTAACCTCCTCCTCAAAAAAACCCAGAAGTCATCTATGATATAAGTGCAAGACTGCAACAACCACTATGTAGCATACACAGACTAGCATCCATGAATACCAACTAGCTGTCAGAAGACATGAAAAAATTTCCTTAATTTTACAACACATGGACAGCTGAGTACTGTTTTGAAACTGTTAGCATCTTAGACTAAACCAAATCCAAAAATGCTAGGGAATTCCTTTAAGCTTAGCATTTAGACAAATCAGCCATCAACAGGCACATAGAGATAAATAGCAGTAGCAGATTTATATACCACTTCACAGTGCTTTACTGCCCTCTGTAAGTGGTTTACAGAGTCAGCATATTTCTCCCAACAATCTGTGTCATCATTTTACTGACCTCAGAAGGATGGAAGTCAACCTTAAGCTGGTCAGGATCAAATTCCTGGCTATGGGCAGAGGTAGCATACAATACTGTATTCCAACCACTGTACCCACCACGGTTCTAAAACCACATTTACACATCATTCAGAGCAGGGGTGAAATCTACTTACCTTCCTTACCGGCTCGGAAGTGCACACGCTACGCTCGTGCACTCCTGACACTTGTTCACGCGCATCACATGTATGTGCAGACCTTCTGCGCATGCGCAAAACCGTAAAAAACACACTACTTTCTGGTTAAAATCAGGAAGTAATGACACTTGGGCTGGTGGGCAGAGCTTTGCTCCGCCATCACTACCGGATCTCCGAACTACCGGCCACAATCACTATCAGAGCGCGTGATCCGGTCCGATCCAGGAGCATTTCACCCTTGGTTTAGAGGAGATAATTAAATGCTAAGAAGGAAATGAAAAGACCAGAACAACTCACCTGCAATCAACACCCAGATAAGCAGAATTTAATACCAGGATGAATATAAGACAAACAATCAAGTGGAAAACAATTTCCTAATAAAAGGACTACCAAGGAAGAAGTCCAGCCACACCAACACTGGTGCGGCAAGCTAGAAACAGGGAGCAAATCACATACTTACTCACACTGATGATATTATCTAGTTGTTTAATGAAGCATTTGCAAACAAACATGCAAGCTCAGAGAGTACTAAGAACTCCACATAATGTATACAAATCATGCCTCGCGGGTGACCGAAGGGATTTGCTGAATCTTCAATTTCAACTTTGTCGCCGCACACCTCTATATGCCACTGATGCTAGATTTTAGTCTTCTCCTGTATTTGTGATTCATTCACCATAATGGCGATCCTATCACTCTTCATTGGACTGCTACCTTTCCAAAACCCTTGGTGCTACTTTGGAAATTAAAAGCTTAAGTTGTAAGCCCGAAATACTTACTAATGAATTTGGCATCCTAAATCAATAAGCCTCAATCATAGGGTAAAAGTGTGGAAAATTCTCTTCATCGCCAACACATAGTTGCCAGTTATCATCATTGCAGCTGTCAGAAAGCAGCCCCAGAAGATAATAGATCACTTGTCAGACAGAAACTCCCATTCGCCTCACCAGGTTCCCATTTTTCCCCATTATGTGAACTATCGTTTTTCTAGTATGTCTCCAAGTTGCATTCGGCCTCTGATTTATTCTCTGTTCATTTCGTAAAAATGATTATGTGTCTCTTACCTGTGATTTATAACCATAAATCATCTTTGCCCCTGAAAACAGTTGCACGGTATCTACTTCTCTCAACATTTATAAATCTGAAATGTTATTGTGCCTCTTGGCAGGTGAAGAACAAGTTGCCAGACCTGTGCTGAGAATGCATTCAAACTCTGCTTAGGGAAAGAGTGAAGGCACTTGGCCTCCCTTTGGATACCTGGTTCTTTGCAAAAGAGGAGGTTAATGGAATTCATTGATGGAAGACCTTTTGAAAAGGAAATGCCAATCAGGATGTGCTAGATCTGAGTTTTCTAAATTTAGCATTGGGTGAGCATAGATGGATTACCCTCTTAGCTGCATAGTTAACATTTAGTTATTACACATGGCTAAGGGTCTTATGGTGACTTAGTGTGTGCCAAATCTGGTGAGCTATATTTCTATGGGCGATTCTTTGCTTGGTTCTTCAGGCAGAAGAAGAGACTATTTCTCTTGAAGTGGGGGCCTTTGGTGCTCTTTGAACTTGGTTTTCTTGCAGGCATTTCCTTTGTGATTAGGTAACATCATTGGTGCTAGAAGGGAATGAGGTTTGTTCGCTGATAAAGTTCTTCAGATGTAGCAGATCATGAAAAGGACCATGAAAATTTGGGGGCAAAATAATTTTGTTAGTCTTTTAAACGCAAACTGCCCAAGGAGCTGCTAATACAGTTCTACAGAGGAATTATTAAGTCTGTCATCTGCACCTCTATAACTGTCTGGTTTGATTCCCAACAAGGCAGACACAGACTTCAGAGGATTATTAGAACTGCAGAAAAAAAAAATATTACCAACCTGCCTTCCTTGAGGACCTGTATACTGCACGAGTCAAAAAGAGGGATGTTAAAATATTTACAGACCCCTCACATCCTGGACTTAAATTATTTCAACTCCTACACTCAAAACGACGCTGCAGAGCACTGCACACCAGAACAACTAGACACAAGAACAATTTTTTCCCGAATGACATCACTCTGCTAAACAAATAACTCCCTCAAATTGATCAAACTATTCACTAAGGCTGCATTACGATTAGTAATCTCATCGTTCCTATCACCCATCTCCTCCCACTTATGACTGCATGACTGTAACTTTGTTGCTTGTATCCTTATGATTTATATTGATAGTGATTGTTTCCTCCTATGATTTGATTGCTTACTTGGACCCTATGACTATCATTAAGTGTTGTACTTTATGATTCTTGATGAAGGTATATTTTCTTTTTATGTACACTGAGAGCATAGCCAAAGACAAATTCCTTGTGTCCAATCACACTTGGCCAATAAAGAATTCTATTCTGTTCTGTTCTGTTCTGTTCTGTTCTGTTCTGTTCTATTCTAGAAGGTGGTGGTGGTCTACCCCAGTACTGATCATGTGGCAGAATCCTTCCTTAATCTACCTGTATAACTTAATATCACCAAGAAACAAGTAGAAGCCAACTACAATGCCACAGGATCTTCCCTAAATGTGAAACAACTTGCACAGAAATTTCATTCATGCAAATTCTGTCTTAAGGGATCCAAAATTAGGAAGGATTGCAAAACTACAGAAAGAGGTTAGAAATTTCCACAAGGCTGCTACTTTAGCTTACTTTGCACAAATCTATCCAGTGTCACAATAACATCAAGGGACAAGGGCAAGAATTTGGAGTTTTGTAAAGGAGAAATTGAAACACAATCACTTGGTATTTAGGTTGCCCGCTTATGTTTAAGAGATGTTTTAGAACATCTGGAGAATTAGAAAGTAAGATCAAATTAAAATCCTGGTGGTATATGAGAAGAATTAAATAATAAAAAGGATGAAATACATACATTTATAGGATTGACTGGCATCAGTTGAGTAGTTACATTTCAGGGAAAAAGTTTGGAGCAGTGGTGAAATCTGAACTGGTTTACTACCGTTTTGCTGACTGTGCATGCACCGCATGCACAGTGTGCACCATGCACCAAATGTGAGGTGTGCATGCACACAGTGCACGCCAAAAAGAGGCATGGGGTAAGTAGAACAGCGCGCGGGGGGGGATTGATCAGCTATGGCGCACAATCTTTTTTTTTTTTACTTTTAACAACATTTTTTTACAACCTATTCGGCTGAAGAGGTTGTAAAAAAGTGCTTTTAAAAGTAAAAAAAAACCTCTGATGATTACGCGGTTCGTCTGGGCATGGGTGGGAGGGTGGAGGGATTTTTGCTACTGGTTTTCTGAACCAGTGGTCACCAACTGGTGGTCCGTGGACCATGGTGGTCCGCAAGAAAATTTTGGTGGTCCACAGAAAAGTTATTTGCATTTTTTATATTGCATTAAATCAGGGGTCCTCAAACTATGGCCCCTAGGACAGATACGTGCAATGAACGTTTGTGTTGCTGCAGAGAGTCTCACCCTTTGGGGTCTTTTTGTGTGGGTCAGAGGGGGGGAGAAATTCTGACTTGGTCTGCTTCAGCCTCCTGGTGCAGGGCTTTGGGCGAAGGCTAAAGGGAAGTGCCACTGGTGGTGAAGAGCTGGAAGACCTTGTTCCAGTGGGACTGCATCATGGCCTGGAACTGGCTGATCATCTCAGCCCACTGAGCCTCCAGGCACCTGTATTTGGCTTTGCACTCCTGCAGGTCTTTCCTCTGCTTGGAAAGTCTATGCTCCTAGTCCTCAGTGAGGTGTTTCTACTGAGCCTCCTTCTCGGTCAGATCCAAATTGAACTGAGCCAGCTGTTTTGCCAACTCTTTCTCTTAGCTCCAACTCCTGCTTCCTGTTGGGACCCTAAGGAACCCAGGTGGGGAGGGGAGGGGCAAATAGAGGCTAACAAGGCACCCCTTGTCATGAGTGACATTAAATTGGCCACGCCCACCCAGCCGGTCATTAGGCAGATCCTATTAGTGGTCCATGGGATTTAAAATTATGGATTTAGTGGTCCCTGAGGTCCGAAAGTTTGATGACTCCTGCTCTGAACCACCCACCGCCATCGCTACCGGATCAGCCTATCCGGTCCGAACCAGGAGCATTTCACCCCTGGTTTGAAGCTATTCTGTAGCGAAAGGAGGTACTTGTATCAATCATATGATTTGATAATATACAAAAACAAAAACCATTTCATGTCAAACATCAGCATTTGAGATTTTATATGCTTCATTTTAATCAAGTACCCTATGACATGGTTCATTTCAGGTTCCTTATTTGTGTGCTGAAAATGTATGTTCAAGGTTTTTTTTCTACCTTCTCAGTTCAGCTTTGAGTGCTAAAACCAAATAAAAAAAATAGGCATCTTGAACCAGCAGGTAATATTGCTCAGTCTTGTCACATTAATTCTGCTATTGAGATGCTTTCGCTGACATCCTTCCATAATCAGGTCCCAATGTCTCAGTCCCCCCTGCCACGGTCTTAGGTTTATTCTGTCTTCTTTCAGCATCAGTGTACAATTTGATAGTCTGCATGCAAAAAGGCATTATATATCAGGAGTGAAATCCAGCAAGTTCTGACAGGTTCTGGAGAACTAGTAGTAGAAATATACAAAAATATACAAATAGAATGAGACTATTGCCTTATACACTGTAAGCCGCCCTGAGTCTTCGGAGAAGGGCGGGGTATAAATGTAAACAAAAAAAAAATGTTGAGCAGTTTGGAAGCAAATACCACCTATGGCTGGTCCCAGAGTGAGGTGGGAATGGAGATTTTGCAATAGCCTTACCCAAGGAGTGGGGAGGGAATGGGGATTTTGCAGTAGCCTTCCCCTGCCATGCCCACTAAGCCACGCCCACCAAGCCACACTACGCCCACCAAGCCATGCCCACAGAACCGGTAGTAAAAAATATTGAATTTCACCACTGTTATATATTATAATAATAGCAACAAAATTAAATTATGAAGTTTTTAGAGAACAAATTATATGCTTAAAAGAAAAAAACCATAAACTATCCGGTTTAAAAATAATTAAAATACGATAAAAGAAAGACTGGTACAAAGAAGTAAACCAAATGAAGAAAACCAGAAACCAGAAAACTGGGGTGGGGGGGAAATAGACATAGGAAACAAAACCATAAAAAACTACAGTCCCTTCTCTCAAAGAAAGCAAATATGAAATTATTCAACTTTCAAACTATGAAACTATTCAGTTTCTAACTCTTAACATTATATTAATGGTAATTATTTGACAAAGTGCTATCAGATAAGGAAGATGGGCCTCCCACATCTGTTCCTCAGATTCCCCAGTGTTGAACCCATTGCTTCTGTCACTAACTCCATTCCCCTTGCCTTTGGATGTCCTCTTCTTCTTTTTCTTTCTATCTTTCCTAGCATTTGGGGCTCCTCCAGAGAATAGGTTTATGCATAATGGCAATTTGACCTGGTCATTTGTTTCTCAGGTGAGAACTCCAGATTGATTTATTCAATGATACGTTTGATTATTTTCTTGGGTATCCATAGTATTCTCAGAAATCTTATCCAACATCGAAGTGTCAATACTTGTCCTTTCCTGCTTCTTCAAAGTCCAACTTTCACTTCCATAGAATATTCCAGGGAATACCATGGCTTGCACAATTCTGATTTTTTTTTTAATGTGTAGACACATCACAGCATCTGAATATCTTTTCTAAGTCCTTCATGGACACTCTACCAAATAGTACTCTGGACTGCTACTTCCTTTACCATTGATTATCAATTCTAAAAGGCATACATTATCCTCCTCTTTGATATATTTCCACTGTCAATTCTAAGGCTGCCTAGGCCTGATATCATATGTTTGGTCTTCTATATATTTAATTGTGATCCCACTTTTTTTTCATTGTGGCCTTTGACTTTCATGACTAGAGCTTGTAATGTCACTGCAAGTAGATCTTTACCAATATATATATATATATATATATATATATATATATATATATATATATATGTGTGTGTGTGTGTGTGTGTGTGTGTGTGTGTGTGTGTGTGTGTGTGTGTGTTTTCTGAGGTTTCACGGTGTTTGTATGTAGGTCTTTGGTTGCTCGGGTTTTCTCCCGTGTAAAATTGGAAATGTCTTGGCAGCGTTCGAAGTCTCATTCGTCATCTTCAGGCTTCAGCTTTGTGCAGCAATGTGTGATCTCAGCTGTTTCTTCCTTCCTTCCTAAAGGAAGAAACAGCTGCGATCACACATTGCTCCCAGAAGCACGAAGCTAAAGCCTGAAGATGACGAATGAGACTTCGTCAAACGCCAAGACATTTCCAATTTTACACGGAGAAAACCCAAGCAACTAAAGACCTATATATATATATATATATATATATATATATATATATATATATATATATATATATATATATATATATATATAAACTTTTGATGTGTACAAAAGTGTACATTATGAAAGAATCTATCTATCTATCTATCTATCTATCATCTATCATCTATCTATCAATCTACCATCTATCTATCTATCTATCTATCTATCTATCTATCTATCTATCTATCTATCTAATTCAAAAACCTCCCATCTCCCTCAATTCCTACTGTCAAGAAAAAACTGAGCAAAGTTAAATGGTGCCAAATGATCATTTCCCAGTTTCAGGAGCTACTATATGTTACTTACTAGGGAATAATTTTCACTTCTGGAGATGATAACTTGGCCATACACCCTCCCCCCAAAAAAAACCCACAACAACAATAACTGGTCACTGATGGCTTCATTGCTGAAAGAGGAATGAACCTATAGGAGTGGAAAATGGAACATGAGAAGCAGAAGCCAGAAAAACTAGAAATTGTTAAAGCAGGAATGAAACATACAGAATTGTTTTAGGAAGAAGTGTATTTAGCTGAGTAATGTGTCCACTTTAAAACAGTAGACACTTATTAAGATCACACAATGTGATACTCAAAAGGCAGCTAATAGCTTAATATGCGCTTGACCAGAACTGAATAAACAACAGGATATATATAAAAATGAATTAATATTCTCTAGACATCATAGTTTCACCTGCATATGTACCTATTAAATATCCAACTATAGCACACACTGAGGAATTTGTTGGCAAATAACGAGAGGTGATAAATGAAACATCCAAAAAGAGTGTAATACTGGTACTAATAATGTGTGATTAGTCAACAAATCAAGGAAAATTACAAGAAAAGAATGAGAAGCATTATTAAGAAGATGAGAAAAAAAATCCCAAGGAAATGTGCAGATAGAGTAGGAATGCTCAAAGGTAATCACTGAAGAGATATATGAATTAAGAAGAAAATATAAAAGCAATAAGGAAATGGTTTAAAAAGAGGATTATAGAATGACAGATCCATAAAGAATTATATTCAGGAATCAATTTCATTAAAAAGGGATGTGTGAGAAGTCATAAACCTGCAGTCAAATTGAAAAGCAACAGGCACAAATGGAACATCCACTGAATTGGTAAGAATAGGTAGTTAAAGTGCTAACCATTCTGCATCAAAAATGTGAAACAAAACTGTCTGGTTTAAAGGTTGGAAAAAATTGGTTTCTAGTTTATCTTAATTCCTCTCATAAACAAAGCTTTATTTAAGAACTTTCAAAGAATACATTCACAAATGAAAAAAAAAAGAAAGTTAAAAAAAAAGGCAGAGAGCATGAGATCAGAAAGCTATCATAAAATGAATAATGGGGAGGACAAGAGCATTTAAGAAAAAAATATTTATTTTGTGGGGTCCTTGGTGCTTTCTAAGCTTGGCTGTTTTCTTGCAAATGTTTCATTTCCCAGCTAAATAACAACTAGTTAACATCTAACATCAGCATCAGCGGCATTGATGTTACTTAGGCGGGTAATGTCTTCAAGAAAGCAACCAAGTTCAGAGACCACCAAGGATCTCACAGCTCAATCCCCAGCTACAAATATTCTCTTCTAAAGATTTATTTTATTAACCAAAGCAAGCCGTTTGTGTAGATCATGTCAAAATGTGAAATATAGGCTAATTTAATACATCTAAATTATACTTTCTGACAAAACTTTATAAAGAAAAAGAAGCTATGCAAAGACTAAGTTAAAAAGATGGTTCAAATAGAGAAGTGAGTGATACAAAGCTGAATACTGTTTCTCTACCTGTCTAGCTTTTGTTTGATTGATTATGTGCCTTTGAGTTGGCATAAACTCAATCTCATACACTTTCTCCAGGATGATCTGTTCCCAACCTATCAGTTCAAAGGCTGGTTGTTGTACTTCTTGTTGTCAGTTTTGTCTTTTTTGTAGAGCCCCATTTTATCCTACCTTAAAATTAGCAGTAAAAATATTGAAATGGTGAATATGTTTTGCCTAATAGGATCAACCACTGCTACTACTACTACTACTAATAAAACAGCAGCCAAGAAATATACAGCCAATGAGCACTTACTAACATAGCAATGATAGCTATTCAGTTTCCACGATTAGTCTATATTAAAAGAAGTAATGTCATGCAAGAAATGCTTTTCTCTGTGATACTGTATGGATGCAAAAGTTGGAGCTTGAAGAAGCAGGATGGAAAAAATAATGATGTTTTTGAATTTTGGCTAGGGCTCAGTCAGTGCCTTTCCCAGGATGTGGGTGCCTTGGAATTGAACTGGATATTTGCCAGTTAAATGCTTGTAAATCAAACTAGCATGTGAAATTGATATTGGCCACTTTTGCTTATCCAATTATTGTACTTCTCTAATTATTGCCTAACATTACTGGGTACCAGAAAATCAAATGGACATCTCCAGAGATACCTGATAATAGAAGGAGTGATATATAGTCACACAAGGCATCAATGAATGGGTCTGTTTCCAAACAGTCCAGAGTCCAAGATGTGTACAAGGAGGGTAGAGGGTAACTTAGAAATAAGATGTTCTTTAAAAAAAATGTTCTTGGAAATAAGAACATCAAATATTTTGTGGCTGGAAACGATCTAAAAATTGACCCACACTCTGTCAAGGACCTAGGACTACTCATTTCAAAAGATCTAAGTCCCAGAGCTCACTGTAACATCATTGCAAAAAAGGCTTTAAGAGTTGTAAATCTTATTTTATGAAGTTTTCTCTCTGGTAATGCTATACTCCAAACTAGGGCATATAAAACCTTTGCAAGACCTATACTTGTATACTGCTCACCTGCCTGGAACCCTCACTGTATTTCAGACATCATTACATTACAGAGGGTCCAGAGATATTATACTAGAAGAGTAGTCAAATCTTCTGCTCGAAATAAAATTCCCTATACCACCAGGCTTGAAATTTTAGGTCTAGATAGCCTCAAACTACATTGTATCCATTCCGTCCTAGGCTTAGTTCATAAGATTATTTACCAAAGCGTTCTACCTGTAAATGAGTACTTTAATTTCAACCATAATAACGCAAGGGCTATAGATAGATTTAAACTCAATGTAATTCGCTCTAATCTTAATTGTAGGAAATATGACTTCTGCAATAGAGTAGTAAATATCTGGAACATTCTACCTGATCCTTTGTTAGTCTCTCTAATCCCCGTACCTTTTACCTTAAACTGTCTACCATGGACCTTTCATCATGGTTCTTAAGAGATCCCTAAGGGGGTGTGCATAAGTGCACCAGCGTGCCTACCATCCCTGTCCTACTGTTCCCAATTATATATAATCATTCTATGTGTTTATGGCTATGTTTTGCCTATTTATATCCTTTTTTTGTGTGTGCCAAAAAATTTTCATGTGTCCATGTCTGTGTCTATTCTGTTACTTGTTTCCTTGTTCTGGTTGACAAACCAACCAACCAACAAAGAAATCAAATCAAAGAAAGCAAGAGATCTGCAAGTGACAACCAGCTTGTCTGCCACCATGGATGCTTGGCAGCTATAAATTTTGACAGCACAGACTGACTCCCTGACTACCGCAAGGTCAGAAGATAATAAATTGGAGACAAGCAGATGTTTAGTTGTCATTTTTCTTAGATGCCTATTTGCTTCTGTCCTTGTTTCCAAGCACTTACATAAGGGGGGAAATTAAAAACTACCTCTCCCACGTTCATGGCATGCAGCGGACTCTCTTTCCACACTCTCAGTTCTAGTCCATCAAATGACTATTGATTCCCCCCCCACACACACACAACCTGTTCTGTATGTTCACAGCAGCCCTGTGTGGTCATTTCTTGAAAATCCCAGAAGGCTTAAAAGGAAGAGGAAGAAGAGGTTGAAGGGAACTTCATTTTTTTTAGGAGAAGAGGAATATTTGCTATTTTTCAGTCTTTTCACTCTTTCTTTTCAGCTCCATGACTAAAAATATTTTTTTTTCTCAAATTGGCTTCAGTGCTTAATACTGGAGAGGACTAGGAGGGAAATATCAGCTGTTTGAGGTAGACCAGGTTATAATAGAATAGAATAGAATAGAATAGAATAGAATAGAATAGAATAGAATAGAATAGAATTTTTTTGTTGGCCAAGTGTGATTGGACACACAAGGAATTTGTCTTGGTGCATATGCTCTCAGTGTACATAAAAGAAAAGATACCTACATCAAGGGACAACATTTACAACACAAATGATGGTCAATATATCAATATAAATCATAAGGAACAAAGTTATAGTCATACAGTCATAAGTGGAAAGAGATTGGTGATGGGAACGATGAGAAGATTAATAGTAGTGCAGATTTAGTAAATAGTTTGACAGTGTTGAGGGAATTATTTGTTTAGCAGAGTGATGGGCTTCGGGAAAAAACTGTTCTTGTGTCTAGTTGTTCTGGTATGCAGTGCTCTATAGCGTCGTTTTGAGGGTAGGAGTTGAAACAGTTTATGTCCAGGATGTGAGGGATCTGTAAATATTTTCACGGCCCTCTTCTTGATTCGTGCAGTATACAGGTCCTCAATGGAAGGCAGGTTGGTAGCAATTATTTTTTCTGCAGTTCTAATTATCCTCTGAAGTCTGTGTCTTTCTTGTTGGGTTGCAGAACTGAACCAGACAGTTATAGAGGAAATGAACACCACAAGAAACATTAGAAATCTACTTTCTTGATATTCAGGGGGTCCTGGGAAGGTCTGTTGTAACCCTGGATGATCGTTAAGCAAGCGGACATAAGTTAAGGATTATCTGTAGGCTATAATAACAGCATCCCCGTGGAGTTTCTCTTTCCTTCTCTCTTATGTTCAAGATAGTCAAGGCAGGTGAATCTTGAGTTTGTTTCTCACACGTTCCTGTTTTCCTCGACTGACATCATATTTTACTAAGAGTTGTTATGTAGGCCATCTCTTCTCCTTTACAAGAAGAGATCATTCCCTCTGTTATCATCTTGTTTGGATAACATAGTGAGTCAATGAAGATCTATGGGGTAGAGTTTATTTATCTACTGTATTTGTTTGTTTCTTTGTTTACTTACTTACCTTATTTTTCAGAGTGTAAGATGCTCCGAAGTATAAGACGCTCCTAGCTTTGGGGGGAAAACAAGAGGAAAAAAAAATCTGCCTCTGCCTCCCAGCAGTTTGCCTCCTTGCAGCGAACAGCAAACAGCCTGTTTCAGTTTCAGCTTCAGCACAGCCTGATTAGCACAAGCAGCTGATTGTCGGTTGGATTGGCCTCCCAACAATCATCTGTTTCAGGCTGCAGGGTTTTCCATAGCCTATTGCCACCACTGCATGCCCCATTTTTGGCCTCTGTATCCCGTTTTTAGTCTCCGCGTGCCCCGTTTTCCACCCATTTCAACCCCCACTGCCTGGAGTGGATGGAAAATTGGGTGTGTGGATGCTGAAAATGGGATGAGGAGGACGAAAATGGGGCACATGGAGGCGGCAATAGGCTATGGTGATCCCTGCAGCCTGAAACAGCTGATCGCCGGAAGACCAATCCAACTGATAATCAGCTGCTTGTGCTAATCAGGCTGTGCTGAAGCTGAAACTGAAACAGGCTGTTTGCTGCAAGGAAGCAAATTGCTGGGATGCAGAGGCCAAAGGGTAGGGGCCGGTGGGTGGGTGGGGCTACATTTGGTGTATAATACGCACCCTAATTTTCAGCCTCTTTTAGGGGGGAAAGTACGCCTTATACTACAAAAAATACCGTACTTACATAACCACTATTCTCATCAAGGTTACTCTAGACAGCATGAAGAGATTAAAACCAAAGATACAACAATACAATTTATAAAACAATATAGAAGGCAAAGGGTACCCTAGTCCCAGGATAGAAAAAGGAATTCTACTTCATCACTAATACAGCAGTTAAACAACCAATTCATAGGAGTTTCTCAATCTCCCAGCCCGAATACCATCAGGAATACCCAGATCTCTGAAGCCTTTTGTGAAAGGCAATTCAGAACTCCAGAGAAAAGCTGTTCCACAGGCCAAGTGCAGCATCAAGAAGGCAGAGATACGACAAATTAGGATGTGCTGAAAGGGTTATAGAGAATTCCCTCTTGTATAATGTTACAGCAATCTACCTCTGGTAAGCCATTGGTGAGGGATTCAGGGCAGATATATGGAAATATTTATCTGCCCAATTAAGGCCTTTCTCATGGGAAGAGGGCTGGGAAGGAGGCAAGTGACCCAATTCTAATACATGGAGTAAACCCCATTCAAAACAAATATTTGGGGATTCCTGAAAATCATCAGTTGATCAATGTGGCATTCAGGGCAGAAAAAATGCATTTAGAGCCAGTTTGGTCTTGTGGCTAAAATATCAGATTAGAAACCAGGAGACTGTGAGTTCCAGTGCTGCCTTAGGCATAAAAGCTAGCTGGATGACTTTCGGCCAGTCACCCTCTCTCAGGCCAACTTACCTCACAGGATTGTTATTGAGGGGAAAACACGAAGAGGAAAGAGTATTAGGTATGCTTGCTTTCTTGAATTGTTTATAAAAATAATAAGATCGGGATAAAAAAAATCTAAAATAAATAATATGATTCTAAGGATCACTTTAGTAGTTTGGGATTTCTACCCTTCCTGATTTACTGATGCATAAACTTCATTGTAGAAACAATAGTGAAGAGAAAATAATTAAATGAGTGTTGGATACAGATAGGTTAGGGGAAGGGAACTCAAATGAGATTTTCCTGGAAAATAAAAGTTTGGAAAAGCCTTACATCTAAAAGATAGCAAAGTACTGAATTTCCTTTGGTAAGTTGTAAGAAGAGCCACCAATTAGGGCAGCTTTAAAAAGGAATTTGACAAAGACATGAAAGCTAAAACTGTCAAAAACTAATTATATGCCTTTGAATACCATTTTCTAGAATAGAGGAGTAGGAACATGTTATGGTCCACATGCTAGTAGATCCTGTTGATTGATCGATGTTGAGTCATAGTGACCACATACTTTAGATTGATTTTGTCCAAAACAATCTGTCCCATGCCTGGTCTTCCATTAATTTTCCATTAATGCACCCATCACTGCTATTATTGAGTCTGTCTGCACTGTTGGTCATCCCCTGCTACTCTTTCTTTTCACCTTTCCTAACATCATAGACTCCTCCAAGGCAAAAATTTTTTGCCTAACATGTCTAAAGGATGTTTTTTTGTGCCTGGTCATTTGTGCTTAAAGCGAGATGTATGGATTGATTTGTCTGATGATCCTCTTTTGACTTTCTTGGTTGGCTCTGCATAGTATTCTCGGTAATCTGATTGATTGATCTATCAATTTATTTTGATTTGTAGAGGCTACCCAACTCCCAAATGACAAAAGATCAAATATATAATTAAAACATAGATAACAGAAACCTACCACAACAAAACATAACTGCCTGAGACTACTGATAGGACAATACTGGAAGAAAAAAGAGTTACCTGCAATAGAAGAATGGATATTGAAAGTTGCTAATTTGGCTGAGATGGCTAAAATCTCAGCCTTTTTTTTTAAATTTTATTTCCATTTATATCCCACCCTTCTCCGAAGACTCAGGGCGGCTTACATTGTGTAAGGCAATAGTCTCATTCTATTTGTATATTTACAAAGTCAACTTATTGCCCCCCCAAACAATCTGGGTCCTCATTTTACCTACCTTATAAAGGATGGAAGGCTGAGTCAACCTTGGGCTGGTGGGGCTTGAACCTGCAGTAATTGCAGGCTGCTGTGTTCTAATAACAGGCTTCTTACAGCCTGAGCCACCATGGTCCATATATATATATATATATATATATATATATATATATATATATATATATATATATATATATATATATATATATATATATATATATATATATATATATATATATATATATATAGACACTATACAAGAAAATATCTAACTGAATGGAAAATGGATTGAATATATGCAAAATAGATATCAGATTAAGAGATATCAGATTGCCTTTGAATGATTTGGATGTATTTCTCTCTGATTTGTATGGGGGAAGTTAGGATTTGAGAAGAAGGGGAGGATTATAATTTGTGTTAGGGAAAATTTAGCAAATGATTGTTTTTTCTTTTGAACTATACCTTGTGTTTGTTCTGGGAAGTTGGGGGGAGGGGAGGGAGGAGGGTGGTTTTGGAGGAAGGGGGGAGGGGAGAGAGTGGGGGGGAGGGGGAAAAATGGGGGTGAAAATTTTTGTAAAAACTTTTTCAATTAAAAAAAAAAAACATAACTGCCCGGAGAAGACAACACCAAGATATATCATTCTTTTTAACCCAGCTTCTTCAGAGTCTAACTTTCACTTACATAGAGTGTCACACAGAGTTCCATAGAATGTCGCATTGTTTGTATGTTTCTGATCTTTGGAAGTATAGACACATCAGAGCACTGAATATCTTTTCCAAAGCTTTCATTGCTAGTCTCCCAAATGCTAGTCTGCAGCATGTTTTTGACTGCTCCTTGATCCGATTATAAAATAACTACATCGCTGGTGTCTCCTGGTGTCACTTGACAAGACTTTTCTTACAGTCTTATATTTCAATTGTCAATGTTAAGTTCACTGTAAAGCCTATCTGTAAATATTCCACATCCTAAAAAGAAATCCAGGTTTATTGGGGATGTACACAGGGGTGAGAATCAGCTGGACAGGTTCGGCAAACTGGATGCTAATTTTAGTTCTGGTTCACCAAACTGGTAATTGCAAGGACTGGCTGGCTCTCTGTATGGTTACAGTAGTGATTAGATATTGAGTCCTCCAAAGCATTTAAAAGTTCTTTTCCATTATCACCTCCAGTATATGGTTTGCTTCAGTGGTGGGTTTCAAATTTTTTTACTACCGATTCTGTGGGTTTGGCTTGGTGAGTGTGACATGGCTCGGTGGACGTGGCTTGATAGGTGTGGCAGGGGAAGGATACTGTAAAATCTCCATTCCCACTGCACTCCAGGGGAAGGTTACTTCAAAATCCCCATTTACTCCCAATCAGCTGGGACTCAGGAGGCAGAGAATAGATGGCGTGGGGCCAGTCAGAATTTTACTATCGGTTCTCCGAACTACTCAAAATTTCCGCTACTGGTTCTCCAGAACTGGTCAGAACCTGCTGAAACCCACCTCTGGTCTGCTTGCTATTTTTCCTCTATAACAAAGTGAAGAAAAATCAGTTTTTGACTTTAGGAATCAGTTACGTCCTTCATTTCTGCCACTTTTTTGAAGAAAGCAAATTTATCCTGTCTCTTTTACATCTTGAAAGTCCCCTCAACTTCCTGGTTGTAGATTTCAACCTACTTTTCCATCACGAAAAGTAAATGCATCCCTTCAGTCTGCCTGTGATTCTGTAAAAAGGGCAGGAATTGCATCATAGAAAAACAAAACTGTGAATGGGGACAGTTACATTTCTGCTCAAGACGGAATAATTTCTCTACAAAGAAATCTGCATGCCAGGTAGAACTTGTTCAGAACATCAATTTCTGCATACGAATTAAATACTAGTGTGGATTATAAATTATCTCAGTGCGTTCAGCAGAAATGGTGGAGTCAAAAGCAAATATATTCTGTAAAACCATTTCCCATTTCCTTACACACACATATACACACACACTCAAAAATCTCCATCCCTTGGTTTGCAAATCCATCTTCTGAAGTATCAATTGTTCAAAAATTAGCAATTTCTAACATGATTATTAGAGAGTTTCAGTAAAATACTCTTATCTAATACAGCCACCCTTAAACTGGAAAGGTTGGACATTCTGGGAGATATTAATAAGCCTTAGTCAGACAACATTCAGAATACTGCATTTAATTTTTAGTCATCATATTATAAAAAAAAGATATTGATATTTTGGGAAAGAATGCAGAAAAGAGCAACAAAGATGATTAGGTGCTGGAGGCTAAACATATGAAGAAGTGTTGCAAGGATTGGGTATGACTATTCTAGGGAAAAGAAGGACTAGGAGTGACATGATAGCAGTCTTCCAATATTTGAGGGACTGCCACATTTTCCAAAGCATCTGAAGACAAGAAACAATGGATGGAAATTAATCAAGAAGAGAAGCAATCTAGAACTAAGGAGAAATTTCCTAACAGTGAGAACAATTAACCAGTGGAATGGCTTGCCTTCAGAAGTTGTAAATTCTCCAACACTGGAAGTTTTTAAAGAAGAGACGGGTATGGTACAGGGTCTCCTGCCGAAGCAGGGAGTTGAACTAGAAGACTTCCAAGGTCACAACTATGTTATTCTGTTATATACCCAATGTACCTGAAAAATACAATGTTGGGGAAGACTGCCACAAATAGTGCTTTTTTCAGAAATCCGGTTTTATCCTATGGTAAAGAAACTTTTGGTAAAGAATTTTTTTTAAAAAAAAATCATGTATACTTTTTTAAACTGTGTGGGAGTGAGATTCCAAATACTGACCAATTGCTCTTGTGTGAATGAATTGTATTCAACACATGCTTGGAACTTTAAGATTGGTTCATGCAATGCTAATCATGAGACTAAAACTTGACCTTTCTCAAATTAAACCTTTCAGGCATGACAGCCTCAGAGTGTCTAGGATAGTATATGTTTGACTGGGTTGACCACTCCAAATTCCAAGGAGAGCTCACATGATTGGTAGAACCAGGTGTACAGTTTAAAGAGTTCTTAGGCACTGGGATCTCTAAGTTAGACATTACAGTGTCTCAGGTGGACTAAACATCTGCTCTATTTAATTGTGCTACCTTTTCCTTGTGTTGTAGAGTAGCATACTATACTCCATGATTCAGCTTCTAAACACTGTAGTGTATGACTGTACACACTGTGTAGATGAAGAGTCTATGGAGATTCTCAGTCATCCAGGTCATTATTTGTCCCAAAGGTGCTTTTTCAACAGGCAACTGGAGTTTCTTTATTTTGCTTGAAGGCCCTTCACTCGTCATCCACTTCACTTCAGTCAGAACTGAAGAAGCTTCTTGGATCAGAAGTGAAGGGTCTTTAAGCAAAACAAAAAAAGTCCAGTTACATTTTGGAAAAGCACATTTGGGACATACTGTAGACCAAGAGGTTGATTTCTGTGAGTCAATGCAGATTTATGAACCACCAGCACAGTTTGCTTTGAAACTAGAAATTTGAAAAAACTCCAACTAGAATTCATATGAGAAAGCTCTCCCCACCCAAACCTTATGTTCTACTCCCCATACTGCTAAATTTTCATTTTTCGCACTCTCCCCTGTGTATTGCAGTTTGATATAGAACTATATCAGTGAACGAGTGTTGTACGATTGTTACAGAGCCTGCAATTTCACACACTAGTGAAGCTCATTCTAGGACAATTATGTTTTTTAGCTTGTCCCTAATTGTAAGATAGGAGGATCACTTCAGCTTTTAAATTTATTAAAGACAAGCTGTTGCAGAGTAACTAAATAAAACAAATAGAAGACTGAATAGTTTTTTTTTTCAAGAGTGGGAAATGGAGTGGGGAATGCTTGGCAACATTCCTTTCTTTGTAAGAAAACAGGTTCCAATTTTCCTCTCCCAAATGTTAGAAGGTATGGCTATCAATCTTTTCAATTCAGAAACTGATAGCCCCTGCATTGTTGGAAAGCTCCCAGCTTGGCAGGGAGGCATGATCAAGCATGGAGCTAGTCTGGAGTCATTGCACAACTGCCATAGGGCTAGGGCAGGCTCCTTTTAAGTTCTTTGGAGCCTTATCTAATTGTTCCCAGGAGTAGGCTGCCAGACTGGGGAGATTCCTGCCTCGTAGGCAGAACATAATAAAGTAGTTTGTTTAAACTTTGCACATGAGTGTAATTGTTTGCACTTGAAATACAGTAACAGTAACAGAGTTGGAAGGGACCTTGTAGGTCATCTAGTCCAACCCCCTGCTCACGCAAGAGACCTATACCAGGGATTCGGACTACCAAACTGCTGATCTTTCTGATCGACAAGCTCAGCATCTTAGCCACTGAGCCACCTAGCCATATGTATAGAGTATATAGAGTAACATAGATTTCACCCAAGCATTTGAATTCTGAAAAAGAATAAGAATGGTGGTTTAATTTCAAGTGGTGAAATAATACTTAAACTGGACTAAAGTCAATATAAATTGCGAGGGCTTACTTGTGGATGTGAATGTAGTAACTGGATGCTTGGTGAATTATTTGAAGATATGAGTCAGTCAAGAATGATAATCTGTGGCTTAGACTGCTAAGACAGTCTGTTATTAACACAGCTGCTTGCAATTACTGCAGGTTCTAGTCCCACCAGGCCCAAGGTTGACTCAGCCTTCCATCCTTTATAAGGTAGGTAAAATGAGGACCCAGATTGTTGGGGGCAATAAGTTGACTTTGTATATAAATATACAAATAGGATGAAGACTATTGCTAACATAGTGTAAGCCGCTCTGAGTCTTCGGAGAAGGGCGGGATATAAATGCAAAAAAATAATAATAATAATGATCCTTCCTTCCTTCCTTCCTCTGAAAATTCTTCAATCAGATACAGTATGTTGAAAGCAATTATGTTAAAATTGAGAATGTCTGGTGCATTAAGCAAAAGCAAAGCAAAATAGTTAGTGGCTTAGAGAGAAACATATATTAAGGCCTAAAAAATAATGTTTACCTTTTTGTCACAAGCAACAAATGGTGGAATATTAGCTGCCATTACCGAAAGTGTCAGCATTCAGTGCTGCTTTCTGCCCCTTTGGTTATCCTTGGGGTGGAGCACAAAACGCTGTGTTGCTTCACAATACCTTTCAGTGGTGGGTTTCAAAAATTTTTTACTACTGGTTCTGTGGGTGTGGCATGGTGGGTGTAGCATGGCTTGCTGGGCGTGGCTTGGTGGGCGTGGCAGGGGAAGGTTACTGCAAAATCCCCATTTCTTCCTGATCAGCTGGGACTTGGGAGGCAGAGAATAGATGGGGGTGGGGTCAGTCAGAATTTTTACTACCAGTTCTCCGAACTACTCAAAATTTCCGCTACCGGTTCTCCAGAAGTGGTGAGAACCTGCTGAAACCCACCTCTGATACCTTGACCTCCTCACCCTTTTACCCTAATAAGAACGATGCCACTTTCAAATCAAATGCAGGTGGGTTAGTTTTCTCTCCTTGCACTTCAAACCAATCACATGACAGGCAAAAATTAATTCTTGAAGAAACATCAAGGTAACTTTTAAGAATTTGGAAATCAGTTTGAAAGCAAGCCAGGCAGTCTATTTCTAACGCTATCTTAAAAGGAAATGCAAAATTTACTGTATAAATAGCACTATAGGAAATGTCAGAAAATTGTTCCAGGATATTCTTCTTATGTATCAAAATAAGTGAGATGGAATTTTAAACCACAATAGTCAGCTATGATAAGCGGGTGATAGAACGCTAGATCAGTGATGGGTGTGATTAAAATCTACATCCATATAACTTGTTGGGGAACTTTAGGCCACCTATTCTTAATCAAATATACTTCATAAGATTATCATGCAGATGAAATAAGAACAACATCCCAATGGTATATTAATCAATTATTTGGATAAAGAGTGAAAATTATATTCCTATTATTTACTCTGATTTTTTTTTCTGATTCTGTTCCTTTATTCTTCTGGGTCTTTTTTATGTTGATGCATTTTCTGGGTTTACTTAATTTGTTATGCAAATACTTCAATAAAAATCATTACCGCTAGAAGCTTAACTAAGAATTATGCCAAGAGAAAAGATTGACTATGTTGCCCAGTCATTCATCCATACTGCAAGCCTGAAGGAGTTTTCCAAAAATGCTCCTACTTTCCAGTGTTGATTTAGATATTTAGAATTGCTACAGTTGAAGCAGTGAAATTTATTTCTTCATTATTAGGTTTAGGCCTACGTCTCTAAATAAACATGAAAAAAATGAAGTTTTTGGAGCACAACCAAACTATCCAGTACAATTGGTAGTGGACAGTTCAGGGTAGGAAAAAACTTTGCAAATAACTCTGAGCTGTGAAATTCTATGTATTAATAAAGGAGAACATTTGTAGCTCAGGGTTGACATGAGGGGTTCTTGGTGCTTGTTTTCTTGCAGATGTTTTATTACCCTAACTAGCTAACATCATCACTAGCACTGATGATGTTGCCTAGTTTGAGTAATGAAATGTCTTCTAGGAAACAAGCAAACTCAGAGAGCACCAATGACCTGTCAATTATGTATGTATTATTTTCTGCCAGTTGACCACCTCCCACAGTGCCTGAAGGGCCTAGGACAGCATTGTCCTCAGCCCTTGGCATGCCTTCCTGTTGAACGGTCCTAGTTCCTCCTCCTCCTCCTCCTCCTCCTCCTCCTCCTCCTCCTCCTCACTGGACTCTGAGGGGGCCATGACACTGGTCTTCAACTTGCCACAAGTTTTACTTCCAGGGAGTTGGCCAACTCAGCAAAAACAGCTAAAACAGTTGATTCTACAAGAACAGTGTCCGTATCACTTTTGTATTGTGGCATTTGTTGGATTATTGTATTGTGTTTTAATTATTGTTGCTGGCTACCCAGAGTTATCTTTCACAACATTGGCATTTTCAAATCCACATTCAAGTCTGTCTCTATTTTAGCCAGTAAACAGCACTAGCAATAGCACTTAGACCTATATGCCACCCCATAGTGCTTTACAGCACTTTCCGGGCTTTTTACAGTGTAAGCAATATTTGCACATTGCCTCCAACAAATCTTGGTCCTCATTTGACCAACCTCAGAAGGATGGAAGCCTGAGCTGGTCAGGATTGAACTCCTGGCTGTGTGCAGAGTTTGCCTTCAATAGAATGCCTGCATTCTAACCACTGTACCACAAGGACTGGTCTTATGCTGTTTCTCTTATGTAGCATCTGTTTATAGTGGCAAAGAGCCTTGAAAATAATTTCTGAGTATTGTACATAGAGTGAGTTTCCTCTTTTAAATTCCTGGGAGTCCATCTCAGCGAAGACCTCACCTGGAAAAACAACATGGTCCAGGTGGCCAGGAAGGCCCAATAGAGACTCCATTTCCTTAGGGTCTTGAGTAAAAACCGGGTGGAACAACAACTTATGACCTCCTTTTACCAGTCCACAATAGAAAGTGTCCTCACTTATTTCATCACGGTATGGCATGCCAGTCTGACAGCCATGGATAGAAAAATACTACAAAGGCTGGTAAGCACAGCACAAAACATTGTGGGCTGTTCCCTGATACCACTAGATGAAATTGCTAAGGCTCGCTGTCTTAGAAGAATAAGGAAAATTCTCAAGGCCAATTCTCACCCTGGTCATCACTTATTTACCCTCCTAACATTGAGAAGAAGATATAGAAGTATAGCCAGCCACACAAATAGGCTGAACAATAGTTTTTATCCATGGGTTGTCAGACTCCTGAATGAGAAATAACATAATAACTACATAGTATGATGGACTGCAGGGCCGGTGCAATGTGTAACATGTTCACACTAGTGCAATAGGACTGGGTGTTTTGTTAATATGATTTATTGGATTAGGGATTTTTTGTCTTCACTGTGATTTGTATTATGTTGGGGGGTTCACTAAGGGAGCTCAACCAATCTCATTGTATATATGTTGTGCACTGACAATAAAGATTTGAATTTGTTCTCAAATAGCCTAATTTCTTCAAGAGTCAAATAATGCTACTCCGTTATATTAATAGTTCCCTTCTCCTTTCATCAGAGTCCTCTGTTCTTATTGGTTTTCTCCAGTAATCTTCAAAGTCCCCTTTTATCATATGTTTATTTCCCAATCAGGAAAACTTTCCCACAGGAACTTTCCCACTGAGCAAAGTTGTGGGTATTCCTATTCCTTTCCTTGATTCAGATAGGAGTTCTGAAAAGCCAACCCATGCATCAGCATCTCTTTTTGATATAGCCATGGGCTCCATTATTGCAGAAGTATTTTTAGTTCATTGCTTCCCCGAGAAGTCCTCTGTTTGGTGGAGTTTTGAACAAAACGGGGGATATGTTGCAAAGATAAATAATGCAAAAACTAGAGTAATTTGCTTTAAAAAAAAGGTTTCTTTGGTAATTCATCTTCATGTAACTTTCACTTAGGGAAAGTTGCAGATAAAAATGAATATAGATTTTTGGGCAGCTTTTTAAAAAAAATGTTTAAAGCCATGGATATATGGCTTACTAAAATAAACTAGACAGTGGGGCTTAGATCCCAACGTTCAATTCAATAGCATTTAACATTTCAGAAGCATTTGTAGTTTTTGTTTTCAAAATCACTCTTCCCTCTTAAAAAAGATCCATCGACAACAAAATCCCTGGTAGATCTGTGGTTTTACATATAAAATGCTCTCTGTCAATCTCCATGATCTGAAATGCTGCTAGTCACCCTGAAATGAAGAGAAGACGGAGAGAAAATAGAGAGAAACAACCTAGAATTAAGGAGAAATTTCCTAACAGTGAGAAACAATTAACCAGTGGAATGGCTTGCTTCCTGAAGTTATGGATGCCCAGTCACTGGCAGGTTTTTAGAGAAGATTGGATAACCATTTGTCTGAAATGGTAGAGGGTCTCCTGCTTGTGTGGGGATTTGGACTAGATGACCTCCAAGGTCCCTTCTAATTCTATTATTCTATTCTGATCTGATTTAAGGTAAGATAACTGCCATCTTTCTTTTTCCTCATCAAACTGCAGAATTTGCAGGATATAGTGATGACCACAAGCTTGGCCACGGATAGCTTTAGACCAGAGGTCACCAATTGGCGGTCTGTGCACCACTGGTGGTCCACAAGAAAATGTTAGTGGTCCGCAGAAAAATTATTTGCATTTTTTATATTGCACTAAATCAGGGGTCCTCAAACTACGCCCCCTGGGACAGATATGTACAATGAATATTTGTGTTGCTGCAGAGAGTCTCCCCCTACTGGGTCTTTTTGTATGGGTCAGAGACAGGGGGAGAAATTCTGACTTGGGGTCTGCTTCAGCCTCCTGGTGCGGGGCTTTGGCGAAGGCTGGAGGGAAGTGCCACTGGTGGCGAAGAGAAGAGGGCCTTGTTCCAGTGGGACTGCATCTTGGCCTGGAACTGGCTGACCATCTCAGCCCGCTGAGCCTCCAGATGCCTATACCTGGCCTTGCACTCCCCCAGGTCTTCCCTCTGTTTGGAAAGCCTATGCTCATAGTCCTCAGTGAGATGCTTCTGCTGAGCCTCCTTCTAGGTCAGATCCAATTGGAACTGAGCTGTTTTGCCAACTCTTTCTCATGGTGGCTGTTTAGATCCAACTGCTTCCTGTTGGGGCCCTAAGGAGCTGGGGCGGGCAGGTGAGAAGTGGCTGGGAGGGGAGGGGCAAGTAAAGGCTGGTGAGACACCCCTTGATGTGAGTGACATTGAGTTGGCCACGCCCACCCAGTCACATGATCACCTAGCCATGCTCACCCAGCTGGTCATTAGGCAAATCATATTAGTGGTCCAAGGGATTTAAAATTATGAATTTAGTGGTCCCTGAGATCCAAAAGGTTGGTGATCTCTGCTTTAGACTATTTTAGGTCTGCAAGAAGTGGCTGAAAACCATGAGTGGCACCAGAAGTTGACATCTGACTCCAGCATTAGCTAACACCGTGCACAAGAGATGAGATTCTCCGAAGTTCCCATCACATCATCTGCCTGTTTGTTTCCCCCTTTCTTCAACATCCATAGCAAATCACTATTAATGTTTTGTTGTGCCATCTTCAAGTAAACATAATAAAGCAAATAACAACCCTAATTGCATCAGGAAATGAAGAGAGAGATGATTAGAGCCAATCCGATTGCTGACTGCAGAGCCCCAGGGAAGCTCATAAATAATCCTTAACCTTTATGCCGAACAGAAAATTACCGCATCCCATATCTGAAGCAAACAGGCGAAGCTCCAGGATAAAAGTAAAATTTTATTGCTCTTCTTTAGCCGCATAGGTAGAGGAAGACTACAGTCCTCTATGGTTTTCTTTTCCCTCTATTTACCATATTTTTCGGAGTATAAGACGCACCGGAGAATAAGATGCACCTTAGTTTTTGGGGAGAGAAATAAGAAAAAAGCTGATTGGCAGGTGGATTGGCCTCCTGGAATACTCCCAATCAGCTGTTCCAAGAGGTGAATTTTAGCAACAGGTTCCTTGGTTGTGAACTCTGTGCCTTGTTGTTGGGTTTTGTTTTGTTTTTTTGGATTTTTTTTCCTGCCTCTGAAACTCCATTTCAGAAAAAAACTTTTTTCTGCTTCTGAAAGCCTCCAAAACAGAATTTCAGAAAAAAAGCCTCTGAAGCTCTGTTTTGGAGCTTCTTTTCTGAAGCTTTGTTTGGGGGCTTCTTTTCTGAAGCTTCTTTCAGCTTCTGAAAACTCCATTTGAGAAGCTGGGTGGGGCTACATTCGGAGTATAAGATGAACCCAGATTTTCACCCTCTTTTTTGGGGGAAAAAGGTGTGTCTTATACTCCAAAAAATATGGTATATCTCATTCTTTAAGATGATATTCTTTCCAAAATTACAAACAATGTTTCTTGAATAATTCCTAGGACCACTAGATAGGGTAAGGTATGTTTAGCAAATTTTAAAAGTTCAGGTCAAAGCCATCACTTTCTTACACATCTTTTCCTCTTTGTGCCATTGGACTGTGAAAATGTGACCACTGAACAAGGCTCACATAGAACAATAAAAGAAGAAGAAGAACAGAGAAGAAAGAAACAACAACATAACCCTATGCTACCTGAAGAAAGACAATTGCAATACAAAGAAAATTAAATGAATAGCATGCCCTCTGATTGTCTGTATGTACAACCCCATGACAAATAAAAATTATCTAACTATTCAACAGTTAGGGCTGGGAGAAAAACATAAAGGATGACCTTGGAATTCTGTGACTGAATCCCCAACTTGTCATATATGGTAATGGCATCAACATATATGCAACATAAGGTGATGGTTTGAAGATTTTTGTGGAGGAAGATATGTATTCTACACATGTAACTCAATAATTTTCCTCTAAAGCTTAATATATTGATGGAAAAGGGGAACAAGGAGATGTAACTTGTATCCCAAGTCTCCTCTTCAACTACTTAGTGAACTAGATAACATGTTTGGTTGCTGATTTTACTCGACCATACAATTTCCGCCAACGGATGCATATTTCTATTTAGTTTTTCAATTGCAAATGGTATCATAAAGTTTAGCAGACTCTGCTTCTTTTCAGACTGCCTTGTTACTTTGTAGGCTGATCCCCCCCGCCCCCAGTTACCAATGTGCATAAGAGCATATGTATATTGATTAAAACTCCAAGTCAAAAATGAATCTCTGGGAGATTGCCCAACTGTGCCTGGGTTCATTTTTGCACTTTGATCTAATCAAAGCTACTGTGGCACAGATATGAGTCTACTTCTTTAATGAGGAATGTGGTTCTGTGAGATCTAAGGATAAATGTCTCAACCGGGATAAAAAGAAATATTTAGCTTAACTTAAAGATACCCTTTTCCAGTCTTGAGCTGCTAATGTAGGTTCCCTGAATAAAAATCCATGTTGGAGTAGAGAAGAAAAGAATAGTTAATGCCAGAATCTGCTGGTAGATGCTTCTCCTGGTATCTTCCAGGTTTCTCCCTCCCTCCCTCCCTCCCTCCCTCCCTCCCTCCCTCTCTCTCTCTCTCTCTCTCTCTCTCTCCCTCCCCCTCTCTCCTTTCCTCCTCCTCCTCCTCTTCCTCCTCCTCCTCCTCTACCACAATATATCCCAGCATACATATGCCATCTTGAAATATAATCAGTGTAATCTTTATTTCTAAGAATGCCTCTGAGTCCCAGATAGATCCCATAAACTTCTTTAGGATAAGAAATGGAGGTAGCTGCAGTCTACCACTTTGTCTGGAACTGTATGTACCTATCCCCCCCAAAGAAATGTATATAGAGGCTTACACATCCTAGGAGTGTAAGGAGTAATATTCAGGGAAGAACCTAAAATAAAGGGCAGGTAATATTCTCATAAATCAATGCTTTCTTGCCCACTATCAGTGTTTTATGATAGGCAAAGTCAAGAAACGTGAGTCACTAGGAATCTTGAAATGTATGATACAGAGTCTTGTAACAGACCTCTGCAAACTGTCAAAGTCTCTGCCTACTTCAAGTGATACCTAAGACAATCAAGACAAAACAATTTTGAGTGCATTTCTCATACTTTCTACAAGTATCTTTTTGTATCTTTGCAATCTCATCTTTCTTGTTTAAATCAAGTTGGCATTCTATCACACACACACAACACCCTATGTTCCTATGGATAATTGTCACCCAAGGTCCATTTGCAAGAATGCTCCCAAATGCTAACAACATTCAAAATATACCCACCAACTGTAATCATTTTCACAGATCTTCTTTGAATCTGTTCTAGTTTCCCAAAATTTTAAAAATGAAATGCCCCAGAACTGGTTATAACATAGGAATCTGACCAGTGCTGAATAAAGTGGAAATATTATTTTCCATGATATGGAAATCATACTTTTATTGATGCAGCCTAAAATTAGTTTTGTTTTTCTTATAATCACATCATATTTCTGGCTTATATTTATGTAGATTACAATCAAGTTCTATTTCAAGATCTTGTACTGTTATTAAGACAGGCATCCTTTATGTATGGATTTGACTTCTATTTACTAAATGAAGAATTTTGATTTGTTTCTGTTAAAGTTGTACTTTTTTCAGTCTTCAGTACGTATCTAGTCTGTTAAGATTGGCCTGGCTGGACCGAGGGTTGCTGCAGCCGGTCGTCAGGACATCAGCGACTGAGTGTGGGCCGCTGATTTTTTGGCAGCTCTGCTTAGCAGCACAGATACCAACAACCCAACGATTCACCATCATTGACCGCATTTGCCATCTTTGCGGATGCCTGGACGGTTTGCCGCATTTTTTGAGCAGCAGTGCTATCGCCGGTTTGGATACGGACAGCTCTGGCAGGTGGAACTCTGACTTTAGTCGATGGGCGACATTATGGGCAGAATCTATCAGCCCAACTTTTATTTCATCTAACTGTTGCCCTACCGGCCTTTTGGCCGTTGTCTGTGACTGTTCCGGTTCCACCCATCGTCCGCGATACCATCTACTGACCGGGAACTTTTCCTCTCCCCGCTGTTATTTAGATCTTTATGCATGAAATATACGGCTGCCGAACTTCTTCAACTGCGAGGTTCCCCCGCCTCGCAGGAATGGCCATCTGGGTTATCGAGGGCCGGCCTTAACGAGGGGTCTTGGGACCCGGAGAGGTGGCATGCGAGGAAGAAGAATTTATGGGGTTTTTGTACATAGGTTTTTTAATAAGGGTTTTTTAAAGGGGGGGAGGGAAGTCCCAGTCCCAGTTCACGGCGTTTTTTCATCTGGTCCGAGGGAGGGGGGTGAGGGGTTCGTTCCAGAATTGGAAGTTGGCTCCATCTGTATGGTAAGTGGGAGGGGCAGATATGGCAGAAGCAAGGGGCCATATCGTTCATTGGGAGCACGTGTTCGCTGTTTAAAAGCGATCGCGTGCTCCGGCCCCCTAGTCTTTCCCCGTTCCCCGGAAGGTCAGGATCCTCAGAGCCCGGGCCTCCGGTTGATGTTGTGCAATGCCCGGTCCGTGGTTAACAAGGCCCCCCTGATTTGCAATCTTATCCAGGGGGAATCCACGGACTTTATGGGCATTACGGAGACCTGGTTGGGTGCAGAAGGGGGGGTGCCCCTAGTTGAACTGTGCCCGCCAGGTTTCCGAGCATTCCATCAACCAAGGGCCCAGGGTAGGGGTGGAGGGGTGGCGGTTGTAATGAGAGAGGGTCTAGAGCCGAGAGAGACCACTGTTCCTCAGATAGCCGGCTGTGAATCCCTTCTTGTGAAGTGGGGCCATAAGAATCAGATGGGTTTGTTGATCGCGTACCTGGCTCCTTGCTACGTGACTACAGCCCTGCCTGAGCTACTGGAGGTGCTTGCCGGAGTGGCTGTTGAGATCCCCAGACTTTTGGTCATGGGTGATTTCAATCTGCCATCGGCTGGCTTGTCATCAACAGTGGTTCAGGAGTTCCAGGCTTCCATGACGGCCTTGGACCTGATTCAAGTAACTGATGGCCCTACTCACACAGGGGGATCCGCGCTGGATCTGATTTATATCTCTGGACAGTGGTTTAATGATCTGGTAGTAAGAGATTTAGTGACAATACCGGTGTCATGGTCAGATCATTTTCTCCTCCGCCTAGACTTTCAGACCGCTACTCACCACTGCAGGGAGACGGAGCCAATGCGTTGGTTCCGTCCCAGGCGCCTGATGGACCCTGAGAGGTTCCAGACGGAGCTTGGGCCGTTCCCTGAGGATCTTACCAACGGCACGACTGAAGAACTAGTCACGGCCTGGGAACAGGCCGCGGCTGGGGCTTTGGACCGTGTCGTGCCTTTGCGGCCTCTGACCCGGCGCAGATCTCGATTAGCTCCTTGGTTCTCTGAGGAGCTGAGAGAGATGAAACGCCGGAGAAGACGCCTAGAGAGCACCTGGAGGTCCAGCCGCTCCGAAGCTGATCGGACACTAGTTAGGTCTTTTTCAAAGACCTACCTAGTGGCACTGAGGGTGGCGAGGCGTTCTTACGCCTCCTCCCTCATTGCGTCGGCAGATAACCGCCCGGCCGCCCTGTTTCGGGTGACCCGTTCCCTTCTTCACCAGGGGGGACGGGATGACCCCTTACAGGGACGTGCCGAGGAGTTTAGTGGTTATCTATACGATAAAATCGCTCAGCTTCGGGATAGCTTGGACCAAGATTGCGATGATCCAGATGAGATGACTGAGGCTCGTCTTGTTGATGTGGTTTGGGATGAGTTTGATTCTGTGGCTCCCGAGGACATGGACAGGTTGCTGGGGAGGCTGCATGCCACTACATGTTTACTGGACCCGTGCCCCTCCTGGCTGGTGTTGGCCACCAGGATGTGACACGAGGCTGGCTCAGGGTATTATAAATGCTTCTTTGATGGAGGGGTCTTTCCGCTGCCTTGAAAGAGGCGGTGGTGAGACCCTCCTCAAGAAGCCTTCCTGGACCCAGCTATTTTGGGTAATTATCGTCCAGTCTCCAACCTTCGCTTTGTGGTGAAGGTTGTAGAGAGTGGTGGCACGGCAGTTCCCTCAGTACCTGGAGGAAGCTGTCTATCTAGACCTGCTCCAGTCCGGCTTCCGGCCCGGCGCAGATCTCGATTAGCTCCTTGGTTCTCTGAGGAGCTGAGAGATGAAACGCCGGAGAAGACGCCTAGAGAGCACCTGGAGGTCCAGCCGCTCCGAAGCTGATCGGACACTAGTTAGGTCTTTTTCAAAGACCTACCTAGTGGCACTGAGGGTGGCGAGGCGTTCTTACGCCTCCTCCCTCATTGCGTCGGCAGATAACCGCCCGGCCGCCCTGTTTCGGGTGACCCGTTCCCTTCTTCACCAGGGGGGACGGGATGACCCCTTACAGGGACGTGCCGAGGAGTTTAGTGGTTATCTATACGATAAAATCGCTCAGCTTCGGGATAGCTTGGACCAAGATTGCGATGATCCAGATGAGATGACTGAGGCTCGTCTTGTTGATGTGGTTTGGGATGAGTTTGATTCTGTGGCTCCCGAGGACATGGACAGGTTGCTGGGGAGGGTGCATGCCACTACATGGTTACTGGACCCGTGCCCCTCCTGGCTGGTGCTGGCCACTCAGGATGTGACACGAGGCTGGCTCCAGGGTATTATAAATGCTTCTTTGATGGAGGGGGTCTTTCCCGCTGCCTTGAAAGAGGCGGTGGTGAGACCCCTCCTCAAGAAGCCTTCCCTGGACCCAGCTATTTTGGGTAATTATCGTCCAGTCTCCAACCTTCGCTTTGTGGTGAAGGTTGTAGAGAGTGTGGTGGCACGGCAGTTCCCTCAGTACCTGGAGGAAGCTGTCTATCTAGACCCGTTCCAGTCCGGCTTCCGGCCCGGGCATAGCACGGAGACAGCTTTGGTCGCGTTGGTGGATGACCTCTGGAGGGCCAGGGATGAGGTTGCTCCTCTGCCCTGGTCCTGTTGGATCTCTCATCGGCTTTTGATACCATCGACCATGGTATCCTGCTGCGCCGGTTGGAGGGGTTGGGAGTGGGAGGCACCGTTTATCGGTGGTTCTCCTCCTACCTCTCCGACCGGGCGCAGACGGGGGTGGCAGGGGGGCAGAGATCGGCGCGGGCGCCTCACTTGTGGGGTGCCGCAGGGGTCGATTCGCTCGCCTCTCCTGTTCAACATCTACATGAAGCCGTTGGGCGAGGTCATCAGTGGCTTTGGGGTGAGTTATCATCTGTACGCTGATGATACTCAGCTGTACTTTTCCACCCCAGGCCACCCCAGCGAAGCTGTCAAGTGCTGTCCCGTTGTTTGGGGGCCGTGGGGGTCTGGATGGGGAGAAACAGACTCAGACTCAATCCATCCAAGACGGAGTGGCTGTGGATGCCGGCATCCCGGTACAGTCAGCTGCAACCGCGGCTGACTGTTGGGGGCGAGTCACTGGCCCCAACGGAAAGGGTGCGCAACTTGGGCGTTCTCCTGGATGAACGGCTGTCGTTTGGAGATCACTTGGCGGGCCGCTTCAGGAGAGCTTTTACCAGGTTCGCCTGGTCCGCCAGTTGCGCCTTTCTTGACCGGGATGCCTTATGCACGGTCACTCATGCTCTCGTCACTTCTCGACTGGATTATTGCAATGCTCTCTACATGGGGCTACCTTTGAAGTGTACCCGGAGACTGCAGTTAGTCCAGAATGCAGCTGCGCGGGTGATTGAGGGAGCACCGCGTTGCTCCCGGGTAACACCACTCCTGCGCAGTCTGCACTGGCTACCTGTGGTCTTCCGGGTGTGCTTCAAGGTTTTGGTTACCACCTTCAAAGCGCCCATGGCTTAGGGCCCGGTACTTACGGGACCGCCTGCTGTTTCCACATGCCTCCCACCGACCCGCACGCTCTCACAGAGAGGGTCTTCTCAGTGCCGTCCGCCAAGCAGTGTCGGCTGGCGGCCCCAGGAAGGTCCTTCTGTGGGAGCACCTACTCTCTGGAACGAACTTCCCCCCGGTTTACGCCAATTGCCTGACCTTCGGACCTTCCGCCGGGAACTGAAAACTTATTTATTTATACAAGCAGGACTGGCCTGACTTTTTAAATTCTAAATTTAAATTTTAAACTTTTAATGGTAATTTTATTGGGTATTTTTATGGTCAATCGACGGTTTTAATTTGGCCTTTTATTGAATAAGCTTTTTAATGGTTATTTTAATATGTATATTAATTGTTTTAAATGAAGGCTGTACACCGCCCTGAGTCCTTCGGGAGAAGGGCGGTATAGAAGTTTGATAAATAAATAAATAAAATAAATAAAAATACTATACTTTTTTCTGTTTTCTAGAGCTTTTAGAAATCCTAGCTAGTTCTGTGAAATTTGCAAAGTTGTCAAACATTTCCAATCTCACTTCATACAAGTCATGAGTATAGAAAATATTTGACGAGTACAGAATTCATTGTCGCATTATACTTGATACCAAATACCAAAGTGATGAACAATCAATAATAAACATTTCCCGAGTATGAGTTTTTTTCAGGCCAGCTATGTGTCTTCTTACATTTTATTTCAGCCACTCTTATCTAATCAACATATCATAGGATGCTTGACAAAAGTTTTGCTGAAATCAAGATATATTATATCTACTGCATTCCAGTAATCTACCAATAAAATGATTTATAGGAACTGTGATGTCAACTCTGAAGAAACCTGGCTGAAGCCATCTTGTGCTGCCTCATAGTTGCCATGATGACTGAGAAAGGGAAGGGAGAGGGGAAGTAGATAGCCCAGCTAACAGTCAAAAAAAAAATCTGTGGGAACCAAGATCATCATAACAGGTGGCTGATGAAGGAGGACAGGAGCTTGCCAGCTATATTCATTGGACAATGTGACTGGTGACACCTGTGAGGGGGGAGTTTTACTCTTTTAATTAGTTGAAAACCATGGGAACCTTTAGAGTTTGTTTTCACTGGCTGTGCCGATATGATGAATCCAATAAACATGTTCTTTGAGGAATCTACCAGCCTCGGAGTTCTGCTTTCAATGAGTGTGTTACTCAGAATGCTGACATGCAACTGATTTCTGGAACAAGCATAGTTTTTTTCAAAGTATTTGAAGACTGACCACTTAACAGTTTGCTTTCTAATCTTGTTAGAATGACTGATATTTTCCTCCTCTATTTTTTAAAAAAATCTGAGGATAAAGTTTGATATCCATCTGTTTTTGCCCCTTCACATATTCTCTAAGATTTCCCAAAGATATACCCAAAAGTGTAGCCAGATCACCATGTCCTTCAATATTTTCTTCAATATTTTGAAGCACAATTAATCTGACCTTGAAGATTTAAACTCCATTAAAATAAATAGCTATTTTTCTGATCCTCTTCCTATTAATCTTCTGTTCTGACCCTTCATTCTGCTCTTCGCAATTGCCTAGTTAGAACACACAGCTTCTTGTTGGAGAAAATAGAGACCAATAAAGAGTTGAAATTGGGACAAAATAGGAGGGTTCATTGTCCCAAATGAAATATGTTTATGCAAAAGCCACCTCAGGTTTTTATTAGACAATTCAGACAGATCAATACTGCAGAGGAAGAAGGGATATGGCTGATAATGGATGCGAGATCACTTTACTTAAGTATTCCGCAGGAAGACGCTTCAGTTATCTGTTGAAAGGGGAAAAAAACCCACCCACACACATATTTTTTAAAACTTTCTTAAAAATTACTTTTGAGAGAGAGATGGGGGATGGAGGGAGAGAGGGAGAGAGAGGGGGGAGATATATTTTTTTTCCTTTTAGTAATACATGGATTGTAAATATCCATTAGGATTCTACAGAACTTTGGATTTGAAGAGCAAAATGTGTTTTGGACAGTTTGTGCACAAGCATCTTTCCTGTAGAGTCCTCGGACTTACGACGCCGGCTCGAGCCTTGCCAACAGCAGATGGCTGCTGATTGGCTAAGGCGCAAGCTGGCTAGAAAGCGGGAAATCGGAGGCGCGGCAATTGGAGCCGCCTTCTGACAGCAGCATATATAAGAGCTGTCAGAGGTCTCTCAGACGAGTTCTGTCCGTTCTGCTGTTGATGTCCCAATTGTTCTTGTTCAGCGCCTGTTGCGCTGGTTAATAAAGACTATTGTTTGATGCCTGTCTGCCTCGTCTCTGCCCACTCCTCTCAGTATTTAATATTTCCTGTGTCCAAAACCCACCTTAAATAAAAGACGTCTTCTTTTCAAGATCCTGTGTCAGCTGCAGAGGGCAGCTGTGCAAGGACAGGAAAAGATGCAGCTATTTTAAGCATTTTCTGAGTGATTCTATCTGTCAATTTGTGCAAAATCCACATGGTATTTTGCCCTTTAAATCTCAATCTTTGCACAGATGTGTCTGCATCCCAAGGAAAAGTGATCCCTTAATAAAATAATTTGAAATCAAGGATACTTTTTTTCAGAACATGTAATTTATACTGAGACATATAGTCATATTGTAATGTTAGAGTACTGGTTTACTTAGCACAGCATTGCCTATTCCAATTGATTGATTTGTTTGAAATATTTATATAATTGCCAATGTTATAAGAGACAACCCTGGGTAGCTAACAGCAATAATAAAAATACAATACAATGATCCAACAAACAACAAGAAAAGACCGACATCCAATCAATAACCTGTATCCACCTTTAAAGCCCACCTGGGCTCCAACATTGCTATCACAGTGCTGAAGGAAAAGCTAGGTCAACAGCTTTCTGGGAAGGTAATGGTGGGGACTTGCTAGATTTCAATGGAGAAATGATCCATAAGGTTGGGGCTGCTATGGAAAAGACACACTTCATAGATCCACCTACTTGAGGGAAGGGTTTTGGAATGTGCTCACTTTATCCAATATAGTAGGATGGACTAATCTCCTCAGGGAGCAATGGTACTACACAGAGGTGGGTTCTACTTACCTTTACTACTGGTTTGGATCGTGCCCGCGCGCACACATTTGCTCTGCTCATGCATGCACACACTCTTCTGTGCATGCACAGAAGAGTTTTGATGACGTTTGGGTCAGTGGACGGAGCCTCCCGCCGGTTTTATTATTGGTTCTATAGAACCGGTACGACAGGGGGCAATGCACCACTGGTGCTGCAGATAACCTGGTCCTGGATCATATAGGGCTTTAAATGTAATAATGTCAGATGTAAGCAACCAGACCCACACTTGGAAAGTTCAGTAAGTTAATTATTATTATTATTATTATTATTATTATTATTATTATTATTATTATTATTATTATTATTATTATTATTATTATTATTATTATTATTATTATTATTATTATTATTATCATTATTATCATTATCATTATTATTATTATTATTATTATTATTATTATTATTATTATTATTATTATTATTATTATTATTATTATTATTTAATTTGTATACCGCCCTTCTCCCAAAGGACTCAGGGCAGTTTACAGCCAGGTAAAAATAACATACAAAAATAACATACAATAAAATCAAAATTAAAAAACTTATTCAAATTGACTGATAATTAATATAAAATACATAGCAATATAAAACCCCTTTAAAATCCAAATAAAACCCATTTTATGCCAGTCCCGTGCAAAAGAATAAATAAGTCTTCAGCTCGCGGCGGAAGGTCCTGAGGTCCGGAAGTTGATGAAGTCCTGGGGGAAGCTCAGTTGTTTTATGACTCAAGCCTAAACACAGGAATCTTCTCAGACTTACAATTTGTACCTGGATGAAAGTAGATAAGGTTCAAAGGCATTCAAGGTGAGTTGGACTTAGCCCTCTTATGTCCAGTTTGAGATTCTAGACTAAGTCCTTGTTTGATTTCCCCCCCTGGCTTAGCCAGTCTCTTCTACAAGCAACCAGCACCCTGAATTGCTCACAGAAAGGAAACTGGGAACCAGTGCAGCTCACACAGCAATGGTATAGCATGGATGAACTGAGAAGTGCCAAGTAGCAATAGCAATAGCACTTATATACCGCTTCCCAGTGTTTACAACCCTCTCTAAACAGTTTATAGAATCAGCATATTGCCCTCAACAATTTTGGTTCTCATTTTACCAACCTCGGAAGGATGGAAGGGTGAGTCAAACTTGAGACTGATGAGATTTGAACTGCCAAATTGCAGTCAGCCAGCAGTCAGCAGAAGTGGCCTGCAGTACTGCACACTAACCACTGTGCCACCATGGTACTCTAAGGTACTGCATTCTGGACTAGCTACAGTTTCTGGGCGGTTCTCAATGTATAGCCATTGCAATAGTCCAACCAGGATGCAACCAAGGACTGAGTGATTGTGAGCAAGGACTCAGTGTTTGCAATTGGTGTACAAGTTGTATCTGGGCAAAGGGCCTCCATTGCCAAGATTGCTACCTGCTCCTCAAGCAAGTGCTAAAAACCTAAGAGGATACCAGATCTGTCTGGGAAAGGAATGTTATCTTTCCTATTGAAAATTAAAGATAACATAACATCAGTCCAAGAGGGACCAAAAACCCAAAGTCACAGTGTCTTAGCTGGATTGAGCTGAATCTACTTCCTCCCCTTCCAGACCCTTATTTACTCCAAACATATGGGTCACTACTAAAACAGCATCTGCCCAGTCAGGGGTAATGATATATAACTGGGTGGTCCTTGGTGCTCTCTGAGCTTGCTTATTTCTTCCAGACATTTCATTACTCTAACTAGGCCTAAGCAAACCAAAATACCCAGGAACCCCAGAAGAAGAAAAAAGGAGTCATCTACAACATACAATGTAAGAACTGCAACAACCACTATGTAGGACAAACAGGCAGAAGACTGGCATCCATGAACACCAACTGACAGTCAGAAGACATGACGAACATTCTTTAATTTCACAACATATAGATAGATTTAACCATAGTTTCAATTGGGAAAATATGACCATCCTAGACCGTCCAAAAATGCCAGTGACTTTCTAAAAACCTGGCACTCTGACAAATCATCTATTAATGGACACGTTAGACATTAATAACATCTATAGACTATGAAAAAGAGACAATCAACCAGTTCAAAAAAAAAAAAGACTCTAGCACCTCTTCATCAGTAATCAACCAAAATCAGCATAGATCAACTCCAAGGTTAACTTTAGACCAACAATCAAGTAAACAATACCCCAATCAAGAAACTGCAAAAGAGCCTGTTGAGTTTCTTGCAAAGATCAAATCCAGAAGCACACACAGATAAACTGATGCAGCAGGATTCATTAACTTCTTTATATACACAATAATACATGAAGCAAGTTAACAATACCAACAGCAAATTCACAGTATCATTTCAGTAGAGCAGACAGCATGCACAGATAATGGTTTCAGTTTTGTTTCTCTGCACAGAATCAGAAGCTGCAGACTACGACATGCTCTGGCTCCAGCCTGTCTTAGCTCCCAATTGGCTGACTTAGTTGCTATGCCTATTGCTATTCCTATGTTTGTTGCTATTCCTATGAACATAGGAACATGTCTTCCCAGTCATGAATATTCTGACAGAGCCATGAGTAAACAGCCCAACCAAAGATTCTCTAAGACACAGTGATAGACAAGCCACCAAAATATAAACAGACAGCAAACAGCACTCCTTATTAGCACTGATGATGTTACCTAGTTAGGGTAATGAAACATCTCCATGTCAACCCTAAACTACAAATATTCTCCTTTTTTGATATAACTGGGTATCGTCTGTATATTATTTGCATACTGATGATACCACACTATGTGCCATTGAATGATCTCACCAGAGTTTAATATAGATGTTAAAAAGGAGTGGCAAGATCCCTGAGGCATCTCACATTGTAAGGGCTATAGCTGAACTTATTGCTTCTCGCCAACATGGGTATTGGCCACAGTGGAAGAAGGAGATCACTGCAGAACAATGCCTCCCATTCTCTTCCCATGAAGCCTGCCCAGAAGGAAACTATGATACTTTTTGAAGATATTGAAAACTACTAATGGAGCCACAAGAACCAGGACAGTGGCATCATCTCTATCCCAAGTCTTTCAAATGTCATCCACAAGTGCAACCAATGGTGTTTCTGGATTATATACCCTGAACTAAACCTTGACTGGAAATGATTGATATTATCCGCTATAGGCAGAGCTCACTGCAGGTGAAAAGGAAGCAGAGAGGGAAGGTTGGAGACTAGGAGAATAGAATATTGAAGTCTTGAGAATGGGGTGCACCATCACATACTTCAAAGTGGATGGGAGCATCCCTTCCTCAAAGAGGCATTAACCATCACATGAACCCAACCACTTGCCACTTCCAAGATGGCCTTAACCGGCCAGGAGTGGCATGTGTCCAGAATATAGGAGGCCAAAATCTTAGCTGCAATGACTCTGTCTACTTCATCATTATTGAGCCACAGTGGCACAGTGGTTAGAGTGCAGTACTGCAGACTACTTCTGCTGACTACCGGCTGCCTGCAATTTGGCAGTTCAACTCTCACCAGGCTCAAGGTTGACTCAGCCTTCCCTCCTTCCGAGATGGGTAAAATGAGGACCCAAACTGTTGGAGGCAATATGCTGATTCTGTAAAACCACTTAGAGAGGGCTGTAAAGCACTGTGAAGTGCTATATAAGTCTAAATGCTATTGTCATTGTCATTGTCATTGCCATTGCCATTGCCACTGCCACTGCCATTGCCATTGCCATTGCCATTGCCATTGCCATTGCTATTGCTATTGCCATTCCAATTGCTATTGCTATTGAGTAGCTCAAACACCCTCATATAACTGAACTCTCAGTCACTTCAGATCAATCTGCCTACCTAGTGTCTAACTCCTAGTATAGCTGAGCAATTTTGTCTAAAAGATGCTGAGAATATTCTTTATACAGTTTATGCAAAGGCTCCCTTAGCATCTTCTTCCAGGAAGGTCCACCAGCTTCCTGCAGATGCAAGAAGAATGGCAAGAAGAATGGAGAAGTATGATTGTATCATTGTCGTCACTGCCATAAGGTAAGCCTTACAAAAGGTTCTTACCTGTGTTTGGGCAGCTTTGTTCTACATCTTTCACCAGCACTGCTCTAGGGCAGAGGTGGGGAACTATGGCCCCTTTATGACTTGTGGACTTCAGATTCCAGAATTCTTTAGCCAGTATCAGTCACAACCAGTGGTGGGATTCAAGTAATTTAACAACAGGTTCTCTGCCCTAATGATTTCTTCAAACAACCAGTTTGCCAAGCTGCTCAGAAAGTTAACAACCGGTTCTCCTGAAGGGGTGTGAACTGGCTGAATCCCACCACTTGTCACAACCTATTTAAATATAAATTCCAAATGCTGATTTTTGGCTGTTTTGCATAGAAGGCCAGTATAATGTCAAACTATGACCCTCCTACAGTTTATTCACTGGTTTTCTCTGGTACACTAATGATATTTTGGGAAAGAATATTTGGATCAGTTAATGGAATAGTCTAAGAATACACGTACATACTTTGAAACACATTAAGATAACAGAAGAATAGAGTTTGTCAGGAAAGAGAATGGCTTTTCTTCTACCATAATTCAGAGCATCCACAGATAGCAGTATCTATGTAAAGATTCATTTCTCCCAGTAAGAGGTTACCGGTATGGGTTTTTTGGGTAATGTTTGAGAGATAATTTTGCTAAGCTAAATGACTGGAAATTGGGGGATACCAATTCAAGCCTCCCACCCAGCGCTCAAACACAAGCTGCCTCAAGGAAACTATTTTAAATTCTAATCTCATTTATGATCAGATAAATACAGTCCTGAAGAATGTTTTTGTTTTTCCAATTATCTATCAATTTTCACTGTTTCATCAAATACTTTATTATACAGAATGCGAAGAAAACAGGTGTCTCTATCAATAATATTCTATGTAAACATGAGTAAATAACTGGTTTCTATGATTTCTGGGTGTGGGAGAAGAAGAAAGAATGGCTATCTTCAACTTTTTTTCTTGCACTGAATCAAATATAAGACTATCTCAAAATCGTCTGTCATTCGAAACCACCCGGAGTTATTAAGAAACCAAGTTCAAAAGTAAATCAAATAAATGTATAATGAACACATATGTATGTATATTTTATTTCTTGTAGCTTTTGGCAACTTCTGCATGCCCAGCTTCCCCAAACTGATGCCCTCCAGATATGTTAATATTACTATCATTATAATTCACCTGTCATCACCTGGCAGGACAAAGTTCCAAATAGCGCAGACTTGCAATGTGCTAGAATTTCTAGCATGTATACATTACTGAAACAGCAACGTCTACACTGGCTTGGGCATGTCGTGAGAATGGCTGATGGTCCAAAAGATCTCCTGTATGGAGAATTAATGCAGGGAAAGCGCCTCAGAGGGAGACCACAGCTGTGATATAAGGATATCTGCAAGAGGGACCTAAAGGCCCTGGCAATGGACATTAACAACTGGGAAAACTTGACCTCCGATCTTTCAGCTTGGAGGCTAAAGACGCAGCATGGCCTTCTCCAATTTGAAGAGACATTTGTTCAGCAGGCTGAGACAAAGAAGCAGTCCCGGAACCAGCCAAATCTGGGGGCTGGGCAGGGACAGAATGTATCTGCCCTCAGTATGGAAGGGATTGCCACTCTCGAATTGGCCTTTTTAGCCACACTAGATGCTGTTTCCAGAGCATGATGCCATAGTCTTTTGAGACTGAAGGATGCCAATACAATACAATAATTCCAAGAGATCAAGGCCAAGAGGTCAGCTATGTAGAAAATTCTAGAAGTTGTAATAAGGCTATAGGTAAAGGCTATTGTATGCAATGTCAGCTATCTTCAACCAGTCTGCAGGTAGCTGGAGCTATGGCCAAATGTTCAGATGGATATTGGAGCAGAAAAAGGTTGTATTTTGTAATTACAGGTGATCCTCAACATACAACAGTTTATTTAGTGACCATTCAAAGTTACAATGGCACTGAAAAAGTGACTTATGACAATTTTTTCACACTTATGACCATTGCAGCATCCTCATGGTCAAAACTCAGACACTTGGCAATTGACTCATATTTATGACGGTTGCGGTGTCCCAGGGTTATGTGATCAGTTTTTGTGATCTTCTAACAAGCAATGTCAATGGGGAAGGAAGATTCATTCAGCAACCATGTTGCTAACTTATCAACTGCAGCGATTCAGTTAACTAATGTAGTAAGAAAGGTTGTAAAATGGAGCTTAAATTCACTTAACAAAAGTCTCATTTAGCAGCAGAACTTTGGGGATCAATTGTGGACGTAAGTTGAGGACTACCTGTATTCCTTCCCACATGGTTGGTCAACTTACCTTGTTGAATGATTCAAAATAGCTCTTGTATTCTGTTACAATAAGAACAACAATGAACTTGTGGCACTATGTAGACTAATAAAAAAATATGGCATAAGCTTTCCAGCACGATAGTCAACTTCATCAGATCTGGTGGAAAGGGATCGTAATTTATGAAAGCTTAGCCATAATAAATTTATTAGTATTTAAAGTGTCGAAAGACTCTTTCCCCTTCCTGCAAAATGATGAGTGGTTCTGCAGTGATTTAAGAAGCCATTTTGTTATATGATTTTGTAATTACACCCTGAGGAAAAGTATTCATCCAAATGCAAAACTGGACCATAAGAGCAGTTGTGTTTTTAAATACAATTGTGACTCTTCTGCTCTGTTGTTTCTTGATGGGAACAAACGATCATGATCACGTGAAGCTGACTTGCTTCAAGCGGGGCCATTTAGTTGAGATTAATTTAATGCCATCTCCTTTGAAAATGATACTCCAAAGACTTCTCCTTTTTTCTTATGAGCCTCTAAGACTGAAGTATATCCTCTTTCTAAGCAAGGCATATTTCCTTCTCTTAGCATAATCATCATCCCAAGTGGGGTGTTAAGTATGCAATGATCTCTTGCTTTTGAAATGTGGTCAACTCATATTGAGAAATAACCCGCAGAATGTCTAATTAGTTTATTTCCCTCCCATTGATTCAAGAGGTTCATGGGGAAGGGAGATAAATGCATGAAGGAGGGTAGGGTTAATCTGGTACCTGTCAATTCACAAAGCATTTCTAGTCTGCTCTCAAGTTGCCATGGGCAGAAAGGAGGAGAACTGACAGAGCATTTTGAGAGCCACGTGCAAAAGGACATTCCACACATACTTTTCTCCAAGGTTGGATTTCAGATTACCAGACCCGGCTTGTGAGGCATTTATTTATTTATTTATAATTTAATTTCTATACTGCCCTTCTCCCGAAGGACTCAGGGTGGTTTACAGCCATATTTAAAACACAATATACAAACAGCAAATTTAAAACATAATTAAAAACAAATATTTAAAAAGGCCAAATCAAAACTAAAACAGTCATAGACCGACATAAAACCCATTAAAATTACAATTTAAAATTATATTTAGGCTAGTCCCGCACGATGAAATAATAAAGTCTTAAGTTCACGTTTGAAGGTCCGGAGGTCGGGGAGTTGGCGTAACCCCGGAGGCAGCTCATTCCAAAGGGCCGGTGCCGCCACAGAGAAGGCTCTCCCCCTGGGGGCTGCCAACCGACATTGTTTGGTCGACGGCATCCTGAGAAGGCCCACCCTGTGGGAGCGCACAGGTCACTGGGAGACATGTTTTCTATAGCCCACGAAAGTGCCTCATTGGAGAATGTGATTTATGACACAGCCTGAGAGGAGGGGGGGAAACAGGGTCAGAATTGAACCATAAATTACATGTGGCAGAGTTGACTATACTCCAGAAGTTGCTGACATGTTGCTCCTAATAAATAACTGGATTTCTTTTGAAACTTGGCTCGAGACTCATGAGTTAATTACAGCATCTGTCGGAACCCTGACAGTACCTTCTTTATTGGTTAAAAAGACAATGAATGTCATGTATCATTTTGTGGACCAAACCACCACCGAAAACCAATTGTTTTTCTGGAATTTCAACAAAGCTATTTGGGGGTATCGAGATTAAGTGACCCCCTTTTCCTTGACAATGGATTTCTTTTTACTACCTGAAACATATATGTTATGTTTAATGTCTTCTTGGATGGTTCTCCAAGGGAGGCAAAATGGTTTTACCATGTCTGGATTGCATATCTGATGAATTTTGAGAAGTTCAGCCCTGCCATTTTTCAATGGCACTATTCCACCTCTTGCAAGCAACTGGTTAATTCAAAGAAAGGCTGTATCAGTTATTTTTATTTTATATTTTTACATTCTATCTTTCTCCCCTCCACACACTCCATGAGGAGTGGAACCATCTAACTATAATTTACAACTGATTGATTGAGCAATCAATCCACAGGATGTGATTTGTTTTTTTATCATCTCTGGAGGTTTTTGAGACAAGGCTGGATAGCCACTTGTCATGAATGATTTAATTGGCTTTCCTGCACATTACAGAGGGTTGGACTAGATAATCCTTGTTCTCCCTTCTAACTTTATAATTCTGTGATTCTATTGGACAGGATGATCCTTGTTTAATTGATGGATTATGTGCCATCAACTCTTTGCAGCAACACAGATGGACTGTCTCCAGAACAATCTCTCTGCAATTTATTGCCTCTGAAATTGAGGTTATCCTCCTTCTTGCTGGCCATTCTCTTCTCTTTCCTTTCACCTTTCCCAATATTATGGTTTACTCAAGAAAACATGTGTCCTAAATAGAAGTTAATCCTAGGTATTTCTAATTCTACAATTCTATTTTTGTGATTATTATCATTTATTCCCTAATGATTTCCTGGTTGTTCTATAAACTGTTCCTTTCCCTTCCCTTCCTAATTTTCTAACTGCTTTGGTTAGTTTCACAGATTGACAAGCAAGCACATTTACTTACAAGTAAATCCCCACATCTTGTTCCTCGGCATTGGAAGCTTTAAGATGTTGGAGGGAGGAGAAATATTGGCCCTTTTCCTATGTCACGGATCAGTGAGGTGCTTATTGTGTTCTGGGAACTCTCAAGAGGCTTTAATTGTCCCAGTCAATGAACCCCCAGTGGGTAAATTTAGCCTTAAACAAAACCAATGGTGCATGTAAGTAAACTAACCCCTCAGTCAGCTGTGAAATGAAAACTGCTGACTGTGGGGTTAACTACTCTGGTTTTTTCTGAGACTGAACTGACACCCCATGAAAACCTCTCTATACACAATGCCTGCAAGGCTGTTTCAGTTTTCAATACATTCTCACAGTTATATAGCAAAGAGTGCATAGACATAGGGTCAGTGGTGAAATTCAAATTTTTTTACTACCTGTTCTGTGGGCGTCGCTTGATGGGTGTGGCATGGCTTGGTGGGCGTGGCTTGGTGGGCATGGCTTGGTGGCATGGCAGGGCAGATACTGCAAAATCCCCATTCCCTCCCCACTCCTGGGGAAAGGATATTTGCAAAATAAAAATAATAAAAAATTTATTTTATTAATAAAAATTTATTTGCAAAAACTCCATTCCCACCCCACTCTGGGGACAGCCAGAGGTGGTATTTGCCAGTTCTCCAAACTACTCAAAATTTCCACTGCTGGTTCTCCAGAACCCATCAGAACCTGCTGGATTTCACTCCTGCACAGAGTCAGAAGTGGACAAGATCTTCTCACTAAATCTGCCTATTGTGATGAAGATTGTAACCGTGCCACTCATTCCCCCCCTTTTTTTTTCCTCTAGGTTGGGGAAGGGGAAGAGAAATAAATGCAACTGAAGTTGAAGCTAGTGGAAAGGATAGTTGAGGGGCTATCACAAAGAAAAAAGGGGGGTCACCTTATTCTCCAAAACACCTGAGGGCAGGACAAGAAGTGGTGGGTGAAAGCTTGTCAAAGAGAGATCCAGCCTAGAAGTAAGGAAAAATTTCCTGACAGTGACAACGCTTAATCAATGGAATAGCTTGCCTGCGGAAGTTGTGGGTGCTCCATCATTGGAGGTTTTCAAGAAAACATTGGTCAATCTTTTATCCAGGATGGAATTAGGACTCTTGCATTGGGTAGGGGGTTGAACTAAAAGACCTCCAAGGTCCCTTCCAGCCCTTTGTTTACAAGATTCTATGATGCGAGAGATTTTTTTAAAAAATGGCCCCTTCAATATAGGGGAAACCATCCCTGAGAGTGTACTGGCTACTTTTGTATTGTTTAACTCACTAAGCTTCCTAGGCCAGTTGGTTGCTACTTGCCAGATAAGTTTAATTTCAATGAACAAAATGAAAATAAAGAAAATAGCTCCTTCTTATTTTGCCTCTTTTCCATTATTCATTTTTTAAAAAATAGAGGTAGTCAGAATAAGATATATTCTGTTCCCCAAGCTTTTTTTCTACCCCATTAACATGAAATCATGATGTGGGGAGGATTTCAGGTTTGCACTTTTTCTGTCTGCTGACAGTCACTCTTGTTTTATGCAGCAGATAGCAATAGCACTTAGACTTCTATACCACTTCACAGTGCTTTACAGCCCTCTCTAAGTGGTTTACAGAGTCAGCATATTGCCCTCAACAATCTGGGTCCTCATTTTACCCACCTCAGAAGGATGGAAGGCTGAGTCGACCTTGAGCCTGGTGAGATTTGAACTGCTGAACTGCAGCTAGCAGTCAACTGAAGTAGCCTGCAGTACTGCACTCTAACTACTGCTCCACCTTGGCTCCTATTTAGTTCTCATCAGCTAGCCATATCCTTCTGGGATTCCAACCTGGGCTTGCTTGCATATTAGGCAGATATATTAACCTCTAAGCCATAGGTTCCCCTCCTTTGTCAGCTGTACCAGGGGAAAGATTAAATGGGCTTTTTTTCTATTGAAGAAACCTGGTCAACCCAAATATGGGAGGGAGCATATTGCTATAGACAGACAGACAGACAGACAGACAGACAGACAGAGAGATATAGATAGATAGATAGATAGATAGATAGATAGATAGATAGATAGATAGATAGATAGATAGATAGATAGATAGATATATTTATTAGATTTGTTTTTGTTTTCTCACCTTTTTATTTTATAAATAACTCAAAGCATGATACTTCTTCTTTCTATTTTTTCCACAACACCAATGTTGTGTGTTGGGTTGGGCTGAGAGAGAGGGACTGTCCCAGAACCATCCAGCCTGCTTTAATGCCTAAGGTGAGACTAGAACTCTCCTAGTTTCTAATCAGCATCTTTACCTCAACCACTACACCGAACTGGCTTTATTTTATTTTATATTTTATTTTATCAAATTTTATATGGTTGCCCACCTCAGAAGATGTGGTTCTGGGAAGCATGTAGCAAAAGATATAGTTGACTAGTTAGATATTGCAAGGTAGCACAAAAGGAATAAATTTTGGAAGCTCCTCTCTAAAAACAATTTACTTTTTTTTGAAGACTGTCATGACTGAACATTGAGCAATTTCAAGCTGTCCTGTTTAGGGGAAAACTAGTGAAGTGTTCTGTGCAGGGAATATGATGCAGTTCAGACTAAAATGATGGAGAATTGTCCTGTTCCTTGTCCCACAGAAGATTTTTTTTTCTTTTTGGCTTGTCAGCTAAGTGACAGCAGCTGTAATTTGCAGTCAGAAATGCCTCCAGGCAGTGGTATTTTCTTCTGGTTTCCAAACCCAAGGAGTTGTGAAATTCTATATCCTTTTTTGTGTGTGTGTTTATATATCATGCTTGAGAAAAACTTTCCACCATTATACCACAGGGTATGATATTAGATGAGCACAAAATCTCTCTTGGACATCCTTTTCTCTTTGCTATTGTCATTAATAAAATAGTTACTATTTAAGGTAAAGGTAAAGGTTCCCCTCGCACATACATGCTAGTCATTGCCGACTATTAGTAAATAGTAAATAGTTACTATTTGCTATCTCCCAAATGATGTCCAAAATGAAAAACAGTGAAAGAAAAGTTTCACAGAGGTTAGGTTGGAGCTGCATCATGGTACATGTGTAGAAATTATAGCAGATGATTGTTTTAGTTGTAAAGTCATTTCTGACCCATCAAACCCCATGGACAACTTTCCTCTAGGCCTTCCTGTTCTCTACCATCCCCCGGAGACCATTTAAACTCATGCTGAGTGCTTCAGTGACTCCATCCAGCCAACTCATTCTCTGTCATCCCCTTCTTCTTTTGTCCTCAATCTTTCCCAACATTACTTCTCCAGTGAGTCCTTCCTTCTCATTAAGTGGCCAAAATATTTCAGTTTCATCTTCACGATCTGGCCTTCTAAAGAGCAGTCAGGGTTGATCTCCTCTAGGACTGTCTAGTTTGATTGCCTTGCAGTCCAAGGGACTCACAGGAGTCTTTATAGCAGATGGAAGCTGGCAAAATTATCCTTTTGATGGTCTGTTTCACAAGCAACAATATTGAGATAATAATCATGGGAATTTATGACAATTAAACACAAACTTGGTTAGAAATTCATTAACCACTATCCCACTTCAGGGATTTTTGAGAACCATTGAAAACATGTGAACTGGAAACGGTGCAGCAAGCATATCCTTAAAAAGGCTATGTTTGTTCTTTGTGTCATTAAAAATAGGCAGACCTGAAGGACTATCTAGTATTATGATATTGTTATTTGTGAAACATGATCCTAGTTTGGAAATAAAGCAGAGAGCTAAGACGTCGCTAGTGGATAGCTCCCAGATTATTCTGTATTTGAAAAGTGAATCTTCAGAGAATATTAGATGTGATTCAACCAGGGAATCTATCCCTGGATATAGGAAACAATAGACTCCTTGTGGGTAATTCTTACTATTTGGTGAGTAGCAATTTTAGCTTTAGGTATGATAAATTGGATTATGGGGATTTCATGCTGATTAAGATAAAGCTATGAGAAAGGTTAAATAATCTTAAATTAAAACTGAGAGGAGAAATTTGAATAGACGCTTGTACTGCTACATGAAAGGGAGAGAAGACAAGGAGGAGGAAAAAAGTTCTAAATGCTATCCTAGGTTAATCTACTTGGAAATAAATCTCATTAAGTTCAGTAGTTTTAGTTCCAGGTAAATGAATACAGACTGCACCCTTAACTGTATTTTTCAAACTTGTGAAAAAAATCATAGGTAGCATTTTTTCCATGGAACAGAATGGAAATTCTAGGAAGCAATGATGGAACAGAGGTATTAGATTCTTGTCTTTCCTGAGAGCTTTATAACATAATTTGACTGATCTTTTTGTGACACAAAATGGAGGTATCTTTAGAAATATCACAGTCTATAGCATTGGCACTTAGATTTCTATACCTCTTCACAGTGCTTTACAGCCCTCTCTCAGCATATTGCCCCCAACCATCTGGGTCCTCAGTTTACCAACCTTGAACGGATGGAAGACTGAGTCAACCGTGAGCCGGTGAGATTTGAACTGTCAAGTTGCAGGCAGCTGGAGGTCAGCAAAAGTAGCCTGCAGTACTGCATTCAAACCACTGCACCACCATGGCTCAATATTATGGGAATTTCGTGCTGATTAAGATAAAGCTGTGAGGAGAAATGCAATGCCTCACTGTTTTTGTTAAAAAAACAATTTATATCCAATCTTGGAAAGATTATAAATTTACTTTGGTGCCCTATGACAATCAATTCAGTTGCCAGATGAAGATTCCAGGGATCTCCTTTCTTAGAGATTGCTGTGAGGTTGGATCACCACTGGGATAACGTCTCAGGTTAACAAAGTTTGATCCAGTTGCCAAGATTCAGCCTTTAAACACCTCTAGGCTGGATGATTGAGTCTTCACTGACATATTACAAGCCATTTGGGGAAGAAACCCCTGAAGTTGGTGTGGCAAGAGTTGGTACATTCCAACAATTCTCTGACTAATTTTGCTCTGACTGATGAAGTTGCTTCGATGAGCAACAAAACATCTCAGATTAAAAAAGTTTGGACCAGTTGCCATGATTCAACCTTTAAACATTACCACTGATTAGAACACTATGGGGCAAATGGTTGAATTCTACAATGCCACTACAACAGTTGATGTTACTATCATCATCATGATTCCTTCCTGTATCTCAAAGATACGTATTTATTAATTTGATTTCTATCGCTTCCCATTTCATACAACCAATCTTGGCTTACAAGATTAAAACACAGAAATCCATCAACAAAAAACCCCTTGCTAGATCCCAAAGATAAATCATGAACCTGCTCACCATCAATGGCATGAAATCCCATCTATCCACCTGATCCAATGCTTGGAGCAACAACCAGGTTACATGTATATATGTACTATATAAAAGAGATTTGGGTCTGTAAATAAAGTAGAACTTTATCTGCTGTGGAATATAAAAATTATGTGGTAGAATATAGTCTAGAGTTGCAGGAGGAAGGGGCTCCTTCCCAGAGGTCAAAGAGACAGTGGAGTTTGGAATATCTAGCCAGCAGGCAGGAAGGAAGGAACCTCCCTAGTAGTTCACATAGAATATCTATAGTTATTGCAGGTAACTGTTTTAGTCTGGCAAGAGTCTGTCTGTAGGTGAGCAACAATAAAGAAACTACTCAGAAGTAATTCTGACTTTAATGCTCTTGATTCTTTGGGTCTAACTCAATCAAACCTGACATATCACTCTTATAAAATAGAGTTCCTGGAATTCAACTCAACCTCTGGTGATGATCAGATCATTATTTTGTTATTTTCTTGTTGAGTTTGCCATTGTCTTGTTTTTAAATCTCTCCACTTGTGATATCATATGGCTCAGGGGAGGGTCTCAAAACCCGTCGCTACTGGTATGCTCATGGGCGCGGTCATGCATGCTATGCTTCTGCGCATGCGCAAAAGTGTCTAGGCGGGTGGGCAAAGCCTCCCATTGCTACCACCACCATCACTACCAGTTCGCTCAATCCAGGGCGAACTGTTAGCAACTCACCACTGCTATGGCTTCCAAGTACTGACCAGGACCAAACCTGTTGAGCTCTTTGACATCAATTACAGTTGACTAGATTCTTGGGCATACAAACACAATAATTGTGGATGAAACTATTTAACATCAAAGAAAGAGACTTGTCCATGGTGACCAAACTCTCTTTCTTGCACCTTGAAAAGGATTCTCTTTTCTTTACAATAGAAAAACACTTAGCCATCTACTGTCAGATATGAGAGAGAGAAAAAGAGAAGCAATCTTATTGGAACCAAGAGGTACCCTTTCCTTTAAAAAAAATTCTTTAAAATTTCTGAAAGCCACAAGAAGTTGCTGAAGTATGTTAACATTCCTGGAAGGGACAGAAACAGCATTTGGAGACTTTTGTGTTTTTAGCTATTGAAGTAAGGGCAAGACTAGGAAAAAGATAGGGTTACCATCCGATTTTAGTGTTTATTTTAAACATTAAAAAAAAAAAAACACCATTGTGCTAGACATTTGCCAAATGTCAGCATTGGAAATTGCAGAAGCCATGCCCCCAGTCTCTACAACTATAAAATATTCTCTACATCTAAAAAATATTCAACTTACACGGGATCTTGCTCTTCCTGAGACCATCGTCTGCGACCTGTCCTTAAATACCACATTTTGGTTCTTTCTTTGTTACAGAGCCCCAGATTATAACGTCGAACATGTGAACAAGTTAACTTTACTACTAACCTGGGCAACCTGCTGCCCACACCCAATAATCTTTCTTGATGACATTAACTTATCACTTATTAATTGGACCCTAAATGAATGCACAACTGAACCTATACAGTCTATGCAACCCTGTACAATATAGACTATGGCTCTTCCGGCTCAATCTAGGATATTGTATCCAAAGGCAGTAGGCTGGGAGAGATGAGGTCCCACCCAAATTGATTCATTCTTGCCTGCAGCTTCTCCCTATGCCTAAATTGCCTTCCTTGCGTACATAAAAAAAACAACAACCTCTGACATTTGTTGGCTTTCATCAAAACAGACTCCCTTATAGAACAAAAAGGGCTAAACTGCATTCAAAGCAGACACTAAACGCAGTGAATCCTTCCCTTCAGTTCATTAAACTGTGTGAATGAACACACAAAAATTAATATTCAACTTCCATTCTCATACAGCCAAATTAGAAAGCTGCTAAGAGGGAAAGAATGTAATCTAATTAAACTAATGAGAATTGTGCTAATAAATTGCTCTCCATTAATTCTCCCTAGCAGTTGCGGCAGCTCACAAAAGAATGAAAGGAATTCTACCTGCTCTTTCCCTTCAGACTTTTTTTTGTTTTTATGAAATACCCTGATTCTCCCTTTTGCTAGGAGCCTGTTCTCCCATAGATAAGGACCAGAGACTGACAGGTGAATGAAACTAAGCCCAGATGTATTTCTGCTATAAAAAACAAACCTGCCACTTGAACTCTTAGCTCACCAGTTCATTCTTACACACACACACACACACACACACACACACACACACACACACACACGGACATCTCCAAGAAAGTATGATATGATATGATATGATACGATATAAGTAAATATAAATTATAGATAGATAGATAGATAGACAGATAATTTTTTTTGCCGTTCTCTGCCCGATTGCTGTGTGGGTGTGGCCATGGTGGGTGTGGCCTGCACCGTGGTGTATGTGGGGGGGTCTTTTCACCTTCCCCAGGTTCCAGAGGCTTTCCTCGAGCCTCTGGGAAGGCAAAAACTGCCTCTCCTGGGCTCCAGAGGCCCTCTGGAGCTTCCGGGAGGCCCATTTATCCCTCTCTCCAATCTTCTGTATGGGCCCTGCATTTACCTCACATCTAAAACAGGCCACGTGGAGATTCCTGGGAGGGGTAAGGAGGGGTGGGCGGGTCGGGTCAGGGTAGGATTTGGAGGTTCTCCAAACTGGCCATAACAAACAAACTTATCTAAACCATATCTAAATAGAAACAATTAGCCTTTGGGGAATTTTAATGTGGTATGTATGTGGTAGAATCTGTGGATGAAGTGGGGAGAGAAGTTGAGAGACTGGCTAGCCTGGAATTACTGAAGGGGATGAAGGAACAGAAAGCAGAGCCACACTAAACCTTGGAGTATTTATCTAGTTATTCTGTAGTGAGTACAGTTAGTCTGGTGAGATTCTTGTGCATAGACAAATAGCAATAAACATACTACTCTTATCAGTTCACAGTGTTATTCTGATTCTATGCCCCTGACATGGCATAATAGATACCTTATATTTCTGCAAAACTTAAAACACCCTTTTTGTCCGTGGTGAAATCCATTTTTTTTTACTACCGGTTAGTGGGCTTGGTGGCCGTGGCAGGGAAAGGATATTGCAAAATCTCTATTCCTACCTCACTCTGGAGCCAGCCAGAGGTGGTATTTGCCAATTCTCCAAACTACTCAAAATTTCTGCTACCAGAACCTGTCAGAACCTGCTAGATTTCACCTCTGCTTTTTGTCCCTTGACCACCCACTCAAGATCTCATATGGGTCAAATACTTCTGCCCTCACCCTTCTGAGTGTTCCTCTTAGGGGGTTCTAGGTCTACATGTAGCCTGAAAGCCAAATATGGCTGATGCCTAATTTAAGTTTAGTTACACTGAGTTTGGACTGAATAACAAAACAAACGTATGAAAGAATAAATTGATAAAGAGCAAGAGAAGATGGACAAAGTTGTGATTGGATGGAGTGAATGAGCTCCTGAGCAGGACAGAAGTGAGAAGTTTATAGAACAAAAGGCAGTATTTAAGTCAGTGTATAGGTATATGGAGAAAATAAGGATGTTCTTTTAAAGCAGAACATTATGGGATGGTGTAAAAGACAGAGTTGATGTTAAATTGATTTCGTTCAATTTTGTTTTCTCTTATCTCTTGCTTCCAATTATATTTGGCTACCTTTTATTACTGGGGTGTTTTTTTCTTGTTCTTTGCAGGAGAATAATGTGATGAGTATCTGTGTACATTGGTAAACATATTTTATTATGAATTTGTAGGATTCAGGCTTTGCTGATAAATAAGCTCCTACATTTTGCTTCTGAACCAAACTAAGGAATATGTACACAAGATGCTCCTGTTTTGTGCTTTTCCTGGCTTGACTTCAAAAACCGGTTTAAGAAATTCCTTTTGTTATTTTGGTTCAGTTTGCAAGATAATACAGTCTAGACAGCAGAGTACTATGTCTTTCCATTGGAAAGTTTCCTGCTACTGAGTCTTCTTACCCATCTATTTCAGGAAATGAACTGAAAATTGTTCTCCTGCTTGAACATGTATCCTGTTTTCCCCAAATTAAGACATCCCCTGATAATAAGCCCAATCGGGCTTTTGAGCGCATGGCAATAAGGCGAAGCGCTTATTTCAGGGATCAAAAAAATATAAGACAGGGTCTTATTTTTGGGGAAACACGGTATGCTTTAACATACGTATTAATATATGCTGGTGTGTATGAGTACACGTAGTCCTCAACTTACAACCATTTTTGATAACCATTCAAAGTTTCAGTGGCACTAAATAAAGTGACTTATGACTATTTTTCACACTTGCAACTGTTGTAGCTTCGCCATGTCACGTGATCAAAATTCGGATGGTTGGCAACTGGTTCACATTTTTGATGGCTGCAGTGTCCCGGGTCAGGTGATCAACTTTGCAAACTTCTGACACAAGTCAATGGGGAAGCCAGATTCCCTTAACAACTGTGTTACTAAGTTAACCATTGCAGTGATTCACTTGACAACTATGGCAGGAACAGTAAAAGTCAATGTCTCACCTAGCAACATAAATTAGGGGCTCAATTATGGTCATAAGTCAGGGGCTACCTCTATGTATACTATATATACACATAAATACAGACAATTTTATTGGTGGGGGTGTGTGTACCTATATATATATATACAAAATATACATACAAAATACACACACACATATACACACAAAGTTGAAGCATTGAAATGCACATATTTCATCATTTTCAATTATTTCAGACAGAAGTCATTCAATCCCCAAGTAGTCTAAATCACTTATGGCTTTGGGCCGCGGTGTGGCTCAGGCTGCAAGAAGCCTGTTATTAAACACAGCTGCCTGCAATTACTGCAGGTTCAAGCCCCACCAGGTCCAAGGTTGACTCAGCCTTCCATCCTTTATAAGGTAGGTAAAATGAGGACCCAGATTGTTGGGGGGGGCAATAATAAGTTGACTTTGTAAATATACAAATAGAATGAGACTATTGCCTTACACACTGTAAGCCGCCCTGAGTCTTCGGAGAAGGGCGGGATATAAATGTAAACAAACAAACAAACAAACAAATTGGGTTGAAATAATTCTACCTTAGGAGATAAACATGGTGTATTGCTAATCTTTACAAGTAAGCAAACAAAAGCACAGGAAGAAGTTAGAAACTCAGTGAAAACAAATTTGACATTAAACAAAGAAAAAACAACAACCCTGCCAGGACTAGCAGCCTTCTATTTACAGGGCAAGCATAATGGCCATGCTGAAACTACAGTATTTAAGAGAAAGATGGAGATGGAGGCACATCTAAAAGCTGTTCATGAATGATGACATTTATTCAGCGGAAGGGGCATTTTTGTGTCTGCAAAGTAGTCAACTCCTGGGGTTAGCCTGAAACAACTGAAGCATGGTATCAAAAAAAAGAGAAGAATCTCAAAGTGACATAATACAGAAAAGTGTATTTCAGTAAAATGTATCCTCAGGTGATTTTCTCAATGTGTGGGAGATTCATAGAGAACAATGTCATCTTGAAAGAACTTAACAGAATAACAGTGTTGGAAGGAACCTTGGAAACCTTCTAGTCCAACTCCCTGCTCAAGCATGAGATTCTATATCATTTCAGATAAATGGCTGTCCAATCTACGGTTTTGAGTGTGTTCAGTTCCAGATTGTTTTGGTTGCACCACAAGGCTAGTCGTTCGACCTCTCGTCTATATGCGGCTTCGTCATTGTCTCGAATGAGACCAATCACTGTTGTGTCATCTGCGAACTTCAGTAGCTTAACAAATGGATCATTGGAGATGCAGTCATTGGTATACAGAGAGAAGAGAAGTGGGGAGAAGTTGAGAGACTGGCTAGCCTGGAATTACTGAAGGGGATGAAGGAACAGAAAGCAGAGCCACACTAAACCTTGGAGTATTTATCTAGTTATTCTGTAGTGAGTACAGTTAGTCTGGTGAGATTTTTTTGCATAGACAAATAGCAATAAACATACTACTCTTATCAGTTCACAGTGTTATTCTGATTCTATGCCCCTGACATGGCATAATAGATACCTTATATTTCTGCAAAAGTTAAAACACCCTTTTTTTCCGTGGTGAAATCCATTTTTTTTTTTAGTGGGCTTGGTGGGCGTGGCAGGGAAAGGATATTGCAAAATCTCTATTCCTACCTCACTCTGGAGCCAGCCAGAGGTGGTATTTGCCAATTCTCCAAACTACTCTCAATTTCTGCTACCAGAACCTGTCAGAACCTGCTAGATTTCACCTCTGCTTTTTGTCCCTTGACCACCAACTCAAGATCTCATATGGGTCAAGTACTTCTGCCCTCACACTTCTGAGTGTTCCTCTTAGGGGGTTCTAGGTCTACATGTAGCCTGAAAGCCAAATATGGCTGATGCCTAATTTAAGCTTAGTTACACTGAGTTTGGACTGAATAATAAAACAAACGCATGAAAGAATAAATTGATAAAGAGCAAGAGAAGATGAACAAAGTTGTGATTGGATGGAGTGAATGAGCTCCTGAGCAGGACAGAAGTGAGAAGTTTATAGAACAAAAGGCAGTATTTAAGTCAGTGTATAGGTATATGGAGAAAATAAGGATGTTCTTTTAAAGCAGAACATTATGGGATGGTGTAAAAGACAGAGTTGATGTTAAATTGATTTCGTTCAATTTGAAATCCTGGAATGTTCAGGCTGCTATTTTCAATTGATTCATTTAACCAGGTTTCAGAGAAGCATAGGACTGCTGAATTGCGAAAATCAGAATAGTATTTGTTTAAGAGGAGTATTTCATCCATCTTATTTGCAAGTGAGCGTATATTTGTTAGGAAAATTGAAGGCAGAGGAGTTTTAGTGCGAGTTCTTAGCTTGATTAAGATCCCAGATCTTTTACCTCGTTTCCTTCGTTTCCGTCGTTTGGTTTTTTTAGTAATCCATGGCTCCGTGGGAATTGCCTCCTCCTGTGTTAGAATCTCCTCCGTGTTTGTAAAGACAGGCGGGGGTGAGATTAAAGAAAGCTGCTCCTTAAAGAAATGTTCCTTAATTTTTAGCAGATGGTCTCGTGAGTAGGAAATCCGTAGTGAGTCACAGAGAACAATTAGAAATAAAGAAACAATTAGAGAGCATTTCACCGAGGCAGCCTTTGTCGGCGCCATCTTAGGTAATATAGTATTATATTATAATATAATATAATATAGTATAATATAGTAATATAATAAAGGATGTTCTTTTAAAGAAGAACATTATGGGATGGTGTAAAAGACAGAGTTGATGTTAAATTGATTTCGTTCAATTTTGTTTTCTCTTATCTCTTGCTTCCAATTATATTTGGCTACCTTTTATTACTGGTTTTTTTTTTCTTGTTCTTTGCAGGAGAATAATGTGATGAGTATCTGTGTACATTGGTAAACATATTTTATTATGAATTTGTAGGATTCAGGCTTCGCTGATAAATAAGTTCCTACATTTTGCTTCTGAACCAAACTAAGGAATATGTACACAAGATGCTCCTATTTTGTGCTTTTCCTGGCTTGACTTCAAAAACCGGTTTAAGAAATTCCTTTTGTTATTTTGGTTCAGTTTGCAAGATAATACAGTCTAGACAGCAGAGTACTATGTCTTTCCATTGGAAAGTTTCCTGCTACTGAGTCTTCTTACCCATCTATTTCAGGAAATGAACTGAAAATTGTTCTCCTGCCTTGAACATGTACCCTGTTTTCCTCAAAATAAGACATCCCCTGATAATAAGCCCAATCGGGCTTTTGAGCGCATGGCAATAAGGCCAAGCGCTTATTTCAGGGATCAAAAAAATATAAGACAGGGTCTTATTTTCGGGAAAACACGGTATGCTTTAACATACGTATTAATATATGCTGGTGTGTATGAGTACACGTAGTCCTCAACTTACAACCATTTTTGATAACCATTCAAAGTTTCAGCGGCACTAAATAAAGTGACTTATGACTATTTTTCACACTTGCAACTGTTGTAGCTTCGCCATGTCACGTGATCAAAATTCGGATGGTTGACAACTGGTTCACATTTTTGATGGCTGCAGTGTCCCAGGTCAGGTGATCAACTTTGCAACCTTCTGACACAAGTCAATGGGGAAGCCAGATTCCCTTAACAACTGTGTTACTAAGTTAACCATTGCAGTGATTCACTTGACAACTATGGCAGGAACAGTAAAAGTCAATGTCTCACCTAGCAACATAATTAGGGGCTCAATTATGGTCATAATTAGGGCTCAATTATGGTCATAATTAGGGCTCAATTATGGTCATAATTAGGGCTCAATTATGGTCATAATTAGGGCTCAATTATGGTCATAATTAGGGGCTCAATTATGGTCATAATTAGGGGTCTCTGTGGCTCAGACTGTTAATGCAGTCTGTTATTAACAGCAGCTGCCTGCAATTACTGCAGGTTCTAGTCCCACCAGGCCCAAGGTTGACTCAGCCTTCCATCCTTTATAAGGTAGGTAAAATGAGGACCCAGATTGTTGGGGGCAATAAGTTGACTTTGTAAATATACAAATAGAATGAGACTATTGCCTTTTCAATTATTTCAGACAGAAGTCATTCAATCCCCAAGTAGTCTAAATCACTTATTAAATATACAAAATATACATACAAAATACACACACACACATATACACATAAATACAGACAATTTTATTATGAATTTGTAGGATTCAGGCTTCGCTGATAAATAAGTTCCTACATTTTGCTTCTGAACCAAACTAAGGAATATGTACACAAGATGCTCCTATTTTGTGCTTTTCCTGGCTTGACTTCAAAAACCGGTTTAAGAAATTCCTTTTGTTATTTTGGTTCAGTTTGCAAGATAATACAGTCTAGACAGCAGAGTACTATGTCTTTCCATTGGAAAGTTTCCTGCTACTGAGTCTTCTTACCCATCTATTTCAGGAAATGAACTGAAAATTGTTCTCCTGCCTTGAACATGTACCCTGTTTTCCTCAAAATAAGACATCCCCTGATAATAAGCCCAATCGGGCTTTTGAGCGCATGGCAATAAGGCCAAGCGCTTATTTCAGGGATCAAAAAAATATAAGACAGGGTCTTATTTTCGGGAAAACACGGTATGCTTTAACATACGTATTAATATATGCTGGTGTGTATGAGTACACGTAGTCCTCAACTTACAACCATTTTTGATAACCATTCAAAGTTTCAGCGGCACTAAATAAAGTGACTTATGACTATTTTTCACACTTGCAACTGTTGTAGCTTCGCCATGTCACGTGATCAAAATTCGGATGGTTGACAACTGGTTCACATTTTTGATGGCTGCAGTGTCCCAGGTCAGGTGATCAACTTTGCAACCTTCTGACACAAGTCAATGGGGAAGCCAGATTCCCTTAACAACTGTGTTACTAAGTTAACCATTGCAGTGATTCACTTGACAACTATGGCAGGAACAGTAAAAGTCAATGTCTCACCTAGCAACATAATTAGGGGCTCAATTATGGTCATAATTAGGGCTCAATTATGGTCATAATTAGGGCTCAATTATGGTCATAATTAGGGCTCAATTATGGTCATAATTAGGGCTCAATTATGGTCATAATTAGGGCTCAATTATGGTCATAATTAGGGCTCAATTATGGTCATAATTAGGGCTCAATTATGGTCATAATTAGGGCTCAATTATGGTCATAATTAGGGCTCAATTATGGTCATAATTAGGGCTCAATTATGGTCATAATTAGGGCTCAATTATGGTCATAATTAGGGCTCAATTATGGTCATAATTAGGGCTCAATTATGGTCATAATTAGGGCTCAATTATGGTCATAATTAGGGCTCAATTATGGTCATAATTAGGGCTCAATTATGGTCATAATTAGGGCTCAATTATGGTCATAATTAGGGCTCAATTATGGTCATAATTAGGGCTCAATTATGGTCATAATTAGGGGCTCAATTATGGTCATAATTAGGGGTCTCTGTGGCTCAGACTGTTAATGCAGTCTGTTATTAACAGCAGCTGCCTGCAATTACTGCAGGTTCTAGTCCCACCAGGCCCAAGGTTGACTCAGCCTTCCATCCTTTATAAGGTAGGTAAAATGAGGACCCAGATTGTTGGGGGCAATAAGTTGACTTTGTATATAAATATGCAAATAGGATGAAGACTATTGCTAACATAGTGTAAGCCGCCCTGAGTCTTCGGAGAAGCCTGTTATTAAACACAGCTGCCTGCAATTACTGCAGGTTCTAGTCCCACCAGGCCCAAGGTTGACTCAGCCTTCCATCCTTTATAAGGTAGGTAAAATGAGGACCCAGATTGTTGAAATAAGTTGACTTTGTATATAAATATGCAAATAGGATGAAGACTATTGCTAACATAGTGTAAGCCGCCCTGAGTCTTCGGAGAAGATATAAATGCAAATTAAATAAGTCAACACATAAATACAGACAATTTTATAGGTGTGTGTGTGTGTACCTATATATATACAAAATATACATACAAAATACACACACACACACACATACACACAAAGTTGAAGCATTGAAATGCACATATTTCATCATTTTCAATTATTTCAGACAGAAGTCATTCAATCCCCAAGTAGTCTAAATCACTTATGGCTTTGGGAAGGGTGGCTCAGGCTGCAAGAAATTATTAAACACAGCTGCCTGCAATTACTGCAGGTTCTAGTCCCACCAGGCCCAAGGTTGACTCAGCCTTCCATCCTTTATAAGGTAGGTAAAATGAGGACCCAGATTGTTGGGGGCAATAATAAGTTGACTTTGTAAATATACAAATAGAATGAGACTATTGCCTTTTCAATTATTTCAGCCCTGAGTCTTCGGAGAAATATAAATGTAAACAAACAAACAAACAAACAAATTGGATTGAAATAATTCTACCTTAGGAGATAAACATGGTGTATTGCTAATCTTTACAAGTAAGCAAACAAAAGCACAGGAAGAAGTTGGAAACTCAGTGAAAACAAATTTGACATTAAACAAAGAAAAAAAAACAACCCTGCCAGGACTAGCAGCCTTCTATTTACAGGGCAAGCATAATGGCCGTGCTGAAACTATAGTATTTAAGAGAAAGATAGAGATGGAGGCACATCTAAAAGCTGTTCATGAATGATGACATTTATTCAGCGGAAGGGGCATTTTTGTGTCTGCAAAGTAGCCAACTCCTGGGGTTAGCCTGAAACAACTGAAGCATGGTATCAAAAAAAAGAGAAGAATCTCAAAGTGACATAATACAGAAAAGTGTATTTCAGTAAAATGCATCCTCAGGTGATTTTCTCAATGTGTGGGAGATTCATAGAGAACAATGTCATCTTGAAAGAACTTAACAGAATAACAGTGTTGGAAGGAACCTTGGAAGTCTTCTAGTCCAACTCCCTGCTCAAGCATGAGATTCTATATCATTTCAGATAAATGGCTGTCCAATCTATTCTTTAAAACCTCCAGTGATGGAGCATCCACAACGTTTGGAGGCAAGTTGTTCCACTGTTTAATTATTCTTAAAAAAGAACCTAAACACTAAGTACAAGCTTGATGGACATTACCTTACTGATGACCCCCACCCTGTTAAAGATCTTGGAGTGCCAAAGCCCACTGTAACTACATCACCAAAAAGGCCTTAAAAGTTGTAAAACTAATCTTGTGTAGCTTCTTCTAAAAAAACACTACACTACTAACCAGAGCATATAAAACATTTGCTAGACCAATTCTTGAATACAGCTCGACTGTTTGGAACCCATACCACATTTCTGACATCAATACAATTGAACATGTCCAGAAATATTTTACAAGAAGAGTTCTCCACTCCTCCAAATACAACAAAATACCTTATGCCACCAGACTTGAAGTCCTGGGTTTAGAAAATTTAGAACTACACTGCCTTCGACATGACCTGAGTTTAACTCATAGAATCATCTATTACAATGTCCTTCCTGTCGAAGACTACTCCAGCTTCAATTGCAACAATATACGAGCACACAATAGATTTAAGCTTAATGTTAATCACTCCAATCTTGATTGCAGAAAATATGACTTCAGTAACAGAGTTGTTAATGCTTGGAATACACTACCTGACTCTGTGGTCTCTTCCCAAAATCCCCAAAGCTTCAACCAAAAACTATCTACCATTGACCTTACCCCATTCCTAAGAGGTCTTGTTGTGCCTCGTCCTCCTCAGCCAGGCCCCTCCCGTCTCCTCCCGGACCAGTTATCAGACTCCGAGTCTGATAATGAAGATGAACGGCCTGTCATGCCTCCAGCCCCCGGCCCTGGCCTCATGCCCGGAGAGGAATCAAGGAGTGAAAACAGAAACCCAATACAGCTCACTCATACTGTGTGTGTTCCTTCGACGCAGCCGTCAGAGCAGGAAATCAGCCAAGTGGTACAATTACCCGGACCTGCTCCCTCTGACCCCTCCCTTTCCCAGATGCCGACAGTAGAGACAGCTGAATACAATTCAGAGTGGGAGGATCCTCGCTTCCGGAGATCTGAGAGGCGACGCCAGCAGAAGGAAGGGTGCGGCAGGCCTGGATAAATGCTGAGTCATGGAGCCACACCCCAAAGCCTATATAAAGGACCTGCTTTTGGCATTCCAACCTTGAGTCAAGCAAAGTCTCATCTAGTTTGCTGAAGTCACAGCTTGGACTCCTGCCTGCCCTGAGAAACCTCGAAGGAATTTGGCAAAGCTGCAGAGGCTTCGTTGCCATGTTTGATACGGACTTCCTTGACCCGGTCGTCGGAGGGGGAGTGGGACATGACAGGTCTGTAAGGGGCATGCATAAGAGCACAAACGTGCCTACCATTTCTGTCCTATTGTTTCCTTTCATTATATCCAATTAATATAGTTATTACATACTCATACTCATATATATGCTTATATATTGTATAATTATTTCATGCTTATGCTTATATATGTGTGACAAAATAAATAAATAAATAAATAAATTCTCATGTTCAGGAAATTTCTCCTTAGTTCTAGGTTACTTTTCTCCATGATTAGTTTCCACCCATTGCTTCTTGTCCTGCCCTCAGGTGTTTTGGAGAATAGTTTGACTCCCTCTTTTTTGTGGCAGCCCCTGAAATATTGGAAGACTGCTATCATATCACCCCTAGTCCTTATTTTCATTACTTAGACATGCAAAATATGTATCTGCCCTCCAGAGGTAAAAGACAGACTACCAATTAATAAGGAGGAGTTCTTGAATTTTGGTGCTAAGTGTTACAAGAATCTTGTTTTGAAAAAAAATTGCTATAGATTTTGAATTAAAAATCAAAATGAAAATTGGTATATTTTATTTAATAAATTATTTATTTTTTATAATTTGTATATCACCCATCTAGCCAAGAGGTGATTCTAAACAACTTACAACCAAGTAAAAGCAACAATGTAAAACATTAAAATAGTAAATATTGGAAGTTTGTTCTCAAAACCTGAAAGGGTAGTGGCTTGGTTCCATGCTGCAAGCCTAATTTTAATTGTTTTTAACTACATTACTGCAAGATTGAAATATCTATATCAGGAGAATGCTTGAAAATCCAGGCAGGCAAGCAGAAGTACTCCAGGTTTTTTTTTTAACAGCTCCCATAACGCTATGTCAGCATTGCCAAGATAGGAAATCATGGAGATAGAAGGATGAAGAAATATTACTATTGCTATTATCTCCATGATTTCCTATCTTCCTATTTTCCCCACAACAATAACCTGTGAGAGAGTTTGACCTGAGAGTAAGTGAGCCTAAGGCAGGAATGCAATTCATGGTGTCCAAGTTTCTAGGCTGGTGCCTTAACCACTAAACTGGAGTAGTTCACTAGATCTTTTTCCAATCCAGAGCCACGTTGGCCAGTATAATAGGCTTATACTGTTCACTACCACCACACTAAAAATATCACTTGAAGACAAGATCACCAAACAGAGTCTGTCTTACTTTGGTCATATCATCAGAGTTGGCTCACTTTGAAAAGTCAGTCATGGTGGGAATGATCAGCAGAAAAAGCAGAAGGGGCCTCCCTAGTAACTCCTGGCTGGACACTACAAAAGATTACATTGAGATGACCTTGGAAGATCTGAAGGAGGCAGTGCGAGACAGAGGGGCATGGAAAGTGCTCATCCAAAGACTGGGCAAGAGTCAGATACACTGAATGGCTGATGCCACCAATGCCACCTTAACCAGTAGACCAAATATTTCAGCTAAGCACTGCTTATATTTGTCAATAGATGATCCAGTCTTCTAAAGCGTATATAAAATAAATCAAGGTTTCAGGTTAACTGAATTATTGAGCCCTTCCCATCTGTCAGATTCATTTGGAATTTAAAGCTGTAATATCTGATAATTTGGTTTGCCTTGTTGTTTTGTGTCTTTGGCTTGCAAACCCGTCCAGATTGTCTCAGTTGCGTGTATTACATGTGTGATGCTCAGACAGCTACCATAGAACACACTCAAGTCTACAATTGCAAGATCAGAAGAAAGTCAAGTAGAAATTTTTTAGTTTGTTGAGTTTTCTATTTTCAGCTGTAACAATTTCTGGTGGCAGGGTGTGTACAGCTTTCTTTTCAAAATCGCATCTTACAAACAATCAAGCTTGTATTTTCTATTCAGAGGATGGACTGGCAATGCAAGAAATACAAAATAACAGGAATTGCTTTTGAACAAGCATAATTGAAGAGAATAGGCATTGCATTTTAATTAACAGCCAAATGAGATATGTATCAAATTTGCAGATTTTGAAAAACAAAAATAGCAATTTCAGCAAAGGTTCCAAGAATAAGGAGAAATCTGATCCACTTTATTTAATAAGGCAGCCTTCCTGTCTGACATAATTTTTATTGGTTTTTTTTTAATTATCTCAAAAATTTTATAACCATTTAAATTTGCAGCATTTCTTAACCTAGGAAGCCTGCGTCTGCATCTTCCTATAATTTGTGTAGTTTTCGATATAAAGTTCCTGAGAGTGTTTTTAAAAACTAATGATTCAGCTTTCATATCTTGATATTTCCATTGTCCCAATGAAACTTCATTATGTGAATTTGTCCAGTGTAAGCACTTTTCAAAGAAACACCACATTTGTACACGTTTAATTTTTATCATTATGACAGAGGCACTCATACTAAAATAGTTATGGCAGATGCCAACCAAGCAGACTCATTATTATAAAGTAAAGCGTGGCAGGACAAGAAGCAGTGGATGGAAACTAATCAAGGAGAAAACGAATCTAGAACTAAGGAGAAATTTCCTGACAGCTAGAACAATTAATCAGTGAAATGACTTGTTTCCAGAAATTGTGGATGCTTCAACACTGAAAGCTTTTGAGATTGGATAACCACTTGTCTGAAATAGTATAGGGTTGTGATGGCAAACCTATGGCATGTGTGCCACAGGTGGCACGCAGAGCCATATCTGTGGGCACATGAGTGTTGCCCTAGCTCAGCTCCAGCATGCATGTACGTGCTGGCCAGCTAATTTTTGGGCCTTGCGGGCCTACCAGAAGTCAGGAAACAGTCAGTTTCTGGCCTTTGGAAGGCCTCTATGGAGGGGGAGGCCATTTTTGCCCTTCCCAGGCTCTAGGAAAGCCTCTGGAGCCTGGGGAGAGTGAAAAACAGGCCTTCAGGGCCCACCAGAAGTCGAGAAATGGGCTGTTTCTGACCTCCAGAGGGCCTCGGGGTGGATGTGGAGGCCATTTTTACCCTCCCCAGGTTCCAAGAAAGCCTCTGGAGCCTGGGGAAGGCAAAAAATGAGCATACTGGGCCCACCGGTAAACTTTTTGCTGTCGCGTGCCAAAAGCAGGGGGCACTGAATTATGGGTGTGGGCCCTCGGGCACACGACACCCCCCCCCACTTTTGGCATGTGACAGCAAAAAAATTAGCCATCACTGGTATAGGGTCTCCTGCTTGAGCTGGACTAGAAGACTGCCAAGGTCCCTTCCAATTGTTATTCTGCATTCTATGCTTCGGCTTCTTTTGATACAATAGAGGAAGGAATCCTTTTCATAGCAGTAGTCATTGTGGTTGCAACAGGAATAGGAAAATATGGATTGATATATTAATGCCACTAATGCCAGTGATGTTATCTCATTGAATAATGAAACATTGACAAGCAAACAATCAAGTTCAGAGATGACAAAGAACTCCACAGTTCAACCATGAGCTTCAGATATTCTCTTCTTTTTCAGCCTTAACATTCTGTAGCAATCAGTGTCAAAAATGCCACTTAAGCCAACATAGCAATAATAATTATGAGGACCAAAATCTTAGTTCTAAGCAAGAATCTTGAGTAAGAGGACTATAGTGTATTCGCCAACTTTTTGGACTATATACTTCAATTCCATCAGTAATTCTGATGGATTTCTATAGCAGTGTCAGTAACATTCACCATTGCTATAACACCAGCTCACATATCCAGTACAGTCTATGGCATTAAGCCAAAGACAGTGAGTTGGTTTTGGCCACATTGAAGAAAAGAAGACAACAAATTAAAATGAACTGTAGCTATAAAAAAATGCTAGTGTCTTCTTTTTTCCTCCTGCTTCAAAATGTACCCCCTCTTTTTCTCTCCTTTCAGTCATAGGTGGCTAAAGCATTTGAAGCTTTTTGGTGCCAGAATCACTGAAGTGACCAGGGAAGGACATTTATTTTGATTAGCCTGCCTCATTACACAAACATAAATGTTATTTAAGCAAATGCAATCAAGCTGTCTTCTCGCTGTTCCAAGGAGGTCCACCATGGCCTGCTGACAGAGCACGCCAGAGAACCCAGTGTGTTGACACAGTTGTCATTTGTTGGATTTGCATGCAGAATCACTTTAATAAAGCATTTATCACAGCCTGGACATAAAAGACTCACAAAGAGAAAGAAGGAAAAAGATGGAACCACAGAGCTGTGCTGGAGATAAGCCCTGCAATGGTCTGGGAGACAGCAAAGGGGATTAGTCAGTGGCCGTTCTTGAGACAGGAGAGATGTTTATAAAAGGGATGCTGCTTTTCTCATACAGCCCCATGGAACTGATACAATCTCTTATTTTTCTTTTCATTGGTTCCTGGCATGGTTGCTCCAAAGACTAGGACTATTGTTCCTCTAGCTATTGTCAATAGTAGTCCTATGACCGTGTTGTGAAGCTTTTTGGCACCAAGTGCCAAAACTGTGTGTGTGTGTACATGCATGCCGAAAACTCTAAGAGCAGCTACCCAGTGCGCATGTGCATGCCATGTGCATGATCTTCCAGTTTCTGATGTGCGCATGCACACCAGCCACCTGGTCTTCCGGTTTCTGGTGTGCACATGCACGTGAAGACCAGCTGGCTGGTGCATCTAATACTCTTGGTGGCATCAGTGCCCATGCTTTCATTCTGAGAAGACTATAGATCCCTTGCAGGAAACTGGAAGATCAGCTCTTCCACTTTCCAGCACTCCTACGCACGTGAAGACCAGTTGGCCAGTGCTTCAGAAGAGCAATGGGTGACGGTTCATATGCCTAGAGAGATGACTCTGTGTGCCACTTCCGGCACGCATGCCATAAGTTCGCCATCACAGTCCTATGAAATGTATGGGATCTATAGTCTTCTCAGAAGGTGTTGTGCCTCGCTCGCCCCCCTCTCCGCAGCCGGGCCCCTCTCATCTCCTGCTATCTCAGCCAGAGACTGATAGTGCAGACGAAGGGCCTGGCATGCCTCCAGCTCCCAGTCCTGGCACCATGCCCGGACAGACTGAGCAAATAAACCTCCCCTCCTCACAGCGTGTGAGCATGATGAGCATGAAGCCAGTCACGAGCTAGAATTGCCGGCAGCTGGAGGGTGGACAGATCCACGCTTCTGGAGAATGGAGAGGCGACGTTAGCAAAAGGAAGGGAGGGGCAGGCCTGGATAAGTGCTGAGTCATGGAGCTTCACCCCATGGCCTATATAAAGGATCTGCTTTCTGGCATTCTTTGAGTCAGGCAAAGTCTAATCTGGTTGCTGAAGTCACACCTTGGATTCCTGCCTGCCCTGAGAACTCTGACAGGACTTTGGCAAAGCTGCAGAGTCTTCGTGGCCACGCTTGATACAGACTTTCCGGACCCGGCTGTCAGAGGAGGAGTGGGACACGACAGAAGGAAAGCATGGGCACTGATGCCACCAAGAGTGTTACTTAATGCTTGCTTCATGTGTCATTATTGCCAAGGTCTTTCCATCAACTTCTAGATGCTCTCCTGTTTTACTGAGGTTCGTCCCCTCCAAAAATCAGATATATCAGATAAATCAACTATAGTATTTGACACACATCACAGCAGGGGAAATGCTATTTGGTAATGCAGGTAAGGCTCTCCAACTCCTCAGCATCAGGTCTCTTAATGCAAAACAAACTCCTTTAATAAGCACTTAGAGCAGGGGTGTCAAACTCACGTCATCACAGTGGCGTCACATGACGTATTGGGACTTTTCCCCCCCTTTGCTAAACCAGGCATGGGCGTGGCCAGTGCGTAATGCATCTGGCCCACGGACCATAAGTTTGACAGTCCTGACTTAGAGACTTTGGGGTGACAGAATCACACTAGCTTCAATAAGGAGTTTTGAGGCAAGAATTAGAAGTTAAGTACAAGTACAATGTTAAGTGATAGGAACCTGTTTTTAGTGTGTTAATATTATTTACAGTGTGTAAATTTTAATGTTTAACCTTCAATCTGCTTTTATCAAAATGGAGTCTTTTTGAACATTCGGGATCTCTGTTAGTTTTTTTTTTTTTTTTTTGCAGAGGCCATCCAGACTGGGCTGATATTAATGAGGTAGTCTATTAATAAACTTGTCTTCCAATCCTCCTGCTTTTTTCTTCCAAATTCTTGCACTGTCTCTCCTCATTTCTAGCATTGTTAGCAGATCCTAAGGCTGTCACAGCTGGGAAGTGGCAAGAGAAGCTAGGGAGGAGCCATTAGGCTCCAGGGTTAGCTATTTATTCTTCAACCTCTCAATTTTCTTTTCTGGTTTTGGCAGCCTCTGGAGCAGCTGCCTGTTTTGGGAGAGTTTTCAAAAGAAGTGGGGAGAGATGGCTGTTCAGCTGCTGGGTCTTCAACTGCACAGTCCACAAATTAGCTCAGTGGGATCAGAGAACTGCCAGGCATGGGTAGAGAGCCCAATATGAATGAACTCCTCTCTTGCACTGATAATAGTAGGCTGGCTTAGAAATAACTGCCCAGAGATCAGAAGGAACCAATGCCACAAAGGCCTTAGATGGCAAATAGGAGGTAGGCAGGCCCAATTCCCTGGCTACACAATCCCAACTATCATTGTCTGACCCATTGTGACCCCTTGGACAACTTTCCTCTAGGCCTTCCTGTCCTCTACCATCCCCCAGAGACCATTTAAGCTCATTCTGCCTGCTTCAGTGACTCCACCCAGCCACCTCATTCTCTGTCGTCCCCTTCTTCTTTTGCCCTCAATCATTCTCAGCATTATTTATTTTATTTATTTATTATTCAAATTTATATACCGCCCTATCTCCCAAAGGACTCAGGGCGGTTCACAGGCACATAAAACATTTGTATACAATTAAAATAACTATTAAAAAACTTATTCTAATGCCAAATATTAAAAATATAAATATAAATCTTAAAACCAAATTTAAAACCCCTATAAATTTAAAATCTATGAATTTAAAATCTAAGCCAGTCCTGCACAGATGAATAAATGCGTCTTGAGCTCGCGACGGAAGGTTCAGAGGTCCGGAAGTTGACGGAGTCCTGGGGGGAGTTCGTTCCAGAGGGTGGGAGCCCCCACAGAGAAGGCCCTTCCCCTGGGCGTCGCCAGACGACACTGCCTAGCTGACGGCACCCTGAGGAGTCCCTCTCTGTGAGAGCGCACAGAGCGCACAAATTAGGCTCTTCCTTCTCATTAGGTGGGCAAAATATTTGAGTTTCATCTTCAGAATCTAGCCTTCTAAAGAGCAGTCAGGGTTGATCTTCTCTAGGACTGACTTGTTTGATTGCCTTGCAGTCTAAGGGACTCTCAGAAGTCTTCTCCAACACCATAGTTCAAAGGCCTCAATTCTTTGATGCTCAGCCTTCCTTATAGTCCAACTTTCACAACCATACATTGCAACTGAGAAAACCATAGCCTTGACTATACACACTTTTGTTGGCAGGGTGGTGTCTCTGCTTTTTAGTACGCTATCTAACTTTGTCATAGCTTTCCTCTCCAAGAACAAGTGTCTTTTAATTTATTGGCTGTAGTCCCCATGTGTGATGATCTTGGAGCCCAGGAAAATAAAATCTGTCACTACTTCCATTTCTTCCCCATCTATTTGTCAGGAATTGAGAGGGCCGGGAGCCATGATCTTAGTTTTCTTCTTGAGTTTCAAACCAACTTTTGCACCCTCCTCCTTCACCCGCATTAGAATGCTCTTTAGTTCCTCTTCACTTTTTGCCATTAGAGTGACATTTGCATATGTGAGGTTGTTGATATTTCTCCTGGCAATCTTAGTTCCAACTTGTGATTCATCTAGCCCCACCTTTCTTATGATGTGCTCTGCATATTAAGCTGCCTTTGGGGTGGACTGAGAATGAAAGACAGAGAATGTCGTGAAAACATGACCTACAAAAATTCTTATTGGGGCATTCCTTGTGTGTCCAATCACACTTGGCCAATAAAAAATTCTATTCTATTCTATTCTATTCTATTCTATTCTATTCTATTCTATTCTATTCTATTCTATTCTATTCTAATCTTCTTGCCATGGCTAAGGGGAGATGATGATGATGATGATGATGATGATGATGATGATGATGATAATAATAATAATAATAATAATAATAATAATAATAATAATAATAATAATAATAATAATAATAATAATTTAATTTTTATACCGCCCTTCTCCTGAAGGACTCAGGGCAGTTCACAGCCAAGTAAAAACAACAGTAAATAAATGCAATACAAATAAAATCAATAATTAAAAAACTTATTCAATTTGGCCCCGATTTAAAAATACATTTAAAACCATGAAACCCATTAAAATTTAAAAACCCAATAATAAAAATTCTAAAAATTCTATGCCAGTCCTATGCAGAAGAATAGATACGTCTTCAGCTCACGGCAGAAGGTCCGAAGGTCAGGAAGTTGTCGAAGTCCTGGGGGAAGTTCGTTCCAGAGGGTGGGAGCCCCCACAGAGAAGGCCCTTCCCCTGGGGGCCACCAGCCGGCATTGCTTGGCTGATGGCACCCTGAGGAGTCCCTCCCTGTGAGAGTGCACGGGTCGGTGGGAGGCAAACGGTGGCAGTAGGCGGTCCCATAAGTAACCCGGTCCTAAGCAATGGAGCGCTTTAAAGGTGGTAACCAGCACCTTGAAGTGCACCCAGAAGACCACAGGTAGCCAGGTGGATGATCCATTAGAAATGAACTCTTGATGAAGCTGCTGAAGCTGCTGAAGCTGCTGAAGCTGCCTTGCTCAATCCTATGGGGAAGTCCCCTATGTATCCTTTTTGGACGTCCTGTGGGAGGAACAAAGTCTACTTTTTCATTGGTGCCCTCTAGGAACACAAATGTCCACAGAAAATATGAGCTGCACCTGAGTGAAGGTCTCCCTGAGCCTTAAGGATTTCAAGAAAAGGTACATATCACAGATGTGGGCTCCCACTATCCCAAGAGATACTTAAGAGCAAATATCTCCATTTGTTACCTGATCCTTTTAACTGGAAACAAGAAAAAGGGAGCCAAGAGAAGGAGAGAAGCATAAATAATATTTTTCAATCATGCCCAGAAGGAAGCAGCCCAGCACTCTGCAAAATCAGAGTAATTTGCTTAAAATGTGCTCTTAGTGTTTTGCTTGTCAAGCTGCTACGTCTTTGTTTACAGGTTACATCCCAACTGCCTCATCCTCTTAATGATCTTTAAATTAAAGCTGACCTTCCAATTTAGATCTTTTCAGAAGTTCATAGATGATAATTGCTGAACAGAATAACAGAAGGCCAACTAGATGGGACGACAGCAATTCCATGTCTTGTTACATGCATTCTATGTTCCATATTTATTACTCATATCTAGTCTGCTTCTTCCTCCCTCCCTTCCTTCTCCTTTCCTTCCAGAGCTATCAGGACTGCAAAAACCTTTGAAGATGTGATGCAAACATCATTTCAAAACTCATTGGAACTAACATCTCCCCATTCAACATGCCCAGCATTTAAAGAGTGAAGTCAACTGCCATGTTGCTTTCTTTCTCCAACAGTCCCTTCCAGCAGTTCCACCAGTAGTAGCAAAATTGATGAGAAAGCTGCTGGGGCTGTGCCATTTGCTTCAGCAAGACGAATTCTTTTACCTCCATATCACAAACTGCCCCATTGAAATGAACTGAAGCAGCTCATCATTGGTGTTTTATATGTGCGATGGCCATAATGGCTTAAATGGCCTCTTCCAACTTTATGAGTCTAAGATTCTGTATATCAATGAAAAATTATATGAAAGGTGGATGGATGGATGGATGGATGGATGGATGGATGGATGGTGTTGTGTCTCGTCCGATCTCACCACCACAGCCGGGGTCTGCTTATCTGCTTCCGAACGCTGAAGAATGTCCTAGCATGCCTCCCGGCCCCAGCCCTGGCTCCATGCCCAGACAGGCTGAAGAAGAGCAAGTATCTCCAGCCCCCAGCTCTGGCTCCATGCCCAGGCAAATGGAGCAACTAGACCCCTCCCCCTCCTCCACAGCATGTGAGCCTGAGGAAGGTTTATTACCAACAGCTGCCGATTGGAGTGACCCTCGCTTCAGAAGAATTGATAGGAGGCGGCATCAGAAGGAAGGGAGGGGCAGGCCTGGATAAGTGCTGAGTCATGGAGCCACACCCCATGGCCTATATAAAGGATCTGCTTTCTGGCAGTCTCTGAGTCAGGCAAAGTCTAAACATATCTTGCTGAAGTCACTTTCTGGTCTCCTGCCTGCCCTGAGGACTTTGCTAGGACTTTGGCAGAGCTGCAGAGGACACCTGATTCGGATTTCCCTGACCCGGCCGTCAGCGGAGGAGTGGGACACGACAGATGGATGGATGGACAGACAGACAGAAGGAAGAATTAATTAATTAATGGAATCAAGTCCTATTGGGCAAGGCATAATTAAGAAATCAAGAAACTAAATCCTCTTGAATAAGTAATTATAATGCAAATATGAGAGGTAATATAGAGAACATTGGAAATGTATGTGCATTCATTAAGGTGGTGGCACTTTAAGCATTTTGAATCCCTTCTTCCTGTGCTTTTTGCAATTCAGGCTGAGCTGCCATTTTTGTGATAAGCTACTTATGAACTTCTTTTTTCATCCAGTGGTTGTTTACAACTTTCCATGTTCCATTTACTGCCTCCTATAAACTCCCATTCATAGGATCTAAATAAATAGATAGTTAGATAAAATGAACACAACACAACTTTCCATCTTTAAGAATCAGCAAGACTTGGATAAAATTACTTCTCTATGGCTTTCCTTCTGAAATTTGTTTATCTCGTCCAAGTTTTCATCTGACACTGGACATTTCTGAAAAGGGCAGGAGTGACCATCACCATCCCTTGTTCGAGAATAATGATATGTGACTCTCACATAGGATAAATTAGTATTCAATGATACAAGTGTAATTTCATTTTCATCTCTCTGTAATATCCATTCCCTTTTATTTTTCCCTTGGGATATTTGGGGGCATGTAGAATGAAAGGTTGCATCTGCATTTTAAATGGCTTGGGGCAAAGCTACAGAATCAGATATAAAACCGGTTCAGAAGTTCACAGGAGCAATGTTAAAGTTAATTGGGGTTCAGCAAAGGCCTAGGCAAATAACAGCATCCTCAAAGGAACAATTATTTCCTTGGAGGAAATATTTGTAAAAACTGTTTTCAAGCAGGATGAAATCGGAAACAAATCAAGCTAATCATTCCATTTTTTTTCTTAAGTGACATGTTAAAGATGGAAGAGAGTTCCTTGCCCAGATTTCTTTCACCTTTGCTAAACGAAGTTGGCAGATTTAGCAGATGGCATCTCGGTTCAACTTCAGAAGCTAAGCAGATTTTAACCTATTTCGATGGCTGAAGATTAGGAAATTCCAACGCTGTTGGCTGGAATGAGAAGCTGAAAATAAGGGAGGTAAAAGTTTCCTGGAAGGCAATTTTAAATTATTTCTATACTCCAGTCAAGAATACAGCATGGCTATGTTCACTTGTGGGGTGCCGCAGGGGTCGATCCTCTCGCCCCTCCTGTTCAACATCTACATGAAGCCGCTGGGTGAGATCATCAGTGGTTTCGGTGTGAAGTACCAGCTGTATGCGGATGACACCCAGCTGTACTTTTCTACACCGGACCACCCCAACGAAGCTTTCGAAGTGCTGTCCCGGTGCCTGGAGGCCGTACGGGTCTGGATGGGGAGAAATAGGCTCAAGCTCAATCCCTCCAAGACAGAGTGGCTGTGGATGCCGGCATCCCGGTACAGTCAGCTAAATCCACGGCTGACCATCGGTGGCGAGTCATTGGCCCCGATGGAAAGGGTCCGCAACTTAGGCGTCCTCCTGGATGAACGGCTGTCTCTAGAAGATCATTTGACGGCCGTCTCAGGAGCGTTCTACCAGGTTCGCCTGGTACGCCAGTTGCGCCTTTCTGGACGGGATGCCCTATGCACGGTCACTCACGCACTCGTGACGTCGCGCCTGGATTACTGCAATGCTCTCTACATGGGGCTCCCCTTGAAGGGCATCCGAGGCTGCAGTTAGTCCAGAATGCGGCTGCGGGTGATAGATGGAGCCCCGTGGCTCCCGTATAACACCATCCTGCGCAGGCTGCACTGGCTACCTGTGGCTTTCGGGTGCGCTTCAAGGTGTTGGTGACCACCTTTAAAGCGCTCCATGGCATTGGGCGGGTTACTTACGGGACCGCCTACTGCTACCGAATATCTCTCACCGACCTGTGCGCTCTCACAGAGAGGGTCTCCTCAGGGTGCCGTCAGCGGCAATGTCGTCTGGCGGCGCCCAGGAAGGGCCTTCTCTGTGGGGCCCCACCTCTGGAATGAACTACCCCCGGTCTTCGTCAGCTGACCTCCGGACCTTCCGCTGGGCTTAAAACACATTTATTTAATTGTGCAGGGCTGAGCTAAATTTTAAATTTTAAATTACTGGTTTTTAAATTGGCTTTTATTTTATATTTTTAATTTTAAATTAATAGGCGTTTAGAATAAGTTTTTTAACTGTTTTTATATTTCTTACATTGTATTTATGTGTTTTAAATGCCTGTACACCGCCCTGAGTCCTTCGGGAGATAGGGCGGTATATAAATTTGATAAATAAATAAATAAATAAATTAACATGAATCGTGGTGGCACAATGCAGCATTGCAGGTTAGCCCACAGCCAGAAGTTCGATCCTGATTGATTCCAGGTTGACTCAGCCTTCCATCCTTCTGAGATTGCTAAAATGAGGACCCAGATTGTTGAGGGGCAATATGTTGACACTGTAAACCACTCAGACAGTGCTGTAAAGCACTATGGGGCAGTATATAAGTCTAAGTGCTGTTGCTACTGCTATGTTCATTAAGTCATGACAGTCAAGCTCAACTTCAAGGAGATTTTAGATTTATTAAACTATTTTGTCCATATGCACCGTAGTAATTATTAACATGTTGTTTCCAGAGGTGGGTTTAGCGGGTTCTGACCAGTTCTGGAGAACCGGTAGTAAAAATTCTGATTGGCCCTGCCCCCAACTATTCTCTGCCTCCTGAGTCCCAGCTGATCAGGAGAAAATGGGGATTTTGCACTATTCTTTCCCTGGAGTAGGGAGGGAATGGAGATTTTACACTATCCTTCCTCTGGTGGGGTGAGAATGGAGATTTTACATTATCCTTCCCATGCCACACCCACCAAGGCACGCCCACCAAGCCATGCCACACCCACCAAGCCACACCCACAGAACCGGTAGTAAAAAAAATTGACACCCACCACTGGTTGTTTCTAATTCAAGCAATTGTATGTCACTCTTTTCAGAATTGGAAATGGACATGCAAGGGATTAGCTCAGCCTTTTAATACCAATTATTGCCATTCCCTACCTCCCCAACACTTCTTTTTTCTTTTCTCTCAAAATTAAAATGTAAGCTAAAGTCAATTGTTTTTGCTTTTATGCCTTTATGCCAGCGATAGATATCAGTGATGCTCTGTTAAAAGGAATGGAGGAAGGAAGTAAATTTGCACAGAACATCAAAGCTATTCTTAATTCAGTGCAATGTGGGGCTGCTGTAAAAAAGACAAATTCCATGCTTGAAACACTAGGAAGGAAATTGAAAATAAAACAACCAATAGAAAAATGCTCTTATATAGATCTGTGGTGAAACTGCACTTGGAATACTCCACACAATTCTGGTTACTACGTCTGAGAAAAGATCTTGTAAAGCTGAAAAAGGAAAATAGTGCAATCAACATAGAAAAAGTCTACTTTTTTTTTTTAGGAGATTAAAGAATGTATTTTATGAAGAAAACATTTGGACCTTTTTAATGGGCAAATGAGGAATGATGTAGGAGAGTTAGAAACTGGGCTTATCTAACAAAACTAAATGCTAGGAGATCCAGGACTGATAAAAGGAAGTCAACAGAAGCCTCCATTTAGCGCATCTCCAATTTAGCATATTTTAAGATGTCAGTCCAGAAATACCACTAAAATAATGGACAAATCCAGTGTATTCAAAAGTAGTCTGGATAAGGCAGCTCTATGTTAATGTTGCATAATTCATTGTGATTTTTGGGTCATTTGAGTAATGGCATCATTTCACAAGTGACACACATTATCTTTTTGTCCATTTGTGTCATTTGTGTAATGCCCTCATTATGCAAATGATTCAAAGGGCTATGATTCCCCCCCCCCAATTTAATTAACATTCAGGAGAAGCAGGTCCCTTCCCACAGGTTCATTTAATCAAGATTTCACTTATACTTTTTGCCTACATAACAGTAAAAAAAAATGTTGTCATCAAATAAGATGGCTATCAGTTCAGATAGCTTTAAAATATGGACTGTGTGCCATCAAGTCAGTGATAACTCTTAGAAGCTACATAGATAGATTTTCTCCATGATGATCTAGCCCTAACCTGGTCCTTCAGGTCTTCCAACAATAGACCATTGCCACTGTAACTGTGGTGGAATGTAGTCTGGATCCCCAGGAGGGAGGGGCTGTATTCCAGGGTATCAAGAGACAGCAAAGTTTAGATAGTTTGGTTGGGAGGAAGAAGATAAAGTCAGTTCCTCCCTAGAAGTTCTCAGAGTATGTCTTTAATGACATATACTGTTGCTTTAGTTTGGCAAGATTTCTGCCTATAGGTGAGGAACAATAAAGAATACTGCTTAGGAGTAACTCTTTGGGTCCTTCTTGGTTCTGGAGACCCAACAGTAACTAAATCCATCCACTGTGTTGCTGATCATCGTCTTCAATTTTCCTAGCATTGGAGCCTTCTCTAGAAAATTAGGTTTTTATGGGGACTAGACAAATTCATGGTAGAGGAAGCTATTTTTAACTATTAGTTTTGATCGTCTATATTAGTTTATTTATCACAGGTTCAAATACCAGCTATTAGGAATCTATCATCTCCATCCATTCATGTAAATTTCCTTGTGTTAATGCAACATTAGGGCTGGAATAGCTCAGGCTGTAAGGAGCCTGTTATTAGAACACAGTAGCCTGCAATTACTGCAGGTTCAAGCCCGGCCCAAGGTTGACTCAGCCTTCCATCCTTTATAAGGTAGGTAAAATGAGGACCCAGATTGTTGGGGGGGGGGCAATAAGTTGACTTTGTAAATATACAAATAGAATGAGACTATTGCCTTACACACTGTAAGCCGCCCTGAGTCTTCGGAGAAGGGCGGGATATAAATGTAAACAAAAAACAAAAAAAAAACATATATATATGATATAGAAGCAGGAGCCATGTCCATGATATGTCATGGATTAACAGCAGAGAAGGAGCTCCAGAGGTATATCTGGGCTAAAAAAAAGAGAGAGAGAGAGAGAGTTGTAGGGGTCATTCAGGCAATAAATTTTCATCTGTTGCAAGAAGTTATTTCAGGGGTGCACAAATTTGGCGAGAATTGTTAGAGAAAGTGCTTTATGGAAAGTGCTTCCACTTTCCATATGGAGAGTGGAAATGTAACTTGAGCAAGGACTAGTGAAGCAGTTTGTTGCAACTTGAGCAGACAGTGGGTTTAAAAATAAGAAATAAATAGAAGATAGGCAAAGCTTAACTCTTATCTAAGTACATCCTTTTAAATGAGAGTCAAGAGAGCAGACGTGCATGGAAAGACAAACATAGGAAGAAAGCACTTGGAGATTAGCACACTTACAAACAAATAAGAGAAAGAAAAACAGAGAATGAAGAGGAAATCTGTCTGCCCCCTGCTGCCCCTTGGGGTAAGTAGGTTGTGAGGTGTTGAAAGACAAGGCAGCTGAGGTCACACCTCCAATAGGACAAGGAACACTTGACCTTTGAATAGCTTGTCAGAAGAGCCCTCTTAAAAGCAGGGGTGGCAATGTGTGTGTGTGTGGGGAGACAAAACTAATTGGACTTAATGTACAACTGCATTTATGAAAATCAAATGAAGATAGATACAAGGGTTGTACTCACTCTCTGAATATTTAACAGTTTCCACATTCTATCATATTTTTTTAAAAAAATTTGTTTGGAAGGTGTTCAGGAATATGGGAGTGAGGCACAAGCATCCTGTGGCCTCAAATGATATATCTCAGATACTAGTGGCTAGGAAAGCTGGGAAAGCTGACAAAAAAGAAAGAGGAAGAAAGGAAGAAAGAAAGAGAGAGAGAGAGAGAGAGAGAGAGAGATAGAAGGAAGGAAGGAAGGAAGGAAGGAAGGAAGGAAGGAAGGGAAAGAAAGAAAGAAAGAAAGAAAGAAAGAGAGAGAGAGAGAGAGAGGGAAGGAAGGAAGGAAGGAAGGAAGGAAGGAAGGGAAAGAAAGAAAGAAAGAAAGAAAGAAAGAAAGAAAGAAAGAAAGAAAGAGGGAGGAGGGAGGAAGGAAGGAAGGAAAAAAGGAAGGAAGGAAGGAGAGGAGAGGAGAGGAGAGGAGAGAGAGAGAGAAATGAAGAAAGAAAGAAAGAAAGAAAGAAAGAAAGAAAGAAAGAAAGAAAGAAAGAAAGAAAGAAAGAGAGAGAGAAGGAGAGGAGAGGAGAGGAGATTCTAGTTTTGAAGTCTTTGACAGATCTCAAAACGCTAAGTAGGGTTGGACCTGGTTAGTACTAAGATAGAAAGTTATACTCAGAACTTGAAAAAAATATAATGGAAGAAGGAGATGGAAACCCATTTCTATGTCATTGCCAGGAAAATTGATGTTTTCTTTCAGCCCCCCGGGGTGGGGGAGAATTCGGTTTGTGGGAATCAGGATCAGGTGGATAGACAATAGCAGTGATAACCTTGGGATGTTCTCAGATGAGCTAGAAATTATAACAAGGCACTGGGACCATGTTGATGAACTGGCATGGTGTGGTTGATCGATAGATGCAAGTTTTAGCTTAAACTCAATGCATTTTTTTCAAATAGCTTATGTTGTTTTAATTATATTGTGGCCAGCCATATAAATTTATTAAACAACAAAAAAAAAAACACCAAAAAAACAAACTAAAGACTGAACAAAGTGGTGAACATGTTTTCATATACTCACCTGATGTCAAAACTGACTTAGAGGCACCTGATTAACTACAATTAAAATTGGAATGAAGAGATGGGAAAGGATCATTTTCTTAAAAAGAATGAGCTATTAAAATAAGTATTCCTTGATATTAAATATTTATGTAAACTTGCGTTATCAAGATCTTTTTCATAAAAAATAAAACAAAATAAAATATTAACTGTAAAGGTTATTTAAATTCAATTTGCATTTAAATTTCAAGTCAAGTTAGTCTACAGCGAAAACATGCTAAAATTAAATCTATAACATGCATTGTAGCATCGTGATCAAATTGTACCTTGAAGCAATTTCTGTTTCAGTGTACACGCTGCCTGCCTCTTCTTTCTTCCCCATCATGGGTAAATAAATTTGCAAAGCTTTTCAGCATTCCATTTATTGTGCCTATTAGTAAATCAATGAAGAATCAGAAGAAGGATTACGTTCTTGAACAGCTGAGGCATACACACACACACAAAAAGGGAGAATGTTATCTTCTAATGCTAAACTTGAAAAAAAACATCTAGCAAACATTTTTCTCTTTAGCTTCATTGGCCAGATCTGGCATAAGGAAAACAAACAACCAGTAGTAGCTGCTCCATATCTTTATTATTATTTTCTTCAGGAATCATTTGATCCATGCGTCATCACTGCTACGCAAAAGCTATACTGGCCACCAAGAGGCTTCTTGGTGTCATTCAAGGTTTGATTCATCAACTTTTAAGCCCTTCATGTCATATGGCCTGGTTATCTGATGGATCGCCCAATTGTCTCTACCTCAAATGTTTGTCCAGAATGGGTGAGTTCTAGGTGTTAGTTGCGAAGTTGTGTTCGACCCATCGCGACCCCATGGACAACGTTCCTCCAGGCCTTCCTGTCCTCTACCATCCTCTGGAGTCTATTTAAACTCACGCTGACTGCTTCAGTGACTCCATCCAGCCACCTCATTCTCGGTCGTCCCATTCTTCTTTTGCCCTCAATCTTTCCCAACATTAGGCTCTTCTCCAGTTAGCACTACTAAATGCTGCCATTTTGAGGAGTTGAGAAAATAAGGGAGAATATTTGTACCTCAGCGTTGACATGAGTGATCCTTGGTGCTCTCTGAGCTTGCTTGTTTTCTTGCAGACATTTCATTACCCAAACTAGGTAACATCATCAGAGCTAGTGGGGAGTGCTGTTTGGTGTCAGTTTATATTCTGGTGGCTTGCCCTATCAGTGTTGGTGGGAGTGGTCTTAGAGATTTTTTGGTTGGGCTGTTTACTGTTGGCTCTTTGTAAGTGTAGGAAGTTGGCACCCACCCCTCTCCTAGAAGAATGAAATATTCACCCAATCAGTTCAAACCCCCACTAGCAGTTAAAAGGAAGAAACAGCTGCGATCACACATTTCTCCTAGAAGCATGAAGCTGAAGCCTGAAGATGACAAATGAGACTTCGTTGAAACGTCGCCAAGACACTTCTAATTTTACGCAGGAGAAAACCCGAATAACCAAAGACCTACATACAAACACCAGCAAAAACCTCAGAAAATATATATATATATATATTTGTTTTCTGAGGTTTTCACGAACAACACCTAAAAACCGAACTAGACACTCTCACTAATGTACTAACATCCAATGGATTCCAAAGAAATAAGGTTACCAAGCTAATCCAAAAAGAACCCCCCACTAAAATCCAAGACAGAGAACAAGAAAACGGCACAGCCCTCCTCCCATATATAAAAGGCACCACAGACAGAATCAGCAAGATCCTCCACAAACACAACATCAAGACAGCATTCTGCACAAACCGAAAAATATCCACCATCCTAAGAAACCCCAAAGACAAAATTGAGTTAGAAAATCAAGGAGTATATGAAATCCCATGCACCACCTGCCCCTCCACATACATTGGACAAACCAACAGAAGAATAAGTGCACGCATTGAAGAACACAAGAACTCAGTCAAAAAAGAGGAACCAACTTCTTCCCTGGTCCAACACTTTAAAGTCACAGGACATGATATTGACTTTAAAAAGACCAGAACTATCGCCAAAACTGAACATTTTAACAACAGAATAATCAGAGAAGCCATTGAGATAGAAAAACGCCCACACAGCATGAACAAACGAGATGATACCTCCCGCCTACCAGCCATTTGGAAACCTGCCCTTATTGACAAACGAGTCCCTAACACGAGGAATGACACCAGACCCACACTCACGAGGTCCACACAGGATGTCACCACTGCACATCCACCCAGAAAGCAGACCCAAACCCACACTGATCATGAAGCACGACCAAGGACCAGAAGCCAGACCGCAGCTGCAACATTAGCCATTTCAAACCCCTCCAATCCATACATGCAGCAGACTGACACCCACTATGAAGATGTAGCACGACCACAAAGCCAAACAACAGCTATGCAGCTCACCAGCTCAAATCCCCCTGCAACACAGACTAAACTGAGCACAACCAAGCCCCCACCAACACAGGACACACCCCCAGCCAATCAGAGCACAAAAAAAACCCCATCCAATCAGAGCACAGCCAAGCTCCCACCCAATCAGTTCAAACCCCCACTAGCAGTTAAAAGGAAGAAACAGCTGCGATCACACATTGCTCCCAGAAGCACGAAGCTGAAGCCTGAAGATGACGAATGAGACTTCGTCGAAACGTCGCCAAGACACTTCCAATTTTACACGGGAGAAAACCCGAACAACCAAAGACTTTTATATATATTTTATATATATATATATATATATATATATATATATATAACATTTTGATGCCACCCATCTCCCCTACAAGGTGAATCTTGGCAACTTACAAGTTATAATTTGGTAAGAATTATTTTAAACAGAGGTGGTAATCAGCTGGTTCAGACCAGTTCACCTAAATCGATAGTAGAAATCACAGGTGGGCCCTCTAACCTACCCATCTGGCTCTATGCAATCCTATTTAGGCATGTTTTTGAGGCCGGGCGCATACGCTGAAAGTGCATCCACCAGCAAAGCACATGCCTGGGTAGGGAAAGTAAGTGAATACCACCCCTAATTTTAAATTATACATGTCAATTATAATAATAATTTAGAAGAATTTATTCATGAGGATCATTGTGGGTTTCTACCTAAAAGACATCTACAGGACAATGTTAGAATTGTGTTGAATATCTTGGAATATTTGGAGCAACATAATAAAAACCAAGCTGCATCGATCCCTTTAGATTCAGTGAAGGCTTTTGATGATTCAAACTGGACTTTCTTGTTTATGATTTTGAAAGTTATAAAGATTGGAGATAATTTCATAAATTGGGTGAAATTGATTTATACCTCACAAACAGCATCAATAATTATTAATGGAGATTTAACCAAACCGTGTGAGATACAAAAAGGAATAAAGTGAGATTATCCACTGTCCCCCCACTTCTGTTTACTTTAGTTCTTTAAATATTGAATAGAGACATAAGATAAGATGAGAGGATCCTGGGCATAAAGATTTAAAAAGACCCAGATAATTTAAGAGCTTTTGCAGATGACATGGTTCTGGTTTCGGCAGAAAAAGAATTTAAAAGGAATTGGACTTTTAATGGCTAAGATAAAAGAATTTGAGGCATTAGCATGTTTCAAGAACAAACAGACGACTTAGATGCTAAGGGAAAAAAATCCTAAAGATACAACATTGAACTGAACTGATGAATAAAATGAGTTTTAAAATTGAATTTGAAATACTTGGGTATAACATGACAACTATGAATTGTATGTTGTTCCAAAATAGCTACATTAAGACGTGGAATGAGATTAGAAGAGTTATGTCAAGATGAGATAAAATACAATTGTTGCTGTTGGGTAGAATTGCTGTGATTAATACGAATGTTTTATCCAGAGTGTTATTTTTGTTACAGATGATACCTGTTTTGACAATGTATGTGATGTACTACTTAAACAAAGCCAGAAAGATATATCTACATTAGTACGGCAAAGTAAAAAAAACAACATTGAGCTAAATATAAGTTAAATATATGGAAAAAAGCCAATGCAATCTTAGCTTGCATTAATAGAGGGAGATCATACAAAGTATTAATACTACTTTATAATGCCTTTGGTTGCCACAATATAAAAAGATGTTGAGTCTCTAGAAAGAGTGCAGAGAAGAGCAACAGAGATGATTACGGGACTGGAGGCTAAAACATACGAAATACAGATGCATGAATTGGGTCTAGTTTAATAAAAATAAGACATGGGATGACATGAAAGCACTGTTCCAATATCTAAAGGGCTGCTGCAAAGAAGTGGGGAGAAATCTATTCTCCAAAGCATCTGAAAGCACAAAAAGAAGCAATGGATGGAATCTAATCGAGGGAAGAACCAATCGAGAACTAAGGAGAAATTTCTTGATAGTTAGAACAATTAATCAGTGGAACAACTTATCTCTAGAAAATGTGCCTGCTCCAACACTGGATGTTTTTAAGAAAATATTGGACAACCATTTGTCTGAAATGGTATAGGGTTTCCTGATGGTATAAGGCCGTGATGGCAAACCTATGGCACGTCAAGCCATATCCGTGGGCACACGAGCCGTTGCCCTAGCTCAGCTCTAGTGTGCACCAGCCAGCTGATTTTCAGCTGGCTCTGTCCACACTGGCCCTCCCCTCCCCTCCCAGGAGTCTCCATGTGGCCGGTTTTGGATGCCAGGTAAGTACAGGGCTTGTGCGGAGGCTCTGGGAGGGCATTTTCAGCCTCTGGAGGGCCTCCAGGGGGTGGGAGAGGCTATTTTCATCCTCCCAGGCTCCAGGAAAGCTTCTGGAGCCTGGGGAGGGTGAAAAACAGGCCTACCTGGCCCACTGTAAGTCAGGAAACTCCAGGGTGAGAGATTGTTTTCATCCTCCAAAAGCTTCAGGTAGGCCTGCTAGGCCCAAAACGGGGTGCAGGGGGGGTCATGCATGTGCCGGGAAGCACGGGGAAGTCGCACATGCATTTGTGGGGGTGGGACATGGGGGGCATTGAACTATGGGTATGGGCATGTGCGCGCACCGCCACCCCGCACTTCCCCCACTTTTGGCATGCAATGGCAAAAAGGTTAGACATCATTCATATTGTTGTGTCTGCGCCCACCGAGCCGGGCCTCCTGCCAGAAAGTGACTTGGAGCCAGGCCTGCTGCCAGAAAGTGACTTGGAAAGTGAGGGGGAAGGGCCGTCAGGATTTACCTCGGGAGCACCAGCTTCCCTGGCTCAGTTCCAGGAGCCAGAGGCAAGCCAAGTGGACGAGATAACGAGGCCTCCATCCCCTGACTCTTCCCCCCCCCCCGGCCATGCCTTCAGACCCAGCTGATGGCAATCAGGCTTGGTTGGACCCTAGGTTTCATAGGCAGGAGAGGAGGGAACAACAGAAGCAGGGGTGCGGCAGGCCTAGGAAGTGCTGAGTCATGGAGCCACACCCCACAGGATATAAAGGCAGTGAGCACTGCTGTGTCTCTTCGTAGCAGGCAAATCAACTGATTAACTAAGAGCTGAAGTTTGTTCCTGAGTGACTCACCAGCGTTGAGGGAGATATCAGAGAACTTGGCAGACGTTCTCTATTCTGCTGCCAGAGTTGATAGTGCCGGCTAATTAAGCCATCACTCAGACGGAGGCAAAGGAGGACAGAACACATATAGGGTTTCCTCCAAACCCCTTGAGCAGGTCCCTTCCAAGTCCCTTCCAACTCTATTATTCTTTTATTCTGTTAAGTTACTACAGAATGCAAAGGAAAGAAGAGGATTGAGTCTGCCAGGTTTGAAATTATACTTTGCCGTGTTTTTTAGTTTAAATGAAAGGGTGGGTGTTGTTAAGAAATAAGAGACTATTGGAGTTAGAAGGACATGATTTTAGAGTTGGGTGGAATGGATATTCATGGCATGACAACTCTAAGGTTAATGTAGATTTTAAAATTCATTATGGCAGGTGGGACATTCTTAGCATATGGAATAAATACAAATGTAGGCTTCTCCTGAAAACACTTTTTAGCACAAGAAGGAATTTATTGACGACAAATGGTAAGTAAACACAAATGGTTAACCTGCTGAGATGTACTAGACTTTTCTCAGGGGACTTGCAAAACGAAATGAAGAGAAGATTTGATAATAGAAGACTATACTTGTCAATGTCTTTTTTTCATGTACAATTATTAGAAAGATTTAAAATGGATAAAAGGTTTCATATTATAAGACTGAGTCTGAAATAAAATTACGTCCCACTGAACTAAAATGTTTAAACTTTTGTTGAAATATGAATCAGGAGAACAAATGAAAGAATATATGATACAATAAGCTAAAAACTTATACCAACTTATACCAATGGAACAATGTGAAAATGTGTAGCTGAAAGAATTGAAGTTTACATTATGTTCTAGCTTTAAAGAGAATTTTTATGAAATGATGTTTGTTGGTATTTGTCAGGGGAGAAATTGTCCAGAATATATAAAGGTGCTTTGAATCTTTGCTGGAAATATGAAGAACATGAAAAGGCATTTTATCATTTTTTGTGGACACGTTAAAAAAAGCAAAAAAAAAAAAAGTACAAAAATCTACATTAATTCAGAAGATGTTAAAAATTCAAGTACAATTGAAACCAGACATTTTTCTTCTAGGGCTAATGGACAAGTAACTAAAGGAAAGTCATGGATCTTTGTTTTTATGTGACAATGGCAGTGAGACTCAACTCCATTGCACCCCACCACCCCTGCACCCATGCGCGTGCACACACACACACACACACACATGCACACACATGCACTCTATAGCACTTACCTATGGCAATTCCCATCTTCCAGAACATCCTTCCCATTGCCCCCCAACAGTTCCACTTACTTTGCCTAATGTCACCTGATGCTTAGCCTTCCCAGCAGTATTAAGGATGAGAAGGGCTAATAAATGATAGAACATAGAATAATAGGGTTGAAAGGGATTTTGGAGATCATCTAGTCCAACCGCGTGCTCAAGCAGAAGAGCCTATACCAGAGGTGTGTTTCAGCAGATTCTGACCAGTTCTGGAGAACCAGTTGCGGAAATTTTGAGTAGTTTGAAGAACCGGTAGTAAAAATTCTGACTGGCCCCATCCCCATCTATTCTCTGTTTCCCAAGTCCCAGCTAATCAGGAGGAAATGGAGATTTTGCAGTATCCTTCCCCTGGATTGGGGAGGGAAAGGAGATTTTACAGTATCCTTCCCCTGCCATGCCCACCAAGCCACGCCCACCAAGCCATGCCATGCCCACTAAGCCATGCCCACAGAACCGGTAGCAAAAAAAATTGAAACCTACCACTGGCCTATACCATTCTGGACAAATGGCTCTTCTTGAAAGCTCCCAGTGATCTACAACTTGTGGAGGTAAGCCGTTCCACTGATTAGTTGTTCTCATGGTCAAGAAATGTCTCCTTAATTCTAGGTTTGACCTCTCTTTAATGATCTTGTCCTGCCGTTAGACACTTTGGAAAATAGGTTGAGCCCCTCTTCTCTCTGACAGCCCTTCAGGTACTGCAAGATTATCATATCACTTTGAGTAATCTGCGGTTCTACTTGTTGTATGTTGTTGTATGTATTCTGGAAGTGCGTGTGTATGTGGGAGTATTCCTGAGAGCAGGAATCTGGTATGCAAAGCCCAACAACTCAGTTAGCTTCTTCCCTTTATTTTTCAGAGAGAAAGAGTGTTTAAAGGAAGAAGCTGCTTGAAGCTGCACAAGGGAGCAAAGTGTGTGCCATGTTTGTGTTCCTGTCTAATAGGGCCAACCTTAAGGTAAAGGTGAAGAGGGTGCCAAAGCTTAGAGGATGTCAATGTTACCTTTCTTCCTGAAAATTTCTGGAAAATGCAACTCTTCACATTGGTGGTGCCATCATTTAATGTGGCCTGTGGTGCCCTAAACATGTGAGCTGGCACTTTTAGTACATTGACACTGATCAGGGAAGATAAACAGTTTCTGGACAGGGCAGAAGGATGTCTGAGAAACAAAACTCTTGACTTCAGTAAATCATTGGATAAAGTTTATCCTTCTGGATAAAATGTAATCATGTGGAATGGATGGCCCCATTACTAGGTAGATTCACCATTGATTGAACAACTGTACCCAACAGCGGTCATTAAAGAATTTATAGCTTCATGAATGAAGGTATGAGAGGGGTCCCTCAGGGTCCTGAGCCAGTTTGGTGTAATGGTTAAGGCACCAGGCCAGAGAGAATGTGAGTTCTAGTCCTGCTTAGGCACAAAGCCAGCAAGTGGACTTAAGCTATTGTGTTTCCCTGAAAATAAGACCCTGTCTTATATTTTTTTTGAACTCTGAAATAAGTGCTTGGCCTTATTGCCAGGCGCTCAAAAGCCTGATTGGGCTTATTATTAGGGGAGGGGATGTCTTATTTTTGGGAAAAACTGGGTAGTTATTCTCTCTCTCTCAACCCTAGGAAGAAACAGTGGAAAATCAGTTCCAAAATCTTGGAAAAAAACTGCAGGGACTTGACCAGGAAATTGCCAGGAGTCAGCACAACAGATACACCAGTGGTGGGTTTCTAACGGTTCGCTCAGGACTGGGTGAACCAGTAGTAGCGCAGGTGGGAGGCTCCACCCACTTGCCTGGACATCATCACGGATGCTCTGTGCATTCACAAAAGCTTCTGGACATGTGCATGAGTGAAGCGAGTGTGTACGCTCCTGGTTGTGAACCGGTAGCAAAGGTAAGTGGAACCCACCACTGAGATACACACATGCAAACACACACACACACACTCACCACTCAGGCTCTAGCCTTGAACTAGAGCTATTCCAGATTTTTATAAATTATTTAGTTGGGGGGATAGAAATGGATTTGAAGATGACACAAAGCTGGGAGAGAACTGTTTACATCTGTTGTGACCCAGGCCCAAGTAGGTAGTAATAAACTTAGTCCGTGGAAAAACAAACTTTATTTGAACATCTGGGAATTACTTCATTCCCAGTGTTGCTCAACTCAAAGTAAAACAAATGCCTCCCAACACAAATTCCTCAGTTATCTCACAAACCTTAGTCCAATTAAGCAAACTGCCAAAGGCCCTTCCTGGCAAACGTCTAGAAGCCACAAAAACAAAGATGTACACGAAGCAGAAGATGGAGCAGAAGACGCAGCTACAACATTGTTTTCCGGCAAAGCTGAAACACCAGTGCTGTTCTGTTTTAAGCCTTATGGGGATGGCCAATCATCTCTTGGCCCTACTCCTGAGTTGTCCTCTCTGCTTGAGCTGCTCTTGCCTTTTGGCAGCTCTTCTCATGAGTGCACTAGGAACAGGCTCCTCCAGTTCCTCTTCCTCACTATTATCAGTCTCTGGAGGCTCTGGAGTCTGCGCCTCATTTCCCGATGGTCCTGGCCTCACCTCAGCCTCATCACTGTCTGACTACGTTGCCAGCTCCGTAGGCTGCTGACGGACCACAACAACATCTCAGGTGATAGGCTCAAAGTTCACAGGGATCTGGATAGACTGGAACATTGGGCTGTATTGAACAAAATGTTTTTTAACAGTAAGAAATATAGGATTCTGCACTTAGAAAGTGGAAAAATGATATACAGGTACAAGATAGCCAATACCTGGCTTGGTAATAGAAGGAAGCATATGGGAATCTTGGCAAATTATACAGTAAACATGAACCAGGAAAAGTAATGCCCAGCACTTTTAGACAGCAATATATATATATTCTAACCATCAGAACTTCCCATTTGTCAATGTGTTTTAGCACTAAAGTTGATCATTTAGGCACGAAGGTCAACCACAATGATCAAGAGCATGCTGGAGCTATATAGCAGTGTTAAGATTCTTGGTATTTACCAATTGCTTGTTTGATGCAGGAAATCAATGTAAATTCATGGTTTTAATGATGCATTTAAATTGGAGCTGATGAGAAACTGTGATTCAGCCAGTAATTCATGAAATTGCCCCAGTCATTCAAGAAGAAATGATGATAAGCCTCAGATCCCAAATGCTTTACAAGGCATTCCAGGGATTTGTCATCATCTTTATTGAGGTCACTTCTGTACTGAATACTCTGAAATCAGAACTGAATTCCTAGAACTGGAATAGGTTGGGTTAAGTAACACTGTCATTGCCACACCCGTCCACCAACCAGGGACAGCATAAATAACCATGGTTCATTGCAGAAACAACCATGGAACTACACCTCCTATCGGTTCAAGTAATACTGATGGATCAGAGCATCAGTGTTCATCCAAACATGAAATCCATTGTCACAAAGCAAGGGAAAATCTGTAATGTGAAAATTCTAGCAACCCATGGTGAACAGAATATGGGTATCTTATCATGCTAATAAACACAAGTGTTTCTCAGGCCTTGTGTGGGTAGATGCCTCGATAGAAGTCAACTCTTTACTGCAACCCAATCCAAAAGGCTCATTGAAGACTGTCACTAATGACTAGATTTGGGGGAAGGAGGAGGGAGAATGCTGGTTAAGTCACGCTTGAAAGCAGGAGACTGAGATGAGCCAGCAGTGTGCAGCAGCTGCCAAAAAAGCCAACACCGTTCTAGGCTGCATAAACAGAGGGATAGAATCAAGATCACATGAAATGTTAATACCACTTTATAATGCCTTGGTAAGGCCACACTTGGAATATTGCATTCAATTTTGGTTGCCACAATGTAAAAAAGATGTTGAGACTCTAGAAAGGGTGCAGAGAAGAGCAACAAAGATGATTAGGGGACTGAAGGCTAAAACATATGAAAAACAGTTGCAGGAACTTGGTATGTCTACTTTAATGAAAAGAAGGACTAGGGGAGACATGATAGCAGTGTTCCAATATCTGAAGGGCTGCCACAAAGAAGAGAAAGTCAAGCTATTCTCCAAAGCACCTGAGGGCAGGACAAGAAGCAATGGGTGAAAACTAATCAAGGAGAGAACCAGCCTAGAACTAAGGAGAAATTTCCTGACAGTAAGAATAATTAATCAGTGGAACAACTTGCCTCCAGAAGTTGTGAATGCTTTAAAGAAGATATTGGATAACCATTTGTCTGAAATGGTATGGGGTTTCCTGCCTAAACAGGGGGTTGGACTGGAAGACCTCCAAGGTCCCTTCCAACTCTATTATTCTGTTCTGTTCTGTTCTGTTCTGTTCTGTTCTGTTCTGTTCTGTTCTAGTCTAGTCTAGTCTAGTCTAGTCTAGTCTAGTCTAGTCTAGTCTAGTCTATTCCTGCCTTAGCCATAAAAGTCAGCTAGGCGACCTTGGACCAGTCATTCTGTATCAGCCCAACTCACCTCACAGGGTTGTTGTTGTACAGATAATAGGAGAAGGAAAGTAGGTTGGATATGTTTGCCACCTTGAGTTATTCATAAAAATAATAAAGGTGGGATACAAATAAATGAATAGAAATAAATAAATATGGACAATGGGAGCTGACAAAATCCCAACCCATAACAGGGGTGAAATACAGCAGGTTCTGACGGGTTCTGGAGAACCGGTAGTGGAAATTTTGAGCAGTTTGGAGAACCGGCAAATACCACCTCTGGCTGGCCCTAGAGTGGGGTGGGAATGGGGATTTTGCAATATCCTTCCCCTAGGAATAAGGTGGGAATGGAGATTTTGCAGTATCCGTCCCTGCCATGACCACCAAGCCGCACCCACCAAGCCATACCATGACCACCAAGCCATGCCCACAGAACCGGTAGTAAAAAAAATGGATTTCACCACTGACCCATAACCACATTAGTCTTAAATGGGGCAGTGTAGATGGCAGATTTTAGCCACAGCAGGAATTGCATTGGGGGGGAAAAAAGCTAAATGTAATTTTAAAAGTGTAATAAATAAGTGTCTATGGATGTACTTAATCATCCAGGTCATAGTTTTCCCAAAGGTGCTTTTTCAAAAGCAACTGGGCTTCCTTTGTTTTTCCTTGAAGACATGTTACTTCTTATCCGAGAAGAAGTTCTTCAGATCTGTAATAAATAAGGATGATCTCAAACTGCTTCAGATGTGAATTAAGGAGAGACGAAGACAACATCATGAGGACATGACAAAAATAAGCAATTACCAGGACAAGTCCCTGCTCTTGTTCAGACCGAGAGAGAAAGAGTCCTAGACCTGACTTTGCTTTTGTATACAGTATATAATTACTTTTAAGGGTGGAAATTACTTTTAAGGGTGGAATAACCTCCAGAATAGGGTGGAATGATCTGTATAGATGTGAGCTGCTGAAAAGCAAGTATTATAGTAAGACTAACACTAAGACTATAGTAAGACGTAAGTGTTATCTTAGGCTCCAAGATCACCACAGATGGGAACCGCAGCCAAGAAATTAAAAGATGCTTGATCCTGGGGAGGAAAGCTATGGCAAATCTAGACAGCGTACTAAAAAGCAGAGACATCACCCTGCCAACAAAAGTATGTATAGTCAAGGCTATGGTTTTCCCAGTTGCAATGTATGACTGTGAAACTTGGACCATAAGAAAGGCTGAGCGCCAAAGAATAGAGACCTTTGAACTATGGTGCTAGAGAAGACTCCTGCGAGTCCCTTGGACTGCAAGGTGAACAAACAAGTCAGTTTTAGAGGAGATCAACCTTGACTGCTCTTTAGAAGGCCAGTTCCTGAAGATGAAATTGAAATACTTTGGCCACCTAATGAGAAGGAAGGACTCACTGGGAAAGATTGAGGGCAAAAGAAGAAGGGATGACAGAGAATGAGGTTCCTAGATTGAGTCACTGAAGCAGTAGGCGTGAGTTTAAATGGACTCCAGAGGATGGTAGAGGATAGGAAGGCCTGGAGGAACATTGTCCATGGGGTCGCAATGGGTCAGACATGACTTCGCAACTAACAACAACAAAGCAAAGCTGGCTGAGGAACTCTGGGAGTTGAAGTCCACAAATCTTAAAGGGACCAAGGTTGGAGATCCCTGAATTAGAGGACTCACCCATCCTGTCCCCAGTTAGATTCGAGCCTTCCCAACAGAGCATTCATGTGAGAAACGAGGCAAAACATTGATTTTCTGCACTCCTTTTCATGGATGGATTGAATCCAATAAGCTATCAATTTGTACATACATTCCACATCCTTTAACTCGTGTAGTGTTTATACTAAAATAAAGTGGGGTTTGTTTTTTTCTCTTGAGTGCCAACAAAGATAGCAAAAGAAAAAACTCCTGGAAAGACTTTGCTAAGGCCAACAGGTTTGGCAGGCTCTCTTCCCTCAAAGCTTGGGTAACTTGGCAACTGATTGGCTGTCCTCCTCAAGTTCTCCTGAGCTGCTGAGCTCCATTAGGATTTCAGGGGTGAATCTATTTCTAAATAAATAACTCCAAACAAGCCCAGAAGTTAATCCCATTACTATAGGAATAGAAGCTCTCAGCAGGACTCAAAAAAGAAATACACACACAGACCAAAAAAAAAACAACCTATCTTTTTCCCCCCCGAGAAAGAAGAGCTTGAGTGATTGAGATCATTTCTTGACCACCAAAAGAAGGTTTTCATATTCAGGCACACATTTACTTTATTGCAGGGATGAAATCCAAATTTTTCTACTACCGGTTCTGTGGGCGTGGCTTGGTGGGCGTGGTGTGGCTCGGTGGGCGTGGAAGGGGAAGGATATTGCAAAATCTCCATTCCCATCCCACTCCAGGGGGAAGGATATTGCAAAATCTCCATTCCCACCCCACTCTGGGGCCAGCCAAAGGTGGCATTTGCCAGTTTTTATTTTTATTTATTTTATTTATTTATTTGTCACAACAGTATATGTAAGCATAAGCATGAAATAACTATATGATATATAAGCATATATATTTTATTTATTTATTTATTTATTTGATCATATTTATATACCGCCCTATCTCCCGAAGGACTCAGGGCGGTTTACAGGCACTAAAAAACACATAAATACAATATAAAAACAATTAAAAAACTTATTCTAAAAGCCCAATAATTAAAAATATAAGAATAAAACCCAATTTAAAACCCATAAATTTAAAATCTAACTCAATCCTGCACAATTAAATAAGTATGTTTTAAGCTCACGGAAGGTCCAAGGTCCGAAGCTGACGAAGTCCGGGGTAGTCTGCTCCAGAGGGTGGGAGCCCCCACAGAGAAGGCCCTTCCCCTGGGCGTCGCCAGACGACATTGCCTCGCTGACGGCACCCTGAGGAGTCCTTCTCTATGAGAGCGCACGGGTCGGTGAGAGGTATTCGGTAGCAGTAGGCGGTCCCGTAAATAACCCGGCCCTATGCCATGGAGCGCTTTAAAGGTGGTCACCAAAACCTTGAAGCGCACCCGGAAGGCCACAGGTAGCCAGTGCAGTCTGCGCAGGATAGGTGTTATGCGGGAGCCACGAGGGGCTCCATCTATCACCCGCGCAGCCGCATTCTGGACTAACTGTAGCCTCCGGATGCCCTTCAAGGGGAGCCCCATGTAGAGAGCATTGCAGTAATCCAGGCGAGACGTCACGAGTGCGTGAGTGACCGTGCATAGGGCATCCCGGTCCAGAAAGGGGCGCAACTGGCGCACCAGGCGAACCTGGTAGAACGCTCTCCTGGAGACGGCCGTCAAATGATCTTCTAGAGACAGCCGTTCATCCAGGAGGACGCCTAAGTTGCGCACCCTCTCCATTGGGGCCAATGACTCGCCACCGATGGTCAGCCGCAGATTTAGCTGACTGTACCGGGATGCCGGCATCCACAGCCACTCTGTCTTGGAGGGATTGAGCTTGAGCCTGTTTCTCCCCATCCAGACCCGTACGGCCTCCAGACACCGGGACAGCACTTCGACAGCTTCGTTGGGGTGGTCCGGTGTGGAAAAGTATAAGCATAAGTATAAAAAAAAAACTATATGAATTGGATACAATCAAAGGTGACATTGGGGCAGGAACTGTAGGCACATTGGTGCTCTTATGCATGCCCTTACAGACCTCTTAGGAATGGGGTGAATAGTAGATAGTTCTCTGAACTGCTCAAAATCTACTATCGGTTCTCCAGAACCTGTCAGAACCTGCTGGATTTCACCTTCGCTTTATTGACATAATGCCTAAAGACCAAAGAATACAAAGATTTATTTATGAAGCCCACTTAAACATACAATCATAGCATGCATGAGTCAGAAGGGACTGTATGGTTAATCTAATCTAGAGGTGGGGAACTACAGCGACCCCCTTATGATCTGTGAACTTCAACTCCCAGAATGCTTGAATCAGCCATGCTGACTCAGGAATTCTGGGAGTTGAAGTCCATAGGTCATAAAGGGGCCATTGTTCCCCCCTTCCCCTGAATTCTAATCTAACTACCTGCCCATCACAAAATCAGTAAACTACCCCCAAAGGTAATGATTTGTATCTGAAAAGTATCTGTGAGGGACAGTTTGTCACATACAGTAAGAAAGTTTCAAAGAGTTAGTCTTTGAGATGATAACACACTGTGGTCCAGCTGCCTCCACATTTTTCTTTATCATCATTGATTCATTTTATGGCATGAGATAGTACTCTAATAGGAATGAAAACATGGCTGAGTCATTGGACTGTGCTGAACATTAGCCCTATATTTGGATAAAGAACATACCAAATAATCTGGCCTGACAGTGAAGTTCAAAGATACAGAATTTGAAGTCCAGAGCCAGAGGCAACTATTCCCAAGCTTTGATTTGGTCTTCAGAGCCTCTCCAAAGTCCCCCTGCTGCTTACTTGTAATTTTGCAACAGCAGAGAAGAAAAATGAATAATTACCTGGGGAAAAGTGATCTCCTTATATTTAAAGCTCACTTCACTTTCATTAAGCTTTGCTTTCAGGGGAGTTAAATTTAATTTTTACCCTGGCTTTACCTCCCTTGTTTGTCCGAGATCAAACAATTAAGTGAAGTTGATGCTTAGGCATCAATTCACTGCCCACCTTCAAATGTGTTCCTTTGCTCAAGGTGGCAGAATCAATTGCTCAAGATGACAAAACATACAGAATTATTATTATTATAGGCAAGCCAAGAATTCCACAGCACTGGCGCAGACAAGGAAATTGAGAAGATAATATGATCACAAAGAAGTCTGGCGGTCTTGATCCCAAGAAGAAGGCTACACGGTATGAGGAAAACCAATTTGGTGGGGTGGTTATGACAGCAGGATAGGAACCAGGAGACTGTGAGTTCTAGTCCTGCCATAGGTACAAATCAAGCTGGGTGATCCTGGCCAATCACTTTCTCTGAGTCCTTGGAAGAAGGCAATGGCAAACCACTTCTGCATCTTGCCAAAAAAACTGCAGAAACTTAAGAGTTGAAATATTTCCGGCAAGCACAGGATGGCAGCAAAAGAGCTAACCTTTTTTTTGTAAGGGGGGTATCTAGATTTTTAGGCTGCTCAGACTGAACCAGTCTAACCTGAAATGCCAACTTTCTATTTTGCAGGAGCCCAGGTAGAGATGTGTTGATTTGTGTGAGTCAATGCTTGATTGCAGAAAATATGACTTCTGTAACAGAGTTGTTAATGCTTGGAACACACTATCTGACTCTGTGATCTCTTCTCAAAATCCCCAAAGCTTTAACCAAAAACTGTCTACTATTGACCTCACCCCATTCCTAAGAGGTCTTTAAGGGGCGTGCATAAGAGAACAAATGTGCCTACCATTCCTGTCCTATTATGTCCTTTCATTATATCAATTAATATAGTTATTACATACTTATGCTAATATATATGTTTATATATTATATAGTTACTTTCATGCTTATGTTTATATATACTGTTGTGACAAAATAAATAAATAAATAAAATAAAATAAAATAAAATAAATAAATGCTAAGTGCTTTGTTGGCCCTCTTGTTTTGATGCATTTAAGTCGTGGTTTTGTTCCTGTAATGGTTAAAAATCCTTTGAAGGCTTTTTGGATGTATTTGTAACTGGGCAGAATTTAATTCAGTCCAGGTTTTCTGAGTAATACAGAGCTTGTAGTTGTAAAAGCGGAAAAGCAGGCTAAGGCTTAGCCATGGAAGTTTGAGCCAATTATAATAATAACAACACATTATTTTGTTTTGTGTCCATCTCTCTTTCAGATTTAAAAATATTCAAATTGCATAGCTTTCCAGATGAAGATGATAGATAGATAGATAGATAGATAGATAGATAGATAGATAGATAGATAGATAGATAGATAGATAGATAGATATGATAGACAGATGGACAGACGGACAGACAGACAGATAATGGATGGACAGATAGACAGACAATAGAAAATTCTGCATGAGAAACATTTTGCATAGCATACTGGCATAAAACTATTTTAAGCTAACAATGGATGTGCAAACTATGACAGGCTGCAGAAACTGGACTGTATTGAATTATACATAGATCTATATTACTTTCTTCCTTCAAACTGCCACGTATTAGTTCAGCATCAGTTGCCTCTGCTGCCGTCTGAGCACACGTCACATTTCATTATAGTTCTTAAAATACTGATATTAGATAATCTAACAGGGATATGGTTGTTTACATTTTACTTTCTAGGTATCAGGAGCATTACAGATTTAGTAATAGGGGCACTTCTCTACTTCATTTTGGTTTCTTTCCTTCAAGATTTCTTGGCAGCAGCCAGCAGCCTCTGAGAAACCTGCCAGTAGGAGAGACACAAATAAAAAAATGTAACACAACTTTCAGCTGTAAAGCAAGGATTCCCAATCAAGTTTTGTTGACATGCACAAAGGAAGACTCCTGGAAGTGAAAATTCAATGATACTTATTCTTCAGTAGCTCATGTCCACTGAGTACTAAATACATAATGATTTTCTCGTCTCTACATTCATTTGAAAGAGGGAAAAATATGAGAACTGAACCAATTTCAGCCCATTAGGTTCAATTTTTTTTAGCCATTCTGTCTGAAGCAAATGCACAAACCTAATGGAGGAACTTACTATAAGAAATTGCTTTATATCTCCAAGTATTGTTGAAGATTAAGGTTGTTTGCTGCTCTGGGTTATTAAACTGCAGGTGGTGACTTACACTATAACATTCTCATGAGTAGTTTTGCCAGATAGTAACAGTAACAGAGTTGGAAGGGACCTTGGAGGTCATCTAGTCCAACCCCCTGCTCATGCAGGAAAGCTATACTAGGGATTCGAACCACCGAACTGCCGCCCTTTCTGATCGACAAGCTCAATGCCTTAGCCACTGAGCCATCTAGTCAGGTATAAAATTAAGGGCTCATCTGGGATAAAACAATGTGATTGACTGAACCAGGTAAGTCAATCAGACACAGGCACTAAAATGACAACAGTCCTGATTCAGACAGGTATGCTACCACATACAAAAAAAAATCAACACAAAAAAAATCAACAGATTCTGTTCCCTTCCCTGAAAGCACTGATGAGGTTTATTTATTTATTTATTTATTTATTTATTTCGATTTTTATACCGCCCTTCTCCCGAAGGACTCAGGACGGTGTACAGCCAAGTAAAAATACAGTATCTACAGATTAAAAGAAATTAAAAGAAAACATATTATATTGTGGCCGAAAATTTAAAACAGTTTAAAATCTTAAAATATAAATAACCCCAATAAAAATGGTTAACTACATTATGTTATTGGTAACATAGTGTAAGCCACCCTGAGTCTTCGGAGAAGAGAGGGATATAAATGCAAATAAAAAAAAAACCTAGATTGGTAATGAAATATTTATAGTAGAGAATATTTGTAGCTTGGAGTTGAATGTGGAGTCCTTGGTGCTCTCTGAGCTTGGCTGTTTTCTTGCGTTTCATTATCATAACATCATCAGTGGTAGCAGGGTAATGAAACAGCTGCAAGAAAACAATTAAGTTCAGAGAGCACCAAAGACCCACAATGAAGTATTTTCAAGAAAAAAACACATCTTTGTGAACATTAAGATTCTCCCCTCCTCTCCAAAAAAAAACCAAAAACCTATCTTCAACTTTCACACCTTCAGTACTCTGGTCCATGATTGCCACAAGGTCTATGAACTCCTGAATTGTCCTGAATTCTATGACACCTGGGGAAGATTAACATCCATCAAACTTGGGGACTCTACTGTCTGCTTAGCAACAAAATCTAGCAGTTCTAAGGCCATGCCATGCGGTAAGAAGTCCATTGCATTTGTTCCCTATAGTTCTACTTCAACCATAGGTTGTCACATTCAGTTGTTTGTCTAGCCAAGTCTCTGAAAATCATCAGGGCCTCCCAGATGCATTTATCTTACTTCTATTACCTGGGCATTCATCTAGTGCCTGTTGTGGTCCAAGAGCAGCCTGCAGAGGTGGCACCAGAGTTGGACAGTGAGGAGGCTGGGGAGGACAGTGGGCCAGTCCTGGAGTCCGGGGAAGGCCTGGACGAGGACTCTGTGTCGGAGGCAGAGATGAGGTCAGGGCCATCTGGGAGTGATGCATGGACTCCCGAGCTTCCAGAGCTGGACAGCAGAGAGGCTGTCTGTTAAGACTGATTGTGTCTGGTAATAACTACTTGGGCCTAGGTCACAACAGTGCCAAACATGAAACTCAGTTGGACACAGTTCCAAGAAGTGAAATTCTTCCTACAGCCCCATCCAGCTCTTAGTTATACAGATATATATATCGACTGCCTGGTCTACAATGAAATCATGTATGAAGATGGTTTCATTGTCCGCTAACCTGGAACTCATGTTGCAGCAACTGGAATTCAGGGCCTCCTGTCCCACCTTCTTCCCTACCATCTCTAGCCATGAAGACACCCTATTATCTTCCTCCATCCCCCAGAGCAGAGCCAAGCAACCTGAAGATTACCGGCCATGTTATCTATCTCCACTCCCCTGTCCCCAGACCAACACAGTCCAGAGAAAATTAACTTTCAGAATTAAGTCAACTTTCTAGATCTAACTTTCTAATTAGAGTACACATGGCATGCTTCTGAATTGTTTCTGCACAATGTACAACACGGTTTTGGTTTTTTCTTGAATCAATTTGGATTTCTTGAATCAGAATGACCTGAACTGGTGATCTGATTCAGATATCAAAACTGAAAAATTAGATATATTTAACAGAGCAGACCAAACTAATGGTACAAATTGGATCTGAATTCTCAACATTTCAGCACAGCTTCCCTTATTCTGAATTTGTACACTCATCTCTCCCAGTGAGTTTAGGCTCACATTGATGAACTAGGCACAGTTTTTATTCTAGGAGCATGGGAAAAGGGTGTCTTTCCTACCTGAGAAATTCATGAATTGAATATGTATTCTTATGCATGTAAATCAGATACTCTTGTTCTAAACCATGGCTTGTTCCCTGTCTGAGTCCCCTATGGAGGAACTCTTACATTTCTATCATAGAAAAAAAAAGTCACTTAAAGCCACAGGAAAAGATTATTTTTTGCCTACATTCTTGGAAAGCCCGTGCCTTTCCTTCGTTTCCACAGAAACAGAAGTGTGTTTAGAAGAACCTCAGATTCTGCAAAAGTCTGTGATGCTACCTCATTTATTCAAATTTATTCAAGTGATGGCTTGATTCGTTCCCACAGAACTTCACAGAACGTTGTGCTGCTTCATTCCCTTAATGGTTTCTTTGGTGAACCGTTATGGGCATATTGCTAAAGAGCCAAGAAATATAATTGGCTAATTCACACCTGCAGATAATTATTGTGCAGTCAGAGTTCTCTTTGTTGCAGAATTTAATAATGAGATGGAAAAGGAGTAAACAGAATTAAGGATAATAAGCCAATTATTCCTAAACTCTTGGCTATTTATTTATTTATTAGACTAGACTCAAGGAGATTATTGTCACAGGTGTTCAGAGCAAAATATATAAAGCTGCCACGCATGATTCCTCTCCTGTAACATCAGCACATGGCTTCCTGTACTGATGCAACACCAACACTGAGCACAAAGAAAATGCTTCTCTGGTATCTGTGCATACTTTCAAAAAATCTTGCAAAAGGGAGGGAGAGAGGGAAGGAGGGGGGGGCAGGGAGGGAGGGAAAGAAGGAAGGAAGGTCCAGAAAACTACAGAACATCTATCATCACATTAGTACTGGGGGTGGGGTGGGGGAATAAACTTATCACAGCCATAGCACTTGAACTTATATATCGCTTCACAGTGCTTTACAGCCCTCTCTAAGTGGTTTAGAGAGTCAGCATATTGTCTCCAACAATCTGGATCCTCATTTTACCAATCTTGGAAGGATGGAAGCCAGCCTGAATCAACCTTGAGCCGGTGAGAATCAAACCGCCAAACTGCAGGCAGCCGGCAGTTAGCAGAAGTAGCCTGCAATACTTCATTCTAACCACTGCGCCACCCTGGCTCTTATGTGCACATCTTAGAAATAATGTACTGTATACTTATGAGGAATCAGAATGGGTTTGTCAAAAATAAGTCATCACCAGACTTGCTTATTTTTGACAGGATTGCTAATCTTGAACATAATATGTCTTAATTTAGCAAAGCATTTTTCAGGGCTTCCCACAACAATCTTCTCAGCAAAATTATAAACTGTAGGTGAGGTAGTGCTAAAATTGTTACATCAACTGCAGTTTGATAAGCAAGCATGTTTTGTTTTGGAGGTTGAGATAATGCTATTAGATCGTTCATGACATTCTAAAAATGTTTTACTTTAGCTAATTATTTTTTCATTGATGTTTTAATTGTTATTGTTAAGTTCTTCTTGTTGCAAACTGCCAAGAGCCTAAATGATTTTCAACATACAAATTTAATTAACAAATGAATAAATAAATTAAATATTTCATAGTTCTCATTTATGATTCCATATCCGCCTGAAGAAAAGTTTTAAGCAGAAAAAAATTAGATTAATAATGGTCATCCATTTTTTTAAAGTAAATAAGCAGACTGAATGCACAAAGGGGGATGTTTATCAGTCTTCCAGATAGCAATAGCACCAAGACCTATATACAGCTTCACAGTGCTTTTACAGCCCTCTCTAAGCAGTTTACAGAGTCAGCATATTGCCCCCAACAATCTGGCTCCTCATTTTACCCACCTTGGAAGGATGGAAGGCTGAGTCAACCCTGAGCCTGGTGAGATTCAATCTGCCAGTGGCAGATCGAAGTAGCCTGCAGTACTGCACTCTATCCACTGCACCATCATGGCTCAGGATAATACAAAACGGAAAAAGTAGCCAACGAAATGCATGCTCAAGCATCAAAAGGAACTTTAAAATGAACAACTGACCTGAAAGAAACAAGATGACCATTAAATCAGGGGATTCGGAAGCTGACACAAAGAGGAAAACAAACAATAGAAAATAAAAATAAATGGGGAAAAAATCACTCTGGTTATCCAAAGCCAAGAGAGAAAGATAAATCTTCACCAAGGTACAAAATTAGCTCAAAAACCCATCCCTCTGCTGATTGGAGAGGTCCCTCTTAAGTCTTTCTAGCTTGTTCATCTTGTTCTAATATTCATAAGAAACAGAGGGAGATTCCCAGAGAACTCTTGACTCTGACTAGCTTTGTTGAGGTTGGTCTCACTCCAAAATCACCAGTTTATAGAGGATTAAACCAAACCAAATGACTCAACGGATAGTTCCACTTTGAAAGTTAAACAAAACAAAACAGGTTTGTTTCAGTAAATGCAAACCCTAAGCAAAGAGAGAGGGAGGGAAAAGTCAAAAAGCCCAACCTGAATGACGATGCAGAGTAAGCCTATGGATGCAGAACAAACAGAAAGTCCTAAATCAGCCATTCATAACAGCAGTTTGTGTCAAGTTGGCCCAAAACTCTGAAAAGGAGAAAGAGAAAAAAAACAAAACCGATCAATTTTTGGAAATCACAAGGGGATTAATTCACCAGAAACTTCATTAAACTTCATAAAGCCCCCCTCGTTTGTGACCTTATACAGGGGGGTTCCGCGGACCTTATGGGCATTACGGAGACCTGGTTGGGCACTGAAGGGGGCGTGCCCCTGGTTGAGTTGTGCCCGCCGGGTTTCCATGCATTCCATCAGCCGAGGGCCCAGGGTAGGGGTGGGGGGGTGGCGGTTGTGATTAGAGAGAGTCTAGAGCCGAGGGAGACCACTGTACCTCAGATTGCCGGGTGCGAATCCCTCTTTGTGAGATGGGGTCATAGGTGTCAGATGGGTATGCTGATCACGTACCTGGCTCCTTGCTGCGTGACAGCTGCCCTGCCCGAGCTCCTGGAGGTGCTGGCTGGGGTGGCAGTTGAGACCCCCAGACTTTTAGTCATGGGGGACTTTAACTTGCCATCGTCCGGCTCGTCATCGACGGCAGCTCGGGAGTTCATGGCTTCCATGACGGCCTTGGACCTGACCCAAGTAGTTGATGGCCCTACTCACATTGGGGGTGGCACCCTGGACCTGATTTTTCTCTGGTCAGTGGTTGAGAGATCTGGACTTAAAGGAATTAGTCATTGAACCTTTGTCATGGTCAGATCACTCTCTTCTTCGCCTGGACTTTCTGACCGCCATTCACCACCGCAGGGAGACGGAGCCGATCGTTGGTTCCGTCCCAGGCGCCTGATGGACCCGGATGGGTTCGGACGGAGCTTGGGCCATTTCCTGAGGTCTGGCTCACGGCTCGACTGAGGAACTTGTTGCGGCCTGGGAACAGGCGCGGCGGGGCCTTGGACCGTGTCGTGCCTTTGCGGCCTCTGACCCGGCGCGGGTCCCAACCGGCTCCTTGGTTCTCCGAGGAGCTGAGAGGATGAAGCGCCGGAGAAGACGCCTGGAGAGTCTTTGGAGGTCTGGCCGTTCGAAGCTGATCGGACACTAGTGAAGTCCTATACTAGGACTTACCTAGTGGCATTGAGGAAGCGGCGTAGCTCGCCTCCTCCCTCATTGCATCGGCAGATAACCGCCCAGCCGCCCTGTTTGGGTGACTCGCTCCCTCTTACACCAGGGGCGGGATGACCCGTTGCAGGGGCGTGCTGAGGAGTTTAACGGTTATCTATACGATAAAATCGTTCAACCGGGATGGTCTGGACCAAGATTGCAGTGATACGGGCGAGATGCGTGAGGCGGTCTTGGTGACATTGTGTGGGATGAGTTTGACCCTGTGGCTCCGAGGACATGGACAGGTTGTTGGGTAGGTTGAATGCCACCACGTGTTTACTGGACCCGTGCCCCTCTTGGCTGGTGCTGGCCACCGAGAGGTGACACGAGGCTGGCTCCAGGCGATTACGACCGCTTCTTTGGTGGAGGTGTCTTCCGCCGCCTTGAAAGAGGCGGTGGTGAGGCCCCTCCTCAAGAAGCCGCCCTGACCCGCTGTTTTAGGTAATTATCGTCCGGTCTCAACCTTCGCTTCACGGCGAAGGTTGTAGAGAGTATGGTGGCATATCAATTTCCCTTGCACCTGGATGAAACTGTCTATCTAGACCCGTTCCAGTCCGGTTTCGGCCCGGTTACAGCACGGAGACGGCTTTGGTCGCGTTGGTGGATGATCTCTGGAGGGCCAGGGACGGGGTTGCTCCTCTGCCCTGGTCCTATTAGACCTCTCAGCGGCTTTCGATACCATCGACCATGGTATCCTGCTGCGCGGTTGGAGGATTGGGAGTGGGAGGCACCGTTTATCGGTGGTTCTCCTCCTATCTCTCCGACCGTCGCAGTCGGTGTTGACGGGGGCAGAGGTCGGCCCCGAGGCGCCTCACTTGTGGGGTGCCGCAGGGTCGATCCTCTCGCCTTCTGTTTAACATCTACATGAAGCCGCTGGGTGAGATCATCAGTGGTTTCGTGTGAAGTACCAGCTGTATGCGGATGACACCCAGCTGTACTTTTCTACACGGACCACCCCAACGGTTATCAAGTGCTGTCCCGGTGCCTGGAGGCCGACGGGTCTGGATGGGGAGAAATAGGCTCAAGCTCAATCCTCCAAGACAGAGTGGCTGTGGATGCGGCATCCCGATACAGTCAGCTAAATCCGCGGCTGACCATCGGTGGCGAGTCATTGGCCCCGATGGAAAGGGTCCGCAACTTAGGCGTCCTCCTGGATGAACGGCTGTCTCTAGAAGACCATTTGACGGCCGTCTCCAGGAGAGCGTTCTACCAGGTTCGCCTGGTACGCCAGTTGCGCCTTTCTGGACCGGGATGCCCTATGCACGGTCACCACGCACTCGTGACGTCTCGTCTGGATTACTGCAATGCTCTCTACATGGGGCTCCCCTTGAAGGGCATCCGGAGGCTGCAGTTAGTCCAGAATGCGGCTGCGCGGGTGATAGATGGAGCCCCTCGTGGCTCCCGTATAACACCCATCCTGCGCAGGCTGCACTGGCTACCTGTGGCTTTCCGGGTGCGCTTCAAGGTTTTGGTGACCACCTTTAAAGCGCTGCATGGCATTGGGCCGGGCTACTTACGGGACCGCCTACTGCTACCGAATATCTCTCACCGACCCGTGCGCTCTCACAGAGAGGGTCTCCTCAGGGTGCCGTCGGCGCGGCAATGTCGTCTGGCGACACCCAGGGGAAGGGCCTTCTCTGGGGGGGCCCCCACCCTCTGGAATGAACTACCCCCCGGACTTCGTCAGCTTTCGGACCTCCGGACCTTCCGCCGCGGGCTTAAAACGTATTTATTTAATTGTGCAGGGCTGAGCTAGATTTTAAATTATTGGTTTTAAATTGGGTTTTATTTGATATTTTAATTCTAAATTTACGGGCTTGTTAGAATCAGTTTTTTAATTGTTTTATATTGTATTTATATGTCTTTTAAATGCCTGTACACCGCCCTGAGTCCTTCGGGAGATAGGGCGGTATATAAATTTGAATAAATAATAATAATAATAATAATTAACAATTTTTTTTTGACTGCTCCTGGCATGAACAATGCTGGAAGCACCAGCGTGACTTGGCAGAAGGTTGTTTCATATGAAGCACCAATGCTCCCTTTCATTGCAAAAGACTGTGGGACAAATAAGACAGCAGCTGCCAGCTTCTATGTTCTACATCAGAGGTCTTCAAACTTGGCAGTTTTAAGATTTGTGGACTTCAACTCCCAGAATGGCTGGAGAATTCTGGGAATTGAAGTCCACAAGTCTTAAAGCTGCCAAGTTTGAAAACCCTGTTCTACATAAAGAACTTTGCTAATTTCCTTTATCATCACGTTGTGTTCCTCAGAGAATTTCTGAATTTCTGAATACCAGGGTGCTTCTATTGATGGTACAGAATAAAGAAAATGACCAAAGCATGAAAATGTCACTTTACAAAAAAAAAAAACAAAAAAAAAACAACCTTGCAAGAGCTAAATATTAGTTCATCCATCCAAATGTGGTGGATCAGGGGGAAAAAAATATCCCAAAATGACAAATAAATCCATTGGTTGGTAACATTCTTCTCCTTGTTCAGCAAAGCTGAAAGTATTTTCCGTGCTGATTCAGCAAACGTGGGGCCGGTGAAGCGTGAAAGTTCTTGGCTTTCTCTTATGAAATGTGCAGAATCTGCTTAGTCGAACAAAAAAATAATTATGGAAACATGTTTATTCAGTGCAAAAGGTGTCAGAAGCTTTTTGACTAGAGAAAGTCACAGTGCTAGCCCTCGTATCTCTCCGGGGAAGATACTAATAGTGCAGCTGGATATTAAGCAGTGGTTGGGTACATGTTCTAATATCAGACAATTCCTGCTGGATCAAATCAAAAGTCTATTGATCCAACTCCTCTTCTGTCAAACCCAGTTTCAGGTACTGGAACATTGGGGAATTAACTGAATAGCTTCAGGAGAAAATTCTGACTAATTAAAGTTTCCCCCAAGCTCAGACGCTTGGCGCCTTGCTCTACTATTGTTTCATAGCCAACTTAAAACTATATACTGAATCTTAGGGATTGTATTAGATTTGTCAAAACAGCAAATTTAAGGGGAGGGGGATATTTACACAGATACAGATTAACAAAATTGGAAGAGATCTTGTAGGTCATCTAGTCCAACCCCCCATCCAAGCAGGCTGTACACCATTTTTGACAGATGGCAGTCCAGTTTCTTCTTGAAAGCTTCCAGTGATGAAACTCCCACAACGTCTGAAGGCAGCTTCTGTTCCATTGGTTGATTGTTCGGTTAGAAAATTTCTCCTTATTTCCAGATTGAATCTCTCCTTGTTCAGTTTCCATCCATTATTCCTTGTCTGGCTTTTTGGTGCCTTGGAAAATAGCTTGACCCCCTCCTCTCTGTGGCAGCTATCATGTCCTTCTCTTCACTAGACTAGCCATGCTCAGTTCCTGCAATTATTTATTATCTAAGATAATTATTTATTTTCTAAGAAGGAGCTCAGTTTGATGGAACTCTTTTACTGTAATATTGTTATTCCTTGGTAAATTTGTTCTGGGGTATGAAGCTAGGAGAAAGTTTCCATATATTGTTGTAGACTTTCATAGCTAATAACTGTTGGGCAGTGTTGAGCTTTAGTGATCATGATATTTTAATGGCAACGTTGGCTGCATCTTCAGAGGCAAATTGATCTGCATAGCAGAAGATATGCAGCTGGGTTCTGGTCGTTATAGCCAGGTGATCTGACTTCTGACTATTTTTTAGCCCAGTTGGTTTCCAGTTGGTGTAGGTTGGGGAGGCCAGTCAAGACAGGTTATCTAACTCCTATTATTTTATTATCTAACAAACTTGAAATCTAGGGAGATGCTACAGGTATTCATTTCAGCATAAGGTAAAGCACTTGCTAGTTGTGGAAGAGCTCTGTTCTGATCCAGCCTTAGCAGAACCAAGAAACAGACTCCAATGAATGTTCTTTCTGTGCCAACTCAGTAAGCTCAAACTGCCCAAGGAGCTGCTGATTCAGTTCTACAGAGGAATTATTGAGTCTGTCATTTGCACCTCTATAACTGTCTGGTTCAGTTCTGTAACCCAACAAGAAAGACACAGACTTCAGAGGATAATTAGAACTGCAGAAAAAATAATTGCTACCAGCCTGCCTTCCATTGAGGACCTGTATACTGCACGAATCAAGAAGAGGGCCATGAAAATATTTACAGACCCCTCGCATCCTGGACATAAACTGTTTCAACTCCTACCCTCAAAACGACGCTATAGAGCACTGAACACCAGAACAATTAGACACAAGAACAGTTTTTTCCCAAAGGCCATCACTCTGCTAAACAATTAATTCCCTCAACACTGTCAAACTATTTACTAAATCTGCACTACTATTAATCTTCTCATCGTTTCCATCACCAATCTCTTTCCACTTATGACTGTATGACTGTAACTTTGTTGCTGGTAATCCTTATGATTTATATTGATATATTGACCATCATTTGTGTTGTAAATGTTGTACCTTGATGTAGGTATCTTTTCTTTTATGTACACTGAGAGCATATGCACCAAGACAAATTCCTTGTGTGTCCAATCACACTTGGCCAATAAAAAATTCTATTCTATTCTATTCTATTCTATTCTATTCTATTCTATTCTATTCTATTCTATTCTATTCTATTGTCCCAAAAAAACCCTCTTTATTTAGCTACTGTGAATTCATGGCATTCACATACAGTAAAGTCCAACCAATAATCCTTCCAAGGGTTAACTGCAGTACAGACCTTATCAGTTCCTTAGATAATTGCCAGACTGAAAGCTTCCAGTTGCGAAGCTGTAAATTAATTCCTGACAAGTAGTCTCTGAGGCACAAACAATAAGAAAATCTTCCAAAAGAAATACGAACTGTTGTCTCCTGCAACCACCACTCCCCCTTTTGCCTATGTTTATTCCCCAGCCAAGGAGGGGCCATTCAGTGTCCACATGTGCCTTTCTTCCTGAGTCGGCTCCTGTTCCCCAATTGTTCTTCTCTCCTGACAGCTCTGTGCATATGTGGATCTGGAACAGGCCCCAGCCGTTCTTCTTCCCCACTTATCTCCAACTCCGAAGGCAGCTAGGAAATGTCAGACAACCCTGGCTCTATCTCTGCTTCCAACACAGAGCATCCATCAGAGCCTTCCCCAGACTCCAGGTCTGGCCCAAGTTCCTCCCCAACCTCCTCATCATCGGAGTCTGCCGCCAACTCCACTAGCAGCTGCTAGGCCGCAACAAGCAGGGATCTATAACCTTCTTATTATGGAATGGAAAATATACTGAGCTACAAAATACAGGGTGAAGAAAAATGAGGCATAATCACTGAATGCGAATGTCAGTCCTTCAAGATGGGGCAGGTCAGGAAATAGATACACAAGAAATTCTAGAACTCTAGAATCCAATCTAAGTCAGTCACCAGAGCAAAGGTTTATTCTTCCAAGTTTTCAGGTTCAGGTTCAGGAAAAGTAAACCTTTGATCCCAGTGACTGATTCAGATTGGATCCTGCAACATTATACTGGGACATGTATGTTGTCTTCATTCACTGGAACTTAATAGGCTTAATAACAGCATCTTGAAAGTCCAGCAGTGTTTCCCCTTCCTTCCCTCTTGTGCCAAAGTCAGTGAAAATAGAAAAAGCACATTTCCTTCTCATGCTTCCTGTTCATGCTTCACTGTCACCTTATATTTTTTTCCTAAGATCATACCTGTACTCCTCTGTACCAGGGGTCTCCAACCCTGTCAACTTTAAGACTTGTGGACTTCAACTCCCAGAGTTCCTCAGCCAGCAAAGCTGGCTGAGGAACTCTGGGAGTTGAAGTCCACAAGTCTTAAAGTTGACAGGGTTGGAGACCCCTGCTCTGAACCACCTCAGCCTCTGAAAATTGAGATGTAGGTATCCTGACTCAAAAGCTTGCCTTGAACTTCAGGTCACCTCCCAGTTGAATTTGACTATCTAGGAGGGATATCACAAACAGCCAAGCTAATGACCTGGGTTCCCGATAACTGAAATGTGTTACAGATAACCCCACAAGACCCCGCCAAGCCTTGAGAACCTCATGTAGTCACCTCCAATTGGAATCAACTGAGTGGATTTTGGTGACTTTATTTGCCAGAGAGCAAGAATATTCCTTGCAGCAACCCTGCAGGTGGTTCTGTAGCTTGTCTCTCCCCAGTAAGGATATTCCCCTTAAACAGGACCAGCAGACAGCTATTGGCAGATGCAATACGGTAAGAGTGGAGAAATATTGCCCCAATGCAATCCCGGTGGGTTCTTACTCAAATTTGGTCAAATTGGTTCTTTTCCTCAACTGATGCTCAAAGTTCTCTTCTTACACTTCATTTCCCAGAGCTCCTCAGAAAACTTTATAAGGGCGGTATGGTCTAAGGCCGTGATGGTAAATCTATGGTGCGTGTGCCATAGGTGGCACACAGCGCCCTCTCTGTGGGCATGCGAGCCATCACTCCAGTTCGGCTCTGCCACACATATGTACGTGTCTCCCACCAGCCAGCTGGTCATCAGGTCTCTGCCATGCATGCGCAGGAGCGGGGTGCATGCAGGGACACGTGCATGGGGCCGTGTGCATATGTGGGGGCAGGGTACATGCGGAGGGCTGTGTATGCATGCAGGGGTGGGGCACATGCAGGAGCACACATACACCTGTACACCGCCCTGAGTCCTTCGGGAGAAGGGCGGTATAAAAATCAAATAAATAATAATAATAATAATAATGTGGGGGGGCCCATGCCTGCATTGCATTTTGGAGGTTTGGGTGTACGAACTTTGGACACTCGGTCCAGAAAAGGATGGTCATCACTGGTCTAAGGCCTCTGCCACATGCCCATTCCTGAGGTGAACTGCCCACATGACCTTCAGAAAAACTTATAAGCTTCCTCTGGGACTTTATCAAGTTCTTCAGTCTCCTGGGGCAGGACAATCTAACAGGCCTTTTCCCCCTGTGAGGTGGGCTAACACCAACAAGCCAAAAAGTAATCAGGAAGTGATGTAACCAGAACAAGCACAATAACTAAGTAATATTCAATATGCAATCTCTCGAAGTCTTTAAAACAACCATTAGAAATCAGCTGACTTAAACTTTTGATCTCTTGTTTATCCCAAGCATTCCAATAAAACATCTTTCTCGCTATTTTCAAATTAGATTGTTCTACAACAAAATTTCTCTGGTGATTTGGGATCAAAACATAATTGTTTTTCTTAGGATATACATTAATCTTAATGCAATGCTCATTCTGGTAACATTAATTTTGCCCCAAAGACTTAATGGGAGTTTTAGATGTTGAGTCACATCGACTGAAATTGCATCTACAGTTTTAAACATATTTAGTTCAAGATACAGATTTCAAGGAAGATATAAAGCATTTTATAGTTTGTATAAATTATAAAGTTTATTTCTTACAGTAATATATAGCTATATTAGATCCTAAAGGCATCCAATTAGACTTGTGTAAGTAGATGGTATATTATGTTGCTCAACCATATTGCTGTATGACTTCAACAATTATTAAAGATAATTATGTGCCATCAAGTAATTGTAGATTCTTAGTGACCACATACATAGATTCTCTCCACAATAATCTGTCCCTAACATGGTCATTTAGGTCTTCCAACATCGCAATAATCCCCAGGATTATAGCCCTCTCCAGACAGCTAGGTCTTCACATAATGTGTCCAAAGTAGGATAATTTAGATCTGGTCATTTGTGCCTCAAGTGAGAATTGTGGGTTGATTTATTTGATGATCCATGTCTGTCTTTTCTTAGCTATCCATGGTATTCCTAATCTTGCGTAGCTTCTTCTCTGGTAATATTGTACTACTAACTAGAGCATACAAAACATTTGCTAGACCAATTCTTGAATACAGCTCATCTGTCTGGAACCCGCACTGCATATTGGACATAAATACAATCGAGAGAGTCCAGAGATATTTCACAAGAAAGGTCCTCCACTCCTCTGCTCACAACAGAATACCTTGGCCACCAGGCTTGAAATTTTGGATTTAGACAATTTAGAACTATGCAGACTTCAGTCTGACCCAAGCTTAGTACATAAAATTATCTACCACAATGTCCTACCTGTCAATGACTACTTCAGCTTCAACCACAACAATACACGAGCACACAATAGATACAAACTTAAGGTAAACCTCTCCAAACTTGATTGCAGAAAATATGACATCAGTAACAGAGTGGTCAATGCCTGGAATGTACTACTTGACTCTTTCTTCCCCAAGCCCCCAAAACTTTAACTTTAAACTGTCTACTGTTGACCTCACCCCATTCCTAAGAGGTCTGTAAGGGGCATGCATAAGTGCACCTGCGTGCCTACTGTCCCTGTCCTAATATTCCTTTTTACTTACTCTTTTCATATATCCAAATTATATTTATACTTTTACCTGTTATCTTATGTATGATAGATAGATAGATGATAGATAGATAGATAGATAGATAGATAGATAGATAGATAGATAGATAGATAGATAGACCGATAAATAAAGTCTTCTCTAACACCAGAAAGTTCAAAAGCATCAATACATATTTGATTTGATGATGGCACAGATTTTTCAAGTTCTGTCCAATTTTTTTTTTTTTTTGATATGGCATCCAGTGAGCTGATAATCACTGGAATCACCACAGCTGGTTTATCTCATAATCTTTCAATTTCAATTTTCAGATATTGATCCTTTGTCTTCTGTTCTACTATTGTTGTTATTAGTTGCAAAGTCGTGTCCGACCCATTGCGACCCCATGGAGAACATTCTTCCAGGCCTTCCTGTCCTCTACCATCCTCTGGAGTCCATTTCATCTCATGCCTACTGCTTCAGTGATTCCATCCAGCCACCTCATTCTCTGTCATCCCATTCTTCTTTTGCCCTCAATCTTTCCCAGCATTAGGCTCTTCTCCAGTGAGTATTTCCTTCTCATTAGATTCTACTATACCCTTCAATTATCCACACATTCTTTTTTTTTTTTGAGTAAAGTTTTTTAGTTTTAAAACACATTAAAACGAAAGACAAAACATACAATATTTATATAGATATCTCTGTTTATCAGCTATTCAAGACATTTTTCTTTTCAACCACAGTTAAATCAGGTGTGTAATGAGCCAAGACAGTTTGCATTTGGAAATTACACTTGCTCATTTTTTACTTTTTCAACTCTGTTTTTCCACCAGTTTTTCATTACTGGCATATGATAATGTTTATAAGTTTGTATGAATTTCTTGCATTTGCTGAGTATATGATCTACTGTTCCTTCTGCCTCTTTGCACAATCTGCACTATGAATCATTTGATGATTTTTCAATTCTGACCTTGATTGCATTAGTTTGAATAGCTTATCCTTCATATATGATCTACTGTTCCTTCTGCCTCTTTGCACAATCTGCACTATGAATCATTTGATGATTCTTCAATTCTGACCTTGATTGCATTAGTTTGAATAGCTTATCCTTCAGCAGCCAAAATCAAGACTTCAGATTCTTTTTTAACATTCCAGTTGTAAGCCATTGTAAGGTTTTATCTTATCCAGTTTTCCCTTAATCCTTTGTAGAGACTGATCATGTCTATTGTTCTTTATTATACCATTTCTATATGCATGTTGGTTTCCTGCACATTCAATAAGTTCTAATTTTTAACATGAAAGCTTGTTCTTGGTTGCCTTTTACGTAGTCAGCCAATGCATGTTTTTCTTCTTTCTTCAATGATTTGTGTGATTTGCAGGAAACCTCTGCCCCACTTTTGTGGGGCAAATATATTCTATCAATATCATTACAAGAATGTAATGCATATTTTTATTATGGTTGGTTGCACAGTCAGTCAGATATTTAGACTGGATTTGGCATTTTTATTCCCTTTAAACAATGGCCAGTTTTTTAGGTATTGACCTTCATGTGGATCAAGTTATCCCCAAGAATCAAGGCTGTATTGGCATAGTATATTATTATTATTATTATTATTATTATTATTATTATTATTATTATTATTATTATTATTATTATTATTATTATTGTTGTTGTTGTTGTTGTTGTTATTGTTATTATTATTATTGTTATTATTATTATTATTATTATTATTATTAATAATAATAATATTGTAGACTATTGTAGTTCAACTACATTCTAATAATAAAACAGCAAAAATCAATAAACGATTGGCAATGGTGACAAAATAAACCCTATTTTATCCAGAAACCCTATTATAAGATACCATTTTTTTTGAGCACGGACTGTGGCAAGCTGTCAACATTTTAAAGGATAACTGCTGAACTAAAAAGAGAAAAAAGATAGTGATGAAAATAAATGCTACTTAATTCATGCTTCTTGTAAATCAAATAATCAGAAGTGGGCAGCTTGAAGGAGACTTTTTACTGATAAAGATATTGTACATAATACTGTTAATAACCAGAATCTTGAGCAACTATATATTAAACCTTGCAAAGTCATTCATATAAGAATATATTTATAACAGAATATATTAAAATGCATTTATTTTACGATATGCAACCCAGGATTGTTAACAATTCTTTGCTTAGAGACTAATATATAAAATACAAGGAAAACGGGGGCCTTTTAATATTGCATTTAAGGGTGTTTCTGAAAAGACAGACTGTGTAACAGATAGTAACACAGTTTTCCTAAAATAGCTATACAAAATTTTAATCAAAGGTAACTGAATAGGCAGAGAAACTGTTAGATCCAAGGTAAATGACATAGCCTGGGAGAAAATAGAAGGCTTGAATTAAGAGCTTAGCTGAATAGGGACATCTGCACCTCTGGCTACTTTCATCAACATTTTTTTTTAAAAAAAGCAATGTTGTGGTTGTTGTGCCATAAGATCCATGCAAATGTGTGCAATGTCATGCTGCACATACAAATCGACAGCATTTGCTTTCATCCCTCTCTCCCCTGGACACCACCGCTCAGGAGCAAAAAGTGAAGGCAGTTCACATGGCATTAATATGCATTAATTTGCAGAGGCGAACAACCAGAAAGCATAGCTGCATCCCACAATATCAAAACAGAATCACAAATCCCTAAGTTGAAACATCCACGTTTATTAGCCAGGGTCCTCCTTATAGTTTGCAGGTGTTAATTAAAGTACATTCCCAATCAAGAAGCTCACAGTTTGCTCAGCGACAGATCTTGTTGCTGTGACACTCGTGGTTACGTAAAATATAATTTTCTGCTCTGAAATTTGCCACACGGGAAGGCCATTACCCACTCCTACGCAAGGCCTTCCAATTAGCCCCAAATTAATTCCATCTTCCGTGGCTTCAACGCAGCAGCGACGGTTTGCAAGAGCCCTGCAGATGGCATTCACGGTCGCATGGAGAAACCCTTCCCGACTGAATTTTAGTCTCAAGCTGGGGAAGGGTATTATTATAACTTGGTTGTGATGGAAGTAGAAAAGTACATTCTAAATGAAAATATTTTTTCAGAGTGTTTTCTTCCCCCCCCCCCTTATAAGCACACATTTCATTCCATTGCTTTAAGGAAATAGCAGCTTGACCCTTTGGCAGCCCCCCCCCCCCAAGGATGGCCCGAGTAGATGCTATCTCGGAAGACAAAGTCCGTATCTCTAAAAATGAGAACATGAGCAACTTGCTTTATAGAGCTGTTGCAGCGAGGTAGCAAGGATAATCGAAGATAGATTGTTATCCACTCTCAGCTCCGTGGTGAGGAATAATTCTATAAAGTAACAAATTACTGTAAACTCTTGAAAACTTTCAGATACTTTGAATGGAGAAGTCTCATAAAAAACAACAACAACAACAACAACCCAGGCATTCGGACAGAAAGTCTCCAAAGGGCTTTGAATCAATGTAGCTTTACAGAATATTTTCAGGCTATTTAATTGTGCAGGGAAATCTTGCTAGGCAGCCAACGATTCTGCTGCACTCCACCCCTCCAGTGCTTGGACTGAGTGCCTCAAATGGAATTGCAGCAATTTTAAATTATGTGTTAGTTGAAGACCCATAGAAAACATAGTCTGAGTTCACAGCTTTCCTTAGCCCAAAAGACCAAGTGGTTGGCCATGGGGCAGTTGCTCTTTCGTTGAAACTCTGGTGCTGATCTGGAACAAACCCCAAATCATGATTCTGATATTAGTGTGGAGCTCTGGCATCTAAACAGATTAATATAATCAGCTTGGGTTCACCATCTACAATGATATTGCAGCTCCTTAATGATTAGCTTCATGTCAAACATTCTCTGATTTCCATATTTGCCCTGAAAGTAGCATTTTCGGTGAAGGAAAAACATGAGTTGAAAAATAATCCATTTCATATATATGCCTTGCATCATATATTGAATTTATTCCCCCACCCTGGTAGATATTATTTTTCTTTCCTCTTACGTGACTATCCCAGAAGAAGATACCAATGGAGTAGTCCCTATGTATTTTTTTGGATTAGACCTCTCATAGATTCTGACTGATGTGCACATGGAAGTTCTCTAAAAGAACCAGAGGAAACCAAATTGTCCCCAAAGTAAATGCTTGATAAAATCAACACTGGCTCTTGGTGATTTCAAGAGCATATCCATAGAGTTTTATTTGCAACAGTATAGAAATGGTATGCCATTCCTTTCCTTAGGATTTCTATTAGCATGGCAACTGGTTAGTTGACAACTGATACACCCAGGAAGTTTCTCATTGGGTTTTTATGTAATTTTGACCAATTCTGGTCCTGTCCTCTGGATAATAGAACCTTCTCTCTATGAAAATCTGAAGTTTTCACATTCAGCCCAGCTTGGGCTGAACATTCAGCCAGATGCTGCTTAGTTATGCATGAATCCCATTGGCTGCTATTGATAGCCATGTCACAACATCATCTCTAGAAGAGGCAACATTCTCTTGGTTATCTGTGGGTCTCCACAGATTATGGGGATTCCAGGCAACTGAGATCCAGAAAGGAGAAGGACAGGAGGAAGGCACCAGAACAAATCTGAAACAATATAAACAGCATTTTAAAAAGTCAAGAATAGGAATAAATGACCAGTTGTCATGAACAGATGCATGAAAAAGTAAGTCATTTGGCTACCTCTGCTACTTTCTCCTTGGAAGACTTTCTTCAGTACAGTATTCTGTGCTTGCATTATAGCAATTGGGGACACGGTGGCTCAGAGGCTAAGATGCTGAGCTTGTCGATCAAAAGGTCAGGAGTTTGAATCCCTAGTGCCATGTAATGGGGTGAGCTCCCGTTACTTGTCCCAGCTTCTGCCAACCTAGCAGTTTGAAAGCACGTAAAAAATGCAAGTAGAAAAATAGGGACCACCTTTGGTGGGAAGGTAACAGTGTTCCGTGCGCCTTCAAGCCCACCATCAATAAACTGAATGACTACAGACCAGTTGCTTTAACATCTGTAGTCATGAAAACCTTTGAAAGGCTAGCGCTTTCCTACTTGAAAACCATCACGGATCCGCTGTTAGACCCCTTGCAATTTGCATACCGAGCAAATAGATCAACAGATGATGCTGTTAATATGGCTCTGCACTATATCGTACAACATCTTGAGTCTCCAAAGACCTATGCAAGGGTCCGTTTTGTAGACTTTAGTTCAGCATTCAATACCATCATTCCAGACATTCTTCTAACTAAGCTAAACCAGCTACAACTACTGGAACAGACTTGTAAGTGGATCACATGCTTCCTAACAAACAGGAAGCAGCAGGTGAAGCTAAGCAAGATCACATCAAATACCTGTACAATTAGCACAGGCCCCCCCCCCAAGGCTGTGTGCTCTCCCCACTTCTCTTCTCTCTGTATACCAATGACTGCATCTCCAATGATCCATCTGTTAAGCTACTGAAGTTCGCAGATGACACAACAGTGATCGGTCTCATTCGAGACAATGACGAATCCGCATATAGACAAGAGATCGAACGACTAGCCTTGTCGTGCAATCAAAACAATCTGGAACTGAACACACTCAAAACTGTAGAAATGGTGGTAGACTTTAGGAGAAACCCTTCCATACTTCCATCTTTCACAATACTAGACAACACAGTATCAACAGTAGAAACCTTTAAATTTCTAGGTGCTATCATATCGCAAGATCTAAAATGGACAGCTAACATCAAAAACATCATCAAAAAAGGACTTCCGGGTGGCTCCGCTTCGTTAAATGGCGGGCGATCTCAGTCCGCCAGTTCTGTGTGATTCTGTAGAGCTGTTTAGACAGCGTTAATCTGCTGTCAACAGCTCGTAAATCTCTGCCCTCGGGCAAAAAGGGAGAGATGAGCATTTGAGCTAAAGTAGAGCCCCCAAGAAAGGCCCCAGAATGATTTCTGGTGGTTTGCTGGGAACGCTCCTTCTATAGCTCGAAAAAAAGCTCCAGAATCCAGAACGCTTCTGCAAAAGCAGAACAAAACGCAGCGTCCATCTCCGTGACTGAAAAGGATTATTGATAGATTGCCAACACGGAAAGAGCCGAAAATAGGAGGTCTGGCATTTGATTGTAAGATGATTTTAACTCCCTGACAGAGAAGGTATTTGTATTTAAGAGTGGAGATGATGAAAGATGGCGTTCTTGAAAGTGAAAGCTAAGATAAGAAAGCTAAGGAAATGCTGATTACAATTGCTGGCGTGGAACCTTTAAGAAGAATATAACAAGATTTTTTTTTATTTTTTTAAATGGAATTCTTTCTTTTTTAAAATCTCTTTTTTTATTATCTTTTTCTTATAGTGTTTAAGAAGAAAAGTTTATTGATTTTTTCTTCTTTTTATTCCTTTTTTTCTTCTTCTTCTTGATATTACTTAGTTTAAAAATGGCCTTTAAGCAAAGAGATTTAACCACTTCTAAAATATTGGAAATTTCTTCACTTCAGGTACGGAAATTGAGAGAGGATATTAAAGAAAGTCTAAGGAATTTTTTACAGGAGCTCATGGAGGCTCATCTTTCAGAAATAGATCAAAAATTTAATGAAATGGAGAAAGAAATACTGGATTTTAAAGATCTGGTGGAAGAGCAGAGGAGGGAGATGAAAAAATTAAAGGAATCAATTACCCCATTATTGTTATCTAGCACACAGACAGAAGAAAGACTGGATGAATTTAACCAAATTAATTTAGATTTGCAAAGGAAAATAGATGAAGTTCAAATTAATCTGAATTTAGAAAATAAAATAGACGATATTCAGGTTAAGGTTGATAAGGCAGATGAAGAAAGGGTTATATTACAATATAAATTAATGGAATATGCTATAAGGGTGAGAGGATTAAAAGAGTGTAAGGAAGAAAATTTGAAAGAGATTTTTATTCAGGCCTTTGCTCAGATAGAGGGAGTGGAACCAGAAGATTTTGAAGTTAATATTGAAAAAATTTATCGTGTTAATTCTTGGTGGGCAAGGCAGAAGTGTTTACCGAGAGATGTGGTTATTTATTTTACAAATAAGAAGATTAGGTATGGAATTTTGCAAGCATTTTATAAAATAAATTTCAAATATTAGGACAAGATATAATAATGATGAAGGAAATTCCTCCTAAAATGTTAAGAAAGAGAAAAGAATTTGCCTTTTTGGTGGATGAGTTTAAGAAACATCAGATATATTTTAGATGGGAGGTTCCAGCTGGTTTAACAGTGAATTATAAAGGAAGAAAGTATTTTCTCAATACAATTTGTAAAGCACGAGATTTTTATACTAATGTATTAAAGATTGGGAATTCTTTATTAATAGATGTTAAGTTGAATGGTGAATAGATGGTGGAAAATGTAAGATAGAAGAAGGGGAGGGAGAATGTTTAACTTTATTATATATGATTATGGTTAATTTTTGTAAATGATTTATTGTGGATATAAATGTGTAATTTTAGGGGTACTATTTGATATATTTAAGGTATAAAGGAATAGGAAGATGGAATATTGTTTAACTTTGGAGGATAGATAGTAAAATTTAGGAATTTGGATTAAATATTATATTTAAGAGATGGATGTAATGTTGTTATATGGCTAATTAGAATGTAATTGTTATAATAGATATATTTTGGATAAGTTATAGGTGTAATTTTAATAATGTTATTTGATATAAGTAAGGTAAAGTGAAGATTTTAATTATTACAATTGATATATTGGATATTTGTAATATTATTTGTTGTATATAAATGTTAAAGATGTGAAAAGATGGACTATTGTTTACCCTTGAAGGTTGGACAGAAAAATTAAAGAAATTAAGTTGGAAATATGAACTATTCTTGAGAGACTGCTTAAGGAAGAAAGACATTTTAGAAGAACCCTTGGTGAATATTGGAAGATGGAACGTTGTTTTGATATTGATTGATGAAGGTTGGATATTAAAAACTATGTACTTTATTCAAGAACAAACACTAACTCAATCGGAAATTTCTGAGAACTCTAGGAGTGGAATGGTCTGATATATAATGGATTGGAAGAAAAGTATCTTCTTTGTCTCTGGAAGGGGAGTGGAGGTTTTAAGGAATGATTATGGATTATGATTTGTGCTATATGTTAATTCTTGTTGTTAGTTTTATACCCTGTATTCGGTTCTCGGAAGTCCTGGGGGGTGGGGGAAGGAAGGGAAAGAAGGGGGAAGGGGGTAGAAAAGGGATTGATAGTTAATGTACAAAGATGATTGAAGATGTATAATTAATGTAAGATCGGAGCTGCCCGGCTACCACTTCAGAATGATGGGAAAGAAGGAAGTAGAAGAGAGAAGGAGTTAGGAAAGAGAAGAGGAGGAAGGAGGAAAGGAAGGAAGAGGGATAGAAGAGGGAGAAGAAAGGAGTAGGGAGGAAGGAGGAGAGGACGTAGATAAGAGAGGGGGAGGATGGTTGTGGAAAGTAGAAGAAGGTAGAGAAGGAGAGTAAAAGGAAGGGGGTGGTGACCGGGCAGATCCGATTAATTGTATATGATGGTACATTAAATATGTTATTGGATATGTTATTGGATAAGAATATTAAAATAAAACTTTTTTAAACAAAAAAAAAACATCATCAAAAAAGGACAACAAAGAATGTTCTTTCTGCGCCAACTCAGTAAGCTCAAACTGCCCAAGGAGCTGTTGATTCAGTTCTACAGAGGAATTATTGAGTCTGTCATTTGCACCTCTATAACTGTCTGGTTTGATTCTGCAACCCAACAAGACAGACACAGACTTCAGAGGATCATTAGAACTGCAGAAAAAATAATTGCTACCAACCTGCCTTCCATTGAGGACCTGTATACTGCATGAATCAAGAAGAGGGCCGTGAAAATATTTACAGATCCCTCACATCCAGGACATAAACTGTTTCAACTCCTACCCTCAAAACGACGCTATAGAGCACTGCACAACAGAACAACTAGACACAAGAACAGTTTTTTCCCGAAGGCCATCACTCTGCTAAACAAATAATTCCCTCAACACTATCAAACTATTTACCAAATCTGCACTACTATCAATCTTCTAATCGTTCCCATCACCAATCTCTTTCCACTTATGACTGTATGACTGTATGACTGTAACTTTGTTGCTGGCAATCCTTATGATTTATATTGATATATTGACCATCAATTGTGTTGTAAATGTTGTACCTTGATGTAGGTATCTTTTCTTTTATGTACACTGAGAGCATATGCACCAAGACAAATTCCTTGTGTGACCAATCACACTTGGCCAATAAAATTTTTATTCTATTCTATTCTAATCTATTCTTTGGTGTTTAGTCATGCTAGCCACGTGACCATGGAGACATCTTCAGACAATGCTAGATCTTCGGCTTTGGAACGGAGATCAGCACTGCCCCCTAGTGTTGGGAATAACTAGCACATATGTGCGAGGGGAACCTTTACCGTTACCTTTAGAGTTCAGGAAGAAAAGAATCACCATAGAAGACCACTGGCCTATTTTACTAAATTTCAGATACATCTAGAATAACCAACACTTCTGCGGTTACTCTTCTTGCCTAGCTTTCTTTTTTCTTGTCTTTATTTTAGAAAATCATATGCTGTCTTAACAGAATAACAGAGTTGGAATGGACCTTGGAGGTCTTCTAGTACAACCCACTACTCAAGCAGGAGACCCTACATATTCCAGACAAGTGGCCGTCCAGTCTCTTCTCCAGTAATGGAGCACCCACAGCTTCTGAAGAGAAGCTGTTCCACTAGTGCCTAGTTAATTGTTATCACTGTTAGGAAATGTTTCTTTTTAGTTCTAGGTAGCTTCTCTCCATTGCTTCTTATCTTGCCTTCTGGTGCTTTGAAAAATAGGTTTACCCCCTCTTCTTTCTCAAATATTGGAACATGCTATCATGTCACCCCAGTTCTTCTTTTCTCTAGATTAAAAATACCCAATTCCTCAAACTGTTATTCATATGTTTTAGCTTCCAGTACCCACATTATTGTTCTTTTCTGCACTCTTTCCATCTTTTTATAATATAGTGACCAAAATTGGATGCAATTTTCTAAGTGTGGTCTTATGGATGCTTTATAGAGGGATACTGATACTTCTACACTAGATGACTGTAGGCAGTTGAGCTGACAAAATCCAAATGAACATTAAACCCGGCTAATTCTTAAAAAGTCTGAATAAATTCCTTTTTAAAAAAATCTCACTCTCCCCAAATTTTAACAATGTTAGAATCCAGTGGCAGATTGCTCTCTATCTAAAGCCTACCATGGAAAATCAGATTAAGAACCTCATGGTGGAATCGGAAAAAAGGTATCCCCCTGAAAAACAAAGAATTGATTTTTTAATTTGCTTTTTAATTGGTCAACTGTATAAGAGTAGGTGATCCTGTCTCTGTCTCTTCTTCCTCCTCCTCCTCCTCCTCCTCCTCCTCCTCCTCCTCCTCCTCCTCCTCCTCCTCCTCCTCCTCCTCCTCCTCCTCTATTCTGCCAGTGTTTCTGCTTGCAGTCCCCAACAGAGCATCATCTTGGTTTTATTTCCTTGCCATCAATCAATATCTCCGCACTCAACATTTCAGGGAAATTACACCAGGCCTCAGATACACTGAGAAAGGCCAAACTGTGCATTGAATAATAGGTGTGATAAATATCCCTTTTGTTATCCTTACATGAAAGTGTTTGGGTTGATGTATAACAGGTGCCACGTTCAGATTAGCTTGCTTGCGGTCTGAGCAAAGAAAAATTTGAATCATTTCCAGATCTTTCCTGATTGAAGTGAGACTGAATCACATAAAACACCTTTTGCTGCTCTCGGTCCTTCCCCTCAAAGAAAGGAACAAGATAGCATTTCACAGACAGAATCCATGAACAACATTTGCCTTGGACTTTAAATGTTGGAATATGTTCAGCACTAACTGATTAAAATTAATTAGCATTCCAGTTTGTTCAGACTTTCCGCTTTCCATATAACATTCAGGCCTTTCTTGGTGTGAATTTCCATTGTCCCTTTTGAGCTCGTGCCCCTCCCTGTGCTGAGGTTTAAACATTCAGTGCTCCTGCTAGTGTTATGAAATGAACCTGTCCCAGATTTCTTTTACCTTGAAGTGTCGTGATCCACTAAATTGGACTGTGCTGCAGCATGGGGAATAGCAATAAAATGATGAATCTATCATTTTCTGCAAGGGAAGTTCGAACAACCAAGATATATTGGGGAAAGCGTCAGCACAATATCAGTAAGGATCACACAACAACACCTAGAGGCACAACATCAGAATCTTATGTCCATTCTTTATGGAGGATGTGCCTGGTCTCCACTTTTATAGGTTGGGTTAGGCTGGGCAGCAAAGCTGTTGCTCAGTCTGGCTCAATCCTTAGCTTATAGCGTTTATATTGCTATACAAACATCAAACAAACTTGATGTATATACAAACAAACATATACAAACTTGATGTTAGCACACAAAAACATGCCTCCAACTAACATCAAAAGATGATGATGGATGATCTCTTCTAAACATATTTTGCTAATTGAACACGGGTAATGTAGGGGATTCAATTCAAACTTTACTCAAGCCCTGATGATTTCCTGCCTGAGTTGCAAAACAAAAGCCATTTTTAGCAGCTAAAAATTCAGTCTTTGCAAAAACAGAAGACAAAAACCTTTGTCCAGATGGCATGAATTGGGCCTTTGCATTGTCTTTTGAGATGATTCTCAGATCTGGAAGAGAATTTATTACAGAATGAAACAGATTCCTAGGGTTAAATCTTCTTTCCTGCCAGCTGTTTTACTGCTAAATATCACAAAATGTTATAAGCCTGCAAAGTATATGGAATTGGCTTTGTATAAAACAACAGCTGCTGGGATACTTTATGCCTTTTACTGAAAATCACATATAAGTCCTTCTCTGGAAGAATGGCAGAATAAGTTGTGGGAATATGTATCAAAATCAAAAATAATGTTGTACTTGGAAAAAAACCAAATCTAACAGGGAATTTAACCTGGATACCATTCATGGATTATAATTCTGCATATGGATTTACATTTATTACTTATTTACCATGTCTCATGTTTGTATTACTTCTAACATATTGCTTTAAAACATTGAGTCTTGTCTGCTTTCCTGCAATACCAATAGACAGTTTTAGATTAGATAGAAAGTCCTTTTAAATATTCATCCCAGTTGAAGATTCTTTTTATATTGGCTATCTTTGTTCATTAAGAAAATTAATTTGGTTCTGAATAATGGTTTTGAAGTGCTAAATCGATGTAAGCGTACTTTTATATGCAGTATTAATCTAATAATTCAATTTTAACTCAGTTTAATATTCCTTATATATCTCTTTTCTTTCTATCTTTTTTCCCTGGTCTCTTTTCTTGTTTCAGCTTTCAAATATCTATATGATGATGATGATGATGGTGATGATGATGATGATGATGGCTATACATATGACTCTCAGTTGCTTAGTTGCACCTACAATCATATTTCATTGGCCTGTCATCATATAAAGCATCTGCACAGAATGGACCAGTTTGTAGCCCTCTCCACAATACTTAGGAGAAGAAAAAATGAGACCTCTCTCAGCCAGGATCAAGGTTCTTCAAGACCATCAGCCACTGCTGACAAGAAAGGATTTCCAAAACAAGAGCTTGAAAACAGGCACAGAATGGGCAAGCTCATCCATATGTATCACAGAAATCATGGGACTCCAAAACAATTGCCTATTTCCCTCTGAGTGCAGTTTTCTGCAACCCTTGGCTTCCTCTCCTTAAAATGCAAATCAAAGCTGGTTAGCAGCATAAAGCCACTCAGGTGTGCTGTGACTTCTAGACTTTTAGAAGCTATTACAGTTTGCTTTGCTCTGAATCAGGAAAATTGTATTTGTCAGCAAGCTGAATAAACATTGCAGCCATGACTGTAGAGGTTAGGTCTCACAGCTTTCTAGGGGTTATTGTGATTTCTTTCTTTCTTTCTTTCTTTCTTTCTTTCTTTCTTTCTTTCTTTCTTTCTTTCTTTCTTTCACTATCCATCTATCATCATCTTCCTAATCTGGTGGTAAAAGGTACCCCATCACACACACACACACACACACACACACGTCTAGGCTACCATTGATAGCTGAACCCCCAGTTATCCTACATATGAACTGCTTAAAGTTCCCTTATACGAAAACATTCACAGCAAGCTGGACTGACTCTGAGTGGCAATAGGGAATGAATCTGTGAGAAATCTGTGGCTTGGTAAACCAATATTTTTTTTTCATTCACTGACCATATCTCAGAGATAATATGGCTAGCATGATGACCTAGTAAGAAGAGATAAATAACAAAGACACACAGATAACTTATCTAAAATACTGCCATGCTGTGTTTGCCTTTTCCTTTGTCTTGTTTTCATGATGTAGGAGGCCGAGGGTATTCTCTGGTTTTGGTTTTGATCAGAGCATTTTCAGCAAAAAGTCCATAAAAGATTTCCAGTCTTTTACAAAAATAGTTGTAGTTCCCTCCTTAATCAAGCAAGTCAGTTTAGTCATTTCTGCAAATTGAGTTATCTTCATGATTCATTCCCTCATGAAGGGAATGAAGGGTGTCTGGGTAGTTTTCTCTTTGTGTGCATATAACAGCCTTGCTCCAGTTGAGCAAGTTACCATATATAGCAGTAACTTGCTCCAGTTACCATATATAAAATCAGTTGTCCACGAGCCTTTACTAGTTGACCATCCATAAGATTTAATAAGAAAGAGTCCGGTTTCATCCCAAAGTTCACTTTTAAACTCTCTGCATCTCCAAATATATTTGTGTCCAGAATCTTTTTGCTTTTTCACAAGATGCATGATAACAATAGCACCTAGACTTATATATCGCTTCACAGTGCTTTATAGCCATCTCTAAGCAGTTTACAGAGTCAGCCTATTACCCCCCAACAACCTGGGCCCTCATTTTACCGACCTCGGAAGGATGGAAGGCTGAGTCAATCTGGTGAGACTCAAACTGCCAAACTTCTGTGCAGCCAGCAGTCAGCAGAAGTACCCTGCAGTACTGCATTCAAATCACTGCGCCACCGTAGCTCAAATGATAAAATGTCCCTTCAAGTTTTTCATGCTTCCAACAGTGATTAGATAAATTTTCATGCAATTTCTTTGGCAGTTAGATGGTTTCTAAGGTCCCTTCCCACACTTACATTCTAATGTTGTGCAAAGCATTGAAAAAGGTGTTTTGAAAAGCCAATCAGTGAAGTCGATATGTTTGTCTTAGAAGTATTACAGCAGCTGCATCCTTTGGCAGTTTTGCCATAACTGGTTCAAAGGATTTTCAGGGTTGTCTCTTTCCTGCGTGTGAAAATACAGCCACTTTTCAGGCCTGTCAGCTGCCCATTCTACAGCAGGCAGCCCAGAAGCTATTTCTAAGCAGCTGTGTTAAGCCTTCCAAGGATGAAACTCCTTCATTGCTTTCACACCAAATGTTTTACTTACATCAGCTCATTCCATGAAGCCCCCTTGGAATGCTTGGCACAACCTTAACAAATGTGTTTCACACTTTGTTGGGTCTGCTGATTCTTCCTTTTAATATATGGAGTACATTAATTGTTAAGGGTAATCTGGGTTCACAATGAAAATTGTGGACTGCTGAGCAGAGTACCCTACGCATGAAAATGACTGAAACTAGTTGTATACAATAACAATCACTTGCAGACAAACTGGGGTTTGATATTCCTTTACTTTTAGGGAAAAAGGCAAAGACATAGTCCAAAAACAATTCCAGGTCATACACAGTCTTCTTACCAACGTAGACTTGCAAAACAAACAAGATCTTCTTTCAGTTCAGCAAAACACAGTTCAATTCACAACAGTCAGTATCTTGAGGAATCAGTAACTAGCCATGATCGAGTAACAATCATAAAGCTCAAATATACAGTTGCAGCATGTCATTAGGTTACAATGCTATAGCATCTCTGTAGATTCCCAAACAAGCCATAATTTAGTAGTCCTTTTTATACATTGGCTACAGAGCTCAACCAATCAGGATGCTTGCATGAAGCAGCACAGCCTTAAAGCAATATCATGCCATTCTACAAACATACATAGTTTCTACAAACATACATAGTTAGTTTATATATTGCCTGGCCAGCTAGTTAGGCAATTAACAATTTCCTGACATTAGTTATTTATTAATAACCTTAGAATAGACTAACAGAGTTGGAAGGGACCTTGGAGGTCTTCTAGTCCAGGGGTCTCCAACCTTAGTAACTTTTAGGTTGGTGGACTTCAACTCCCAGAGTTCCTCAGCCAGCTTTGCTGGCTGAGGAACTCCGGGAGTTGAAGTCCACCAACCTTAAAGTTACTAAGGTTGGAGACCCCTGTTCTAGTCCAACTCCCTAGTCCAACCCCTGTTCTAGTCCTCCCTCCCTACACCACTTCAACAGAAGGGTTGAAACCAAGAAGAGGTTGGATAACAATTAAAAACTTCTAGTGTTGGAGCATTCAGAGCTTCTGGAAGCTAGTTGTTCCACTGATTAATTGTTCTAACTGTCAGGACATTTCTCCTTAGTTCTAGGTTGCTTCTCTCCTTGATTAGTTTCCACCCATTGCTTCTTATCCTGCCCTCAGGAGCTTTGGAGAATAGCCCGACTCCCTCTTCTTTGTGGCAGCCCCTAAGATATCGGAACACTGCTATCCTGTCACCCTTAGTCCTTCTCTTCATAGTACTTCATTCACTGGGTACTAGACATACCCAGTTCCTGCATATGCGTTCTTCATATGTTTTAGCCTCCAGTCCCCGAATCATCTTTTTTGCTCTTCTCTGCACTCTTTCTATGGTCCCCACATCTTCTTTACATCATGGCGACCAAAACTGAATGCAGTACACCCAAGTGTGACCTTACCAAGGCATTATAAAGTGGTATTACGTGATCTTGATTCTATCCCTCTGTTTATGCAGCCTAGAATGTTTTAATATACCTGTCTAATACAGCTGTCACTTCAACCTTCTAACAAAGCCAATAGGACAGGATTGTCACAGTTGAGTCTCCTGGTGATCCTTTCCTACCCCTCCCCACTCCCAATAGTACTTGTCATTAGGACTATCCCCGGCAACACTCTATTAAGGATGTTAAATTCTTAAAAAGGCCTCCAATTCCCATAACTAGGACCTGGTCATTTATGCAAGCATTTGTCCAGGAATGGAGAATTCCCATCATTGCACAAAGACTTACCAAGAACCATTCAGCTGTCAGAAGAAAGAATATCAAATACTGTGACACATATTTCGTGCCATGGTTTGTGGGCTGGGAGGAAGGGACGTTGTATTCCATAATGTCAAAAAGGACTTAAAAAGAAGGGCATGAAGAGCCAGTCCCCCCCCCCAAAAAAAACTTCTTTGGTGCGCTGATTGTCTGAAAGACAGCAGGGTTGACAATAATGCAGGCATTAGAGGATTCTTAAGTGTCTCTGCACCAGCTTAGGAGAGGAAATCTATTAACATTCTGCTGAGCTCTATTGTGCCTGCATTCCCTTTAAGTCAGAGCTATGCAGCTGGGGTCCTGAAGGCTAAAGGTGATGCCTGAGTGGATCTCTTGTTGGAAATGTAAACATCTGTGTTGCAGCATTTCATTACACCAGTCCTCTCTTCTAACTCGAACAGATTCCTTTTGATTGACCACCCTTGTTAAACTGAAGCCTTGCAGCAGCTTTGGGAGAAAATATTAAGAGAACAAGAATTTTGTCTTCGTAGGCTGGTGGAGAGAGGATGATCTGAACATATATTTTTTTTGTTCAGAATGACATGCTGCAGATTCAGAGCTCTTATCCTTTACTCACTCAGGGTGCTATCCAAATCAGCCGGTCATGTGTTCCTGAACAGCAGGATTTAGGCTTGTGAGAGTGGCCACCTACTTAGAAATGGTTTCTCCTAGCATGGAGAACGCCTCTCCTTCCATTTGGCTAGGGGAAATGGTTTGCAGGCAGGGGAATTCTACACATCCTATCTTTCCACACTGTGTTAGTGTAACGCACAATCTAGGAAACCATAGGGCAGATTTCCAGACTTGATTGATAGGTAGTTAATAAAGACAGAGGATTTTTTTAAAAAAAATGATTTGAAATTCTTCTTCCAAGGCTTCTCACTACCTAGACAAAGTTGCTGTTTATGAGATAACAAATTTACCTGCTATTTTACAATGATTTAGTCTCTCTTCTGCCTCCCATATTCTTTTATATTTGGAAACATGAGTCTGGATACACACACACATACACAGAGAGAGAGAGAGACATATGTCTATGTATGTATGTGTGTGTTTATACATGCACACAGAGAGAGAGAGATGTATGTGTACATATATACATATGTATGTGTGTGTGTATCTAATCTAGATCCATATATCTCTATATCTATCTCTCTAATCTAATCTATTTTATCTATCTATCTATCTATCTATCTATCTATCTATCTATCTATCTATCTATCTATCTATAAAAATAGAGATAGTGATAAAGATAGAGGTAGAGGTAGAGATAGATAGAGATAAACACTATATACCTTGTTTTCCTCAAAATAAGACATCCCCTGATAATAAGCCCAATCGGGCTTTTGAGGGCATGGCAATAAGGCCAAGCGCTTATTTCAGGGTTCAAAAAAATATAAGACAGGGTCTTATTTTTGGGGAAACACGGTATATACATGCAAACATTTATAACAACCAGTTTGCCCATACTGGACCTAATAGGCTAGATAAGACCACTTTCTACTTAATTTTTGCCATATGTCATGAATGTGCAATTATTTGGGTCTGAAGTGGAAAAGGTGTTTGAAAGGGAATGTGGGCATGCTTATCACACCTGTCAGTCAAAAGTGTTCCTGGGTTGTGTCAACAGAGGGATAGCAAGATCAAGGGAAGTGATATCACTGTGGCAAGGCTGCATTTAGAATAATGTATCTATTTCAGATCACCAAAATGCAAAAAGGATGCTGAGGTCCTAGAAAGAGTACAGAAAAGTGCACCAAAGTTGACAAAGAGTCTGGATTCTAAATCCTGTGATGAATAGAATTTAGATATGGAAGAATAACAGAGTTTGAAGGGACCTTGGAGGTCTTCTACTACAACCCCCTGCTCAAGCAGGAGACCCTATGCCATTCCAGACAAGTGGCTGTTTAGTCTCTTATTAAAAGTCTCTAGTCATGGAGTACCCACAACTTCTGAAGGGAAGCTATTCCACTGGTTAATTGTTCACACTGTTAGGAAATTTCTTCTTAGTTTTAGGTTGTTTCTTGCCTTATTATTTTCCATCCATTGTTTCTTATCTTGCCTTCGGGTGCTTTGGAAAATAGGTTGAACCCCCCCCCCTTTTTTTTTCTTTGTGGTAGCCCCTCAAATATTGGAACACCACTATCATGTTACTCCTAGTCCTTCTGCTTGGCAGGAGATTGAATTAGAAGAACTCCATGGACCCTCACAACCCTATGATCTATCTGTGATTGTATGGTTTATGATTCTGTGCCTTTTCCTATGGCTGCACAATAACTTTTGTGTTCCCCAGGAATGTACTCATTTGGGTTGACAGTAATATTGAGGAGGCCAGGATAGAATGTGATATGAGGAGGCAAGGATAGATTTTTAACCCAAATGTATACTTTCCTGTGTCTGGTACAAGTACACTGTGAGCTAAGAAAAGGTGCTGTTTCTTTAAGGAGGTGCTGAGAAATGTAACACCTCTATTCTCATCCCTACCACCACAGCATCTTTTCCATTTTAGATACAAATAGCTTCACATTTCCTGATATATGCACAGTCCCTGCCTCTTAATCATTCTATAGGAAATGTAGTTTAGACTAGTGCAGTGGTGGGTTTCAATTTTTTTTTTACTACCGGTTCTTTGGGTGAGGCTTGGTGGGCATGGCATGGCTTGGTGGGCGTGGCAGGGGAAGATTACTGCAAAATCCCCATTTCCTCCCGATCAGCTGGGACTTGGGAGGCAGAGAATAGATGAGGGCAGGGCCAGTCAGAATTTTTACTACCGGTTCTCTGAACTACTCAAAATTTCTGCTACCGGTTCTCCAGAACTGGTCAGAACCTGCTGAAAACTATCTCTGGACTAGTGGACTTTTTGGGCATCAGGGGCCAGTTCTGTGGAGAAAGGTTTATCCACGGACCAGAGTGGATGTGGTTTTGTACGCTGCTGGCATCCTGTGGATGGGGCTTCGCTTGTTGCGTGGCCCGATTGCTGGCATGCCACGCCCCCATGCCAATCCATGGCCCAGGACTTGGGAACCCCTGGTTTAGACTTCAAGATCAATCTGATTCAGTCCTTCCTCTATTAAAGATTTCTTTTTTTTAAATTCTGTCATTTCTTCTTAAATTACAGTGGATCTGCATTGTCACTCACAATTCCCACCCCAGCAATTCAGTTATAAATCCCTTATGTATTTAAGAAGGTGGAATAAAAAAAAATCTAACAATGATAATATTGTTTATGTGTGAATGTTCAGATGGAAAAGGAGGAACCCTAGCAGATTCATCTCTACCATCTCTGCCACCCGTCGTTCAGTGGTACTAAATATAATTTATTATTTAAAAATAATATTTTTATTTATTTATTTATTTATTTATTTATTTATTTATTTATTTATTTTGCATAAGAGCACAAACGTGCCTACCGTTCCTGTCCTATTGTTTCCTTTCATTATATCCAATTAATATAGTTATTACAAACTTATGCTTATATATATGCTTATATATTATATAGTTATTTTTATGCTTATGCTTATATATACTGTTGTGACAAAATAAATAAATAAATAAATAAATAAAATAAATGAAGTCCATTTTAATTGATCACACAGTGCTTCCTAAAATCTATGATGGGTTTTTATTATATTCCCAATTGTGTCCCAGTTGAAAGCATCCCAGGGGCCATCAATTTTGGATCCTAGACTTAAGAATGTCTATATCCATGATGGACAACTTATGGCACACGTGCCAGAGGTGGCACACAGAGCCCTCTCTACTGGCATGTGCGCCATTGCCCCAGGCCAGATCTTCGTGGCTTTTCTTTGGTGAGCTTCTGTTTCCCTGAAAATGCTGAAAGAAAAGCTCACGAAAGAAAAAGATCTTGTCATGTCCCACCCCCCCACTCCGACGAACGAATCAAGGAAGTCTGTGGCAAACTTGGCAACAAAGCCTCTGCAGCTTGCCAAGTTCCTTTGAGGTTTATCAAGGCAGGCAGGAGTCCAAGTTGTGACTTCAGCAATAGGGTCCGGTATCAGCAAACTCAATAAGACTTTGCTTGACTCAAGGGTGGAATGGCAAAAGTAGGTCTTTTATATAGGCTGTGGGGTGTGGCTCCATGACTCAGCATTTATCCAGGCCTGCCCCACCCCTCCTTCTGCTGGCATCACCTCTCAGATCTCCAGAAGTGAGGGTCCTCCTATCCTGAATTGTCTTCAGCTGGATCTGCTGTCACTAATTCCAGCATCTGGCTGGCTTCCTCTGACGGCTGAGCCAAAGGAACACACGCCGTATGAGTGATGTTTATCGGGCTTGTTTGTTCACTCCTGGCATCCTCTCCGGGCATGGGGCCAGGGCCGGGGACTGGAGGCATGACAGGCCATTCATCTTCATTATCAGACTCGGAGTCTGATAACAGGCCCAGTTGGAGACAGGAGGGGCCCGGCTGAGGAGAGGAGGGAGGACGAGTCATAACAGATCTTACCGCTTGCCACACTGCCGGTGTTGGGTTGCCCCACCTCCCGCCAGCCAGCTGGCCTTCAGGTCTCTGCTGAGCAGGCGTGCATGTCTGTACATGTGCGTGTCTGTTCATGTGCATGTCTGCATGCCTGTCCGTACATGCGCATGTCCACACAATTTGCAGTCCGCATTCGCGCATGTTTGTGCACCTTTCAGTTTGGGTATGCGCCATTTGGACACTTGGTGTCTAAAAGGTTAGCCATCACTAGTCTATATGCAAGGCTGTCTCTATTTAGGGAGTCAAAAAAGTCTCATTTGCAACCACCACCATGTAATGCAGGTGCCCCCAAACTTGGCAGCTTTAAGACTTGTGGACTTCAACTCCCAGAATTCTGGGAGTTGAAGTCCACAAGTCTTAAAGCTGCCAAAAGCTGCCAAGTTTGAAGATCTCTGATGTAATGGAACCTCACCTATTTTTAAGAGGCTGTTTAAAAAAGGGCAGGACTTCCATTGTCTACCATCTTGATTTTCTTTTCTTTTCATTTTGACACATACAGATAGATACTCTCTTAAAAAAGGAAGAGCTTTATGCTCCTTTGCACTGTTATTATCTACTTTCTTTCTCTTTCTCTTTGGAAATGTATGCTTGCTAGCTCTTTTTTTTTCTTTATGTTTACTTTGGTCCTCTTGAACAATATTTTGCGATTGCCTGAGGCAAATGGAGATACAAGGCTACTGAGGAAAAAAACACTTTTTAATAAGCCTGAAGTGCTTGAAAACATGGATTGAAGAAGAAAGGCATGTAACTGAAGCTTGGAATCTCCTCCCAAACCAATTAATTCAAGGTCTTCGTTAAGCACTCATCTGTTTTCTGGACATGAAGAAAGACATCCTGATTTCCTCAGTGGAGCATTGGAGTTCACTGGGGAAGGAGGAATTCATTTTTCTCTTTCACAAGGGACCTGATGCCAATTCAGGGCTCTTCATGCAGACTAAGCATCTGAACATCTGAACTGACATCATCATCATTATCATCATCAAAGAGAAAAAAGGACAAGTAGATGAGCTGTTCCTGCTTACCAATGCCGTTTCTTTTTTTTAAAAAAAACAACCCAGCTATTTTAAGATCTTCATATTAGATAATAATGCTTTCGTAGCAAATATTCATGAAGAAGATAGTTACAGCTATAGGTGTCAGACCTATTTAAGTAATGATTTTAAACCCCTGTGTTACTCTCATTACAGGACACACTTTTCTGATTGGGGGGGGGGCTTGTCAGACCTGGAAGCCCTGTTTTACATTTGGGTCTTCAGGCCTGCCACATATTCTTCTGTGGGAAAATGGGAGGGGGATTGCATAGAGTATGGGTGATATGTAGTCAAAATAACATTCCTTTCTCAGACAGTCAAGGATGCATTGCCCTGGCATCTGGAGTCGGATGACTGGGAGATGTCTCCAGTTTGGACAGTAGATGATTGGACCATGTGATGGACATGTGGGTGCTGGGCAGGGACTTGAACTTTCACTTGGGTGGGGAAAACCTGAAAACTTTCAGATTGGAGTTTCCCCAGAGGGTGCCAGTATGACATCTTCAATAAAAAGGAACTTTGAGGAACTGCAAGCCTCAGTGTGGTTTTTAGTTGAGGGTGTTACTTGGAATCCTGACAATAGGGATGTCTGTGCCATATACAGCAGTGCTTTTCAAACTTGGCAACTTTAAGATTTATGGACTTCACCTTTCAGAATTCCCCAGCTGCTCTGGGAGTTGAAGTTCACACATCTTAACATTGCCAAGTTTGAAAAGCCCAGCCATACTGGGTATCAAATGTCAAATGGTTGCATAGATCATTTTTTATACATCAATTACTTTAAATGTTTGAATTGGTTGCCATTTTCTTCTCGGCATCGCCTCACTTATTTGACCATGACGCTTCAATATTCTTAAATGCAAAGTACATCTGTGGGAACCACAAAAAGGGGCCTTGTCAGGGACAGCCCCTTCTCTATGGAACATCATTCCTCCCAACACATTCCTTGGTCCTCATTTTGTTGCTTTTTGGTAAGGCCTTGCAGACATAGTTCTGCCAGCAGGCCTGGGGACCACAAATCAGAGATGAAGCTGAACAAATGGCTGATTTCATTGTGCTGCCACTGCCATTGGAGTGGGGGAAAGGGGGCTTTGGGGGGGGGTTATGTTGGGAATTTTTAAGCTTGTAAACTACTAGAATCACCTGTGTATAAGTTGGGTGCCATATGCATTTGTACTGTATAATAAATAAACCAGGGTTCACTGCAGAGGTGGGTTTCAGCAGGTTCTGACCAGTTCTGGAGAACTGGTAACGGAAATTTTGAGTAGTTCGGAGAACCGGTAGTAAAAATTCTGACTGGCCCCACCCCCATCTATTTTCTGCCTCCCAAGTCCCCGCTGATTGGGAGGAAATGGGGATTTTGCAGTAACCTTTCCATTGGAGTGGGGTGGGAATGGAGATTTTACCATATCCTTCCCCTGCCACGCCCACCAAGCCACGCCCACCAAGCCACACCCACAGAATCAGTAGTAAAAATTTTGAAACCCACCACTGGTTCACTGCCTTAGAAGAGTGAGAAAAATTCTCAGGGATGACTCTCACCCTGGTCATCACTACCCTCCTACCATCCGGAAGGAGATATAGAAGTATAGTCAGCTGCACAAACAGGCTGAAGAACAGTTTTTATCCATGGGCTGTCAGACTCCTGAATGAGAAATAACATCATAACTATGTAGTATGATGGACTTGCAGGGCTGGCACAGTATGTAACATGTTCACACTGGTGCAATAGGACTGGGTATTTTGTTAATATGATTTATTGGATATGGGATTTTCTGTCTTCACTTTGAATTGTATTATGTTGGGGGGGGTACACTGAGGCACCTCAACCAATCTCATTGTACTTATGTTGTGCACTCACAATAAATATTTGGAATTGAAATTTGAAATTGAAACAAGCAAATTCTAATGTGGAATTCCTTCAGATTACCTATTGGCCCATTGACATATGGACCATCTTTTTAATCCATCAAATACTAATGAGGTAGATTAGACAGAGAAATCTCTTTCAAATCAGTCTTGATTCTTGGTAGGACTGAGGCTCACTATGTCCTGGTTTCTATCTAGTGCCTTTAACCACCAAAAAAAATGGCTTCTACCATTGTACAATACATGGAGATTAGGTAAATACATAGAGTGGAACAGAAAGACAGAGAGTGAAAGAAGGAGAAAGGGAATGAGCAGCAACCTATAATATATTTTTAGCAAAGTGGTGACAATACCAGTGTTAGCTGAAGTCATTACCCCTGACTTTCTAATTACCTACCTTAAGGGTTTATATTTGTTTCATTACTTTTATTGTAGAAAAGAATATTCAAATTAATGCTAACCTTACCTGACATTCAAAAGTGTTAAATTCAATCTGAATTGATATTTGGTTGGTGGCAAGACAAAGGCAAAAAAGAAATGTTCATGTATATGTGCTCTCTTTCACTGTGTTTGTACTTTACTTTTTGCTGTCTGTTTAAATCAGCATATTTAAAACCCAATCATTTGCTACATTTGTATGCCTCTAGTCAAGTCGGCTTACGGCAAAGGCATACAAAAGTAAAAATGAGGTAAATATATGCACCCAAAAGCAGGAAAAGAAAAGATTAAAAATATGTATTTTGAATCGAGTTGTTTAGAGCTTGATTTTCAGGATAACGAGACGCCAGTCAAAGTCGTTTTCTACCAATAAAAACTCTTGCAGTTAAAAATAAAATAAATAATACTTTCTCTCTCCCTCTCCCTCTCCCACTCCCTCTCTCTCTGTTCTATAATTCTCCTCAAAGGGCCATTGGTAGTAAGGAAGAACGAGAAGACCAATCATAGTAGGTTTCAGTCTTTGGTTGCCTTCTTCCTCTGTCTTTAGGATTTTTTATTCATATATTTAATTTATACCTCACTTTACAACTCTGGTGAGCACTTATAAAAGGGGTAATAATTATGAAGAAAGATAAAGACTACCTCATGTTTTCCCTCTAAAATCCATGTGGCTCCCACCCTGCTGAACTTCTGCAAAGATCTGAAAATCTGGTTGCTTCACTAGGCCTTGGGTGGACATATATGGGGCCCTTTCTTCAGGAGACTATTATTTTTGTTTTGTTTTTGTGACCAGATCCCATCTTCAATCAATCAATCAATCAATCAGAATAGAGCTGGAAGAAACCTTGGAGGTCTCCTAGTCCCACCCCCCTTGCTCAAGCACAAAAAACTTTGTTTTGGTTGATGTTGGTTGTTATGGTATTATATTGTGAATTGTCCAAAGTCAGTTGAAGTCAGGCAGTGCTTAATTTGAATTAAGTAAATAAATCAGACAAACTCAAGCCTGTGAAGGTTTCTTGGCAACAACACAGAACCCCTGAACTTCTTGGGAATTTCCCAACCAAATACTAATCAGGTTCTATCTTGCTTAGTCAATCAAACTCAGCTACGATAGAAGTTACCATGCCTGACCTGATCTGCCATTTGAGATTTCTCTGAGTGTCCCATTCATGGAGGAATGACACCGCGATTGTTTCTTTTGACAACAGGATTCTGGCTAGTTGATTCGTCATTATTTTCAGGTTTTTGATTCTCAAATGCCATTTCTTTTCAGATGTCATATACCTTGATTATACGTCTTATCTATTTTTAAGAGCTGTGGTGGCAGAGTGATTAGAATGCAGTACTGCAGACTGACTCTGCTCATTGCCAGGCGTTTGATCCTTATCAGCTCAGACTTCCATCCTTCTGAGGTTGGTAAAATAAGTACTCAAATTGTTGGAGTTAATATGCTGACTCTTTAGATTGCTCACAGAGGGCTGTAAAGCACTATGAACTGGTACATAAATCCAAGTGCTATACAGTCTATGGAGGACCTGTATACTGCACAAGTCAAAAAGAGAGCTGTGAAAATATTTACAGACCCCTCACATCCTAGATATAAATTGTTTCAACTCCTACCCTCAAAGCAAAGCTATAGAGCACCAGAACAACTAGACAAAAGAACAATTTTTTCCTGACGCCATCACTCTGCTAAACAAATAATTCCTTCAACACTGTCAAACTATTCACTAAGTCTGCATTACTATTACTATTAGTCTTCTCATTGTTCCTATCACCCATCTCCTTCCACTTACGACTGCATGACTGTAACTTTGTTGCTGGTAGCCTTACAATTTATATTGATTGTTTCCTAGTGTGATTTGATTGCTTACTTGGACCCTATGACTATCATTAAGTGTTGTATCTTATGATTCTTGATGAATGTATCTTATTTTTCTTTGTACACTGAGAGCATATGCACCAAAGACAAATTCCTTGGGTGTCCAATCACACTTGGCCAATAAAGAATTCTGTACTGTTCCGTTCTATTCCGTTCCATTCCATTCTATTCCATTCCATTCTATTGCTAACAGGTTTTTTTTAAAAAAAATATGGTTTTAATTGCTGTAGTCTGTCCAGATATATTTTTGCCATATCAATAACAAATAATATTGAATACCCGCCCCAAAAAAGAGTCACCCCCAAAGTAAATGGTGGTCTTTGAAAACACTGTCAAAATTTATTCACCCTAAAGCCAGAATGTGATTGATTTGATCCTTAGAATAGGTGGGGGAAATGGCCTTTCTATAAGGCCAAATTCTTTCACATAGGCTTGTATATCTCAACTGGAGAAAATCAGAGGAAGCTAGTTTTCTTTTTTTTTTCCAGAGGAGACCTACTTTCTTGTGAATCCCAAGTCTGCTTCAGCAAAAGTGTGTCATCCTGGCTGCTGGCCAATTTTTCTACACTCAGCAATTTCAGTTATTGCAAGATGTCCAAAAATAATTTTTCAGAATCTGTCTGAAAACTTCCATGGGCAACTTTGATGTATATCATTAATAGTACATGCTCTTAAGTATTTCATGGTGATTTGGCATTCCAATTCATTTCTTAATTGGACATATGTTCTTCCTGTAAATTTGATTTCTGACCTGATAGGAGTGTTGCCGTAATCACTGACTCAGATAAATCTCTTGCTACTTTCTCATTTAATTTCTTTTCCTCTGAATATGAAAAGAATGTCTGTTCCCTCGGTTTGGCTAGCCATTATCTTACAAAGATAATGAGGTATAAAGATAAGAATGACGAAAGAAATGACTGGAAGATTAAAATATACCAATATTCTACTGCCAATGTTGCAAAAACTAATAAATATATTTTAGTTTAAGCTTCCCTCCCCCACTTTTGAGCCAGAATACTTAATACTGTGATGCAACATATACTGGTAACATATGTATAATGTTAGTTTGATAATATTGAAGTGGAACTGTCGGAATTGTGTTTACTGAAATTAAGGGAGCAAAAATAATTTTAAAAGTACTAAATTAATTTGTAATAGGGTTAAGGTTTTCTTTAAATGATGGATAGCATATCTGAACACACTTCATACATATGTTTGCTTTGTTTTGCAAACAAATTGTATTACATTACATTTCACATTTATATGATTCAGAATCAGAGGTGGTTTTCAGCAGGTTCTGACCAGTTCTGGAGAACCGGTAGCAGAAATTTTGAGTAGTTCGGAGAACTGGTAAATAGCACCTCTGACTGGCCCGACCCCTATCTGTTCTCTGCCTCCCGAGTCCCAGTTGATTGGGAAGAAATGGGGATTTTGCAGTATCCTTCCCCTGGATTGGGGAGGCAATGGAGATTTTACAGTATCCTTCCCCTGCCACGCCCACCAAGTCACACCCACCAAGCCACACACACAGAACTGGTAGTAGAAAAATTTTAAACCCACCATTGTTCAGAATAACAGAATAATAGAGTTGGAAGGGACTTGGAGGTCTTCTAGTCCAACCCCTGCTCAAGCAGAAAACACCATACCATTTCAGACAAATGTTTGCCGAATCTCTTCTTTAAAACCCACTCGCAACTTCTGGAGGCAAGTCCATTTCATTGATTAATTGTTCTAACAGTCAGGAACTTTCTCCTTAGTTCTAGGTTGGTACTCTCCTTGATTAGTTTCCATCCATTGTTTCTTGTCAGGCCTTCAGATGCTTTGGAAAATAGGCTGACTCCCTCTTCTTTGCAGCAGCCCCTTAGATATTGGAACAGTGCTGGTTCATTTTAACTTTCCCATGAATTCTAATGCAGAATGTTAGAAAGATGTTTATCTCTTTTATAAACAATAGCATCTCACTGTTCCTTATTAATTAATACTTTGCTATTGTCAAGAAATTTGCAGTTTTGCCTAGAGGTTAAAGCATTTTCAAGCAATGCTACCAAATAAATTTTATCATGCTACTTCTCCATTACAAATGTACAGATTTCCATTGTTTAGAAATACACAGTACTGTAGTTAAGCAGTTTTATAGTAATAATTATAGCAATATAGTAGAGCAATATACCTCTTTTAGCAGCTAAAATTTGCTTGCTAAAAGAGAGCCAGTTTGGCCTAATGGTTAAGGCACCAGGCTAGAAACTAACAGATTTAACACATTAACAGAGTTGGAAGGGACCTAATAGGTTATCTAGTCCAACCCCCTGCTCAAGCAGGAGTCCCTATACCATTTCTGACAAATGGCAGTCCAATCTTTTCTTGAAAATCTCAAGTGATGAAGCTCCCACAGCTTCCGAAGGCAAACTGTTCCATTGGTTGATTGTTCTCACTGTCAGAAAGTTATTTCCAGGTTAAATCTCTCCTTGTTCAGTTTCCATCCATTGTTCCTTGTCTGGCCTTCAGGTGCTCTGGAAGATAGTTTGACCCCTTCCTCTCTATGGCAGCCCCTCAAATATTGGAACACCACTATCATGTCTCCCCTGGTCCTTCTCTTCATTAGACTAGCCATGCCCAGTTCCTGCAACCGTCCTTCATATGTTTTAGTGTCCAGTCCCCTAATCAACCTGGTTGCTCTTCTCTGCACTTTTACTAGATTCTCAACATCTTTTTTACAGTGTGGTGACCAAAACTGGATGCAGTATCCTAGGTGTGGTCTTACTAAGGCTTTATAGAGTGGTATTAGTACCACACGTGATCTTGATTGTATCCCTCTCTTAATGCAATTTAGGATTGTGTTGGCTTTTTTAGCTGCCGCTGCACACTGCTGGCTAATATTTAGCTGATTGTCCACTAAGACTCCAAAGTTCCTCTCACAGTCACTGCTATTAAGCCTGGTTTCCCCCAGTTTATACGTGCACTTTTGGTTTTTCTTACCTAAGTGTAAGACTTTACTTTTCTGTACATTGAATTTCATTTTGTTAGATAGGGCCCAGTGTTCAAGTCTGTCAAGTTCCATCTGGATCTTGAGCCTATCTTCTAGGAGACTGCGAGTTCTAGTTCTGCCTTATTCATGAAAGGTGACCTTGGGCCATAGCCAGTCACTCTCTCTCAGCTCAACCCAACCTCACAGAGTTGTTGTTGTGGACAAAATAGGAGGTGGAAGGTGTGCTGTATATGTTCACTGCCTTGAGTTATTTGTAAAAATAATAAAGGTGGAATATAAATAAATAAATAAGAACAAAAAAATAATTTTATGTTGTCTTCTCTGTTGTTCCTTGTTCTGACTATCAAACATATGTAGCAAACCAAAAACAATCTTCTATTTAGTTTTCCTAATTATGCAGTAAAATTCATTTTCCAATGCAGTTTATGCAGGACGTATTTTGAAATCTCAGGAGAAATAAGAATTTATTCCTATGTTAGTCACTGGTTTTTAATAGCCTGCAATTAGAAGTTTCAATTAGTTCCTAAGTTTGTTTGCTTTAATCAAAGATCTGTCAGGGAATGGGAATGCAAGCTGGCTTGAACCGGCATTTCTTCAATAGTGCACATCTCCAGAATATTAAAAGGGAAATTTCCTGCTCACCAGTCCCTTAGGAAAAATGAGATTGGGCATAACCTCCTTTCCAATCATCTTACTGGTGCTTTACGGGTTCTCCTTAACCCAATTTTGTCAGAGAATTCTATCTAGTCTATTTCATAGTCCTTTCATCAATTTCATTGTCCCTTAGTCAATTTCACATCACCAATAGAAAATTCCCCAGCTTGATTTTCTCTGCTTGTGTCAGGAGGACTTGTGCATTGGAATACAATGTTCTTGGCAGCGCCTTATTATTATTCCTTTAAAAAAAAACAAATATAGGAAAGATGGTTGGAGCATGCCTTCTTTTGTCTCCCTGTGAGACAATCAGCATTTTGATGGAGTGAAATGCCCATGTAGATTCCATCCCAGAGAAAAGAAGCAGATATGTTTTGATTTAATAATCCGGCTTTCTTCTTGCAGATAGCTAATCTTCTTTGTTCATTGTCACAGCAATGGTCTGTCAGTGTACATTATCTCTCACTTTTACAAATAGAAACTTCTATTTTATCTGTTCCATCACACTACTTAGGACCAGCTGCGGTTGGCTTTTTTTCTTCCCTGAACTATGCCACTGGAGTATAGTTTATTTTCCTTTGCTTATCTGTTTTGCATTCTATACATTGTATTATAAAAGCTAGCTTTTCTGCTGTTGAATTTAAGGTGGCTCACAATTTGGAACATATATATATATATATATATATATATATATATATATATATATATATATATATATATATATATATATATATATATATGTGTGTGTGTGTGTGTTTTCTGAGGTTTTCACGGGTGTTTGTATATAGGTCTTTGGTTGTTCGGGTTTTCTCCCGTGTAAAATTGGAAGTGTCTTGGCGACGTTTCGAAGTCTCATTCGTCATCTTCAGGCTTCAGCCGTGCTTCACACATTGGGATCACACATTGCTCCCAGAAGCACGGCTGAAGCCTGAAGATGACGAATGAGACTTCACAAACGCCGCCAAGACACTTCCAATTTTACACGGAAAAGACCCGAATATGCCAAGACCTACATATATATATATATATATATATATATATATATATATATATATATATATATATATATATATATATATATATATTATATATATATTCTTAGGTTTTCATGGGTATAGGTATGTAGGTCTTGGCATATTTGGGTCTTTTCCCTCTCAACCTTACACGGGAAAAGACCCGAATATGCCAAGACCTACATATATATAAATATATATATATATAATCTATGTGTGTGTATGTGTATGTATATGTATATCAGTGGTGGGATTCAGCCGGTTCATGAGAACCGGTGGTGACGACTGTGGTAGGCCCCACCCGCCCGCCCAGACGTAATGATATCCTATTTAGCCATGTTTTGGATGCCGTGGGCATGTGCGAAAGGTGCACTCGTGAGCAAAGAGCATGCACGGATGTCTGAGCATGTGCAGAAGGTGGCACATGCGAGCAAAGGGAGTGCGCACGCACGCTCACTTTTGCGAACTGGTAGGGAAGGTAAGTGAATCCCACCTCTGATGTATATGTATATGTATATGTATATGTATATGTATATGTATATGTATATGTGTATGTAGTTAACAGGACCAGTTTGCCCATATTTGCATAGATGAGATGTCTTTCAAATGCGTCTGTGCATGAGTGCATGCATAAATAAATAAATCTCATTAATAAGAGAGATTCCTTCTGACTATTCCAGTGGTTTCAATAAGCACAAATACACGTGGCATTATTGGAGAGGATAACAGCAGGCTTATTAGCTATAGGAGAGAAACTAATTAACAAACTTCTAAATGCCAAGAAAAATGTTGTAGCATGTGTGGCAGAAAAAACGGGGATTTATCAATTAGATTGCCAAATTTTGTTCACACCTTTCAGCGTTGTTATAAACTAGGCAATGCGCCAGTCCAGCAGTGTCTTCTTACAGTGGCCAACCAACCATACAAGGATGCCCTGTAGTTTTCCAACAATGGCCTTCAGAGGTAGTAACATTGCCAATAAGGCTGATTGATGCCATTACTACCATTAATTGGGATCCCACTCTTTGTAGAATCCAACTAAGCTGACAGCCAACACCACATCTTGTGGTAGTGAATTCAAAAGTTGGGTTACCCATTGAGTAAATACACACACACACACACACACACACACACACACACACACACACACACATATATATATGTAGGTCTTTGGTTATTCAGGTTTTTCCCATGTAAAATTGGAAGTGGGAGAAATTTTACGTGGGAGAAAACCTGAATAACCAAAGACCTACATACAAACACCCACGAAAACCTCAGAAAACATATATATATGTCTCATTCGTCATCTTCAGGCTTCAGCTTCGTGCTTCTGGGAGCAATGTGTGATCACAGCAGTTTCTTCCTTTTAACTGCTAGTGGGGGTTTGAACTGATTGGGTGGGAGCTTGGCTGTGCTCTGATTGGATGGGGGTTTTTTGTGCTCTGATTGGATGAGGGTGTGTCCTGTTTGGGTGGGGGCTTGGTTGTGCTCAGTTTAGTCTGTGTTGCAGGGGGATTTGAGCTGGTGAGCTGCATTGCTGTTGTTTGGCTTCGTGGTCGTGCTACATCTTCATGGTGGGTGTCAGTCTGCTGCATGTATGGATTGGAGGGGTTTGAAATGGCTAATGTTGCAGCTGCGGTCTGGCTTCTGGTCCTTGGTCGTGCTTCATGATCAGTGTGGGTTTGGGTCTGCTTTCTGGGTGGATGTGCCGTGGTGACATCCTGTGTGGACCTCGTGAGTGTGGGTCTGGTGTCATTCCTTGTGTTAGGGACTCGTTTGTCAATAAGGGCGGGTTTCCAAATGGCTGGTAGGCAGGAGGTATCATCTCGTTTGTTCATACTGTGTGGCGTTTTTCTATCTCAATGGCTTCTCTGATTATTCTGTTGTTAAAGTGTTCAGTTTAACATTGTGTTAACTGTGTTCAGTCCACACAGGATGTCACCACCGCACATTTCCTAATGTATTGCTTTCAAAGATGGCTGGCATTTTCAGGGGCAATACGATCTGCTTTTTTGATTCATAGGGTATTCTTCCCTTACATTTCCTATATGTATATGTATATGTATATGTGTGTGTGTGTGTGTGTGTGTGTGTGTGTGTGTGTGTGTATAGGTCTTTGGTTGTTCGGGTTTTCTCCCGTGTAAAATTGGAAATGTCTTGGCGACGTTTCGACGAAGTCTCATTCGTCATCTTCAGGCTTCAGCTTCGTGCTTCTGGGAGCAATGTGTGATCGCAGCTGTTTCTTCCTTTTAACTGCTATTGGGCGTTTGAACTGATTGGGTGGGAGCTTGGCTGTGCTCTGATTGGATGGGGGTTTTTCTGTGCTCTGATTGGATGGGGGTGTGTCCTGTGTTGGTGGGGGCTTGGTTGTGCTCAGTCTAGTCTGCTGCAGGGGGATTTGAGCTGGTGAGCTGCATAGCTGTTGTTTGGCTTTGTGGTCGTGCTACATCTTCACAGTGGGTGTCAGTCTGCTGCATGAATGGATTGGAGGGGTTTGAAATGGCTAATGTTGCAGCTGCGGTCTGGCTTCTGGTCCTTGGTCGTGCTTCATGATCAGTGTGGGTTTGGGTCTGCTTTCTGGGTGGATGTGCGGTGGTGACATCCTGTGTGGACCTCGTGAGTGTGGGTCTGTTGTCATTCCTTGTGTTAGGGACTCGTTTGTCAATAAGGGCGGGTTTCCAAATGGCTGGTAGGCAGGAGGTATCATCTCGTTTGTTCATACTGTGTGGCGTTTTTCTATCTCAATGGCTTCTCTGATTATTCTGTTGTTAAAGTGTTCAGTTTAACATTGTGTTAACTGTGTTCAGTCCACACAGGATGTCACCACCGCACATTTCCTAATGTATTGCTTTCAAAGATGGCTGGCATTTTCAGGGGCAATACGATCTGCTTTTTTGATTCATAGGGTATTCTTCCCTTACATTTCCTATATGTATATGTATATGTGTGTGTGTGTGTGTGTGTGTGTGTGTGTGTGTGTGTGTGTGTGTATAGGTCTTTGGTTGTTCGGGTTTTCTCCCGTGTAAAATTGGAAATGTCTTGGCGACGTTTCGACGAAGTCTCATTCGTCATCTTCAGGCTTCAGCTTCGTGCTTCTGGGAGCAATGTGTGATCGCAGCTGTTTCTTCCTTTTAACTGCTTGTGGGGGTTTGAACTGATTGGGTGGGAGCTTGGCTGTGCTCTGATTGGATGGGGTTTTCTGTGCTCTGATTGGCTGGGGTGTGTCCTGTGTTGGTGGGGGCTTGGTTGTGCTCAGTCTAGTCTGCTGCAGGGGATTTGAGCTGGTGAGCTGCATAGCTGTTGTTTGGCTTTGTGGTCGTGCTACATCTTCATAGTGGGTGTCAGTCTGCTGCATGAATGGATTGGAGGGTTTGAAATGGCTAATGTTGCAGCTGCGGTCTGGCTTCTGGTCCTTGGTCGTGCTTCATGATCAGTGTGGGTTTGGGTCTGCTTTCTGGGTGGATGTGCGGTGGTGACATCCTGTGTGGACCTCGTGAGTGTGGGTCTGGTGTCATTCCTTGTGTTAGGGACTCGTTTGTCAATAAGGGCGGGTTTCCAAATGGCTGGTAGGCAGGAGGTATCATCTCGTTTGTTCATACTGTGTGGCGTTTTTCTATCTCAATGGGTTCTCTGGTTATTCTGTTGTTAAAGGGTTCAGGTTAACATTGTGTTAACTGTGTTCAGTCCACACAGGATGTCACCACCACATTTCCTAATGTATTGCTTTCAAAGATGGCTGGCATTTTCAGGGCAATCTGATCTGCTTTTTGATTCATAGGTATTCTTCCCTTACATTTCCTATATGTATATGTATATGTGTGTGTGTGTGTGTGTGTGTGTGTGTGTGTGTGTGTGTGTGTGTATAGGTCTTTGGTTGTTCGGGTTTTCTCCCGTGTAAAATTGGAAATGTCTTGGCGACGTTTCGACGAAGTCTCATTCGTCATCTTCAGGCTTCAGCTTCGTGCTTCTGGGAGCAATGTGTGATCGCAGCTGTTTCTTCCTTTTAACTGCTTGTGGGGTTTGAACTGATTGGGTGGGAGCTTGGCTGTGCTCTGATTGGATGGGGTTTTCTGTGCTCTGATTGGCTGGGGGTGTGTCCTGTGTTGGTGGGGGCTTGGTTGTGCTCAGTCTAGTCTGCTGCAGGGGGATTTGAGCTGGTGAGCTGCATAGCTGTTGTTTGGCTTTGTGGTCGTGCTACATCTTCATAGTGGGTGTCAGTCTGCTGCATGAATTGATTGGAGGGGTTTGAAATGGCTAATGTTGCAGCTGCGGTCTGGCTTCTGGTCCTTGGTCGTGCTTCATGATCAGTGTGTGTTTGGGTCTGCTTTCTGGGTGGATGTGCAGTGGTGACATCCTGTGTGGACCTTGTGAGTGTGGGTCTGGTGTCATTCCTCGTGTTAGGGACTCGTTTGTCAATAATGGCGGGTTTCCAAATGGCTGGTAGGCGGGAGGTGTCATCTCGTTTGTTCATGCTGTGTGGGCGTTTTTCTATCTCAATGGCTTCTCTGATTATTCTGTTGTTAAAGTGTTCAGTTTTGGCGATAGTTCTGGTCTTTTTAAAGTCAATATCATGTCCTGTGACTTTACACAGGAGAAAACCCGAACAACCAAAGACCTATATACAAACACCTGTGAAAACCTCAGAAAACATATATATATATGTGCTGTTAATCTGTCAGTAGGGAAAAGATGTTTCAAAGATTGTTATCCTCTTGGATGGCACAACAGTAACTCACAAAGCCTCAAGTCAGCATTTATTACCAATGTCCATTTAGATACAGGAGGGTGACACACTCATAAATGGGCTTATGTAGGTTTCAAGTGTGGCATCAGCTATAACCTCAGGGTAGTTTACTTCAGGAAAAATATTCCACAGGCTGGCCAACATTTTAATTTATTGAGATTATAATAACAAAAATGTTGTAAGCCTGGTTATGCTTCTCCTCTGCTTCCAATTAAATTCCAGTGATTCAGAGAGAGGACTCATCCTTAATGGTCCCTTCTCAGAATTTAAGAAATGCTTCTGTCCTCTTTGTTTTCATTATGGTTTCTGAATATTTGCTTCAATGCAATCTCCTTAGGTCTGTACAAGGCAAAAGTGGGAAAATAGTTTTGACTATCCAGGAGTGGGACACCACTCCAAAAATTACTAGATTTGAGCATCTTTCATTAAAGCAAGGCTCTAGGGATCAGCCTCCATACTATGAGTGCTTTCCTCGTATGTCTGAGCTGCTGGATGCTGTGGTTGGGTTAGTGGTGAAATTCACCTTATAATTTTGGAGGAGTTCAGTCTGTGCTTTCTAGGCACAGAGTCAAAAGCATCTCAGAGTTCATGGCCTCCAGAGCAGCTACGGATGTGATCCAGGTCATTGAGGACTGAATCCACAGAGAAAATCACATGCAGAATTGGGGAAGTAGAAGTGTGATCTGAAATTGGGAGACATTACTATCAACTGAATTTTTACTCAGTGTTTGGAATGGCCAAGTATTCATGATTGTGCTTCTGAGGAATCTGGCTGCTCTTGAATCCCGGACAGCCATCTCGGTTTCAATTCTGGGAGATGAAACAGCAGGACAGATGCCTTGATTTATACTGTCAGAAGCCAAAGAGTACATCTGAATGAGCACAAATAAGAACCTTTGTTAAGACTTGTGTGGCAGTAAGAGCAATGAAATACGATTAATCCATCCTTCTTATTGCAGTCACAATTTCCAGCCAGTGGACTTGGTTGCTCTTGGGTAAGGAGGGGCCAGAAGAGCACTTTTCAAGTCCCTGTGAGGAATATTTGAGGCATCTGTCAGATGAAGTTGCTCCAAATCACTCTGAGCTGGATCCAGCTGTGTGGTCTGTAGGGAGTTTTGTGCTGAGTATGAGCTTGTTAGCTTTGAGGAAGTTGACATAGTTTCTGGGACTTTAAATGAAGCCATGATCCAATACTTGGTGCGATGGAAGGAGTACCCTTTCACTGAGGCATCCTGGGTATCGGCGCATAATGTCAAGGCTGCAAGGCTAGTATGGCAGTTCCATTACAAGTACCCACACAAACTGAGGGGGGCAGCATTCGTGTTGATGAGACTAACCTCTCTGCTTTATGTCTTTTAGATGGACACCTGGTAGAGGGCAGCTGCCTGTTGAATTCCAGTTCAGGGCTTGACATTCCTGTGGGGGAGGGGGGAAACAGTCGATGACTCTGCACGGGGCCGACAGTGGTGGGATAATGGACTGGGCCGAGGATGGCAGGCAGGTGATCACACTGAAGCTTTTGGCTCCCAGCGATGCAGGGGCAACGGTGGATGACATCACGGTGGCCCAACGTGGGTCAGCGAAGCTGCGCTGGTGGACTGTTTGAAAATGAAGCCAAACTCTGAACACCACTGAACAGCTGGGGGTGGGGGTTGTGGGAACACCAGATGATGGCTAGCTAAGGGGCTTAAAAGGTGCTGGGAGGTGGAAACTCCCAGTGTTGACTTTGTACTACACTTATTTACTTGGCGTGTGCTGAGATCCGGGCTTGTGGCAGCAATAAAGCTCTGTTTATTTGGCTGAAAACTTTTCTGGCTTTTTGTGTTTCGCATGGCCTGGCCTAGACCAGCCGAGACTATGTTTTAGATCCATGGCTGATCAAGGCCTCCCAAAAGTGTCATTTAGTTAGGTCCACATGGTGGCGAATGTATCATTGAGAAAGGGGATGGAACTGCCACCTCCAAGGTGGTGATCTGGCTCCTCCTCAAGAAATTATTACTGGATTGAGCAGAGGTGGACAATTTTTGTCCAATTCCAATCTTTTCTTTTTAGGAAAAGATGAGCAGGTAGTATCTGTGGCCAGAAAGGCCTTTCCATAACTTCATCTTACATAACAATTGTATCTATTTCAGGTTTGGGAGGCTCTGCTTACTGTCATTCACATCTAAGCCATCTCTCAGTTGGATTTCTGCAGTTCAGTCTACTGCCTTGAAGAGCATCTAACAGCTGTGATTAGTCTAGAATTCGATAGCACAGGTAGAATGGTCAGCTATACTAGACTTCTGGGTGCAATTTAAGCCATACTGAAAGCTATATTTGAAGTCTTCTACCAGCACTAAATGAAGAGGCAGCAGAATATATTTCAAAAGTTCAACCAGATAGAGCAGCAATAACAGGGACCGAAAGCTATCTCCATGCCATGGAAATGCAAATGCTCCTGTTGTGACCCAGGTTCCTGGACCCGGACTCCTGGACTCGGATGATTCAGAAAGTGAGGGAGAAGACCTGGCAAGCCCTGTTTCTCTTGAGCCCTTTCCCTCCCTGGCACCCACTCAAAGGGAGGAGGAGGGGCCGGCAAGACCTGATTCCCTGGAGCCTTCTTCTGATTTGGCAACGCCCCAAGAACAGTTTTGGAGTGATGCAAGGCTGCGCAGGCATGATCGGCGTGCGCAGCAGAAGGAGTGTTGGGGGAAAGCCAAGTCATAATTGTCATGCAGTGACATCTGCAGAGACTATAAATAGGAGGCGGGACTTCCTGATTTTTTGTCTTGGACAAAGCAATGAATTGGCATGGGCTAACTGTCTCAATGGAGGGAAGGATATATTCGTGAGTAATTCTGGCCTTATCTATAATTTCCTCGTTATCTCCAGAAACTTGGCAGGCCCATGGGTAGACGTGGCCAGGACATGTATCTATGTAAATAAAAGGAGAAAAGAAGGCCTCTGACTGACTCTTTGCTGGGAGTATTGGGGGGAGGGAAACAGAACAGCTCCGTTGGATATCAGGCATCTCCCTTCTTGACCATATCACAAATAACACCATTCAATAAAATGTTGGTTTGGCACCAATTATAAAGAAGATGAGGGAAGGCCAGCTCCACTGGTTTGGATATTTTCAAAGAACACCACCTTCCATTGTGGCCAAGACTGCCTACCAACTAGAAGTCAATGGCTGGTGACTTCGCGGGCATCCAAAACAGAGATGGCAAGACATAATCAACAAAGATATACAAGCCTGCACCCTGGAGATGCAGCTGACCATGCAAAGTGGCGTTCAATCAGTGGTGGGTTGCTCCCGGTTCGGACCAATTTGCAAAACCTGGTAGTAAAACTGACGGGAGGCTCCGCCCACTGACCCGGACATCATCAGGAAGCTTCTGCATATGCCCCGTACTACCCTGTTGGTAGTAAAGATAAGTAGAAGCCACCCCTGCGTTCAATGATCTGAAAAGTGGATCCTGCACCTGCAGGACTACATGTTGTGGCTCCAGCCCCCGAACCTGGGCCCATGCCTAGAAGTGACTCTGAGAGTGAGGGGGAAGGGCCGGTAAGGCTTACCTCAGGAGCACCGATTCCTTTGGCCCGGCTCCAGGAGCCAGAACCAGGCCAGTTGGAGGACGTAATGAGGCCGACATCCTCTGATTCCTCCCTTCCTCAGGCTACGCCTACAGACGCAGCTGATAACCATACTAATCAAGCCTGGACTGACCCACATTTCAGAAGATTAGAGAGGTGGCGTCATCAAAGGGAAGGGTGGGGCAGGAGCCCCACCCCACAGGATATATAAGGAGCTTTGGGACTGCTCTCACTTCTACGGGAAGCAAATTAGCTGAACCGTGTCGAAGTGAGCTGAAGTCTTAATCTGTTTGAACTTTTTGGCAGGCAGCTGCATTTTCTCGGCCAGGACTGATAGGAGCTGTGTAACCACTGGCTGTAGGCCAACTCGTTACTCCAAAGCTCATTACTCCAAAGCTCGTTACTCCAAAGTGAGGACGGAGACAGAACACTATACTAGGAAGAAGAACCAGATAGTAATTAGAACCAGATGGTAATTACAATCACTTATTCTCAAATTAATGATCAACTGAATTAATGCCAGAAGAAATAGTAATAAAATATTATATTCATGTATTATATCTCAAGGTGGCGTACATAGCATCCCATCACAGTTCTCCTTACAAAAAGAGAATTACATTAAGACATTCTAGTATATATCATGGGTCATTTTATTTTTAGGAAGGGGGAGGAAACTTATTCCTTGTATTGGATGTAATTATTATGATTTATGATTTATATTGATATATTATACAATCCTTATTTATATATTTTTTATATTTATAAATATTTATATTTATAAATATTTATTTATATTGATATATATACAATCCTTATGATTTATATTGATATATTGACCATCAATTGTGTTGTAAATGTTGCACCTTGATGAACGTATCTTTTCTTTTATGTACACTGAGAGCATATGCACCAAGACAAATTCCTTGTGTGTCCAATCACACTTGGCCAATAAAAATTCTATTCTATTCTATTCTGTTCTGAAGGCAAAGGAGTCTAACTGAATTTCCCCCAACCCCGCTAATAAAAGAAACAGAACCCCCCCCCTCCAAAAAATAAATAAATAAAGCAACATGCATTTTTTTCATTATTTGGATTTCAAGCAAGCCAAGACTTCTTCTGAAGTGAGGGAGAAAGAGATATAATAATTAGGTTTTGAGTGTGTGCAATACTTCTTTTGAAATTGTTAATGGTCTCATTGTTAGACTCAATCAATTAGACTGGAACTCACAGCAGGAAATATAATTATTTTAATTATTCTGAATCGGAGACTGACGTGTGCCGAATTCAAAGATATTTTGTTATTTGTCTTGGGCATTGGAGATTAAATGCTTTCATGCAGTTTGAAGGATGAAAAGAAGGTTGAGAAATATCCACCAAGCAGACCAATGAAAGCAATTATTTATTTACTTATTTATTTATTTTATTTTATTTTATTTTACTTTATTTTATTTGTCAACAAGTATAAGGAAACAAGTAACAGTATAGACATAAACATGGACACATGAAAAAAATTGGCACAAATAAAAGGATATAAATAGGCAAAACACATAGAATGATTACATATCATGTAATCTAGGGGAGACATAATAGCAGTGTTCCAATATCTCAGGGGTTGCCACAAAGAAGAGGGAGTTGGGCTGTTCTCCAAAGCACCTGAGGGTAGAACAAGAAGCAATGGGTGGAAACTGATCAAGGAAAGAAGCAACTTAGAACTAAGGAGAAATTTCCTGACAGTTAGAACAATTAATAAGTGGAACGACTTGCCTCCAGAAGTGAATTCTCCAACACTGGAAATTTTTAAGAAAATGTTGGATAACCATGTGTCTGAGATGGGGTAGGGTTTCCTGCCTGGGAAGGGGTTGGACTAGAAGGCCTCCAAGGTCCCTTCAACTCTTGTTGTTGTTATTATTATTAATAATATTATTTTTATTATTATATAAATGGGGACAGTAGGACAGGGACGGTAGGCACACTGGTGCACTTTCTTTGTTCCTCTTGTTTTTCTTGCATGTGTGTCCATGTATGTATCTGCATGGGTCGATAGGTATGTATGTATGTGCATATATACACACACAAACATACATACATATACTGAGAGAGAGAGAGAGAGAGACAGACAGACAGACAGACAGACAGCAGATAGATAGATAGATAGATAGATAGATAGATAGATAGATAGATAGATAGATAGATAGATAGATAGATAGATAGATAGATGATAGATGATAGATTTGGCCTAGAGTTGTTTAATAGATTTGTGGAAGCATCTAGCATGTTGAAAATTGTTCCTACTGCAAACATTCAGAAATGTAATTATTTCATGTTATCATTTCCTTTGTCTTTTTTCTTTGCTGTTCTGGCAATCATCAGACAGTCCCCTTACCTTCCAGGAAATTAGAGGAACAAAAGTAAACAAGCAAAGAATAGTTAAACAGATGGTACAGAGAGACATCTGATAGTTATCTTGTCCAGAAATTTATTGCATAAACCTCCGCAAACATCTGGCCAAACCCCCTGAAGCATTTTTATTTTATTATTAGCTCTGCCTGTTCAGTTTGATGGTGTTGCTATTAAATGCTAGGCCAGTTTGTAATAAGAACTCATTCATCCATGAATCATGGGCTAGGAAGTTGATTGTAGTTGCTAGTTTGAGACATGTTAATATCATACCAGTTTTACCTTCTTGAGCAGACTGCAAACTGGAAGTTTAGGGTGAGGAAATTTTCTAGTGCTTTCACCAGAAGCAATTTGCATCCAGTCTGAGTTTTGAAGGTGTTGGTCTATAGCTGTGATGGCGAGCCTATGGCATGCAATCCACAGGAGGTACATGTAGCCATATCAGTGGGCATGCGATCTCAGTTCCGGCGTATACATTCGAGTCTTCTGGACCCACCAGAAGTAGGGAAACAGACTGTTTCCTGCCTTTGGAGGTCCTCCAGGGTGGGGTGGGGAAGGCCAGTTTTTCTCTCACACCTGGCTCCAGGGCCTCTCTAGGAGTCTGGAGAGGGCGAAAACGGCCTTCCCCACCTCCCAGGAAGTCCTCCAAATGCCAGAAATTGCCCGTTTGACAACTTCTGGTGGGACCGGAACTTGTCAAATGGGCCATTTTTAGCCTCCAGAGGACCTCCAGGGTGGGGTGGGGAAAGCCATTTTCGCCCTCCCCAGACTCCTAGAGAGGCCCTGGAGCCAGGTGAGAAAGAAAAAGCGGCCGACTGAGCCATTGCATGGCAGGAGCGGGGGAGGAGGGATTTCTATATTTCTATGTCTTAAGATTTCTATTTCTCTTTTAGGGGAAATAGTCTGCCTTTTTAATATTTCCTAAAAGAGTTCATTCTTCTAGGAGAGGGGTGGGTGCTTACTTTCTACACCCCCCACAAATGTTTGCATCATAGCTAGTTCCAAGAACAAGTACTGTCTTCTGGGATCACGCTTGGTTTTGCATTCCACATGTATTCCTAGAGGCTGATATGCCTCTCCAAGGATCAAATCCTATAGGCAAAAACATAGCTTCTCCTTGCTTAAAATGTTTGCAAATCATCTCAGCTAATCTGGTTTATATATGCCTTTGCTCTTATTTTCATTTTCGTCTTTGTGTGGCATATTCTATAATGGTGAATTTCTTTTCTCCAATGCATAGGCATAACAATATGCTAAATCTTTCCTTAGGCAATGTTTAATCCACATTTGAAATTTAAGAAGCACACAGACCCAAATTCTTCCCCTGCCACGCTCTCTATCTAGCTGAATGGTTAAATACATATTTATGTCCTTTTTCTTTTCTTTCTCTCTCTCTCTCTTTAAAATAGTTTCATTCAGAGTGTGAGACCAGACAGCTGATAAATATTAAAATTCATATTTATAAGGAAGTGTTATGCTAATTTATTTCTAAACCAAGAGGTTTGAAAGAGATTATTTCTCTCTTCCTAATGCCCCTAAATATTACATGTTTTTTTCTTTTTGAAAAAGGATCCCATATGTAGCAATTGAGTCTTTGCACATTATATTTAATTTTAGATCAGGGTTCCACTCCTGTTGATTATACTAATGCTGGACAAGCATCTTTCAGAGTCTTCAATCACTAAGAAAGCTTATTTAATAAGTGTCTGCGTACCAGCTATATTTGGTGGGAAAAAAGACAAGTCCTGCTGGATCAAGCTGGTGAACTCTCTATGGCAGGGGTGTCAAATTCAATGCCTGCAGGGTGAATCTGGCCCATCGGGTGCTTAGATCTGGCCCATGGAGCCGCCCTGGAAACAGTGAAGGACCAACCCGCAGTGCCTCTGCCAGTGAAAATGGAACTTGGGAGAGCTGCATATGGCCCATTTTTGCTAGCAGAGGGTTGCAGGAAACCAGCCCTGTTGTGCATGGCCCACCCGAGCTACGTTTTCACTGGCAGAGGGCTGCTGGAGGCCATCGCTGCTGAAAACAGAGCTCAGGAGCCCATTTTTGCTAGCAGAGTGATCACACACATCACACAGAGTGATCACACACATCACACGGGTTACTTACGGGACCGCCTACTGCCACCAATTGCCTCCCACTGACCCGTTTGCTCTCACAGAGAGGGACTCCTTAGGGTGCCGTCTGCCAGGCAGTGCCGACTCTCTCTGGGGGCTCCCACCCTCTGGAACGAGCTTCCCCCAGGGCTGCGCCAACTTCCCAACCTCCGAACCTTCTGCCGCGAGTTTAAGATACATCTATTTATTTGCGCAGGGCTAGCCTAGGGTTTTTAGTTTTAAATTTAGTTTTAATGGGGTTTTATACTATTTTAGTGATATTTTAATTTCGGTCTAATTAATAAGTTTTTTAATTGTTGTTTTTATTTGTATTATTCTTATGTTTTTATTTGGCTGTACACCGCCCTGAGTCCTTCGGGAGATAGGGCGGTATAAAAATTTGAATAAATAAATAAATAAATAAATAAATAAATAACACGAGTGACACCAAGTTGGCCATGCCCATCCTGGCCCCCAGAGGTCAAACACAACCCTGTTGTGGGCTCAATGAAATTGAGTTTGATACCACTGCTCTATGGTGAATGTGAAGTTGGGAAATAAAGAGAAAGCAAGAAAGGGAGAAAGGAACAAAGAGAGGGAGTGAGAAAAAGAGAGAGGGGTGTTAGATTGGGTAAACAGTGTGCTCTCACAGGGAGGGCCTCCTTAGGGTGCCGTCAGCCAACCAATGTCGGCTGGCGGCCCCCAGGGGAAGAGCGTTCTCTGTGGGGGCTCCGGCCCTGTGGAACAATTTACCTGTGGGACTACGTCTTCTCCTTGATCTTCGGACCTTTAAGCGTGAGCTCAAAACTTTCTTTTTCCACCAAGCGGGGCTGGCTTAAATTGACAAATTTTAATACTGAGGGTTTTTAGTGGGTTTTTAAGGGATTTTAATTTATTTTGTAATGTTTTACTTAGTAATTTTAAATATACAGCTATTGAATTAGATTTTTAACTGGATATTGTATTTTAAAATCTTTTGGGTATTTGTATTTTATTTATGCCCTGCATCCTTGGAGAAGGGTGGTATAAAAATTTGAAAAATAAATAAATAAATAAATAAATAAAGAGGAGACTCGAGACCAGACTAGTGACAACAGCTCTTTTATTTAGTGTGAGATTTCAGCAAAGACACAGGCAGGATGCTCTTCTTTTATACACACCTGGATCAGTTGACAACCAATAGGATTCAAAGGGCCTTCTCTGTGGGGGCTCCCACCCTCTGGAACGAACTCCCCCCAGGACTCCGTCAACTTCCAGACCTCCGAACCTTCCGTCGCGAGCTTAAAACACACCTATTTATCTGCGCAGGACTGGACTAGTTTTTAAATTTTATAGGGGTTTTAATTGGTTTTAATATTTATACTATTTTTAATAATTTGGCTTTTTGAATAAGTTTCTTAATAGTTTTCTTAATTTGTATATATATGTTTTTTATTTGCCTGTGAACCGCCCTGAGTCCTTCGGGAGATAGGGCGGTATACAAATACGAATAATAATAATAAATAAATAAATAAATAATAAATGTTTTCCCGCTGAAATTCCCCTCCAATGGGAGCATATACAACACTCTCCCCCTCCCAGAATGCACTTCACCTTGGCCTTGCATGTTTTAACATACGTAATCGCACAGATAACTGGGACGTTCCCTGCACTGAAAAAAAGTAACTTATTACCATTTTTCATACTTTTTTCACATTTACAACAATTGCAGCATCCTCATGATCACATGATCAGATTTGGGGGCTTGGCAACTGACATGCGTTTGTGTCGGTTGTAGTCTCCTGGGGCCACATGACCACTTTTTGCGATCTTCTGACAAGCACAGTCAATGGGGTAGCCAGATTCACTTAACAACTGTGTTACTAATTTAAGCACTGCAGTGATTTGCTTAAGAACTGTGGAAAGAAAGCTCATAAAATGGGGCAACCTTCACTTAACAACTGTCTCATTTAGCAATGAGCAATTTTGGGCTCAATTATGGTCATAAATTGAGGACTGCCTGTACAACAACGCACAAAAAGAGACATAATGTGAACATTTTTTATATTTGTATGATAATTATCAACCTTTTACAGTATATTGTGTATAGAATATTATCTATCTATATCTATTTATCTATCCGTCTCTCCATCTATCCATCTCTCCATTTATCCGCCTGTCCACTTGTATGCCTGTCTGTCTATCCATCCATCCATCCATCCATCCATCCATCCATCCATCCATCCATCCATCCATCCATCTAGAATAGAATAGAATAGAATAGAATAGAATAGAATAGAATAGAATAGAATAGAATAGAATAGAATTTTATTGGCCAAGTGTGATTGGACACACAAGGAATTTGTCTTGGTGCATATGCTCTCAGTGTACATAAAAGAAAAGATACATTCATCAAGGTACAACATTTACAACACAATTGATGATCAATATATCAATATAAATCATAAGGATTGCCAGCAACAAGTTATAGTCATACAGTCATAAGTGGAAAGAGATTGGTGATGGGAACTATGAAACGATTAATAGTAGTGCAGATTCAGTAAATAGTCTGACAGTGTTGAGGGAATTATTTGTTTAGCAGAGTGATGGCCTTCGGAAAAACTGTTCTTGTGTCTAGTTGTTCTGGTGTGCAGTGCTCTATAGCGTCGTTTTGAGGGTAGGAGTTGAAACAGTTTATGTCCAGGATGCGAGGGATCTGCAAATATTTTCACGGCCCTCTTCTTGATTCGTGCAGTATACAGGTCCTCAATGGAAGGCAAGTTGGTAGCAATTATTTTTTCTGCAGTTCTAATTATCCTCTGAAGTCTGTGTTTTTCTTGTTGGGTTGCAGAACCGAACCAGACAGTTATAGAGGTGCAAATGACAGACTCAATAATTCCTCTGTAGAATTGGATCAGCAGCTCCTTGGGTCCTCTATCTATCTATCTATCTATCTATCTATCTATCTATCTATCTATCTATCTATCTATCTTTGTTGCTTTTATCCTTACGATTTATATTGATATTGATTGTTTCCTGATTGCTTATTTGTACCCTATGACTATCATGAAGTGTCGTACCTTATGATTCTTGATGAATGTATCTTTTCTTTTATGTACGTTGAGACCATATTCACCAAGACAAATTCCTTGTGTGTCCAATAATACTTGGCCAATAAAAAAATTCTATCCTATCCTATCCTATCCTATCCTATCCTATCCTATCCTATCCTATCCTATCCTATTCATCATCTACCTATGTATCTCCCTACCAACCTACCTACCTTCCTTACATCTTAGGACAAGTCATGTTCTTGCTTTTACTTCCTCCTTAATCCTTTATCTAAAAAAGGAATTATGCAAGTTTTAGGCATAAAAAATACAAATGCCCCAAAGGTGCTTTTCTAAGAGGCAATTGAACTTTCAGAAAGTCCAGTTGCCTCTTGGAAAAGCACCTTTGGGACAACCATGACATGGATGACTGAGAATCTCCATAGACAAAAAATGCAAATATTACCCATGTAATTGGAGTCCAGTTAAAATCAATAGAATGCTAGAAATCCAGGTAGGACTACACATATCCAAATTTTGGATATTTGGGGATTATTTAAATTGATGGATTAATATTATTTAATTCAATTTATAGCCTCTGCAATTAACCAAACTTTTGACAGTTCACAACAACATAAAAACACAAACAAAATCCACAGTATTATAACAACAGGGCCGGTTTAGCTCACAAAATCCACAGTATTATAACAACAGGGCCGGTTTAGCTCACGCTGGTAAAAGCCTGTTATTAAGAACACAGTAGCCTGCAATTACTGCAGGTTCGAGCCCGGCCCAAGGTTGACTCAACCTTCCATCCTTTATAAGGTAGGTAAAATGAGGACCCAGATTGTTGGGGGGGCAATAAGTTGACTTTGTAAAAATATACAAATAGAATGAGACTATTGCCTTATACACTGTAAGCCGCCCTGAGTCTTCGGAGAAGGGCGGGGTATAAATGTAAACAAAAAAAAAAAAAAAAAACAGCAGCTACAATTCCATTTTATAGAGAGCTGATTACTATCCTTAGCCTTCCAAAACAGTTCACTTTTTAATACCTTCGAGGAGTAGACCAGGCTAATTTTTATATTTTAAACTGGGGAAAAGTCACATAAGACGTGACTACAAGACTGTATGGTTATTTAAAATCTCTTTTCTTTTAAGAAGGGCATTTTGTTCTAGTGCTTTTCTTGATCTTTTTGAAAATCTGTGTAACATGTTTTAATAATTTCTTTCTCTCTTATTATACCATTGCTCTCAACTTATTATGGGAGACGTTATGTGAAAGCTGATGCTCTGCAGAAGTTGTACAGCTGTAAAAAGCTGAACCAAAAGTGACAAAACCCATGGCCTCTTGCATCCTATGGTTCATCTGTAATCCATGATAAACCTTTCTAATGAAATGGATATGAAATGAGCCTCTGGCTTGGTATCCCCCAGGCAATGGTGATGTCACAGGCTGATCTTTCACCATGGAAGCTCTTGGGTGCTTCCAACATGAAAGTGCAGTAACATCTCTAATGTACTAATCAACTAATCAAGGAGAGAAGCAACTTAGAACTAAAGAGAAATTTCCTGACAGTTCGAACAATTAATCAATGGAACAACTTGCCTCCAGACATTATAAACGGCCCAAGACTGGAAGTTTTAAGAAGATGTTGGATACCATTTGTCTGATGTGGTGTAGGGTTTCCTGCCTAAGCAGGGGGTTGGACTAGAAGACCTCCAATGTCCAGGGGTGAAATTCAGTAGGTCCTGACAGGTTCTGGAGAATCGGTAGCAGAAATTTTGAGTAGTTCAGAGAATAGGCTGGCCCCCGAGTGGGAAGGGAACGGCGATTTTGCAGTATTCTTCCCCCAGGAGTGCATTGGGAATGGAGAGTTTGCAGTAGCAGCAGTTCCAAGAAGGTTCCACAACCATTTGCACAACCAGATGACTGTGAAGAATATAAATCATTCAATTCTCCACCATTCAGTCAGAACTGAAGAATTTTATTGGATTGAGAAGCAAAACGTCTTCAAGGAAAAACAAAAAAAGCACCTTTGGGATAATACAAAACAATTAAATTTAAGAAAAATGATATAAACACTACAAACCAAGAAGGCAGATGATATGAGAGTGACAATCTTCTCTCTACCTCATGAGCCAATCCCAGCATAGGGGGCTCCCATCGGAATCCCAGGCCAGCTGGCAGAAGAAGGTTTTAAGGCTCTTCTGGAAGACCAATAGTGTGAGGGCTGACCTCACATCTGGTGGAAGAACATTCCAGAAAAGGCGCCTCTCTTAGATCCCACCAGCTGAAATCCTTTGTCAGATAAGATCCAAAGTAGCCTGGGATCTGCTGGAGCCAACTTTATCAGTAATCTTCTCCTTAGAGTACTCAGAAGTAAACTTCCTTAATTATTTCTAGGAAATTTGGAACCTGATTATAAAATTGTGCTTATTATAGGTACTGTAGGTTGGTGGAAGTATGGGATGGAACAGATGGACAATTTATATCACTGGAGTATGCACACCGGAGTGAGCATTGAATCAAACATTAAGAATCAGGTTTTCCATGCAAAGCTCTTTTGCACTCTGAGTCTTACAGCAAAATTGATCATGCCATCATAGTAATCCAAAGCGTTCAGTACACCGAGTGAATGTCTGAATTGAGAACCACTGTTGTAAATGTTATCTCCTGATAGATTTTTTAAAAAATTAAATTTATATGCTACCCATCCAGTGGTGAAATCCAAATTTTCTTGCTGCTGGATTTCACCCCTGCACCCATTTCATTGTGGAGCAACTTTGGGCAGATTACAACATCATAAAACAACACTATCAAGCAATTAAAATGTTAAAACATTAAAAACATTTTAAAACGTTAACAATTTTAAGTTGTGGACAAAGTATAAAAAAGGAGCCAATACATAAACAGGGAGGAAGTGGGATCTTCTTGTTAGTCTACTAACCAACTCCAGAGTGGGATGCCCCCATTGGGACTCCAAGCTAATTGGCAGAGCCAGATTTTCTCTCCGTTTCAAAAGGCCAAGAGTGTGGGGGCAGATCTCACCTCAAGTAGCACAACTTTATTTCAAGAAGCACTAACAATTAGACTTATGTACAGCTTCATAGTGCTTTTACAGCCCTCTCCAAGCAGGTTACAGGGTCAGCATTTTGCTCTCAGCAATCTGAGTCCTCATTTTACTGACCTTTACTGACTGTGTCAAACACGAACCGGTCAAGATCGAACTGCAAGCAATTGGCAGAATTAGCCTGCAATACTGCATTCTAACCACTGTGTCACTATGGCTCCCAAGGGTACATCAAAACCAAAATTCTAGGGAAAAGAGAGACATTGTTCCCTGGTTATTATATTGGAAATAAAGTCCATCCATAGCAATCATTGCAGCATCCATAGCAATCATTATATTTGGTATTTTTCCTCCACAGCTAATTTGTAACCTTCTATTCCATGAGATGACTGGAAGGCAGAAAAATGCAATTTCACCCAAGAGGAGCACTTGACTCACCTTCTTCAAGAATGCAACTCTTCGGAGAAAAGACTTCATGATAGTCTTCTCTAAAAAAAGGAGTTGGGTTTTGAGAATGAAATAGTTACTTGGTTGTCTGCTTGGCACACTAACTGTGGCCCACTTTCCCCAAGATGAATATGGCTGGGATACTTCTAAACCAGTGTTTTATAATTCACTCAGTCCTCAGGAGACTACTTTGAGAAGCTCTGACAGGAATAAAGCAGGTAATAAAGTGGTGTAACCAAACCAAGTTTCCACAGACTGCTGTGATTTTTTTCCCCTCCCCACCAATTGTACTTAGCTTGCTTTCTAATCAGCCATGCCGTGAAAGCATTTCATGGACTTCTGAAAAAACTGCAGGATTTCTCTTTTGCCAGGTGCATCGATTGAGGACCTGGGTTGCTGCTGCCTTCTCAAGGAATCGCATGACTCAGCTAAGAATATTGATTAGCTCTAAGCAACTGTGAAGAACTTGCTAGATATAAACAAGGATGACAGAACGAGATGGCAACATGATCTCAGAGGCTGCCTTTTGTTGAGCTAATTCCCCTGCTCAGATTGAGGTAACAAGCAGAAGCAAAAGAAAGAAGAGATTAGAAAATAGCCATAGCAGTGACCACAAATATATTAAAGGAAAAAGACACCATATTTAAACAGATTCAAACCTAACTACCTTATTTTCCTACACAATCCAATACCAGCTTCAGATTTTTCATCTCCTCTTTAGAACCGCAGACTCTAAAGATCCTTCACATTCTTCATATTCTTTTCTGACAGAAATAGGACCCAGCCTAAGAAAACTTCCCTCTTTCCAATATCCTTTCCAATATCCTGATGGTTTATGGCCATATAACATCTTCTTTGAGGACCCTCTAGTGATTGTATAGGACAGGGATCTGCAAACTTGTATAGGACAGGGGTCTGCAAACTTGGCTCTTTTAAGACTTGTGGACTTCAACTCCCAGAGTTCCTCAGCCAGCTTTAAGTCCTCAAGTCTTAAAAGAGCCAAGTTTGCAGACCCCTGGTATTGGACATCTATCTGAGTGGCTGGCTGATAAGTATCATTATGCATTATGCATAATGCTGATAAGTGGCATTAAGGAGGAGATTGTCCTCCTATCTTGGGCGGAAGACTCTTCTAATCAAGTAATAAATTATCTTAGGCCACATATGAATCAAAGAGTGAAATCCTAGCCTTATGCCCTGATTTGGTTATTTTACAAGCATATTTTATTCCATACTGGGCGAGTGATGCCCCACAAACATATACATATACTAATTTGCTACTATGGGAAGTTTATTGTTTAAAAGATATAATTGGGGGCGGGGGAGGAAAAGTGAAGAAAAAAGGGAAAAAATTTCAATCTTTAAACTAAAATGCAGTTACTAATAAGTCTTAGCTCATGATAGCGCTTGATTAAACTAGGAATAGATGTATTCCTGTTACTGTTAGTGTAGTATTGGTTAGAGGTGGGTTTCAGCAGGTTCTGACCAGTTCTGGAGAACCGATAGCGAAATTTTGAGTAGTTCGGAGAACCAGTAAATACCACCTCTGACTGGCCCTGCCCCCATCTAGTCTCTGCCTCCCGAGTCCCAGCTGATCAGGAGGAAATGGGGATTTTGTAGTAACCTTCCCCTGGAGTGGGGTAGGAATGGAGATTTTATAGTATCCTTCCCCTGCCATGCCCACCAAGCTTGTTGTGACCCAGGTTCCTGGACCCAGACTCCTGGACTCGGATGATTCAGAAAATGAGGGAGAAGACCTGGCAAGCCCTGCTTCTCTTGAGCCCTCTCCCTCCCTGGCACCCACTCAAAGGGAGGGGTCGGCAAGGCCTGATTCTCCCGGGCCTTCTTCTGATTTGGCAACGCCCCAAGAACAGTTTTGGAGGGCCTTAAGATTACGAAGGCTTGATCGGCGTGCGCAGCAGCGGAAGAGTTGGGACAAAGCCAAGTCATAATTGTCATGCAGTGACATCTGCAGAGACTATAAATAGGAGGCGGGACTTCCTGGTTTTTTGTCTCGGACAAAGCAATGAATTTGGGGCAAGCTAATTCATGGAGGGAAGAATATATTCGTGAGTAATTCTGGCCTTATCTATAATTTCCTCGTTATCTCCAGAAACTTGGCAGGCCCGTGGGTAGGCGTGGCCAGGACATGTATCTATGTAAATAAAAGGAAAAAAGGAAGGCCTCTGACGGACTCTTTGCTGGGAGTATTGGGGGAAGGGAAACAGAACATTTTGTCCAAGACCTGACTAAAACATCTTCCACCAAAGATGGATCAGCTGCAGGTACGGCAGCAGTTAGAGCAGCTACGCGGCTAATCAACAGCTCCAGCAGCAAGTGGCTCACTTGGCAGGCCAACTTGCTGCCAGGAATGTGCCTGCAGCCCCCCATCCTCCCACCTCCTCCTCGTCGCAAGTGCCCGATAACCGTGCGGATAAGTTTTCTGGGCAGCCTGAGATGTTCCCGACCTTCTTGGGACAGTGCCAGCTCTACATGGCTATGAGGCCAGAGGATTTCCCAGGCGACCGGGCTAAGGTGGCCTTCGTGATTAACCTTCTTTCCGGCTCGGCTGCTCGATGGGCCACGCCCTCTTGCTCCAGGACAGCCCCTGCTGGCGGACCAACAGCGTTTTGGCAGCACCTCGCACCATGTATGAGGACCCGTTCGAATGCTGGCGGCAACCAGGCGCCTTAAGGAACTCCGTCAAGGAAACGCCCCTGCAGGAGTACATCGCCGAATTTCGTCTTTTGTGCCAGGACTCTGACTGGAATGATGCAGCGCTGGTGGGCGCGTTCAGGAGGGACTCTCAGAGGAATTGCAAGACGAGCTGGCCCGCGTGGGCGCGCGGACCCTCGACAACTTGGTGCCTTTGTCTCCGCCTCGATGCCCGTCTGCAACGGCGACCGTCCCGTCGCACCCCGGGACCCTCCGTCGACATCTGCACCCCACTTCCTGCACCACCAGCACCCAGGGTCGCCCCACGTTTGTAACCGCTGCGGAAGAGCCCATGGAGTTGGGGCGGCCAGACCTCGCCTAACAGCCCAGGAGCGGAACCGGGCGCCAAGGGGATTGTGCCTGTACTGTGGGGAGCCCGCCACTTCGCGCTTCTTGCCCCAGAAAGCGGGGCACGACGCCGGTCCCCGAATCACAGCGTGACCAATCGGAATGGAGCAGGCCCGGCCTCGGGGAAACCCTAGGTCGGGCACGTACTAAGCCCCCACTGGACGTTGCGGAAGTAGACTCTGGGCCCCCTCGGCATCTGATTCTGGACACACGGATATGGTTGGGGAACCAGTCGGACGGGCTCCAGGCGCATGCGCTGGTGGACTCAGGGCCACAACAAACTTTATGGACCAGGCCTTTGTGACCCAGTTTGCGGTCCCGTGGTTCCGTGGACCCTCCGATGCGGGTAGAGACAATTGATGGGCGAGAACTGGTGTCCGGCCCCATTAAATTCGCCACCCAGCCTTTGCGCCTGGCTATTGGGGACCATGAGGAGGCGATCCAGTTTTATGTCACGGCGGACCTTCATTTTCCTTGGTCCTTGGGTTGGCCTGGCGGACCCACGATCCTCAGGTGGCCTGGTCGCGAACGCCATCTCTTTCCCGAGTCTGCAGTGCGTCGATCACATCCGCCACACCTGTGCCGGCCAGAACGTCCCACCGCTGCCATCACCTTGCCTCCTGAGCTGACGGACTTCGCCGACGTGTTCAGCGAGAAGGAGGCGGACCGACTACCCCGCATCCGGCCCCACGATTGCCCGTGGACCTTCTGCCCAACGCACCACTGCCTGTGGGACGCCTGTATTCCATGTCGGAGCCCGAGTTGGCCGCCTCAGGGACTTCCTGGACAAAAACCTGGCCCGAGGGTTCATCCGCCTTCAAAGTCCCTCTCTCGGCCCCGGTCCTCTTTGTGAAGAAGAAGACAGGGACTTGCGCCTATGCTGTGATTACCGCCGCTAAACGCCATTACGGTGCGGAATCGCTACCCCTGCCGCTCATCCCGGAGCTACTGGAAAGGTTGCGGAGGCCACGATCTTCACCAAGCTCGATCTCCGGGGCCTACAACCTGGTGCGGATGCGAGAAGGAGGCGAATGGAAGACGGCATTCGGCACCCGATACGGACACTACGAATACACTGTCATGCCATTTGGGTTGACCAATGCTCCCGCCGTTTTCAGCACTTCATGAACGACGTGTTCGAGACATGTTGGATCGGTTCGTGGTTATCTACCTGACGACATCCTGATTTACTCCCGGTCCAGGAAAGCCACCTTCGACCGTCAGTCTGGTTCTGCAACGCTATGGAGCAACAACTCAATGCGGCTGGAGAAATCGTCTTCTTCCGGACTTCCATAGAATTCCTCGGGCATATCATCTCGCCCGAGGGCATAGCCATGGACCCATGTAAAGTAGAAGCTTTGTGTAGCTGGGAAGCCCTCGTCGGGTGAAGGATGTTCAGCGCCTACTGGGCTTCGCCAACTACTACCGGACCTTCATCCCGGGCTTCGCCACACTGACAGCTCCACTTACCCAGCTCCTCAGGAAGAAGGTTGCATTCGGTGGGGTCCCCGCAGCAAGAAGCATTCACAGCCCTCAAGAAAGCCTTCGTCACGGAACCCGTCCTGAGGCATCCCGACCCGCTCCGGCCTTTTGTGGTGAAGCAGGCGTCCAATGTGGCTCTGGGGCGGTGCTGCTACAGGCTCCGGCGAATGGTGGCACACTTTTCCCTGCGCTTACTACTCCGGAAACTCAACCCTTCCGGCGCAACTACACTATCTGGGAAAAGAGTTGCTGGCTATCAAGGCTGCATTCGAGGCTTGGCGACACCATCTGGAGGGCCCGACATCAGGTGGAGGTCGAGCGGACCATCGGAATCTCGAGCACCTCACCACAGCTCGGAAGTTGAACCAGCGGCAGATCCGGTGGTCGTTGTTTTGCCGGTTCAACTTCCGCGTGACCTACATTCCCAGCGGTCACAACGGGCGGATGCCCTGTCCCGCAAGCCAGAGTACCTCTGCGCCAGGACCCCTTCCTCCACGGACAGTGCTGCGGCAGAAGCCTTGGCGCAGCACGGGAGCCAGTGGACTTGCGGGCCCAGGTGCGAGGCGCAGCGCCAGGGCGCCTGGTCGCAGCAAAGGAGGCGGAGGTGGGCCCCCGTCTCCTTGGACCTTGGAGGAGGACTTACTCAAGTTTGGGCGATTATATGTGCCCACAGGACCACTCCGAGCCCTCGTCATGACCCAGTGCCACGACAACCCTGCAGCAGGACATTTTGGGTTCTTCAAGACCCTCCACCTGGTGACACGGACCTTTTGGTGGCCCAGTGCGGCATGATATACATGCCTCGTGACATCCTGCGTGCCGTGCCGGCAAGCCAAGACCGCCACGGGGCCCCTCCGGGCTCCTCCAGCCCTTGCCGACACCCGACAGACCCTGGGCGATCTCTATGGATTTCCTGACAGACCTGCCGCCGTCCTCTGGGTTCACCACGGTGCTGGTGGTGGTGGACATGCTCACCAAGATGGCACACTTCATCCCATGCGCGGACTGCCCACAGCCGCAAAACGCCCGTCTCTTTCTGCAGCACATCTTCCGCCTCCATGGTCTACGGACAGGGTGGTTTCGGACCGCTGGAGTTCAGTTCACAGCCCGCTTCTGGAAGAGCCTGATGGCGCGTTGGAGGTGCAGGTATGTCTGTCGTCATCGCACCATCCGGAGACCGACGGGGGTACAGAGAAGGTCATCGGTATACTGGAACAGTATCTCCGTTGCTTCATCAACCAGCAACAGGACAACTGGGCCGACTACCTGTCCCTGGCGGGGTTTGCTTTTAACAACTCTCAGGACACCTGTACTCAGATCACCCGGTTCTTTGCCAATGTGGGGTACCATCCCCCGCTCTTCCCTCTGGCACCACCGGACTCTCCTGTTCCCGAAACGCAGACCTTCCTGACGGAATTGCATGCGGTCCAACAGTTGGTACGTCAGCAGCTGAATCGGGCAAAGGAGGACTACAAACGGTCCGCCGACCGCTCCCGACGGGCAACGCCCCCGCTGGCAGTTGGAGACCGGGTGTGGCTCTCCACCAAACACCTCCCGTCCGACCGCCCGGTAAAGAAGTTGGACCACCGATTCATCGGCCCGTTCCCTGTCGAGGCAGTCATCAACCCGGTAGCCTACCGACTGACCCTGCCACGATCCATGCGGATCCACCCCGTTTTTCACCGGTCCCTTCTGGTTCCTGAGGCCACACGAGTCCCCGGTGCCCAACAGCACCGTCACTGTCGCCGAGGACGGATCGGAGGAATCTGAAGTCCACAGCGTCACGAGACTCGCTGGCTAAAGGTCGTTTCCAATATTTGATCGCGTGGAAGGGATACGGGACTGATTTCTCCTGGGTAGATGCCTCCGGCGTTCATGCCCCTGACCTGGTGCAGGCCTTCCATGAGCAGAACCCAGCCCGACCGCATCCCGATCGTCAGCCCGGGGAAGGGCCCTGCGGTGAGGATAGTGTTGTGACCCAGGTTCCTGGACCCAGACTCCTGGACTCGGATGATTCAGAAAATGAGGAGAAGACCTGGCAAGCCCTGCTTCTCTTGAGCCCTCTCCTCCCTGGCACCCACTCAAAGGGAGGGGTCGGCAAGGCCTGATTCTCCCGGGCCTTCTTCTGATTTGGCAACGCCCCAAGAACAGTTTTGGAGGGACGCAAGGTTACGAAGGCTTGATCGGCGTGCGCAGCAGCGGAAGAGTTGGGACAAAGCCAAGTCATAATTGTCATGCAGTGACATCTGCAGAGACTATAAATAGGAGGCGGGACTTCCTGGTTTTTTGTCTCGGACAAAGCAATGAATTTGGGGCAAGCTAATTCATGGAGGGAAGAATATATTCGTGAGTAATTCTGGCCTTATCTATAATTTCCTCGTTATCTCCAGAAACTTGGCAGGCCCGTGGGTAGACGTGGCCAGGACATGTATCTATGTAAATAAAAGGAAAAAAAAAAGGAAGGCCTCTGACGGACTCTTTGCTGGGAGTATTGGGGGAAGGGAAACAGAACAAAGCTATGCCCACAAAGCCACACTCACAGAATCGGTAGTAAAAAAAAATTGGATTTCACCACTTCTTTTATCCATTGCAACAATAAATGGGGCTAATCCATAAGAGGAGTTTGCAAAGGAGGGTAGGCTCCTCTGCTGGAAATCTTCAAGCAGGATGTAGACAACACTTGTTGGAAATGTTTTCATTTGGACTCTTGCACTGAGCAGGAGTTAGAATCAGGAGTCTAACTGGGTCATCCACTTATATGATTCCTTTATTTTAAGTTGAACAGACTTCTTCAGAGATAAGTCAGTAAAGGCAGGCCCATGGAAACAATGATGCCATTATTTCAATAGAAGTAATAAACAAAATTGCAAACAGTTTAGATTGCAACAGTTTTCAAAGTCCAGGCTGTGACTGAAGCCCATTCTAGGATTGTACACAGTCGTTGATTAACTAGCAACCCCTAGACTACTGAGATTCAAGTTGTAGCTTCTCAGTTGAAAATAAACCACACAATGGTCCATCAAGTGGTAAAGTTCCTGCTGTGAATCTTCTCCTTTATAAATGAGCGGACCAGTGGTGGGATTTAATATTTTTTTACTACCGGTTCTGTGGGTGTGGCTTGGTGAGCGTGGCATGGCTTGGTGGGTGTGGCAAGGGAAGGATACTATAAAATCTCCATTCCTACCCCACTCCAGGGGAAGGTTACTACAAAATCCCCATTTCCTCCTGATCAGCTGGGACTCGGGAGGCAGAGACTAGATGGGGGCAGGGCCAGTCAGAGGTGGTATTTACTGGTTCTCCGAACTACTCAAAATTTCGCTATCGGTTCTCCAGAACTGGTCAGAACCTGCTGAAACCCACCTCTAACCAATACTACACTAACAGTAACAGGAATACATCTATTCCTAGTTTAATCAAGCGCTATCATGAGCTAAGACTTATTAGTAACTGCATTTTAGTTTAAAGATTGAAATTTTTTCCCTTTTTTCTTCACTTTTCCTCCCCCGCCCCCAATTATATCTTTTAAACAATAAACTTCCCATAGTAGCAAATTAGTATATGTATATGTTTGTGGGGCATCACTCGCCCAGTATGGAATAAAATATGCTTGTAAAATAACCAAATCAGGGCATAAGGCTAGGATTTCACTTCCATTAACAACATGTTCTGAACTCCCAAAACTATGCGACTGACAATAATACTAAAGCTAAGAAGATTGCCTTCTAAGTAACATAGACAAATTGTGGTGCACAGCTCAGTGCGTATGGATTTAGTTTCCTTAAGCACAAGCTGCTATTAGGAGCTTGACAGTTGTGTCAAGTTGTCGCATTAGAGATAGCAGATCTGGGTGGCAACAATCCAGGTGACTGCTAGGTAGCAGCAAAGTCATAGATAAAATTTATTTACGCCATTTCAGAGCCATCAAGTTGACTTTCCAACCGAGACAAAAGACCCCCAGTTCACATAGACCAGAGGTGTCCAAACGTTTTGCAAGGAGGGCCAGATTTGGCGAGGTGAAAATATGTGGGGGCCGGCCATTCAGCCTGACATTCTTCGAACCATTAACATTAAATGCAAATGAACTCGCATGTTTCGTCTGATAGTGCTTCTTGATATTGAATTCCTTGACAACAGCCACAGTCGCTTGGCAAATTAGACAGACACAGTTGTTTCGTATTTTAGTGAAAAATACGTTTCCACTTGTCCTGGAAGCGGCGGCCCTCGCTGTCAACTTTCCTTTTTTTTAATTATAGTCGCCATTTTGAAAATGGGTACACAAGCTCACAAGGGTCATGTGGCGAAAGTGCTGACTCAGGTCTACTGCCCTCTTCTGGTGAAAAATATGGGTGAGATGCTCTGCAGAGCAGGGTGGCTGTGGAGCAGGAGGCAGCAGGGGACAGCTGAGGGAACCGCTGTGCAGCGAAGTGAAAAACGCCGGCTGGCTGGGATGAGTGACAGGCTGAGGCAGCGGGGGGAAGAGGCTACGGGCCGCTTGAAATTTGAACACGGGCCACAATTAGCCCCTGGGCTGGACTTTGGACGTGCCTACATTGTAGACCTAATGTCTATCAGATATTGTAAAAGAATTTAGAAGTGATCTTGGAGATAGGGAAGAAGGAAGTGAGCCATTAAGGGGGAACTTGTAGAAAAGACTTCACACTTCCAAAAAAAGAGAAACATGAGAAGAAAACTCAGAATGACCCCTTCCTTGATGTTGTTTGGTACAAAAAGGGGCAGAGAAAGTTGGGCAGGCTGTTAAGGTTGCTGTCAATGCTTCAAGTTAAGCCAGATTAAGAAATGGGCAAGGTAGGGATTGTGGAATGCCTTCAAAATTCTGTTTTTAAGTTTCCAATGCTCTACCTTATTACACTCAATAAAGATGGCAATAAAGTGAAATATCTGAATCTTAAAGTAGCTCTAGAACTGTTGGCATAGCAAAGCTGTCATATAATAATGAAATAGCGAAGCAACAATTCGGCAAGTTAAATTGTAACTCCTTGGAGATGCCAGCCACACAGGCTCCTTCAGTCTTCAGTAATAAGTATTTTTTTCCTTTTGAGGCATTTTTTTAATCTTTTCTTTTCCAAGACAGCTTGTTAGAACTGTTTGTGGGGAGTAGTGAATAGGAAACACCTGTTGCAATGGAGTGTCAAGATTTATTCCATTGACAGCAAGCCAAATTAGTTCTGTCATTGTGGTCTTGGCCCAGTGGAAGAGATGGGATTGTTACAGCTTTTCCGGGACTTTTAAATGGAACTAGCAAGCATGAAATCCTGCTACTCTTAAATGCATGTCTCAGTGGAGACATTGAAGAACTGGCAAGAGTAGAGCTAAATGTGTCTTCATTTTCCCTTGTGCTTTATGGCATTGGTCCTGAACTTTGAGAAGGAGAAGCTGAAGTCAAACTAGATCAGGTGCCAAAGCATGTTTCCTGATATTTCAAATTTTATTTTATTTATCAAATTTAGATCATCCATCTGTTTCACAGAAGGCAACAGTTACATGTATTTGACAATTTTTATGGGTCCTAAAAGCTAGTTTCCTGAATGAGAAACTACTCTTCATCCTCCAGTAATGTTTAAATAAAGTCAAGGAACACTTTTGCACTGAGATGCATCACTGCAGGCATCTGTACTGAAGCACAATGACATCAACATGATGAAATCTGCATTGTGGTGTCCCAATGAAAGTCCCACACTCTCACACCTGCACTGTGATGTTGCATGAATGTATGCAAGGGGCAGAACTAGTGCATAAAGAAGATGGCCTTGAAGGACAGAAGATCAAAAAATCATTTACCAAGGCAACAATCATGTAAATGAAACTGAACCAAGCCAAGAAGTAATTGCAAAAACTTCTTAGGTAGCCCACCCTAACCCAATTTGCATAAAGATAAAAGAGGGAAGAAGAGTAGCACATTCAAACTTGCAGGACTCTGTTACTACTTCTGTTCTAATAAAACTAAGTGAGGTCTGCATAGAGTCTGTCTTTCCTATCTAAATCATAATGTTGCAGCACATTTCATCATTTACCTTCCATTGTCCCCCTCTCTCTGAAATATGACCATGACTTTACAGTTTGCTGCCAAATTTAAGCAACATGATCTGGGATGCTAAAAGCACAAAATAGAGGTTGTGTTGTGGTCTGCCAGCAGTCCATGGAGCTAGCAATGGAGTTGAACAGTGAGGAGGCTGGGGAGGACAATGAGCCAGTCCTGGAGTCAGGGGAAGGCCCAGATGAGGGTTCTGCATTGGAGGAAGAGATGGGGTCAGGGCCATCTGGGAGTGATGTACAGACTCTGGAGCCTCCAGAGGTGGACAGCAGAGAGGCAGAGGAACAGGAGCAGCCTCTTCGCATGCAAAGAGCTGCCAGAAGGCAAGAGCAGCTAAAGCAAAAAGGACGACTCAGGAGTAAGGCCAGGAGATGATTGGCCCCTCCCATAAGGCTTAAAAGAACAGCAAAGGCTCTGGGGCTCTTCTTAGGAAAGCAACCTTGCTACATCTGTTTCTATTCAGCGTCTCTTGTTTCTGAACTTCATGGGGCTTTGCCAAGAAAAGCCTTTGGCAGGGTGCCAAAGAAGATAAAGGTTTGTGATAAGGCCAAAGGACTTTGTCTGAAGGACTTGTTTTAGAATTAATTTGGACTAAGCTGGGAATGAAGTAATTCCCAGCTGTTATAATAAAATAGGTTTGTTTAAGACTAAGTATGTCTTTTATGCCTAAGTGAGCCTAGGTCATAACAGGTCGAGAGAAGTTATGCGTGTAGATAAGGGCCCATTAACTGGACATCCTTGTTTGAAAGAAAAGAACAAAATATGCAAATATAACAAGAGGGAGGGGGGACTTTGTACAGAACTTTTATTATACTTGACCACCAGATAGAAAAAGACCTAGTGACTGAATAAATACATGCTAAACTATACTACATTCAATGTTAACCTGGTGAAGGGGATCTCTGTATATTATATGTAATGTTAAGTTATAACATATTGTACAAATCCAGATGATTGGCTTAGTTTTTGGTGCAATGTTTTCGTAGAACTCAGTAAATGGATTACATCAGAATACAGGTTAAACATGTTTGGGGATCTAGCCAAACTGTGGCAGCTTTCAATTTGCAAACTAAAAGTTATTGTAAATAATTTGTTTCTACCATCTCTCTGTCACTTACAAGAATAGTTCTACTTTTTTCTTGAAATCCTAGATGCTGCTGCAAGAAATGAAGATGACAGGTTTTGTCCTAGAATCCTTTCTTCAAACTTATAAGAGACATGGCCCTTGGTAACCATGTATTATGTGTCTGAAAGAGCTATTTCCAGCAGCAGCATACATTTTTAACGCATTGTAGAAAGTTAGAACCCACCCCTCTCCTAGAAGAATGATTTTTTTTTTCAGAAATATTTTTTAAAAAGGCAGGATAAAATATTTCTCCTAAAAGAGAAATAAAAATCTGAACAGAGACAGAAACTCAGATCCCCAGCTCCTTGCCCCCAAGCAGATACTAAGCTGAGGCCAACTTTTAGAAATGGATTGGGTAATCCATTACTCCCTGCAGCAAGGTCTGAACAAAAGTAGGGCTAGCCCTCAGCCACAATAGGAATTGCGCAATAAGCCCCTTCATTGCATCAGCCAAACTTCAACCAAGCTTAGCTCAGACAAACTCCTAGGATTTGTACATGGCACCATGGAAGTCTGACAACAGCCAATAGAATATTCCTGCACTGTCAGCTGCTTATAAAGAAAATTTGTACAAAATGTTTTATAGATGGCATTTGCCACCAGCGAGATTGGCTAGGATGTTTCCAAATAGGTCCCGAATTGCTGGAGATGTGGTCACAAACAAGGGATGTTCTATCACATGTGGTGGACCTGCTCTAAGATTAAGAAATTTTGGGGGAAGATAAAAAACTGGCTGGATGAAAATAGAAAAAACCCTGGAATTATTCCTATTGGGCATTCTGGAAGGGAAAATGGAAAAAAATATACAATGTATCATATTGTACATATTGACGGCATGTAGAATTGTAATAGTACAAGAGTTGGAAACATCCAGATATCCCACCATATCAAATTATAATAAAAAAAATATATGAATGTGCAGAAATGGATAGATTATCGATGGAAATGAAGGAGATGGAAGATACTGACTACTATTGAATACGGAATAATAGATGGTATTCCTGGCTGGAGATGAAGCATAAAGCTTAAGGGAGATTTTTGTCATGAGACTGAATTATGAATAGTAAGATAATGTAAATAAGAATGTTGGTTTATAGAGATACTTAGAAGTAGAATCTGTATATAGAGGTTAAATAGGATAAGAGATACTGATGTAGGAAAAGCTGTTATGAGTAATGTAATTTTGATGCGTTTGTCTTTGTGTGTTTTATATATATATATATTGTTTTTGTGTATTGTACTTTTTTTTTGTATTGTATATTTTAACTTTAGAAAATTCAATAAATATTGTTTTTTAAAAAGGAATGTTCTTGCACAGGAACAGGAAGTTCAAGTGCAAAGCCCAAGAGAAGGTATAAATACCCCCCCGTACTCTCAACTCCATGTGGTCAGCTGTACCAGAACCACAAATATGTGCTTCTGGTCATCAGTGAATGGACCCTCTTTCCAATCAGCCTCCAGCCTCCATTTTGTCTCCAGTGCCTTTCTCCCAGCTTGGACCTGGACCTGGATATTTCTTCCTACAACATGAAATCAAGAAATAAATACTTCATACCGGAAAGTCTAAATTTAAACAAAGCAAAGATACTGTATATCAGGGGTCTCCAACCTTGGTCCCTTTAAGACTTGTGGACTTCAACTCCCAGAGTCCCTCAGCCAGCAAAGAAGAAATACATTTCCAGAATACATTTTCCAGGATAAAAAGAGGCAAGGTTTCGTTCTTAACCCTGTACCCACCATTCTGCTAATTTTGACCCCATTTGGGCAATCTTGTGGTTAGAACTTAACTGGGGTGTAGCTTTCAAGTCACTCCTCCCCAATGGGTAGACCAAAGTTTCTTCACCTCAGTATCTACAATACAAGGGCCATCAATAGATTTAAATTCAATGTAATTCTCCCTAATCTTAATTGTAGGAAATATGACTTTTGCAATAGAGTAGTAAATGTCTGGAACACTCTACCTGATCCTGTTGTTAGTCTCTCTAATCCCCATATATTTTACCATAAACTGTCTACCGTGGACCTTTCATGTTTCTTAAGAGGTCCCTAAGGGGGCATGCATAAGCGCACGAGCGCGCCTACCGTATCTGTCCTACTGTTCCAAATTATATGTAATCATTCTATGTGTTTATGGCTATGTTTTGCCAATTTATAACTTTTTTTTTGTGCCAAAAATTTTTCATGTGTCCATCTCTGTATCTACTCTGTTACTTGTTTTCTTGTATTTGTTGACAAATAAATAAAATAAATAAATCTTCCATTTGTGTGGACTTCAACTCCCAGCCTTCCATGCTGGCTGGGGAATTCTGGGGCTTGAAGTCCAGATATCTTACAGTTGATGGGGTTGACAAACACTGAGGTAGACTGTTCCAACATGCAACAAAGTGAATTCCAATGTCAGAACAAAAAAAATAAATATAAAAAGAAAACAACCATACACACTTCAACAAAAGCATAAATTAATGCTACTAGATAAAGTAGAAAAATGTGGGTTTTTCTAGATAAACTACTAGATAAAGTAGAAAAATGTGGGTTAGACAGCACCACCATCAGATGGATTCGTAACTGGCTGACCAACCGCACTCAATGTGTAGTCCTCAATGGAACTACATCCACATGGAGGGAAGTATGCAGTGGAGTACCTCAAGCCTCTGTTTTAGGCCCAGTACTCTTCAACACCTTCATCAATGACTTGGACGAGGGGATAGATGGGGAACTCATCAAATTTGCAGATGACACCAAGCTGGCAGGAATAGCCAACACTCCAGAAGATAGGCTCAAGTTACAGAAAGATCTTGACAGACTTGAACATTGGGCGCTATCTAACAAAATGAAATTCAACAGTGAAAAAACTAGGTTCTACATTTAGGCAAAAAAAACAAAATGCACAGGTGCCGTATATGTGGTACCTTGCTCAATAGTAGTACCTGTGAGAGGGATCTTGGAGTCCTAGTGGATAACCATTTAGATATGAGTCAGCAGTGTGCAGCAGCTGCTAAAAAAGCCAACACAGTTCTGGGCTGCATAAACAGAGGGATAGAATCAAGATCACGTGAAGTGTTAGTGCCACTTTATAATGCCTTGGTAAGGCCACATTTGGAATACTGCATTCAGTTTTGGTCGCCGCGATGTAAAAAAGATGCTGAGACTCTAGAAAGAGTGCAGAGAAGAGCAACAAAGATGATTAGGGGACTGGAGGCTAAAACATATGAAGAACGGTTGCAGGAACTGGGTATGTTTAGTTTAATAAAAAGAAGGACTAGGGGAGACATGATAGCAGTGTTCCAATATCTCAGGGGTTGCCACAAAGAAGAGGGAGTCGGGCTGTTCTCCAAAGCACCTGAGGGTAGAACAAGAAACAATGGGTGGAAACTGATCAAAGAAAGAAGCAACTTAGAACTAAGGAGAAATTTCCTGACAGTTAGAACAATTAATAAGTGGAACGACTTGCCTGCAGAAGTTGTGAATGCTCCAACACTGGAAATTTTTAAGAAAATGTTGGATAACCATCTGACTGAGATGGTGTAGGGTTTCCTGCCTGGGCAGGGGGTTGGACTAGAAGGCCTCCAAGGTCCCTTCCAACTCTGTTGTTATATTATATTATAATATTGTCTCCTAAATAGAACCCATGTTCAAAACTATTCCAGCTCTTCTTTCCTTCACAGGAAACTGTGAAAATTTACCCTAACCCAGAGGTAATTTATGCTTATCACTTCCCTTTATCAACTATCTCTAGTAGCCAATTAGCTAACTCCTCTTTGTCAACTATCTTCCCCAGAATCTCTAGTCTTTCCTGATGCAAGATATTAACACATTAGGAACACTCAAATGCTACTAAGAGTAGGCATGCCTTTTCATTTGAATCCATTTCTAAAAGCAGCTTCCCTTTTATCACATCTGTGAATGAGAAGGAAAAAGATTTTGAATTTCTCAGCCTGGTATTAAAGGAAGCTTTCTGGAAAACATGAAAAGCCAACTGCGAGGGGGGAAAACTGGCTCCTGGCCCAGGTGTTCTCTTTTTGTATTTTAATTGACAGAGATTCTGAGCTTAAAGAAAACTTGGCCATTCCAAAGCTTTAGTTTCTGAGGTTTGAAACTGTAGAAGCTATGGAAAAATTATCCTTTTAGTGCATTTTGTTTGAAAATGAGGGGACCACTTTTTCAGGGTTTAGATTAGGAGAACATAACATGTAGCTATGGTCATCCCCTTGGGTGAATTAGGGGTCCACTGCAGGTCCTTGTTGTGTAGTGAGCATGATATGTCTTTGTCTACACCCATCCCAAGAGATATTTGAGTAGTGTTTAGAAGTGTGTGACTACAATATTTGCTTGGGATCTTTGCTTTGAAAAGCAATTTAGTCAAATCTCTCAATTTAATTGACCTTTCAGATTGAATGGGGAAGCCACTTTGAATCACTGAATTGAACTGGATGCCTCAAAATCGATTTGAGCACTTCTGCTCATGCAGAAACAATGTTTCCTGAATTGATTTGGAAATCTGAATCGGCCCAATTTGATTAGGATGCCAGAATTGAATAGGATTAGTTTTTCTGAACCAATTATAATTGCCAAATTGAATTGGATTGACTTTTCAAAAGCAAAGCAATTGTTTAGTTAGAGCTGATTTACACAGAGCTCATAGCTTTTTTCCCCCACCTCATCCTTCTCTACTTTCATATTATGGAGGATCTGCATCCTACAACCTACATTTTATGAAATAATGTTTCAGTGTAGTTCCTTGAGCTGTCCCCATTCAATGTTTGCATTGTCCTGCTCAGTTCCACACCAAAGCTAACAGCATTCCACCCACTTCCTACTTACAAATATGTTACATATAGTCATGGAAAATAGACCTTCACTATAAGCCGCCCTGAGTCTTCGGAGAAGGGCGGGATATAAATGTAAATTTTTTTTAAAAAGTGTTAGCCCTGCAAGATAGTCTAGACAAGAAGCATAACTTGGAATGTTACCTATTTCTTTATTGTAAGGCTACATTAACATAATCTTGCAAGACAAGGGGTCCCTTCTGAAATGTTTCCTGCTTCCGATCCTTGTGTAGCCTGGAATACATTGTTTATGCTGGTTATCCAGTCTGCCACTCTCCATCCTGTCTCCCAAGGTCATTCCCAGATAAAAACTACTAGTTTGGGCAAACTGGTAGTAAAAAAAAATGCTTTAAAAAGTAAAACAAAAGATTCCAACGATCACAGCTGTGCCGCGCGATCATCGGAACATTTTTTTTTGCTTTTTTTAAAGCATTTTTTTTACTACCATTCAGGCAAATTGGTAGTAAAAATGTTTTAAAAAAGAAAAAACAAGTTGGCTCACCCAGTCACATGACCAAGCCACACCCACCAAGCCCATAGAACCGGTAGCAAAAAAAAAATTGCATTTCACCACTGCATATAATTCATTTCCCAAAATGCTTTTTGGAAGTTTTCAAAGCTAACCTTTTGATGATGTGCTAAGAAGGAATAGCTCCATTCTGTTTTGCATTCATCTCTGTTTCATGTACTCTGTAATATCTCCTATTTCCCATTTTAGGAGACATCGGAAAAGTTTCAATGAAAGACAACAAGAAAGATTAAAGGAACTGGATATGCTTTCTTCTCCTTATCTAATGGTCTTAGGTTAGAGGACATGAGATTCTTTTTGGCTTTTTTTTTTTTAAACAGGAGCATAATTGGTGAACCAGTTACCCAAAGGGGTCCTCTTTGTTAGATGTCTTCAAGTCATCTTTACTTTAGATTCTTGTAATGAGCTATGATTACATTATTCCTACCTCACTTTACAATTCCATATCTGGCAATTGAAAGTTGTTATCAGTACTTGAATATCTTTTTATGTATTTATTTTATTTGTCAAGCATGTATTTTACGACAGATACAAGTGTAAACATAATTATAAATACATAAAAAGGATACAAATAAAAGAAAACATTAGGACAGGGATGGTAGGCACGCTGGTGTGCTTATGCATGCCCCTTACAGACCTCTTAGGAATGAGGTGAGGTCTACAGTAGACATTTGGGGATTTGGGGAAGAAACCACAGAGTCAGATAGTGCATCCCAGCAGACAACAGACAACTCTGTTACTGAAGTCGTATTTTCTTCAGTCTAGTTTGGATCAGTTTATCATGAGTTTGTATCTATTGTGTGCTCTTGTATTGTTTTGGTTGAAGCTGAAGTAGTCATTGGCTGGTAGGACATTGTAGCAGATGATTTTATGTACTATACTTAGGTCAGACTGAAGATAGCAAAGTTCTAAGTTGTCTAAGCCCAAAATTTCGAGTCTGGTGGGATAAGGTATTTTGTTGCGAGGAGAGGAGTGGAGGACTCTTCTTGTGAAATGAGTCTTCTCTGGACTCATTCAATTATATTAATGTCCGATATGCAATGCAGATTCCAGACAGATGAGCTGTATTCAAGAATTGGTATTTAAACAATGTATAATTTTGCACCCTGGAAAATGACAATGTCTACTAGCTTAGGTAATCAGTTCCTGTATACAGTAGTTCAAGAGTGAAGACAGGGCAAGAGACAAAGGTGATACTAATCTCATAAACACATAGAAGCAACACTGATGATAAGAGTAGAGGATGAACAGGCTTAATAGATTTTTTTAATATATTATATACAGTAATATATTACTGTATATTACTGTAATATACAGCTATGGAAGAGGAAGACAGCAAGGCAGGCACTGAAATGAACAAGAGAGATAAGGCTTGTTAAGGGATGAGGATGGGGGTGATAGTGAGATTCATTCACATAAAGAAATCCACTAGATTCTGTTGGTAAATATTGTTACCACTGAGGAATTAAATGAAGACATTCCTGATTAGTATTTGATTTAAAATAAGTCTTTCCTTAGGCAGAAGAAAGTTGCCCTCACAGTGCATAAAACTTTTTTTTGCCTACAAATTACTATAATGCTTTCAACCTCTTTCTCACCCACAAGGAGATTGGCTGATTTATGGAATTCCAGAAGATAACCTAATTATTTTGTTTTGGGGGATATTAATGCTTTTGTTTTTTTGCGTTTTTTTTCACTAGAGGCCAATATATATGAAGATGGGTTTTAAGGCCCATTTACAAAGTCTTAATAAGATCACACTTGGAATACTGTACCCAGTTCTGGTCACCATGATATAAAAAAATATTCTGAGACTCTGGAAAGAGTGCAGAGAAGAGCAACAAAAAATGAGCAGGAAGCTAAAATATACAAAGAACAGTTACAGGATGGGTATGTCTAGTTTAATGAAAAGAAGGTCTAAGGGAGACATGACAGCAGCTGAGTCTGTACTTGCCATACTTACTTCATCGAGAAGAGAACAAGAAGAACTAAATAAACCAAGGTAACAAGAAAATATGTTGTTGTTGTTAATTGTGAAGTCATGTCCGGCCCATCACAACCCCATGGACAAGGTTCCTCCAGGCTTTCCTGTCCTCTACCATCCTCTGGAGTCCATTTAAGCTCACACTAACTACTTCAGTGACTCCATCCGGCCACCTCATTCTCTGCCATCCCCTTATTTTGCCCTCAATCTTTTCCAGCATTAGGCTCTTCTCCAGTGAGTCCTTCCTTCTCATAAGGTAGTCAAAGTATTTGAGTTTCATCTTCAGGATCTGGCTTTCTAAAGAGCAGTCAGGGTTGATCTCCTCTAGACTGACTGGTTTGATCACCTTGCAGTCCAAGGGACTCACAAGAGTCTTCTCCAGCACCACAGTTCAAAGGCCTCAATTCTTTGGCGCTCAACCTTGCTTATGGTCCAACTTTCGCAGCCATACATTGCAACTGGAAAAAAACCATAGCATTGACTGTACACATTTTTGTTGGCAGGGTGATGTCTCTGCTTTATATAATATAATTATATAAAAATATAATCTATGTCAATTTAAGAGATTACAATTTAAGAGAGTACAAAATAACAAGGGTTTTGTTTTCTTTTTTGCTTTTTTGTTATCTATCCAATAGTTCTTAAGGAACTCCATTGACCTCCTTAATCTTTCTACATCCACACACATATAAAATTCTCCCCTTAAGTTGGGCTCAATGTCAAGGAATTGAGGAAGGTAGTCAGTATGACCCCAGTTCTTACAAAGAGGCAGCAAGCAGGAGAAATTCAAAAGATTATAGGCTGAAAAGTTTTAACATCTGTTATGCACAAATTGGTAGAAACAGCAATCAATGTTTTGAAAATGAAAATTTTGAAATGAAAATTGTATATTGTTTCCACGGTAAAGGAAAATTTTCATGAAGTCCATGAAAGTCAACTCCATCAAAGGTAAATTCAATCTCAGTCACCTTCTAGAGTTGTTGTTCTTTTCTTTTTGAGTGTGAACAGGTTTTGTAATGGAGGTGAATTTGTCAACATTGCATCCTTGGATTATCAGAGAGGTTTTGGGTATTAGTCCTAAATATTTACTGTTTTCTCTGTGACTGGGAATAGCATACCTCCAAATTTTAATTTCAGAATAACAACAGTAGGAGCAGAATATGTCTCCATCTCCTCTAACAAACACCTCAGAAATATCTGGTTGGTCACTTTGAAAAACAAAATGGTGGCCTACGTTAGATCTTGGCCTGAACCAGCAGATCACTCCTGTGTACCCATGCATGTAAATTTGTATCCCATTCACTCTGTACAATTCTCAGCAGTTCCTATCAATGGATGCCTAATTAGCACGTGGGCTGCTGCATTCTGGACTGTGAGAAAGTTTTAAAGAGCATTCTAAAGCAGGGGTCTCCAACCTTAGCAACTTTAAGACTTTTGGACTTCAACTCCCAGAATTCCTCAGCCAGCTTTGCTGACTGAGGAATTCTGGGAGTTGAAGTCCACAAGTCTTAAAGTTGCCAAGGTTGGAGACCCCTGTTCTAAAGCATGCTAAAGACCTTTTTCAATTCATGCTCTCCCTTCCTTGAGCCACTAGGCTTTGCTGATGGTTTCAAAGCCAACTTTTGCTGACTGCCAGAATGTTCCAAATAGTAGGTGCTTGGGGAGAAAAATGGAAACCAAGGTGCACTAATACTTTTGGAAGGGTTTTGGTGTTTAGGGCAAATGCCTAGCTGGGTAAATACAAAGATGGAGTATTGACCCAAATATTTTTTTCAAGTTATTTCAGTTCACAACAGCATTGTTCAGCAGCTGTCCTCAACTTACAACCACAATTGAGCTCAAAATTTCTCTTGCTAAGCAAGAATTAGAATTATAATTCTTTATTGAACAAATGTAATTAGACACACAAGGATTTGTCCCCAGTGCATAAGCTCTCAGTGTACATACAACAATAGTGATAGATCATTATCAAGGACATTATAAAAATACATTCATCATAAAACATTAGGTACAACACTTAGTGATAGTCATGGATATTAAATAAGCAATCAACATAAATCATGCTAAGATATTAAGTAAACAATATAAATCGTAAGATACAAGCAACAAAATTATAGTTCTAAGAAGATAAAGAAATAGGTAATAGGGAAGAGAAGAGTAATGATGGTAATACTGCCATTCTAGATAGTTTGACAGTCTTGTGGGAATTAGTTGTTTAGCAGAATGATGGCATGGGAGAAAAACTATCCTTGTGTCTAGTTGTTCTGATGTACAGTGCCCTATAGCGTTGTTTTGAGGTTAGAAGTTGAAACCGATAGTTGTTAAGTGAATTTTACCCCATTTCACAACCTTTTTTGCCCTAGTTTTAAATGCAGTTGTTAAGTTAATAACATGGTTGTTAAGTGACTCTGGCTTCCTCATATGTTTGTCAGAAGATAGCAAAAGGTGATCACATGACCCTGGGATACTTCAATCATCATAAAGTTGATGATAAAGTTAAAGTTGGCAACATGAGTTAGTTGCCAAGCATCTGAATTTTAATCATGTGACTATTGTCAGGTTTCAAGTAATGCATCCATTGTAAATTGAACTCAGAGGCATTCCTGTTTCTCAAAGTACAAATTTATTTAGATACATCATATTGGCACTACTGGTGAAAAGCCAGTGCTAACATTCCCAGGCTTTTCACTTCAATATAAGTTTTCAATTTCTCAAGTTTCCAAAACATTGTTCACCGTGGTAGCTCAGGCTGGTAAGAAGCCTGTTATTAGAACACAGCAGCCTGCAATTACTGCAGGTTCAAGCCCGGCCCAAGGTTGACTCAGCCTTCCATCCTTTATAAGGTAGGTAAAATGAGGACCCAGATTGTTGGGGGGGCAATAAGTTGACTTTGTAAATATACAAATAGAATGAGACTATTGCCTTATACACTGTAAGCCGCCCTGAGTCTTCGGAGAAGGGCGGGATATAAATGTAAATTAAAAAAAATAATAATAATTGTCCAACCAGGATGGGAGCTGTTGCTCAGTGACCTCTCTCCTTCTTCTCCTCTGGTCAGCCAGATGGTGGGATGTGGCTGACTCATTAATCATGGCGTCGCCCTGCTGATCGGGGGAGCGGCGGTGGGCCTTTTCGGGCCTTGTCCGGTTCTGGGGGGGGCCTTGGTGACATCTTGGGCCCCCGCCCTGATGGAAGAACATCCAGTCACCCGGAGGAGGGGTGACTTGGTGCAGGACGACTTCGGGGGGCGTTGGGAGGAGCCCCGGAGAGTCCTGCTGCAGCGGTGATCATGGCGGCTTGCCGGGCGGCTTGCCTGCTTGCCGGGCGGCTGCGGCTTGCCGCCGGCCTTTTCGATGGTCGGGCGGCGGCGGCGGCGGCGGCAGTGACGGCGATAGGGGGTCTCTGATCTTCAGGGCCCCCTTGGACCCCGCCCGTGGGAGGAAGCAGTGGCGGCCCTGGCAGCTAGCTGGGCGGCTTACTGGGCGGCCTGCGGCTTGCCGGGCTGCCGTCGGCCCTTTTTGGCATTCTGGCGGCAGCGGCGATGGCGGCGGCGGGGGCCTCTGACATCTTGGGCCCCCTTAGATCCCCGCCCTGATGGAGGAGGCTTCAGTCGTGGAGGAAGATGGGTGACGGGGGCGAGGGGAGGAGCCCCGGAGGAGCCCCGGAGGAGTTGCGCCAAGTGGAGATCTGGAGGGCCTACCGGGCCTCCGTCGGCCTTGTTGGCTTTCTGGCGGCGGTGGCGGCCTGGCTTCTTCATCTGGCGCTGGCGTTGGTGGAGTGACTGGCGTCCCTTCCTAGATGGGGGGGATGTCGGTGGCCTCATGCGGCGGCGATGGGACGCTTTTGGTGGCCACGGCCGGGCGGAGGTGGCCGGTGGCGGCGGCCTGCCTCGGCACTTCAAGGCGGCGGACGGCCTGTTAACATCTTTTCCATCGGTCCGCCCCCCCCCTTCTTCTTCCTTAGTCCACCCCTGACTATTTCTGGGGGGTGATGAACTGACTGAATGAGTGGTTTTGTCTTCTACCCCACGAGGATCACTATTGACTGCTTCCCATCAGGACTGACTGACAGACTGGTTGTGGTCACTGTATCATCTGTTACCATCTCGACCGGCCCAGAATGGGCCTCCTGCCGGACTTTCTTGGTGATGTGAACGTTTACGGCGGCTGACCTTCTTGCCCTGCGAGATGCCCCTCTCTCGCGGGTTTGGCCCTCCATACTATCGAGGGCCCACCTTGAGGACGGGCTTTGGAGCCCCGAGAGGTGGCATGCTAAAAATAGGAGGCTTAGGGGTTTTTTAATTAGTTGTTTTAAGAGATTTTTTAAGGGGAGTTTTAATGGGGATTTTAAGGGTTGGGGGGAGGGATCTGACGGTAGGGGAGAGAACCCGTCGGGAGGGGTGGGAGGTTAGGGCGGGTATTGGGAATAGCCCGCCGGGTGGGGAGCCAGTCCTTGCGCGTGCTCGTGGCGGTTCAGTAATGGGTTCGGAGGTTATAGGGGGATTATGCCTTTTGGTGAGGTGGTTCCATTTGCACGGTAAGTGGGAGGGGCAGATATGGCGGAAGGGGGACCGTGTCGTTCTGGGGGCGCTCGATGTCTGCAGGCGATCGCGCGCCCCGATCCCCCTCCCTTTTCCCGTTCCCCGGATGGTCAAGACCCTCAGAGCCTGGGCCTTCGTCTGATGTTATGCAACGCACGGTCCGTGGCCAATAAGGCCCCCCTAATACATGATATGATTCAGGGGGGTGCCGCGGATATTATAGGCGTTACGGAGACCTGGTTGGGCACTGAAGGGGGCGTGCCCCTGGTTGAGATGTGCCCGCCAGGTTTCCATGCATTCCATCAGCCGAGGGCCCAGGGTAGGGGTGGGGGGGTGGCGGTTGTTATTAAAGAGAGTCTAGAGCCGAGGGAGACCACTGTACCTCAGACTGCCGGGTGTGAATCCCTCTTTGTGAGGTGGGGTCATAGGTGTCAGATGGGCTTGCTGGTCACGTACCTGGCTCCTTGCTGCGTGACAGCCGCCCTGCCCGAGCTCCTGGAGGTGCTGGCTGGGGTGGCAGTTGAGACCCCCAGACTTTTAGTCATGGGGGATTTTAACTTGCCATCTTCCGGCTCGTCATCGACGGCAGCTCGGGAGTTCATGGCTTCCATGACGGCCTTGGACCTGACCCAAGTAGTTGATGGCCCTACTCACATTGGGGGTGGCACTCTGGACCTGATTTTTCTCTCTGGTCAGTGGTTGAGAGATCTGGACTTAAAGGAAATAGTCACTGAACCTTTGTCATGGTCAGATCACTCTCTTCTTCGCCTGGACTTTCTGACCGCCATTCACCACCGCAGGGAGACGGAGCCGACACGTTGGTTCCGTCCCAGGCGCCTGGTGGACCCGGAGGGGTTCCGGACGGAGCTTGGGCCATTTCCTGAGGGTCTGGCTCACGGCTCGGCTGAGGAACTTGTTGCGGCCTGGGAACGGGCCGCGGCGGGGGCCTTAGACCGTGTCGTGCCTTTGCGGCCTCTGACCCGGCGCAGGTCCCAACCGGCTCCTTGGTTCTCCGAGGAGCTGAGAGGGATGAAGCGCCGGAGAAGACGCCTAGAGAGTTCCTGGAGGTCTAGCCGTTCGAAGCTGATCGGACACTAGTGAAGTCCTATACTAGGACTTACCTAGTGGCATTGAGGAAGCGGCGTAGCTCGCCTCCTCCCTCATTGCATCGGCAGATAACCGCCCAGCCGCCCTGTTTGGGTGACCGCTCCCTCCTACACCAGGGGAGCGGGATGACCCGTTGCAGGGACGTGCTGAGGAGTTTAACGTTATCTATACGATAAAATCGTTCAGCTTCGGGATGGTCTGGACCAAGATTGCGTGACGGGTGAGATGCTCGAGGGTGGTCTTGGCGATATTGTTTGGGATGAGTTTGACCCTGTGGCTCCCGAGGACATGGACAGGTTGTTGGGTAGGCTGAATGCCACCACGTGTTTACTGGACCCGTGCCCCTCCTGGCTGGTGCTGGCCACTCGGGAGGTGACACGAGGCTGGCTCCAGGCGATTACGATCGCTTCTTTGGTGGAGGGTGTCTTCCCGGCCGCCTTGAAAGAGGCGGTGGTGAGGCCCCTCCTTAAGAAGCCTTCCCTGGACCCGGCTGTTTTAGGTAATTATCGTCCGGTCTCCAACCTTCGCTTCGCGGCGAAGGTTGTAGAGAGTATGGTGGCATATCAGTTTCCCTTACACCTGGATGAAACTGTCTATCTAGACCCGTTCCAGTCCGGTTTCCGGCCCGGTTACAGCACGGAGACGGCTTTGGTCGCGTTGGTGGATGATCTCTGGAGGGCCAGGGATAGGGGTTGTTCCTCTGCCCTGGTCCTATTAGACCTCTCAGCGGCTTTCGATACCATCGACCATGGTATCCTGCTGCGCCGGTTGGAGGGATTGGGAGTGGGAGGCACCGTTTATCGGTGGTTCTCCTCCTATCTCTCCGACCGGTCGCAGTCGGTGTTGACAGGGGGGCAGAGGTCGGCCCCGAGGCGCCTCACTTGTGGGGTGCCGCAGGGGTCGATCCTCTCGCCCCTACTGTTTAACATCTACATGAAGCCGCTGGGTGAGATCATCAGTGGTTTTGGTGTGAAGTACCAGCTGTATGCGGATGACACCCAGCTGTACTTTTCTACACCGGACCACCCCAACGAAGCTATCGAAGTGCTGTCCCGGTGTCTGGAGGCCGTACGGGTCTGGATGGGGAGAAACAGGCTCAAGCTCAATCCCGCCAAGACAGAGTGGCTGTGGATGCCGGCATCCCGGTACAGTCAGCTAAATCCGCGGCTGACCATCGGTGGCGAGTCAGTGGCCCCGATGGAGAGGGTCCGCAACTTAGGCGTCCTCCTGGATGAACGGCTGTCTTTGGAAGATCATTTGACGGCCGTCTCCAGGAGAGCGTTTTACCAGGTTCGCCTGGTACGCCAGTTGCGCCCCTTTCTGGACCGGGATGCCCTATGCACGGTCACCCACGCACTCGTGACGTCTCGCCTGGATTACTGCAATGCTCTCTACATGGGGCTCCCCTTGAAGGGCATCCGGAGGCTACAGTTAGTCCAGAATGCGGCTGCGCGGGTGATAGATGGAGCCCCTCGTGGCTCCCGCATGACACCCATCCTGCGCAGACTGCACTGGCTACCTGTGGCCTTCCGGGTGCGCTTCAAGGTTTTGGTGACCACCTTTAAAGCGCTCCATGGCATTGGGCCGGGTTATTTACGGGACCGCCTACTGCTACCGAATACCTCTCACCGACCCGTGCGCTCTCATAGAGAGGGTCTCCTCAGGGTGCCGTCAGCGAGGCAATGTCGTCTGGCGACGCCCAGGGGAAGGGCCTTCTCTGTGGGGGCTCCCACCCTCTGGAACGAACTACCCCCCGGACTTCGTCAGCTTTCGGACCTCCGGACCTTCCGCCGCGGGCTCAAAACATACCTATTTAATTGTGCAGGACTGAGCTAGTTTTTAAATTTATGGGTTTTAAATTGGGTTTATTTTTATATTTTAATACGGGCTTATAGAATAAGTTTTTTAATTTGCTTTTATATTGTATCTTTGTGTGTCTGTGTTTTTTAAGTGCCTGTAAACCGCCCTGAGTCCTTCGGGAGATAGGGCGGTATATAAATATGATTAATAAATAAATAATAAATAAATAAATTAGGAATGATTTTTTTGACTGAAGACCCTGTTAATGGTCTGAAGACACTGTAATGCTAAATATCCATCTGGGTTCAGTCCCAAGTGGGGACAAAGACACTGGAAACATGGAGGCTGCTTGGAAAGATGGTTTAAATGTGGTCAGGATCACATGGCTTGGGTTCCTGAACAGAAAAGGGATGAGATCCTGTGCGCTCCCTGGCTTTATGCTTTTTCTGAGCTTTGAACTTTCTGGGGCACAGGAAGAATATCCTGATTGGTTGTCAGATTCCCAGGGGGTGGGGTCTTAGCTAGCCTTGCTGGCTGATGTAATCTTCCCAGGTGTCATGTGGTGAGTTTCAGTTGCTAGATGGGTCCTATTATGTTGCAGATGATGGCCCATTGACAAAGGTGGGGGCAGTGAGTTTCTGTCTCTGACCCATTGACAAAGGTGGGGGCAGTGAGTTTCTGTCTCTGACCCATTGATAAAGATGGGGGGAGTCAGGAAGCTGCTTTGTCTTTAAAACATGTTTCTCCATTTCTCATCCAGGGAAATATATTCTGCCTTTTTAAATATTTTCTAAAATATTTCATTCTTCTAGGAGGGGGGTGGGTGCTAACTTCCTACAACCCCATCCCCCTCCAGTTGGAAGCTGTGTCAAGCTGAATTCGCACTAGGATGTCGAAGGATGCAAACAACCCTACACCCCAATCAAATTCAAGCTTGCCGTATGAGGATGCTACAACGGTTGTAAGTGTGAAAAACAGTCGTAAGACACTTCTTTCAGTGTTGTAACTTTGAATGGTTACTAAACAAGCTGTTATAAGTTGAGTATTACTGTAATGAGATAACCATTTTATTCAACTGCAACACTAGTTCCCTGTTTTTGATGTAAGCCAACAGCAGTTCAAGAACTGAAAAAAACAGCCCGAACACTCGCTTTTTCATCCTGATGAACTAACAAGCTATGGGAAAAGGTAAGCATTTTTATGAAACCTTCAGTGTTGTTCTGGAGGAAATCCCTACCTCCCAATAAAGAGGAGCTGCATCTGGTTGGTTTCTCATTCCACCCCCTTCGTCCCTCCTCCCCATACACACCTTTTCTGAATCATGTTTGCATTTCTCAAAAAGAGTCCATTAACATCAGCTCTGTTCTGCTGGCTTATTGTAGCATGAAGTGTTTCTGATTAGCAGGTAATTTGATGGAGTGAGGCAATTTAATGGGCCTGGCACAGGAATGTTCATGCAAACATGATATAGAAATAGAATTTCATGAACATCTTGCTCCCGGCACAGGTATTTTCACTGCTCGGTCTAGAGCCGGAACACCCATTTGACTCAAGTGCTGCAAAGTAATTGAATTAGAAAAGGGGATTAGGGCTCTTTCAAGCGCAATCTGAGGCAGAGGTTTTTGTATTACAATCTGTTGTGTTCCATAAACAGTTGCAAGTGAATTAATCACAGAACCGGTTGCCTGGTGTTGGGAGAAGTAATTGAGAGATATTAATGTTTCACTTCTCTATTTCCATTTCCTCTCAGATGAAGCTTCTTAAGGAAGGAGGGGTGAGATGTCCAAGGAAAGGATATCTTTCCCATGTACTGTATATTGCAATTCTTCGCAAAGGCACCCCATCAGAGTGAGAGCAGGTTATACCAATGGAAGAGAATATTTATAGTTCAGGATTGAACTGTGGGTTCCTTGGCAGTCTTTGAGCTTAGTTGTTTTCTTGCAGATGTTTCACTACCTGTCTTGGTAACATCATCAGTGTAGAGGGGAGAGAGGTTTCTTCTCTGATACATTCTAGTGGCTTGCACTGTCAGTGTTGGTGTTGGTGGTTCTAGGTCAGTGGTGAAATCTGAACCAGTTTACTACCGGTTTGCTAGCATGTGGATTGTGTACCATGCACCAAATACGTGCACAGTGCATGCCAAAAGGAGGCATGGGGTAAGTAGAATAGCTTGCAGAGGCGGGGTGATCAGCTGTGGCGTGCAGTCCATTTTTTTACTTTTAAAAGCATTTTTTTACAACCTATTAGGCCGAATAGGTTGTAAAAAATGCTTTTAAAAGTAAAAAAAAAAGGTTCTGACGATCAGGCAGCTCAGCTGTGATCGTCAGAGTCTTTTTTTTACTTTTAAAAGCATTTTTTTACAACCTATTTGGCTGAATAGGTTGTAAAATAATGCTTTTAAAAGTTAAAAAAAGGCTCTGATGATCACAGCTGAGCTGCTGATCGTCAGAACCTTTTTTTTTTTACTTTTAAAAGAATTTTTTAAAAAGAAGCAGCAACTGGGTGACTGGGCAATTGGATGGGCATGGGCAATGGGCCAGGGATTTTTGCTACCAGTTCTCTGAACCACCAGCCGCCATCGCTACCGGATCGGTCGATCTGGTCCGAACCGGGAGCATTTCGCCCCTGTTCTAGGTGTTCTAATCAGTCCCTTGTTTAGGCTGTTGTTCAGTGTTTGTTTGTCTGAGTTGTCATTTCCTTGATTAGCTTGTTTGTTGGTCTACTCTTAAAGTTGGTGTTAATCTCTGCTTATTGAGTGTTGATTGCTTATGAGGTATTTTGGCCTTTTCGTTTCCTTTCTAGCTATTTGATTGTCTCTTTTGAATGGTAGGAATATTATTTATCTCTGTGTGTCTGTTGATGGCTGATTTGTCTGAGAAGCCAGTCTTCCAGGAATTCTCTAACATTTTGGACTTAGCTTGGTCTTAGATGTCTCATCTTAGCAAGTATCTTAGAGGTGCACAAAGAGAAAGTAGGGTGATGGATAGGATCCCAAGAGAGACGAGGGAAGGTAAAAGCTTTTGCTTTTGCAGCAGCAGTTCAAACAGAGCAGGGAACTATGTTTCCTTATTTCTATAAATGAAAAAAAGGAATGTTCAGTATTTAATCAGTCTGATTGAGGAAGAGTCATTATACATGCGTTGAGCACCAGCTGATCTCCATTTCGAAAAAGAAAACCCTTGCAGGAAGCTCACAAAATCTCTTTTCACATGAGATCACATGAGATTTGGTTGAGGTTGCCTGGCAACATTGTATTAAGTGGCAAGAGTATCCAGTACCTGAAAGGCATACAGATCCCTGAATTAGATGAATGGCTTATGAAAAATGGGACTGCATATAAAGCTGCCCTTCTAAATCTGATTTTTGAAGACTAAAATGCAATCTGCAAAGAACTGCCTGTGGAAAGAGGTCTCGTTTTCGAAAGTGAAAACCCCCATTCTCTCAGCCAAGAGTGTATTGCTTTTCCCAAGAAGAGGCTTGCTACAGAGTGCATGCTTCCATTTTTAATAAGGAAGAAATGTCACAAAATATCAAACTATATCGGTTTCATGCAAATGTAATCAATTATCGATTGATCAATTGACAAAGAACTTGCATGATCAGTCAAAGGGTATTGCTTATTAAGTCAGGCGCTGGTTCAATTTGGATATATCAGTCTATGGTTTTTGAAGAATAGCAATAGCATTTAGACTTATATATTGCTTCCCAGTGCTTTACAGCACTCTCTAAGCATTTTATAGAGTCAACATATTTCCCCTAACAATCTGGGACCTCATTTTATAGACCTTGGAAGGATGGAAAGCTGAGTCAACTTTGTTTCCCTTGGGATTGAACTCCTGGTGGTGGAATGCAGAGTTAGTCTGCAATACTGAGTTCTAATCACTGCATCACCATGGCTCAAGAGAAACTGCACATTGTCGGTTAACCTTGGAACAGACTTTAGATTTTTTCCAAGCTCTGCAAGATTTAGTCCTAGTACCCAAAATGGACATAAGTTAGATCAGCCTGAAGGACTACTGCTATATGCTGTTCTTCATAGAACTGTGGTGGAAGTTAGCTTATTTATTTAAACCAGGGGTATCCAATCCATATTAGATGGGGAATTCTGAGAGCTAAAGTCCACAAGTCTTAAAGTTGCCAAGGTTGGAAACTACTGATATAAATAAATGGACGATGGTGATGGTGATGGTTATGATGGTGTCCATTCATACATGACATACTCTTACGCTTCTATGGGCCAGGTCTCTCTATGTCTTCTGATCTTGCATTGCTTCTTTGAGTTTTTCTATGTTCTGGCTAGTGTCCACTTTGCTGGTTCTTTGGCAGCCTAGTTTCCTTTTACTGCTAACAAACAAGCATATATACCAGGGGTGCTATTCACCAGGTTCTGACAGGTTCTGAAAAACCGGGAGCAGAAATTTTGAGTAGTTCAGAGAACTGGCAAATACCACCTCTGGCTGGCTCCAGAGTGGGGTGGGAATGGAGATTTTGTAGTATCTTTCCCCTGGAGTGTGGTGGGAATGGAGATTTTGCAGTATCCTTCCCCCAAGCGTGGGGAGGGAATGGGGATTTTGTAGTATCCTTCCCCTGGAGTGTGGTGGGAATGGAGATTTTGCAGTACCCTTCCCCCAAGAGTGGGGAGCGAATGGGGATTTTGTAGTATCCTTCCCCTGGAGTGTGGTGGGAATGGAGATTTTGCAGTATCTTTCCCCCAAGAATGGGGAGGGAATGGGGATTTTGTAGTATCCTTCCCCTGGAGTATGGTGGAAATGGAGATTTTGCAGTATCCTTCCTCTTCCACACCCACAAAGCCATGCCCACAAAGCCACACCACACCCACAAAGCCATGGCCACAAAACTAGCAGTAAAAAAATTTGAATTCCACCACTAGTATATACCTAAGAGGAATTCTTAGCTTGCTCAGGACCTTTTCAGAAATGATGCCGTGTTTCTTTATCTCTAGCATCCCGACCTATATTAGATAATTTAGAGTTCAGTACTCAGCAGGTTTATATGTTTTGTGGAACACTTTCTTGTCAAAAGCCTGCTTGATATCTTTATTAAATTTGAGATGCAGGCCAAGTTTTTCTTTTCTCTCTTAATCATAATACTTTAGTTTGGCCTCGGGAGAATTCTTGCAAAAGCTAAATGCTACCTGATATTTTCTCTGGAACTTTATTATTTAGACTGCCACTGTTGTTTCAATATTTCACCATGTTTTTAGTTAGAAGTGACTGAACTATTTTAGAATGTTTTTGTTGGGATATCACCGTATGAATTTAAATTGGGAATGTAAAAGTATGAATTTTTTAAAAAAAATTTTTTTTTTGACAAGCATACATAAAAAAACATCTTCAGTACAAATGCAAACAGTGTGTTGGTTGGTTGGTTGGTTACAAATCTTTTGTGCAATTTCACCATCTTCATAACGTATGATTTATCAAATTTTACATTTTACCAATCTAATATATATCCCAGTGTTTTGGTCCATTAATCATTTATTTAACTATAGGTATTTCTTTCCTCATTTCATATAAAACGTTCTAAATTTATATCAATTGTATTGCATCATTCATTTCATCATCTTAAATCAGTATGTATTTCGACAGTTCTTACTTTATAAAAGCCTCTATCAAACTTCATTACCATATCTTTTTATCTAGCCATTGATAAAATAAGTCCCATATCTTATAATATTGTTTATCTTCCTGTTCTCTAATTTCGAATGTAAATTTACTCATTTCAGCACATTCCATTATTTTCTTGATAACTTCATCTTGCGTTGGTATTTTCTCATTTTTCCAATTTTTAGCAAATTTAACACAATTCTAGCCACTGTTACTACATTCAAGTATGAATTGTTGACCTGGGACTATAAGAGTGAATGTTCCTAAAATGCTACTTGACAATATGTACACTTGGGCTGCTTATATAGCTAACTGAAAATCCCAAATGGGGCTCTCCAAAAGTCTTGGCTAGTTTGACAAAGAATTCAGGGAGGGCACCAGGTTGGAGAAAGGAAATATAGGACAACAAAGAAATAATGATTTTGTAGATATACACTGAAAATTTATAAAGTATCAACATGTAGATTGTGCTTGACAAGCTGTTGGAAAAGGAAATGCTTATGGAATACAAAACAATCGTAGTTACATTTAAGACCAATCAGAATGACATGAAAAATGGGATCATAACTTTTTTCAGGTAATATGACATACTTAAAGAAATAATGGCTTAGCATGATAGTCCACATTCAACAACCTACTAAGAGTGGCTTCCAGTTGACATTGTGGTGAGATCAGAAAGGAAGAGCAGGTCTTCACACTCCTGTGCTGAGTTCTCCCTGTTGGTGGGCTCCAAAAGGAGCCAAAGCATTCCTGTAGGGGTGGTAAAGCAAAGAGGGATGCGCTGTGAGGTTGTGGAATTGTTACTATCCTATCTGACCTGGGGTTCTCTGTCCGTCTCAGCCACAGCAAGGAGAAGAGGCAGCCAAAAGATGGCTGTTACAAAGCTGGGACAACCGAGGAACAACTAAGACTGTGCTGGAGCAAAGTAGGTGAACAGTGGCTGAAACTGGGGAAGAGGATTCTTTTTTACTTAAGATCTAACCCCAAGGAACAATATAAAACTATTTGCTCAGAATTACCCTTTAAAGCAGTGATTACACATTGCAAGAAAAATACCATACCTGAAGGAAAAGACTTAAAGAGAGAAAAACAATACATTTCTAAAAATACAAAAAATTGGACTCTTAAACTGGAAAGATGTGGTAATGGGAAGGCATCTTAAAATGCTGGAACTATTTACTTAAAAAACTTATCCTGCTTCTATAATTGAATTACAATTAAAACAATTAAAATTTGACTGACTAGTGGCAATACCGAAATTTAAGTTGAGAGTGCCACCTACTGCCAAAAGGAAAATATACAAGTCTGGGAATACTTATATGAAGGACTGTGAAAATATTTACTGGGTTATATTTAACTAGCTGGAGATTTAAATATGAGAACAAGGAAGCTATCCAATTAAAATGACCTCTGAATGTTATGCTAGAAGATTGAACCTATAAAGGGGACTCAAAGAGGCCTTGGATAACTCCCAGGACTATTTAAATGAAACTTATTGATTATCTATGGGATGCAAAGAACTGTGAGCAGTATACTTCCTGAAGGTCAACTTTAGGTTGGAATAAATGGTTCTTGGACTACTGGATAAAAGTGGGATTTCTTAAAACAAAATAAGATGCTCCATAAAAGGGAAATAAACTTTGAAGGAGATGGTGTTGATTTTCCAAAGTACAAAGGACATTATGGAGAAAGGATTTAAGAAGATTATGGAAAAAATGGAAAATACTATACAAGGGATAATGAGTATAGAGTATGTAAAGATCTTGACACTCAGAAAAGGGAAAAGCCAACAGAAGGAATGGAGGAAAAGATAGAACCGAGGAATCAGTGAACAAAAAAAGAAGACAAGGAGGAGATAATAATAAAAATAACAATGATTGATGAATTAAACCAGGGGAAAAATATTTTAAGAGAGTTAAAAAGAGAATTGGAGATATAGGAAGATACTTTCAAAAGGGAGATAGGGGTCTGGGTAGATATTTTGAAAGCTAGGCAGTGGAAGGGGGTGGAGATGGGAGAAACACCTGGATTGAATAGCTAAGATGTTGATGTAGACAGAGATAAAGATCCAAGAGAGGAATATGGGAGGCAAGTCAAAAAAGGAATAGAACTCAAAGAACTGAAGTGGGCAAGAGACAATGGATCGAAAGAAAATGATTTTTGTTGTTGTTTTGATTTGGTTTTTTTTCTCTTTCCCTTCTTTTTTAGAATGGTGGAATGATTATAAATTAGGTAGAAATAAGAGAATGGGGAAACATTTGTATATACATACATACCTTTATATAATGAAATAAAAGCAATAATAAAATGGGAAAACTAGAGATTTAATGATGGTATTATTAAGTATGTTTAAATAACATTGTGATTGGCATTGGAATAATATATTTAAACACTGAGCAATTAAATAATGAAAGAATATATTTAATATAAACATGTGTATTACTATTAGAATTATATAGATTTGATTATTGAAAAATATGATTAGAACAATTTTGTATGTTTAAATAATATTGTATTAGAACTGTGTATTGAAACATTGAATAATGAAATAATGAATGATTGTATCTTAATACAAATAGATGCAAAGAGTGAAATATGGGAGGTAAGCTAAAATGGACAGTATTTAAAGCATCAAAGTGGGAGAGAGATGTTGGATAGAAAGAAAACATCTTTTAATAAAAAGGTGACATGATCAAAAGTCAGAATAGAAACAGAAATAAGAGAAAGGAGGACTATTAGTATACACATTTTTACATAATAAAATAAAAGCAATATCAAGAGGGAAGTTTAGAAATTGAACAGCAGTATAATTATGTATGTTTAAATAACATGGTGAGTGGCATTAGAACAATATCTAACATCAAAAACATCATTAAAAATCATTTAAAAAGGACAGCAAAAAATGTTCTTTCTGCGCCAACTTAGTAAGCTCAAACTGCCCAAGGAGCTGCTGATTCAGTTCTACAGAGGAATTATTGAGTCTGTCATTTGCACCTCTATAACTGTCTGGTTCAGTTCTGCAACCCAACAAGAAAAACACAGACTTCAGAGGATAATTAGAACTGCAGAAAAAATAATTGCTACCAACCTGCCTTCCATTGAGGACCTGTATACTGCACGAATCAAGAAGAGGGCTGTGAAAATATTTACAGACCCCTCGCATCCTGGACATAAACTGTTTCAACTCCTACCCTCAAAATGACGCTATAGAGCACTGCACACCAGAACAACTAGACACAAGAACAGTTTTTCCCGAAGGCCATCACTCTGCTAAAGAAATAATTCCATCAACACTGTCAAACTATTTACTGAATCTGCACTACTATTAATCTTCTCATAGTTCCCATCACCAATCTCTTTCCATTTATGACTGTATGACTATAATTTGTTGCTGGCAATCCTTATGATTTATATTGATATATTGACCATCAATTGTATTGTAAATGTTGTACCTTGATGAACGTATCTTTTCTTTTATGTACACTGAGAGCATATGCACCAAGACAAATTCCTTGTGTGTCCAATCACACTTGGCCAATAAAAATTCTATTCTATTCTATTCTATATTGAAACATAGAATTTAATAATGGAAGATTATAACTTAATATAAATGAGTATTAATATTAGAAATATATAAGCTGGTTGAATGCAACAATTATTATTAATATCTGTATTAAAATGTTTTATCTGTATTAAAATGTATGACACCCAGCTGCCACACTGTTCACGTATTGATATGTATATGTAAAATAAAATAAAATAAAAAACCTGAAACAAAAAAAAAAACCTACTAAGAGAACTGTTGGGTGTTTCAAAATATGGTAAACCATACATTCCTCAAACCTGTTATAGCATTGCTCCGTGTTTGTGCTGTGTGAATCAAAGGAGTGGGCAAGTTTCAAAGTTTCCCAACATCTTTCCATCAGGCAAGTTGTTACAAAAACCAAGTAATGGAAAAGAAGAAAGAAACTCAGAAATTAACCCTGCATGTTAGAGTCATGAGATCAATGATATAAATTCAGCCTCAGGTTGTAGACTGTATAAATGTGTTGTTCTAAACTGTCTGGTTGCACTGATTATTCAAAGCAGAAGTTGTAGATCTCACTTCTAAACTCATATAGTTGTGGAAAATAGGAGAAAGGAATATTAATCATGTTTGTAGCTGATAGACAGACAGTGATAGATAACCCTCATCTTTATTATTTATTTATTTATTAATCGTATTTATATCTCACCCTTCTCCCAAAGGACTCAGGGCAGTTAACAGCCAATTTAAAAAACACATTATATACAGATTAAAAGCAGAATAAAATTAACATAACTTATGGCCAAATTTCCTAAAAACTAAACAATAGCAATCTAAAACCCAATTAAAACAGCATTTTTAGGCTAGTCCTGCTCGATGGAATAAAAGTGTCTTCAGCTCACGGCGGAAGGAGGTCGGGGAGTTGACGAAGCCCCGGAGGCAGCCCATTCCAGAGGGCAGGAGCCCCCACAGAGAAGGCCCTCCCCCTGGGAACCGCCAGTCGACTTTGTCTAGCCGACGGCACCCCGAGGAAGCCCTCCCTGTGAGAGTGCACGGGTCGATGGGAGGCTGTTGGTGGCAGTAGGCGGTCCCGTAAATAGCCCGGTCCTAAGCCATGGAGTGCTTTAAAGATGGTAACCAGCACCTTGAATTGCACCCAAAAGACCACTGGAAGCCAGTGCAAGCCACGCAGGAGAGATGTCACATGGAAGCCACGAGGGGCTCCCTCTATCAACCGTGCAATCGCATTCTGGACCAGTTGGAGCTTCCGGGTGCTCTTCAAGGGGAGCCCCATGTAGACAGCATTGCAGTAGTCCAGGCGGGATGTAACGAGGGCATGAGTGACTGTGCAAAGGGAAACCCGGTCTAGAAAGGGACGCAATTGGCGGATCAGGTGAACCTGATAAAAAGCCCCCTTGGCGACGGCCATCAAGTGATCTTCTAAAGACAGCCATGCATCCAGGAGGACACCTAAATTGCGAACCCTCTCTGTGGGGGCCAACGACTCGCCCCCAACAGTCAGCAATGGAGTAAGCTGACTGTACCGGGAAGCCGGCATCCACAGCCACTCGGTCTTGGAGGGGTTGAGCAGAAGCCTGTTTCTCCCCATCCAGACCAGTACAGCTTCCAGACACTGGGACATCTTAAAGTTATCCAATCCTAATTTAACTTTATTTAAGACACTAATATTTTAATCACACTGAGCTCATGTCAGAGGCACTGAGATGCTTCCAGGTTGAAAGATTTAACCGGTGACATCACCATTATCCAGGGGACATTCAGCTGGTGGACCCTTTAATGTCCATGGCAGGAGCTTGAGTGAAAGACAGAAGCTCACCCTGTCCCATGGCAGCACTCGGGTCTTGAATATGAGCTTGCCTGTCCTTCTCTTGTCAAGTCTCCGTCTCCAGGAGAGCATTTTATCAGGTTCGCCTGATCCGCCAGTTGCGTCCCTTCCTGGACCGGGATGCCTTATGCACAGTCACTCATGCTCTCGTTACCTCTCGCCTGGACTACTGCAATGCTCTCTACATAGCTCCTTGAAGAGCACCCGGAGACTTCAGCTAGTTCAGAACGCTGCGCGGGTTATCGAGGGAGCGTCTCGGAGCTCCCACATAACACCTATCCTGCGCAGACTGCACTGGCTACCTGTTGTTTTCCGGGTGCGCTTCAAGGTATTGGTTACCACCTTTAAAGTGCTCCATGGCTTAGGACCGGGCTATCTACGGGACCGCCTACTGCCGGCTTCTATCTCCCATCGTCCGGTACGCTCCCACAGAGAGGGACTCCTCAGGGTGCCATCAGCCAAACAGTGTCGACTGGCGGCCCCCAGGGGGAGGGCCTTCTCTGTGGGAGCTCCGACCCTGTGGAACGAACTTCCCCTCGGACTTCGACAATTACCTGACCTTAGGACCTTTCGCCGCGAACTTAAAACTTATTTATTTCGTATGGCTGGACTAGCCTGATTTTTATTTTTATTGGATGGGTTTTTAAAATTTTGTTATTTTACGGGGGAGTACGTTTTTTAACATTTTTGGGCATTTGAATTAGTTTTTTAAGGGATGTTTTTAATTACTGTGTGTATTTATATTTTATCTGCCTGTTCACCGCCCTGAGTCCTTCGGGAGAAGGGCGGTATACAAATTAAAATATTATTATTATTATTATTATTATTATTATTATTATTATTATTATTATTATTATTATTATTATTATTATTATTATTATTATTATTAGTGAGTGTCCTAACCACGTGAGCCATTGGGGTCCTACATCCTTAATTAAAATATGCTATTTTAACCTAATATTTTAATATTAATATTTAATATTTTTATATTAATTAATTAATTAATATTTAATATTTTAATTTTTTAACTATTACTACCCTTCAAAAAGACCTTGACTTTGTATCCGATTGGTCTAAAACTTGACAACTCCAAATCTCAACCAGCAAATGCTCAGTCTTACATATTGGAAAAAAGAACCCAAACACTAAGTACAAGCTTGATGGACATTACCTTACAGATGACCCCCACCCTGTTAAAGACCTTGGAGTTTTCATATCAAATGATCTAAGTGCCAAAGCCCATTGCAACTACATAGCAAAAAAGGCTCTAAGAGTTGTAAACCTAATTTTGCGTAGCTTCTTTTCCAAAAACTCTACACTACTAACCAGAGCATACAAAACATTTGCTAGACCAATTCTTGAATACAGCTCACCTGTCTGGAACCCATACCATATCTCTGACATTAATACAATTGAACGAGTCCAGAAATATTTTACAAGAAGAGTTCTCTGCTCCTCTGTAAACAACAAAATACCTTATACCACCAGACTTGAAATCCTGGGATTAGAAAACTTAGAACTCCGCCGACTCCGACAAGACCTGTGTTTAACACACAGAATCATCTATTGCAATGTCCTTCCTGTTAAAGACTACTTCAGCTTCAATCGCAATAATACAAGAGCAAACAATAGATTCAAACATAATGTTAACTGCTTCAATCTTGTAACAGAGTTGTTAATGCCTGGAACACACTACCTGACTCTGTGGTTTCTTCTCAAACTCCCAAAAGCTTTAACCAAAAACTGTCTACCATTGACCTCACCCCATTCCTAAGAGGACTATAAGGGGTGTGCATAAGAGCACAAAAGTGCCTACCGTTCCTGTCCTATTGTTTCCTTTCATTATATATACGTTTATATGTTGTATGGTTGTTTCATGCTTATGCTTGTATATACTGTTGTGACAAAATAAAATAAAATAAAACCTATTCCAAATTACCTGCAGGTTATCCAGATTGTCTATTTTAATACAACTTTTAATTGGAAATAAAAATCAGCTACCCATTTAGGAGTACCAAAAACTTTTTCTAGTGAAGTTCTTGATGCCCTCTGAGCTTGGCTATTTGCCTGCAGACATTTCCTTAACCAATTAGGAAACATTTTCAGTGCTAGAAGAGAGTATACAGTATAATACAAAGTGGTTTGCTGTCAGTGTTGATTGAGGGTGTTTTCTCCTAGTAATTTCTTGATTTATTTATTTATTTATTTTGTCAAGCACATATTAGATAATATATATAAGTATAAGCATAAATTGAATACATAAAAATGAATACAATTAAAGGGAACATTAGGAGGCTGTTTATAGTTTGTTTGTTTGTTTGGTTGGTTGGTTGGTTGGTTTTAATCCTAGTGTTAATCTCCATCTATCTGAATATTGATTGGCTGGTAAGGAGGTGTTTTATCTTTTTGTTTACTTTTATCTTTTTGTTTACTTTGTAGCTTTTTTATTATTGTGTTTGAATGGTGTGTAATTGTTGTTTATTTCTATGTACCTCTTGATGACTTATTTGTCTGAGTGCCAAGTTTTTTCAAGTGATGATATTAGCTTGGGAACTTTCTGAGCAATTCCTATATCAGGCCCATCTGTTTCTGTTTCCTGCATTACTATGCTAATCTCTATATGCAGTTTCTGTTTCTGTTTCTTGCATTACTGTGTAATTTGGTCTGATATAGGAATTGCTCAGAAAGTTCCCAAGCTAGTATCATCACTTGAAAAAGCTTGGCACTATATGAAGTCTCTGTTTCTGTTTCCATGCAATGATGTAGTGTGGGAGGGGTTTGGTTAGCATTGCTTTAAATAACTGGTTTTAAATGAGAAGCTTCAGTTCTTGCCTAGATCTTTTGTTATCACAAACCTTCCAATAAAAGCTCCCTTTGGAACCACTGCGGTTTCAAGAGTCCTGCTTTCTTGGGAAGATTGGAGAGGCAAGACCTTACAGGGGTGTTAATTGTATAAATTCCTCCTGGGGGGCCAATATATACTCTGAATTGTTTTAAAATTAATCTAAAGTATTGTTGCCTTTCTGTCTTACTCATTAACTCCAAAACAATGGTTTGCCAGTATTCTTTAGAGTTGGATGACACATTCATATTGATTTCTCATGAAACTTTGGAATACTGATGAAAGTTGAGGGGAAAAATTCCAGCATGCACCTGGATTATTTTTCTCCTCTCTGCAACTGACTGCTAGCTTGATGTGTATTGGGGGCTGCTGTTAAAGGGTATGAGCTTTCCTTTCAAGAAAGAAATGTATCTTTCAAAAAAAAAAATCCCAATTTTTATGCAGTACATGGTCACAATACCAGGAGCATTTTCTGTCAATACCCTGGAAACAGTTTCATGGGCCATTTGGCAAAGACCTTCATGCTGTTCTGTTGCAGAGAAATGACAATCAATATTTGATTATGGTTATCAACTACCGTATTTTTCGGAGTATAAGACGCACCGGAGTATAAGATGTATCTTAGTTTTTGGGGAGGAAAGTAAGAAAAAAGCTGATTGGCAGGTGGATTGGCCTCCCGGAATACCCCCAATCAGCTGTTCCCAGAGGTGAATTTTAGCAATAAGTTCCTTGGTTGTGAGCTCTGTGCTTTGCAATTATTATTTTTTTTGCTTTTTTTTCTGCCTCTGAAAGCCTCCAAAACAAAACTTCAGAAAAAAAAAAGCCTTTGAAGCTCTATTTGGGAGCTTCTTTTCTGAAGCACTGTCTGGGGGCTTCTTTTCTGAAGCTTCTTTCAGCCTCTGAAACTCTGTTTGAGAAACTGGGTGGGGCTACATTCAGAGTATAAGATGCACCCAGATTTTCACCCTCTTTTTTGAGGGAAAAAGATGTGTCTTATACTCCAAAAAAAATGGTATTAGAGTATAATGCTAGGAAATGAGATTACATATGATGACCTTAATTCATCTTAAATCCGTCAGTGCTTCTTTAGCCTGTGAATTTTTGCTTGCAACTGAGAACATTCTCTGCCCTTCTGGGTATAACATAGAAACTCTATACATTTCCAGCCATGAATCCAGTGTGGGCTTCAGCTCCCAGAATTCCCCAGCCAACTCACCCAAATGGAATGATCTAAAACAGTATTTCTCATCCTCAACCACTTTAAGAGTTGCAGGCTTCAACTCCAAGAATTCCTTAGCCAGCGTGCTGCCTGGAGGAATTCTGGGAGTTGAAATCCACACATCTTAAAGTTGCCAATGCTGAGAAACATTGATCTGATGGCTAGGAAGGCAGATAAATATTTGGCAGATAGGAGGCCTACTGAAGTAATTAATGAGAAAAAAAGATATGTCTTTTTATACTAAATGATATCACACAAGAGTAGATGAGTCTTAAAAAATTCCACCGTGGACTTCTTAGAGAGCAAATCTAATGGTGAGGAGTGCTTCTAGAGAAAAGCATGGCAATATGAAGACTTAACAGTAATAAAGCTCAGCTATTTTTTTGTCTACTCTAAGGCAAAATAAATCCACTGAGGGATTATTCACTCCTGGACTGACCTTGTGAACACCGGCCAAAGTTTTTTTATGCTTCTTTTTTTTTAAATCCTCTCAAAACTGTTCTCGCAAAGCAAAAAGCAGATTCTTAAGCATCTATGGATTTCAAAAAGAAGTTAGTTGAAGCATGGAAAGTGGCAAAGTGTTCTTATCATGGCAGACCTTGAGTTGATTCTTCTCTCCCAAGCTTGGGCATTTGTAGGAGAGGTTGTCAAACAAGTTGGAAGAAGCATTGACCAGAAATACAATGTTTTGATGCAATACAGTGAAGCTTACGCACATATGGCCCTTCCAATATAGCTGAACCACATTTCCCAGCAACCTTTGCCATTGGCCTGCTGGGAATCTTAGTTCAATCACAGCTGAGCATCATGCAAATAAATGGAATGGTATGAGTATCTGGAGCATGATGGCTCAGTGGTTAAAGACACTGAGCTTGTCATCTGGAGAGGTGACAGCCCAGGTTTGAGACCAGTGGGGGTTTGTTCCCGGTTCTGTCCAGTTGTATAGAACCAGTAGTAAAATTGGTGGGAGGCTCCACCCATCCACCCTGACATCATCAAGGGACTTCTGCGCATGCACAGAAGCATGCATGTGTGCGTGTGAAGCAAGCATGCACACATGCTCCCATTGTGAACTGGTTTGAGACCCTAGCTCCACGCAACGGCGTGAGCTCCCATTACTTGCCCCAGTTCCTGCCCACCTAGCAGTTCAAAAGTTTGCAAATGTGAATAGATTAATAGGTACCACTTCGGTAGGAAGGTAATAGTGTTCCATGCACCTTTGGTATATAGCCTTGCAGGCCACTCAACCACAGATATTGTCTTCAGAAAATGGTGGCTCCCTCAGCCAAGAAATGAAGATGAGCACTGCCCTTAGAGTTGGATATGACTGGACAGGGGAAACCTTTACCTTTTTTACCCAGCATCTGTTCCCTGATTGGTCCTGATGGTGACCTCCTTTTCATAGAAAAGGCTTGTCACTTGACTATTGAAATCAAAGGATTATTTCTGGTTTTGTTCCCTCCTTCTTTATTTCCCCCCGCCTTTCATATTTCTTTTTCTTTCTTCTTAGGCATGTGGTTTCATATCCACTGATAGGCAAGGCAACATTTTTTTTTTTTTGCCCATGGCTCTGTATTGCAAAACAGGCCCTTTTTTTCTCTTATTAATTTGAAACATTTGCATGCCACTTCCCATTGAAAGAAACCTCAAAGCAAGGCACTTAGCAGTAGCCAAGATGGGCCCAAAGTCATGCCCTCCTGGCAGTTTATCTCTCTACAAACAAAACTACGCTCATTGCAAGTGACAGTCACTTTGCTTGTCTGGAGTTGGCTTTGTTTCTAGGGAGCGAAAACAGCTCAGCGGCTTCTAGAAAGGGAGAGATTAATTGGTAGACAGAAGAAAGCTAATATTATAAATTGACGGGGCTTAAATAATGCCCATCAGTTATGTACTTCTGGTTTTCTGACATCTAGTAATGTACTTTCTCCCCCATTCTCCACCTCTGATATCTCAGCAAACCATGTGGCCTGATAAATAAAGCTGGTTGGTGCGACAAAATAGCTGTCTGTAGTGATGGATGAAACTCTCAGATGGCCATTAAAAGGGGTACTGCCGCATCCAACAGTGTGCTAAGTGTGGGACTTCACAACCACTGGCATGAAAAGATCAATGACACAAACATTCTGGTTACACTGAGTAGCACATCCTCTCCATCTTGCTTCTGTCACAACAGAAGCTGAGTGCATTTTCAAGGCTAGAAAATGATAGCTGGTGAAAATTCAATAGGGAGAGTGGTTTATTCTCTGGGCATTTTTTATGTTGAACATGCATTCTCTGGTTGTCATATCCACAGAAACTAGTGTTGGATAGGGTGGTCATATCCTACTTGCATAAAGGAGGTGTCTGGGCCTCATACTTGACGGCCATTGTCAGGGGAGCTTTTTATCAGGTTCACCTGATCCGCCAACTGCGTCCCTTCCTGGACCGTGATTCGTTATGCACGGTCACTCATGCCCTCGTTACCTCCCGCCTGGATTACTGCAATGCTCTCTGCATGGGGCTCCCCTTGAAGAGCACCGGGAGACTTCAACTGGTACAGAATGCGGCTGCGCGGGGGATAGAGGGAGCGTCTCGGAGCTTCCATATAACACCTCTCCTACGCAAGCTGCACTGGTTGCCAGTGGTCTTCCGCGTGCAATTCAAGGTGTTGGTGATCACCTTTAAAGCGCTCCATGGCATAGGACCTTCCCATCGACCTGTGCGCTCCCACAGGGGGCTCTCCTCAGGGTGCCGTCAGCTAAACAATGTCGGCTGGCGGCCCCCAGGGGAAGAGCCTTCTCTGTTGGGGCACCTACCCTATGGAATGAACTGCCTCTGGGGCTACGCCTTCTTCCCGACCTCCGGGCCTTTAAGCGCGAGCTCAAGACTTTTTTGTTTCAACGAGCAGGGTTGGCCTAAGAGTAATTTTTAATTGAGTGGTTTTATTTCTTGTTATTTTAATATTCGGCCTTATGGTTTCAAATTTTTAAATTTCAAATATTGTGTTTTAATTTTTGTATATGTCTTTTTAACTTGGCTGTAAACCGCCCTGAGTCTTCGGAGAAGGGCGGTATAGAAATGTAAATAATAATAATAATAATAATAATAATAATAATAATAATAATAATAATAATAATAATAATAATAATAATAATAATAATAATAATAATAATAATAATACCCATGAAGGCAGTGGTGGAATTCAGCCAGTTCAGGCCGGTTCATGTGACTCGGTAGTTAAATTGCTGGCTGGCTCTGACTGTCCCTACCTCACCCCTTCCAGGAGTCCCCACATGCCCCATTTTAGCTCCCAGGTAAGTGCAGGGAGGCCTCCTAGGCCCAAAATGGGGCATGGGGGAGCAGCGATCCCCCTGAGGCCTGTTTTTGCTCCCAGGAGGCTGCAGGGAGGCCTACTAGACACAAAATGGGGTGCGGGTGTGTTAGCACAGCCCCCCTGTGACCTGTTTTTGCTCACAGGGGGGTGCAGGAGGCCTGTCATACCCCCTTGCCACACCCACCATGGCCAGACCCACCCAGCCAGTCATTAGGGCAGAGAACCAGTTCTTAAATTATTTGAATCCCACCACTGCATGAAGGCCTTGTTTAAGGTTGCTATCCAATGAAAAGGAGAGAAAAAAGAGACAAGATTCAAGAAATAGCCTAATGTTTCAAATGTTGGTAGATAAAAGAGAAATGCAAGCTCAGAGGTGCTGCCTAGTAATCAGGAGACTGTGAGTTCTAGTTCCACCTGAGACATGAAAGTCAACTGGTTGACCGTGGGCCAGTTGCTCTCTCTCAACCCAACCCGCCTCACAGAATTGTTGTTATGGAAAAATAGGAGGAGGAAGATATATTAGGTATATTCATTTTCTTGACTTACTTATAAAGTAATAAAGGGCAGGATTTTTTTAATTTTAATTTTAATTTGCATTTATATCCCGCCCTTCTCCGAAGACTCAGGGCGGCTTACACTATGTCAAGCAATAGTCTTCATCCATTTGTATATTTATATACAAAGTCAACTTATTGCCCCCAACAATCTGGGTCCTCATTTTACCTACCTTATAAAGGATGGAAGGCTGAGTCAACCTTGGGCCTGGTGGGATTTGAACCTGCAGTAATTGCAAGCAGCTGCTGTTAATAACAGACTGCATTAGTCTGTTGAGCCACCAGAGGCCCAGAGGATAAAAATCTAATAAGGTTAAAAAAAGAATCTGAGTCATGTCTAAGTGTTAATTGCTGAAAACAGGGCTAAGTATCTGGAGGTCTAAGATTGGGGTCCCCCAACTTGGCAGCTTTAAGACTTGTGGACTTCAACTCCCAGAATTCTAGGACCTGAAGTCCACAAGTCTTAAAGCTGCCAAGTTTGAAGACCTCTGGTCTAAGATTTATTGCCGTATCCTCCCATCAGAACCCAGACACACAGGTGGAGCAGGGTTCTACTCCTAATTTAAAGGGGAAGAGGAAATTGTTCAACCTTCTCCTAGAATCACTGAGCCTGATCACATTGTCCTCCACTCCACTATGGGTATCCAAAGTTGTCAATTCCCTATCCACTAAAGTTGTCAATTCCCTATCCACTAAAGGGAAGATCACTACATTTCTGGTTCTGTTCTCAAACTGCTTTGACTTTTTTAAAGAAGATTTTTCTCTAACTTTGCATCAGAATCTTCCATCCTATAATTTGAATTGATTATTTCACACCTTGCACTCTGGAATGAAAGTCTTGACTTTCTTCTGTGTGAAAGCCTTCCTGGTATTTAAAAACTGCTATTATGGCTAATTCTGTTACAGATTTGAACTCTGGGATCTTCCATGGTAATGAAATACTCAAGGAAATGCACCACACAGAGAGAACCTCTGTAACCTACAAGAGTTTTGTTAATTACAGTTTCTTCCATTTATGCTCACTTGCTCCATCACACCCTGGCAAGGTAATGCCCCTTTTTTTGAACCTGACAGTTTCTCTGAGTCCTTAAAATGTGGTGCCTAGCAGTGGGACACAGTACTTAACACTGATGTTTGACCATCGCAAATCATTATCATTCTTTAGTTTTCTGCGTTGGGAAATTATACTGGCATTCATTCAGACCAAAACTGCCTTTGCTCTTTCTGAAGTGGCATCATACTGCCAAATTGCATCCAGTATGTAGTCAGCTGGGGTTCCAAGACCTGTTTTCTAAGTATTATTACCAGTAGTGGGTTTCACTTACCTTCGATACTGGTTTGGAAATATGAGTGTGTGTGTATGTGCGTGCAAGCTCACTTTGTTCGCGTGCGGTGCTTCTGCACATATGCAGAACCTTCTGAACATATGCAGAGCATCCGTGATGACATCCAAGCAGGTGGTAGAGCCTCCCTCCACTGCCGCTACCAGTTCGCCTAAACCAGGGTGAACCAGAAGAAACCCACCATTGATTATTGCCAAATCAGTTATCCCCCATCCCGCACCTATAAATATCCTTCTTGTCTCTTTAGTGAGTACAAATGCACTTGTTTCAATCCCAATTTTGCATTGCTCTGAGCTATCAATATTAAGATGAATATTCTACCTTTCTTCCTTCTAAGATTCCAGCTATTTCATCCATTTTTGCAGATCTGATAAACATTCCCTTCACCTCTTCCATCCAGGCCATTAAGAAAAGCATTGAACACTAGATGACCCAAGACTGAACCATGACATACTACTTGATATCACTTCCAGTTTGATGAACTACCACTGTTGAGCCCTCTTTGAGTAGTTTTCAACCCAGCTATGTATCTACTTAATTATCATGCCATCCAGCCTACACTTAACCAATTTGCTAATTAGGATGTCAGAATGTCACAGTGTACTTTGTCAAACGCTTTGCTGAAATGAAGATATATTACTTCTACATCATTTTCACAATCTACTGAGCTAGTTATCCAATCAAAAAAATTAGATAAATTTAGACTGGAAAGGCTTTTTTCTTGAAAAACTGATTTCTGGTACTTACCACATTGTTTAGAAATTTCCTACCAATAGATCTCTTTAGGGTTTTTTCTAAAATTTATTTTATTTATTTATTTATTTTATTTTGTCACAACAATATATGTAGGTATCATACAAAAAGATTATATAGTAAATAAACACATATATGAGTAAATATAAGGAGGTATAAGCATATATATAGGAAGAAGAAAAGAAAAACAATAGGACAGGAACGGTAGGCACGTTTGTGCGCTTATGTACGCCCCTTACGGTCCTCTTAGGAATGGGGTGAGGTCAATAGTAGAAAGTTTCTGGATAAAACTTTTAGGATTATGGGAAGAGACCACAGAGTCAGGTAAACTATTCCAAGCACTGATGATTCTGTTACAGAAGTCATATTTTCTGCAATCTAGATTAAAGCGGTTGACATTAAGTTTAAATCTATTAGTTGCTCTAGTATTATTGCAATTAAAGCTGAAGTAGTCACAGAATCTTCACAGAAGGATGTCAAACGGAGTATACTAGTTTTCCAGATTGAAAGCTTTGCTCCATTTTTGAAGATAAGATTAACATCACATTTTGTCAGACCATTCTCATTCAAAGAATTAGGTTTCATTATCTTTAAGTATATCAAGCTGTCTTCCATCTGGTCTCTTCATCAGGTTTTTCACAGTTGCCTAGGAGTATATATATTCACTTGTTAGAGAGAAAGTCACAATAGGAGTTGAGTTCTTTTTGTTTTGGTTTGGTTTTCTGTCCCTTACTAGTTTTTGTTTCTTTTTGCCATATTCACTGAGCATATGGTATAATTAGAATATAACAAAGCAGAAGTAAAATCATAAGCGCATAAGCATATTATAAGATTATAAGCACCCTCATGGTTTCACTTAGATATTTCATTGTTTAATGACCAGATTGCTGGTTCCAACAGTGGTCACTAAACAAGGACAACAACAACAACAACAACAACAACAACAATAATAATAATAATAATAATAATAATAATAATAATAATAATAATAATAATAATATTTTAATTATTAAACATGAAACTCAGTCAACTGAACATTTAAAGATGTGTCATAAATACCACTGACTGATGCTAATGGTTGATACAGCTTGCTGCCAGAGTCCTAGTTTCAATGGCTAGGTCGTGATATTTCATGATTTTTTCCAGTTCTTTTTCTTCAACTCTGGCATCTCCTGGTACAGTGATATCAATAAACTGTATGCTTCGGCCTTCGACTACAACAAACTATTGTGATATCTGGCATGTTGTATTCCAAATGACAATCTGTCTGTATTCGATAGTAAGATGAATATTCTACCTTTCTTCCTTCTAAGATTCCAGCTATTTCATCCATTTTTGCAGATCTGATAAACATTCCCTTCACCTCTTCCATCCAGGCCATTAAGAAAAGCATTGAACACTAGATGACCCAAGACTGAACCATGACATACTACTTGATATCACTTCCAGTTTGATGAACTACCACTGTTGAGCCCTCTTTGAGTAGTTTTCAACCCAGCTATGTATCTACTTAATTATCATGCCATCCAGCCTACACTTAACCAATTTGCTAATTAGGATGTCAGAATGTCACAGTGTACTTTGTCAAACGCTTTGCTGAAATGAAGATATATTACTTCTACATCATTTTCACAATCTACTGAGCTAGTTATCCAATCAAAAAAATTAGATAAATTTAGACTGGAAAGGCTTTTTTCTTGAAAAACTGATTTCTGGTACTTACCACATTGTTTAGAAATTTCCTACCAATAGATCTCTTTAGGGTTTTTTCTAAAATTTATTTTATTTTTTTATTTATTTATTTATTTTATTTTGTCACAACAATATATGTAGGTATCATACAAAAAGATTATATAGTAAATAAACACATATATGAGTAAATATAAGGAGGTATAAGCATATATATAGGAAGAAGAAAAGAAAAACAATAGGACAGGAATGGTAGGCACGTTTGTGCGCTTATGCACACCCCTTACGGTCCTCTTAGGAATGGGGTGAGGTCAATAGTAGAAAGTTTCTGGATAAAACTTTTAGGATTATGGGAAGAGACCACAGAGTCAGGTAAACTATTCCAAGCACTGATGATTCTGTTACAGAAGTCATATTTTCTGCAATCTAGATTAAAGCGGTTGACATTAAGTTTAAATCTATTAGTTGCTCTAGTATTATTGCAATTAAAGCTGAAGTAGTCACAGAATCTTCACAGAAGGATGTCAAACGGAGTATACTAGTTTTCCAGATTGAAAGCTTTGCTCCATTTTTGAAGATAAGATTAACATCACATTTTGTCAGACCATTCTCATTCAAAGAATTAGGTTTCATTATCTTTAAGTATATCAAGCTGTCTTCCATCTGGTCTCTTCATCAGGTTTTTCACAGTTGCCTAGGAGTATATATATTCACTTGTTAGAGAGAAAGTCACAATAGGAGTTGAGTTCTTTTTGTTTTGTTTTGGTTTTCTGTCCCTTACTAGTTTTTGTTTCTTTTTGCCATATTCACTGAGCATATGGTATAATTAGAATATAACAAAGCAGAAGTAAAATCATAAGCGCATAAGCATATTATAAGATTATAAGCACCCTCATGGTTTCACTTAGATATTTCATTGTTTAATGACCAGATTGCTGGTTCCAACAGTGGTCACTAAACAAGGACAACAACAACAACAACAACAACAACAACAACAACAACAATAATAATAATAATAATAATAATAATAATAATAATAATAATAATATTTTTATTAAACATGAAACTCAGTCAACTGAACATTTAAAGATGTGTCATAAATACCACTGACTGATGCTAATGGTTGATACAGCTTGCTGCCAGAGTCCTAGTTTCGATGGCTAGGTCGTGATATTTCATGATTTTTTCCAGTTTTTTTTCTTCAACTCTGGCATCTCCTGGTACAGTGATATCAATAAACTGTATGCTTCGGCCTTCGACTACAACAAACTATTGTGATATCTGGCATGTTGTATTCCAAATGACAATCTGTCTGTATTCGATAGTCCCACAAGATCTTCACCATTTCAGTTTCAACAACTTTTTCCACTTTATATTCCCATGACTTTTGAGATACAGGTAGGGTGTAATTTTTTACATAATGACCAGTGGATTGATTTAGAAACTCGGTCATGTCTAGCTTTGTAATCAGTTTGTGCAATTTTTCTGCATTCACATATTAAATGTGAAACAGTTTAGACTTTGTTGTTGCAAAGTTGGTGGTTTGGATTGTCAGTGGATTTTTGTATCTTTGCTTTAAAGGCATTAGTTTGTAGTGCTTGTTCTTGAGCAGCGAGTATTAAAGCTTCCGTTTCTTTCTTGATGGTTCCTCTCTTAAGCCATGCCCATGTAAAGTTGTCATCACATTTTCCTTCAATGTTTTTCAAGTGCTGTCCATGCAGAGCTTTGGTTTTCCATCTATTTAAGGGGACACAATAGAGAAAGACCATTCACTGACTATAGTACAAGTAGTCCATGACTTAAGAACATAATTGGGACTGGAATGTCAGTTGCTAAGTGATATGGTCATAAAGTGAGAAATTGTGTGTGCCTGACTCACTTAGTGACCACAATTCTGGTAATCCTCACTGCCATTGTTAAGCAAATTTTACCAGTTGCTAGCCGAAGACCCATCCCAATCCATACCATTGCAGGCTTAGTCTTTCCCAGCCTCCAGTGTTTTTTTGCAAAGCAACCTTTGCAAGAATCTTTGCCCTAAGTATTTTGTTGCAAAGCAGTCTCCCCCGGCCCCATTTTTATTTATTTATTTATTTATTTATTTGCATTGTGAAGCTGGCCACAGCCTGGCCCAGCAGCCTCATCAGCAACGAGCCTGGCCCAGCAGCCTCATCAGCAACGAGAGCAAGAAGACAATGAAGGTCATCTGGGATAGCAATAGCACTTAGACTTATATACCACTTCACAGTGCTTTACAGCCCTCTTTAAGTGGTTTACAAATGTCAGCATATTGTCCTCAATAATCTGGGTCCTCATTTTACCCACCTTGGAAGGATGGAAGGCTGAGCCAACCTTGAGCCAGTGAGAATCGAACTGCTGGCAGTCAGCAGAATTAGCCTGCAATACTGCATTCTAACCACTGTGCAACCATGGCTCAGTTGAAGATAGCATCATAGGAGGCTATGTATTATGCTATACATAGATTATGTATAGCATAATGCTATAAGTGCTATCTGTACACTTATGGTTGCAGTGCCTCTATGGTTGCAAGTCAAGCAGGCTGCCAAGAACTGTGTATGTGTGCCTTCAAATAATTGTTGACCAAAATAGAATGGAATGGAATGGAATGGAATGGAATAGAATAGAATAGAATAGAATAGAATAGAATAGAATAGAATAGAATAGAATAGAATATTTATTATCACTTTAAATGTACACTAACCTGCATACATTAAAATGACATTTTCTTGCATTCACCTCTCAAAAGATAACCATTATGCATATACCCCCCCACACACACATATGACACAAAGAAACATCAGTCTACATGGCAAAAAAAGAAAAGAATTCTGCGAGTTTAGAAGACAGATGGCATAAGGAACAAAGCTGTTACAGAATCTAGTAGTCCTACTACAGATACTTCGAAATCTCCTCCCAGAGGGGAGCAACAGAAACTGACCCTGAAATGGGTTGGTGAGGTCGCTAACAATGCTTTGAGCTCTAAGCACATAGCGCTTATAAGCAGTATCCTGAATAATGGGAAGCAAGCTTCCTATAATCTTCTCAGCTATCCTTACCACTCTCTGTATGGACCTTCTATTTGAGGCACTGCTGACACCAAACCAAAAAGTGATGCAGTTTGTTAAAATGCTCTCAGTTGTGACCCTGTAAAAAGTGACCAGGATAGAAAAAGAAAGGGGGGCTCTCCTCATCTGAAGCAAGAAATACAAACTCTGGTTTGCATGCTTCACTAAAGATAACATGTGAAGAGACAAAGTCAGATTGTTAGTTATCTGCACCTCCAGTTATTTAATAATATTGGCCATCTCCACAGCTGCAGCCTTGAATACAAAGTGGAGCATGACTATGCTGGCTATTTCTAAAATCAACAATGAGCTCCTTTGTTTTGTTAACATTCAAAACCAAGTTATTTTATTGCACAAGTCCACCAAAGCCTTCACATCCTCACTATAAGAAACTTCATTGTCATCCCAGATAAGCCTCACACTGCCATGGCATCTGCATTGTTCACAATATGATTCGTAGCAGACCTGGCACAGCAGTCATAGGTCATATCAAGGTGAACAGTAACAGACTCAAGACACAGCCCTGTGGGGAACACATACTCAAAGAGATGGAATTGCAAACTTTTCTTCCAAATCACACAAATTCACTCCTGGTAACTTCCTGGATAAATCCCTGCAATTTTGGCAAGATTTTTCAGAAGGGGGTTTGCCATTGCCTCCTTCCTAGGGCTGAGAGAAAGTGACTGGCTTTATTTATTTATTTATTTATTATTTAGATTTTTATACCGCCCTTCTCCCGAAGGACTCAGGGCAGTGTACAGCCAAATTAAAAAACAGTACAATATACAAATTAAAACAAAAATTAAAATAACATATTCTATAAATGGCCGAAAATTTAAAACCGTCAAATTTGACCCATAAAATTCATAAAATACCCTAATTAAAATTATTAAAATTCAAAAGTTTAAAACTTAAGCCAGTCCCGCTTGGATAAACAAGTGCGTTTTCAACTCACGATCCGAAGGTCGGGTAATTGACGCAAACCAGGGGGAAGTTCATTCCAGAGGGTAGGTGCTCCAACAGAGAAGGCCCTTCCCCTGGGGGCTGCCAGCCGACATTGCTTGGCGGACGGCACTCTGAGAAGACCCTCTCTGTGTGAGCGTATGCGTCAGTGGGGGGCATAAGGTAACAGCAGGCGGTCCCGTAAGTACCTGGGCCCTAAGCCATGGAGCGCTTTAAAGGTGGTAACCAACACCCTGAAGCGCACCCGAAAGACCACAGGTAGCCAGTGCAGACTGCGCAGGAGCGGTGTTACACGGGAGCAACGTGTGGCTCCCTCAATCACCCGCGCAGATGCATTCTGAACTAACTGAAGCCTCTGAGTGCACTTCAGGGGTAGCCCCATGTAGAGAGCATTGCAATAATCCAGATGAGAAGTGACAAGAGCGTGAGTGACTGTGCATAAGGCATCCCGGTCAAGGAAGGGGCGCAACTGGCGAACCAGGCGGACCTGTAAAAAGCTCTCCTGGAGACGGCCGCCAAATGGTCTTCAAACGACAGCCGTCCATCCAGAAGAACGCCCAAGTTGCGCACCCTTTCTGTTGGGGCCAATGGCTCGCCCCCAACAGTCAGCTGCAGTTGCAGCTGACTGTACCGGGGTGCCGGCATCCACAGCCACTCCATCTTGGAGGGATTGAGCTTGAGTCTGTTTCTCCCCATCCAAACTCGTACGGCTTCCAGGCACCGGGATAGCACTTCGACAGCTTCATTGGGGTGGCCCGGGGTGGAAAAGTACAGCTGCGTATCATCAGCGTACAGCTGGTAACTCACCCCAAAGCCACTGATGACCTCGCCCAATGGCTTCGTATAGATGTTGAACAGGAGAGGCGAGAGAATCGACCCCTGAGGCACCCCACAAGTAAGGCGCCTCGCGGTCAATCTCTGCCCTCCTGTCAACACCGTCTGCGACTGGTCAGAGAGATAGGAGGAGAACCACCGATAAACGGTGCCTCCCACTCCCAAACTCTCCAACCGGTGCAGCAGGATACCATGGTCGATGGTATCAAAAGCCGCTGAGAGATCTAACAGGACCAGGGCAGAGGAACAACCCCTATCCCTGGCCTTCCAGAGGTCATCCACCAACGTAACCAAAGCTGTCTCCGTACTATATCTGGACCAGAAGCCGGACTGGAACGGGTCTAGATAGACAGCTTCATCCAGGTACTGGGGAAGCTGCCATGCCACCACACTCTCTACAACCTTCGCCACAAAGCGAAGGTTGGAGACTGGACGATAATTTCCAAAATAGCTGGGTCCAGGGAAGGCTTCTTGAGGAGGGGTCTCACCACCACCTCTTTCAAGGCGGCGGGGAAAACCCCTTCCAACAATGAAGCATTTATAATTCCCCGGAGCCAGCCTCGTGTCACCTCCTGAGTGGCCAGCACCAGCCAGGAGGGACATGGGTCCAGTAAACATGTGGTGGCATGTAACCTCCCCAGTAGCCTGTCCATGTCCTCGAGAGCCACAGAATCAAACTCATCCCAAACAACATCGACAAGACGCGTCTCCGTCATCTCACCTGGATCATCACAATTTTGGTCCAAACTATCCCGGAGCTGAGCGATTTTATTGTATAGATAACCACTAAACTCCTCAGCACGTCCCTGCAAGGGGTCATCCCGCCCCTCCTGATGTAGGAGAGAGCGGGTCACCCGAAACAGGGCGGCCGGGCGGTTATCTGCTGATGCAATGAGGGTGGAAACGTAGGAACGTTTCACCTCCCTCAGTGCCACTAGGTAGGTCTTCGAGAAAGACCTAACTAGTGTCCAATCAGCCTCGGAATGGCTGGACCTCCAGGTACTCTCTAGGCGTCTTCTCCGGCGTTTCATCTCTCTCAGCTCCTCAGAAAACCAAGGAGCCAATTGAGATCTGCGCCGGGTCAGAGGCCGCAAAGGCACGACACGGTCCAAAGCCCCAGCCGCGGCCTGTTCCCAGGTCGCAACTAGTTCTTCGGTTGTGCCATGGGCAAGATCCTCATGGAACAGCCCAAGCTCTGTCAGGAACCTCTCGGGGTCCATCAGGCGCCTGGGACGGAACCAATGCATTGGTTCCGTCTCCCTGCAGTGGTGAGCGGCAGTCTGAAAGTCTAGGCGGAGGAGAAAATGATCTGACCATGACACAGGTTCCGTCACTAAATCTCCTAATACCAGATCATTAAACCACTGTCCAGAGATATAAATCATGTCCAGTGTGGACCCCCCAGTGTGTGTAGGGCCATCAGTTACTTGAATCAGGTCCAAGGCCATCATGGAGGCCTGGAACTCCTGGACCACCGTTGATGACAAGCCGGCCGATGGCAAGTTGAAATCCCCCATGACCAAAAGTCTGGGAATCTCAACCGTCACTCCGGCAAGCACCTCCAGTAGCTCAGGCAGGGCTGTAGTCATGCAGCAAGGAGCCAGGTACGCGATCAACAGACCCATCTGATTCCTATGGCCCCACTTCACAAGGAGGGATTCACAACCGGCTATCCGAGGCACAGTGGACTCTCTCGGCTCAAGACCTTCCCTCATCACAACCGCCACCCCTCCACCCCTACCCTGGGCCCTTGGTTGATGGAATGCTTGGAATCCCAGAGGGCACAGTTCGAACAGGGGTACACCTCCTTCTGTGCCCAGCCAGGTCTCCGTAATGCCCATAAAGTCCGCGGACTCCCCCTGAATAAGATCGCAGATCAGGGGGGCCTTATTGACCATGGACCGGGCATTGCACAACATCAACCGGATCTTGACCTTCTGGGGAATGGGTAAGGACTAAGGGGCCGGAGCATGTGATCGCTTTTAAACAGTGAGCACGTGCTCCCAAAAAATGATACGGCCCCTTGCTTCCGCCATATCTGCCCCTCCCACTTACCGTACAGATGGGACGGCCCTCAACACCTGGAACACCCCCCTCCCCCCCCCGCCCTCAGACCAGATGAAGAAATGCCGTGAACAAACCCCGGGACTGGACATTCCCTCCCCGACGGGTTTTTCCCCCCACCCGTCTCTTCCCTCCCCCCCTTTAAAAGACCTTTTTTAAAAAACCTATTTACAAATCCCCAGAGGTTCTTCTTCATCGCATGCCACCTCTCCGGGTCCCAAGACCCCTTGTTAAGGCAGGCCCTCAATAACACGGAGGGCCATTCCTGCGAGGCGGGGGAACCTCGCAATCGAAGAAGTTCAGCAGGCAAGTATTTCATGCAAAGATTATAAATAACAGCAGGAAAAAAGGGCATCCCTGGACAGTAGATGATATCGCGGCCTACGGACAAAGCCAGGACAGTCACGAACCAAGGCCAATAACGGCCAGTAAGGGGCATAATAAAGATGGAAATTCGGCTGATGGATTCCGCCCATTAATGCCGCCAAAGATAAATGCAGCAAAAGTTTCGCCCGCCAATGCCGTCCAAGACTAAATCCGAAGCCGTCCATAATTGATGCCGCCAGTGCCAAAAGCAGAAAAAGGGTTTCTAGCTACTGATGTCACACGATGTCATACGCGGCCAGAAGTCAGCTGGAATCAGATTCCGCCTGCCAGAGCCACCTGTGTCCAACGCCGCTGGTATCAATGCCGCTGATGATTGATACGGCTTAAGGTCATTGAGCCGATTTTGTGCCTAAGGCAGGACTAGAACTACACCAGGGGTGAAATTTATTTACCTTCGCTACTGGTTCGCAAATGTGAGCACGCGCGCCTCCTCCATGCATGAGCAGAGACTTCTGTGCATGTGCAGATGGTCAAAAATGAGACGTGATGATGTCTGGGCAGGTGGGCGGGGCCTCCCGCTGCCAGCGCTACCAGTTCACCCAAGCCAGATAGAACCGGCTGAATTTCATCACTGCACTACACTAAACTGGCCAGTGTACTGTTTTTAACATTTCCTGATGTCTAATACACAAAAATCAAACTATATTTTTAGTAGCTACACTGAGCAACATGCTTGTGCTTGCTCTGACCTAGATGGAGGGATTGAACACATAACTGGAAATTACCCACAGTAAATATTCAACACAGGAAAGCTAGATTACATCTTACTTATCTATTATACTATCAAAAGCCTGTCTCCATCTGCTCGGCTGAAGTCATTTTAATGGTCTACCCGGATTGCCTAGAAAGCAGAATATCAATTAAAGACTACAATCAAAGTAGCATGAATAGAAGATAGGACTGGCTTTTTAAAGGAATAGAGACATTAGAATATTAAATTCGCACTATGCAGCAAAATTGAGGCAATATTATAATTCACCCCTACACCCCAGTAGTCTATTGCTATTATTCAGAACTGGTATTATATCCAAGGAATTTGAATTTAGATTGAGAACCAAGGAAGAGTAGCTAAAATGGTCACAAGAAGAACATACTTTTATAGCATTGCATTCTTTAGCTAGCAAAATGTTGACTAAATTTTGACATTTTATTCAGAAGACAAATGCTGCAAAGGTATTCTTCTATCATCTTTAAAAGCAGCTGCCTTCTCATAACTACTGTCTTTTTAAAAAATATTAATTTGACCAATCGAGTTTGCTCGATCAAAGCAAAGCTTTATAATATTGCTGAAAAATGTGTCACTGTTATCCACCCAAAATGCCCACAGTGTACGAGACCTGCAAAGCTGTCCTATGAAATTTTGCACCTGTTACAGTTGAAAAGGCAAAAGAGATATTGGATTGGCATTTCTGAAGAAAACAGAACTGCACCTCAGTCAGTTGTTCAATGGGGGAATGGAACAATCTGCATAATTTTAAATGGAGTTGATTTGTTTTAGAATAGAATAGAATAGAATAGAATTTTATTGGCCAAGTGTGATTGGACACACAAGGAATTTGTCTTGGTGCATATGCTCTCAGTGTACATAAAAGAAAAGATACGTTCATCAAGGTACAACATTTACAACACAATTGATGGTCAATATATCAATATAAATCATAAGGATTGCCAGCAACAAATTATAATCATACAGTCATAAGTGGAAAGAGATTGGTGATGGGAACTATGAGATGATTAATAGTAGTGCAGATTCAGTAAATAGTTTGAAAGTGTTGATGGAATTATTTATTTAGCAGAACGATGGCCTTCGGGAAAAAACTGTTCTTGTGTCTAGTTGTTCTGTTGTCCAGTGCTCTATAGCGTCGTTTTGAGGGTAGGAGTTGAAACAGTTTATGTCCAGGATGCGAGGGGTCTGTAAATATTTTCACGGCCCTCTTCTTGATTCGTGCAGTATACAGGTCCTCAATGGAAGGCAGATTGGTAGCAATTATTTTTTCTGCAGTTCTAATTATCCTCTGAAGTCTGTGTTTTTCTTGTTGGGTTGCAGAACCGAACCAGATAGTTATAGAGGTGCAAATAATATTTAGATAAATTTATATAAATTTATAATTTATATAATAAATTTATAATTTAGATAAAACTGATAAAATTAGAAACATACAAATGATTATTATTTTTTTTGCTTTTTGTTACAGATTACAAAATGTGGATTTATCGTCAGGGATTAAAAACGTATTTGTCCTTCTTAAACTTCAAGAGTTAGCAAGTAAGTATTCCTTTCCTTCTGGGAATCTGATTGCCCTGTGCAAGTGCCATCAACAGTTCTACCACATAATCAAATGCTCAAATGTTGGAGACTTATTACAAAAATATGAAACCTTTTTCACATATTGGTTTGCAGGTTTGGAATTAACCAGTGAAGCAGCAACACAGAACTTTCTTTTCTGATTTATTTTTTTTGCGGGGGAGAGAAGGTGATTTCATTTAAACAACACAGATAGTATATTTGTAATGTGTCATTTTTCTAATACAAGATAGTATAACAGTGGTCTTCAGCATTTTACTATAACTTCCAAAGACCCTATGAGCAGGGGTGAGTGTAGCAATGGTGGATGTGGCTAGTTGGCCTCCTGCACCATGGTAGTGGGGGCGTTCCTTGAGCCTCCGGGAGGGCAAAAACAGCCTCCCAGGCTCTGGAGGCCCTCTAGAGGCTGGAAACGGGCCCGAACTTGCCAAACGTCCGGTAGGTCCATTTTTCGCGCTCTCCGAGTCTCCCCACACCCCCTGCACTTACCTGCATCCAAAACAGGCCACATGGGGACTCCTGGGAGGGGAGGGATGGGTGGGACCAGCCAGGAGTGGGATTTGGGGGTTCTCCGAACTGCACAGAATCTTAGCTAGAGGTTCTCCCGAACCCCTGCGAACCTCCAGCAGCCCACTCCTGCCTATGAGACTACACAAATATCAGGAGCCGGAGGACCAAATTTTGATAGCATAAATACGTTAAATTTTTGTTCCAGTTTAAGATGGAGAATGGGAACAGGAGGTCTTTAAGAAGATTTTCATTCCAAAATTTACCTGTAAAATATCTGTACAACCACAGTTTCATTTCCTGTTTTTCATGACTGGGATTAAAGCAGTGGTGAAATGCTACCGGTTCACACCGGTTCAGGTGAATTGGGAGTGGCGGCAGCACAAGGCCACCTACCCAGACATCGTTACTTCTTGGTTTTAACCAAGAAGTAACCTGTTTTTGACCCTCTGCGCATGCTCAGAGGGTCCAAAATTGCATGTGACAATGACGCGCACACAGTGCGCACACTTCTGAACCAGTAGGGAAGGTAAGTAGATTTCACCCCTAGATTAAAGGCCAATTCTGGGTTGTGTTGCCTGTTTTAATTATTACCTTTATTACTTTGTGATCTAAGAAAATTGGAATTCTAACATATTGTCCGTTTGACTAGTCAGATACTGTCACAGCTTCCTGGGTTTTAAAGCTGGCAATCCCTAAGTGAGCAACTCAGTTAGGTATAGCACATTTGCCCATAAAATATCACTTTTTCCTAAAGAAGTAAAAAATCATCTCTTTCTTCAAGCATCTTTTCACACAATGTTATGCTACAGTTGTCACTGAAATGAGAATTTATGGCATGTGATTAAGCATGTCTACTAAACAGCTTTTTTCTGACTTTTCTCAGAATGGAACATCAAAATTACAGTTTCTCCTGCCCTAATCCATTTTAATGCATTTCAAACTGGCCCCCCACTCCCATCCCCCATGCGTAGAGTATATTAAAGAAACAGTCAATGGTAGCTGCAGTACATTAGATCAGTGTTTCTCAACTTCTAAACTTTAAGGAGTTTGGGCTTCAACTCCCAGACTTCTGCAGCCAGCATGCAGGCTGGAGAATTCTGGAAGCTGAAGTTCACATCTCTCAAAGTTGCTAAGTTTGAGAAACACTGCATTAGGTAATCACCCAGTTCTCTGACTTCTGTATATGCTACTGAAAGATAATTTGCTACAGTGTCGGCTTCTGAGTTTGTTCTTCTTGGTTTTATTGTCAAATGTGAATCTTGTTGATAAAAAAAAAACAGAACAAACTGTTCATGCTGTAGCACTTGCAGTGCTGTTTCTTCCTTCCTATAATTCTGCGATAAGAGTGTTTGTGGTGTTATGATTTAAACCAGGAAGAATAATGACTACAAAGAAGAGCGAGTCAATCTATTCTCCAAAGCATCTAAAAGCAGGGCAAGAAGCAATGGATGGAAACTGATCAAGGAGGGAACTAACCTAGAACTAAGGAGAAATTTCCTGATAGTTAGAACAATTAATCAGTGGAACAACTTGCCTCCAGAAGTTGTGAATTCTCCAACACTGGGAGTTTTTAAGAAGAGATTAGACCATTTGTCTGAAATGGTATAGGGCAGTGATGGTGAAACTTTTTGCCGTTGCATGCCAAAAGCGGGGGGAACATGGGAGGGTTCTGCGCATGTGTGCCCACACCCATAATTCAATGTGCCCCGCCCCCCGCGCATACGTGTGCGATCCCCCCACAGTCCCCATGCTTTTGGCACATGATGGCATGGTGGGCCCATTTGGCCCATTTTTCATCTTCCCTAGGCTCCAGAGGCTTTCTTGGAGCTGGGGAAGGTGAAAACAGCCTTCCCACCAGAGGCCGGAAACAGCCTGTTTCCAGTGGACCTGAAAGGCCCAAAAATAAGCTGGCCCGTTCACACCTGCACGCCAGAGCTGAACTAGGGCAACACTCGCGTGTCCACCGATACGGCTCTGCGTGTCACCTGCGTGCCGTAGGTTCACCATCACATGTATAGGGTTTCCTGCCTGAGCAGGAGGTTAGCCTAGAAGACCTCCAAGATCCCTTCCAACTCTGTTATTCTGAATAAGTTAAGCATGAACTTTTATCTCAACCAATCTCATAGAACAGTTGTGAGGATAACATTGAAAAAGAAAGTACTATGTATGATGCCTAGGGCTTCATAAATCTAAAGGATAAACAAATATCAAAAAGGGCTTTTCTTCTGTGTCCTTGTATATTCACCTACTGATTCTGAAGGATCTCACCTGTGAATTTCCAAAATAAGCACTAAATTAGCCTTCTTTAATTGATTGCCCTCCAGAGGTGATGAACTTGCCAGACCATGCAGAACAAAAAAGATATCAGGTGCAATTCAATTCACTTGGAGGACATCAGAAAGAGAAGATGTGCTAATGCAAATGAAGTTGTCCTACCTGAAGTTCTGGAGTTCTTTCAAGGGTAACCATTCATATGAGACAATGAATCATCCATAACAGAAGTTACCAGAGCATGGACTATTCTAGTGATCCTATCCTAGTAGGTCCTACCTAGTCCTACCATTGGAAACAACTAAGCTGGTAAAGCAGTAGTCGGTTTCAATTTCAGCCGCTACTGGTTTGCTTGTGGGCACGTGCACTCATCCGTGCTCATGCGCACTTGCAATGGTTCTGTGCATGCGCAGAGATGTCGAGGCAGGTGGGTAGAGCTTCCCTCCACCACCGCTACTGGTTTGACGATATGGGGTTAACTGGTAGCAACCTACCACCATGTAAAGGTTCTTTCTAAAATAGAGGACACTTATAGGACACTGTTGTGACCCAGGCCCAAGTAGGTAGTAGGAAACTCAGTCAGTGAAAAAACAAACAAACGTTCTTTGAACAGCTAAGAATTACTTCATTCACAGTGTAGTTCAACTAAATTAAAGCAAATCCCTCCCAACATAAAATCCTCAGTCCTATTGCAAACCTTGGTCCAATTAGGCAAACTGCCAAAGGCCTTTCCTGGCAAATGTTCAGAAGTCACAGAAACAAAAATAAATGCAAGACATAGACAAAGAAGATGCAGCTACCAATGTTGTTTTCCGGCAAAGCCCAAATGCCATTGCTGGTTTGTTTTAAGCCTTATGGGAGGGGCCAATCATCTCTTGGCCCTACTCCTGAGTTGTCCTCTTTGCTTGAGCTGCTCTTGCCTTCTGGCAGCTCTTCTCATGTGTGCATTAGGAACAGGCTCCTCCTGTTCCTCTGCCTCACTACTATCAGTCTCTGGAGACTCTGGAGTCTGCACCTCACTCCCCGATGGCCCTGGCCCCACCTCAGCCTCATCGCTGTTCGACTCCGTTGCCAGCTCCACAGGCTACAACAGACGCTAACAGCAGAGATGGATGTACAATAAGCTAGAAGTCACAGATTTGAGTTTAGAAAGGCAAAAGTCAGAATCCTCCCTGTCTTCCAGTAATGATCATCCCATAGATGAGCAAGGCAATTTCTGTATCAAAACTGGGCTTAGATTCCAGTTGAAATAGATACAGAAAATGTATTTGATCCAAGAGGATCCAGATGTGATCAACCATTACTTGCTCAAGCATTTTTGCTAGCAAACAGATGTTGTCAATAATACTCCTATAATTCAGTTATTTAATGAGGTTGGGCTTAATATTTATTACACTTTTCCTCGACTTACTACAAAACTACGTTGGGGCTATTTATGACCCAGATTTGAAGTTCCAGTGGTTACCTGCTTCCCCACCATCATATGGCTGAAATTCAAGTGTTTGGCAACACAGTCACATATTTAGCAACCCACAGCCACATGTTTTACAATGATTTTGGTGAAAACCAGCACTTCTGCTTTTTTGCTGGTTTGCTGGTTTCACATCCATAGTGCACCATTAGTTCACTTAACAACTGAGAGGTTTATTTAACAACCATGGATTTGCTTAATGACCACTGGAAAAAAAATTGTAAAATTAGGTTAGTCACATGACAAATCCATTTTACAACCAGTTACACTGTAATGGGCAGTCTCCATTATGATCATAAGATGAGGACTACCTGTATCCTTTCTAAAATGTCAGGGCACAGGTCAAGGAAACAGGCCTGGTTAGTTGTGTGATATATGTGACATGATTTCATATAATTTTATTTAATATTTGCATAATTATCTCATTTATTGCAACACTAACCTCCCACTTGGCAGTCTTTAAATACAGTCCTAAACCATCAGAAAGATTGTCCGTTCTTGGTTTAAATTAATTTTGCTGTTGCAATAAATCACTCCAAGTTCTTTACAGTAAGAAACTCTGCATGGCTCTTTCAGCCTTTTGCTGACGATGCTTTCTTGCTAAGTTGCTTCTTGTGCAGTTCATCGCTGGCCTACAGGTGAAGCCCAGGCAGTTAAATTCATTTGGCAAGTGCAGTATTTTGACCACTCTATTGAGTGACCTTTTTTAATATGCTGGGCTTTGTCTGGCTGGCTATTTGATCTATTTCCCAAAGGTTAGTTGGCTTTGCTGTGTAAACACAGGACACTTGGAAAGAACCAAACTCTGTAAGTTGTACATTTATTGAAAAGGTCATATCACTGTGCGTTATCATACTGCTGCATGCTACATTAACCTGCACAAGCTACAGTGTAGGTGGGAAAGAAAAATAAACCCTCTGCAAGCAACAACTGGAGTCAGCATGGCTTTTGGTATCCCTGTGTGTTCAATAGATGTGAATTGGTTTAAGAAGTTTGTGTTTAAACTATGGGCAATGTTTCTGATTTGGATTGTGTTGCTTTTTATGTATGATAGGCTATATTCGTTTATAGCAGGGGTGTCAAGCTCACATCATCACAGCAGCATGATGTGTCGTATCAGGACTTTTTTTCCACTTCGCTAAACCAGGCAGGGGTGTGGCCAGCACGTGACACATCCAGCCTGTGGGCCAGGAGTTTGACAGCCCTGCTGCCAGAGTTCCAGAAAACCCCCTCCCCAAGTAAAAACTCCGAAGCAGGCATCTTTCAAAGTTCTTTTACTAGGATAGGTAAACTGGCACATCAGGGGAAATCCGAATCTGAAAGGTCCAGATTTTCCCTCAGTAAAACAAAACCAAAACCACCCCCCTGACCCCTTTCTCAATCACATGCTTCAATCACCATCCATCCCATCTCGAGACATTACTCTGACCACTCCTTCTCCAGATGTAGGATCGGCCTGATCTTGACTGGCAGGAAGAATGTTATTATGTCTAATGGGCCCCTCTAGTAAATCCCCCCTCCTACTTTCCCACAATGAGAAAGTGGCAGCACGGAAGCTTCCAGCCTAGTATGGCTTCCAAAGCTGACACCTGCTTTATAGGGTATAGGCAAAGATTCACAGCAAGTGCCTATGTGTCCAGTCTTTTCTGTGCCAATTATTACAATTACCATATATTTTGTTCCATAAGACACTTTCCCACCCACTCAAAAAAAGTGGATGGAAATGTCTGTGCATCATCACCATCATCATCATCATCATCATCATCATCATCATCATCATCATCATCATCATCATCATCATCATCATTTAATTTGTATACTGCCCTTCTCCCGAAGGACTCAGGGCAGTTTACAGCCAGAATAAAATACAACAACAACACATACAATATTAAAAACAAACATTAAAAAACTTATTCAATTTGGCTGAATATTAAAATACGATCAACCCTATAAAATTAATAAAAATTACAAACCCATAAAATCATCTAAAAATTTAAAAAATCAAGCCAGTCCAGCAAGATGGAATAAATAGGTCTTAAGTTCGCGGCGAAAGGTCCGAAGGTCAGGTAGTTGTCGAAGTCCAGGGGGAAGTTCGTTCCACAGGGTAGGAACCCCCACAGAGAAGGCCCTTCCCCTGGGAGCCACCAGCCGACATTGCTTGGCTGACGGCACCCTAAGGAGTCCCTCTCTGTGAGAACACACAGGTCGCTGGGAGATAGAAGATGGCAGCAGATGGTCCCGTAAGTAACTCGGTCCTAAGCCATGGAGCGCTTTAAAGTTGGTCACCAATACCTTGAAGCGCACCCGGAAGACAACAGGCAGCCAGTGCAGTCTGCGCAGGATGGGTGTTACATGGGAGCTCTGAACCACTCCCTCTATCACCCGCGCAGCTGCATTCTGGACCAACGGGAGCCTCTGGGTGCTCTTCCAGGGGAGCCCCATGTAGAGAGCATTGCAGTAGTCCAAGCGAGAGGTAACAAGAGCATGAGTGACCGTGCATAAGTACATATGGCATCCTGCTGCACCAGTTGGAGGGTTTGGGAGTGGGAGGCACCATCTATCGGTGGTTCTCCTCCTATCTCTCTGACCGGTCGCAGACGGTGTTGACAGGAGGGCAGAGATCGACCCCGAGACGCCTTACTTGTGGGGTGCCTCAGGGGTCGATTCTCTTGCCTCTCCTGTTCAACATCTATATGAAGCCGTTGTGCGAGGTCATCAGTGGCTTTGGGGTGAGTTACCAGCTGTACACTGACGATACTCAGCTGTACTTTTCCACCCCAGGCCACCCCAACGAAGCTGTCGAAGTGCTGTCCCGGTGCCTGGAAGCCGTACGGGTCTGGATGGGGAGAAACAGACTCAGACTCAATCCATCCAAGACGGAGTGGCTGTGGATGCCGGCACCCTGGTACAGTCAGCTGCAACCGCGGCTGACGGTTGGGGGCGAGTCACTGGCCCCAACAGAAAGGGTGCGCAACTTGGGCGTTCTCCTGGATGGACGGCTGTCGTTTGAAGATCAGTTGGCGGCCGTCTCCAGGAGAGCCTTTTACCAGCTTCGCCTGGTTCGCCAGTTGCGCCCCTTTCTTGACCGGGATGCCTTATGCACAGTCACTCATGCTCTCGTCACATGTCTGGATTATTGCAATGCTTTCTACATGGGGCTACCCCTGAATTGCACTCGGAGGCTCCAGTTAGTCCAGAATGCATCTGTGCGGGTGATTGAGGGAGCCACACATTGCTCCCAGGTAACACCGCTCGTGCGCAGTCTGCACTGGCTGCCTGTGGTCTTTCGGGTGCGCTTCAAGATGTTGGTTACCACCTTTAAAGCGCTCCATGGCTTAGGGCCCGGGTACTTACGGGACCATCTGCTGTTACCTTATGCCTCCCACCGACCTGTACGCTCACACAGAGAGGGTCTTCTCAGGGTGCTGTCTGCCAAACAATGTCGGCTGGCGGCCCCCAGGGGAAGGGCCTTCTCTGTTGGAGCACCTACCCTCTGGAATGAGCTTCCCCCCGGTTTACGCCAATTACCTGACCTTCGGACCTTTCGACATGAATTGAAAACATATCTGTTTATTCAAGCGGGACTGGCTTGATTTTTAAATTTTAAAATTTCTGGATTTTAATTAATTTTAAATTGGGGTATTTTAGTATAGGTCAATTCGACGGTTTTAATTTTCGGCCACCTTTTGAATATGTATTTTAACTGTTATTTTAATTTTGTATATTATTGTTTTAATTTGGCTGTACACCGCCCTGAGTCCTTCGGGAGAAGGGCGGTATAAAAATCTAAATAAATAAATAAATAAGGCATCCCGGTCCAGAAAGGGGCGCCACTGGCGAATCAGGCGAACCTGATAAAAAGCTCTCCTGGAGATGGCCATCAAATGATCTTCGAAAGACAACCGCCCATCCAGGAGAACGCCCAAGTTGCGCACCCTTTCCATCGGGGCCAATGACTCGCCCCCAATAGTCAGCCGCGGCTGCAGCTGACTGTACCGGGGTGCCGGCATCCACAGCACCTCCGTCTTGGAGGGATTAAGCTTGAGCCTGTTCCTCCCCATCCAGACCCGTACGGCTTCTAGACACCGGGACAGTACTTCGATAGCTTCGTTGGGGTGGCCTGGGGTGGAAAAGTACAGCTGCGTATCGTCAGCGTACAGTTGGTACCTCACCCCAAAGCCACTGATGATCTCACCCAGCAGCTTCATATAGATGTTGAACAGGAGAGGCGAGAGAATCGACCCCTGCAGCACCCCACACATGAGGCGCCTCGAGGTTGATCTCTGCCCCCCTGCCAACACTGTCTGCATCCGGTCAGAGAGATAGGAGGAGAACCACCGATAAACGGTGCCTCCCACTCCCAAATTCCCCAGCCGGCACAGCAGGATACCATGGTCGATGGTATCAAAAGCCGCTGAGAGGTCTAATAGGACCAGAACAAGGACCATCTTTTTTTTTTCCCATAAAAAAGTTTTATTTTTACAATCATGTCAAACATCTCATTCAATGTACAGTTATATACAATTAGTCGGGCCTGCCCAGTCACCACCCCCCTTTTTAACACTCTTCCCTCTTCTACCTTCTACTTTCCAGACCTTCCTCTCCTTCTCTTATCTACATCCTCTCCTCCCTCCACCCTACACCTTCCTTCTCCCTCTTCTACCCCTCTTCTTCCTTCTTCTTCTCCTCTTTCCTACCTCCTACTCTCTCTTTTCTCCCTCCCCACCGTTCTAACTGGTAACTGGGCAGACCCGACCTTACATTAATTATATTTATACATCTTCAATAATCCCTGTACATTAACCATCACTCCATCTCTAGCCTCAACCCCCCAATTCCCCTCCCCCTTACCCCCACCCCCACCCGACTTCCCAGAACAAAATGCAGGGTATCAAAACTAACAATCATAATCTAAAATAATTCCTAAATTATAATCTCTAGTCTCTCCACACTTAATCACACTCTCAATTCCCCTCTCCTTCAGAAATATATCTAATACAAAATATTTCCTAAATTTACTCATATGCTATTCGATATTTTTTTATCTGATACTTATTTTGAATATAATCAATCCACATTTTCCATTCTAACATATATTTTTCTTGTGTATAGTCTTTCAAATAAGCAGAGATTTTTGCCATTTCTGCCAGATTTGATACTTTAAGTGTCCATTCTTCAATTGTAGGTAATTCTTCTTTCTTCCAATATTGAGCAATCAAAAGTCTTGCGGCTGTTATTAAGTTCAAAATCAATTTAGTCTCTATAGCTGTACAATCCATAATTATTCCTAGTAAAAAGAACTGTGGGGTAAACTTAATCTTCTTTTTCAAAATATTCTGCATGATCCACCATACTTTAATCCAAAATGCTTTAACTTTTTTACAAGTCCACCATATATGGTAATAAGTGGCAAGGACCATCTTGTGGATCAAACATGGTGAATAGCAGCCAGGTTGTGGCAGCAGGCTCCTTTTACAGTGCTGAACCTGCCTCTTCTGTCTCTTTTCCACAGTGCAGGAGTCAATAGGCAGAGCTGGCATATGAGAGTGTTGTGTCCTCGGAGTTACGACCCGAGGAGCCTGCCTGTTGCTAGCCACGCGGATTGGTCTAAACGCGGCTAGTTTTTAAGCGGGAACCCGGCTGTTTCCTGATTGGTCCTTTCGACTTGACAGCTACTATTTAAGCAGCTGTCAAGAGAGAGAAGGTTCGTTGTTGCCATTACAGGACATGTTAGCTCTGAATGTAATTGTACAAGTTGGCTATTAATAAAGCCTGTTAATTACCACAGCCTCGAGCTTTTTATTAGTTCTACGGACTGAACACTGGCGACGAGGACTGGGGGTCGAACAACCACCGCCGCCACGATGACAACCACGATGCCCACATTCTCCCAGTTCGAGCCAGCTAACGAGGCTTGGGAGGCTTATCTGGAGCGATTTGAATGCTTCCTTCAGGCAAACGACCTGTCAAATTTGTCGAGTGACAGGAAGCGTGGTTACTTTTTGAGCTCCTGTGGCCGTGACATATTTGCCACGGCCAGGGCTTTAACCGCTCCTCAACCTGTCTCCTCCGTGCCTTGGGAGACCCTTTTAGAGAAATTACGGACCCATTACTCTCCGGCCCCTTCCCGTATTGCAAGGAGACACGCGTTCAGACAGCGGTACCAGAAAGAGGGGGAATCCATCAACGAGTACATGGCGTCCCTGCGTGTCGCCGCGCTACAATGTGAGTTTCGGGAATTAGATGAAATGTTGTTGGACCAACTAGTCACCGGAGTTCGGGACTTAAGATTGCAGCGCCGACTACTTGCCCGCACTGACGTTAATCTTCAAGGGGCTTTAAATGAGGCTCGAGCCTCTGAGATGTCAGTGCGATCGGCTGCAGAAATCCAGAGATTTCACGCAGGAACTGCTGCCGAAGGAATGCAACAATCTGTCCACCATGAGGACATAGAGGACGATGCACCGTCCGACGAAGACGATGGGGTAAGCCACCTCAAAGCGACTCGGAAAAAAGAGTGGACCACTGAGTGGAAGGGCCCTCAAGGGGGTTGCCTCGGATGCGGTGGCAATCACCATCGGTCGGAATGCCGGTTCAAAACAGCGATTTGCCGCCGCTGCAGCCGAAAGGGTCATCTCTCGAGGGTTTGCCGAGCGTCCCTTCCCGCATATCAGGGACCCAACCCCCAAGCCAAGCCCAAGCAAGGCGCAAAGAGATTGCCTCGCCGCCGTGACGAATGCCATGCAGTCGACCGTGAAGGAATTATTGCTGATGCCGCTGTGAGCCACGCCTCCGCCGCCGTCCCCGCCAACAAAATTTACCTCAGCGTAAAGTTAGAGGGGGTACCTCTTAAAATGGAGGTTGACACTGGCTCTTCGAGATCTCTCATTGCTTGGCATACATTGCTGCGCCTACTGCCTAGATTCACGAAACGGTGCCTTAAACCCTGTCAAATTAATTTAAGGGATTATCAGGGAAATCCAATTCCTACTGCGGGTTGCACCTCTCTTCACGTCTCTTGGGGATCTTTTGAGGGTCGTCTGCCCATTATTATAGTTAGAGACGACCTTCCAAGCCTCCTCGGCTTAGATTGGTTTGCCGCCCTGCACCTTGAGGTGTCAGGAGTCCACACCACTGATCTATACTCCCCGGCCCAACTCTTTTCCGAATTTGCCGATGTATTTGACGGCCAACTAGGCAAATATACCGGTCACCCGATTTCCTTCAATCTGGATCCTCAGGTGGCCCCAATTCGCCTAAAACCGCGGAGGGTACCGTTAGCGCTCCGTCCTAAAGTGGACAAGGAGCTTGACAAACTCATTGCCCAGGGAGTCCTGGAACCCATTGAATATTCACATTGGGAGACCCCTATCGTGATCCCCCTAAAACCGGACGGATCCATTAGGATCTGTGCCGGTTACAAGTGCACTATAAATAGGGCCCTGCAGGCGAATCGATACCCTCTACCGGTGGTGCAGCACTTGCTCCACTCGTTAGGCCGTGGGCGTGTGTTCGCCAAATTGGACCTTGCCCAGGCGTATCAGCAGCTTCCGGTGGATGATGCGACCGCCAGGGCCCAGGCGATTGTCACCCACCGGGGCGCTTTCCGGTGCAACCGCCTGCAGTTCGGAGTCAGCATTGCTCCCGGACTGTTCCAGGGCCTGATGGAGCGGTTGCTCCAGGGGCTCCCCGGGGTCGTGCCATACTTCGACGACGTTCTGATCTCGGCTATTGACAGATCAGAACTCGTCGAATGTCTCCGCGCCGTCCTTAGCCGGTTCCGGAATGCGGGGTTAAAGTTAAAGAGAGATAAATGCCACATAGGGGTCTCACAGGTAGAGTTTTTAGGGTTCCTAGTGGATTCCAAGGGAATCCACCCCGCACCTTCTAAGGTGGAGGCTATTAAGAATGCCCCAACGCCTACTAATAAGGCGGAACTGCAAGCGTTCCTAGGGCTCCTCAACTTCTACTCTGTATTTGTGCCCCATAAAGCTTCGGTCGCCGAGCCCCTTCACAGGCTTTTGGCTGCCAAGGCCCCTTGGCATTGGACCCAGGCCGCTGCTAACGCGTTCCAGGCTGTCAAAGACATCCTCGCGTCGGCAGCTGTCCTGGTTCAATACGACACTTGTCTACCCCTGGCCCTAACATGCGATGCTTCCCCCTATGGGGTGGGTGCCGTTTTGAGCCACCTCCTCCCTGATGGCTCGGAGGCCCCTATCGCATTCTACTCGCGCACACTATCGGCTGCAGAGAGGAATTATAGCCAGTTAGATCGTGAGGCCCTAGCCGCGGTAACTGGAATCAAAAGATTCCACGACTACCTTTATGGTCGGTTCTTTTCCCTTATCACCGACCATAAGCCATTATTAGGCTTATTGTCAGGGAACAGGCAAACTCCTCAAATCCTATCCCCACGAATGTCCCGTTGGGTGGAATTCTTAGCTGCCTATTCCTATCAGCTAATATACAAACCAGGGAAGTTTATTGGGCACGCTGACGCGCTCAGCCGTTGCCCCCTCCCTATGACAGAGTCGGACCCTGCCCCAACGTCCCCGATCCTTCTTGTTGAGGATTGGGATGTCCCCATTTCCGCAACCTCTATTCGTGACCTTTCTGCAAGGGATCCTATCCTCTCAACCATTTTGGACTGGGTGCGCAGGGGGTGGCCACAAGGGCCGGTGGCCCCCAAATTCCAGCCATTTATTCGGCGGCAGCATGAGCTCTCCGTCCTCAAGGGGTGCCTATTGTGGGGAAATCGGGTGGTGGTTCCCCCCAATCTTAGAAGGCGCATACTAGCTTGTCTGCATGATGCCCATCCAGGCATTGTGCGGATGAAGGCCCTGGGACGTAGTTACGTCTGGTGGCCGGACATGGACCAAGAGATCGAAGCCTGGGTGGCAACCTGCCCCCAATGCCAGGCTTCCAGACCGGCCCCAGCTGCCGCACCTGTAAGGACCTGGGAACTCCCCAGGACCCCGTGGGCGCGAGTCCATGTGGACTTCGCAGGACCCTTTCTAGGCCAGACTTTTCTAATATTAGTCGATGCCTACTCCAACTGGGTGGAGATAGGTCTCACACCATCCCCCACCACAGGGGCAGTTATCCGAATATTAGACGGTCTATTCGCTACCCATGGGCTACCCGATGTTATCGTCACCGATAACGGGGCACAGTTCACCTCGGCACCTTTCCGTCAGTTCTTGGCGAAGCTTGGCATTTGCCATGCACCCACGGCCCCGTTCCACCTGGCCGGGAACGGCCGGGCTGAAAGGGCCGTACGATCCGCTAAGGAGACTTTGGGCCGCCTGAGTTCCTCGAATTGGCACCAAAAGATATGCCAATATCTATTGGCGCAACACTCCACCCCTTGTCCAACCACTAATCTCAGTCCGGCTGAAATGCTAATGGGTCGACGCTTACGGACCACATTAGATCGCCTACACCCGAGTTTTGCCCCTGACACGCCCAACACATCCACTAATTCATACAGATCGTTCCAGGCAGGGGACCCGGTATACGTGGAAAATTACGGGGAAAGGGGCAGCCGATGGCTCTCAGGTCAAATTATCCAACTAACCGGACCCTATTCCTATAGGGTCCTACTGGGAGATGGTCGTCAGTGGCGCCGCCATGTGAATCAATTACGGCGCAGAGTCCCTGGGGAGGGGCAGCCAGCCCTAGACCGTAACGAATCATCTACAGCAAACGACGCCGAGACACTTCCTGACGATGAAAGCCAGCCTACAATAAACGGCGCCGGCCTAAATCAAAATACTCCCACTACCACAATAGGAGTCACACCAGACCTCTCGAGCACTATGGCAGATCCCGCTGAGACCTCTACTCCCGTTGCGATCTCGACGGCTGGCTTACCGGCAATCTTAGACACTCCAGCGATGTTCCGGTCGGAGTCCAACCCACAGGCGCCATCTCCAGTCGCGCACAGGGATGACCGCCCTACTCCTCCTAGTCCGACGACGCCAGCCCGCGTATTACGAAAATCTGGGCGGAGCCGACGTCGTCCGGCGTATCTAGCCGACTACACTTGCGCTGTCTGGGGGTGAGGGGTGTTGTGTCCTCGGAGTTACGACCCGAGGAGCCTGCCTGTTGCTAGCCACAGCGGATTGGTCTAAACGCGGCTAGTTTTTAAGCGGGAACCCGGCTGTTTCCTGATTGGTCCTTTCGACTTGACAGCTACTATTTAAGCAGCTGTCAAGAGAGAGAAGGTTCGTTGTTGCCATTACAGGGCATGTTAGCTCTGAATGTTATTGTACAAGTTGGCTATTAATAAAGCCTGTTAATTACCACAGCCTCGAGCTTTTTATTAGTTCTACGGACTGAACAGAGAGGACACCTATCTGTGGTCCTCTCAGGCTCCGCCTCCTGCCCTCACTACACTGGTGCTCCATATTTGGCGCTCCATATTCATATATTTTTTTCGTCTTTTCCACCTCAAAACCTAGATGCGTCTTATGGTGAGGTGTGCCTTACGGAGCGAAAAGTATGGTAGATATATTTTTCTCAGCCTGGAAAATACAGCACTATTTCATAAATGAAATGCTGTGACTGGTTTACATGCATAATTTCTTTAACTGTTTCCAGATGCTAATATTTGCAGCAGAAAAAACCCCAATGTGTTTCTTCCCATTTAAATGTTAACAGATTTTTTTCTCTTCCTTCGCTTACTATATTGTGGAAGCTAAAACCTGGCTCACCTAAAGCCATCAAATCACTTTGGAGATACAATATAATTTCATTAGCATGAAAATAATAAAACCCTGAACCTTGGAATGGAAGCTTGTTGGGCAGCCCTGAGCAAAGGCAGAGCCATAGCTTAGATATCCTTGGCCTACCACACTGCAAAGGCAAGACCACAACAATAACAATAAAAAGAAGTGTAAATTACAGCAATGTTTTAGATCAGCCACCCATATGGGGTTATCTGAAATAGTGTGTCTCAACCTCAGCAACTTTAAGAGATGTGGATTTCAATTCTCAGAATTCTCCAGACAGCACACTAAATCATTAATAAATAAACAAATAAAAATATGGGACATAATAGAAGAGTTAGTAGAATTGGTTTGACTTGCTGTTTTGCTTCTGTAAGAATTGCTTTGCTAAGAATTAGAATTGCCTCTGCCATTTGCTTCTACCAGTGATCTCACCTCTTTGTTATCCTGTTATCCTATTTTTCTGTACCACTCTGTGCCTGGTGGATATCTCAAGAAGTGGGGTTGCTACACACCAAGCCCCTCTGCTGCTAGGCGCTTAGCCCCCCTGCCCCTGTTCCTTGCTGCACAGCCAATGCAGGGCTACAGTGGAAGGCATGGGCCATGGGCCCAGAATTGGGCATTAAGCTAATGCCTCTAAAGGTATAAAAGGACACCATACCTTCCCCAAGGTGTGGCTGTTTCCTCACATGCATTGTATCTGTATGTTCTGGATATACTTTCACCCAGTATTTTGTTTTTGGCCGTACATAAAATCTGTTTCTTTTTGCAAGCCTTGTCTTGTGTCTCTCTCTCTCTCTTTGGCATTCTGGTGAGTCAAGTACATTTTGGGACCTTACATTTCGTTGTTTGAATCCAAATTCAGTGTGAGTGGGTGGGTGGATGAGAGAAAGAGAGAGAGAGAGACAGAGACAGAGACAGAGACAGAGAGGGAGATTTTTCATTCAGTTTGAGCAGTAGGATTTCAGGATGTTACCATTGCTGACCCAGCTAAGTATCTGAAAACAAATAACAACAACTACAACTGAGTTGGAACTTTGGAGGTCTTATAGTCCAATCCCCCGATCAGATAGGAAACCCTATACCATTTCAGACAAATGGTTGTCCTATCTCTTTTTAAAAACTTCCAGTGTTGGAGCATCCACAACTTCTGGAGGCAAGTTGTTCCACTGATTAATTGTTCTAACCATCAGGATATTTCTCCTTAGGTCTAGGTTGTTTCTCTCCTTGATTAGTTCCATCCATTGCTTCTTGTCCTGCTTTCAGGTACTGAGAGTATTGCATTTCTCTCCTGCCACCAATATTCAGAAGGATGACCACTTCAGGTTAGAATTGTTGTGTTGGAAGAAATATCCATCTGGGTTCAGTTCCAAATGGGGACAAAGACACTGGAAACATGGAGGCTGCTTGGAAAGATGGTTTAATGGTGGTCAAGATCACATGGCTTGAGATCCTGAACAGAAAAAAAGGGATGAGATCCTGTGCACTCCCTGGCTTTATGCTTTTTCTGAGCTTTGAACTTTCTGGGGCACAGGAAGAGTATCCTGATTGGTTGTCAAACTCCCAGGTGGTCTAGGGGTCTTAGCTAACGTTGTAGGTTGTCTCTCAAGCTTGCTTGAGCCTTGCCATATGGTGAGTTTCTGTTGCAAGATGAGTCCTATTGTGTTGCAAATGATGGTCCATTGACAAAGGTGGGGGGATTGAGTGAGCTTGGCTGAAGCCTTAATTGCCCATTGACAAAGGTGGGGAGAATGAGTTTCTACCTTTGACCCATTGACAAAGGTGGGGGAGTCAGGAAGCTGCTTTGTCTTTAAAACATGTTTCTCCATTTCTCATCCAGGGAAATATATTCTGCCTTTTAAATATTTTCTAAAATATTTCATTCTTCTAGGAGGGGGGCGGGGTGCTAAATTCCTACAGTTGGGTATTCTTTTACCTTGTAAAAACCCCTTAACCAGTGCAATTAGTTAACTTTGCTCTTTATCCTACATTTTGTTATGACTATATAAGCAAGTCTATTAAGCCAGTCTAAACCATCTAAGTCAGGGGTCTCCAACCTTGGCCCTTTTAAGACTTGTGGACTTCAAATCTCAGAGTCCCTCAGCCAGCAAAGGTGGCTGAGGAACTCTGGGAGTTGAAGTTCACAAGTCTTAAAGGGACCAAGGTTGGAGATCCCTGATCTAAGTTACATAGCAGGTGAAAGGGGTGTAGAGTGAGAAAATGTTATTTGAAGGTTAGGGTAAGAACAGCTCAAATTCTTGTTCAGCTTTATATAATTCCTAGGCCACCAAGGAAAGAATTAGCAGAACACCCCTTTGCTGGAAGACAGTCTTGCCTTATTTGATCAAGTAGATCTCATCCATGTCAACAAATGGCTTTGAATAATTCAGAGTCCCAACTTTCAGCCCCAATTTTCAGAATTTTCCCTCAAAATTATGGGCAAAGAAATTGCATGGGTGATTTCTCCACAGTATCTTACCCAAAAAAATTCTGCAATTATTTTTTACGCGCAAAACTCACATTTAACCCAAGAGGTGGAATTCGTTCCCGAAGTCTTTTCTGAAGGAACATATAGCAGAGCACATCTGCAGATCAAAGGAGCAATGATTATACAATGAAATATAAAATGCTTGCACACAGTCTTTAGCCACTTCAATGCTAAATAAGTGCAGAAACATCATACTGTGAAAAATTCTTTTTCCTTTGGAAGTCTACTCTAAAAGCAAATTCTCTTTCATCAGATAGAATAAAAACTAGTAGGGGAAGAAAATGACTCTTTAAAAAAAAAAAATCTGGTGTCCTGGTATTTCCATGCAAGCTGTTTTCTTCCATATGGTTGCAGCAAACCTCTCCATGCCAGAAGTCAAAGAAGCACCGTATTATGAGCTTCCTAAATTTCCAGCTCCTAGAAAAGACAAAATCCATTCACACTGACCTGAAACTTCCTTCTAATTTCCTGAATGTTTTATTGATGCTGAAAAAGGCTTTCTCTGTTTCTATTCTAGTCTCTAGAATGCTTTTGATATTTTTAAGTGTTCTACTTAGCATTTCTCCTGATACTGAAGTTAAATTCTTAAGAAATGCTGATATCATTGTTTCTGTTTTAATTGCATATAATATTTTCTATAATGTTTTCTTTTTGTTAAGCAACATACCATCTTTCTGCTTCCCCAGCTTCCAGATTCCTTGGAGGAGTTTCATCAAAATACCCATCTCTAAATTTAACATTAATAGTAAATTTAACATTAATAGTAAAGGAAGGCTTCAGACAGCAATAGACTTGTATACTGCCTCACAGTGCTTTACAGCCCTCTCTAAGCAGTTTGCAAAGTTGGCATATTGTCCCCAACTATCTGGGTTCTCAGTTTATTGACCTTGAAAGGATGGAAGGCTGAGTCAACCTTGAGCCGGTCAGGATCAAACTCCTGGCAGTGAGCAGAATCAGCCTGCAATACTGCATTCTAATCACTGTGCCATCAGATTGCTGGTATAATGGGTGTCAGTTGGGACAAACAGTGAAAGTAGTGTCACACTGATGCAACACAAGCCCAATCTTTTTGCATGTTCTATGCATCTTGACATCACATAAAATACACAAGGGAAAGGGAGAGAACCTAATGCAGGAGCTTAACCCTGCTTTTGTTAATTTCGCAAAAAAATCCAGATCCAGTGAATGACTCTGGCAGGGGCATTCACACTACAGGGTCAAGTGTTGATCAAATATGGCAAGATGCTGCAGGAAATGTTACAATACAAAACCTCACCCTGCAATAAAGGTACAACTATGTTGCACGTACAAAAATCATGTAATTTTTACTTGCCAAAAATCATTTTTTTGTATGTAAGTCGAGGTCATTCCTATATCCCAAAGGGGTAACACTTGCATTGTGTTTTCTTGTCGATTTAATCACCCCTCTCACTTCTATGTAGGGAAAAAACAAAATCGACTCTTGATTGGAACTGACCTAATTTGAATGTTTGGATCAATCCAGATATTTGAATCCATTTGAAATTCCAGTGGTATGTAGGCGATTTTTCAAAGAGAATCAGTTCAACCAATTGGATTAGACGGGATATGTTCTGGCTTACTCTGCAGGCAATTTCCAGGGGTTTTTTTAACAGCAGTTGGGAAGATATGCATCAGCAACTACCTACATTTACTTGCATGGCTCCTTTAATTTAATTCTCCTGTAGTAATGCCAGAATGCTCATACCCTGATTGCCATATAGTTGGATGACAATAATGCACTCTAAAGAGGGCAGTCCTTGGAGACGCTGTGAAGTTCCTGCTGATCCAAAATGAAGTGCAAAGTTGTTGGCTGATCTCGCTGTAGAAGAGGACCACTGCTGAAAATCTTGCACCAGTTACTAAAGGCTTCTAAACTGGAAGTATTGGTTATTACCCTCAGAGTCAAATGACATCCTATTAAAATTGAATCCTTCCATCCAATGAAAACATCAGTGGAGGCTCTGCTCTGAACTACCTTCAATGATCATAGGAGATTAGGGACAACTAGAATACATTTTTGGAGATGGTCCCCCACTTGAGAAACTGTGATGACTCAGGGCGTGACACAAAGGCAACACAGCCAGAGAACCAATATGAGCCCCTTTATTATCACCAACTGTGTCCCCAATGTCCCTTTCAACTCTCCGGCCTGGAGAGAGCTCTTCCACCAACCTGTAATAGTCTTTGGCTGGCAATACTTCGGTTCCAAACGTTGTAAGCAGGAAACTTCTAACAAAAAATCCAAAGGCAGGACAAGGTAATTAATCCGACAGGGCAAGCAAAATAAGGAATTCTACAAGTAAAGTAGCACAGCAATAAATCAAACCAGTTGGGAAGATGCCAGGATTCAAAGAAACCCCAGATAAACTCAGTGTTTGCCCCTCCCATTTGCCTTTCCTTTTAATCTCCATCAGCACCTGTGCCTTGTAAAGAGGATCAGGTCCCTTTCCTCCCTCGTAAGCCATGCAACCAACATTGTTCTCTTCTCCATTCCTCCCTGCGCTGCTTAGGATGAAAAAGGGTTGGGCCTTGGTTTTCATCTGAACCCCGTCCCCCTTGTTCTACCTCTCCCCTGCTCTGTCGAGCCTGGCTTTGCTCTTCCCCAGTTTTTTCCACAGCCAATGGATCCGCTCTCTCACTCTCTGTCAGCCGTTCCTCTTCCCCTTCGGATTCAGACTCCAACACGGGTATGACACTAACTTTTTATTCTCAGAAATTTATAGAACCCCTTCCCCCCCCCATCAGGTGATGGACAACGATTCAGTGATGCCATCTAATGACTTGTGTCATGCATCTCGAAGGTGGCTTTTCCTCTGTGATATGATTTCAATTTGGAGGGTGATCGTATAGATATAGAATCTAGAGATAATGTTCTTGATATTATTCACTAAATAAATAAAGAGCAGTTATTGGGAATAAATCAGTGGTGGGATTCAGCCAGTTCGCACCTATTCGGGAGAACCGGTTGTTAACTTTCTAAGCAGTTTGGAGAATTGGTTGTTGGAAGAAATCTTATTTTGTTTTTTTCCACTTTAAAGGGCTAATCCTGTAAGGAAGGCAGGAAGGAAACATTCTGGTGTTGTTTCTAGCTTAATCTTTCTTGCACTGCTTACAGAAACTGCTTCTCTGGTTAACCCTTATTACATTGTAAGAGCTAAGGCAAAGCGCCCATCGACGTGAGTGATGTTGAGTTGGCCACATCCACACGGTCACATGACCACTGAGCCAGGCCTACCTAGTTGGTCATTAGGGCAGGGAACCACTTGTTAAATTATTTGAATCCCACCACTGGAATAAATAAACTGATCATCATCAGTAGCTGAATCCTGCAGGAAAACATGAGTCTTTCTTGCCCAAATCCTCTCCCTTCCCTCTTTAACCTTTGAAGTCCTTTCCCATAGACCTTTGCTCAAAGCAAAGTTTGGAGTTCAGAGGGAGATGTAATCTTTCCAAGCCACTGACTGACAAAGTGATAACCAAGGCAGAGATGGGAAGTTGACTAGATTATCAAAATCCCATCTAAGTCACAGAATATTAACATTCAATATCTGTAGTTTTTTTAATGTTTGGCATTTGCAGAAGAAAAAAAGAGAGAGAAGTATTTGCACAGATCATTAGCATCCCCAGTTCAGAAGATAACAGTCTCTGATATCTGTTCACATTTTAAGGATGCAACTTAAATGAAAAATAGACTTGCTTTTGGTCTAATAAGCCTACAGTTGCTGTAGGCGGTCTCAAAATATCTTACAGATGACTACATTAGTTTCTATTTCTCTCTCTGTGACTTTCTCTCTCAGGATTACAGTATATGTTTGTGTATTTAGGCAACATTTTTACACAAGCACTGATAATATTTGTACATTGGGCTGGAGCAGTTTTTATTAAAAATAGCTAGCTGCATCTGAAAGTTGCATTTACATATGAACCTGTTGTATTCCAAGAACTTTGCATGATTTTCCATATTGTGCTAATACATAATGCAATAGGGCTGCTATTTTTGCAAGCAGACTTACTATAATGCCTAAAGGCTATCAATAAATAAACCATGATTTGTTCAAAAACAGTTAATCATACTCTTTGAAACCATAATTTAGTCTTCAATTACCGACAGTGGTCCAGCAAGATATAGGGATGGAACAAGTTATGCATTTATTGTTTTATGGCAAAAACCTGATATGATTTTAATCCCAGCTATATTTCTAGCAAATCCCAGAGATACAGCATCCAAAAATGGCTTAGAAACAAAGGAAAATTGGCCAGGAATTGAATAAACTGGGCATGGTTAATGTATTTGTCTACAAAACTGACCCTGCTTATTCATTAGACTGGGTTTTGTGCAAGGAGTTGAAACTATTTCATGAACCCAGAAAATTTCTTGTGTTGAAATGTAGTCCGGAGCTGTGGGAAAAAGAGATTCCTTCCCAGATGGCAAAAAGAGAGTAGGGCTTAGAATGTCTAAAAGGCAAGAAGAAGGAAAAGCTGTGTCAGGGTTCCAGGTAACACCCCCAATGAAAGAAGACTCCAAGGCTTGAAGTTCCTCAAAGTTCCATTTTATTACAGATGTCATATTGGTACATCTAGGAAAACCCGAATCTGAAAGCTTCCAGGTTTTTCCCACCCAAAGGAAAGTCTAAGTCCCTGCCCAGCATCCAGCACCCATTCTTCCATCATATGGTCCAATCAAGGCACCGTCCCAACTGGAGATGCCTCCCACTTTCATCCGTTCAGGTGCAGGGCAAGATGTCCTTGACTGTTGTGTCTGCGCCCCCTGAGCCGGCCCTGCTACCAGAAAGTGACTTGGAAAGTGAGGGGGAAGGGCCATCAGGACTTACCTGAGGAGCACCGGCTCCCCTGGCTCAGCTCCAGGAGCCAGAAGCAGGCCAGGTGGAAGAAATAATGAGGCCTCCATCCCCTGACTCTTCCCCCCCCACCAGGCCACGCCTGCAGACCCAGCTGACAGCAATCAGGCTTGGTTGAATCCTAGGTTTCATAGGCAGGAGAGGAGGGAACAACAGAAGCAAGGGTGGGGCAAGCCTAGGAAGTGCTGAGTCATGGAGCCACACCCCACAGGATATAAAAGGCAGCAAGAGCTGGTGTGTCTCTTTGTAACAGGCAAATCCACTGATTGACTAGAGCTGAAGTTTGTGACTCACCAGCGTCGTGGAAGATAACGAGGGCTCTTGGCAGACGCTGGCTCTTTTGCCACCAGAGCTGATAGTGCCAGCTAATTAAGCCATCATTTGGATGGAGGCGCAGGAGGACAGAACATTGACTCTGAGAAAGGAATGTTATTATAACTATATATCACCATACAATCCCCCCTCCATACAATCCCCCCTCTCAGTTTCCCACAGTAATAAATGTGGCAGGCCTGAAGGTCCAATGCAAAAGACAGCTTCCAGGCCTGACAAGCCGGACCATCCCTAGAAGTTCAGAGAGTATATCTATCATTCTGCAAATAATTCCTTTAATCTGACAAGATTTCTGTCTGTAGATGAACAACAATAGACAAAGTACTCAGAAGCAGCTCCACCTATTATTCTTGGGTTTTGGACCTTGTATTTTTTTTCATTTATACGATTTTGAGGTAAGAAAAAATAGTGAAATACCATAATAAGCCCTAACACAATGTTTACATAGTGGGTATTTTTAATTAAAAGGGGAGGAATAATTCTCTCTTGCAAATCAAGAAGAAAAATGGGAACCTCTCCGCATGCAATCATTCCATTTCCCATAATTTATCCATCTACCATAGTTTTGAGTCTTTAGCATCTCCCCCACCCAAACAAAACCCCATTAAATACAGCTCTCAGCAACTGAAGATGCATCTCAAAGTCATGGCCCATGAGCCACCTGTGGTTCTCCAAATAATTTTCTGTTGCTAAAACCATACTTAGAGGAGCAGGAAAGTCGTGCGGGCATGAATCTCTCGATAACAAAGGTCCATCCAAAAGAAGACAGCCATTCTCCATGATTATATCAGAGGATAAAACAAGCGAGACAACTACAAGCTCCTGGTAAAAAAAATCACATCTCTGGCCAAGGTCAGCAATCTGCTATCATATTTCTGACAGTCCTTTCCCTGCTATGTCCTTAATGAGTGGAGGCACTTTCTCAAGTTCTGAGCTGTAGGGAAGCCAATATGCCCCTTTTACCTCCCTCCATTTATCCATCAGTCTATTATTGTAGTTGGTGAGATTTTCAGAGACTGTGGCATTTACCAGGCTCATTGCAGAGGCGGGAGGGAGAGAGAGAGAGAGAGAGAGAGAGAGAGAGAGAGAGAGAAGTTTCCTGCCCAGGCATGAAAGACAGCTACACTTCTAGGTCTGCAATGTGGTGCAGCCAGGAGCAGGTCTGAGTCCTGGTCTTCTCCACTTTTCTGTTCCCCTTTCTATTACTGCAGTTTATTCCTGCTACTTGGATCTACTTCAGGAATTGGACCAACACTCTTCATACTATACTAATACTATATACTATACTTATATATTCATACTATACTACTATACTAATACTATACTAATACTAATCTTCATACTATACCATACTAATTGGACCAACATTCTTCATACTATACATTAATGATCTTTGTGACCATATCTCAAGAAATTGTGTTCTCTTTGCTGATGATGTCAAACTATTTAACACAAAAGACAATACATCTATCATTCAAAAAGACCTTGATCATCTAACCGCTTGGTCCAAAACTTGGCAACTCCAAATCTCATCCAGCAAATGCTCAGTCTTACATATAGGAAAAAAGAACCCAAACACTAAGTACATACTAGATGGACATTACCTTACAGACGACCCCCATACCGTTAAAGACCTTGGAGTTTTCATGTCAAATGATCTAAGTGCCAAAGCCCACTGCAACTACATAGCAAAAAAGGCTTAAGAGTTGTAAACCTAATCTTGCGTAGATTCTTTTCCAAAAACACCACACTACTAACCAGAGCATATAAAACATTTGCTAGACCAATTCTAGAATTCAGCTCGCCTGTTTGGAATCCTCACCACATCTCTGACATCAATACAATTGAACGTGTCCAGAAATATTTTACAAGAAGAGTTCTCCATTCCTCTGAAAACAACAAAATACCTTACCCCACCAGACTTGAAATCCTAGGCTTAGAAAACTTGGAACTCCGTCGCCTTCGACAAGACCTAAGTTTAACTCACAAAATCATCTATTGTAATGTCCTTCCTGTTAAAGACTACTTCAGCTTCAATTGCAACAATACTAGAGCAACCAATAGATTTAAACTTAATGTCAACCACTTTAATCTAGATTGCAGAAAATATGACTTCTGTAACAGAATTATCAGTGCTTGGAATACTTTACCTGACTCTGTGGTCTCTTCCCATAATCCTAAAAGCTTTAACCAAAAACTTTCTACTATTGACCTCACCCCATTCCTAAGAGGACCATAAGGGGCGTGCATAAGCGCAAACGTGCCTACCGTTCCTGTCCTATTGTTTTTCTTTTTATCTTTTTATCTTTATATATATATATATATATATATATATATATATATATATATATATATATATATATATATATATATATATATATATATATATATATATATACTTATACCTCCTTATATTTACTCATATATGTGTTTATATACTATATAATCTTTTTGTATGATACCTACATATATTGTTGTGACAAAATAAATAAATAATAAATAAATAAATTGCTTCAGGTGGCCTGTTAGACCAGTCCCGCTCCCTCATATTTCTGATGGAGGGCAATGGCAGGATCCACGAATCTACTTAGCTGGATTTTCAGTGTTTCTGCATTGTAATAGAGTATCATATCCTTCTGAGATTGCCTGAAACCTTTTGATCTTTATGAGTTCAGCAATCTCTTTGGTACTGTACTTAGGGGCTGGGCTAACAATTTTGCTGCCCCTAACTACAGTACAAAACAGATTGCCTGAAACCTTTTGATCTTTATGAATTCAGCAATCTCAGAAGGTCTCAACCGATACAATGAGTTTTAAACACATAAGACTTGTTAATTGATGAAGTACTTGTAATCAGTCTCACCGGTAACCTCCATCTGCATAACCAACCCCTTTTCACCTCTTCTTTCCACCTATACTTCATTGAAATTTAAATCCTGTATCTTTCTAGCCACTCCATGCATCTGATGAAGTGAGCTGCATCTCACAATAGCATATGATTTTTGATAAAAGTTGTTATTACCAGGTCCTATCAGACTTCTTCTGATTAAATGAGATTGAGAGCTTTGGGTTATTACATTAATCTGCATAGACTGGTTTTGGGTTATTTAAAGAGAATGATTTGTGTTCAGCCTCCTTCAAAAATGCATTCCACATTGAATGTAGGGAACCAACCTCTTTACTTCATGTAAAAAAATAATAATAAATACACTGTTTCAACTCCTACCCTCAAAACGACGCTATAGAGCACTGCACAACAGAACAACTAGACACAAGAACAGTTTTTTCCCGAAGGCCATCACTCTGCTAAACAAATAATTCCCTCAACACTGTCAGACTATTTACTGAATCTGCACTACTATTAATCGTTTCATAGTTCCCATCACCAATCTCTTTCCACTTATGACTGTATGACTATAACTTGTTGCTGGCAATCCTTATGATTTATATTGATATATTGATCATCAATTGTGTTGTAAATGTTGTACCTTGATGAACGTATCTTTTCTTTTATGTACACTGAGAGCATATGCACCAAGACAAATTCCCTGTGTGTCCAATCACACTTGGCCAATAAAATTCTATTCTATTCTATTCTATTCTATTAGTTTATACTGTTAGGTTAACTTCTACTTTTTAAATATCCTTTTATTGTTTCTGTTAACTCATTGTAGATTAAGTGAAAATAGCGATATCAATATCACTTAGACTTATATACCACTCTCTCTAAGTGGTTTACAGAGTCAGCATATTGCCTCCGACAATCTGGGTCCTTATTTTACTGACTTCGGAATGAGAGAAGGCTGAGTCAACCTTGAGCCTGGTGAGATTCGATCAGCCAAATTCCAGGCAGCCACCAGTCAGCAGAAGTAGCCTGCAGTACTGCATTCTAATTATTGCGCCACTGTGGCTCTTGAATGAAGTCTCAGTAGCTCAACTTTTGGCAACTTTGTGGGAAATGTTAGTGTAATTTTTATGGCAGCCATAGCATTTGCTACCGTCTTTCTTCCAGAACATTTCTTTCTTCCATAATTTCAACTGCAAAACTGTGACCATCCTAGACCAAGCCAAGTCCAAAAACACTAGAGAATTTCTAGAAGTCTGGCATAAATTAGCCATCCATAAACACAAAGACATAAATAATATTTACATAATGTGAAAAAGAGACAACATGCCAAACATAGAAAAACACCTCTCCGCAAGCAATCAATATCTAGATAAGTATAGTTTAATTCCAAGATTAATATCAGACCAACAATCAAGAAGTAAACAATATTCCAATCAAGAACTTCCAATTAAGCCAACAGTAAACAGCCCATGAAAGAACTTCCAAGACCATTCCCACCAACATTCTCAAGGCAAGCCACTAGAATATAGAATGAGAGGAAACCCCATTCCTTACTAGCACTAATGATGTTACCTAGTTTGGTAATGAAATGTCTGCAATTAAAAAACAAAACCAAACTCAGAGAGCACAAAGGACCCTCTCATTCCAGAATACTGTTTCCCTAACTTTTCAGACTAGCCTACAGGTCTGGGATCCCCTGGTAGTTTCCCATCCAACTGTTAAGCATATCTGACCCTGCCCATTTCTGACATCAACTAATCACGTCTCCCTAGATATTGGTATCTAGTTCAGTGGTACTCTAAACAAGCTAAAGCAGATGCCTTGCAAAAAGAGAAAAGCAGAGTTCACCATTTGGCATCTCCCCTGCATCCATTTGAAATATGACTATGTTCTTTCCTAATAAAATATAACACTTCAGGTTAGATGCTTTGCTAATATCCAGACACTATTCTTAAAACAGTCCTGAAAAAAATCTTGAGTTTGTTCTGATAAGCTGCTTGTTTTTGGCCTCAGAGGGAATTGTGGGTATTTTATTTGGCAAACCTGCATTACTCAAAAGCAGCATCTTTAGCAACCTTCCTTTGTGTGCTATCAAACCACCAGGAGAGTTGTTTCAAGCCAGGCTGGTGAATTATTTAATGCCACTGTTTTACTAAATTAAAATGGAATCAGAACTTATGAGAAAGAGATAAAAGCTTTTAGACTGAAGCTGATATTGCCAAGATCTTCAAGAAATGCACCCTGGAGCCAAAAGATTTGCTCAGTTTCAAAGACAGATTGCAGTATTTCTAAGAAAAATACCTAGGAATGTTTACAATCTCATTACTCTGGACTTTGCCAGATTGCTGAGTCGACTTCATAGCTCTCTTTGAGACCAGGCCTTTAGCCAATCCCTTTAATCTTCATTCCCAAGCCACATTGGGATTTGCACTATTCCTGTAATTCTATCTGTGCCTGTTTTTTGACCTGGTCTGCTTGGTCTGAAGAGTTGTCATGAATCCTATCTGCGATCCCAGGATCTCATTGTAGTGAAGTAGAATAACAGAATCCTGAAAGCCTGTCCAAGTTTACCTCTGTCCCATCTTATATTGAACAACGTTAAGGTGAGGTTTATTTAGGGGGCTGGGAAGTGGCTCAGGCTGTTAATGCAGCTTGTTATTAACACACAGCTGCCTGCAATTACAGTTACTACAGGCTCGAGTCTCACCAGACCCAAGGTTGACTCAGCCTTCCATCCTTTATAACAGTGGTTCCCAACCTTTTCTTGTTTGAGGCACAACCTTTTCTTGTTTGAGGCACCCTTGGAAAGCCTTTCAAAAGTTCCCGGCACCCTTATAAGGAAATAGATATTTAAAATCTCCGTAGCTCAAAAGTTCCCGGCACCCTCAAAAGATCTCACGGCACCCCTTAGTGCCGCGGCACACTGGTTGGGAACCACTGCTTTATAAGGTAGGTAAAATGAGGACCCAGATTGTTGGGGGGGCAATAAGTTGACTTTGTATATAAATATACAAATAGGATGAGACTATTGCCTTACACAATGTAAGCCGCCCTGAGTCTTCGGAGAAGGGCGGGGTATAAATTCAAACAAAAAATTTTTTTTTATTAAATCTACTGCATATCACACATGAACTAGCAGTACTGTATATATTAACATTTCACCTAGATTAGTAAAACACAATAAAATATGTTTAAAAAGATCTATGCTCAAATACCAATGTTTGGGCCATCTAAACATTGAAGCACAGCATCATTTATATTACAAAAATCAGATACTGAACCAGTGTATGACCTCAGTTTACAGCCAGCCATAATGTGATGTATTGTTTAATATGGGACCCTGCAGTCATACTAAAGGAAGGATACTATGCCCCATTTATACAGAAAATTCTGTCTCACACATCTCTCTTTCTCAGGCCTTTGCAATTTCTTCTGCAGGTCCTCCATTATTTACAGACCCCTCACATCCTGGACATAAACTGTTTCAACTCCTACCCTCAAAACAACGCTATAGAGCACTACACAGCAGAACAACTAGACACAAGAACAGTTTCTTCCCAAATGCCATCACTCTGCTAAACAATAATTCCCTCAACACTGTCAAACTATTTACTAAATCTGCACTACTATTAATCTTCTCATCGTTCCCATCAGTCATCTCCTTCCATTTATGACTATGACTGTAACTTTGTTGCTTGTATCCTTACGATTTATATTGATATTTTTTCCTGATTGCTTATTTGTACCCTATGACTATCATTAAGTGTTGTACCTTAGAATTATTGATGAACATATCTTTTCTTTTATGTACACTGAGAGCATATGCACCAAGACAAATTCCTTGTTTGTCCAATCACACTTGGCCAATAAAGAATTCTATTCTATTCTATTCTATTCTATTCTATTCTATTCTATTCTATTCTATTCTATTCTATTCTATTAATGGCTTGTTTCTTCCTTCCAAGAAGTTTCTTTGTTCCAAGGAAGATCTGAGGGCCCTTTGAAGGCTGTGGAAATTGGAAAAGTTTAGAAGAGAAGACAAACTGGACAGTGGATATCTAAAAAGGTGTCATCCAAAAGAAAACAATAAAATTACACAATGAGGATCACAGAATAATAGACTTAAGTTGCAGGAAAATGGATTTCAATTGTGTATCAGAAAAAAAAAAATATTCCTAACAGTAAAGCCTAACCCTAAAGATTTAAATAAATGATGATCTCCTTTTGTTAGATATGGTCAGTAGGAAGCTAAGCAGCCGTTTGTGGAGGAAAATTTATTATGAATTCCTGCAAAACAGGGAAATGGACTTCATGGTGATATGAGGATGATTCAATGTAAGATCAATGTATGTTGCTATTATTTTTATTTTATTACAAAAATCCATCATGTGAGATTGACTTCTTACTTCTGACTACTTTATATCAGTGAAGCTAATAGTTATTTTTATTGTATTTTTAAATACAGTATTTCTTATTTTTTGCCATGAACTTGTTTATTTTTTAGCAAAGCAAGATACCAATGCATAACTATACATTTAATGATTGATTTAGTTAGCTGTTATACTGTGTATTGGAAATAAAATCTCAAAGCTGTGCAATAGCGTTATTGTAATAGCTAAAACACAAGTACCTATTTTAGCAGGGAAATGATTTAAAGTGTTGACTGTTGTGCTTAAAAACACGGGTATTCAGATTTGGAAGTAAAGGTCTTCCTGTTCAGGTTTTTGCAATCAATGCCCTCCTGAAGGTGTTTCAGACAGTGAACCTATCCCTGAGAAGGCCTTCTTCCATACTGATTGATCGATCTTGTATAGGTCATGGTATAACCAAAATGACCTCAGGTTTTGTATTTTCTCATATTTAAGCATCATTTTGCAAATTTAAACTAAAAACAACCAACACGCCTCAATTCTAATAGAAAGTCCCTTCAGTCTTCACAACTCAGCATGCATTAGACTCTCAGTTTTTCTGGAATATTTGGACAACCATTCAAAGAAGTGTCCAATTCTGTGGCTGTTGTATTTATTTATTTATTTATTTATTTATTTATTTATTTATTTATTTATTTATTTATTTATTTGTCAGAACAGTATATATAAGCATAAGCATGAAATAACTATACGATATATAAGCATATATATAAGCATAAGTAAATAAATAAATAATAAATAAATAAGTAAATAAGTAAGTAAATAAGTAAATAAGGGGTTTTTTTTCCCCTTCCTTCCCTCCCTCTCTCCCATATACTAATGTGAACTCCCTGCAGAAGCCTATGCTAATGGAGGCTGTTCCATTTTACCTATCATAAGTCTTCTTTAATGGAGATGGAATGTCAAAGTGAATTGAAATCTGTTGGAAGCAGTTGCCTTCCATTTCTTCAAACTTGTTTATCAAATCCCCTGCAAACAACAACATTGCTTTCAAATGGACAAATATAATATGTAGAACATGGAATAACAGGGTTGGAAAGCACCTTGGAGGTCTTCTAGTCCAATCCCTAATATTTTGCAGAGGTTACATGGTAATTATCTACAGACTACAGAGGCATTTTGCTGAAGGAGAACAGGCAGGACTGCTTGCATTTCTCTCTCCCTTTGTAGCAAGTTGTTCCTTTCCTTGGTCTGTAAAGATATACAAAAACATGCCAGCCAACTCACTACTGGATAAGTTGCCATGGCCAACTCGCCATGGGATAACTCGCTATGGAACAATTTAACAATTCTATTTAATTATTTAAAATAAATTAAAAAATATTTTAATTTTTGCCATTTATATTTCATTTTGTCCAGTAGTGAAATGTAAAATTTATTACTACTGGTTCTGTGGCTTGGGGTGGTGGTGGTAATGGGACTGGGTGGGCATGGACAACTTTTTTAAAAAAACTTTTAAAAGCATTTTTTCTACAACCTCTTTGGCCGAAGAAGTTGTAAAAAAATGCTTTTAAAAGCCTCTGATGATCCCAGCTGAACTGCACAATCATCAGAGGTTTTTTTTTAACTTTTAAAAACATTTTTTCGGCCGAAGTAAAAATGCTTTTAAAAGTAAAAAAAAAACAAAACAACTCTGATGATCGTGCGGCTCAGCTGGGCATGAGGGGGGGAAGGGATTTTTGCTACTGGTTCTCCAAACCACCCGTCACCATTGCTACTGGATCGGGCAATCCAGTCTGAACCGGGAGCATTTCACCCCTGATTCTGTCCCTCCTTTTTCATCTTTTCTTTAATGATTCTATTCCATCATTTCTTTGATATTAGTGTAACTCTTGTCCCACGGCGAGTGGTCCTGTGGAGAGGTGGCCGTGGCAAGCTGGCCACGGTGAATTGTCTTAGACCCTCCGGGAGGGGAGAAAGAACTCAAAAAAGTCAAGCTAGTTGTGACCACATGACTCCATCCCAACTTTTTAACATATGTGCCCAATGTCCCACAATATTTAAAAAATATCAACCATACAATGACAGCTGTCTTTTTTAAAAACTTTCTCTGCAGATAGTCTTACCTGGAATTATCCTGAATAGGAAGAAATGTAAATCATCATCATCATCATCATCCTGCTCTTCTTCAGCCATTCTTGGACACTGTGTTGCCTAGGTAGATATTGTGGTCTGTCTTCATTTTTGAAGATTCTCGAGCCAGGTTTTTTTTCCAAAATCCTAATTAGTCACTTTTTTCTTAATTCACCTTGGGTTGCTCCTTCAAACATAGGTATGTCATATTTCTTGCTGTCAGGTTGGTTTATGCGTTTCCTTATATGCATATTTCTGGATATAATCAAAAGTAACATGAAGACCTCTCCCTCTTTTTCCCAAACAGAGCCCCAGAGCTGTTTACAGGTTTTCTAGCTCAGGGCTCAGTGAGCCATTATGCTGATGTCAGAACATCAAATGCCTGTGGGAGAGACACCACATTTTATTGTTAGAATTTTGCTTAGGATTATTCTTTCATCGCTTTTCTCCAGCCATTTTCTCCTGACAGACCCATTAATTTGTTGGATGTGCATTTCATATTTCCCCAGGTTGCCTTTTATCTCTTAAGTGTGGACTTTTATGTGACTAGATGCTGCTAAATCCCATTCATAGTTATATGAGTCATAATTTGTTATTACCGGTTGCTATGAAAAGAGAATTGTTGTTTGAAGGTGAGAGATAGCAATAGTTCTTGCGATGGAATATAGGAAGGAGATTGATTCCCAGGAGGGAGGGGGGTGCATTCCAGAAGAGTAAAAGGCAACCCAGCCCAGATGTTACATATGAGGGAAAGAGGGTGAAGTCAGCCTCTACTTAACAGTTCACAGAGCACATTGAAGATACTGATAACAGAATCTTTGGTCTGGCAAGATTTTTTCTATGTGTGTGAAAACAACAAAGGACTTCACCTGGAAGTATCACAATGTGCCCCAAAGTGCTTTTTTTTTCCTTTTTTTTTTCAAGAGGCAACTGGACTTTCTGGTTTTTATTTTTCTCTTTTTCTAGAAAGAGTGCAGAGAAGAGCAACAAAGATGATTAGGGGACTGGAGGCTAAAACATATGAAGAACGGTTGCAGGAGCTGGATTTGTCTAGTTTAATGAAAAGAAGGACTAGGGGAGACATGATAGCAGTGTTCCAATATCTCAGGGGCTGCCACAAAGAAGAGGGAGTCAAGCTATTCTCCAAAGCACCTGAGGGCAGGACAAGAAGCAGTTCTCCTTTTTATCAATGGCCCCTATTAGAATGTTCTTGAAAGCAACAGTACCACTACCGGTAGCCTGTCATCTTTCTCTGTGGCTTGGGTAAGAAGAGTCCCGTTCAGTCTTAAGAAGGTCTGTGAAGATGTGGGTGGGATGTTTTCCTTAAGCATGATGCTGGCAGAAGGTACCATGCAAAGGTGCTTCCAAACAGCGAGAGATCAAATTGCTTGTCCCCTGGAGTGAGAAGAAGGCAGGAACCCCTTTGCTCTCTGCTTCTTCTTTTAGTTTGTGTCTCTGGGATCATCATTTTATCATCACTCATAGGAATGGGGTGAGGTCGACAGTAGCCAGTCTAAGGTTAAAATTTTGGGGGTTTTGGGATGAAACCACAAAGTCAGGTAGTGTATTCCAGGCATTGACCACTCTGTTGCTGAAGTCATATTTTCTCTAGCTGAGTTTGGAGCGGTCCGCTTTAAGTTTGTATCTATTGTGTGGTCGTGTATTGTTGTGGTTGAAGCTGAAGTAGTCATTGTCAGGTAGGACATTGTAGCAGATGATTTTATGAGCTATGCTTAGGTCATACCGAAGAAGTAGAAAAAGAACATTTACTTGAAGATGGCCTTAGTTTTCCTGGTGACTCTATTATTATTTATTTATTTATTTGTCAATCACAACAATATATATAAGTATAAGCATGAAATAATCATACGAATTGGATACAACCAAAGGGAACATTAGGACTGGAACAGTAGGCATGCTGGTGCTCTTATGCACGCCCCTTACAGACCTCTTAGGAATGGGGTGAGGTTAACAGTAGATAGTCTTTGGTTAAAGCTTTGGGGATTTTGGGAAGAGACCACAGAGTCTGGTAGTGCATTCCAGGCATTAACGACTCTGTTACTGAAGTCATATTTTCGACAATCAAGATTGGAGCGGTTCACATTAAGTTTAAATCTATTGTGTGCTTGTGTATTGTTGCGATTGAAGCTGAAGTAGTCTTCGACAGGAAGGACATTGTAGCAGATGATTTTATGAGTTATACTCAGGTCATGCTGAAGGCGGCGGAGTTCTAAATTTTCTAAACCCAGGATTTCAAGTCTGGTGGCAAATACCATTCTACTGCCTTCTTTTGAGATGTTTTCCAGCTTCCCATTCTACTCCAATCAAATAATAAGCAGGATAGTATCTGTTTAGCTTCCAAGCCAAAGTTGGTGTCTTAGGTGCTGCTGCCTGCTGAAACATAAGCAGGAGATATGAAGGGGCTTCATTTAACATACTGGAGAAAGATAAGGGGGAGACTGTTCGCAGTTACAATGGCACTGAAAAAAATGTGATTTAACCACAGGCCCTCTAATTTACAAATATTGAACATCCCCATGATCATGTGATCAAAATGCAGGCAAATGGCAACCAAGCATGTACTGTATTTATGAAGGCTGCAGCCATGACTTCCATTCGAGACCTTCACAGTTGGCTTCTGACAAGCAAAGTCAATGCGGGAAGCTGGATTGGTCTAGTGACTGCATGATTCATTTAGCAACTGCAGTGATTTGCTTATTAAAGGTCATAAAATCAGGCACGACTTATTTAACAACTGCCTTGCTTAGCACTAGAAATTCTGGTTGTGGTTATAAGTCAAAAACTACGTAGTAATGAGGCAATGATTTCCTATACTTACAGTAGATATATTTCTCAGATGGAATTCCCTTTAAGAATTCATGGATATATACAATGATCATACATCCTTTATTATACTTTATTTTCCCCCCAGAAAGCTATCCTTTAGATATTTTTAATTTTCCAAACCTCACTTTTGTCCTTTATTTTGTGCATTTAATTTTCATATTCATAAAAAAACGCCACATATAAATTGAATTCTAATTTTTAAATATGTGTACATAAATTGTTTGATTTTAGTTATTTTTATTAGAATATGCATTTTTGTAAAGTTTTTCTTGGTTTCTCTGTTGAACTTTTCTTTGTAAACCAAAATGTGTGTGTGATATATACACATACACAATTTTTTCTATGTTGGTAAACCTCTTTCAAATTTGCCACTTTAGCAGAACACCCTTTATTTTTTCCAAATCCAAATGGTCATGGTATGGATATAGGAACTACAAAGATCAGTTGGAAGTGGGAGAAACTTCAGATGTAATTTACTGGATTCCCTGCATGGATTTGCCCTACAACTATGTGGGACAGATGAGGAGGAAGCTAACTACCAAATTGCAAGAACATGAGCATCACATTGCAATCAGGGGTGAAATCCAGCAGGTTCTGACAGGTTCTGGAGAACCGGTAGTGGAAATTTTGAGTAGTTCGGAAAACCAGCAAATACCACCTCTGGCTGGCCCCAGAGCGGGGTGGGAATGGAGATTTTGCAATATCCTTTCCCCAGGAGTGGGGAGGGAATGGAAATTTTGCAGTATCCTTTCCCTGCCATGTCCGCCAAACCGCACCCACCAAGCCACACCATGCCCACCAAGCCATGCCCACAGAACCGGTAGTAAAAAAAATTGAATTTCACCACTGATTGCAATGAACAAAGACATGCATTCAATTTTGAAGCTACTACAATTGTTGGCTGAGCATGGAAAAAAATAGCCAGAGAAATCATTGGGAAATGGGTCCCTTGTCATAGGCCCACAGTCAATAGTATGCTGATTTACCTCTCAGCCTCTCAGGTACTCAGGAGCCGAGGGTGTGGCAGCACAAGAAAACAATAATTAATCACTTAATAGCCAGTCATCAATACCCTAATTCAGGGATCTCCAAACTTGGTCCCTTTAAGACTTGTGGACTTCAACTCCCAGAGTCCCTCAGCCAGCTTTGCTGACTTTGCTGACTCTGGGAATTGAAGTCCACAAGTCTTAAAGGGACCAAGGTTGGAGACCCCTGCCCTAATTAACAACTAAAAGCTACACACAACCAGGAACCATATAAATACAATGTGTAGAACAGCTCAGTGAACATATTCAGGAGAGAGAATTACCTGTTGATGGGCTGCAGCACAAGCCCCAAAGCGAGGAAGAATAAATTTTTGTTCCTGGTGAGTGACTCAAATTGGATCCTGCAACATTATCCTCGGTCGTGTATATTTGCCTTCATTTGTGATTTAGAAACTTGTCAACATACTAGCTTTTGCTAGAATAAGCTTGTATTCTTATGCCTTCTATTGGGATTAGGTTTACTGTCCCCAACATACCCCCATCCCCCAAGGCTGAAATTAAACTGTACAGATTGTTGGCAAGATTTTCATGGATATTTTTTTTCGGTGCTTGATACCGAATCGTTTTCATATTTTAGTCCTCCCTTTAAAATATCATATTTAGCCCCTAATCTGTCTATCTTGAGAAAATGTGCTTCAAATAACAATGATGAAAATGTATTTGGGCTGCTAGATACATAGCCTCGAGTGCTGCCAATTAAAACATAATTTGGATTGTTGCATACACCCATAGAGAGAACAGCTCTATTCATTCCTTGCCCTTTTTAGAAATAACAGCATCTCCGGTCACCTTGAGAAGAAAAGGTATGCATGATTGTATTTAGAACTGAGCATGATTTTCAGAGGCGGGGAATCAATTGTTACTGTATTCCTGATTGCAATAAGAGGAATCTTCAGATAAATTTCCATGAATATGCATAGGTTGATGATTGGCTGATCCACAAGAGAGTATTTCCCTTTGAAAAAGGTGCTAATAAAAGCTGCATTCTCAGAGACGACTTCCGGTATCCGGTGGCAACGGACGTCTGGAAGGCTTCTCTTGCCTCCAGTGTCCGAATCCGGCCGCCGCCGAGGCCCTTAGGGGCCAGGTGTTCCGAAAAGGACACCTGCCGCACGGACGGCTCGCCAGGGGTCTCCCAGCCGATATACAGGACTGGGGGGACCGATGCTGGCGCGTCCTAGGCTCGGCGGGGTTCGGAGGCCACAGGCCGCGGCCATTATTTTGGTCGTCGCCTGGGCCGCTGTGCTCGGTGACACCGGGGCTTTGGATTTATAATTGCAGCAGCCTGGTGGTGAACAGGGAACGGAGAAGAATTGAGGAATGAAGAAGGAAGGGATATCGGCAAATGTGGTGGAGTACTCCGGTGCGGGGGTTTTCTCCCCTGCGACTGGAAGGAGTACGAATCACTTTGGAGAGAGGAGAACTTAAAATAACAAGATTACCGGTTTTGTGGAGCTCTGGAGAAGAGGTGATGGAGAAATTTAGGAGGGAGGTTTGAGGCCCCCCTCCTCTGAGAACAATGGTGGCGTCCAGCTTCCGCCTTCACTATGAGAATCTTGATGACATCACTTCCCTTGACTTCCTGGTTGACTAACTGTACTCTGGACTCGTTGCTCCTGTGAGTGCCCCTGGTGGATCCGGAGGAAATTATAAGGATACTGTGCTTGCCTGAGGATTTTAAAATTTTTTTTAAATGGCAAAGGTCAGAGACCAACTGCTGGAGAAATGGAGAATTCTGGAAAAGTTATCTAATATGGACAAGAAACTGGATGAAATAAGAGCAGAAATTGTGACTATCCAAAAGGATTTAAAGGATACTCAACAAGTCTCAGCAGAAAATAAGCAGAAAGTGGAAGGTCTGGAGGGTGAGATGCGGGCAGTGCAGAAAAGAGGGAGCGACAAGCAATGCTGTGCTTGGACTACAGATGGATAAAATGTCTTATTTTCTTAGGTTTCAAAATTTGGAAGAAGTGGACCAAGAAGACTTGAGAGATGTTGTGACTAAACTGTTGGGAGAATTTCTTGGGAGAGGTGTTGATTTTATGAATTGGGATGTGGATCGAGTTTATAGAGTTAATTCACAATATGCACGCACGCATGCAGTTCCTAGAGAGGTTCATGTCAAATTTGTGAAAAGAGGCGAGATGAAATTCTTAGAAAACATAGGAGTGGGGCACTGACTTATAGGGGCAGGAGATAGCCATTCTGAGGCAGATTCCCAGACAGGTACGTGAAATGAGAAAGAAATATTATTTTTATCAAGCAAATTGTACCAGAAGGAGTGGGCTTCAGATGGCTGATGCCAGAGGATTGATGATTTTCCGGGAGGGCATTACGAAAAAAATTAGTACAATTGCGGAGGCTGCGGCCTACGTGGAGGAACACAAAGCCCTCCTGGATTTAGATGACCCAGGAATTGAAGAAGGGGAGGTTATAGACCATGGGGCGGAGGCGGGTGGCGCTGTTGCGGGCCTGGAGGTGGGGCAGGCTGGACCCAGAGTTCTGAGATCCAAAACTAGGAAGTGACAAAGATATTTGGTATTGTGTTGGTTTTCCTTATTCTCTTTCGTATGATATTCTGATTATTCTTGACCCTTCCTTATTGTGTAAGATTGAAACTTAGCTACTTCGTATCACCTGCTTGCCATATGGCTGTTGTATGTGTTTAAAATTTTGAGTAAAATTCTTATCATGTATAAGAAAAATGAAAATTTACCATACCTGATATGTATTTGCATAAATTTTTTTTGACCAATAAAAACTTTTTATAACAAAAAAAAAAAAAAAAAAAAAAAAAAAAAAGCTGCATTCTCAGACTGAGGCAATTTTTAAGTTTTCCCACAAGAAAAGAATAAAGTTCTCTTCCTTCTTGCTCTTGTATAATTATCTGACATCTGATTGTCTTTCTCTCTCAGATGTCAAACCCACATCTAGATTGTATCTCTTCAAAGTGCAAATGGGGCTGATAATACGTAAACGCTTGTCCATGGGGGGAAAAAATAACTGATCATAGAATCAGAGAGTCAAAAGGTATCCGAGAGGTCATTTAATCCAAACTCTTGCTCAGTACAGGATCTATATAAAGCATTTCAAAGAGCAGGAGAGCTAATCTCTGCTTGAAGGCTTCTAATGATGGGGAACATGCCTCTTTATGAGGCAGCCTACCCTATTGATTGACAGATCTTGCCATCAGGAAATTACTAATATTTAATCTGAATTGACTTCTCTGAGTCCTGAAAGTGCTTTTATTTTAAAGGCAACTGGACTTTCTGATTTTTCTTTAAGATGTTTCACTTGTCATCCAAGAAGCTTCTTTAGTTCTAACTAACTGGTGGTGAATGGAAAGACTTCTCTGAAGTTTCAACACACTGATCCTGATAGCTACAGTAAGAGATCAAACAGGTCATTTCCTTTCTCTGTATGACAGTCTTTTTTGCTACATGAAGACTGCTATTATATTTCCCCTCGGTCTTCTCTTCTACAGGTTAAACATATTCAATTCCTTGAACTATTTATCATAAGATGTAGTTTTCAGTCCCCTCACCATCTTAGTAGCCTTCTTCTGAATTGGCTCCAACATCTTTTAGAACTTAGAGAACAAAACTAGCCATAATAGTCCAAGTAAGGCCAAGTGGAATGAGGAGACCTGCCCTCATCGCTATCAGGCCAGATGTCTTATATAAAAATCATGTCAAAATCTCCAGGTCAATGTTGATTCCTAATGATCTGCTCATCTGGCAGAAATGGTTTATTTCCAGCCATTTTATGACTTTCCAGTTTAACTCACAGTCTTGGTTTTCCTCAGGGGTCTTTCATCCAAGTGGTAACAAGATTTAGTCCTGATAAAATTTGGGAGATTAGTCAAATCTCTGTATGGGCTGGGAATAGCCAGAGGAAAATCTACATTAGTAGCTATCCATATCTGATTTTCCCTGACTCAGCATTATGATAAACACATATTTTAAAAAATCACACAAAAAATTCTTGAGCAAGCTATCCAAAGTGTTAACTGATCAGTCTGAATTTCCATATTTAATTATTCAGAGCTTATTAATGCTTCAAATTTCTCCATTGGTTGAAGTTGTTTCACCTATATATGATCTGAAGAAGAGAAAAAATACAAATTTTGTTGTTAAAAATTGTAGAGTACTAACTGGATTGGAGGTGTAAATGACAATCTGTCAGTTCTGCATATAAAAAAATGGGTGTACCAAGGGGAAAAAAACCAAGTTGCATTAACATTGTTTTGTTTATAACATGCAGTGAATATATTTTTATGAAGGACTATTTAATTCCAAGCTTTGTGCAGTGCCACACAGTTCAGGTTTACTATTTGTGACAGAGAGAATCTTTTTAAGACTTTCAGTTAGTGACTACAGGTTTATAAATTGGAGATATAGGAATCAGTAAAAAGATTAGATGTGGCAGTCAGTATAAAAGCAGAAAAGAGCACGAGAGGGAAGAATAAGCTTCATTCTCACAGACTCCTCGCTTTTGTCTAATCTGCTCATGACATCCTTAGCAGCAGCTTTTATATTTTAAGAAAAACAAATTCACCCAGAGAAGAAAGCATGATCTTCGGGACTCCATATCTTTTGTGATTCATGAACAGATCCAGATTAGCGGTTGTGGCAATGAGTAAAGTTTCTGTGACATCTGAGAAAGAATTTTATAGAGCCATGTTTTTCAATCTTGGCAACTTTGAAGATGTGTGGACATCAGCTCCCACAATTCCGCAGACAGCATTGCCAGGGTTGAGAAACATCATTAGCAGAGGTGGTAGTCAGTGGTATTCCATTAACGCCCGAACCAGTAGTGGAAATCGCAGATGGCCCATCCCGGCTCTATGCCATCCTATTTAGGCATGTTTTTGAGGCTGGGCGCCTGTGCAGAAGTCAGGTGCGCACGTGAACCAGGCGCGCGCATGCATGAAGAGAGTATGCTCACAGGGAGCGAACCGGTAGTAACATAATGTGAAACCCACCGCTGATCATTAGAGAGACTAGGGCTGTGCAAACATTCAGGACTGGAATTTTTGCAAAGCATGATGTCTGAGCAAAGTCTCTTTCCTTAAAGTGTTAACATAGCTTCAACCTCCAGAAGGCTGGGCTCCCTTGATATTCCACTGAATATCAGAACATGGGTGAATGTGTACAGCTTCTTTTGCTGGGAAACTCAGGGGGAGTGTTGCAAGCATGTAAGGTGAACCACAACTCCTAGCCAACCTGGCTAGCATGGGAATTGATGAGGGATATTAGGAGCTGTAGGGGGTCATGATGGGTGGGGGTTAAAGATGTTTCACTTATCAGCTGGAAATCTGACAGCCCTGATTCAAAACGTGAGCACTGCATGACAGGATGAGCTTCAACTTGCCTTAGCTCCTGCCAACCTAGCAGTTCGAAAGTATGCAAATGTGAGGGGTTTTTTAAAAATTTATTTATTTACATTTATATCCTGCCCTTCTCCGAAGACTCAGGGCAGCTTACAGTGTGTAAGGCAATAGTCTCATTCTATTTGTATATTTACAAAGTCAACTTATTGCCCCCCCAACAATCTGGGTCCTCATTTTACCTACCTTATAAAGGATGGAAGGCTGAGTCAACCTTGGGCCTGGTGGGATTCGAGCCTGCAGTAATTGCAGGCTGCTGTGTTTTAATAACAGGCTATCTTACAGCCTGAGCCACCATGGCCTGTGGGTAGATAAGTAGGTTCTACTTGGTGGGAAGGTGCATTCCCTGCACCTCGGCGTATAGTCATGCTGGCCACATGACCATGGAAATTTCTTCAGACAATGCTGGCTAAGAAGCGGAGATGAGCATTGCTCCCTAGAGTCAGACTAAGGAGCTGTAGTTTAGCTATGTTCAAGGGAGGTGTGGATATGTTCCCCGGCGTTATGTTTATCAAGAATGTTCACCACTCTACAAAACCTGTTGTTTAGCAAACGTATGCATGATTTTGAGAGCCCATTGATCACATTAAGTCTTTGAATAATGTATAGGCAGCAAGCTCGACTTCAAAACGTGAAGGCAGATCTAAAAAAAACACGCCACACACACGCTAACAAACTACATTCTGCTTCATTTGAACATAAATTATTTTTGTTAACAAATCAATTAATTGAATCAGAGTCATCATTATCTTTTCATTATATTAAATGTCACATTGGAAAGGAATTGAGGCTGCAGATGGTAGAGGACAGGAAGGCCTGGAGGAACGTTGTCCATGGGGTCGTGATGGGTCGGACACAACTTCGCAACTAACAACAACAAAAAAGTGACTTTAGGGGGCAAATCCCTTTCAGAACCCCCTCCCCCCCATCGTGCCCTTGTATCAGTGGTGAAATCCAAATTTTTTTACTACCGGTTCTGTGGACGTGGCTTGGTGGGCATGATGTGGCTTGGTGGGCATGGCAGGGAAGGATACTGCAAAATCTCCATTCTCGCCCCACTCCTGGGGGAAGGATATTGTAAAATATCCATTTCCACCCCACTCTGGGGACAGCCAGAGGTGATATTTGCTAGTTCTCCAAACTACTAAAAATTTCTGCTACCAGTTCTCTAGAACCTATCAGAACCTGCTGGATTTTACTCCTGCCTTATATTATCCAATAGCCTGCAGCTTTCTCTAAATTGTAGTCTGGATTTAGGGCGACATTTTTTTCTCATTTCTGAGAAAAAAAAAAAAAGTATGCATGGCTCAAGCTTAATAATAGGGGCTACTGATTTTTTGGGTTTTTTGTTTTTTGTTTTGTTTGTGTTTTGTCTTGAAAACATTAGAATGATCTCAAGCCTTGACTTTTGGTGACTGCATGCATGTTGCTTTCTTATTAGTAGTATATCATGAGTGCTTTTACACCAGGGGTGTCAAACTCACAGCCTGGCTGGATGCATCACGTGCTGAGCATGCCCACCCCTCATTTTAGTGAAGGGGACAAAAGTCATGATACATCACATAACGAGAATGCAACTCTTGGCAAGTTTGACACCCCTGTTTTAATCTGATATCCAGATCAGGGGGGGTCCAAACCCTAGTGAGCCAACATACCCACACAAGCATTCAAAGTACTTACTGCTCACTATTCCATTCTTCCCCAGTTCTACTACAGCTTCTATTTTAGCTTTTCCACTGCCATTCCTTGCGAGTACTACTGTTGGAGAACAGTATCTCCTCATTTGCCTTAGGGGGCTTCAGACTTTATTTCCATAAACAGCCACAAATCACCCTCCTTCTCACATCAATACCACCACATCCAGCTGCCTCTCTGCTCAAATTTTGTAGCCAGAGTTTGCTGTGCTGACTAGGGAGATACCTTAAAGCAGGGGTCTCCAACCTTGGCAACTTTAAGACTTGTGGACTTCAACTCCCAGAATTCCTCAGCCAGCTTTGCAGGCTGAGGGATTCTGGGAGTTGAAGTCCACAAGTTATGGTTAGAAAAAAGTGACTGGCAGAAGAATGCAATTTATTTATTTTCTTCATGTCCTTCTCTTTCATTGTCATGCTGACATATCAACTTTTTTAAACCATTTATTAATTAATTGATATCCCACTGATTTCTCTCTCAAGGGATTCTGGGCATCATACTCTTCAAAACATCCCTGCTTCTTCCTTTCTACCCTACAAAACCACCAATTCTGTTTTTGAGGGAGTCCTTGGTGCTCTCTGAGCTTGTTTCCTTGCAGATGTTTCATTACCCATGTCAGAGTTTCTTGCAAAAATAAAATCCAGACGTGCACACGGATAAACTGATTCAGCAGGATTCATTTAAATAAGAAACTTATTTATTTATTTATTTATTTATTTAATTTTATTTTATTAAATTTCTATACCGCCTTTCTCCCGAAGGACTCAGGGCGGTGTACAGCCAGAACAAAACACAGGATATATACAATTAAAACGAATTAAAATATAACAATTACTAAACGGCTGAGAATCAAAATGAATTTAAAATTTAAAATATTAATAAAACCCCAATTTAAAATCAATCTATTTATGCCAGTCCCGCTTAATAATAGGGGCTACTGATTTTTTGGGTTTTTTGTTTTGTTTGTGTTTTGTCTTGAAAACATTAGAATGATCTCAAGCCTTGACTTTTGGTGACTGCATGCATGTTGCTTTCTTATTAGTGGTATATCATGAGTGCTTTTACACCAGGGGTGTCAAACTCACAGCCTGGCTGGATGCATCACGTGCTGAGCATGCCCACCCCTCATTTTAGTGAAGGGGACAAAAGTCATGATACATCACATAACGAGAATGCAACTCTTGGCAAGTTTGACATCCCTGTTTTAATCTGATATCCAGATCAGGGGGCTCCAAACCCTAGTGAGACAACATACCCACACAAGCACTCAAAGCTTTGCTGGCTGAGGGACTCTGGGAGTTGAAGTCCACAAGTCTTAAAGGGACCAAGATTGGAGACCCCTGGGATAGACAGAACTGTGTTAGTTTCATACCTAAATCAAGTCTGGGCTTTAAAGAACCAGGATAGTAAATGTATGCATTTGAACTTTAATATTTGAGAAGACTCCTGACAATATCATGGATAGCCATGAAAACAAATCAATGGATCACTGAATAAATCAACCAGAGTTCCCATTCAAGGCAGAAATGACCAAGCACAGATTATCATATTTTGGGCAAATCATGAGAAGACCTAGCTCTCTTGAGAAGTCTATAAGGCTGTGAAAATTGGTAGGAAAGAGAAGGGTGACCAAGCAGCAAGATGAAGTTTGGAGCTTTGCTGGCTGAGGAATTCTGGCAATTGAAGTCCATAAGTCTTAAAGTTGCCAAGGTTGGAGACCCCTGCCTTAAAGGGACAGGGCAATGGCAACTCAAGTGCTGGACATATTGCAGGCAGGCTGCCTTCTCTCGTGGGGCAATGTGGTTTCTCAGATACTTTTTCAGGATATATATTTAATTTCTAGGCAAAGATTTGGGAGGCCCAGGTAGCACCCACCCAGACACTCAAGAACTAATCAGGACTGCCTCTGCTTGGCTTACCAGAACATCCAAAGTCAGCTAGCTGCTATCACCTCCTGAGGCATATTTTTGCCTTCTTGCATGCGAATGTAACAAGATCTCTCTTTTGCACTTTTTATTTATTTATTTTTAATACTGTGATATGGGTGCGCCTGAATCCTTTGGGAATATCTGCAAGGCCCTTGCTTACATCTTCTGCAGATTTTATGCTCCCACAGCCATGCTCAGCTTAAACAAAGTTTGTGCTTGTAGAACAAGTTAGACTTTAATCATAAGCCTTTAAAACTGGAAAGACAGTTCTCTCCGTGTGAATTTCTCCCCTAATGAGCTACTTGTCTTGCTGTAACTTTCCTGTCACTCTTTAAAAGTGGTCATCCTTTCTCCCTCTGCTTCCCCGATGGGCAGATTTGGTCTCTCATCAACAGCAGCATATCAACTTGAAATAGTTAAGGAAATCAATAAAGCATGCTTACAGGTGGCAACAACAAAAGCATCACAGATGGTTAGGAAACTCCCCAAAGCATCATTAGTTTGTTAAGTGGGTTGATTTGTATTAACTTTAGAAGCTTATTGCGTTCTAAAAGTTCAACTGGAGGTATATATTTTCAGTTTAGGGAAGATGGTCTTGAATAGCTTCCTAAAAAAAGGTTGTGTGGGATCCAGAATGCTCCAAGTTCAAAGTTTCCCTATCTTTTCCCCCCTTTTTGCACTACTGATACCATCTCTTCCTGCTAGGGGGATCCACAAGTTATGGTTAGAAAAAAGTGACTGGCAGAAGAATGCAATTTATTTTTTTTCTTCATGTCCTTCTCTTTCATTGTCATGCTGACATATCAACTTTTTTAAACCATTTATTAATTAATTGATATCCCACTGATTTCTCTCTCAAGGAATTCTGGGCATCATACTCTTCAAAACATCCCTGCTTCTTCCTTTCTACCCTACAAAACCACCAATTCTTTTTTTGAGGGAGTCCTTGGTGCTCTCTGAGCTTGTTTCCTTGCAGATGTTTCATTACCCATGTCAGAGTTTCTTGCAAAAATAAAATCCAGACGTGCACACAGATAAACTGATTCAGCAGGATTCATTTAAATAAGAAACTTATTTATTTATTTATTTATTTTATTTTATTTTATTAAATTTCTATACCGCCCTTCTCCCGAAGGACTCAGGGCGGTGTACAGCCAGAACAAAACACAGGATATATACAATTAAAACGAATTAAAATATAACAATTACTAAACGGCTGAGAATCAAAATGAATTTAAAATTTAAAATATTAATAAAACCCCAATTTAAAATCAATCTATTTATGCCAGTCCCGCTTGAATAAATAAATATGTTTTTAGCTCACGACGGAAGGTCCGAAGATCAGGCACTTGACGTAGGTCAGGGGGGGAGTTCATTCCAGAGCATCGATGCTCCCACAGAGAAAGCCCTACTCCTGGGGGCCGCCAGCCGACATTGTTTGGCGGACGGCACCCTGAGGAGACCCTCTCTGTGAGAGCGTACGGGTCGGTGGGAGGCATAGGGTAACAGCAGGCGGTCTCGTAAGTACCTATTATGTATTTATATACATAATAACACATAAAGTATTTACAATACCAATAGTTGAGTTCTTTCAACATGGTAACAAGTACAGAGAGTAGTTTCCAGTTTCATTTCAGCAGACAGACCAGCAGACAAGTTCACACTCTGGTTTCAGTTTTGTTTCTCTGCACAGACTCAGAAGCTGCAGACTGAGACATGCCCTGGCTCCAGTCTTTCTCAGCTTCCAATTGGCTGACTTAGTTGCCTATTCATTGGCTGACCTTGTTACCATGTCTTTCCCAGTCATGAATATTCTGACAACCCAAACTAGTAACACCAGCACTGATTCATTTGGTAATGAAACATCTGTAGGACCCTTCATTTCAACCCTGAGCTTACAGCTTCTCTCCTACTTGCTTCTACTTTCTTCTGCTACCATCAATATATTTCCTCTTTTCCATTCAGCACCAGAAAAGGGGAGTAATCTTAATAGGAAATTCTGGACTGGAAATCAGTAATCTGACCTTAGAAACTCTACTGTGGGGTAGTGGAATCACCTGCCCATGATGTTTTTGGCTAATAAGCAATCTTTTAATTGAAGAAGGCATTCATCTTAGCATTGAAGTGCTAAATTTCCCATTTATTCAGGATCAGGGCAAACAAAATTGAATATTTTCTTTCTTTCTTTCTTTCTTTCTTTCTTTCTTTCTTTCTTTCTTTCTTTCTTTCTTTCTTTCTTTCTTTCTTTCTTTCTTTCTTTCTCCATGGTCCCACATAAGCCTCACCATCTGAAAGTTATAATTGCCCATGATTTCTTTATTTAGGTATTATTTATTTTTTTATTTATTTAATTAAACTTTTATACCGCCCTTCTCCTGAAGGACTCAGGGCGGTGTACAGCCTTCATTTAAAACAATTAATATACATATTAAAATAACAATTAAAAAACTTATTCCATAAAAGGCCGAAATTAAAACCGTCCAATTGACCATATAAAATACCCAATAAAATTACAAATAAAAAATTTAAAATTTAAAATTTAGAATTTAAAAATTAGGCCAGTCCCGCTTGAATAAATAAACAAGTTTTCAGTTCCCGGCGAAAGGTCCGAAGGTCAGGCAATTGGTGTAAACCGGGGGGAAGTTCGTTCCAGAGAGTAGGTGCTCCCACAGAGAAGGACCTTCCCCTGGGGGCCGCCAGCCGACACTGCTTGGCGGACGGCACCCTGAGAAGACCCTCTCTGTGAGAGCGTACGGGTCGGTGGGAGGCATGTGGAAACAGCAGGCGGTCCCGTAAGTACCCGGGCCCTAAGCCATGGAGTGCTTTGAAGATGGTAACCAAAACCGTGAAGCACACCCGGAAGACCACAGGTAGCCAGTGCAGACTGCGCAGGAGTGGTGTTACCCAGGAGCAACGTGGTGCTCCCTCAATCACCCACGCAGCTGCATTCTGGACTAACTGAAGTCTCCGAGTGCACTTCAGGGGTAGCCCCATGTAGAGAGCATTGCAATAATCCAGGCGAGAAGTGACGAGAGCATGAGTGACCGTGCATAAGGCATCCCGGTCAAGAAAGGGGCGCAACTGGCGAACCAGGCGAACCTGGTAAAAAGCTCTCCTGGAGACGGCCATCAAGTGATCTTCAAATGACAGCCGTCCATCCAGGAGAACGCCCAAGTTGTGCACCCTTTCCGTTGGGGCCAGTGATTCGCCCCCAACAGTCAGCCATGGTTGCAGCTGACTGTACCGGGATGCCGGTATGAAAGTATGTCTGTACCGGGATGCCGGTATGAAAGTAGGTATGAAAGTATGTGTGTGATAAGAGGAAGATGTGACCATGTTTCACTGATTTTAGGACTGGAAAATCCAGCTCTGCAAATAAGCTCAAAACTACTTCACTGCCTGAATGAGTTCATAATAAATCCTCCATCTGAAACCTTTTAGAATTTCCTCCCATCCCCAAAGAACTGTAAATTAAGAAACACTTAATTCCACATCAACCTCTTTAAATAAATGTTAAAGATCTTCTACTGAGATCTTGTTCTCAGGCATTTTTAAAACTTATTAATCATTTAATGCATTGAGTGATGGATTAAATATATATTTTAGTGGGATTTTTTTGTATTAGTGTTTGTTTTATCAGGTTATTCTTTGTGTCACTTAGGAATCCATGTCAGGAATTGTGATATGTAGGACAAGTAATGGGAGAACCTCCACAATAGTACTGTTGATACTTTATTGTAGGTAGATAGGTAGATAGGTAGATAGGTAGATAGGTAGATAGGTAGATAGATAGATAGATAGATAGATAGATAGATAGATAGATAGATAGACAGACAGACAGACAGACAGACAGACAGACAGACAGACAGACAGACAGACAGACAGACAGACAGACAGATGATAGATAGATATTAGATAGTATAGCCTTTATTGTTATTGTACATCATGTATACAATGAAATTGGTTTTAGGGTCACTGGTCCAATCCATGACAAAAAATACAAATAACATAAATAGTATAAAGAATAATCCCTATGCAAGTAATTGGGGGGGGGAGAGAAAAAGAAAGAAAAAGAAAAAATTAGACATACATTTCTGCTTGTGTGTGGAGTGACTGTGTTTAAGAGTCTGACAGCCCAAGGATAAAAACTATTTTTAAATCTATTTGTTCGGCTGGCTATGCTTTGTTGTCTTCTGCCCGATGGTAGAAGTGTGAAGAGACACTGACCAGGGTGTGAATCATCTCTGAGTATCTTTCTTAGTCTGCTAAAACAGCGAAACCTGGCGATGTCAGCCAGTGGTCTTAGAGGGCAACCAATGGTTTCTTGTGCCGAATTGATCATTCTTTGTAGTGCCTTCCTATCCACAGCAGTTAAACCAGTGTACCATACTGTAATGCTTTCTATCATGGACTGATAGAAAGAGGTCATGAGCCGTTGTTCCACCTGATTTTTTCGCAGGACTCTAAGGAAATGAAGTCTCTTTTGGGTCTTGTCGATAAGGTGTGTGTGTGTGTGTGTGTGCAAAAGAGAGAGGAAATAGATGCACAGATAGGTAGGGAGAGAAAGAGAGAGGGAGGGAGGGAAGGAGGGACAGAGATTCTATTATTCTATTTACCTCAGACTTAAGCATGGGTTAGTTTTAGCACTTACATTACAGCTTTGAGAAAAAGGAGTGTTATCAACAGCAGGTAACAAAATTTCATTTTTAATATGTGCCAGTGTGGTCACAGTAAAAAATAACAATAAAGGTTATCTTATTAGATATATCAGGCCTTAACATAGATCAGAATCAGTTCCCAGAAACCAAGATCCTATTATAGACTCCCCACGACAGACAGCCCCCCAGCCAGTGTGAATGTTGGCATTCCTGGATCAAATGCAAATAAGCACAAAGTACCCCATTACATAAGCAAGCCCTTGGGAGTCAAATGAACTCAGGAGTAGCTCAATAAATTTAGATCAGTGTTTCTCAAACCTGACAACATTCCTGAGAATTCTGGGAGATGAAGTCCACACATCCAAAAGATGTTAAGTTTGAGAAACATTTATTTAGCATACCATTCATCTAAATCAGACTTGATAGACACCAGCTGAATAAGAGTAGTTTAGTTAATCTGCAGGGACTTGTCCAGGCAGCTGCCAAAAGTCAAGCTGATCTGAAGGCACATACACAGTGTTAATTAATTAGATTTGGAAGACCACCTGTCTTCCATATGACTCCAGGTACCTTATATGATGAAAAAGACAGTGAAAAAAGAAAAGAATGTGTACAGAAAAAACAATGTAACTCCAACTCTGGGAGCTAAGCCATATTTTCAAAGACTTATGAAATCTTTGTAGAGTGGGAGCTGTGTAAATCTTTGGGGGGTATTGTCTCTTATATAAAGTATGGTTGGAAACAACAACTATCATTTGTGAATGTGTGTTACTAGCTACTCTTCTGCCTTGAATCTTGATTGCCCATTAGAGCTTGATGTTTTAGTGTGGTGCAGTGGCCTAGAGCTCTTTCCTCTCAATCAGGAGGCTGTGAGTTCGATCCTAGGTAGTAGCAGATATTTCTCTCTCTGGGCACAATGTATAATTATTCGCTGTGAACTCTGCATTGGTAACAGGAAGGGCATCTGACCAGTAAACACTCAGTTCCATTCAGTTGCCCCAACTCCACCCTGATGTAAAGAATTATGGGGTCATTAAAAGACAAACAAAAAAAAAGAATTTGATGTTTTATTGTTCATGTGTTGCCTGGATCGATTCAATCATCTTCTCCTTCTGAAGCCTGGTCAAGATTTAGCATGTCTATCTTTGACTTATTAATGTTAGAAATTAGATTTTTCAACTATACTGTTGCTCCTTGGAATCCTTAATCTGGCCAAGAGGGGAGCAATAGAAATGTGTGTCTGTGTAAAAATGCCTTCAAGTCTGGTGCCTGCCTGGACTAGTCCCTGCAGTGTTCTTGGCAAATTTTGGAAATGGTTTGTCATTGCCATCTTCCTAAGGCTGAAAGGCTGTCCCTGGCCCAAGATCACTTAGCCAGCTTTCTGCCTAAGGCAGAACTAGAATCTATGATCTTCTAGTTTTTAACCATTACATCAAACTGGTTCTCGGTATCAGTTTGTTCTTCACACCAATAGACTGCAGCAGTTGGGAGTTGTTCAGAAGCATTTGGAAGTTGGTGGTGCTTCCTTCCTTTACTGACCAAAATACATGCGAAGATGTGCAGGTATTTCACTTATGCGTCTTTTAATGAGAAATGCTCCGCTGGTGTTCAAAAAAGCACCAGAGTCTCCTTCGGTTCGAGCCAAATATTCTACTTAGATCTAGAGTGCTTCTGATGTTAAGACATTCCCCACAAACAAGGCCATCCTGATTACAAAGCTGTGTTTTTATTCTTTTTATGCAGTAGGGGGGCATGAATTTTTAACTTCATACATCATTTACAATTTGCTGCAACAATTCTACAAAATCAGTAAGCTTTAAAAAGTTAATGAAAGAGAATACATTTCCCCCTTTTCCTTTGCTGCCTGTCATTGTGAGTTTTGTGATTTGTTGGTCTGAGCTGGCAGTTTATTTATTATGTTGGTGGAAAGAAAGGAAGTAAAGGAATACCAAATAGTAACATTAAAAATAGTTTGAATATGCTGCACCAGCCATGAGCTATGAGGAATCAAGTGACAGCGCACAGGTGATCTTATCGATCTTGAGAAGCTAAACGGGGCTGAGTTTGTAACTATTCAGGATGGAAGACCAACAGAAAATGCCAGCCAATAAGATAAATTGTGAAACAGAAAAAAAATACTGAAATGTCAACCCAACAAGGTAAACAAGCCTAAGAAAGCAATGACATACAAACAGTGGTGGAATGCCGCACGTTTAATAACCGGTTTGGGGAGTGTGTGCTTTGCGCCGAAATGGATCATTTAGAAGCTCAGCTGCTTACCTTCCAAGTTCGCAATGGTAAGTAGAACAGCAATCCTTATGATTTATATTGATATATTGACCATCAATTGTGTTGTAAATGTTGTACCTTGATGAACGTATCTTTTCTTTTATGTACACTGAGAGCATATGCACCAAGACAAATTCCTTGTGTGTCCAATCACACTTGGCCAATAAATATTCTATTCTATTCTATTCTAGCAAGGTGGGGGTATCAGCTACGCTGCACGATTGAGATGAGCTAGAAAGCAGGAAATAAAGGACAGGATAGGGTGAGGATGGGTGGGTGGGGCCAGCAGCTACTGGTTCACCCAAACTGGCTGAATTCCACCTATCCATATAAATCGGTACTTTTATTGTAACAACTATAGTAATAATATCTTGCAAGTCTACATGTGCTTTCTCCTTTCTTAAACTTCATATGAACTAAAGATGGCCTTGTCTGAGATGTTTTCTCACATTATTTTCTTGGTCCAGATTCAAGGCACTCTTATCTGACCATCCCCTCTTCCTCCTGCCCTTGAAGGCCATTTCCTCTGCCCTCTGCATGAACAAAAGTAGTGGCAAACCATTTCTATATGTTGGCCAAAAACTCTCATGGACAAAAGACGGATGAGGGGTGACATGATAGCAGTGTTTCAATATTTGAGGGGTTACCACAAAGAAGAGGGAGTCAACCCATTGTCCAAAACACCAAAAGGCAAGAAAATAAAAAAAAATAGACGAAAACTAATCAAGGAGAGATGCAACATAGAACTAAAGAGAAGTTTCCTAACAGTGAGAACAATTAGACTTAGATTTAGACTAACTTTATTGTCATTTTAAATCACAGGTGTCAAACTCGCCATGTCATGTTGCAGTCATATGACATTTTGTGACATTTTTTTCCTTTGCGGAGCTGGGGTGAGCATGGCCTGTGAGTGATGCATCCATTTGACACGCCTGCTTTAAATGTACACTAATAGGCATACATTAAAATGAAATTTCGTTGCATACAGCTCTCAAAGGGTCACCACATCCATAAATAAATAAATATGCATATACCCACATATATTATATGACACAGAAAAATAACACAGTCTAGTTCAGATGTATACATGTACATGGCAAGAAAAATAAAGCTTGCAAGTTTATCAGACGGATGGCATAGGGAACAAAGCTGTTGCAGAATCTGGTAGTCCTGTTAGAGATACTTCAAAACCTCATCCCAAAGGGAAGCAATTAACTTGTGGAATGGCTCGCTTCAGAAGTTGTGGGTGCATCATCACTTGAGGCTTTTAAGAAGAGACTTGGCTGGAATGGTATAGGGTCTTCTGCTTAAGCAGTTCAAGTCCCACCAGGCCCAAAGTTGACTCAGCCTTTCATCCTTTATAAGGTAGGTAAAATGAGGACCCAGATTGTTGGGGGCAATAAAGTTGACCTTGTATATAATATACAAATGGATGAAGACTATTGCTTAAAACAGTGTAAGCCGCCCTGAGTCTTCGGAGAAGGGCGGGATAAAAATTCAAATAAATAAATAAAAAAGAATCGGACAGAACCGGGAGCAACCCACCACTGCTCCAACTCTGTTATTCTGCATTCCATAAGTCTATAAAGTCACCATATCTGTCTTGAAAGAGATCTTCCCTTGGAATTAAATCAGGGCAGAACAAGAATTATCTAAGCAATGCAACATCTTCCTTTTCTATCAGGCTAAGAATCGTCTAATCACAAGCACTGCATAAGTGAGATAGCTGAAAAGTTTAATGGTTTGCATTGGTTCAACAAGTATGAAATTCCAAACTGGTGAAAATTCTTTCTCTTTGACTGGCTCTATTTTATAGATCTTCTTACGTGTGTCATATGAATTTCAAGATGATGGGCAACCATTTTTATTAATGCTTTGCTGAAAATGACTTCTACATTTATTTGATTGATTCACTGAGCATTCTTCATTATTGAATGAAATAAAATTGATTTTAGAAATTCATGAAATCATAGAACTGGAAGAAGTCATCTGTCTATTGAGCCCAACTGCCTGCTTAATCCCGGAATCCAAATTAAACCATCTCTGAAAACATCTACCGAAAGGAAGTTACTCCCTCTCTGGTTATCTAGTTCTGTTGTCAGACTGCTCTTACAGTTTGGAAGTGACAGTCTGAGAAATTCTAGCAAGTGAGGTATGGTTTTCTTATGTTGTATTATTTTGGAAGTAGCCAACCAATGTGTATGTTTCACTCCATACTCAGCTCCATAATAGACCACAACTGCTCTGTTTTCCCAGGCTTTGATTCATTTTAGTAATGCATCTCCTGTTCACCACCCAAGTAAACTATTACTATTGTGCTGTTGTTCTGGCTGCCCTCAGAGACATCATAGAATCTATAGCTAGTACAAATTAGGGTAGTTAGATTGCTGGTAGGATAACCCCACCAGCTGAAAGTGTACCAGTTTTAAAGTTGCTGCATTAGTAGGCTCCAAGGACAAATTGAAAGTGCTGGTTATTATCTTAAAATCCTTTTATGGTCCAGCACTGAGATACATCAGACAATGCCTTGCCTCAATTAACTCTTCAGTCCAGTCATCTAGGAGAATCTGTTAAAAATTCCCCCCAATGAGAAAAACAATGGAGACGGGGGAAGACAATGGGCCTTTTTGATAGCTGCCACTCTTAGGAAAGCCATCTCCTTAAAATACATATTTATTTATTTTTATTTATTTTGTCACACAGTATATATAAGCATAAGCATGTAATAACTATACAATATATAAGCATATATATAAGTATGAGTATGTAATAACTAAATTAATTGGATATAACGAAAGGAAACAATAGGACAGGAACGGTAGGCATGTTTGTGCTCTTAGGCATGCCCCTTACAGACCTCTTAGAAATGGGGTGAGGTCAATAGTAGACAGTTTTTGGTTAAAGCTTTTGGGATTTTGTACCCTTTCTCATTCTTTCCCATGTTAAATTTGCAATATTTCCACAAGCCTTCAGCCCCATTTGATCTAACTGAGGGGTGTCAAACTCAAGGCCCAGGGCGTGGATCTGGCCCATGGGGTGCTTAGATCTGTCCCATGGGGCCGCCCTGGAATCAGCAAAGGACCAGCCCGATATGCCTCTGCCAGCAAAACTGGAGCTCACGCGTGGCCCTCCTGAGCTCTGTTTTCGCTGGCAGAGTATTCTGCCAGATGGAAGGGGTGCGCAACTTGGGCGTCCTCCTGGATGAACGGCTGTCTTTTGAAGATCACTTGACGGCCGTCTCCAGGAGAGCTTTTTACCAGGTTTGCCTGGTGCGCCAGTTGCGCCCCTTTCTAGACTGGGATGCCCTATGCACGGTCACTCACGCCCTCGTGACGTCTCGCCTGGATTACTGCAACGCTCTCTACATGGGGCTCCCCTTGAAGGGCATCCGGAGGCTGCAGCTAGTTCAGAATGCGGCTGCGCGGGTTATAGACACCAATCCTGCGCAGGCTGCACTGGCTACCTGTGGCCTTCCGGGTGCGCTTCAAGGTTTTGGTAACCACCTTCAAAGCGCTCCATGGCATAGGGCCGGGTTATTTACGGGACCGCCTACTGCTACCGGATACCTCTCACCGACCCGTGCGCTCTCACAGAGAGGGACTCCTCAGGGTGCCGTCAGCTAGGCAGTGTCGTCTGGCGACGCCCAGGGGAAGGGCCTTCTCTGTGGGGGCTCCCACCCTCTGGAACGAACTCCCCCCAGGACTCCGTCAACTTCAGGACCTCCGGACCTTCCGTCGCGAGCTCAAGACACATTTATTCATCTGTGCAGGACTGGCGTAGATTTTAAATTTTATAGGGGTTTTAAATCGGTCTTAATATTTATATTTCTAGTTTTAATAATTGGGCATTAGAATAAGTTTTTTAATGTTTATTTTAAATTGTATATAAGTGTTTTATATGCCTGTGAACCGCCCTGAGTCCTTCGGGAGATAGGGCGGTATATAAATATGAATAATAAATAAATAAATAAAATAAATAAAATTCAGGCCACTACAAGCACTCCCGACATGAGTGATGTCATGCTGGCTACAAGCCACCTTGGCCACTCCCACCCCGGTCCTCCGAGGTCAAAAACAACCCTGATGCGGCACTCAATGAAATCAAGTTTGACACCCCTGATCTAACTGATGGCATCTAAGTGCGTGATTTGTGTAGGTTTGGGGGAAGTTGTACTGTGCTAGCTCTATTTTGTGGTAATCTAGAAAACTAGAAATACAATTTTATAATGTTCTTATAATTATACATTCTATGGTGGAAAGGCACATGTGCACTGCATTCACTACCAAACCTATCCAATCCCTCACCCACCCCATATATCTGAACAGCTTAACGTGTCCTGTAAGAAAACATGCACAGCAAACTGAATTATCCCAGACTGGCAACAGAGGGAAGCTTCAACCAGGAACTAGACTGTTTATGTTCATTGACCATATGTCAGAGATAGCTTAGTTAGCATTCTGACCTTGTAGGAAGGGATAAATAATGATAAAAGGTTCACCCAAACGGAGCTACCTGAAATAGTGTTTCTCAAGCTCAACAACTTTTAGAGATGTGGATTTCAACTCCCAGAATTGGGAGTTGAATTACAACACTAATCTAAATCATTCCCACATGATGATGTAATTTAAACTGTGTCTGCCTTTTCCCCCGTTGTCTTGTCTTTGACATGTAAGTAGGTATATAAGCTCTGGATTTGCTTTTGATCAGGGCTGCTCAGCAAGCTTCCAATACCTTGCAGGGACCCCAGTGTATACTGTATTTGGATGCATGCTTAATGCAGTTACGTTGTCTCTTGCGAGTGATTTGGTTGCTTTAGGTGAGGCATAACAATTCTTATATCCTTTGAAGTCACCCAGAATCTTTTGTGGTGGGGGTGGGTTATAAGCACTGTTAAATCCATCCATCCCAATGGAAGACAACATGAGAGGCCTTCTCCCCTGGTGTCTTTTACTAGTTGTGCTAGTGCTGTCACTGCTAATGGGACATTCTGCCTTTGAGGAACAATTGGATATGTCTCCTCCTGCTGAAGAAATGAAATCCCAGAGGAAGCTATTCTGAGAAACTCCTTCAGAGTGGCATTTTCTGATTAGGAAGCAGAGACAGCAGGAGGGTTGCAGATTGATGTGTAATAAAAACCCTGGCAAGACCACTTCAAGTAAGTTCAAAGTCCCACTAGAAAAAAATTACAAAGAAATCCTAAAGCATCTTAAAAATCCTCCTTTGCAAAGGAAGAATGTTTTCCAGAAATTAGGAGATAGACTTTGGTACCATATTGTGTTTCATATACTCACTTGTCTGTTCAGATATTGCCTTGACTTTGGAAGCATGTCAACCAGGGGTGGTATTCACTTCTCTTTGCTAGTGGTTTGCAAATGTGAGCATTCATGGGCCTTCTGTGCAGGGCTTTCCGTGCATGTGCAGAGCATCAAAAATGGGACATGATGATATCTGGGTGGGTGGGCGGAGCCTCCTGCAGCCACTGCTACCGGTTCACCCGAACCAGATAGATCCAACTGAACACCACCACTGATGTCAACAACATGCTTCCAAAGTCAAGGCAATTTACTTTTTCCATGCATCTCTTCCCCTCCTGTTCTAGCTCTCAGGTGTGGTGTGTGTGTGTGTGTGTGTGTGTAATAACAGGCTGCTTGAAATAGCTGCAGGTACCTGTGCTGCTTTTTCCCCTTCCTGTTTGAGCCTTTTCCCTAGCACCAGCATGGAAGATCTGCAATAAAGCAGAGGACTCAATGCAGGTGTAGAAGGAGATGACAAAAGAATGGAGGAGGTGTGCGCTTTAGAGCTCTGCAGCCACCAGCAAACTGAATGCAGCAGCCAGACAAAAGCAGGAGTTTATTTTTTCCTTCAAAAGGAGGGGATGGTCCAAAAGACTGGAAAAGAAGTATAGAGGCTCAGCAAGACAAAGTACAATATAAAAAGGTGGAATAATTCTGTTAGTCACCTGACAGGGAGCTAGGTGGCATAAAAATTTAATAATTAAAAAAACACTCTATATACCAGGGGTCACCAACCTTTCAGACCTCAGGGACCACTAAGTTCATAATTTTAAATCCCGTGGACTACTAATATGATCTGCCTAATGACCAGCTGGATGGGTATGGCTAGGTGGTCATGTGATTGGATGGGCATGACCAACTCCTCCCCTCCCTTCCCGGGATCCTTAGGGCGCCAACAAGAAGCAGTTGTTGGAGCTAAGCAGCCACCATGAGAAAGAGTTGGCAAAACAGCTGGCTCAGTTCAAATTGGATCTGACTGAGAAGGAGGCTCAGCAGAAGCACCTCACTGAGGATTAGGAGCATAGGTTTTCCAAGGAGAGGGAAGACCTGCAGGAGTGCAAGGCCAGGTATCAGTGCCTGGAGGCTCAGCGGGCTGAGATGGTCAGCCAGTTCCAGGCCATGACACAGTCCCACTGGAACAAGCCCCCCCCCCCCGGCTCTTTGCTACCAGCAGCACTTCCCTCCAGTCTTCATCCAAAGCCCTGTACTAGGAGGCCAAATCAGACCCCAAGTTAGAATTTCTCTCCCCCTCTGACCCACACAAAAAGACTCCAAAGGGGGAGATTCTCTGCAGCAACACAAACGTTCATTGCATGCATCCATCCCAGGGGCTGTAATTTGACGACCCCTGATTTAGTGCAATATAAAAAATGCAAATAATTTTTCTGCGGACCACCAAAATTTTCTCACGGACCACCAGTGATCCACGGACCACCAGTTGGTGACCTCTGCTATATACTGTCCCTTAACAGAAAGAGACAAATAAACCTCAGAGAGAGGGAACTTAAGACAGAACAGGCTTAAGAAAAAAAATGTTGCTGCATGCTAGCAATGGTATAGAGCTTAGTAAATAGATAATTGTAATAGAGAAATAGATAACAAGAGTAAAAGCTAATGGTAATATAGTATATTGAATAGTAACAATCTATATCAGAGATGTCCAACCGTGACAATTTTTTGACTTGTGGACTTCAACTCCAAGAATTCCCCAGTCAGCATGACTGGCTGCGGAATTCAGAGAGATGAAGTCCACAGGTCTTCAACTTGACAAGGTTGGAAGGTCTAGGTTGGACAATTGACCCTGGCTGACTCATCCTGGCCAGCTTGCCCTGGTTGACTTGCTGTGGCCAACTTGTGGTGGGACAACTTGCCACAACCAACTCACCACAGGAGAACTCACCATGGGAAAATTATAGTGGGCCTTGTCTTGTTTTAGATTTGAACCTTGGGCTGAATGATGACCTCTACCATGTCTGCCTAGCCTGAGGGGCCACAAACCACCTCCACAACTGGTACATCCTGGCTGAAGTGGTAGAGATTGACCTGGCCAGAAACCAGTACCGAGTGGGAAAAATCTGGAAGAGATCCCCATCCCAGTGGAATGGAGCACATGCTTGGCCAATGGGCCACTGGGATTCCATTTCTCTGGCTCATCCCAGCCTCAAGGACTTCTAACTTGGGAAGGTTCAAACCTAAGCAAGACCTTCCCACTATAATTCTCCTGTAACAAGTTGTCCCATGGCATGGCATGGCATGGCATGGCATGGCATGGCATGGCATGGCATGGCATGGCAGTTGTCTCATAGTGATTTGACCACAGCAAGTCAGCTGGGATGAGTTGGCTGAGTTAAGTTGTCCCATTCCAAGGTTGGACACCCCTGGTATAGTGTATCATAGTTGTCTTAGTAATAATGTCATAATTGTCATAGTATAGAGATGGCAATAGGACAGATTATAGGAAGCATTCGCATATCACTTTTGTATGTTGTTTTTTATTGCAATAATACAAGAGCAAACAATAGATTTAAACTCGATGTTAACCGCTTCAATCTTGATTGCAGAAAATATGACTTTTCTAACCAAGTTGTTAACGCTTGGAACACACTACCTGACTCTGTGGTTTCTTCCCAAAATCCCCAAAGCTTTAACCAAAAACTGTCTACTATTGACCTCACCCCATTCCTAAAAGGACTATAAGGGGCGTGTACAACAGCACAAAAATGCCTACCGTCCCTGTCCTATTGTTTCTTTCATTATATCAAATTAATATAATTGTTGCATACTTTTGCTCATATATATGCTTATGTGTTGTGTTGTTTTATGTTGATGCTTGTGTATACTGTTGTGACAAAATAAAATAAAATAAAAAAACAAAAACAAAACATCTCTCCAATCCTTATAGGAGATATAAAGACACGCTCAGGGTCCAGTGCTTTTGTGGTCTCTCTTGAGTCAATCGAATTGAGCATGGTTTAAAAAAGAATCCATGGCACAGTGCAAATCTTTACCAGTTAAAAACCAAACTTCACTGAGTCATTCCCAAGATGCTACACCAAGCTGTAAGAAATGTTTGAAGGATCCTGCACTGACTGTTGGCTTTATCCATTATGCAACACACACCAAAGACACTGTAAAAATGTCAGCCACATCTTGACACGGTCCTCTCCAGAAGATGGCAGGTCTGATGTATTTATAGACACTTTCTATAGAAATATTATCAGTCTCTTGTTTGAAGTGAAATATTGATTAAGAAGAAGACAATACCAGGTGAAAGTGATCACATATTCATTCATATTCAAAAAGTTTTGAGGTGGAGAGACATAGCACTTAAACAAGCCACAATTTGGAAACCAGAGTCTCTAATTCAGTGGAGCAGAGTTATTGCCCAAGAGGTAGGCTAAAAGATAATCAAAAGAAACTAGAGATATATAGCTTGTTTCTATGCACATTGGCAGCAATTAATGGAATCTGCTCCTAAGTGACATTTATATTCACACATTCTGATCAAAATTGATAGGATTGGGGCTCAGGGAAAGAAAACCTGTTAAGTTTGGTCGCATTCGCATATAAAGTGTTTATCAAAGATAGTTGTCTTCCATATGCATACACTGTATTATATGAACCAAGCCAGAGAGTAAGTTATGGTCTGCAAACTCCAGTTGTTGGGTTTATAAAACACATTTAGTAGACCAAATACAAATGCCCAAGCATTTGTGTGAACGATGTCAATAAGCTTCAAATGATTTATAAATGAGGTTTCACGTAATTATAGCAATTCTGAACAGTGATTTTTTTTTTTAACCAATAGGTCGGCATAGACTAAATTGACATAAATTCTTTTTTTTTTAAAGATAAGCAACATTATGGAAAATGTGGAAAAGATGTAAGAAATAATAAGCCAGGAACTAAGACAAATTAATATAATTATATTTAATTTGTATCAACATTATATTTATAATTTTGCAAACCTCCTTTTTTTTTTTAATTTGAATTTATATTCCGTCCTTCTCCAAAGACTCAGTGCGGCTTACACTGTGTTAAGCAATAGTCTTCATCCATTTGTATATTATATACAAAGTCAACTTTTATTGCCCCCAACAATCTGGGTCCTCATTTTACCTACCTTATAAAGGATGGAAGGCTGAGTCAACCTTGGGCCTTGAACTTGCAGTAATTGCAAGCAGCTGTGTTAATAACAGACAGACTTAGTCCGCTGAGCCACCGGAGGCCCTTGTTTCCTTCATGTCCATGCATCATTTCATATATTGCTTTTTTAATTCTTTAATCCTTTCATCCCTTTTTGAACTCATTTCAATTTAATCATGATTTTTTCAGTCATCTTCTGCCTTTTAATCTTGTGCTGTTAACTCACATTTTGTAGTTTGATCTTAATTTATCCTCTCTATATGGCCTATGACTATCTTAATGTACTTACAGTCTAAAGCTAGTCTTCGACCACAACTGAGCCCCAAATTTATGTTGCTAAGTGAGATATTTGTTAAGTCAGTTTTGCCCCATTTTATGACCTTTTTTTGCCACAGTTGCTAAGTGAACCATTGCAGTTGTGAAGTTAGTAACACAGTAGTTGAGAGAATCTGGCTTTCCCATTGACTTTGTTTGTCAGAAGGTCACAAAAGGGGATCATGTAACTCTGGGACACTGTAACCATCATAAATATCAACCAATTGCCAAGCATCCGACTTTTGATCACATGACCATGGGGCTGCTGCAATGGTCGTAAGTGTGAAAAACAGTCATAAGTCACTTTTTTTCCAGTGCCATTGTAACAGTGAACTGTCACTAAATGAACTGTTGTAAGTCAAGGACTACCTGTACAGAATAATAGAGTTGGAATGGACCTTGAGGTCTTCTAGTCCAACCTGAAATTTCCTTATAGGAAATTAGAACAGAACAATTAGAACAATTAATCAGTGGAACAACTTGCCTCCAGAACTTGTGAATGCTTCAACACTGGAAGTTTTTAAGAAGATGTTGGATAACCATTTGTCTGAAGTGGTGTAGGGTTTCCTGCCTGGGCAGGGGGTTGGACTAGATGTACTCCAAGGTCACTTCCAACTCTGTTATTCTATTCTATTCTATTCTATTCTATTCTATTCTATTCTATTCTATTCTATTCTATTCTAACCCCCTGCTCAAGCAGGAGACCCTATACCATTACAAACAAATGTCTTTCCAAAGCTTGTTAAAAACCTCCAGTGATGGAGCACCCACAAGTTCTGAAGACAAGCCATTCCATTGATTAATTATTCTCTCTGATATGAAATTTCTCTTTAATTCTAGGTTGGATCTCTCTTTGCTACACTACCATTCATTACTTATTGTCATTAGGTGCTTTGGAGAATTGGTCAACTCCCTTTTCTCTGTGACAAACCTTTTACTCACTTTCATATTCAATTCACATTCATTTAATAGCTATCCATTTCAGACTCTATTTTTTCCTCTTCTGCCATACGCATTTCTTGAGAATTCCATTCCTGTTGTATTCAACTTAGTTTGATGTTTCTCCTGATACGCACTTCTCATTTCATAGAGCAAAGGGGCTGCTCTCTTATATACAGCCCTTTTCACTTCTTCCAGTAAACATTCATTTCTCACAGGAAATCACAAACTACCCACTACTTTTTACCAGCATTCGCACCATTTAACATTTGTCCATTCATTTCTACCTCTTTTAGTAAATACTGCACCAAGGTAAATTTACTTGGTATAGTATACATCACTTGCAATTGTTTGCTCCATTTTTCTTGTTAAACACAACCACCCTGTCTTTGACATATTAATGATTCTTTTTAATCGGATAGAGTTAGGTGTTGATAAGACTCCAGCCTTAATTTACTTGTTCTACTTCTGACCATCTTTTCTAACAATGAAGATAGTAGCAGTGAATTTTAACACACTTGGGGGCAATAAGTCACAAATGCGATTAAAACCCAGTTTTAGCCCAACAGTTTTTCAGACTGTATGTGAACTAAGATCTTTGATCTACAGACAAATTGGCAAACCAGTCTATTGTTGTCTACATCCCATCAACTAAGAGGCACATACCGTGCACTAACCTGTAAGAGGCATCAAAGTTAACAATAGTCCTAATACTATTAAGGATGAATGTCTAATCCTGCATCAGTTAACAATGGTGTTCTGCAAGGTAGCATTTTAGGTCCCATGATTTTCTTGCTCTATATCAACGATTAAAAGCAATGGTGTCCTTTTTGCCAAAGACATAAAATTATATAATACTACAGATAATTCTGTTGCTTTGCAAAGTGATCTTGATTACCGTGTTTTCCCCAAAATAAGACCTCCCCGGATAATAAGCCTCCCTTGAAAATAAGCCCTCTCCCAAAAATATTTAAAAGCCAGTCTCCACCATTTCCTCTGGTTAGGGTTAGGGAGATAGAGCTGGAAATCAGGTAAGATGGTAAGAGAATCCCTGTCTTGCTCCATGTGCCCCAAAATAATAAGACCTCCCCAAAAATAAGGCCAAGCACTTATTTTGGGGTTCAAAAAATATAAGACAGGGTCTTATTTTTGGGGAAACACGGTATGTGTCTGAATAGTCATCCATTTGGCAACTTCATATTTCGATTAATAAATGCTCTATATTGGTAAATGTAATCAGAATATCAAGTATAAGCTAGGTGGTATTGATCTAGCAGATGACCCTCACTTTGTCAAGGACCTAGGTGTACTTATCTCTGATGATCTATGCTCCAAAGTTCACTGTAACAACATTGTTTAAAAAGCTCTAAGAGTTGTAAACTTAATTCTATGAAGCTCCTTTTCTGGAAACATTGTATTGCTAATTAGAGCTTATAAAACCTATGCTAGACCAATCTTAGAGTACTGTTTAACTGTATGAAATCCCTACCATATATCTGACATCAATACAATCGAGAAGGTTCAGAAGTATTTTACGAGAAAAGTTTTGCTTTCTTCTGTACATAATAGAATTCCCTATTCTACTAGGCTTGAAATTCTTGGTTTGGATAACTTAGAACTGTGTCGCTTGCAGTCAGACTTAGGTATTGCATACAAAATTTTATGTAGTAATGTTTGACTTGTAAATGATTTTTATCTGTTTTAATTGCAATAATACTCACACAAACAACCGCTTTAAACTCAATGTAAATTGTTCTAAATGTGACTGTAAAAAATATGATTTTTGTAATCGAGTTGTCAAAGTCTGGAATGCTCATTCAGTTGTCTCAGATACAAATTTTCACAGTTTTAGTCACAAATTGATTTCTGTGGACCTTACATCATACTTAAGAGGTATGTAGAGGGAGTGTGCATCAGCACACTAATATGCGTATTATCCCTGTCATTGTATTTTTATATTATTTCTGTTTTTGTTTCTCTTTGACAAATTACAATAAATAAAATAAATGGGTGGAAACCAAAATTCCCTATTGCCAATTTATTTCACAGGGTCATACATATACAGAAAGTTTCTGTGATACAAAACTGCAACAACTAGAAATATAATTTGGAATGGAATAGTTATGGAGCTGGATGTGCATCTGCTTGAGTGTGTGCAGTTGAGTGTTTGTAGAAAGGGAAAGCTTTTGCTTTCATCCTGCAATGAGATTTCCATGTGTCAATTCAGCCTGTAAAGCCATTTCAATGGCTCCCTTCTCGTTAAATTCTGATTCATGTTCATTTCTCCCTGCACAGGTTAATTAGTTTCTTTTGAGTTGTGTCTTTTTTCCCCCTGTCTTGGCAAATGACTGAGCTTCTTTTTAGTGTGCCATGTTTTCTGATTACCATATCCTAGCATAATTAACTTGTTCAGTTGTCAGGTTCTTGAAGAAAGCCCTAATGTCTGTTGGGGAAGTGGAAATGACATTATATCTGGCCAAACTCTTAGATCCATGTGGGGGTTTCTGTTCTCATTACTCTCCCCTTTGGACAGACATTGTGCATTGTGTTACTCAATTCAATTCAATTCTATTCTATTCAAATCTTTATTGTCAGTGCACAACATATGTACAATGAGATTGGTTGAGCTTCTTCAGTGCACCTCCCCTGAACACAATACAATTCACAGTGAAGACAAAAAATCCCTAGCCCAATAAATCATATTAACAAAACATCCAGTCCTATTGCACCAGTGTGAACATGTTACACATTGCGCCGACCCTGCAGTCCCTCATATTACGTAGTTATGATATTATTTCACATTCAGGAGTCTGACAACCCACAAATAAAAACTGTTCTGTGGCTGTTTCTTTGGCTGGCTATACTTCTATATCTCCTTCCCAATGGTAGGAGGGTAAAGAAATGGTGACCAGGGTAAGAGTCGTCCCTGATGATGTCACACAATGTTAATTTTATTTTGTACCTAAAAAGACTAACTGCACTGTCAATAGTTTCATTCATGCTTCTGAAAAGGAAGGAAGGAAGGAAGGAAGGAAGGAAGGAAGGAAGGAAGGAAGGAAGGAAGGAAGGAAGGAAGGAAGGAAGAAGCTCTAATTACAACTGAATGCTTTTTACTGCTCTTAAATCCTTGTATACAGAACTGAAAAGAAAGGCTTATCAAATGAACATGCAGTTAGATTTTGTCACTTTATAGTAGGGTTGATATAGTTTGATTATTGTGTGCTATTCAATAATTGTACATCTGTATTTGCACTAACTTTACTTTATGTTCTGCGAATAATATGCAAAGCATATTGATTTGTAGAGCTCAGAAGTGATTTCCTTGAAGCAAACAGAGTGTAAGATTTTGAAGCAAACCCGTGGCTCTTTGATCAAAGGTAAGCCACATGTGGTACTCCAGAATGCTGAAGTACAAGTTATGGCAGCACCAAACAACCTCACAAATGATGAAGGATGCTGGGAATTCAATCCAACAATATTTGGAAATTCACAGGCATAATTCTCTTTTCTAATAAAGTAGAAAAGTTTGACATCTTGGATATATTCAAGGTAGAAATTGGTTCATTATGTTGCCAGTAGTGAGACACTATTTTTATCTATTTATTTCACCTGATAATATATTTCAGCCATGCTATTCCCTTTTGAGGTAAGCAACTTTATACAAAATGCAGAAAAAAATTAAGAATTGCAATATGTAAAGAAAAAGTTTCTACCAACACTACTGTTTTCTATTTTTTTTTTCTGCCTTTGCAAATCATTCTTGACAGTTTGTTGTAGCTTAACCAAAACTTAAGAAGCTAATGTTGGCTCGAGCATTAAGCAAGCTGAAGGATCCTGGACCAGTCACTCTCTCTCTCAGCCCTTGGAAGAAACAAATTTCTTCTAAAAATGTTGCCAAGAAAACAATACAGATTTGTCTGTTTAGTTGCCTGGAGTAAAAACTTAGTCCAAGTAATTATTCAGACAAGTCTAGTATTTTGCATTTATTCATTTATTTGAACCACAGTCAAATGCTGCATCATACTGTATATTGCCTTGTTTTTTTTTAATCTTCTCAACTCAGCTAAGCCATAACTTTCTCAATATTCCCCTTCCGCTCCAGCTATTCATGTTGCTTTCATACATTTGACTTGTAATTTGATCCTCCTTATTATCTCCTAATCAGTTCAAAGTACTGGTTCATGTGTCAGAGTTCCAATGGATGCCCTAATTGAATCATGAGCCTTCAGCCAAGCTTCAAAAGAAATCCAGTTATTGATTAGGAGCTCCATGCCGGCATGTTTCAAGTGAAGCCAACTCTGACCCCATGTAACTTATGCCCCAATCATGATCCTGTCCACCCCCCCCAGGGTGTGTCATCAATCACATTTGCCAATTTCACGGGTTGCAGAGATCACTCCTCTCCAGCTGCTGTGGGTAACCCTGGGAGACAGCCTTGAGAGAGATATGTCTGGAATGTGCGCCTGTATTTTGCTGTCGTGCTACTTCGTCAGTTTCCCATCCCTCTTGCCTATGGCAACTTGAGAGCAGAACAGGGATGCTTTGCAAGTTGACGTCATGCTCATCATTGACTTTTGTATTCAATTCACATTCCTTCAACAGCTGAACCATCTCCTTGTGATCTCCACTCCTACTGCAGACAATATATTCTTATGGACCTCCTGATATCAAATTCTTGCTTCTATATAACAAAATGGTCAGGATAAATAACGTTTATAAAAATAAACATTTTTCCTCACACTAGACCAGATATTAACCACTAACCTTCAGTCAACATCTGCATGGCTTAGAATTTCACTTTTCCATCTTAGAAAACATCTACCAGGGTACAGATTCATCTCCCCCCTCAGTTTTTGCCATTTATGCATAATTTGCCATTAGCTTCATTGTTCCTATCAAACAGACCTACCTCCAAATCTACTATTTGTTGTATTGTACAGTCTGTCAAACAATCACAGCATATCATTTGGGTTTTCAACCAGTGCAGCATTATTAGCATATATTAGCACATATACATTCAGTACATCGCTAAGCAATAGATCCTTAATGTCACTGGAAGCATCCCGTATACTGTACAATTATCCAGAAACACTTAAAACAAACAATGGGATCTCTAATACCTCTACTCACATTGACCCATTACCTAATCATTCCATTTCTTTCCATGTGCTTCTCTTCTATATGTTTCTGTTATAACTTTTGGCAACCTTTAAGTCTATGTGTTTCAAACAATCTGTATTTCAAATAAAATCCCTTTATTGTAGCTAATGTACAATAAGCTTTGTTATATTCATTTTTTCAGCAACCTGTTGCCCAGCATGAACCTGCAGTACACTCTCAAATTATTTTCATTATCTCCTTTTGTACCTTCTCAGTTAGAATTCTCCCAAACACTTTCCTAGGTATACTTAACAAGCTAATCAGATCAACCCTGACTGCTCTTTAGAAGGCCAGATCCTGAAGTTGAAACTGAAATACTTTGGCCACCGAATGAGAAGGAAGGACTCACTGGAGAAGAGCCTAATGGTGGGAACGATTGAGGGCAAAAGAAGAAGGGGATGACAGAGAATGAGGTGGATGGATGGAGTCACTGAAGCAGTCAAAGGGAGCTTAAATGGACTCCAGAGGATGGTAGAGGATAGGAAGGCCTGGAGGAACATTGTCCATGGGGTCACGATGGGTCGGACACGACTTCGCAACTAACAACAACAATAACAACACACACATTCTTCTGTTCAATCATGTTTGATTCTCAGAGACTACTTGGACTATTTGATTATGAAAAACTACTATGGAGCTTGTACTGACAAATAAAGAACTGATAATGAAAATTCTGGACATATTTTTATATAAAATAGCACAAGGAAGTAATGTGTTATGGTTGCTCTAAGCTAACATTGGTGCGTCATGGAATTGCTGCCATTTCTTCATCCTTGTTTGTTATCCACAGGATTTATTTAACCAATAAATTGGAAATGATTTTTGCTCTGTGAGTGTCCTCACTAGTATCTTTAAATACATACATACATAAAATTAGACATGAAAGAATAGCCAACCCACATAAATCATAGGTGCACCAAGGGCATTTCCTGAGATACACAACATCCTTTTCAGTAGCCACCAGTGTACAATTAGTCAGCTTTGGGGAAGCGAGCATCACTTCAGGTTGAAATTCAGAGGCATCAGCTATTCCAGAAAATAGAGGTAAATTTCATGGTATTCAAAGCACATGAATCTAAGCAATGCTACAGCAGTATCATTAATGGTATATAACCCCAGGGTTCCTTGTAGGGATCTCAAAGTAGCATTGTTACGATTAACAGTGTTATTTTGAAATCTGGAGCACAATTCAAAATTGCCTTGTTTTGGTCCTTGAGATTAATAATGGTTAGGGAGTTTTTGCCTTGGTACATTTACCTCTATACAGTGGTGGGATTCTACCGGTTTGGGAGAACCAGTTTTTCACACTTCCTTCTGAGAGCGAACCGGTTCTATGTTGCTGTGTAAGTGGCCCACCCGCCCGCCCCCAGTTTATACTGACCCTTATTTCTTCTGCTGAAACCCAGCTGATCAGGTGCAGCAGATTGAATTGGGCCCCCTCAGCTGTTTTCCTTGCTTCTGTCCTTGTTTGCAACGTGCAAGTTCCATTTTAAGGAAACTGCAAAGCGCATACTCAGCGAACCGGTTGTTCAGCCAGTAGGATCCCACCCCTGCCTCTATACCATATCATGTATGTTTGCTCATTTATTTCGTGTGAGTGTGTGTTTCTGTGTCTATATGGATATATAAATACAGATATAGACAGTGGTGGGCTCCCAATTTTTTAACAACCGGTTCTCTGCCCTAATGACTGGCTGGGTGAGTGTGGCTGGGTGGGCATCACTGGGGGACTCATGAGACTGAGTGGATATGGCCAACTCTACATCACTTGTGTGGGTGGTACCTGTATAGGACAGGCAGGGTTAGGGAGGGTATCCAGAGGTCTCTGGTGGGGGGGGGAGGAAAGAAAGCTCCAACCTGTTTGTGTGTGTGTGTGTGTGTGTGTGTGCATGCATGCGTGTGTGAGTGTGTGTGTGTGTGTGTGTGTGAGAGAGAGAGAGAGAGACTGAGTCAAGCTAGACTGGGAAAGCTAGTTGTGAGAGCAGTGGAGACAGAGAGGGAGAAGTGGGCAGCAGCAGCCACTAGCATTTTGGGGAGGGTGCCACACAGAAATGGGAGCACACAGAAATGCTACCCCATTTTCATTCTCTGTCTCAGTTGCTGGGCAATCCCATGCAAAGAAGGAGGCTAGTAGCAGAGAGGGGAAGAGTGTGAGGTTGCTGCTTCTGGGACGAGGAAACCTGGAAAATGTCTGGATCCAGCTCACCCAGTTTCTCTTCCTCTCATAGCCAGCTTTTTTGGACTGTTTTCAGACCGTTCTCAGGCTATTTTTGGGCCGATTTCAGGCCTTTTTTTAGGCCATTTTCAGACCAGTCTTTAGGCCGATTTTGGCTACAAAACAGCCTGAAAAAAGCCCCAAAACTGCCTGTTTTTGGGCCAGGTTTTTTGGGCCATTTTCAGGGTGTTTTTTGGGTTGTTTTCAGGCCTTTTTAAAGGCTGTTTTCAGATCAGTCTTCAGGCCGATTTTGGCTACAAAAACAGCCTGAAAACAGCCCCAAAACTGCCTGTTTTTGGGCCAGGTTTTTTGGGCCATTTTCAGGGTGTTTTTTGGGTTGTTTTCAGGCCTTTTTAAAGGCTGTTTTCAGACCAGTCTTCAGGCCGATTTTGGCTACAAAAACAGCCTGAAAACAGCCCAAAAACTGCCTGGTTTGGGGTCATTTTTTCAGCCATTTTCAGGGTGTTTTTGGGCTGTTTTCAGGCCTATTTTCAGGCCAATTTTGGCTGGGAAAGTGGCCTAAAAATGCCCCCCAAAACAGCCTGAAAAATGATCCAAAAATGCTCCCAAAACAGGGGGGGGTAGCAGCAGTGGTCCAATTTGTCAATTCTCTGACGAACCAGTCAGAACCGGCAGCAGTCCACCTCTGGAGATGATAGATAGATAGATAGATAGATAGATAGATAGATAGATAGATAGATAGATAGATAGATAGATAGATAGATAGATAGATAGATATAAACGATATAGATATAGATGATGATATAGATATAGATGATATAGATACAATTTTACATACAAAAAACACTGAAGACCTGACTGTTTTCCCAGGCATGAGAATTTAGTTAATTAAGTAATTAAAGTTATTGGCTGCCCATCTTACCACAAGGTAACTCTGGGCAATATGAGTTATTAAAGCCTGGGTAATTTGATCTTGTTGTGAGATATTTATTGAGATACCCGTCACTTCTTATGCCTTGGAATAATTAATTACCTAAATATGATTAATACTAGTAAACAATGATTAATATTAATAATATTATTTATTTATTTAATAAATAATTTAATTAATTAAATTTAACTAATTAAATAAATTTGATTAATGTCTTGGAATAATTAATTGATTAAATAAGTTTAATTAATGTTAATTAAATGAATTTAATTAATTACACTTATCAGCCATCACAAGATAATTCTGAGCAGTTTGAATTACTAAAGCCTGGGTGATTCAATCTTGTTCTGAGATACTTATTCTTGGCTGCTGTCTTTTTGTTGGACAGTTATACTGTATATTTTATTATTTGTATTGTATATTTTATTATGTATATTTAGTTTTAAACATTGCTCACAACATGGTCACTTTTCAAAACCATAAATCAAATAAATGAATACATTTGTGTAATCATGACCCCAAGTGGCATTCCTCAAATGAAAACAAATGACAAAACAACACGGCAAATAAAGCACATAAACCCTCAACTGAAAAAGTAAATCCATAACCAAATTAAACAATATACAGCCAGGCCAACTGATTATATAGTCCATTTTGCAGAAGGCAAACCCATCTATCATTATAACCAACAGTAGCAAAAACACCTCAAGTTTTTAAACTTTGCCTCAAATCTAACAGGGTTAAGGCTGCCTGAATATTGGGGGATGATTTTTCCTTTTTTTAAAAAAAATAATTTTTATTTCCATTTTCCAACATCATATTTATGTACAAACTATTATCCATCATTAATCATTAATTTTTATTTATTACTGATTCAGGCCTGCCCGACTGCCACTTCCTTTCTTCACAACCTCCCTCTCTACCCTCTACTACTTTCCCATCCTTCATCTCCTTCACTTTACTACTTCCTCTCCTCCTGCTCCACTCCTCCCTTCTTCCACCCTATCTAACCTTCTTATTCCCCTCCTCCTTCTCAACTCTTTCCTACCTACTTTCTTCCCTCCTTCTACTCCTCTCTTCTTTTCTTTCTGAAATGGCAGTCGAGCAGCCCCAATATCATTTTAAATTTTAATTTCATATCTTCAAACATTACTGTACATTAATAACCAATCCATGTATCATTTCCCCCCTTTCCCGCCTCCTCCCCCTTCCCCCCCCAGACTTCCCAGAGCAAATACCGGGTATTATGACCAACAATCACAAGCTAAAATATACAAAATATACATAAACTCTACCCTCAAAAATTTAAAACTCTAAATCCCCTCACAATAAAAATAAAGAGATAAGAAAGAATAATAAAAAAGAAAAAAGACAAGAAACAATACCAACTTCACATATTACTTCTTCTTACAATCCATTTTTAAAATTGATCCATCTTCTCAAATTCAAATTTTTCCCCCTTATATACTCCTTCAAATTTCATAAGTCCATTTCTTGAATTACAGTCCATCTTCCCGAACTCAAATTTTCATCAGTTATATATTTCTTCAATTGTCGTAACATTTAATGTCCGTTCTTCTTACAGCCCATTTTAAAAATTAGTCCATCTTCTCAAATTCAATTTTTTTCTCCCACTTGTATATTTCTTCAAATTTCATAAGTCCATTTCTTAAATTATGATCCAGCTTCTTGAACTCAAATACTCATCACTTATATCTTTCTTCAATTGTCATAACATTTAATATCCTATCTTCCAATACTACTCCATCAATCAAATATCATTACGAATAAAATCTCTCAAATACAATATTTCCAACTTAACTTCATAACTTTTACTATCTACAAACGTGTCAATTAAAACAAATAATCATTTAAGCTACATCCACAATATAACTGTAAACAATTAAAATCATTACATCCACAACATTATCTAAATTCATAAATTTTACTTTCCATCCTTCACAATTAAATAATATCATCCCATAGGTTTATACCATACAAATAGCAAATAACAAAAATCCTATAATTTGTATCCTAAACAAATCAATTTCAAAAATTAACCATAATCATCATATTCACATCTTAAACATTCCTCACCTCCATTTTCCATCACTTCCACACCATTTAACTTAGCATCTAACAACAAAGGATTCCCACTCTTTAAAACATTAATATAAAAATGTCTTGCTTTCGTAACTGAATTAAGAAAATACTTTCTGCCTCTAAAATTCACTGACAAACCCATTGGAACTTCCCATCTAAAATATATCTGATGTTTTTTAAACTCATCCACTAAAAAAGCAAATTCTCTTCTCTTTCTTAACATTTTAGGAGGAATTTCCTTCATCATTTTTATATCTTGTTCCAATATTTGAAATTTATTTTTATAAAAGCTTGCAAGATTTCGTACCTAATCTTTTTAGTTGTAAAATAAATAACCACATCCCTCGGTAATCTATTTTGTCTTGCCCACCAAGAATTAACACGATAAATTCTTTCAATATTAATCTCAAAATCTTCTGGCTCCACACCTTTTATCTGAGCAAAGGCTTGCGTAAAAATCTCTTTTAAATTTTCCTTCCTATTTTGCCTCAATCCCCTCACCCTTATAGCATATTCCATTAATCTATATTGTAATATTACTCTTTCTTCATCTGCCCTATCTACCTTTGCCTGTATATGTTTCATCTTATTATCTAAGTTCCAATTATTTTGATTCTTTTGAATTTCCTCTATTTTCCTTTGCAACTCTAAATTAGCTTTATTAATTTCTTCAAGATTATCTTCCATCTGAATACAAGAGCTTAATATTTGCGCAATTGCATCCTTTACCTTTTTCATTTCCCTCTTCTGCTCTTCCACCACTTTCTTAAAATCCAACATCTCTTTCTCTATTTCATCAAATTTTTGATCTATTTCTGAAAAACGAGTCTCCAAAGATGCCTGTAAAGAGTTTCTTAATTCCTTTTTAATCTCTTCTTTATATACTCTGTATACTGCACGAATCAAGAAGAGGGCTGTGAAAATATTTGCAGATCCCTCACATCCTGGACATAAACTGTTTCAACTCCTACCCTCAAAACGACGCTATAGAGCACTGCACACCAGAACAACTAGACACAAGAACAGTTTTTTCCCGAAGGCCATCACTCTGCTAAACAAATAATTCCCTCAACACTGTCAGACTATTTACTGAATCTGCACTACTATTAATCGTTTCATAGTTCCCATCACCAATCTCTTTCCACTTATGACTGTATGACTATAACTTGTTGCTGGCAATCCTTATGATTTATATTGATATATTGATCATCAATTGTGTTGTAAATGTTGGACCTTGATGAACGTATCTTTTCTTTTATGTACACTGAGAGCATATGCACCAAGACAAATTCCTTGTGTGTCCAATCACACTTGGCCAATAAAAATTCTATTCTATTCTATTCTATTTTAAGTTTCGAATCTGAACTGAAGAAATTTCAAAGTTTTTAGTGACTATTTTAGGTACTATTTGCTTAAAAGCCATTTTTTAAAATATAGCCTAATAACAGATAAAAGGAGGTTAAAAAAGAAAAATTCAAAAAGCTTTTCTTCTGAATCACTATAATCCCAAAGAAGAAGAAAAAGTATAAATCATAAGATTTCTTCCATTTAGTCAGTATCTTCTAGTTCCACACTAGCTGTTAATAAACATTTCTTTAACTTTCGTTTCTAATACACACATTCCACAAAATGCCATTTGCTTTCTTCTCTCCTATCTTCGCAACAAGTATATCCTCAGGGATTGCAGTCTTATTACAAACAAATGCTAGAACTCCAGTATCTGCTCCGTTCACGTTACAATCCATCATAAATCAATTTCTGTCACAGAGACTGGACGCTACGTTTTTTTCTGTCAGAAGACAGATGCATCTCCAAGTCTGGAGTTTTTCAGGCTATGGAAGGAGCACTGCCCTCAAGCCCCCAGAAAACTTTTTCTGTGGCTTTTTTTGAGTGTCTCAACTTCAGCCTGAATGATCATCTCTCCCTCTTTGCCTGAGGGAAGAGACTTACAAGCTATCCGACAATAGATTTACGATGTCCTGACAGCTCTACAGACTAAGGAGTTAGCAGTCTAAACAAGACTGCTTTCAACGAAGCTGAGCCAACCCGGAAGTTCGGGGATGATTTTTCCAAAAGGCAGATGCTACAGTAGAAAAGATTCACCTCCTTGGTACCATGAAACGACATTATATTAAGTGGGAAATATGCCCATTTTCGGGGGAAATGTAGGAGGGTCAGAAATAACTACAGACAGGTAGTAGTCTTCCATTTCTATAGAATGGAGCCAGCATCTTGAATTTCATCCAGAAATCAGTTGGGAGCCAATGCAACTTATAAAGTATTTATTATGTGGGCACATTTATCATAATGTGCCCATTACTACCTTTGCTGCCACAATCTGGATCAATTCAGCTTCCAGATAGTCTACAAGAAAGCCCCATGCAGAGCACACTGTAACTATCTAATTAGGATGTTAATAAGGCATGTGTGGCCGAAGTAGAGCTTCCCAATTCAGGAATGGGCACAACTGGCACACAGCTACTACCTGCTTCAAAAACATAGGTATCCAGGAGGAGCCCTATGTTGTGCACCTGTTATGAGTGTGATAATGAAACCTACTCCAGTATCAACAGTGGAAGATCTCCAGTTCCATGCTCAGATTCAGAGGTGGTATTCAGCCAGTTCAAACTGGCTCAGGAGAACCGGTAGTGGAAATTGCGGGTGGGCCCGCCCACCTGCCCTGGCTCTATGCCATCCTATTTAGGCATGTTTTTGAGGCTGGGCACATGCATGGAAGGCAGGCACGCACGTGAACCAGTAATAACAAAATGTGAAACCCACCACTGCTCAGATTCCTTATTTATCAATATCATTTTATGTTGAAAGAAGAGAGGACTTTATCTGAAGCCTGCAATATTGCTTTTGTTTTAAGGCTTTTCTGTGAGTGAGAGAAGCTTACCAGCTTTGGCTGCTGGCAAACAAACAAACTGATTTTACCAGGGTAACAAGTACAGAACAGTCTACTGGGAAATACCAGGTATTGGGCATCTCTAGACTGAACAGGTAAGACAATGGAAGAATAGATTTCTAAGAACAAACTTTCTGACATATGTTGTGATCCACCAGCAGCCTGCGGACCTGGCACCGGAGTCAGACAGTTAGGAGGCTGGGGAGGACAATGGGTCAGTCCTGGAGTCAGGAAGGCCCAGACAAGGGCTCTGCATCAGTGGCAGAGATGGGGCCAGGGCCATCTGGGAGCGATGTGCAAACTCAGGAGCCTCCAGAGGCGGACAGCAGAGCAGCAGAGGAGCAGGAGGAGCCTGTTCCTAGTGCACACATGAGAAGAGCTGCCAGAAGGCAAGAGCAGCTGAAGCAAAAACGATAACTCGGGAGTAAGGCCAAAAGATTTTTGGGCCAGGTCTCTCCACATCTTTCACATCAACCTATTTTTCAAAGCACCTGAAGGCCAGGAATAATGGATGGAAACTGATCAAGGAGAGAGTCAACCTAGAAATAAGAAGAACAATCAACCAATGGAACAGCTTTGCCTTCGGAAGTTGTGGGAGCTTCATCACTGGGAGCTTTCAAGAAGACACTGGACTGCCATCTGTAAGAAATGGTGTAGGGTCTCCTGCTTGGGCGAGGGGTTGCACTAGATGACCTACAAGGTCCCTTCCAACTCTGTTAATCTGTTCTGTTCTGTTCCTGTATTGCACTATTTTTTGAGTTTTTCTATATATTGTCTGGTGTCAACTTTAATACATTTATATGACTGCCATTTATATTATTTATGTAAAACATTTATATGACTGCCCAACACTGACATGGTTACTCCTTTTCAGTTCCTCCTCAATATTAAATGAGATATATCTGCCTCTCACAAGTAGAGAGATGGATAGTTCATGGTGTACCCCCAATGACTCTGCCTATCTGTACAGCCAGACTTTTCATTCATAAAGATTATAATGTGGATAATTAAAGGACACTTACGCAGTGTGGTGCAGAAGCCATAGTCACACAAACAAAGCATCATAAAACTAGTCTGAACTATTTGGGGCAACTGATTGTACAGAGGGATTGGGGATTACATCATGAAGTATGCTAGTGAGGCAGCCATCAACATACTATAATAGTATGCCCATGTAAATTAGATCTTTATCTTCGAATAATGAGCCACAGTGGTGCAGTGGTTAGAGTGCAGTACTGCAGGCTACTTCCACTGACTGCCAACTGCTGCAAATATCACCAAGCTCAAGGTTGACTCAGGCTTCCAGCCTTCTGAGGTGGGTAAAATGAAGGCCCAAATTGTTGAGGGCAATAGGCTGACTCTGTAAACCACTTAGGGAGGGCTGTAAAGCACTGTAAAGTGGTATATAAGTCTAAGTGCTATTGCTATCCTCTTTACAAGTGAGATCACTCCTGCAAATGCCGTCACCAAAGTCTAATGGCAAAACTATTGGATACTTGTCCCCAGAAATTGATGTACATCCAAAAGCTAGTTGGGCACATAAAGAGTGCATGTACCCTGTTTCCCCAAAAATAGGACCCAACCGCAAAATAAGTCCTAGCATGATTTTTCAGGATGCTCATAGTATAAGGCCTACCTCTAAAATAAGCCCCAGTTGAGATTGTCACCCAGATGGATGCATTTAGTGTATTTCCCCAAAATAAGATCTAACCAGAAAATAAGCCCCAAAGGATCTTTTGGAGCAAGATTAATATAAGACCCAGTCTTATTTTCGGGGAAACACGGTTGTTATGGAAAATAACTGTGAATGGCTCTTTCACCCATTTTCCCTTAAGCTTTTTTTTTTAAGTCAACTAAACTAATGGCCATCACCTCATCTTGGGGTGATGGATTTCACAAGTTAATTAGGTGTTATGTGAAGCGATACTTTCTTTTGTCCATCCAGAGCATACTGCCAATTAGTTGTCAGTTGTGCGTATAATTAAAGTACAGCTCAGGGAATCAGAGAAAAGTCAGTGAGTGCCACAAAGAGAAAGGACACCAGGCCTCTGTGATTACCGAAGAATGTTTCATCAAAACTGGAAATCCAGTTTGACAGCATCTCTGCTGCCAAACATCAAGATCCATTGGGATTTGTTTTTTAATATAATTTCTTGATTGCTGATCTATCCTTCAAACCTGTTTTCAAAAATGGAAAGCTTAACATTAAACATTTCCTGATGAATATATTAATTATTGTTCTCCTGAGTGAAGATGTTCTTGGAGGAGAAAGGGTGACAAGTGTCATATCTGAATTAAAGTCTTTTGCAAATTAATTACACCCTGGTTGACTGTCCCTGGGGCAGAGATTCCTGCCCAAGATTGGGGGGCCTTGAAGTGGAGGAATCAGTCTATCCCATAATCTGTCCAAGTGGCTATGAAAGCAAAGTCCAAGAAAAAGTGAGAATTCACAGTTTATCAAGCTGTAACTGTTTTAAGTATGATGGATATATTTCCACTCGGATTTCCTGCAGAAGAGAGGAAGTAATAAAATCTGACTTCTTTCAACCAAGAACATTTTTTTATATGTTACTTAATTCTCTGTATTTATTTATTTTATTACATTTATATGCTGCCCATCTTGCTGTCATGTGACTCTGGGTGGCTTACAACATGATAAAACAATATTATAAAAATAAAATGAAAATATAATCTTAGAATTAACAAGAAATTAGCCAAGATATGGGATAATATACAACAGGGTGGAGGTGGGATCTTCTATTTAATCCACTAACCATCTCAAGAATGGCACACTCCCATCTGGTCCCCAGGCCAATTGGCAGAGACAAATTTTAAGGCCCTTCCAAAAGATCAGGAGTGTGATGGTGTATCTCATCTCAAAGGGTACAATGTTACAGTAAAGGGTCTTCTGGATCCCACCAGTCAGAATTCTTTGACTGATGGGGTCCATACAGTGGTGAAATCCAAATTTTTTTACTACCGGTTCTGTGGGCATGGCTTGGTGGGAATGGCAGGGGAAGGATACTGAAAAAATCCCCATTCCTGGGGGAAGGACATTGCAAAATCCCCATTCCCACCCACTCTGGGGCCAGTCAGAGATGGTATTTGCTGGTTCTCTGAACTGCTCAAAATTTCCACTACCGGTTCTCCAGGACCTATTAGGAAGGAAGGAAGGAAGGAAGGAAGGAAGGAAGGAAGGAAGGAAGGAAGGAAGGAAGGAAGGAAATTATAATGAGAAGGAGGATCTGAGGAAAGTCCTGCCTTAGCACTTGGCCACCACAGGTGCCCCTGACACGAGTGACATCAAGCTGGCCACACCCACCCTGGCCACACCCACCCCGGCCCCCTGAGATCAAATGCAACCCTGATGCAGCTCTCAATGAAATCGAGTTTGACACCCCTGATGTAGGCCATTAAATCCAACCCTTGTTCAGGGCAAGAAAACATCCCTGATAGATAACTATCAATTCTCCCTGCTCAAATCCAATTTAAAGTGTGGGGCATCTTGCATTTTCTAACTCAATCAAATTGAGTTAGAAAATCAAGGAGTATATGAAATCCCATGCACCGCCTGCCCCACCACATACATCGGACAAACCAACAGAAGAATAAGTGCATGCATTGAAGAACACAAGAACTCAGTCAAAAAAGAGGAACCAACTTCTTCCCTGGTCCAACATTTTAAAGTCACAGGACATGATATTGACTTTAAAAAGACCAGAACTATCGCCAAAACTGAACACTTTAACAACAGAATAATCAGAGAAGCCATTGAGATAGAAAAACGCCCACACAGCATGAACAAACGAGATGATACCTCCCGCCTACCAGCCATTTGGAAACCCGCCCTTATTGACAAACGAGTCCCTAACACGAGGAATGACACCAGACCCACACTCACGAGGTCCACACAGGATGTCACCACCGCACATCCACCCAGAAAGCAGACCCAAACCCACACTGATCAAGAAGCACGACCAAGGACCAGAAGCCAGACCGCAGCTGCAACATTAGCCATTTCAAACCCCTCCAATCCATACATGCAGCAGACTGACACCCACTATGAAGATGTAGCACCACCACAAAGCCAAACAACAGCTATGCAGCTCACCAGCTCAAATCCCCCTGCAACACAGACTAAATTAAGCACAACCAAGCCCCCACCCAAACAGGACACACCCCCAGCCAATCAGAGGACAAAAAAACCTCCATCCAATCAGAGCACAGCCAAGCTCCCACCCAATCAGTTCAAACCCCCACTAGCAGTTAAAAGGAAGAAACAGCTGCGATCACACATTGCTCCCAGAAGCACGAAGCTGAAGCCTGAAGATGACGAATGAGACTTCGTCGAAACGTCGCCAAGACACTTCCAATTTTACGCGGGAGAAAACCCGAATAACCAAAGATCTACATATATATATATATAAATGTATATACAAATGTATATACATATGTATGTATGTATGTATGCATACATACACATACACACACACACACATACATTCATACATACATACATACACAAAATAAATTCTCCTTTTTCTTATCTTCCTGTTGATGCTCCCAGTGCTGATGGGATGTTCTCAAAATTCCAAATTAATTCATAAAAAAAAAAAGTCTGGAGATCCCTGGAATAACTTTACTTAGACCTTGACAAGCTTATCAGTCTTCCCCCAAAATGGGACTCTTTTTATAGAGTCAAATTCAGAGGAAAATGAGAGGCAATTACTTATGTAGTGCTGATTAGTCTCTAATTTAGTCCATTAAATGCATAGCCTTGTTCTCACCAGTTCTATTGAGAATGTGTTTTTTTTTAAAAAATAAAAATAAAAATATGATGGAGGAAGATAATCTTCTTTCTAGCAGTTTCCATCAACTTTGTTTAATTGTAGCCTTTTAACAACACAGAGGGAATGAGTTGCATACACCTCCTTTCTCTCTTTTAATTACCTCTATATTTTGTATCTCTGAAGGAAATAACTACTGATCTAATTGAAGGCATTTTATTTATTGTAAAGAGGGAGAAGCATATACGAGATACAATTTAAATTAAATGTTCACAGATTATAAACACTCCAGTTACAATTCATTCTGTCTTTTATTCAGATGTTGATGACAGACAGAAAGAGAAAGGAGGTGGAGAAGCAAGATACCTAATAGCCAGTGGTGGGATTCAAGTAATTTAACAACCGGTTCTCTGCCGTAATGATTTCTTCTAACAACCAGTTTGCCAAACCGCTCAGAAAGTTAACAACCGGTTCTCCCGAAGTGGTGCGAACTGGCTGAATCCCATCACTGCTAATAGGGATTAAAAGTTTGTAAACCCTTTTGAATTGTCAGGATTTCTGCATAAACATGACCTAAAACATGATCTGGTGTTTTTTCACACTAGTCCTAAAATTAGATAAAGAGAACCTCATTAAACAAATGAATCAAAACCATTATACTTGTTCATTTATTTATTGAGGAAAATAATCCAGAGAACACATATTTGTGTGAGGCAAAAGTATCAGTAACTTGTGTGCCCACTCACATCCAACGTCAATAAGTAATAACCACTAATAATTGTTATTCAGTCTTGCATGTCACCTTGCAGGACCGTTTTAGACCGTTTCTTTTTACAGAACAGCTTTAACTCAAGGATGTTGGGAGGCTTCCTCATATGAATTGCTCATTAGCTGTGGTGGCACAGTGGTTAGAATGCAGTACTGTAGGCTAACTCAGTGCTCACTGCCAGGAGTTCGATACTCACTGGTTCAAGGTTGACTCAGTCTTCCATCCTTTGGAGGTGGGTAAAATGAGGACCCAGATTGGGGGCAATATGCTGACTCTGTAAACCGCTTAGAGAGAGCTGTAAAACAAGTGGTATATAAGTCTACATTCTATTGCTATCTCAGATCATCTCACAACGTATCTATAAGGTTATGGTCAGACTATATGTTGACTCAGCCTTCCATCCTTTATAAGGTAGGTAAAATGAGGACCCAGATTGTTGGGGGCAATAAGTTGACTTTGTATATAAATATACAAATAGGATGAAGACTATTGCTAATATAGTGTAAGCCCCCCTGAGTCTTCGGAGAAGGGCGGGATATAAATGCGAATAAAAGAAAAAAACTATTTCAAAACATTAACTTACTTATCCCACCTTTATTATTTTTATAAATATCTCAATATGAACATTCATATTCCTCCTCCTATTTTCCCCACAACAACCCTGTAACCAGTTTTTGGTCACGCAACTTATTTTTAGGACATTGCCTTGTTCCATAATTCACTTTCCCTTAAGCTTTAATTCATAAGCACACACCAATATTTTCTTATAGAATTTGCTGGTACAATTCATAATTCATAATTCCATAAATGATAGCAAGCCATCCTGGTCCAGAGGCAGCAAAGCAGACCCAAACCATAATACTTCTGTCATGTTTTACAGATAGGATAAGGTTCGTAAGCTGGCATGCAGGGTTTGCCTTTCGTTAAGCATGACACTTTCAACTCAAGCCTCAAAGTCCAATTTTGGATTTATCCATCCACAGAACATTTTTTCAACACATTTCTGGCTTATTCACATGATCTTTCAGAAACTGCAGATGACCAGAAATGTTCTTTTTGGAGAGCAGTGGCTTTGTCCTTGTAACCCTGCCATGCATACCATTATTGTTCAGTATCCTTCTGGTGGTGATCTTATGAACACTGATATTTGTCAATGCAAAAGTGGTCTTTCATCCTTTATATGTTACCCTAGGGTTCTTAGAGATCTCCCAAAGTATTGCATGCCTTATTCTTGGTGTGATCTTGGTGGGTCAATCTTTCCTGAGTAGGTGTTGAATTGCCTCCATTGGTACATAATCTGCCTGACAGTGGATTGCTGGGATCCAAACTCTTTAGAAAAAAACGTGTAACCTTTTCCAGCCAGGTGAGCATCAACAAATATTTCTTGGTAAATCCTCAGAAGGTCCTCCTTTGTCAAGCCATGACACGCTTCCATATACTTATGTTGCAAAGATCAGCCTCTAATAACAAATACCCAGAATTCTGTTCTTTATGTAATGCAGGTCAACCCACATTCACACGGCCTGATTATCATCCTCTGGATTCAAACACCTGACTTTAATTTTATCTTTAAATGAGTAGGGAGGTTCACATATTTTTGTCATACACAAATATTTAGCTTTGCATTATTTCCTACAATAAATAAATGAACAAGTGTAATATTTTTGCTCATTCGCTTAATTAGGTTCTCTTTATCTAGTTTTAGGACTTGTGGAGAACAGATCACTTTTTAGGTCATATTTATGCAAAAACATTGAAAATTCAAAGCAGTTGAATTTGGCATAGAAACATTCTATACCATATTTTTTTCATGTTTGGTGGGTCTGCAAGCTGCTTTTTTAATTCAAAGAGGTTCTTAGGTGCTTCTTTGTAAAATATATAAACTTTATAAATATCCTTGGGCAGAGTGGATGCTTCTCTACAATATTGCAATTAATTTGCTCTTACACTAAATTCACACAGATCATGATTAAGTCAATTTTTTTATTCAGTTTTGTAAAGAAGAATTTCATTTAGGATTTTTTTTTCCAAGGAGAAGAGCACGTTGGGTGAACAGCGTGCTATTGTTGCAATTATTTAGTGATGAGGCTGTCAAAGAGAATGTGTGAAAATTCAGATTTTGTGGGCCAGTCTACTCTCCAGGCATTTTCAGCATACTGACTTCTTGTGCTTCCAGAATTACGAAATGTCTCAACCAAACACGTTTGGAAAGCGCCAGAGTAAGGAAAGCTGATGCTGATTAATAAAGTCACTAATCTACGTTGTGTTTTTATAGTGATTATTGGTAACCATTAAAAATAACCTACTTGTTATGTTTCCGATTTGATTTTGCTAGTCATCCTGATGCTCATTTTCTTTAATGAGAAAGTGGGTCTAAATATTTTAGTGAATAAATTAATAATAACAGCAAAACTATGTTCAGAAGTAATAGGAATGTGCTACACCACGCTAAGGACATTTAAAATTTGCCTTGCTATTACGGATACACAGCACATTCAAACCAAGACTCATAAAAGTGGCTCTGTGATTTTTGCAATTTAGATCCACATAATTGTACTCTTGCATATTATTATCTACCACCAGCCTCAAGTTGTACATTATCATCTCCAATAAAGCAAGTATAATACAGACCAGAAGAAATCAGTTATAATAAAACAGATAATGACGCTTTCTATGTGCTACTATAAACTTTTTATCTGCATAATTAACCACAATACCATGGAGAAGTCAGTGGAATGGTAAAAAGCATAAACTAATACATTTTGCAATCAAAATATTTAAGCCATGACCATCATAAAATGGCAATGTTTGGAGAATACTTTTAACCAGTTCACTAGAAAATCCAGTCGCTCTATTTCAGTGCATGCTAAGCTTGATTAGAATTAATCTTACTTAATTATATTGGTTGAGACCACAGCCTACTTATTTCTGGCTTTGACTCCTCCAAAGTTACTATTTTCTTTTGTGGTTTCAAATTATATATATATTTTTTTCTGCAGGGTCCAAACTGGATCAGTCACTCGGACCAGAGGTTTAGTCTTCCAAGCTTTCAGGCTCGTGCTGGAGACCATCCTCAGGGATTTTTTCTCTAGGAGAAATTATATGGTCCCTGGTTGTATGTGGCTTGATTGGGATATTGATAGCTGGCTGAAACAACTGCCAAAGACTTAATAGCCAGCCATCAACATCCCAGGCAACAGCTAAAAAGCCACATACAACCAAGCACCATATAGATCAGATCAGATCAGAACAGAATGGAATAGAATAACAGAGTTGGAAGGGACCTTGTAGATTATGTAGTCCAACCCTTGCTCAAGCAGGAGACCCTATACCATTTCTGACAGATGGCTGTCCAGTCTCTTCTTGAAAGCTTCCAGTAATGAAGCTCCCACAACTTCCAAAGGCAAACTTTTCCATCGATTGATTGTTCTCACTGACAGAAAATTTCTCCTTATTTCTTATGTTCTCGTTACTTCTCGCTTGGACTATTGCAATGCTCTCTACATGGGGCTCCCCTTGAAGAGCACTCGGAGACTCCAGCTAGTCCAGAATGCGGCTGCACGGGTTATTGAGGGAGCGGGTCGGAGCTCCCATGTAACACCGATCCTGCGCAGACTGCACTGGCTACCTGTTGTCTTCCAGGTGCGCTTCAAGGTATTGGTTACCACCTTCAAAGTGCTCCATGGCTTAGGACCGGGTTACTTACGGGACCATCTACTGACGTCTTCTAAATCCCAGCGACCACTGCGTTCCCATAGAGAGGGACTCCTTAGGGTGCCGTCAGCCAAACAATGTCGACTGCCGGCCCCCAGGGGAAGGGTCTTCTCTGTGGGGGCTCCTACCCTGTGGAACGAGCTTCCCCCTGAACTTCGACAATTACCTGACCTTAGGATCTTTCGCCGCGAACTTAAAACCTATTTATTTCATATGGCTTGATTTTTAAATTTTTAATTTAATTTAAATGGGTTTTAAATTTTTGTAATTTTATGGGTGTAATTTGTATTTTAAATTTTTTGACAAATTGAATAAGTTTTTTAAGGGTTGTTTTTTAATATTGTATGTGTCTGTGTTTGTATTTTATTTGGTTGTTCACCGCCCTGAGTCCTTCGGGAGAAGGGCGGTATACAAATTAAATTATTATTATTATTATTATTATTATTATTATTATTATTATTATTATTATTATTATTATTATTATTATTATTATTTCTAGGTTGAATGTCTCCTTGATCAGTGTCCATCCATTATTTCTTGTCTGGCCTTCGGGTGCTTTGGAAAATAGCTTGACACCCTCCCCTTCTCTCTGCAACAGCTCTTAAATATTCGAACACTGCTATCATGTCATCCCTGGTCCTTCTCTTCACTAGACTAGCCATGCCCAGTTTCTGCAACTGTTCTTTTTATGCTTTCGCTTCCAGTCCCCTAATCATCTTTGTTGTTTTCTCTGGTCTCTTTCTAGAGTCTCAACATCTTTTTTTATAGCGTGTGACCAAAACTACAGTACTGTAATGGTCTTACTAAGGTTTTAAGGGTGGTATTAGTACTGTACCTCATGTGATCTTGATTGAATCCTTCTGTTAATCCAATTTAGGATTGCATTGGCTTTTTTGGCTGCCACCACACACTGCTGTCTCATATTTAATTGATTGTCCACTAAGACTCCAAGATCCCTCTCCCAGTTACCACTATTAAGCCAGGTTTCACCCAATCTATTAAGCCAGGTTTCACCCAGGTTTCACCCAATCTATATGTGTAGTCCCTCACACAGAGAGGGTCTTCTCAGGGTGCCGTCCGCCAAGCAATGTCGGCTGGTGGCCCCCAGGGGAAGGGCCTTCTCTGTAAGAGCACCTACCCTCTGGAACGAACTTCCCCCTGATTTGCGTCAACTACCTGACCTTCGGACCTTTCGCCGTGAATTGAAAACGCACTTATTTATTCAAGCGGGACTGGTCTACATTTTTTAAACTTTTTGAATTTTAAATAATTTTAATTGGGGTATTTTTATTAATTTTATGGGTTAAATTTGATGGTTTTATATTTTCGGCCATTTATAGAATATGTTATTTTAAGTCTCTGTTTTAATTTGTATATTGTATTGTTTTTATAATCTGGCTGTACACTGCCCTGAGTCCTTCGGGAGAAGGGCGGTATAAAAATCTAAATAATAAATAAATAAATAAATAAAATAAATACTTTTGTTTTTTCTTGCCTAAGTGTAAGACTTTTCTCTATATAAATACCACACAGAGAATAGCCCAAAACAGCTCTCCGCTAGAGAGAAGTTCCTTGAGGATGTGCTCTAGCACAAGTCCGAAAGCTCGGAAGACAGAACTGGTGACCGACTCAGATTGGATCCTGACTTGATAATGTTTCTGAGATGGAAGCTGAAGAGACCCATCACTTGCCATTAGCTACAGAAGTATAATTAGATCTCTATATCAACATCATCCACATCCATATCTCCTACCTATTTCTATTTATTAGAATATGTAGTAACAAAATTGAGGTGGCTTCAGAATTTTTTGCTGATTTCCACAATTCAGAATAACCAAACTTCTATGTAGTTCTTATACAAATAAGAATAGGAGAAGAGAAGTGGGGGTGGGAGATACAATACTGCCAGTAATATTCCAGATATAAATTGTAAATGTAATCCATGCTATCGTCTCTTTATTGTTAGCTGCAGCTGTAAACAGACAAATACAAATGTGTTTATAACTACAAAAGGAAGTGCTAAAAAAAATCCCATCCTCTCCATCTTTCTCTATTTTATTTAATGGTTAAATGTGTTCATTAGAAGAATCCTTGTGAGCTCTTATCCGCTTCTAAAGACTTGTTCTAGAAACTGGCAGAAAGAAATTGCACATATAAAAGCAAAGAGAAAGAACATAAGGAGCCCTTTTCTGTGGACTTGCTTTAGCCCATTCAGAGGTATGCGAAAGATTATTTCTGTCAGAAAACAGGAAAACGGATGTTTGTTTCGGGGATGAGTGGGTGGGAAAATGCTACTTAATTGGCAGTTAAATGTAGAAGGCTTGCATCATGTATGGATGAGTGTTTAGCAGTCCATAGCAATTGTACGTTTTTTGGGGTTTTTTTTAATGTTTGCCAATGTGTTGGAGCAGCTCCTAACACTATGGGTAATGAAGCAATTGCTTTGAGCAGTGGGCTGTGACAGGCAGTGAAGTGGAGCTAAGTCTTCACCTGCAGCTCTTTTGAGCAACCGTTCAGAACAACCTAAGATGCACAGCTCATTGAAAAAGCCACGGTTCTAGGGAGTGTCATGGCTTAGACTGAGAACTTAGAATAACTTTACTGTCATTTTGAATGTACACTTATCAGCATAATTAAAATGAAATTCCATTGCATACAGCTCTCAGAGGGTAACCACTTCCAATATACACTACATAAACAACTATTCAGTAGGTTCTGACAGGTTCTGGAGAACCGGTAGAGGAAATTTTGAGTTATTTGGAGAACCGGCAAATACCACCTCTGTATGGATGGCCCCAGAATGGGGTAAGAATGCGGATTTTGCACAATCCTTCCCCTGGAGTGGGGTGGAAATGGAGTTTTTGCAATATCCTTCTGCTGCCATGCCCACCAAGCCACGCCCACCAAGCAACACCATGCCCACCAAGCCACGGCCACAGAACCAGTAGTGAAAAAATGAATTCCACCACTGATAAACATGTCTAAATAAACAAATACAAAATTATGCCTATACCCACATATATTATATGACACAGAGAAACAACACAGTCTAGTTCAGATGTACATGGTGAGAAAAACGAATCTTGCGAGTTTACCAGACAGATGGCATAGGGAACAAAGCTGTTACAGAATCTGGTAGTCCTGCTAGAAATACTTGAAAACCTTCTCCCAGAGGGGAGCAATAGAAACAAAAACAGACCATAAAGGCCATAGCAATATGTATGTACAGTGGCCAACTGAGGAAAAACATAAGAGCATTTTTGTTTTTAGTCATGGATCTTCTAGATTTCTAGTGTTTCCTGTAAGTCCCCAAAAGCTAGATTCAATAATACCAAATAATACCTGGAAGCCTGCCATTCAGATACATCAGCCATCAACAGCTACATTGAGATAAACAACATCTACATATCATTCAAAAGAGACTATCAAAAAACTAACACTTCCAGGCAGCAATCAACAACTAGATAAGCAGATATTAACACTAAACAGTAAACAATACCCCAATCAAGTAATTGCCAACTCAGTAAATAACAGCCTAATCAAGGAACCATCAAGAACTGCCCTCCAACATTGACAGAGCAAGCAAGCCACTAATATGTTAAGAGAACAAACCCCACTTTCTTCTAGCACTGATGAGGTTGACTAGTTGGGTAATGAAATATTTTCAAGAAAACAACTAAGTTCAAAGAGCACCAAGGACTCTACGATCCCCAAAAGTTCCATGTGCATCTTCATCTGTGCTTAAAATTCAACAAATTTCCAGATCTGTAGAGGTGCCATGCTCTACCTTCCATCCCAATGGAGGATCAAATAGAGATGTTAAAATGTATAAATAAATGTACTCACATGATGATAAAAGTTAACCATGGATTATTTTCTCCCAATCAGCTGGGACTCAGTAGGCAGAGAATAGGTGGGGGTGAGGCCTGTCAGAATTTTTACTATCAGTTCTCCGAACTACTCACAATTTCTGCTACCAGTTCTCCAGAACTGGTCAGAACCTAATGAAACTCACCTCTGTGATGTCTACTGTACCACTATTGATCAAAAAGGTGAATTAGTATTTGTTTACAATTTGAGGATTCTGAAATCATGAGCATATATATTATTATGCTCATATCTGAGGACTTTGACATGATAGCAGTGTTCCAATATCTCAGGGGTTGCCACAAAGAAGAGGGAGTTAAACTATTCTCCAAAGCACCTGACAGTAGAACAAGAAGCAATGGGTGGAAACTAATCAAGGAGAGAATCAACCTAGAACTAAGGAGAAATTTCCTGACAGTTAGGACAATTAATCAGTGGAACAACTTGCCTCCAGAAATTGGGAATGCTCCAACACTGGAAGTTTTTAAGAAGATGTTGGATAACCATTTGTCTGAAATGGTATAGGGTTTCCTGCTGGAGCAGGGGGTTGAACTGGAAAACTTGCAAGGTCCCTTCCAACTCAGAATTCTGTTCTGTTATTCTGTTCTGTTATTCTAAAGCTATATACATTCTCTAAAATAAATAAATAAATAAATAAATAAAATAAGGATCTTCTAGGAGATAACAGCAGAAACACCATGGAGATCCACTGTTGGTCATATATATAAATTCCAAGTTTGGGTGTTAGTTAAATGCAGACATAATAATTCTGCAGAAAAATCAAGAAAAATGGGATAACCAAAGTGGGAAATCCTGTAATTATATGAGACTTCTCTGGAAGTTAGAGAAAAACTTGGTTAAGAGTGAAACCACTGGACAGCTAAAGTATAGAAGAATGAAGATTATCCTCATCTGTACTTGATTTACCAATGAAGGCAGAGATAAAAGTGTAAGGATGTACAGTAGGTGGGTTTAAATATGAAATGGGCAGCCTGGAGTCCCAAGGCCACCTACAACTTCCAGACTTCTGTAATTAACTACCAGTTCCAGAGAATCGGTAGGAAAAAAAAGCTTAACAAGTAAAAAAAAAAAAAAGTTCTGATAATCAAGCATCGCTCAGCAGATCATTGGAACTTTTTTTTTTAACTTTTTAAGCATTTTTTTACTACCGGTTTGGGCTAACTGGCCTGAACCGGTAGCATTTCACCCCTGGGGTGCATTCCAGAGGAGCAAAAGGCAATGAAGTTTGTCTGAAAGAAAGTCAAAATAACTCTTCCCTACAAGTTCTCAGAATATATGTTTAATGATAAGTAGTCTACTTATCATTTGGCAAATCATTCTGTTTGTAGATGAAGAAGAATAAGGGACACTGCTTAGAAGAACATCAGCATGTTTTTCATGGTTTTTGGAGTCTGACACTCACTATACTGTGCTGCACCAAAGTTGTCATTGAGAGAAATAGGGCTACCATATCTGGGCTGGAAAATTTAAATGAGCACTAGATGTCTATGGAGATTCTCAGTCATCCAGGTCATGGTTGTCCCAAAGATACTTTTTCAAAAGGCAACTAGACTTTGTTTGTCCTTGAAGACATTCCGCTTCTCATCCAAGAAGCTTCTTCCATTTTGGCAGATAGAACTGAAGAAGCTTTTTGGGTGAGAAGCAAAACATCTTTTGAAAAAGAATCTTTGGGACCAACACTAGGTAATATGGGGCCGGTTTAGCTCACGCTGGTAAAGCCTGTTATTAAGAACACAGTAGCCTGCAATTACTGCAGGTAAAATGAGGACCCAGATTGTTGGGGGGGCAATAAGTTGACTTTGTAAAAATATACAAATAGAATGAGACTATTGCCTTATACACTGTAAGCCGCCCTGAGTCTTCGGAGAAGGGCGGGGTATAAATGTAAAAAAAAAAAAAATCAAAGAAACACAGGGATCTCTCATTCTTTGTCACTATCTGTTGACTGTCCAAATGTTTGCAGCCCAAATATGGTAGCTGTAAAAGAGAGGTTATGGCAGAGGTCCATTCTCCAAACATGCTGCTTAGCTCCCAGAAATTTAGCTCCTGGACAACAAGCTTGGAGAATGGAGCCCTGCCAAAACCTACAACCCGAGCTATGAATATTCTCAAAAATCTCTAAGAAAGGTTATATTGAAGAATAGCCTTCAAGTCTTCAAGGAAAGCAAACCATCTTCTATGCTGTTAGATCCCAGAGAGCAACATTGACTAGAAAGGTGAACATCCTCAAGAAAATGGGGAAGCAAATGATGGCAGCTTGCCATCACCCCATGTGGGTCATTTACAAATCCTTATCACTGAGAGATGAAAGAGATTTCCCTGTATGCTGGTAGCATCAAACAGCCGGATGATCTGGCAGATGATAAAGAATTCATCAGACTACAAAAGCCTTTTCCTATCTAGATAGGTTCAAAAGCATTTTATACCATGTGGGTGAGGAGACAGGTTTGGGATTGCACAAGAAAAAGAAGGGAAGGTCATCTAGTGGCAAAACAAACATTCTGTCTGACTGAAGTTAGGTTTAATAATAATAATAGCAGAGTTGGAAGGGGCCTTTGAGGTCTTCTAGTCCAATCCCCTACCCAGGCAGGAAATCCTACACCACTTCAGACAAATGGTTATCCAACATCTTCTTAAAAATTTCCAGTGTTGGAGCATTCACAACTTCTGCAGGTAAGTTGTTCCACTTATTGATTGTTCTAACTGTCAGAAAATTTCTCCTTAGTTCTAAGTTGCTTCTCTCCTTGATTAGTTTCCACCCATTGATTCTTGTTCTACTCTACTCAGGTGCTTTGGAGAATAGTTTGACTCCCTCTTCTTTGTGGCAACCCTTGAGATATTGGAACACTGCTATCATGTCTCCCCGAGTCCTTCTTTTCATTAAACTAGACATACCCAGTTCCTGCAACTGTTCGTCATATGTTTTAGCCTCCAGTCCCCTGATCATCTTTGCTGCTCAGCTCTGCACACTTTCTAGAGTCTCAACATCTTTTTTACATTGTGGAAACCAAAACTGAATGCAGTATTCCAAGTGTGGCCTTTCCAAGGCATTATAAAGTGGTATTAACACTTCACGTGATCTTGATTCTATCCCTCTGTTTATGCAGCCCAGAACTGTGTTGGCTTTTTGGGCAGCTGCTGCATACTGCTGGCTCATATCTAAATGGTTGTCCACTAGGACTCCAAGATCCCTCTCACAGTTACTACTATTGAGCAAGGTATCACATATACGGTACCTGTGCATTTTATGTTTTTTTTGCCTAAATGTAGAATCTTACTTTTTTCACTGTTGAATTTCATTTTGTTAGATAGCGCCCAATATTCAAGTCTGTCAAGATCTTTCTGTATCTTGAGCCTATCTTCTGGAATGTTGGCTATTCTTACCAGCTTGATGTCATCTGCAAATTTGATGAGATCCCCATCTATCCCCTTGTCCAAGTCATTGATGAAGATGTTGAAGAGTACTGGGCCTAAAATAGAGCCTTGGGGTACTCCACTGCATACTTCCCTCCATGTGGATGCAGTTCTATTGAGGACTAAATGTTGAGTGTGGTTGGTCAGCCAGTTATGAAAAGGATGGTTTTGGCCTAAACACAAGGAACACACTAGCAGCAGGTAAGCAGAGTGGAAGCATGAGACACAAATCCTGTGAAGTCTTGCTAAGTACCTTTCCCCTAGAAAACAGAAAATCTGGCATTTGGACAAAATAAAAAAAAGGGCGGGGGGAGAAAGAGAATGAGAGAGAGGGATGAGTAACTGGTGCCCAGCAAGATGACATCCAGCAAGATGAAAAGGAACTGAAAGGCAGATGATATGGTGAAAGGAAACCTCTTTTTTTGGAGTACAAATGGAAAACAACTCCGATGTGCATTTATTTATGTGAGAGAATGATCATGAATAAACATTAATATTCAAGCGATAGGCAGTGGGGCTATTTTAAAAATACAGTGCAGTTACTTAGTTCTGACATTTAAGAATCACTGTTGCTTCATCCCCCATCCTCCACTAAAAACTGAGAGGAGGGAAGAGGAAATTCAAAACAATGTTCAAAACACATCATCAAAGAATGAGATCTGTAGAAAAAAAGAAGCTTTGTGTTTTCAAAGCATTTTCCTGACTAGATAGATAATAGAGGTATGCTTCCGTTTCAGATTCTAATAGGTTTGGACAGATGTTTCCACCAAAGTGGACTCTGAATGCAAGATCGGCAAAGCTTTGTTTAATGATCCAAATATAAGAAGACACAAAGATGCAGACAAAAGATGGGTTCATGCTGTCTGCTAAGTCAACGCACTGCCTTGTTTGAGGCTTTGTTGTATCATGTGTGAACTCAGCCACCCCATCTCCAAATGTGGATATAATGTATTTCTCCCAAACTCTTCATTGAAAGGGGGGAAAGGGCTGGGAGAAAAATGAAGCAAAATTATAGCGTTGTGACTGGGTCTGCAATTCTGCATTGTGACCAGTTGTGGAACCAGAACCCCAAGATCACTGTGTGTGTTTTTTTTTTCTATTTATTTATTTTATTTTATTTATTTTATTTATTTTGTCACAACAATATACATAATATTATAATATAATATAATAATATAATATACATAAACATCATCCAAATTGATTATATAGTATATAAACATATATATGAGGAAATATATATATATATTTTGCAGGAAGGAACCTAAACGTTTTCCGTATTCAATATTTTTCTAGTTATCTCTCTCCACAACTGAACATGTTTTTTAAAGGGTGCTGTCTGCTAACTTAAGAGGAGGTAGCATGAACTGCTTGTTTGCAACCTTCATGTAGGAAAATGTGTGATAGAGAAGGTGAAGGGTAGATAAACAACCAGAGGAAAAAGATTTGCATGGTGGTAGTAGCAGCTGGCAAATGTAGGGAGAGAGAAGTCAACAATAGCAGTTGGTGCCCAATGAGCTTAGTGGGAGTGCAGACATTTGGCTCTCAAATTCTCATAGAGGCTTGTCTGGTTTTAATTTTCTGGCAAAAGAGTTTTTATTGCATCAAAATAACTTAAATGACAGTAACTGGAACCAATGCATTACAATAGGTTGAGTCAAGTAGAGGGAGAAGGGAATGGGAGAGGAAATAGAGAAAGAAATGTGTGAGAAGGAAGGTGTACCCACACAACATTCTTAACTTGGTTGACTCAGCCTTTCATCCTTTATAAGGTAGGTAAAATGAGGACCCAGATAGTTGGGGGCAATAAGTTGACTTTGTATATAATATACAAATGGATGAAGACTATTGCTTGAAATAGTGTAAGCCGCCCTGAGTCTTCGGAGAAGGGCGGGATATAAATGGGGAAAAAAAACTGTTAGTGAATTACTCCATTTTCTGGTCTGGCACAATACAGTGATCCCTAAACTGTAATTGGCTAACATTGCAAAAGACCACTAAACAATAGGGTTATCTGTAGTGCTTCTCAGTCATAGAGTCTCTAACTTCTTGGTTAAGAAGAACAACCAGCTGCTTCACCTACCATGATTGAAGTGGTTGCCCATGTGTGCAGCCCTGCAGATAACTCAAGGGAAGGGAAGGGGGAAAAAAAGGGAAGGAAAGGGGAAGGGGATTTTCCACACCAGGAGTTGCTGAGAAAAGAATAAGAATGATACATGTACACTTTATCATTGTTTGCCACATCATCATCCTGTTTCATCTCAAGAACAATCAAGTAATGTGTCTGATGAGAAAAGTTCAACAGACTCTTCAGAATGCAATAGTTTGTTTCAGGTTCCAAACCTCCCATTTTTCACCTAAACTTTGCCACAGTATTTGTTTTGATATATTCCTCTACTTTTCTTGAAAGCTTCAGATAACAGAGATGAGGGGGAAATGACATAGAAACTTCCAAACTGTCCAACAGAGAGCTTATAAATTATGTTCTTATGATAGACCGGGGGCGGGGAACAATGGCCTTTTTATGACTTGTGGACTTCAACTCCCAGAATTCTGATGTCTCCGATGCCTGATGCTGGCTCAGAAATTCTGGGAGTTGAAGTCCATAAGTCATAAAGGGGCCATTGTTCCCCACCCCTGTTGTAGAGCAATGCCCGAAGTCTCTTAAATTAACTTTAGAACTATATTGTGAAACCTTTATTTAACAGATAAAAGTTAGCTGCCTTTGAATGCAAATGACCACATTTTCATCTGGAAATCCCTCAAATAACATCTGTTGTAAGCCAGATGGTTCAGTTACATTTAAGTAATAAAGTTACCTAGGGCACTGATGATGTTATCTAGTAGGATAATGAAATGTCTTCAAGCAAACAACCATGCTTAGAGATCCCAAACAACTCTCCAGTTAAAGTTAAGTTAGCTTTACCTTAATTGTATTATGTCCATGGCGATTTACATCATTTACCCAAATACCTCAAATCATGTCATTTGCATACATTTGCCTTATTTGCATAATGACATCATTAAGCAAATGACACAAAATGTCATTTGTGGCTATTGAATTTGGCATTTACTGGCTACTAGGGAGTCTTAGGTTTCCTTTATATGGAAGTGTAGCTGAGACATATATTATCTGTTAATAGTCACTGAAAAGCTGCTGAAACATTTTACAAGACTACTGATTGCTTTCCAGCTACTTAGTCTGATTCACCACTTCAGAGCTGGGCCCCACTTTAATTTGCAAATCTATTTTGATAAGGTGATTCAGCTGAACTTTTATCAAACTGAACCACTTCTTCCAAGCTTTGCACAGCCTACTTACCAAGATAAACACTAGTCTAAGTTACCAATTTTTGTGGGGTATAAGCATCTTTTACACCTTTGAATAGAATAGACTTAGAATAGATTTTTTTTTTATTGGCCAAGTGTGATTGGACACACAAGGAATTTGTCTTGGTGCATATGCTCTCAGTGTACATAAAAGAAAAGACATCTTCATCAAGGTACAACACTTACAACACTTAATGATAGTCATAGGGTACAAATTAACACTTAATGATACAACACTTAATGATAGTCATAGGCTACAAATAATCACGAAACAATATCAGTTTAAATCATAAGGATACAAGCAACAGTCATAAGTGGAAGGAGATGGGTATGATGAGATTATTAGTAGTAGTGCAGATTTAGTAAATAGTTTGACAGTGTTGAGGGAATTATTTGTTTAGCAGAGTGATGAAATTCGGGAAGGAACTGTTCTTGTGTCTAGTTGTTCTGGTGTGAAGTGCTCTGTAGCATCGGTTTGAGGGTAGGAGTTGAAACAGTTTATGTCCAGGATGTGAGGGACCAGTAAATATTTTCACAGCCCTGTTTTTGACTTGTGCAATATACAGGTCCTCAATGGAAAGCAGGTTGGTAGCAATTATTTTTTCTGCAGTTCTAATTATCCTCTGAAGTCTGTGTCTGTCTTGTTGGGTTGCAGAACCAAACCAGACAGTTATAGAGGTGCAGATGACAGACTCAATAATTCCTCTGTAGAACTGGATCAGCAGTTCTTTGGGCAGTTTGAGCTTTCTGAGTTGGCACAGAAAGAACATTCTTTGTTGTCCTTTTTTGATGACATTTTTGAAGTTAGCTGTCCATTTTAGATCTTGCGATACGTAGAACCTAGAAATTTGAAGGTTTCTACTGTTGATACTGTGTTGTCAAGTATTATGAGAGGTGGAAGTATGGAAGGGTTTCTCCTAAAATCTACCACCATTTCTATGGTTTTGAGTGTGTTCAGTTCCAGATTGTTTCAGTCGCACCACGAGACTAGTCGTTCAACCTCCCAGCTGTATGCGGATTCATCATTGTCTTGAATGAGACCGATCACTGTTGTGTCATCTGCGAACTTCAGTAGTTTAACAGATGGATCATTGGAGATGCAGTCATTGGTATACAGAGAGAAGAGAAGTGGGGAGAGCACACAGCCTTGGGGGGTTGGGGTCCTGTGCTAATTGTACAGGTATCTGATGTGATTCTGCTTAGCTTCACTTGCTGCTTCCTGTTTGTTAGGAAGCTTGATGTGATTAGGTTAAGTGCTGCAAGAACACAAGAAACAGAATTCAAATAACACTGTGTAAGAATGTTGAGCGAAGGCAACCTGAGTGAAAAATGGCAGAAAGGAACAATACAAACAAGGAATCTGAGATCCTTTGTCCAGAATTAAATATAGATTCAACTGTATTTTGGTTGTTTGCTATGATATAAATAGATCTAGCCAAACAACAAGTGTTACTCTGGGAACAGCAATAAAAAAAATTATAATATTCCAAATGTTGCTGAACACCTACATATACATTCCTGATACCTTTTACAATAGGCGGTGAGGACTGATGTCTATTTTAGTGATTTTTCAAGGGCCATATGTTTGGACTATTTCCAAAAATATTCACAGTATGCAGATTGGAGCATTCTGAGAAATTGCAGTTTTCTGCAAAGCGTCCACATGGAAGAAGTCTGAGTTAGAGCAGAATTTCCCAAACTTTCTGGCTTTGTGGATGGTGGGAGGTAGGGAGAGGTTCCTCAGGCAAGCACATGTGTGTGTGCAGGTCCATTTGGTGAGTGGCATGCATGCGTGCCTGCCCATGCAAATGGAGCACATGTGCTTGTTCTCGCCCACTGCTTGTGCACATTTCTGTGACTGTAAAGAACTCATGGCCTGCTAGTGGGCCATGGCCCAGAGGTTGGGGATCCCTGAGTTAGTGTGACTGACTAGGCATGAAGTAATAGCAATAACCTTTAGACTTATATACCACTTCACAGTGCTTTACAGCCCTCTCTAAGTGGTTTACAGAGTCAGCATATTGCCCCCAAAATCTGGGTCCTTGTTTTACCCACCTCAGAAGGATGGAAGGCTGAGTCAACCTTGAGCCTGGTGAGATTGGATCTGCCAAATTGTAGTCAGCCGGCAGTCAACAGAAGTAGCCTGTAGTACTGCATTCTAACCACCGTGCCACTGTATCTCATGTAAAAGTAAACATTGGATTCAATCAGACAACCATCCAAAATTCTCCAAAAGGATCTTGCATTAGCTCTTTTTGGCAGAGAGCCATCCTGACAAACAGGCATTGTTAGGCTTCTTCTGTTTGAATTTGTCTAAAGCTTTTAAAGATATCAAAATTGATGACTATCTCAAGCCATGATTGACAGCCAAAATAAATAATTAGCTTGCAGCAATCAACCACATGGATCTGTCAGTTTTATTAGGACCACCATTCACAGATAAAAGAAGGAAGCAAGCTGCCAGTAATGGCTTGAGCTTGGCATCATAATTCAAGCTTGACTGAAAGCAAGATCTTTGATGAGACCTCACTCTCCTGTCCCTTTCCTGACATCTGCTTGAGCTGAAGCACCATATTGCTTATTAGCTTCCTCTTCTATTTCTTTTTCCCACCATTCTGATCACCAATAATATGCTCCAGTGGCTGACAATAATAAAATAAGTCAGCCCTGTTGTAGCCAAAACACTCTGACTGATCAGATGACTTGTTTCACAGCAAAAGCAAACTGTTGTATTTACAGCTACTGTATGTAGCTAAAGATTCAGTAGATTATGGAGTCGTTTAAACTGGTAGCAAAATAAATTGGGTTGTTAAAAAAATGACCCAAAGCAGCACTTTCATCTCTACTGAAAAACTACAGATCTGCTCAGGAATAAGTTCCAATCAGAAAATTCCCCTGCAGTGTTAATTAGAAGCTTCTTGTTTGAGGTTTAGCCCAGTTTATTGCTTCCAATTGAATGTCCTGGAGGAGATCTGGGGGAAGAGAATTCTCATTGTTTCTTCGTCTTCATCCATACTTTTCATTCCACTTAGTATATCAAAATAGCATCGTTCAATTCATAAAAATGGGTGGCAAGCACAAAAGGTCTTTGCCAAACAAATTAGTCTTGCAAATATATTTTATGACACATAAAACATCCCCAATCATAAATGGAAAAAGCAAGGGAAGACAACCTAAGAAAATAGTATCATTCTGCTATTTGTCATTGTTAGAATACAGTTCGTTCGTGAAAGCTGAACAGATTGTAATTCTACAGCAAAAGCCTGAGGTGAAAACAAGTTGTACCTCCTGATGTAAATCCTAAAAGATAGCTACTAAACTTCTCCAATAAATCTGAAAAATGGTATCTGATTCTTTCAAGTGAATTTAGATTAAGGCTAAGCAACTCCAGCTGGCAATTCAGGGGTAAGCTGGAGGATTACACCTGTGTGGAAGGTTGAAGCCCATGGTGGAAAACATTAGATGAGTGGGAACTTGTAGCCAACTGTGGCCGATCTCAAAGAAGCTACTGTATTTTTCAGAGTATAAGACGCTCCAGAATATAAGACGCACCTACCTTTTTTGGGGAGGAAAACAAGGGGAAAAAAAATCTGCCTCTGCTTCCCAGCAATTTGCCTCCTTGCAGCAAACAGCAAACAGTTTACATTAGTTTCATTTTCATTTTCATCACAGCCTGATTAGCACAAGAAAAAAATCTGCCTCCCAGCAATTTGCCTCCTTGCAGCAAACAGCGGAGGCCCACATGGCAATAGGCAATAGCAATCCCAGCAGCCTGAAACAGCTGAGGATCGGAAGGCTGATCCAACTGACAATCAGCTGCTTGTGCTAATCAGGCTGTGCTGAAGCTGAAATGGGCTGTTTGCTGTTTGCTGCAAGGAGGTAAATTACTGGGAGGCAGAAGCCAAAGGGTGGGGCTGGCAGGTGGGCAGGGCTATATACGGTGTACAAGACGCACCCAAATTTCCACCCTCTTTTGGGGAGGGGAAGTGTGTGTTATACTTTGAAAAATACAGGTAGTTGATTTGGATTGGTTCATACCTAAATGGTCCCATTGGGGAACATCAGGTCTGTAGGCTAAATTAGGAATAATAATTTTTTTAAAAAAATGGAAACTAAATGGACATGTCCATGAAGTTTCTAACTTCTTCTTCTTTCTTTCTTTTTTAATGACCAATTAGTTGGTCATTAGTTTTTTGGGAGAGTTCAATCTCAATGTGTCAAAACTTTTTTTTTTGCCAGTTACCTTTTTAAGAGGAAACTGTTACATACAGATGCATGCAAAAGATGTTCAGAAGAGGCATATGCAAGTCTCAGGTTAACCAATGTCCTGTTCCTGCTGAATCTTGTAGAAAATAAAATACTATCACAAAACTGTGGCAATTAGGAAGTCAAGTCCTGGTGACTTGAACCTGCAGTTTCCCACTTGAAACTGTGGACAAGTGGAAGGAAAGAACTGAGGTTTTTTAAGGAATACTTGCAAATAATATTTGAGCTTCCTCTTGTCAACTCTTGTAGAATGAACTGATGCAACCAATACAATAATTGCTGTACTTTATAGCCCAGCTAAGCCAATAACCTATGTGACACATTACTCACCTCTCCTATAAATCCCTAGCTCAAGACACCTTATTTTGATCAAATGGGCAATTAAAGAAAGAGCCATCTATGTGGCCTTTAAGAGTCAACACTGACTTGATGGCACATAATAAATCTCATTCACCACCCATCTGCCAAGGATATATCTTAAATAAAAAAAAACTTTCAACCACAACATATTCCACATTTTGGAATGCAATGTGTGACATGAATAAGCTGATAGAGCTAGCCATGCAGGACTGATTTAGCTGTTACATGGAGGTGTGATACAAGAAAATCTTAGAGCTGAGGGCTATCATGGCAAGTTGAAGGAGGGGAAATCCTGGGAAAAAACAAATAGCAATAGCACTTAATCTTATATATGATTTCACAGTGCTTTACAGCCCTCTCTAAGTGGTTTACAGAGTCAGCATATTGGCCCCAAAAATCTGGGTCCTCATTTGACCAACCAAGGAAAGATGGAAGGCTGAGTCAACCTTGAGCCTGTGAGACCCAAACTTCTACTGGCAGCCAGTGATTAGCAGAAGTAAGCAATTAACAATATTGCATCCTAACCACTGCACCACCGCAGCTCTTACAAGCTACTTTGTGCATTGTTTTGCCAATACATCCACACAGATATATTCATATCCCAAATCAACCTTGAGTTGACCTACCTCAACAACAAGAATGGAACAAAGAAATAGATCAAGCTCTATTTGTAATCGTGCAAATAGAAACATGAAGTCAAATCAAACACTTTCAATTTATACTTTTGACTCCTTTGGTTAACTCTGGATTAGGGATGCAAAGCAATTTTTTTTCTTCCATGCTGAGGATTGCACTTGATCTTCCCCAAGAGACTGCAGTGTAAAAAGTGGGTGGAGCCTAACAAAGAAATGGGCAGGACCAAGAAAAAAACTGAAATAGGCTTTTTCAGTGAGTTTATATTAACCCTTGATTATTGACATCCATTGTCATAACAATGTTCCCCATGCATTTAGTGTTTTATTTATTTATTTATTTTATTAGTTTATTTATTTATTTTGTCACAACAGTATATATATAAGCATAAGCATGAAAGTAACTATATAATATATAAGCATATATATAAGCATAAGTATGTAAGAATAGAATAGAATAGAATAGAATAGAATAGAATAGAATAGAATAGAATAGAATAGAATAGAATTTTTATTGGCCAAGTATGATTGGACACACAAGGAATTTGTCTTGGTGCATATGCTCTCAGTGTACATAAAAGAAAAGATACCTTCATCAAGGTACAACATTTACAACACAATTGATGGTCAATATATCAATATAAATCATAAGGATTGCCAGCAACAAGTTATAGTCATACAGTCATAAGTGGAAAGAGATTGGTGATGGGAACTATGAGATGATTAATAGTAGTGCAGATTTAGTAAATAGTTTGACAGTGTCGAGGGAATTATTTGTTTAGCAGAGTGATGGCCTTCGGAAAAAAAACTATATTAATAACTTTAATTAATAATTTATTTAATTAATAATTAATAATTAATAACTATATTAATTGGATATAATGAAAGGAAACAATAGGACAGGAACAGTAGGCACATTTGTGCTCTTATGGACGCCCCTTACAGACCTCTTAGGAATGGGGTGAGGTCAATAGTAGACAATTTTTGGTTAAAGCTTTGGGGATTTTGAGAAGAGACCACAGAGTCAGGTAGTGTGTTCCAAGCATTAATAACTCTGTTACAGAAGTCATATTTTCTGCAATCAAGATTGAAGTGGTTAACATTAAATCTATTGTTTGCTCTTGTATTGTTGTGATTGAAGTAGTCTGAAGTAGTCTTCAACAGGAAGGACATTGCAATAGATGATTCTATGAGTTAAACACAGGTCCTGTCGAAGGCGGCGGAGTTCTAAGTTTTCTAAACCCAAGATTTCAAGTCTGGTGGCATAAGGTATTTTGTTGTATTCAGAGGAGTGGAGAACTCTTCTTGTAAAATATTTCTGGACACATTCAATTGTACTGATGTCTGAAATGTGTGGTATGGGTTCCAGACAGGCGAGCTGTATTCCAGAATTGGTCTAGCAAATGTTTTATATGCTCTGGTTAGTAGAGTAGTGTTTCTGCAGAAGAAGCTACGTAAGATTAGGTTTACAACTCTTAAAGCCTTTTTTGCGATGTAGTTGCAGTTGTAGTTGTAGTTTTCCTTAAGCCATCATATTAAAAGATATGGTTTTACTCTGCCGTCTTGTCCTGGGCTCTCAATAGTCCAACCCTCTGGAGATGCATTCAGACCAAGAACTATTTTTATATATCTTTCACTCTGTTCAGGTGCTGTTGTTTATCCCCAAATACACAAGCATTAAACAGCAGTCTCAATGCTCATTTCTATCTGAATACCAGCAATCACAATTGGTTTCCATCCATCCTTAAGTGTTGCAAAACTAGTACACTTGTAACTGAATAGCTTAAATTTTCTCAAGTGCTGATAGGCAAACACTCTGTATTTCTAATTCTATTAGGAGTTTAATTTAACTCATTTGTCACATGCAGCAATGGAAACAGTTAACAGGCAGGAATAAACAATGGATGTGTTGTGGAAGACCGAAGGAGGAAGGAAGCTTGGCATTTCTAGGCTAGGTTGTCATAGAAACAGGGCCTGATCTGTCTGCATTACAATCTGAAGGAGGTTGCAAAGACTGGATTTTGCAGCAAAAGGATGAAAGATCTGCTTTACAGGTCAATTTTACTATTTTTTTAACCTCAGCTCCAAATGTGCAATTCTTTTCTTAAAAAATAATAAAATAACTTCACTTTGAACAACTATTACTATTATCAGCCATCATCATATTCATCATCTCATCATGACACCATTACTTGATTGGAAATTACGTATATGATCAAGTAAAAGTGGTCTCTCAAGTGAACTCTCAATGACTAAAAGGTTAATTGCTTTAGGCCATTTGGAAATGGATTGCCATTGTTTTCTTCTGGAATCTATTTTCATCTGATCAGACTATTCAACAGCCGATGGATATCTTGGTGGGCTTATACAGAATCATGTATGAATAGGTAATAGTAATTGTAGGTTGTAGCAAATATGATAGCAATAGCACTTAGACTTATATGCTACTTCATAGTGCTTCATGGCACTCTTTAAGCGGTTTACAGAGTCAGTATTTTGGCCCCAACAATCTGGATCCTCAGTTTATTGACCTCAGAAGGATGGAAGGCTGAGTCAACCTTGAGCCAGTGAGGTTCGAACTCCTGGCAGTGAGCACTGAGTTATCCTACAGTACTGCATTCTAACCACTGTGCCACCACAGCTGATGAGCAGTTCATGTGAGGAAGCCTCCCAACATCCTTGAGTTAAAGCTGTTCTGTGAGAAGAAACAGTCAAAAATTCCTCCAAGGTGACATGCAAGACTGAATAACAATTATTAGTGATTATTACTTATTGAAGTTGGATGTGAGTGGGCACATAAGTTACTGATACTTTTGCCTCACGCAAATATGTAGTTCTGGATTATTTTCCTCAATAAATAAATGAATAAGTATAATGGTTTTGACTCATTTGTTTAATGAGGTTCTCTTTTATCTAATTTTAGGACTAGTGTGAAAAAAAACACCAGATCATGTTTTAGGTCATGTTTATACAGAATCAGCCTGCAATACTGCATTCTAACCACTGTGCCACCATGATTCTGATGTTACTTACTGTATTTTTCCGAGTATAAGACTAATGAAATTAATTTTGGGGGAGGAAAATAAGAAAAAAGCTGATTGGCAGGTGGATCAGCCTCTCAGAATACCCCCAATCAGCTGTTTCCAGAGGTGAATTTTAGCAACAGGTTCCTTGATTGTGAGCTCTGTGCCTTGCTTTTTTTTGCTTTTTTTTTCCTGCCTCTGAAACTCCGTTTCAGAAAAAACTTTTTTCTGCCTCTGAAAGCCTCTAAAACAGAACTTCAGAAAAAAACCTCTGAAGCTCTGATTAGATTAGATTTATTGGATTTTTATACCGCCCTTCTCCCGAAGGACTCAGGGAGCTTCTTTTCTGAAGCTTCTTTCAGCCTCTGAAACCTCCATTTGAGAAGCTGGGTAGGGCTACATTTGGAGTATAAGAGCACCCAGATTTTCACCCTCTTTTTTTGGGGGGGGAAATGTGCATTTTATAGTCCAAAAAATGTACTTTGGTAAAGAAAACCATTAAGCTCAGAGAGGTGTTTGTAGTAGAATTTAAACATAGAGGGAAGAGAGATTATTGTGCAGATGATGCTGTGTTGCTGTGAATACTAGGTAGATTGTATGATGCAACAAAAAATATGGGGCTAAATATTAGTACATCAAAAATCAAGAGAAGCATCATAACATAATATCATCAGGATATTTTGGTAGTGATCTGAACACATGTGCACTCAGCAAATCATCAAAATTACACAAATAAGCAAACACACACAAATTAAATTTTGGTGAACCAAATTGGCCTGTGCAGAAGCTTGAAATGATCTTTTCAACTACCAGGTCATTTTGAAGGAAACTGCATCCTGGGACATGTAGATGTTCATTGGATTTACCATAATGAGATGGTAAATCCAACGGCACCTTCATTTCTCATGATTTATTCTTTCTCCCTCTTTTATTTGTTTTTAGGAACTATAACTGATGTCATGTTATATTCAGCACACAGAGTGACCGAAGGACACAGAGAGATAAAGTAATAGCAGCAGTCAAGATCAGGCCCTCAAAGTCTGTACAATGCTGTTGGCAAAAGAAAAATCAGGTTTAGTCTGGGAGGCAAAAGCAGATGTGCAATTGTAAGAAGAATGTAGAGAGCATAGTTATGGGTCAATAATCAGGACCAGAAAGAGGAAGTTTGTAGAGATGGAAGAAATGGGATTTGAGGTTCACCAAAAACATCATCCTTCTCCTTAGGAGCCAATGAGTCATGACACTAAAAACAAGGGCAAAGCTCCTAACAGACAACAAATGGGGAAAAATAGAAAAGAGAGGAAATATGTTTTTTTCCTGGACAGAATTATTCAAATCATTCTCCCGCTCTGTGCTAATGAGAGTTGTAGAGTCCAAATAATTCTCTTTTCCCCTGTCCCTCAGGCATCTATTTCTGCCTTCCATCCTTCCAAATGTCAATAAGTAGATATTTGTCCATGCAATTTCCATTTAAAGGTATATCTCTATTTTTGTTGGTTTTAAATAATTTTTATTAAACAGATTTTTTTTTTAAAAAAAGACAAAAACAAAAAAGAAATATTGACACTTTCTTCTTTCCAACAGTTTCACGTTGGTGAAATTATACATTTTCTCTCTCTTATCCTAACATATCTTTTATACATATATTTCTAATATATAATATATATATATCACTATAATATATTATATTATTCTAATTATTTTATTTACGTATATACTTAGATATACACGTGTACCCAATTTCCTTTCCACAATTTCTGTTTCTTCCTATTTGTTCTTCTATTTCTACTCCTAGTTTATCCATTATTTAATTTTTCCTTGCACTTTTTCCCCTCTTTTCCTCCAATCATTTATACCATCTCTCCCGTACTAAATAATATTCTGTTTCCTCTTTTTCTTGTATCTCCTTCGTAAGCTTATCCATTTGTGCACATTCCATGATTTTTCTAATTACATTGTCTTCCGATGGTATATTGTTATTTTCCAGTTCTGTGCGTAGACTATTCATGCTGCTGTAACTATGTGGATCATTAAATACTGTATTTCTTTTTCATATGACCTTGGAATTATTCCCAGTAAAAATGTTTCTGGCCTCATTTCTATATGTTGATTTATAATTTCTTCTATTTGTAATTTAATTTTTTGCCAATATTGTTTCACTTTATGACAGAACCACCACATATGATAGTACGTTCCCTTTTGTTGTTTACATTTTCAACATAGTGGTGAAGCATTGGGGAACATCTTTGCCAATCTAGCTGGTGGCAGGTGCCATCTATAAAACATTTTATACATGTTTTCTTTATAGGGTACAGACATTGTTAGTTTATAATTTGTATTCCATAATTTCTCCCACTTATCTAATTCAATATTATACCGATTTTTTTTGCCCAAATTATCATGTTTTCTTTGACTATCTCTTCTTCCAATTTGTATCTTAATAAATAATTGTAATTTTTTTTAATCAATTTGTCTTCTGTACCTTAAAGAATTTTGTCTAATCCATATGCTTCCTTTTGGAATCCAAATTGTATCAAATCTGTCTTGTATCTGGATTTTATTTGCATATAAAGCCACCAATCAATGTCTGTACCTTGTTCTTTTAATTCCTGTCTTGTTTTTAATTCCTCTATGTTATTGTGTAGGTATCTGAGGATTCTGAAGAAAATGACATTTTATTAAATATATGTTAATAAGTAACAATGGTTTGCTATAAGTTGGTAGCAGAAAGATCATAGACAGCTATGATCAGACACTGCAATTCAATATAAATAGGTTTAGCTTCCCATCCAAGCTTCTGAAACTCACTGCTGGGCTGACAATGGAATTCCCCAGGCTTATACTTTTGTGCAAGTCTAGATTCACATACACGTAGCCTCTTCATTTGGATGCTAATTTGCTTCTAGGTCCAATTCAAGATGCTGGCTATCACCTTTAAAGGTCTACATGGCTTGGAGCCATGTTATTTGAAGGACTGTCTTTTCCCAGTTACATCTACCCACCAAAGTGGGGAAGCAGGGCATATTACAGGTCCCCTATTTTAAGGAGGTCCATTTAGAAGGGCCGTCTCTGTGGTGGCTCCCACCCTGTGGAACATCATCCCTGTGGAGATAAGGTTGGCCCATACTTTTACACTCTTTTGAAATTCCCTGAAGACATAGTTTTGGCAGGAACTCTAGGGTAATACAGAACCCATCAAGTGGTTTGTTTAAGTATTGTCACCTGTTTGGTAAATGTTTATTAGGGTTTATATTTGGAGTTTTTTCTTCTGTAAACCACCTGGAGTTACTGTGAGTCAGTAAGGCAGCCATATATATATATATTGTAACTATAAATCAGTAAAGATATTTAGATGAGAAGTGCTCAGTTGAGTCAACAGTGAACACTCTTACTTTTTAATGCACCATAAGTTGTATGGAGGCTTTCAGTAGAATAATAGAGTACACAATGAGTAGGAAACCATTGGTTAGCTAAGGGAGGGGTACATCTGGAAAATTTCAGTATATCAGTATCTGAAGATGTACCAAGATACAAGGGTAGTCATGTATATAGTTTTAAAGTGATGTAGGTAAGCCCATATTTTTTACATTATTGCTGAAAATCAATTAATTTCCCATGTTTTTCTTTATTTCTTTGATTTCTAGACCATTGCAGTCATATAACCCTCTGCAGTGCATGAGGAATGTAGTTATAAACAAAGATGTAAAACGTCAATGCAAACATTAGAACCAACCAATCAACTGGAACAATATAAAGACTGGCATTCTCTTCACTGATTAAATGCACACACACACACACACAAACTGTCTAAACTTGTTCAATTTTGCCAAATACACAGGGGAAAAAATCCAATATGGGTTTAAATCAGTTTTTAAAAAGAAAGCAATCCTATTTATTTTAGCCTATTGTCCATCTGCTACAACCTCAATGTTAAATATAGTCGTGGCCATCAAAAAAAAAAAATCTCCACTTGTAAACAATACTCCAAGAAGTCAAACACATGTTACAAGAAACTTACTTAAAATTATGATCCCAGGGCTTGAGGAGAGCAGGGGGGAAAAATAAAAGGAACCAGGTCCTTTGCCAATTCAGTTTTATTGATTAAGGTTTCCTAGGAGATACATTATTTCCTAGGAGATAATGAGGAGTTTAATGATGATAAAGTGTATAGTCCAAAAACAGGACAGTAGCTATGAAGTGCAGATTAGAAATGATCAGTTCATCTCAAGAGGAGAAAGGGGCAGCTTCCCTAATTAAGTCATACCCACAACTGTGATACAGAAAAACAATTTATTTATATTTATGTATATCCCCCCTTTATTATTTTTACAAGTGACTCAAGGCGGTGAACACCTCCCCCTCCAACAACAACCTGGTGGTGGATTGGGCTGAGGGGGAGTGACTGGCCCAAAGTTACCCAATTATTTTTCATGGCTAAGTCAGAACTGGAATTCACATTCTCCCAGTTTCTAGCCTAATTAGTGCCTGAATCATTAGATTAAATTGGCTGTCTCCAAGAGATTACTAACAAAGTTCCTGCTTCAGACCTGAGTTTCTGTGGCACCCCGTTCCAAATTCCTCTCGCTCTTTGCCTATATTCAGACCCTTGACCCTTGTACCAATTTTCAATGCTCCTTGACTAGATTGTCAGGCTGCTTGGCAGTACTCATCTCTGCCTCTGAGTGCCACCTGTTAGCCAAAACAATTATTCATTTTATGGGGGGGAAAAAGATTTGGAACTTTCTTATTATAAACGTTGACTGCAGCGAGAATTCTATATGCACAGAAATGGAAAGATACATCAATCCTCACAACTGAAGAATGGATGGGGGAAATGATGGAGCAAGGAGAAATGGCAAAATGGATCGCTTTAATTAGAGAAAAAGAGCCAAACCATCTTTGTTTCTACTTGGAAACCTTTTGGACTGGCTCAAGACAAAAAAAACAAACAAACAGAACTCTTGATGTTGGTTTTTGCTGATTAATATAGTTTGCTGTTATAGAAATGTCTTGTATTTGTTAAATTAGCAAAGTAAAAAGTTACGGCTATAGTTTAGTTTAGTTTAGTTTAGTTTAGTTTAGTTTAGTTTAGTTTAGTTTAGTTTAGTTTAGTTTAGTTTAGTTTAGTTTAGTTTATTGTCATTGCACTTTGTACAATGAAATTAAATGCCATCTTCAGTGTACATTATAATTATAAAAATAAAACACACATATCCTTCACATTCTATATAATTGAATTGAAAACCGATACTGCATTAATATTGCACTATACAGCGGTGGCTCAAAGGGGCTAAGACAGCTGAGCTTGTTGATCGAAAGGTCGGCAATTCGGCGGTTCGAATCCCTAATGCTGCTGTGTAATAGGGTGAGCTCCTATTACTAGTCCCAGCTTCTGCCAACCTAGCAATTTCGAAAGCATGTAAAAATGCAAGTAGAAAAATAGGGACCATCTTTGGTGGGAAGGTAACAGTGTTCCGTGCGCCTTTGGCGTTGAGTCATGCCGGCCACATGACCACAGAGACGTCTTCGGACAGCGCTGGCTCTTCGGCTTTGAAACAGAGATGAGCACCGCCCCCTAGAATCAGCAACGACTAGCACATAAGTGCGAGGGAAACCTTTACCTTTATACAGTAAAATTCAATATAGTTACTGCTCCGGGATAGAAGCTGTTTTTCAGCCTATTGGACCTTGTTTTTATTATCCTGTAACATCTGCCAGATGGTAATAGTTCAAAAAAAGGGTGTCCAAGATGAGATGGATCTTTAAGAATGTTTTGAACTTTCTTTAGGCAGTGGGAGCTATAAAGCTCTTACAAAGAGGGGAGAGGGCAACCAATGATCCTCTGGGCAATGACGTTAACCCTCTGGAGTGCTGCCCTATCTGCCACTGTGCAGTTGGCAAACCATACACAGGTGCAGTAAGTTAAAATACTCTCTATGGTCCAGCGGTAGAAGGTCACCAGTAGTTATATATACTATTCTATTCTATAATTCTATTCTGTGCTTTACTGCGATGGGAAAAAAAATACAGGTCAATTTGGGACCTACATCTTTCTTCCCTCTTTCTTCCCCTATTGGAAGAAATATCCTTCTGGGTTCAGTTCCAAGTGGGGAAAAAGACACTGGGAACATGGAGACCTCTTGGAAAGATGGTTTAATGGTGGACAGGATCACATGGTTTGAGTTCCTGAGCAGAAAAGGGGCCAAGATGCTGAGAGTCCCTGGGTTTTATACCCTCTCTGGCTTTGAACTTCCTGGGGCACAGGAAGAATATCCTGATTGGTTGCTGTTAGAGGTCATAGCTAGCCTTGCTGGCTGATGTAATCTCCCCAGGTGCCATGTGGGGAGTTTCTGTTGCTAGATGGGCCCTTTGTGTTGCAGATGATGGTCCATTGACAAAGGTGGGGTGAGGATTGGGTTTCTGCCTCTGGCCCATTGACAAAGGTGGGGTGGGCAGGAAGGTGGGAGCTGCTTTGTCTTTAAAACATGTTTCTCCATTTCTCATCCAGGGAAATATATTCTGCCTTTTTAATATTTCCTAAAATATTTCATTCTTCTAGGAGAGGGGCTAACTTCCTACACCCCTTTCCTATCATCTTTCCCACTTTCGTTCTTATTATATATTATGTTAATTTTAATGAGAATTGCTCATGTTATACCGTAAGGTAATGGAAAAACTAATTGAACTCACCAAAGCCCCAATTGTTTATCTGGCTAAATATTTGCGTTATCACCCCAACCACAATCAAATGTTTTCAACACAGCTATAAAGGCTCTTAGACTCGTCATTAACTTGTTTTGTATTTGCATCAACCTTCATAGCAGAGACCATTATCTTACGTCCACAGTGGCTATGCTGATGAATGCCACTATAATTTCCTTAAAGGACAAAAAATAATGATAAAGAATGAAGTTCAAAAAAAGCTTATTTCTAGACAATCAAAAACAATCCTTACCCCACACCCCCACATAGGCTTTTAAAAAGCAGGTTTGCTTTAACTACCATTTTCCCGTCATCTTAAGCTTCTTTTTCTTCAATATTTTGCTTTATCTGTTGACTTGCTCAGGGCAGCGCTTTCCTGCATCTGAATTAAAAATCACATCTCTTTCTCTGGGGCATTTAGTATTAGAATGGAGTTTGCCGGCAATAAACCCTCCCAAGTCCTCAATGCAGCCTTTGATTCAGCCTTCTTTGTGAATCACAGAGCTTTTTAACAGGAAGAAAACAATAGGGATGATTTGAAATATTTAGCCTCTTGCCCAAAATGACATCTTCTCCCATTTCTCATCCAGGGAAATATATTCTGCCTTTTAATATTTCCTAAAATATTTCATTCTTCTAGGAGAGGGCTAACTTCACCCTTTCCTATCATCTTTCCCACTTTCGTTCTTATTATATATTATGTTAATTTTAATGAGAATTGCTCATGTTATACCGTAAGGTAATGGAAAAACTAATTGAACTCACCAAAGCCCCAATTGTTTATCTGGCTAAATATTTGCGTTATCACCCCAACCACAATCAAATGTTTTCAACACAGCTATAAAGGCTCTTAGACTCGTCATTAACTTGTTTTGTATTTGCATCAACCTTCATAGCAGAGACCATTATCTTACGTCCATAGTGGCTATGCTGATGAATGCCACTATAATTTCCTTAAAGGACAAAAAATAATGATAAAGAATGAAGTTCAAAAAAAGCTTATTTCTAGACAATCAAAAACAATCCTTACCCCACACCCCCACATAGGCTTTTAAAAAGCAGGTTTGCTTTAACTACCATTTTCCCGTCATCTTAAGCTTCTTTTTCTTCAATATTTTGCTTTATCTGTTGACTTGCTCAGGGCAGTGCTTTCCTGCATCTGAATTAAAAATCACATCTCTTTCTCTGGGGCATTTAGTATTAGAATGGAGTTTGCCGGCAATAAACCCTCCCAAGTCCTCAATGCAGCCTTTGATTCAGCTTTCTTTGTGAATCACAGAGCTTTTTAACAGGAAGAAAACAATAGGGATGATTTGAAATATTTAGCCTCTTGCCCAAAATGACATCTTCTCCCATTTCATATAAAACACATCAGTTGACAGCCAATTGAATCTTACTTTGACAGTGGTAATTGCATGGCATGCTTTATTGCACTGGACAGTAGACTTGTTTAGGAAGACTATACTAGATCATTCATTAAGAGACGGCAAATGTGAAATGTTCAGAAAACAAAGCAGGATATATATATATATATATATTTACTAGTGCTCCTCAGAATCTTTTGTTTGATACAGTGGACGTAGTCTTCCTAATAGTGGGACTTTGAACTTTGGTATTGGAAAAGACTCTTGAGAATATCATGGACAGCTGAAAAAACAAACCAATGAATCATCAAACAAATCAATGCGAAGTTCTCACTCAATGCACAAGTTACCAAATTCAAACGATCTCACTTGAGATGTATAATCAGGCAAAGACCCAGCTTTCTGGAAAAGATTCTAAGGTTGGGAAAGGTGGAATGAAAAAGAAGTAGAGGATGGCTAGAAGCATGGTGGATGGACACAGTTACAGTGGCAATGAGTATACTATTGGGAGACTTAAAAGAATAGATTATGGATAACAGAATAACAGAGTTGGAAGGTATCTTGGAGGTCTTTTAGTCTAACTCCCTGCTCAGGCAGGAGACCCTATACCATTTCAGATAAATGGTTGTCCAATTTCTTCTTGCTTCCTGTGTTGGAACACCCACAACTTCTGGAGGCAAGCTGTTCCACTGGTTAATTGTTCTGTCAGGAAATTTCTTCTTAGTTCAAGGTTGGTTCTCTCCTTGATTAGTTTCCAACCATTGCTTCCTGTCCTTGGGTGCTTTGGAGAATAGGTTGACCTGCTCTTCTTTGTGGCAGTCCCTCAAATATTTGAACATTGCTATCATGTCACCCCCTAGTCCTTCTTTTCATTAGACTAGACATATGCAATTCCTGCAGCCTGATAGATTGTCTAGCTCTTGAAAAATCTATCTATGTGGTCATTAGGAGTCGAAAATGACTTGATGGCATATAATCAATCAATCAATTATCAATCAATCAAATAATGAGACTGGCTGGTTCTTGCAGCCCAGTACTCCTGTCTTTAGAAGTAGGATGATCAAAATGTTGTCTTTGATGAGAAATGGTTGGAGGTTCCTAGTCTTAACTGATCCACACAATTCTTGGGGTTATGAGCTCAGATTCATAGTATCACACTATAAAAATTAACCACATATGCAATCACAATCCTGCAGCTTTCCTTCACTGTCAAGTGCAAGGAATCAAAAGCAACTCAATGAGCTGTTCAGAGTGGTAGGTTTATTGCTGCTTGACTATTTTTTTTTATTTTGTCACAACAATATACGTAGGTATCATACAAAAAGATTATATAGTATATAAACACATATATGAGTAAATATAAGGAAATGCATGCCAAATGTGCACTGTGTGCGCACATGCACACCATGAACCAAATGAGTATTCATGAGTTCATGAATACTCATGAATTTCACCATGAAATTCATGAGTATTCATGAGTAAATATAAGGAGGTATAAGCATATATATATATATAGGAAGAAGAAAAGAAAAACAATAGGACAGGAATGGTAGGAACGTTTGTGCGCTTATGCACGCCCCTTATGGTCCTTTTAGGAATGGGGTGAGGTCAATAGTAGAAAGTTTTTGGTTAAAGCTTTTAGGATTATGGGAAGAGACCACAGAGTCAGGTAAAGTATTCCAAGCACTGATGATTCTGTTACAGAAGTCATATTTTCTGCAATCTAGATTAAAGCGGTTAACATTAGGTTTAAATCTGTTGGTTGCTCTTGTATTATTGCAATTAAAGCTGAAGTAGTCTTTAACAGGAAGGACATTACAATAGATGATTCTGTGAGTTAAACTTAGGTCTTGTCGAAGGCGACAGAGTTCCAAGTTTTCTAAGCCTAGGATTTCAAGTCTGGTGGGATAAGGTATTTTATTGTTTTCAGAGGAATGGAGAACTCTTCTTGTAAAATATTTCTGGACACGTTCAATTGTATTGATGTCAGAGATGTGGTGAGGGTTCCAAACAGGCGAGCTGTATTCTAGAATTATAGATAATTCTAGAACTATACATAGGAATCTTTCCAAATTAAAGCATACATTGTATAACTGCTAGATGAATATTGCAAAGTTTTAGGAAGAATCTTCCTTCAGCCTCTTCCTTCCTACAAGGGACTCAAGGCTACTGAGCTCTTTTACTCTTTTGCTCAACTCAGTTCCCCATTCTAGTACATTCATTTGCCTAAAAGCAGTTACATCTTCTACAATAATTTTATATATCCAGTCAACATTAGTTCTGTTTGCTTTAACTTAAAACCTAGCAATGTACAGAGTCAGTCCACAGCAAATTGGAATATTTGTGAGGTTTACTTTGTTCTTACCAGCTAAATCCACAGCTGAAGATGTAAAGACAGAGGAAATTAAAAAAAAACTAGTGTTATGATCAGAGACCAGCAACATTGCTATAAGTCAGACTGAAACCAAATCAGAATACAGCAACAATATTAAAAACAAACATAACTAAATTCCCTGGATGTTTCAGGATATGTTGTGCTTTATTTTTTGTGGTACAAAATACGGATATTGTTTATAATACCTCAATGCCTCTCTAATAACAGAAGGGAGATATAGGAATCATCTAAATGATTAAGACGTTTTGATAAAATGGATAACGTAAGATTATTTTGCACCTCTTTTTAAAAACTCACCATGTAATAGGATATGATGGGGAATTATCATTGATCTTGTGTCCCATGAAAGATACATCATCATTGTCGTTGTCATCATCATCATCATCTTATTAACATTAATATTATTCCACTTCAGTACATCCAATAAAAGTAAGAACACTTTCTTCCTAGTAACTGTTTACAATAATAGGATTTTTTTTTCTAACATTCAATCAGAATCTGCTTTCCTGTAATTTAAGTCTATTATTCTGTGTCCTGCACTTTGGAATGAAAAACAAAGGTCTTGACCTTCATCTGTGCGACAACTTTTCAAATATTTGAAAAGTCTACATATTCTCCCATTCTTCCCTTTTCAAGGCCAAACAGTCTCAGTTCCTTCCTTTCTCCTGGCGGAATTTAATTTCTGCCCCACCCAGTGGTGAAATCTGAACTGGTTTACTACCAATTCGCTGGGTGTGCACGTGTGCTGCGCATCAAATGCATGCCAAATGCATGCCAAATGTGCACTGTGTGCGCACATGCACACCATGAACCAAATGAGAGGTGCGCATGCGCAGTGCACACCAAAAGGAGGCATGGAGGTAGAACAGCGCGCGGGGGGAGAGTGATCAGCTGTGATGCACAATCTTTTTTTTACCTTTTAAAAGCATTTTTTACAACCTATTCAGCCAAATAGGTTGTAAAAAATGCTTTTAAAAGTAAAAAAAGAGGCTCTGACGATCATGCGGCTCAGCTGTGATCATCAGAGCCCTTTTTTTACCTTTTAAAAGCATTTTTTACAACCTATTCCTACCATTTGGGTGGGAAAAGCAAGCAAGCCAGAAAGAAGTGGCAAGCGGGCAAGTGGGCAAGCGGGCAAGCAGGCAACTGGGCAATTGGGCGGGCATGGGCGGTTCTCCGAACCACCTGCTGCCATCGCTACCGGATCGACTGCTCTGGTCTGAACCAGGAGCATTTCACCCCTGGCCCCACCCCACCCCAACATAGTCATTGCCCTTCTCTGGATCCAATTTTCTGAATCCTTCTCAAAATATGATTGTTAACTGCCCCAACTTGGTAAATTAGAGAAGAAAGACTCTCAGGCCCATGGGTAGCCAGAAGTATACTCTACTAAGGCCAAGTGGTTACAGAAAAAGCAAAGCTGGATCTGGGTTTTTCATACCCAAAGCATATGTTAACATTCTCTTGGTCCCATTCACCACCACCACCACCCCTGTTTATCAAATAATGTCCAATTAGGTGCTAACAAGTTACTTGGGTAACAGTCCCTCTTTTTGTGGCCTGGATGATTCTGCATTCCTTTGTGTGACCTTGGCAAGACATAGTTTGGATTTCTCATGCTAACCTGCCCCTTATGCCTCCCCGCTGATTCCCCCCCTCCCCCCCCCCCAGTTACATGTGGCAGGCTGTCAGCAAGTGATACGTAGCCAGGGTGAAGCAGTGGTTAGAATGCAGTACTGCAGGCTATTTCTGCTGACTGCTGGCTGCTTGCAATTTGGCAGTTCAAATCTCACCAGGCTCCAGGTTCACTCATCCTTCCATCCTTCCAAGATCAGTAAAATGGGGACCCAGATTGTTGGCTGCAATATGCTGACTCTGTAAATCCCTTCGAGAGAGCTGTAAAGCACTGTGAAATGATGTATAAGTGCTATTGCTATTGCTATAGCAGAATGGCAGTCCTGAGAGTGATGCCTAAAACCAGACATACCCTGGTGTTGTCCACTGCAATGTAGAGTAGCACAGCTACCACCCATGCTTTAATAACTATGTTTTTGCTGATGTTGTCTAAAATTATATTGTCTTTTTTGCAGATTGCTGACTCATATTTCACTTATTGTAATCAACTACTATTCCAATATCATTTTACAGGTCTGTTGATTTCTTTTCCTATACAAAGAAGTTTACATCTGTCTCTGTCAAATTTCATTCTGCTCTTTTCAGCTCATTTCTCTAGTCTTGTATTCAATTGTGGCTCTGTTTACTAAGGTATCAGCTTTCTCATTCAATTTTGTATCATCTGCAAATTTGATAAGTATTCCCTTTATCTCCTTATTCCTGCCATTAATAAAAATGCTGAATAGTAGCATGCCCAGGATTGAATTTAGAAGCACTGCCCTCAATATGCCATTTCAGGTTATATGCAATCATTGATGACCACTGTTTGAGTATGATTCAAGGCAGTTATGTATTCCCTTAATTTTCACTCAACATACATTGTAAAAGTAGATAAAATAACTCCTTAGTAAACAGAGATTTTGCAGTGTTATCGGGAAACAGTAATGCTTAGGCTATATTTTAATTCTGTATTCAGAAAAAAATGTATCTACTTTGCACAACATTTTTGCTTCCCATAACAAGCTGATAAACTTGACTTTAAATTTTTAAAAGGATGGGACACATATCCTTGTTCCTTCAACCATAGAACAAAGATGCCCTCTAGCCGTTTCAAGGACATGTCCGTGTAATATAGTCTTCATTCATCTCCAGCTTACTGCAAAAATAGCTTAAATTTATCTTTAACTGATTCACTTTACAACACATGTTTTCATCTCTTCCCAACAAATGTCTTGCCATAGGCATCATCTTCTTCTTCTTCATCATCATCATCATAAGTACAAAGTACAGAAAAATTGCTGAAGGCAAAAAAACAGAGAACATTATAAAAACAACAGAAACAAAGGCAGAATATAAGGAAAAACAGCTAGATGACAGATTAAATAGATGGAAAACCAAAGCTTTGCATGGACAGCACTTGAAAAACATTGAAGGAAAATGTGATGACAACTTTGGGCATGGCTTAAGATGGGAACCATCAAGAAAGAAACAGAAGGTTTAATACTCGCTGCTCAAGAACAAGCACTACAAACTAATGCCATGAAAGCAAAGATACAAAAATCCACTGACAATCCAAACCAACTTTGCAACAACAAAATCTAAACTGTTTCACATTTAATATGTGAATGCAGCAAAATTGCACAAACTGATTACAAAGCTAGACACAACCAAATTGCTATATTAATCCACTGGTCATTATGTAAAAAATATGACTTACCTGTATCCAAAAAGTCATGGGAACATAAACTGGAAAAAATTATAGAAAATGAGAAGGTGAAGATCTTGTGGGACTTTTGAATACAGACCCACAGATCATTACTTGGAACACAACACGCCAAATATCACAGTTGTTGAATACTGAAATGTACAATTTATTGCCATCATGGTACCAGGAGATGCCAGAGTCGAAGAAAAAGAACTGGAAAAAATCATGAAATATTGTGACCTGGCCATTGAAACTACACAGCTATGGATGAAATATGTAACAATGATACCCATTGTCATTAGGGCACTTGGTACCATGTTCAAGAATTTTATAAGATACATCAACAAATTGCAGCTTTCGGCAATAACACCAGTGGAACTGCAAAAAACTGTGCTACTTGGAACATCGTACATCTTAAGAAAGTACTTGGTTGATACCTAGGATGCTGGCAGCAACCTGTATCAACCATTAGCACCAGTCAATGGTATTTGTGATGTATTTTTGAATGTTCAGTTGACTGAGTTTCATATTTAATGAATAAAGGTAAATAATAAATTAACAATAATGTAATAATTAATAAAAATGTTCTGGTGTGCAGTGGTCTATAGCGTCGTTTTGAGGGTAGGAGTTGAAACAGTTTATGTCAGGGATGTGAGGGGTCTGTAAATATTTTCACAGCCCTCTTTTTGACTCATGCAGTATACATGTCCTCAATGGAAAGCAGAACAACTAGACACAAGAACAGTTTTTCCCCCGACCATCACTCTGCTAAACAAATAATTCCCTCAACACTGTCAAACTATTTACTAATTCTGCACTACTATTAATCTTCTCTTTGTTCCCATCACCCATCTCCTTCCACTTATGTCAACTTTGTTGCTTGTATCCTTACGATTTATATTGACTGTTTCCTAATATGATATGATTGCTTATTTGTACCCTATGACTATCATTAAGTGTTGTACCTTATGATTCTTGATTAACGTATCTTTTCTTTTATGTACACTGAGAGCATAATAAAAATGTTCTGGTGTGCAGTGGTCTATAGCGTCGTTATACACCAAGACAAATTCCTTGTGTATCCAATCACACTTGGCCAATAAAAATTCTATTCTATTCTATTCTATTCTATTCTATTCTATTCTATTCTATTCTATTCTATTCTATTCTATTCTATTCTGAATATTAGTGATTCTCCAGGTTATCAAACACAGGTCTTTTTCAACCCTATCTTGCAGATTATATCAAGGATAGAATCTGGAGTAATCTACATGGAAAATAGATGTTCTGTCTGAGTTGCATAAATTCGTTTTGAGCCAATCTCCACTATTAAATTAATTTGCTATTCACTCATCCTTGAGTCAGTATAAAACTATACTGGCATGGAATCTGTTGGAAGAAATGTCCATCTGGGTTCAGTTCCAAGTGGGCAGAAAACACAGGAAACATGGTGGCTGTTTGGAAAGATGGTTTTTAATGGTGGACAGGAGAACCACATGGTTTGAGGCCCTGGGCAAAAAAAGCATATGGGGGAGAGAGAGAGAGAGAGAGAGAGAGGGAGGGAGAGAGGGAGAGAGAGAGATTTATACCCTCTGTTCAGCTTTGAATTTGAGCTTGTATTCTGAATGGTGGTCAGACTCCCAGGGGGCAGAGGTCTTAGCTAACTTTGAAAGCTGTCTGTGTCCCAGGCTTGGTTGAGCCTTGCTGGGTGATATAATCTTCCCAGGTGCCATGTGATGAGATTGGTAGAGGGCTAATCATGTCCTGAGGGCCATGTTTTTATCCCATTACCCTGGAGCTGAATGAGGGGGCAGGGAGCTGTAGGAAGCTGCTTTATCTTTAAAAACATATTTCTCCTTTCCTCATCCAGGGAAATATAATATTCTGCCTTTTTAATATTTCCCAGAATATTTCATTCTTCTAGGAGGAGGGTTCTTGGCAAATAAATGGGGAAGAAATGGAGGTAGTGACAGATTTTATTTTCCTGGGTTCCAAGATCACCACAGATGGGGACTGCAGCCAAGAAATAGAGGAGATCAACTCTGACTGCTCTTTAGATCTTGAAGATGAAACTCAAATACTTTGGCCACCTAATGAGAAGGGAGGACTCACTGGAGAAGAGCCTAATGCTGGGAAAGATTGAGGGCAAAAGAAGAAAGGGACAACAGAGAATGAGGTGGCTGGATGGAGTCACTGAAGCAGTAGGCGTGAGCTCAAATGGACTCCAGAGAATGGTAGAGGACAGGATGATCTAGAGGAACATTGTCCATGGGGTCGCGATGGGTTGGACATGACTTTGCAACTAACAACAACAGCAAAAGGAGGAGGGTGGGTGCTAACTTTCTACAAAATGATGTGAAATGCCCCTGCACGGTGCTGGAAGAAGGCAGAAAAATCTAGTTCTGTTGGAGTGTAAGAGTCACTTAAATCCATCTCATTCTTAGGCTGGGAATGAGATGAAAGCAATGTTCAGGGGGGGGAAGCAAAAAAAAATAAATGGTTTCACCAAGATTTGTTTGTGTTGTAGTTGGATGTAACTGGGGGAAATCCCTTTGTATTTTCCTATGGTAGAGAAAAATCACAACCTCTCAACACCTCTTTGGAGACATTAAAGCACACTAGTATGTTATTTAAAAAAAAAAGCTGCTTCAAACAATTCAGGAACATTGAAAAGCAACTTCCCCTCTCCCCAATTGTGAACATAATCTTATTTTTTTCTAAGCTTCTACAATTGCTACTTCTAGGTATCTCCTCATAGTGTATGTTGCACACCCAACCTTCATTTTGCTTTTTTTTTTTTTCTTCCAGTGAAGGAATCTTCTTTTCCTAAAAAGTAATCTTTAAGTTTAAAGTTGGTTTCAGGCATCCACAATCTTCAGGCTGCTATGCTTCAGAATTCACGAGACTTGGCAATCAACCCAAGTGGGCTAGTTACATCATCAGAGCCAGGAATGGAACAAAGTGTTTGTAGGGTCAAGAAGTAAATCATTACATAGAAAATGAACTGCTGAAATTTATTTATTTATTTATTTATTTATTTTTCATATTTTTATACCACCCTATCTCCCTAGGGACTCAGGGCGGTTCACAGCCGAATAAAAATATACATATAAATACAAAATAAAACATCAGTTAAAAAACTTATTACAAATGGCCGAATAATTAAAAATAACAATATACATAATAAAACCCATTTAAAACCAATTTAAATTTTAAAATCTAGTCCAGTCCTGCGCAGATAAATAGATGTGTTTTAATTGACAGGGGACTCCAAAGATGAGACTTTATATTGTTATTGTTAGTTGCGAAGTCGTGTCCAACTCATCGCAACCCCCATGGACAACGTTCCTCCAGGCCTTCCTGTCCTATACCATCCCCCGGAGACCATTTAAGCTCATGCCTACCGCTTCAGTGACTCCATCCAGCCACCCTGTTCTCTGTCATCCCGTTCTTCTTTTGCCCTCAATCTTTTTCAGCATGTAGTCTTTATATAATTAATTCTAATTCTGCCCTGAAATTTGTCTTCCAATTTTTCAGTTTGGTGAAAGATATCTATGGAGATTTTCATTCATCCAGGTCATGGTTTTTTCAAGCGTGTTTTTTTTCCCCTCAGAAGACAATTGGACTATGTTTTTTTCTTTGAAAAATTTGAGGTTTTTTTCCTTGAGGTTTCTTCCTCAAGGAAAAAAAAATCTTGCTCAAGGAAAAACATAGTCCAGTTAGTTGCCTTTTGAGGGGAGGGGGGAAAGCACATTTAAAAATTTGAGAAAGACATTTGTTTTCTAATTTAGTTAGGAGGGAGGGAGGGAGAAAGGGAGAGAGAGATACATACACATGTATCTGCCAGCCACCTTTTAACTACTGCCTTCATTTTATTGAAATCCTCATCTCCTTGGCACAAAACATTGTAATCAATTTTTCTTTCATCAAATGGAGTGAGAATGGAATAGAAAAAGGCATGATACTATCTACAGTATCTTTAGGCTCATCAAAATACTTAGTCAGTCAGTAATGCTGTTGCTAAGAGCCTTCAATAAACCACAATGGTAAGATCTGCTAAGATTAGTCTATTTCCTTAATTTTAACACAAGAAAGTGAAGTCTTGTTTCTTCAGATGATCAGAATGATCACTCCAGCTCTCTTGGCCAATGACAAGGAATACCAGGAGATCTTTAGACATGCATGGAAGGCCACAGCTTTTCAGATTTACAGCATGATAATTATCTATTCCTACTGTTGTTTTTCTAGTATTGTTATTATTATATGTAGAGTCCCATTTTCTTCTGGAGGCACAAGGCAGTGTATGGTGGTAGAGAATGTCTCTCAACATGTTAGTTTCATGACAACAACTCCAGAAGGTGGGTTAGAGAAAGAAAAATGATCCAGGGGGCTCCATGGTTGCATAAAGGACTTGAACCTGGGTCACAAAAGTCCAATTATTCACTAATTCACTATACCACCTTGGTTATAAGTTTCAATTTTTTTCCTTCATTCATTTCAATCAATGCTGCTGGAAATTGCCTCTTCCATTTCCTGCTATTCAGGTGTTCCTGTCACAATTCTTCTTGAACAGTGATGCTAAGATCATTCAGCTCAATGGAAGCCATAGCTCTGCTGAGCAAAATAGAGCTGGGAGTTTTACAAAAAAAAAAAAAATACCCGTAAATATAATGAGGTAAAATTGAAACCATTTCTTTTCCCTATACGCCTTTCAGATAGATGCCAACAACTTAGTTTAAAAATAAAATATTTTTATTCACTCACAGCAAGGTAGTGGAGAGGGAGTCAGGGCAGCCAATTTGTATTATAATATTGATTGATCATACATTTTCCCAGAACAATTCTTGAAAGTGTGGTGGCCATACAATTATAATGGTGACCATACAATGATTTACAATTATTTCCTGACTCTATTTCATTCCATTTTCTTAGGCCAAAGTTTCATACAAAAAAAAAAAGGCAATGGCCATTAAATATGTCCTTGACCTCTTATTTTCTATTCTTGTTTCCTTGTTCTGTTTAATGATAAATAGGAAGGAAAGTTCTGTGTTTTCAGGCTGATGTGACTACATTTCATTCATAGTTGCATACACTAATCATATATTATGATGCAGTGCACAACTAAAAATGCATATATTTGGAGGAAGGAGGTGAAGAAGTGAGATAAATATGGAGATCAACCACTTTGGACAAAAAGATGGAAGCAGACTATTTTCCAGGAAAATTCACAGAAGAAAAAGATAGTCTGATGATGTATGTGGCTGCCTAAGCATGTACTTTACATGGACACTATCATACATGAGATCCAAATATTCATCACTGTTTGTCATTAATAATTCCCTATGAGGTCATCAAAAGCATACAGTAGTTAACTCTCCTTTGACTTGAGTTTCTGGTGACTTCATGAAGACATTCATGTAGTTTTCCTGACAACCACATAATGTGGCTTGCTATCATTTCCTTTTAGGAATATTAGAAACTTTCTAGTCTAGATGTCTATGGAGAGCTGAAGAAGCTTCTTGGATGAGAAGAGAAACATCTTCAAAGAAAAGCAAGAAAGTCCAGTTGCCTCTTGAAAAATCATTCTTGAGTTTCTAGTCTAGGTTGCATCCCTCACATTTTCAGGTAGACTCCAATTAAAGTATTAATCAGGTCTGTTTAGCTTCCCATTCAGCTTCACGTTCTAGAATGTAAATTCCTACATAAATTCAAACTTCCAAACCCTTTTTCAAATATTTAAAACTAATTTGTAGAACATTTGAAGCAACAAATAACTAAACCCTTAAAAGGGAGATTTAATTTTGCCTGAACACAAGTAGCTTGTGTTCACCAATATGTACTCAAGCAATGGTCTTGCCACATATCAAGGAAACGGCAGAACATGCTCTGATAAATTTCAAAACGCTATGAAAAGCTGGTCTAATAAACTGAAGCCATTTTAAAAATCCTGTTGCTGATTCCTGTAGTCCACAGACTGTTCTTCCTCTTTTCCCAATAATCCCTCTCGGTGGCAATTTGGAATCTAGTTGAAGGCATTCATCTAGAGCAGGGGTGTCAAACTCAAGGCCTGGGGCCAGATCTGGCCCATGAGGTACTTAGATCTGGCCCACGAGGCCACCCTGAAAACAGCAAAGGACTGCCGGTGGTGTTTCCGCCAATGACACAGACTCCCATGCTCTGTTTTCGGCTGCCACAGCCTCCTGCACTCTCTACCCAGTAAAAACAGAGCCTGGGAGCCTGTTTTTGCTGGCAGAGTGCTCGGGCATCCACAGGCGCCCCAAACACGAGTGATGTGGAGCTGGACATGCCCACCATGGCCACACCCACCATGCCCCCCCCGAGGTCAAACACAACCCTGATGTGGCCCTCGATGAAGTCAAGATCTAGAGAATATGAGAGAATCCGCTTTTTTGAATAAGCAGATGGAAATGAAAAACAGAGTTATGTATCATCTACATATTGAAGCCATGTTAGTTTAAGCTCCAGATGATTTCCCATAACCTTGGAAATCGAGAAAAGTCCTTCTTCTTTGCTGAGTCAACAAAAAAAGTACTTATTGTTTTGAGGATTACTGTTTAATAGGGTGTATGGATCAGCCATAATCTGATTCAAAGTATTGCTTCAATTAATGTATCAAATTAAACCAATTCAAAATAGCACTTCAGTTTAAAGTAGGCTCTTTGCTTCAGTGGTTCAGAAATGAGATGATTTAACTGTTTCAATGTGGAAAAAAAGGGTTTTATGCAAGCATAAAGGAACCTTTTTATTGTTCAGATCAAAGCATGTGGATGGTGCATTCTGACTTGCTGTTTCAATACAGGGCAGAACACTGAATTGCCACTTTGCCTTGATGGAGAATTTTCTTCAGCATTTTGTCAAACCGAAGTGTGCTTTTGAAACCCCAAACATTTTTTTAAAAAAAATTAAAAAGGAAAAAAAAAACATTTTTCCATCTTTTTTAATTTTTATTTTTTCTTTTCTGCACTTTCTATTTTTTTCTTTTTATTGATTTTTAGTTTGTATTAATTTTTATATTCTTATTTGCAATTTTTTTAATACAAATTAATATAACCAAAAAGAAATGAAGCGCCACATAATCCACTGCTTATAAAATGGACTGCATAAATTATAAAATAGAAGATTGCTTGCTCCAGATGCTTTTGGATGGCAACTCAGAATTTTCAGTTTATGTTTGGGCTTCTCCAGGTTAAAAATGATTGGATTTTATTTTTGCCTCTGCTGTTATTTTAAACACACAAATGTTTATTATGACAGCTTTTTCATTCCAGAAGTACCTCAAAAGTGCTTCTGATTAAATAACAACAGGTTTTTCTGATTGTTGTTTAATGTGATACTCATTTCATGGAAACACATTTGATCATAAGAGAGACTGCAATATTGAGACATAAGGATTTATGCTGAGTGGGATCATATTTAAAATATTTATTTATTTATTTACTTATTTTGTTGAATATTTATTCAATAATATATATAAGTATAAGCATGAATTGAATACATAAAATGAATACAATTAAAGGGAACATTAGGACAGGGATGGTAGGCACGTTGGTGTGCTTATGCCCGCCCCTTACAGACCGCTTAGGAATGGGGAGAGGTCAACAGTAGACAGTCTTAGGTTAAAGTTTTTGGGATTTTGGGATTTGGGATGAGACCACAGAGTCTGGTAGTGCATTCCAGGCCGTTATCACCCTCCCTAGGCTCCAAGAAAATTTCTTGAAAATTTCCTCTGGAACCTGAGGAGGACAAAAAATGGGCCTACCGGGCATACTGGGCCCACCAGGCCATCACGTGCCAAAAGCGGGGGGAGCACGGGGGGTCAGGGTGCATTGAATTATGGCTGTGGGCACGCATACGTGCAACTCTCCTGCACTCCCTCCACTTTTGGCACGTGACATCACTGCCCTATGTCATTTCAGACAAATGTTTTATAGCTTTAGTTTGGCAAGATGCTGTCCGTTAGATGTAAGCAAATAAAGGAATGGACTCAAGTCTGGTGGCACTTTAACTGTGCTGTTTCTAGACTTGGACCTTAGACTAGGCCAGTGTTTTTCAACATTGGGCTAGGCTGATTGGTTCAGACTGCACATAAGAGATTCAGAGAGAGATAGGATCTTGTACTCCAATCATCATTGGATTTCCTGCTTGAGCAGGGGGTTGAACTGGAAGACCTCCAAGGTCCCTTCTAGCTCTATGCTGATTCTGATCATTCTAGCCATTGTCTATCCACTGCAGGATGAAGGCCTCTTCTGGATATCTCCAAACAATATGGTCTTGAGCTTCCTTTTGTCAATTGGCCCCACAGAAGATGTTGTTATCGCTCCATCATGATTGGATAGTCTCCTTATATTGTAGGGAGTGAATATTGATCTTCTCGGTTGTCACAAAATGTATCCGTTTGGAATGAGAGAATGCACGGCATTTCCAACAAACATTCTTGTGAGTCATCTGCCCTGTCCTAAGACATTCTCCAGGAGTTCAATAGATGCTGTCCTTTTACAGCACTAATTGGCTATCACTTTAGTGCTAGTTTTATTTGAAAATAACCTTTAAACATTTTAGTGACTGCAGCCTTATCACAGAAGTAATCAGATCTGGCTGCTAACGATGCCACTGAGTGCAAAGAGCACTCTGATGTTGCAAGACCAATGTCCATTCAACAAGTATTATCTTCACTACAAATTAGCTTTCTCTGCACTCATTAAAGGCACACATAAAAAAGATGTCGAGTTTTAATCACACTGTCATGGCAACTATCTCATCTTTTTTGACATCCCTCTCCCTTTCTCAGATGTTCTTGTGAGCAAAAGGTTATTGATACTGAAAAAATTTAGGTGAATATACATGTCTCAGGGTAGTGTTGCAGGATCCAATCTTGGTTGGTCACCAGGACCAGAGGTTTTGTCTTCCGAGCTTTCAGACTCATGCTGGAGCCCATCCTCAGGGAATTTCTCCCTAGCAGAGTGTGTGCTTTTGGCTATTCTGCCTATGGTATTTATATGGTGCCTGGTTGTGTGTAGCTTTTAAGGTTTGATTGAGGTGTTGATGGCTGGCTATTAAGTTGTTAGCTGTTGATGCAGTCAGCCATCAACACCCAATCAACAACTAAAAAGCCAGCAAGCACAGAAGAAGGGTGAAACCAGGGTGAAACTCAGAAGGGTAAAACCAGGTTTAATAGCAGTGACTGTGAGAGGGATCTTGGAGTATTAGTAGACAACCAGTTAAATATGAGCCAATAGTGTGCGGTGGCAGCCAAAAAAGCCATTGTAATCCTAAATTGCATTAAAAGAGGGATACAATCAGTGGTGGGTTGTTACCGGTTTGCCCCAAATCAGGAGAACCAGTAGCGGCAGCGGCAGGAAGCTCTGCCCACCCATCTGGACATCTCTGTACATGTGCAGAAGCATTGCATGCACACACATGCACTCATGAGCAAAACGGTAGCAAACAAAATTGAAACCCACTACTGGATACAATCAAGATCAAGTGAGGTACTAATACCACTCTATAAAGTCTTTTAAGACCACACGTAGAATATTGCATCCAGTTTTGATCACACTATAAAAAAGATGTTGAAACTCTAGAAAAAGTGAAGAGAAGAGCAATCAGGATGATTAGGGGACTTGAAACTAAAACATAGGAAGAATGGTTACAGGAACTGGGCATGGCTTGTCTAGTGAAGAGAAGGACCTGGGGAGACATGATAGTAGTGTTGCAATATTTGAGGGGCTGCCACAGAGAGGAAGGGGTCAAGCTATTTTCTAAAGCACCCAAAGGACAGACAAGGAATAATGGATGGAAACTAATCAAGGAGAGATTCAACCTAGAAATAAGGAGAAAACTTCTGCAAGTGAGAACAATCAACCAATGGAACAGCTTGCCTTCGGAAATTGTGGGAGCTTCATCACTTGAGACTTTAAAGAAGAGATTGGGCTGCCATTTTTCAGAAATGGTGTAGTGTCTCCTGCTTGGGTGGGGGGTTGGACTAGATGACATACAAGGTCGCTTCCAACTCTGTTAATCTGTTATTTGTATCAGACTAAACCTCTGGTTCCGGTGATCCATTCAGATTGGATCCTGCAGGAAAAAAATATAACTTGAGAATCATGCAGGACACTATGTGCTCATCCAAAGTTTGCTCAGCTATAACCCTTGCCTTTCACTCACTGCGTCTCAAATCTGTAGGAGTCGACAAACAACCTGCCAGTCTCCACAACAGTCTGGAACAGTTGGTTGTCTCCAACAGCTTGAAACTGTTTAACAACAACCATTTGCCACTATTGAGTAAAACATTGCCTCTAGATAATTTAAAACCAAACTTCTTCTCTCTTTTTTTTGCAAAAAAATAGTCTAATTATAATTGCAACCTTAATGTGAAGTGACTGGCAGATCCATCCTTTGCAAGTCACGTTTCAGTCGCATGAGTTAAAGGGGGGGCGGGGGAATCAATAGATTGCCCTGCGGTCCTCTAAGAACAGTAAAATTGTGCGTGGCAGAGAGTACAAATAGAAGCAATACGCAGAAAGAGGAATCAAACTATTGAATGTTAATTTATTTTTATGTTTGCATTTTAAGAGGGTGTTTTCTGCCCCATCCCAGAATTTGCCAGTAATTGTTCACATCATGTTTGATTTTTTTTCCCCTCCCAGGCAAAGGCTTATTCTTGTGAAGAGCCAACCAATAGAAGACTCTGAAGTCCAAAGACTCCAGGATGAGGCTTTCAACCCCTCATGGCTGCTCTCCATTCTTTCTTTGTAATTAATTAGCTGTCAGTTCTGCTAAACCCCTGCTGACAGGAGGCAAATTGGTCCTGAAATTAAGGCTTACTTTTGGGAGGTTTCTCCTTCCTGACCTTACAGTGCTGATTATTGATTTCTCAGTCATGTCATTTCTACAAGAGAGAGGCAGAAGCTTCTGTCAAGTGTGCAAAAAAGAAAAGAAAAAAAACCTCTCCTCCTTTTTTTTTCCTTGGAGGATCTCCCATGTGATCCCAGGAGATCCTGACAGAATTAAGGTTACCGTTACCTAAAATTTGCTTTGCTTGTCTGTTGCAAAGTTCTAAAGACACGCTTGGATTATTCTGCAATTGTTTAGATTCGTAAAAAATGATGAGGCCAGCGAAAATATACAAAGAGTGGCAGGAGGAGACATATTCTCTGATTTGTTAAATTCTTTATCCTTTTGTAACAATTATTGTTGTTAAGATTTTTTTTTCTATTGCGTTTCCTGGGAGATTTGATAGCTTAATCCTTCCAAGACCGTTGTCTCAGTTGCAATCCAATTAGCAAACCAGCAGTGTCTATTTCCTGGCTTTAAATTTTAATTTTATCAGGCTGAATTCAGCCTTATAAAACCCTCAATATGATCTATGTTTTTTCTACCTATTTATAACATTCGATCATTGCATTACATTAGCATTATAATATGATAATATAATTACAAAATACTTTACTAAGAGAGCCAGTTTGATATAGTGGTTAAAGGCGCTGGGTTGGACAAATTGAGTTCTAGGCAAAAGCCAGCTGAATAAGTTTAAGCTGGTCAAATTGCCTTGGTAAGGCCACACTTGGAATATTGCATCCAGTTTTGGTCGCCACGATGTAAAAAAGATATTGAGACTCTAGAAAGAGTGCAGAGAAGAGCAACAAAGATGATTAGGGGACTGGAGGCTAAAACATATGAAGAACGGTTGCAGGAACTGGGTATGTCTAGTTTAGTAAAAAAAAAGGACTAGGGGAGACATGATAGCAGTGTTCCAATATCTCAGGAGCTGCCACAAAGAAGAGGGAGTCGGGCTGTTCTCCAAAGCACCTGAGGGTAGAACAAGAAGCAATGGGTGGAAACTGATCAAAGAAAGAAGCAACTTAGAACTGAGGAGAAATTTCCTGACAGTTAGAACAATTAATAAGTGGAACAACTTGCCTGCAGAAGTTGTGAATGCTCCAACACTGTAAATTTTTAAGAAAATGTTGGATAACCATCTGACTGAGATGGTGTAGGGTTTTCCTGCCTGGGCAGGGGGTTGGACTAGAAGGCCTCCAAGGTCCCTTCCAACTCTGTTGTTATATTATATTATTAAATGTCTATGGAGATTCTCGTCAATCCAGGGCATGGTTGTCCCAAAGCTGCTTTTTCAAAAGGCAGCTGGATTTTCTTTTGTTTTTCCTTGAAGACCTTTCACTTCTCATCCAAGAAGCTTCTTCAGTTCAAGGAAAAATAAAGAAAGTCCAGTTGCCTTTTGAAAAAGCAACTTTGGGTTTAAGCCAGGCACTTTCTCATTCCATCCCATTAGGAAGAAGACAATGGAAACTATTTCCCAAAAAATACTGACAAGAAAATTACATGGACTGACTTGAAGACAGCAAGTAATATGCATATGTGAAGTCTCCTTCATTAAAATCTAGTGAAATGAGATTTCATTGTATGTGCATGAATGCTTGTGCACCTATATATCAAAATAGGGGGGGATTGGGAGTGGGAGGCACCGTTTACTGGTGGTTCTCCTCCTATCTCTCCGACCGGTCGCAGTCGGTGTTGACAGGGGGGCAGAGGTCGTCCCCGAGGCGCCTCACTTGTGGGGTGCCGCAGGGGTCATTCTCTCGCCTTCTGTTTAACATCTACATGAAACCGCTGGGTGAGATCATCAGTGGTTTCGTGTGAAGTATCAGCTGTATGCGGATGATACTCAGCTGTACTTTTCACACCGAACCACCCCAACGAAGCTATCAAGTGCTGTCCCGTGTCTGGAGGCCGACGGGTCTGGATGGGGAGAAACAGGCTCAAGCTCAACCCCGCCAAGACAGAGTGGCTGTGGATGCCGGCATCCCAGTACAGTCAGCTAAATCCGCGGCTGAACATCGGTGGTGAGTCATTGGCCCCGATGGAGAGGGTCCGCAACTTAGCGCCTCCTGGATGAACGGCTGTCTCTAGAAGAGCATTTGACGGCCATCTCCAGGAGAGCGTTCTACCAGGTTCGCCTGGTATGCCAGTTGCGCCCCTTTCTGGACCGGGATGCCCTATCCACGGTTACTCACGCACTCGTGACGTCTCGCCTGGATTACTGCAATGCTCTCTACATGAGGCTACAGTTAGTCCAGAATGCAGCTGCGCGGGTGATAGATGGAGCCCCTCGTGGCTCCCATATGACACCTATCCTGCGCAGACTGCACTGGCTTCCTGTGGCCTTCCGGGTGCGCTTCAAGGTTTTGGTGACCACCTTTAAAGCGCTCCATGGCATTGGGCCGGGTTATTTACGGGACCGCCTACTGCGACCGAATACCTCCCACCGTCCCGTGCGCTCTCACAGAGAGGGTCTCCTCAGGGTGCCGTCAGCGAGGCAATGTCGGCTGGCGACGCCCAGGGGAAGGGCCTTCTCTGTGGGGGCTCCCACCCTCTGGAACGATCTACCCCCCGGACTTCGTCAGCTTTCGGACCTTCGGACCTTCCGCCGCGGGCTTAAAACATACTTATTTAATTGTGCAGGACTGAGCTAGATTTTAAATTTTGGGTTTTAAATTGGGTTTTATTTCTATTTTTAATTGGACGGGCTTTAGAATAAGTTTTTTAAATGTTTTATATTGTATTTATATTCTATTTATCTGTTTTTAGTGCCTGTAAACCGCCCTGAGTCCCTTGGGAGATAGGGCGGTATATAAATACGATTAAATAAATAAATAAAATACAAAATAAAAATCTAGCAGGGGTTTTGGGGAGGCAGAATAAATCAACAGCAGGGGAAATAGGCATATATTTATTTATTCATCTCCATACTGGCTGTTTTTCAGGAGCTCACAGCAATACAGATAGTACACAATACCCTCATATGCACATTATTGTTGCATCATTATAACCATCCTGGACAGTAAATCAAATCAAAAGGCAATGATTTGATAAAAATCATTTAGTAAATCTTTTCTTCATATAATATTATAATCACTGTTCTGGTTCTTCTGTCTCCCAGACACAGAATTACATTTCCAAGATCCAGTGTATCCATCCTATTATCTAATACTGAGTGTTTTTACACTCTTAGTGAACAAATACTCAAGTATTCTTTTTCATGTTCAACCTGGTCAGCTCATCATACTTCATGCAAGTTTATATGGCTTCTTCTCAACCACTTCTGTTCCCTGATGGAAACACTGCACATGCAGGCAAAGATTGGATTTTCAGGGCCCATTTCAAAATAAAATATGTGGAATTAGAATAGATTAGAATAGAATAGAATAGAATAGAATAGAATAGAATAGAATAGAATAGAATAGATTTTTTATTGGCCAACTGTGATTGGACACACAAGGAATTTGTCTTGGTGCATATGCTCACAGTGTACATAAAAGAAAAGATACCTTCATCAAGGTACAACATTTACAACACTTAATGATAGTGATAGGGTACAAATAAGCATAGGGTACAAATCATATTAGGAAACAGTCAATAGACATCATAAGGGTACAAGCAACAAAGTTACAGTCATACAGACATAAGTGGAAAGAGATGGGTGATGGGAATGATGAGAAGATTAACAGTAGTGCAGACTTAGTAAATAGTTTGAGAGTGTTGAGAATTATTGGTTTAGCAGAGTGATGGTGTTTGGAAAAAACTGTTCTTGTGTCTAGTTATTCTGCCTTCCATTGAGGACCTGTATACTGCACAAGTCAAATAAGCAATCAGGAAATAATATCAATATAAATCATGAGGATACAAGCAACAAAGTTACAGTCATACAGTCCACGAGTGGGCTCTAAATTTTTTACTACTGGTTCTATGGGCGTGGCTTATTTTGTGGGCATGGCTTGATGGTCATGTGACTGGGTAGGCATGGCCAACTCAATGTCTCTCATGTCAATGTCGCTCACGTTGTCATACCTCAACGTATCTATAGTTCTGCAAATCCCCATTCCCTCTCTACTCCAGGGAAATGGGAAACCCCCATTTCCTCCCCACCCCACTAAATCTGTTCTGGGAAGGAATCAAACTCCCCCCTCTTCATTTCCCAAATAAAATATCCCAGATAATTAAGGAATAATCAAGCTGCTAGCAAGGAACCTGCCTGGAATTCCACATAAATAATAAATTAACAATAATGTAATAATTAATAAAAATGTTCTGGTGTGCAGTGGTCTATAGCGTCGTTTTGAGGGTAGGAGTTGAAACAGTTTATGTCCAGGATGCGAGGGGTCAGAAAATATTTTCACAGCCCTCTTTTTGACTCGCACAGTATACAGGTCCTCAATGAAAGGCAGGTTGGTAGCAATTGTTTTTTCTGCAGTTCTAATTATCCTCTGAAGTCTGTATCTGTCTTGTTGGGTTGCAAAACCAAAGTAAAAAGTTATAGAAGTGCAAATGAAAGATTCAAAAATTCCTCTGTAGAACTGTATCAGCAGCTCCTTGGGCAGTTTGAGCTTTCTGAGTTGGCGCACAAAGAACATTCTTTGTTGTGCTTTTTTGATGATGTTTTTGATGTTAGCTGTCCATTTTAGATCTTGCGATATGGTAGAACTTAGAAATTTGAAAGTCTCTACTGTTGATACTATGTTTTCTAGTATTGTGAGAGGTGGAAGTATGGAAGGGTTTCTCCTAAAGTCTACCACCATTTCTAAGGTTTTGAGTGTGTTCAGTTCCAGGTTGTTCCGGTCGCACCACGAGGCTAGTTGTTCAACCTCCCGTCTGTATGTGAATTAATCCTTGTCTTGAATGAGACCAATCACTGTTGTGTCATCTTCAAACTTCAGTAGTTCAACAGATGAATCGTTATCATTGTATGCCTCCTATCCTTTAAGGACTATGTTGACTGCCAATATTAAAAGTAGGTTATAGTTTCCTTCAAGTCTCCTGGTGATTGGCTTCTTGTGGTTACATGGGTACATCCTTGAATTTTCTTGCCAACAGTAAACATCGTGCTTCCCATTGCCATATTCCGCAATGTTTTCTATATTTCCCAGCCTAGTCTACATGTAGTCCTCGAATTACAACAATTCATCTAGTGAGCCTTCTAAGTTACAATGGTACTGAAGAAAGTGACTTATGACTGTTTTGCATAGTTATGGCCATTGCAACATTCCCGTGTTCAAGTGATCAAAATTCAGACACTTGGCAACTGACTTGTATTTATGACTGCTGCAGTGTCCCGGGGCCATGTGGTCCCCTTTTGCGACCTTCTGACATGTAGTCAATGTGGAAATCAGATTTACTTAACCACTAACTTATTACCTTAACAACTGCAGTGATTCACTTAACAACTATGGCCAAAAAGGTCATAAACTGGGGCAAAGCTCTTTAACTGTTGCACTTAGCAAGATAAATTTTGGGCTCAATTGCAGTCATAAGTCAAGGACTACCTGTCCTAATCCCCAGTTGTCTCCTATCAAACGTCTAACCAGATAATTTCAAGCCCAACCAAGATCAGTCAGATGCTGCCATCTGCTGAAGCCTGTATAAGTTGCCTTCAGAGGAGTAGCTCTCTGAAAAACTGAGGACACATTAAAAGAAAAAAGAAAAGATTGTTCAGAGACTAAATTACAGGTTGGGACGTGAGATTCCCTTTTCCCATTTTCTTATCAATAAGTACATTGCGAGATTAATAATCCCTTTCCACCCTGAAAATCTTCAAGAAATTTCTCTTTTAACACCTTTAGCCATGTTTGTAAAAAAAGAAAAAGAAAAGAAGATTATAATAAATCATCTCTAGCTGTAGGGATTATTTTCTCAGCTTTTCAAGAGATATTTTTCTTGGCCGGTCAAAGGCTGCACATATTCTGGAAGCTCAGAAGTGTTTCCTTATATGCCCCTGTCTTTTCATTGAAAAATTACAGCACTCTAGGTAAGCACCTAGGTAAGCATGAGGGATACGGTGGCTCAGGGACTAAGATGCTGAGCTTGTCAATCGAAAGATCGGCAGTTCAGCGGTTCGAATCCCTAGTGCCACATAGTGGGGTGAGTTCCCGTTACTTCTCCCAGCTTCTGCCAACCTAGCAGTTCGAAAGCACGTAAAAAAATGCAAGTAGAAAAATAGGGACCGCCTTTGGTGGGAAGGTAACAGAGTTCTGTGCACCTCTGGTGTTTGGTCATGCTGGCCACATGACCACGGAGATGTCTTCTGACAGTGCTGGCTCTTTGGCTTTAAAACAGAGATGAGCACTACCCCCTAGAGTCAGGAAAGTGGAACCTTTACCTTTTTTAGGTAAGCACAGAATGAGGTCACTTCTCTGTCTCTATTTGCAGCAGTGTGAGAATGACAAAAGACATATAAGGTCTGCATTTGTACTGATCTCATATAGTATTCCAAGCAGAAGCCAAGGTAATCCTTCTGATTTATAAAAAGGCTAACAAGAGGGCAATTTTTCAGCCCTTGAGACTCTTGTAAGCTGCTAGAGGCACCTATGATTATGCTTCCTAAAATGAAACAGAATTTTACTTTTTGTTGCGAGAAAAAAAAACCTACAGTAAAAGCCCCGAAGTGGGCATATTCATCATGAATCTATCTGGTTCTCTACATTCCTATTAGAAGAAGCAACCCTGCAGATGCGAATGGGTTAAAGCAAGGAAGAGCAGGGCTGAAATTCAGCAGGTTTTGATAGGTTCTGGAGAACCGGTAGCAGAATTTTTGAGTAGTTCGGAGAACCGGTAAATACCACCTGTGGCTGGTCCCAGAATGGGGTGGGAATGGAGATTTTGCAGTATCCTTCCCCCAGGAGTGGGGAGGGAATGGGGATTTTGTAGTATCCTTCCCCTGGAATGGGACGGGAATGGAGATTTTGCAGTATCCTTCCCCTGCCATGCCCACCAAGCCACACCCACAGAACCGGTAATAAAAAAATTTGAATTTCACCACTGAGGTTGAGGTTTCCAGCCATGTCTAGAATATTTCTGGATGTTGCATGTTTGTTTCATGTTGCGAAAAAGAGACAGGACCTGGTTGGGTGCCAAGGAGAACAAATAACAGATTTCCATTAAAAAAAAAATACAAAATAACATTGGAAGGAGTAGAAAAGACAAAGGAAAATACTGGTTAAAAGTATGTTCTCTTCAGTTCAGAAAACCACACTATTACTAAGATTAAAGCAGAAGAAGTTGCTTGATCTTCACAGGTAAAATGATTTGCAATCTGGCATATGAAGGATTCAAATATCAAAAGTAAATTCTGCTTCATGAATTCTCTGTCTCTCTCTCCCTGCCTCCCTATCTCTATCTGTCCTTCAATCTCTACCTCTACCTCTACCTCTACCTCTACCTCTATCTCTCTTCCTCTCCCTCCCTCCATATATTCGTTCCTGTATTTGGATATGTGTGCATTCTTTTTTGCAGAAACAATGTTGAAGCTATTGATATAATTCTATTCAGTGTAAGAAATTCTTTGCTCTATTTCTGGACTGTCAAAAGTGTTTTTGACATACCTTCTAGGCCCTAGAAATTCTTCACTCAATGTACCTTAATTTAGCAGCTTTTACTAACTGAGTCATTAGCTGTGATCTTAAATTGGGTTGTAGTGAGTATTAATTTCTCAAAGGTGTGTTTTATTATTTATTATGCCTCAATACATAGACATAAAATGATACATTGCTAAAATGGTTACTATAAGACCCAGATTGGTGAGGTAACAGACCGTAAATCAGGAGAACATGTGTTCTAGTCCCCCTTTAGGCAAGAAGGCAGAAGGTTGACTTTGGCCAGGCCCTACAAAGCAGGTAATGGTGAACCACTTCCAAAAATCTTGTCATGAAAACTGCAGGATTAGTCCGGACAGTCACCAAGAGCTAAAACTGGTGTGCGCATGCACACACAAAGACTACTACATGTAGTTTCCATTGATAAATAGTGGTATTGGCCAAATATGTCTCAAAAAAAATCAGCATGACCATCTAAATTACATGCTTCATTTGTATGGTAATGATCACCATCCAACTGTTTCCATCCCACCTGCAGAAGTTCTTGAAGGTAGACCTGTTGACTTCCCCTTGTACATGACACCTTTTCTTCTGAGGCATCCATTGATGGAACTAAAAAGGAAAAAGAAATCAAACTGTTTTATCATTCTTCTTTCACAGAAGCGAGAAGGGGAGCTGGGAAAACTTGGTTTTAATTTTTTTTTAAAAGTTCTGATCAGTATATGGATTTTGCACAATGTGATATTCTGCCAATTTACATCTATAAAATTACAAAACTTAACCATGGCATCATAAAACTACAATAAGACAATAACAATAAACCAGAATGATCAGATGATTAAATAAAACTAACTACAGGGACAAATACTGCTGTCCCTGTGAAGTTTGGTCATCGAAACACTAGAAATGAAATAAGGTCAGTGATAAATAGGCTGACTGTATAAACTAATAAATCAAATAAATAAATAAAGTAGGGCAGTTGAAGTGAGAATAATAGTAGGAGAGTGGTTATTTAGAATAGAATAGAATAGAATAGAATAGAATAGAATAGAATAGAATAGAATGGAATGGAATGGAATGGAATGGAATGGAATGGAATGGAATGGAATGGAATATTCATGCTTATACTTATATATATTATCTAATATGTACTCGACAAAAAGTATGAATAATAAATAAAAAAGAACAGTACAGAACAGAACAGAACAGAACAGAACAGAACAGAATAACAGAGTTGGAAGGGACCTTGCCAATCTTCTAGTCCAACCATTTGCTTAGGCAGGAAACCCTGCACCACTTCAGACAAAGGGTTATCCAACATCTTAAAAACTTCCAGTGTTGGGGCATTTACAACTTCTGGAGGCAAGTTGTTCCACTGATTAATTGTTCTAACTGTCAGGAAATTTCTTCTTAGTTCTAAGTTGCTTCTCTCTTTGACTAGTTTCCACCCATTGCTTCTTGTCCTACCCTCAGGTGCTTTGGAGAACAGCCCGAATCCCTCTTCTTTGTGGCAGCCCCTGAGATATTGGAACACTGTTATCATGTCTCCCCAGTCCTTCTTTTTATTAAACTAGACATACCTAGTTCCTGCAACCGTTTGTCGTATGTTTTAGCCTCCAGTCCCCTAATCATCTTTGTTGCTCTTCTCTGCACTCTTTCTAGAGTCTCCACATCTTTATTACATTGTGAGGACCAAATCTGATTGTGGTATTCCAAGTGTGGCTTTACCAACGCATTATAAAGTGGTATTAACACTTCACGTGATCTTGATTCTATCCCTCTGTTTATGCAGCCTAGAACTGTGTTGGCTTTTTTGGCAGCTGCTGCACACTGCTGGCTCATATCTAAATGGTTGTCCACTAGGACTCCAAGATCCCTCTCACAGTTACTACTATTGAGCAAGGTACCACATATACTGTACTTGTGCATTTTGTTTTTCTTGCTTAAATGTAGAACCTTACTTTTTTCACCATTAAATTTCATTTGAAAGAAGAGGGCTTTGAATTATATGAATTGGTTAAAGATTGGTCAACCATTTTTCTGAAATGGTATAGGGTTTCCTGCCTGAGCAGAAGGTTGGACTAGAAGACCTCCAAGGACCCTTCCAACTCTGTTATTCTATTCTATTCTATTCTATTCTATTCTATTCTATTCTATTCTATTCTATTCTATTCTATTCTATTCTATTCTATTCAACTCTACTCTACTCTACTCTACTCTACTCTACTCTACTCTACTCTACTCTACTCTACTCTATTCTACCTATTCTATTCTAGGACTACTTGTAATGCACTTTCAATAGATTCCTCATTCTTAAGAAATAAAGTGAAGAGTATCTACAATCCAGTGCCTTGTCTAAAAATGAGTTTAGTTGCCAAAGAAAGAAAAAGGCCCAAGAAATCCAAGGCGGGGTGCAACAAATGATAATGGGGAGCAATTTTACTATTTTGCACATCAGTAAATAACATCTTAGTGAATGGTCACACCGTCCATTTTGGGTGAGTACCCAAACATGGCCTCAAAATTTCTATTCTGCCAAATGGGTCCAAGAATAGTTGTAAAAGGTATTATATGTCTTCAAAGATTTTGTTTCATAAATTCAAAAGAGCTTCTTCCTGAAGTCAGTCAACAGCTATTAATAACAGCCAAGCAATGGGGTTAATAAGTTCACAGAGGCTGGTTGTCTCAGAGATACACAGAGCCCTTGTGTGTTCCCCAGAGCTTTGACGGTGTGAACTCGCAATGATAATTACAGATTGGAGTGACTTAACTAACTTAGATCTATTTTCAAGCAAATAGAAGTCGTGTCAAATACACCAACTAAGTTCAGTTCATTAAAAGCTAGGACACAGTGAATGAGATAAAAGTTAAATTGTGTGCTACATTTTTCAAAATCAAACAGCCAGGTCTACTAGAAAGGAAATAAACATTTCTGTGATGGAATGTTTGCTTTTTGTCAGGCTTTTGAAAGAAGCTTGTGTAAAGGATCACGTATTATACAGAATAGAGCAATTTTTTGAGGTCAATGGAATTTTATTGATTTTTCTATCAGTCTGAGGGATCCTTAAATTACAACAGGTAGTCCTCACTTAGCAATCACAATTGAGACCAGCAACTCCGTTGCTAAGCAACACGGTTGCTAAGTAAAACATCACAGGATTGTGGTCGGCTATTGATGTCTCTTCCCATTTAGTCATTAAATAAGTCACTGTGGGTCATTAAGCAAGACATTATATAACGGTGACTTGCTATTTTACTGCTCGCTTCTCTGATCAACAAAGCCGATGAATATGTGATTGCAGGATGCTGCAACAGTTGTAAACACCTGTAGCAGGGGTAAAATTTATTTACCTGCCTTACCAGTTCGGAAGTGCACACATGCACAGGCAGACCTTCTGTGCATGCGTAAAACCTTCTGTGCATGCACAGAAGGTAAAAAACATATTACTTCCTGGTTAAAACGGATTGCTCTGCCATCATTACTGGATAGCCGAACCGGCCATGATCACTATCGGATCGTGAGAGCCGGTCAGAACCGAGAGCATTTCACCCCTGGCCTGTAGGATACAACGTGATGCCAGAATCTTGATCATGTGACTGTGAGGCTGTTGTGATGGTCATAAAATCAAGGACTAGATGTAAAGTTACTTTTTCAGTGCATTGTAAATTCAGATAGTCTCTAAAGCAGGGGTCTCCAACCTTGGCAACTTTAAGACTTATGGCAGTGGTTCTCAACCTTTATAGTGCTGCGACCCCTTTAATACAATTATCCATGATGTGGCGACCCCAACCGTAAAATTATTTTCGTTTTGAATTTATCGCGCCTGAAGCCATATTGGCTAGCGATTTGAACTGCTTGCGATTGCTTTGAGGACGGTGGCATTAAAGTGGAGACTCCTCCCCTATTAAGTTTATTGCTCCTGAAGCCAGATTAGGCTAGCGATTGGGAGTGATTGCAGCTGACTTGAGAGGGAGACATCAGAGCAAAGATTTCTCTCTTTTTTAATTCATTGCGCCTGAAGCTGAATTCGGATAGCGATTTGAAGAGCCTGCAGCTGGCTTGTGGAGTCAACCATTGGAGCATGATTCTTCAACTCGCAAGTATACTTCCCATATTTCTGATGGTCTTAGGTGACCCCTTGCAAATTGTCATTCGACCCCCAACGGGGTCGCGACCCACAGGTTGAGAACCGCTGACTTATGGACTTCAACTCCCAGAATTCCACGGCCAGCAAACTGGCTGTGGAATTCTGGGAGCTGAAGTCCACAAGTCTTAAAGTTGCCAAGGTTGGAGACCCCTGCTCTAAAGTCATTAGGGAAGTTGTTAAGCAAGGTCTATCTGTAACGAACTGAATTGGTTCACTTTTTTTTAGCCACAGGAACAAGTGCTCTACTACCTCCTACCATACAAACAGGAAGACAACATTTGGAACAGAAAAATGATTTTTAAAGATCCACAATACTTATACAATTACAGTTTAGAAGAAAAGCTGGGGGGCGGACAGATCCTGCTCTCTTGTAGCTGAGAGAAGGAGAAATGTACATGGATACTTTTGTCCAATAAGAAACACATGAAATTTAGATGGCATTTTAAAAAAGCGAAATCTCATTTGAATTAAAATGAAAGGACATGGAATTAGAAATGTCAGGGTCACCACTCTCTCTCTCTCTCTCTCTCTCTTTTTTTAAATGTGTGAATTATTCACTGCCTAAGGAATATTTTATTTCATCGGTTGCTGCCCTTTTCTTTGCTCCAGGAGCTTTCAAGAGGGAAATCTCAACTTCCTACAGGGAAGCAGCATGACAATGCCCTGAAGGTCCTTCTGTTTAATAAGCAACAGGTTTAGCTCCTCCTGCTGAGTTCAGCTCAGTTAAGTAATGACTAGAAGTGATTGGAGCTGATGATCTGTGAAAGTAATTGTTAGGTTAGGGCTGAGAAGCTGAGAAAACTGACAGTTCTCAATACACCCATTTAACTATCAAACAGAATAGATGTAGAATTAGGCAAGTCTACAAGTTTTAAGGGATGCAGTGGCTCAGTGGCTAAGATGCTGAGCTTGTCGATCAAAAGGTTGGCAGTTCAGCAGTTCAAATCCCTAGTGCCGCGTAACGGTGGGGGGGAGCTCCTATTACTTGTCCCAGCTTCTGCCAACCTAGCAGTTCAAAAGCACATAAAAAATGCAAGTAGAAAAATAGGGACCACATTTGGTAGGAAGGTCATAGTGTTCCATGCGCCTTTGCCATTTAGTCATGCTAGCCAGATGACCACAGAGATGTCTTCGGACAATGCTGGCTCTTCGGCTTTGAAACGGAGATGAGTACAGTCCCCTAGAGTTGGGAACAACTAGCAAGTATGTGGAAGGGGAACCTTTACCTTTACTTACAAGTTTTACAATCCAGGCTTTCTCACCTGCTGAAGTCCTGACTAAAAGGCAGAATAAGGAGGGAATGGAACAACTTACCACGGCCAACTCACCACAGTCAAGTTACAGCAGCCAAACTCACCACGGCCAACTCTCCGCAAGAGAACTCGTTGCAGGACAATTTAACCATTCTATTTAATTATTTAAAATAAATAAATAAATATTTAATTTTTGCCATTCAAATTTCATTTTGTCCCTCCTTTTGCATCCTTTCTTTAATGATTTTACTCCACCATATCTTTGATATTGGTGTAACTCTTGTCCTGCAGCGAGTTATCCTGCATCAAGTTGGCTGTGGCGTGTTAGCCATGATGACTTGGCTGTGGCAGGTTGGTCATGGCGAGCTGGCTGTGACGAATTGACATAGACTTGAATAAGGGACTACCATCTCTGCTTAGATGCCTTGGTGGTGGAGTAGTTAAAATTCACTATTGCAGGAAAACTATGCCCACAGATTTTGATCCTGATGGGGCTCAAGGTTGAGTCAGCCTTCCAAGGTCAGTAAAATGAGGGACACAGATTTTAGGGGGCATTATGCTGACATTGTAAAACATCCAGAGAATGCTATAAAGCAGGTGTCTCCAACCTTGGTCCCTTTAAGACTTGTGGACTTCAACTCCCAGAGACCTTCAGCCAGCAAAGCTTTGCTGGCTGAAGGTCTCTGGGAGTTGAAGTCCACAAGTCTTAAAGGGGCCAAGGTTGGAGACCCCTGCTATAAAGTACTTTGGAGCAGTATATATGTCTTATTGCTGTTGCTATGTTGTTATCCAATAACAAGGAATAACTGATTTGAGAGAAAAAAGAACAAAACCAGCTGGACCACCCCAAATAGCCCCTTTTCATAGTCAGTCATTCTAAGAACCACACATGCATTTTCATTTTTGCCTCTTTAGTCCACATTTACATTTTCTTCTGCATCCTGTCATTTGAGCTGGTAAACCTTTTGTTTTTAACATTATGTAATTTTGGGGGGGGGGAATCCTTCAAAGTTGAACATTAGGGTAGAGATAATGGAGAAAGGGCGGGAGAGACAGAAAATAAGGAAGGAAGGAAGGAAGGAAGGAAGGAAGGAAGGAAGGAAGGAAAAGAAAGAAAGAAAGAAAGAAAGAAAGAAAGAAAGAAAGAAAGAAAGAAAGAAAGAAAGAAAGGGTAAAAGAGGAGAAGGGAGAGAGGAAAAACAGCTCCAAGTTTTCAGTTTTATTATCTCTGCTTCTTGTGGCAAGAAGAAAAGATAACCATCCCTTTAAGGTTAGGGTTAAGGTTCACACAGAAGGGATGGACACAGTGGCAGAATTCCTTTTTTTTTCCTGTGGGTTGTGGCTTGGTGGGTGTGGCTTGGTGGGCGTGGCTAGGTGGGCATGGCAGGGAAAGGATATTGCAAAATCTCCATTCCCACCCCACTCTGGGGTCAGCCAGAGGTGGTATTTGCCGGTTCTCTGAACTATTCAAAATTTCCGCTAACAGTTCTCCAGAATCTGTCAGAACCTGCTGAATTTCACCCCTGGATGGACATGTAAATTCTTAATTACCTAAACGTACAAACAGCTTGCCTGTGTTTTCTTCTAAAATCTGGATAGTGTCTTAGAGAACATTTCTACCCCCAAAAAAAATTTTAAAAAGGGAAGAACAGGCACCACCCAATGTCAAAATGGAAATCTCTGAGCCAAACCAGCACAATTCTGCAACTCCAAGCTGATCCACGTCTCAGCTGGATTATTGCAATGCTCTCTATATGGGGCTGCCCTTGAGGTGCACCTGGAGGCTGCAGTTAGTCCAGAATGCAGCTGCGCGAGTGGTAATGGGAGCCGTTCGTGGCTCCCACGTAACACCACTGCTCCGTAGTCTGCACTGGCTTCCTGTAGTCTTTCGGGTGCGCTTCAAGATTCTGGTTACCACCTTTAAAGCGCTCCATGGCTTAGGACCCGGGTACTTACGAGACCGCCTGCTGTTACCTTATGCCTCCCATCGACCCGTACGCTCTCACAGAGAGGGCCTTCTCAGGGTGCCGTCCACCAAACAATGTCGGCTGGCGGCCCCCAGGAGTAGGGCCTTATCTGTGGGAGCACCAACACTCTGGAACGAACTCCCCCCTGGCTTACGTCAAGTGCCTGATCTTCGGACCTTTCGTTGTGAGCTTAAAACATATTTATTCATTCAAGCAGGACTGGCATAAATAGTTGTTTTTAAATTGGGGTTTTAATAATATTTTAAATTTTTAAATGTTTTAATTATCTAGTATAGTAATAGTTTATTTTAAATTCTTTTAATTGTATATATTCTGTGTTTTATTTTGGCTGTACACCGCCCTGAGTCCTTCGGGAGAAGGGCGGTATAGAAATTTAATAAAATAAATAAAAAAATAAATAAAAAAAGAAAAATCCATTTCTGAATTTAAAGATAATTAGTAACTCTCCCCTTTGCTGCAGATTTTGTTTTCTTTAATTTATGATATGGAGAAGTGGGCAAGCTCTCCTGATGCCACTTCACAGTAACCCAGAAATAGATCAAGTCCTGCTGGAAACCAAAAGCTGAAGTCGGCCTTCTCTTTATGAATGTGCTTGCTGGGCTTCTCCTCAGAGGCCCACCTGCAGATGGAGTTTATGAATAAGAGAGGAAGAAGAGTCTTTTCTATTCTGATTGCTCAAGAATAAAAAAATAAAATGAAAAATAAAATAAAAAAGAAAAATCCATTTCTGAATTTAAAGATAATTAGTAACTCTCCCCTTTTGCTTCAGATTTTCTTTTCTTTAATTTATGATATGGAGAAGTGGGCAAGCTCTCCTGATGCCACTTCACAGTAACCCAGAAATAGATCAAGTCCTGCTGGAAACCAAAAGCTGAAGTCGGCCTTCTCTTTATGAATGTGCTTGCTGGGCTTCTCCTCAGAGGCCCACCTTCAGATGGAGTTTATGAATAAGAGAGGAAGAAGAGTCTTTTCTATTCTGATTGCTCAAGAATAAAAAAAATAAAATAAAAATGAAATATTCCTCCAGGTTTAACTATTTGGCATTGACTTTGACTGATTTCCAGCACGTTATCTGGAATGTATGACTTGGCTTGTGTAAATTTTAAGATTGATATATATTTTTTACTGTTGTATTTTGCAAAGATGGTTTGATGGCTGCTATTTATCATTAATTTTGTATTGATTCTATTGTTCCCTTGTTTTTCTCTAGTGAAAGCTACTTGGAATGCCTTTTGACTTCAGGCAAGGTAAGCAGCAAGAAAGAAGAAAAAAAGAAAGAAAAATAGAGGTTATAAAATGTTTTGGTATAAGATTCAGCTATTGTTTTGATCATAAACTCTAAAGTCATTGGTACTACTAGGTTCAAGGAGACAGAAAGCTCAGCTACCAGATGCCAAGATGAGGGAAACACAGGGTTGAAGGGGGAAAAATCTACTCCATAGCTGGTCTTGCCCCTTTCTTCAGCAAGGTATATTGTACAAAAATACAAACTAGTACACATATTGTACTACTAACTAGAGCATACAAAACATTTGCTAGACCAATTCTTGAATACAGCTCATGTGTCTGGAACCCGCACTGCATATCAGACATAAATACAATCGAGAGAATCCAGAGATATTTTACAAAAAGAGTCCTCCACTCTTCTACCTGCAATAAAATACCTTATGTCACCAGACTCCAAATTTTGGAGTTAGACAACTTAGAACTACGCCAACTTCAGTCTGACCTAAGCATAGTACATAAAATTATCTACCACAATGTCCTACCTGCCAATGACTACTTTAGCTTCAACCACAACAATACACAAGTAAATAATAGATACAAACTCAAGGTAAACCGCTCCAAATTTGATTGCAGAAAATATGACTTCAGTAACAGAGTGGTCAATGCCTGGAATGCACTACCTCACTCTGTAGTTACTTCCCCAAACCCCCAAAACTTTAAGCTTAAACTGTCTACTGTTGAACTCACCCCATTCCTAAGAGTTCTGTAAGGGGCATGCATAAGTAAATAAAAATAAATTTATATTAAAATATAAAAAATAAATTTATATTTGGCAGCTTCCCCGGCACCTGGAGGAAGCTGTCTATCTAGACCCGTTCCAGTCCGGCTTCCGACCCGGTTACAGCACGGAGACGGCTTTGGTCGCGTTGGTAGATGACCTCTGGAGGGCCAGGGACAGGGGTTGTTCCTCTGCCTTGGTCCTATTAGACCTCTCAGCGGCTTTTGATACCATCGACCATGGTATCTTGCTGCGCCGGTTGGAGGGGTTGGGAGTGGGAGGCACCGTTTATCGGTGGTTCTCCTCCTATCTCTCCGACCGGTCGCAGACGGTGTTGACAGGGGGGCAGAGGTCGTCCTCGAGGTGCCTCACTTGTGGGGTACCGCAGGGGTCGATTCTCTCGCCTACCCTGTTCAACATCTATATGAAGCCGCTGGGTGAGGTCATCAGTGGTTTCGGGGTGAGTTATCATCTGTACGCTGATGATACTCAGCTGTACTTTTCCACCCCGGACCACCCCAACGAAGCGGTCGAAGTGCTGTCCCGGTGCCTGGAAGCCGTACGGGTCTGGATGGGGAGAAACAGACTCAAGCTCAATCCCTCCAAGACGGAGTGGCTGTGGATGCCGGCACCCCGGTACAGTCAGCTGCACCCGCAGCTGACTGTTGAAGCAGTTAGTGGCCCCAAAGGAGGTGGTTCGCACCTTGGGCGCCCTCCTGGATGGTCGGCTGTCCTTTGATGAACATCTGGCGGCCGTCACCAGGAGGGCCTTTTACCAAGTTTGCTTGGTTCGCCAGTTGCGTCCCTTCCTTGACCGGGATGCCTTATGCACGGTCACTCACGCTCTGGTTACGTCTCGGCTGGATTATTGCAATGCTCTCTACATGGGGCTGCCCTTGAGGTGCACCCGAGGCTACAGTTAGTCCAGAATGCAGCTGCGCTGAGTGGTAACGGAGCCGTTCGTGGCTCCCATGTAACACCACTGCTCCGTAGTCTGCACTGGCTTCCTGTGGTCTTCGGTGCGCTTCAAGATTCTGGTTACCACCTTTAAAGCGCCCATGGCTTAGGACCCGGTACTTACGAGACCGCCTGCTGCTACCTTATGCCTCCCACTGACCAGACGCTCACAGAGAGGGCCTTCTCAGGTGCCGCCCGCCAAACAATGTCGGCTGGCGGCCCCAGGAGTAGGGCCTTCTGTGGGAGCACCAACACTCTGGAACGAACTCCCCCCTGGCTTACGTCAAGTGCCTGATCTTCGGACCTTTCGTCGTGAGCTTAAAACATATTTATTCATTCAAGCAGGACTGGCATAAATAGCTGTTTTAAATTGGGGTTTTAATAATATTTTAAATTTTTAAATGTTTTAATAATCGGCCACATAGTAATAGTTCTTTTTAAATTCTTTTAATTGTATATATTCCGTGTTTTATTTTGGCTGTACACCGCCCTGAGTCCTTCGGGAGAAGGGCGGTATAGAAATTTAATAAAATAAGATAAAATAAAATAAATATTAAAATATAAATAAAATAACCCTAACCCTAACCATCACTATCTATTGGACCCGATGGACTATGTGGATACTTCTTAAAAAAACTTTCCATTAATATAGCAGAACCCCTAAGTATTATCTTTGATAAAGCTTTCACTACCAGTTCCCTTCCTTGTCACTAGCCACAGTCATCCCTATCTTCAAAAAAGGAGACCCAGCTTAGTCGAAAATTACAGACCGATCTCTTTTTGCTGCGTCACCTGCAAAGTCATGGAATCAATCATCAACCAATCCATTACCTCACACTTAGAAACTAACAACCTACTCTCCAATAAACCATTTGGTTTCAGGAAAAAATTATCATGTAACTTACAACTTCTCCACTGTAAAAACATATGGACTACAAATCTTGATCAAGGCAAATCAATAGATGCAATCTACATAGACTTCTGCAAAGCTTTTGACTCAGTAGTACACAATAAACTTCTCCTAAAACTAATATCCTATGGCATCTCAGGACCCCTTCACAAATGGATATCTGCTTTTCTGTCTAACAGACAACAAATGGTAAAAATTGGCAATGCTTTATCAAATCCTGTTCCTGTCAAGAGTGACGTTCCTCAAGGCAGCGTTCTTGGACCAACACTCTTTATACTATACATTAATGATCTTTGTGACCATATCTCAAGTAACTGTGTTCTCTTTGCTGATGATGTCAAACTATTTAACACCACAGACAATACATCATTCATCTAAAGACCTTGATCATCTAACCGCTTGGTCTAAAAATTGGTAGCTCCAACTAGCAAATGCTCAGTCTTACATATAGGAAAAAAGAACCCAAAAACTAAGTACATACTAGATGGACATTACCTTACAGACAACCCCCATCCCATTAAAGACCTTGGAGTTTTCATGTCAAATGATCTAAGTGCCAAAGCCCACTGCAACTACATAGCAAAAAAAGCTCTAAGAGTTGTAAACCTAATTTTGCGTAGCTTCTTTTCCAAAAACACCACACTACTAACCAGAGCATATAAAACATTTGCTAGACCAATTCTAGAATACAGCTCGCCTGTTTGGAACCCTCACCACATCTCTGACATCAATACAATTGAACGTGTCCAGAAATATTTTACAAGAAGAGTTCTCCATTCCTCTGAAAACAATAAAATACCTTATCCCACCAGACTTGAAATCCTAGGCTTAGAAAATTTGGAACTCTGTCGCCTTTGACAAGACCTAAGTTTAACTCACAGAATCATCTATTGTAATGTCCTTCCTGTTAAAGTCTACTTCAGCTTTAATTGCAATAATACTAGAGCAACTAATAGATTTAAACTTAATGTCAACCACTTTAATCTAGATTGCAGAAAATATGACTTCTGTAACAGAATCACCAGTGCTTGGAATACTTTACCTGACTCTGTGGTCTCTTCTCATAATCCTAAAAGCTTTAACCAAAAACTTTCTACTATTGACCTCACCGCATTCCTAAGAGAACCGTAAGGGGCGTGCATAAGCACACAAACGTGCCTACTGTTCCTGTCCTATTGTTTTTCTTTTCTTCTTCATATATATATATATATATATATATATATATAGGTCTTTGGTTGTTCGGGTTTTCTCCCGTGTAAAATTGGAAGTGTCTTGGCGACGTTTCGACGAAGTCTCATTCGTCATCTTCAGGCTTCAGCTTCGTGCTTCTGGGAGCAATGTGTGATCGCAGCTGTTTCTTCCTTTTAACTGGTAGTGGGGTTTGAACTGATTGGGTGGGAGCTTGGCTGTGCTCTGATTGGATGGGGTTTTCTGTGCTCTGATTGGCTGGGGTGTGTCCTGTGTTGGTGGGGCTTGGTTGTGCTCAGTCTAATCTGTGCTGCAGGGGATTTGAGCTGGTGAGCTGCACTGCTGCTGTTTGGCTTCGTGGTCGTGCTACATCTTCATAGTGGGTGTCAGTCTGCTGCATGTATGGATTGGAGGGTTTGAAGTGGCTAATGTTGCAGCTGCGGTCTGGCTTCTGGTCCTTGGTCGTGCTTCCTGATCAGTGTGGGTTTGGGTGTGCTTTCTGGGTGGATGTGGTGGTGACATCCTGTGTGGACCTCGTGAGTGTGGGTCTGGTGTCATTCCTCGTGTTAGGGACACGCTTTGTCAATAAGGGCAGGTTTCCAAATGGCTGGTAGGCGGGAGGTATCATCTCGTTTGTTCATGCTGTGTGGGCGTTTTCTATCTCGATGGCTTCTCTGATTATTCTGTTGTTAAAGTGTTCAGTTTTGGCGATAGTTCTGGTCTTTTAAAGTCAATATCGTGTCCTGTGACTTTAAAGTGTTGGACCAGGAAGAAGTTGGTTCCTCTTTTGAATGAGTTCTTGTGTTCTTCAATGCGCACTTATTCTTCTGTTGGTTTGTCCAATGTATGTGGTGGGGCAGGCGGTGCATGGGATTTCATATACTCCTTGATTTTCTAACTCAATTTTGTCTTTGGGGTTTCTTAGGATGGTGGATATTTTTGGTTTGTGCAGAATGCTGTCTTGATGTTATGTTTGTGGAGGATCTTGCTGATTCTGTCTGTGGTGCCTTTTATATATGGGAGGAGGGCTGTGCCATTTTCTTGCTCTCTGTCTTGGGTTTTAGTGGGGGTTCTTTTGGATTAGTTTGGTAATCTTATTTCTCTGGAATCCATTGGATGTTAGTACGTTTGTGAGAGTGTGTAGTTCGGTTTTAGGTGTTGTTCATCAGCTAAGCATTTTGTTCTAGAGATGAGTGTCTTGGCTACGGAGTTGATCTGTGCTGGGTGGTGGTGTGAGAGTGCATGCAGATAGCGGTTTGTGTGTTTTCTTCTGGTAGATGGTGTGTCCTAGGGAGCCATTGGGTTTCTTGTAGACTAAGACATCTAGGAAGGAAGTTGGTTGTTAACTTCTGTTTCCATGGTGAACTGTATTTTGGGGTGTAGGCTATTGAGGTGTGTGAGGAAGTTTTCAAGTTTTTCTTTCCCGTGTGGCCAGATCCTCACACACCTCAATAGCCTACACCCCAAAATACAGTTCACCATGGAAACAGAAGTTAACAACCAACTTCCCTTCCTAGATGTCTTAGTCTACAAGAAACCCAATGGCTCCCTAGGACACACCATCTACCAGAAGAGGTAGGGAAGAGGAACCAACTTCTTCCCTGGTCCAACACTTTAAAGTCACAGGACACGATATTGACTTTAAAAAGACCAGAACTATCGCCAAAACTGAACACTTTAACAACAGAATAATCAGAGAAGCCATCGAGATAGAAAAACGCCCACACAGCATGAACAAACGAGATGATACCTCCCGCCTACCAGCCATTTGGAAACCTGCCCTTATTGACAAACGTGTCCCTAACACGAGGAATGACACCAGACCCACACTCACGAGGTCCACACAGGATGTCACCACCACACATCCACCCAGAAAGCACACCCAAACCCACACTGATCAGGAAGCACGACCAAGGACCAGAAGCCAGACCGCAGCTGCAACATTAGCCATTTCAAACCCCTCCAATCCATACATGCAGCAGACTGACACCCACTATGAAGATGTAGCACGACCACAAAGCCAAACAGCAGCAGTGCAGCTCACCAGCTCAAATCCCCTGCAGCACAGACTAGACTGAGCACAACCAAGCCCCCACCAACACAGGACACACCCCCAGCCAATCAGAGCACAGAAAAAACCCCCATCCAATCAGAGCACAGCCAAGCTCCCACCCAATCAGTTCAAACCCCCACTAGCAGTTAAAAGGAAGAAACAGCTGCGATCACACATTGCTCCCAGAAGCACGAAGCTGAAGCCTGAAGATGACGAATGAGACTTCGTCGAAACGTCGCCAAGACACTTCCAATTTTACACGGGAGAAAACCCGAACAACCAAAGACCTATATACAAACACCCGTGAAAACCTCAGAAAACATATATATATATATATATATATATATATGCTTATACCTCCTAATATTTACTCATATATGTGTTTATATACTATATAATCTTTTTTGTATGATACCTACATATATTGTGACAAAATAAATAAATAAATAAATAAATAAATAAATGTACCTGTGTGCCTACTGTCCCTGTCCTAATATTCCTTTTTACTTACTCTTTTCATGTATCCAAATTATGTTTATACTTTTACCTTTTATCTTATATACGATTGACAAAACAAATAAATAAAATAAATAAAATAATAAATAAAATAAATAAGGGTTCTTTTCTAGATTTTAATTAATTAATTTATTTATATTCCACCTATATTATTTTTATAAATAACTCAAGGTGGGAAATACATACAATACTCCCTCCTCCTCTTATTTTCCCCACAACAAGCCTGTGAGCTGAGTTGGGCTAAGAGAGACTTTCTGGTCCAAAGTCACTCATCTGGCTTTCATGCCTAAGGCAGAACTAGAATTTACAGCCTCCTGTTATTGACCCAAAATCACCCAGCCAACTTTTATTTATTTAATTAATTTATATTTATTTATTTTTATTTATTTATTTATTTATTTGATTTTTATACCGCCCTTCTCCCGAAGGACTCAGGGCGGTGTACAGGCAGAATAAAACAACAATACAAAATACAATTAAAATACAATTTAAAAAACTTATTTAAATTAGCCTGAAAATTTAAAAATTTACCTTACACTAAAAAACCCCATTTAAAATTAATAAAATTTGACATTTAAAATTCAATTCAAGCCAGCCCCGTGCGAATAAAAAGGTGTGTCTTCAGTTCGCGGAAAGTCCGAAGGTCAGGTATTTGGCGTAAGCCTGGGGAAGCCTGCTCCAGAGTGTGAGCCCCCACAGAGAAGGCCCTTCCTGGGGCCGCCAGCCGACATTGTTTGGCGGACGGCACCCTGAGAAGTCCCTCTGTGAGAGCGACGGGTCGGTGGGAGGCATGTGGTAACAGCAGGCGGTCCCGTAAGTACCCAGGCCCTAAGCCATGGAGCGCTTTAAAGGTCGTAACCAACACCTTAAAGTGCACTCGAAGGCCACAGGTAGCCAGTGCAGTCTGCGCAGGAGGCGGTGTTACATGGGAGCTACGCGTAGCTCCTCTATCACCCGCGCAGCTGCATTCTGACTAACTGAAGCCTCCGAGTGCACTTCAGGGGAGCCCCATGTAGAGAGCATTACAATAATCCAAGCGAGAGGTAACGAGCGATGAGTGACTGTGCACAAGGCATCCCGATCAAGGAAGGGCGAACTGCCGAACCAGGCGGACCTGGTGGAAGGCCCTCCTGAGACGGCCATCAAATGATCTTCAAACGACAGCCGATCATCCAGGAGGACACCTAAGTTGCGCACCCTGTCCTTTGGGGCCAATAACTCGCCTCCATCAGTCAGCTGTGGCTGCAGCTGACTGAATCGGGATGCCGGCATCCACAGCCACTCCGTCTTGGAGGGATTAAGCTTGAGCCTGTTTCTCCCCATCCAGACCCGTACGGCTTCCAAACACCGGGACAGCACTTCAACAACTTCATTGGGGTGGCCCGGGGTGGAAAAGTACAGCTGGGTGTCATCAGCGTACTGTTGGTATCTCACCCCGAAGCCACTGATGATCTCACCCAACGGCTTCATGTAGATGTTGAACAGCAGGGGCGAGAGAATTGACCCCTGCGGGACCCCACAAGTGAGGCACCTCGCGGCCGACCTCTGCCCCCCTGTCAACACCGTCTGTGACCAGTCGGAGAGATAGGAGGATAACCACTGATACACGGTGCCTCCCACTCCCAATCCCCCCAACCGGCGCAGCAAGATACCATGGTCGATGGTATCAAAAGCCGCTGAGAGGTCTAATAGGACCAGGGCAGAGGAGTACCCCCTGTCCCTGGCCCGCCAGAGATCATCCACCAATGCGACCAAAGCTGTCTCCGTGCTGTATCCGGGTCGAAAGCCGGACTGGAACGGGTCTAGATAGACGGCTTCATCCAGGTATTGGGGTAGCTGTCGCGCCACAGCACTCTCTACAACCTTCGCAACGAAGCGAAGGTTGGAGACTGGACGATAGTTACCCAAAATAGCTGGGTCCAGGGAGGGCTTCTTGAGGAGGGGTCTCACCACCGCCTCTTTCAAGGCGGCAGGGAAAACCCCTTCCAACAAAGAAGCGTTGATAATCCTCTGGAGCCAGCCTCGTGTCACCTCCTGAGTGGCCAGTACCAGCCAGGAAGGACACGGGTCCAGTAAACATGTCGTGGCGTGAAGCCTCCCCAACAACCTGTCCACGTCCTCGGGAGCCACAGGGTCAAACTCATCCCAAACCGGCTCAACAAGACGTGTCTCCTCTCCCTCGCTTGGATCATCCCAATTTCGGTCCAGACCGTCCCGGAGCTGAGCGATTTTATCGTATAGATAACCACTAAACTCCTCGGCTCGTCCCTGCAAAGGGTCATCCCGCACCTCCTGATGAAGGAGGGAGCGGGTCACCCGAAACAGGGCGGCCGGGCGGTTATCTGCCGACGCAATGAGGGTGGAGGCGTAGGAACGCCTCGCCTCCCTCATTGCCACTAGGTAGGTCCTAGAATAGGACCTAACTAGTGTCCGATCAGCTTCGGAATGACTGGACCTTCAAGTGCTCTCTAGGCGTCTTCTCCGGCGTTTCATCTCCCTCATCCCCTCGGAGAACCAAGGGGCCGGACGAGATCTGCGCCGGGTCAGAGGCCGCAAAGGCGCGACACGGTCCAAGGCCCCAGCAGATGGATTCGTAACTGATTCACTCAACATGCAGTCCATAATGAAAGTACATTCTGATGCAGGGAAGAATTCAGGGCGCTGTCTAAGGCCTAGTACTCTTCAATATTTTCATCAGTAATTTAGATGAGGAGATTTGCAGAGAACACCAAGCTGACGGGAATAGCTAACATTCCAGAAAATAGGCTCAAGCTACAAGCTCCAGCTTCGTCTTGCTGGACTGGCTTGAATTTTATTTTTAATTTTTAGCTGATTTTATGGGGTTTTAATTTGTATTAATTTTTAGGGTTACTTGTATTTTAATATTGGGCCAAATTTAATAAGTTTTTTAATGTTTGTTTTTAATATTGTATGTATTGCTGTATTTTTATTTTGGCTGTGAACTGCCCTGAGTCCTTCGGGAGAAGGGCGGTATACAAATTAAAATATTATTATTATTATTATTAAGATATCATGACAGACTTGAACACTGGGTCCTATTTAACTGAAATAGTGAGAAAAGTAAGCTTCTACAAGCAAGAAAAACCAAACGCACGGGTATCAAATAGGTAATACTTGGCTCAATAGTATTCACTGTGAGAAGGATCTTGGAATCCTAGTGGACAGCCAATTAAATATGAGCCAGCAGTGTGTTGCAGCTGCCAAAAAAGCCAAAACAGTCAGGCTGCACTAACAGAGAGAGAGAATCAAGTAAGAGCACACTTGGAGTATTGGATCCAGTTTTGGTCACTACAATATAAAAGATGTTGAGACTCTAGAAAAAGTGCAGAGAAGAAAAACCTAAATTATTAAGGGGACTGGAGGCTAAAACATGTGAAGAAGGATTGCAGGAATTGGCTATGTCTAGTTTAATGAAAAGAAGGACTAGGGGTGACATGATAGCGGTGTTCCAAAATCTGAGGGGCTGCCACAAAGAAGAGGGAGTCAAGCTATTCTCCAAAGCACCTGAAAGCAGGACAAGAAGCAGTGGATAGAAACTAAATCAAGGAGAGAAGCAACCTAGAATTAAGGATAAATTTCCTGACAGTTAGAACAATTAATGTGGAATGACTAGCCTTCAGAAATTGTTGGTGCTCCAACATTGAAGATTTTTAGGAGGAGACTGGACAATCATTTGTCTGAAATAGTACAAGGTTTTCTGCTTGAGCAGGTGTTGAGTTAGAAGACCTCCAAGGCCCCTTCCAACTCTGTTATTCTGCTGTATGCTGCCTATCTCCCTCTGCAAAGTGATTGTTGACTCTGTTTTATTAATTATGTATAGATTGAAATGTATTTTGTATGGGAGATATTTCCGTAGCTTATTAATTATAGTGGGCTGATACCATTTTATCAGATGCTGAGAATATTGTATATATTTTAGTTGTTTATTTTAATTCATTTTATTTATCTTTTATAAGCTTGAGTTATCTCCAAAATGAAAGAGAAAGGGGTGGAAATCTCTGTTTATACACTTGTACACTGCAGGAAGTTATGCTGTGGAAATCTTCTATTCTTTTAATCCTCTTCCTCCTCCTCCTCCTCAAATCCAATGTAATTTGTATGGACCCAATGGCTTTCTGGGAGAACAGATTTGACTTATTTAGCCTCTAACCTGCTATAATTACAAAGACAAATATATACATCCAGTTCACAGGGCAGGCTTGCTGCCCTTATTTCTTCTGTTACTTCTTCTAAAATCTCAGACATGGAACCACTAGTCAGTGGTGGGATTCAGCCAGTTTGCACCACTTCGGGAGAACCGGTTGCTAACTTTCTGAGCAGTTTGGTGAACTGGTTATTGGAAGAAATCATTAGGGCAGAGAACCGGTTGTTAAATTATTTGAACCCACCACTGCCGCTAGTGGAATTTTTCCCTACATTCCAGATCAAGATCTTTTTAGAAGGACCTTCTGTGAGTAAGGTGTATGCTTACCTTTATTTTACCTTTCGAGCTAAAATAAAATGTGTCTTTTCCCCCCTCCATATCTATCGGTTTGGTAAGGCCTGAATTTAAGGCCCCTCAAGATTGATTCAGGTGTTTATTTCTAAAATGCATATCCCCCATCTTCCAAGGGCCAATATTCCCAGGGCATGCCTAAAAGTTGAATTTAGATGAATTAGTGCCTTCTCCATTGTGTAGGTTTGTTCTCCAGATCAATAGAAACTGTCTCTTTGTTTATTGAGATCCAAGATTAAAATGTTAAAAGCCATACTTCAGCCTAAAGGTACGCCAAACTTCAAATCCGAAGGTTCTGCCTGTGATCCTAACTGGGAAAGAAAAGTCAGCAGTTGCCACAGGCACTCCTTCTTCTCCCCTCTGCCCAAATATAAAATGTAACCATAGTCCATCTCCCAAAGATGGGGACAGAACAATCTCTGCCAGCTTTCTAAAAGCTGTTCCATTCTATGCCACTCAAATCTCTAGAGGAATTCACTCTCCTTGTCTGCAAAGAACTGATATCATCCAAACTCATAGTGTCAAGTTTGCTACAGACATGTAAGAGTCTTTCAGGTCTACTCCCTAATATCTTTAAGCCCCCCCCCCCAATAACCTCTGGCAGTTCTTCCCCAGGTATCTTCCATCACTGGCTGTTTTCCATCTCTTGTGCAACAATTTGTGCTCTAAATGCACTACAGTGACCTTTCCCTATGAGTAGTTGAAATGTTTTCATTAAAAATGAAAGAGCGGATACATCAAAATGTTTTGCGATGTTAAGATCTATGTTGTGAATATAAAACAGGGGCAGCTAGTGCTGTTTCAAGAGGCCCTCCAGTTGAAACAATGGACAAATTGCTTTGTTTGGAAAACCACATGCAAGACAAAGATTTTGATGAGCAGCTGCTGGGTCCCGGAAAAGGAAAGCAGAAGGATACAGACTAGTGGCTTTGAAGCAAACAGCAGGGTTGGCAAAACAATTGGGAATGCACAATGGCAGGAATAGTCAAATGCTTCCTGTGCAAAGTAAATTGTGGCATTTGCATTATTTAACCATGTGTTGTATATGTGTGCCTTCAGGTCAGTCTGGGCTCCTGGTGACTGCTTGGGTGTGCCTCTGCAGTTTCCTTCATAAGATAGCAATAGCACTTAGACTTAAATACCACTTCACAGTGCTTTACAGCCCTCTCTAAGCATTTTACAGAGTCAGCCTACCAACAGTCTGTGTCCTCATTTTACTCACCTTGGAAGGATAGAAGACTGAGTCAGACTCGAGCCTGGTGAGATTTGAACTGCCAAATTTCAGGCAGCCAGCAGTCAGCAGAAATAGCCTCCATTACGCGTCACTAGGGATTTGAACCACTGAACTGCTGACTTTCTGATCAACAAGCTCACCGTCTTAGCCACTAAGCCACCGCATCCCTTGGATCATGTACTGCACATGTCATCAATTCCCCCCTGCCTCCCAGGGATACCCATAGTACAGAGAAACCGGAAATTCTACAAAATAGTTCCTTTATCTTAATAATTCTCAATAAAACAGCCCCTGGGCCTATTTAATCATAGCATACAATATGACCAACCAATCAAAATGTAGTTTATTAGATACGAAGCTTAGTTAGAGCTGGGCACAAATGTCCTTTTGAAATGTTACGGGCTGAAAGGTAGTTAGTTTAATGTGGACAAAGATAGTAAGCAGTCAGTTTCTTTGAAATTCTCCAGGGGAAGGAGACATGTTTGACAATGTTGTAAGTACAGAAGGTACTTATGTCCTTTGTGAGGGCAGAAGTACGATGGAAGAAATTCCATGTGAGGATGCGTAAGTTTCATGTAAAGACAGAAATTCAATGAAGGAAACTGTTCCTTGGAATTCAGTTGAGAGATAGAAAGCCAGAGAGTGATTACATACCTTTAGAAGGATGTTTGTATGATGAAACTATAATGGACAGATGGAATAAGAAAAATATGAAAAGTGCTGCAACCAAGACAACAGTCAATTAAAAGAAATCCGAGTCCAGGGCAGGAATTTAATTTGACAAAACATGAAAACATCATGTCTTCGATATGATCTTCCCTAGTTTTGTGGACAAAAAGGGAGTGAAGCACGCTTAGACCCTGCAAAATTCTGTTATTACAGTCTTATAATTAAAGTTGTACTGGCTTGCATGCCTTTGATTTCCAGATTGGTCTACCTTGGGTTGGAGGGCTGACAGAAACACAGGACAGTCACTAATACCTCCGGACCACATCAAACGTAGGGTGGCAAAAGTATCAAAGGTGTTTTTTCCAAAAGGCAACTGGACTTTCTTGTTGTTGTTTTCCTTTGAAAATGTTTAACTTCTCATCCAAGAAGCTTCTTCAGTTTTAACTCTTGGATGAGAAGAGAAAAGCTTCTTGAATGAGAAATTAAATATTTCCAAGTGGGGTGAAAAAAAGTATTTTGGAAAAAGCACCTTTGGGACAATCCGGATCTGGATGATTGAGAATATCCATATGCATTTATGGTTCAAGAACACAAAACTGTACCTATAGAAATTGCTTTATCCAACTCGATGAACATTCATAAAAATGTCTGATGCTTGAAAGCTTCCCTGTTTTACAGCCAGTTTGCCCTCATGGAATTAAAAGGAGGAATAAATTGGGTACCAGGAAAATAATTGACGCTTGTCCATTGTGTTTGAAGAGGACCTTGACATCTAACAAGTTGTGGACTGTCCACAATGTGTCCGCAGGTGGTTGGTAAGGCCTATACGGGCACGAAATGTTCTGCCACATGTTGGGCAGACATGTGTGGGCACTTTTATTGCAGCATTTGCAGCTCTGGCATTGCGGAGTGCTCGCTTCTCTTGCGCTATGGTTGTTTTTCTGTCCTCAGATGATTGGCGGTCTTGGTGGATCAGCGTGCAACATGTAGACTGATCTTGTGCCAGAGTTTCCCAGGAGGTGGTGTCAATATCCAGGGACTTGAAGGAGGCTTTCAATGTGTCTTTGTATCACTTCCTTTTCCCCCCATGTGATCGCTTTCCTTGAGACAGCTCACCATAGAGGAGCTGTTTAGGGATGCGAAGGTCTGGCATCCTTGCAACATGGCCTGCCCAGCATGTCTGGGCTTTGATCAGCAGGGTGTGAACTGATGGCAGGCCTGCTCTGGAGAGGACTTCTGTGTCTGGCACCTTGTCCTGCCACTGGATTTGTCTGGCGGAGGCAGGTCGTGTGAAAGTGGTTCAATTGCCTAGCATGCCTCCTGTATACAGTCTAAGTCTCACTGGCATTCAGTAGACTTTGAGCTTTGTAGCAAGGCTTATTCCACGGTGGTCCCACACGTTGGTCAGTAGTCTGCCAAAAGCAGAGCTTGCCTTGGCGATTTTGCCATTGACCTCAATGTCAATTGTCACTGCATGGGAGAGGGTGCTGCCAAGGTATGTAAATTGGTCCACTCCTTGTAATTTTTGTCCCTTCATTGTGATGCTGGTGTTGGGCTTTCGGAGCTGGCTGATGCATCACTGCACTGACCTTGTTCAGCATAATGCTTTCAGCCGCCCTGTCAGATGCCTCCCCAAACAGTTCTTTGGGACTTAGCCTGAGATACAGGACCGATGGGAAACTGTTCAACCTGCTAAGACTCCAGGCTGTCACCAAGATTAAGGAGGATGTTCTATGTGACCTCCTCTTTGCTGACACCTGTGCCCTGAATGCTGGATCAGAGCTGGAAATGCAAGCCAGTGTGGACAAATTTGCAGCAGCATGTGACAACTTCGGCCTTCTCTCCAGGAAGATAATATCTATGTTCACAAGATGGCACAGGTGAGCTTCCAAGTGCATGAAGAAATCTCTCATGATAGCTACTAGTTTATTGCCCCACTTGGCTCAATATTTTTTAGATCTTTATGTTTCAGAGCATCTGCAACTTTAAACACTCAAAGAGCCATTTGGACCCATTTCCCACAGAAATGAAAACACCAGAAGCCACAAAACCTGGGTGTGTGTCGCCAACTCAACATTACTCACTCCCACCCAGTCACATGACACACACACCCCAGCCACTGTTTTCTGTGGGAAACTGGTATCTCTCTCTGTGTCTCTCTCCCTCCCTCTCTCTCTCTCCCCTCCTCTCTCCCCTCTCTCCTCTCTCTCAGGCCAAGCAAGGAGTGACTGGAAGGGGAGGCCGAGGGGTGGGGGCCAGCCAGTGGTGGGTTCAGCCAATAGGAGCCACAGCAGGGGGACAAAAAAGCCGCCTGCAGCTCCAGACCCGCGGGTTGCTGACACCTGTTTTAGAGAGATTCTAGAATACTCTGCTTTAGACAATATATTTATTTCCAATCATTCTTTTGGGCCCTTTACAGAACCCAGAATCAAGCTTAGAAAACAAAATTGATTGAGAGCAAAGCCTAAGGCTTTTTCGGGAAGCATGCCCATCTGTTCAGAAAGAAAGACAATGGTAAAATAAGGGAACGGTGGAGATCATTCTGAGGGACTAAAGGGGATGATTCAGAGCATCACCAGAGTTTGCCAGCTGGCAAATAGGTGTCCTGTGATCACCATGTCCATCATGGCAGCCATTGTGTGAGAATAACTCTAACAGCTTCTCCAAGTTCCAAACGTGCCCAGCAGTCTAACACAACTGAAGATCCCTGCGTAAATAAGCAGCTGGGGATTGCCATGGCCTCAGAAAAATTTTGTTAGATTGCCTGGGAAAATTTGGAACAGGGAGAAGAGCCTGTTATGTAAACAAAGAAATGCTTACATGCACAGCGCAGCCTGCCATTTTTGACAGAGGAACTGCTCACCTCCTGCCCTCCACATTAGCCATATAAAACTAAGAAGAAGAAAAAAGCCACATCCGTCTTGGCCTCATCCGCTCTCTGTTTTATACTCATCAAAGATCTAGACACCCTGAGGATCCAATTTCGGCCAATATTGCAAGTTCCAGAATGAGTCAAACCTGCCTTTGCTTCCTTCTTCATACATCCCTTTGGGGGACCAGCTATTACAGAAGAAGGAACACAGCTTTAGAGGCTTTAAATTTTAGAAAAAGAGGAAAATCTTTTACCATGTGGCTGCTTCTGCCTTGCTCATTCTTAATGGCAGATAGTAATCATTCTGGCTTTGAGGAGATTTTTCCCCCTACTCTCTAATTCCTTATTGTTGAAAGGAAATAAGTGGACGGGGGGGGGGGGGGAGAGTGAAGAGATTTCATAGGAACTGGTGCCCCCTGGTGCTACACCATTTGAGGTCTCATTTTCAGGTCTGGAAATGAATCATAGCTTGCCTAACTTTTGCTCACTCCATTATGAAGAAAATGCAATTATCCAGTGGTCATTGTGGAGATTTTCCTTCTAGAGAAACAGGTATAACATAAAAATGTGACTTACTGTCCAATGAGCAAATCATTTTGGTATTATATGTGTGTCTGTATTTGACAAACAAAAATCCAGAAACTTCAGATTGGGTTTAACCATAGAGCAAAAATTAACTAAAATAACTGTTGACAGAAATCTATACTGTATATTACAAAAATTCTGATTCCTGTAACCTTTTAACTGGGTAAAATACTGCACCTTAAGGCAAAACATTTTAAACCAGGATCCATCAAATGGGCTAAGTTACAGAATGAGCCCAAAATCTGAGAACCATGTTCTCAGTGGAATTGAAGATTTAGAATTGATTTAGAACATTTAGAAGGTTTAGAACTGTGGAATTCAAATTTAGAATCTTTATACAATACTTTATGACATAAAATATCATTCAATGTTTATAACATAATACAAAATGTCATAAAACATTTTCTGCACTGATGTTTGAAGATGGCATACAGTTCAACAGATTTATACAGTACTTACATCAAACATCATATATATGCATTCTGAATATAACCCAGCTTTTCCAATAAAGACACAAATTTAAAAACTGTCATCGTTGAAGGCATTGAGGAATCTGATAAGGAAATATCCCTGAAAAAAGATATTGTTTGGGTCACAGGTTATCTAGTTGGCCACTAAACTGCATGATGTCAGTGTTCTCCCCTTTTCATTGATTAAGAATCTATTAGAATCTGGGATATGTTCAAAGGGCTGTTGCTAATTTGTGAAGCTATGTGTCAAAATTCCAAATAACATCCCCCAACGAAAGAAGACTCTGAGGCTAGAAATTCCTCAAAGTTCCATTTTATTAGAAATGTCATATTGGCACATCTGGGAAAACCCAAATCTTAAAGCTTCCAGGTTTTCTCCACCCCAAAAGAAAGCCCAAGACCCTTCCCCTGCACCCACATGTCCATCACATGGTCCAATCAATGCACTGTTCCAACTAGAGATGCCTCCCAGTCACGCCACTCCAGGTGCAGGCCGAATGTCCTTGACTTTCAGAGAAAGGAATGTTATTATAGCTAGATACCTCCACCAGTCCGTGCAATTCCCCCCTCCCAGTTTCCCACAGCCCTAAATGTGGCAGCCCTGAAGATCCAAAGAAAAAGATGGCCTCCAGGGCTGACACTATGCATTTGAGGCAAACTGGTGAATGTCTCTTCCTACACTTCTCCATCAGAATCCAAAGATTTTCACTTGAGGGGCTTTTTCCAAGAGCACCCACAGAAAAATAGAAAGTGGGTGATTACCTCAAATGGGTCCTTTTTTTAATGGAGGTACCTTATATTTTCTCAGATGGTTCATTGTGGCTTTTCGTGCTGCTGCATTATCTTGTGTGTGTGATTTTACTGCCATTGTAATCATTGCTTCTGATTCATATCTCAACTATTGTCATGTTCCTTGCCTAATGATTTATCTTGTTTCTTTAGAACTTTATTTTTTGAAAGAGTGTAATTGATTGTACAATGGCTGGAGAGATATTACTGCTGATATGCACTGAATAATTGAGTAAACCAAAGAATATTCCCCACCTCCAAGTGAAATTTCCCTACACTGAGTATAGAAAAGCTTCTATACGGCTATAACTTCCCCTACTCTATAGCCCCAAGCTATAGACTGATCTTAGGACTATCTTAGGACTCACCCAGAATATCTCATTGTCCTCATGTAAAAAATCTACAGCAAAGGAGGCCACCATTTGATCAGAACATCATGAAACAAACTGGCTCCAGATTGGCAAAGGGATGAGACAAAGCTGGATAGTCTCTCTTATTTATTCAACCTGAATGCTGAATATATAATGAGGGAGCATGGATTTGAGGAAGATGCTCATGGTTTTAAAACTGGAGGAAGAAACACCAATGATCTGCACTAGGCTGAAACTATGCTGACAGCTGAAAGAGCAAATTGCCTACAAAGTCTAGTGAAGAAAGTCAAGGAAGTCAGGTGCGAAAATCAGGACCAAACATTGAATTCCAGTTAATCTGATTTCTCATTGATGCCTATATTCAAGAATCTAGTCAATTAATGGTCAGCACTAAATCAATGCCAGATAAGAATTAATGGAATTCAAGAGAGGTTGGACTTTGTGAGAATGTAATGATTCTAGATTGAGTTCTCTCTTGACTCCACCCCCAGTAGGGCCTGTCCTTGTCCTACAAGGAGCAGAGTGGGGAAAAAACAGGAGTAAGGTTAAATATATAAGATAAAGGTAATATCTATCATGATAATATGGTCAGTACTAATAAACAAACACATGTATTTCCTTGAGAAAGGAAAGGAAACATCAAAAGAAAAAGGAAATGTATGAAACCAGAACAAAAAGTGGAAACTTAAACTTTTTTTTTGTTTTTTTTATTTATTTATTTTTTAGTAAAAAAGTTTTATTTTTACAATCATGTCAAACAATTCATTCAATGTACAGTTATATACATTTAGTCGGGCCTGCCCAGTCACCACCCCCCTTTTTAACACTCCCCTCTTCTACCTTCTTTTACTTTCCAAACCTTCCTCTCCTTCTCTTATCTACATCCTCTCCTCCCTCCACCCTACACCTTCCTTCTCCCTCTTCTACCCCTCTTCCTTCCTCTTCTCCTCTTTCCTACCTCCTACTCTCTCTTTTCTCCCTCCCCACTGTTCTAAAATGGTAACTGGGCAGACCCGACCCTACATTAATTATATTTATACATCTTCAATAATCCCTGTACATTCACCATCACTCCATCTCTAGCCTCAACCCCCCAATTTCCCTCCCCCCACCCCCCACCCCGACTTCCCAGAACAAAATGCAGGGTATCAAAACTAACAATCATAATCTAAAATAATTCCTAAATTATAATCTCTAGTCTCTCCACACTTAATCACACTCTCAATTCCCCTCTCCTTCAGAAATATATCTAATACAAAATATTTCCTAAATTTACTCATATGCTATTCGATATTTTTTTATCTGATACTTATTTTGAATATAATCAATCCACATTTTCCATTCTAAAATATATTTTTCTTGTGTATAGTCTTTCAAATAAGCAGAGATTTTTGCCATTTCTGCCAGATTTGATACTTTAAGTGTCCATTCTTCAATTGTAGGTAATTCTTCTTTCTTCCAATATTGAGCAATCAAAAGTCTTGCGGCTGTTATTAAGTTCAAAATCAATTTAGTCTCTATAGCTGTACAATCCATAATTATTCCTAGTAAAAAGAACTGCGGGGTAAACTTAATCTTCTTTTTCAAAATATTCTGCATGATCCACCATACTTTAATCCAAAATGCTTTAACTTTTTTACAAGTCCACCATATATGGTAATAAGTGGCATCTTCACAATCGCATCTCCAACATTTAGCCTGTACATTAGGATACATACATGACAACTTTTGGGGTCTAAATGCCATCTATAAAACATCTTATAAAATTTTTCTCTCATATTTTGCGCTTGTGTAAATTTAACATTCCTCACCCAAATTCTTTCCCAAGTTTCCAACATTATTGGTTGCTGAAAATTTTGTGCCCACTTAATCATACAATCCTTAACCAATTCAGTCTCTGAGTCTATTTCTACTAATACATTATACAACCTCTTAATATGCTGTTGGCCTTGATCTCTCATTTGTTTTAACAAATTATCCTCAATTTGCTTAACACCTATTTTTTGATCTAATTTCCATCTAGCTTGTAATTGTCCATATTGGAACCATGTATAATTTTTCCCTTCTTCCCCCATCTTTTCTCTAGATTTTAATTGTAATTCCCCCTTTTCCATACAAAGAAGTTCTTTATAGGTAACTACCTCCATCTTTTGATATATATTTATATTTTCTATCATGTGTCTCGAGATTGCCCATATTGGAATCTTTCCATCTAATTTATATTGATATTTCCTCCAAACCCTCAATAATGCATTTCTAATTATATTATTTTTAAATATTTTATCTACTTTCTTATCATATAATAAATAGGCATGCCACCCATATAACAAACCATAACCTTCTATATTCAAAACTCTTTCCTCAGTTAAATTAATCCAATCAGTAATTAATGATAAGACAACTGCTTCATAATACAATTTTAAGTTAGGCATTTTAAGACCCCCCCTTTCCCTTGTATCCTGCATTATTTTTAATTTTATTCTTGGTTTTTTGCCCATCCATACAAATTTATTAATCCCCTTTTGCCATTCCTGTAATTTAATATCATTCTTAAGCACCGGTATCATTTGAAACAAAAATAAAAACCTGGGCAAAACATTCATTTTTATAGCCGCTATTCTTCCCAGCAAAGATAGTTGTAACTTCTTCCAACTCTCCATTTCTTTCCATACCTTCTGCCACAATACCTCATAATTATTTTTATATAATTTAACATTTGAAGTTGTAATATATATTCCTAAATATTTAACCTTTTTAACAATTTCAAAACCTGTAGTTCTTTCTAACTCTTCTTTTTGTTGTATATTCATATTTTTAGTTATCATCTTTGTCTTTTGCTGATTCACCTTAAATCCAGATACTTTGCCATACTGACCAATTATATCTTTTAAACCAGTAACTGAGTATATTGGTTGAGATACAGTAACAACCAGGTCATCTGCAAAAGCTCTTAATCTGTAATCTTGATGTTTAACTCTAATTCCCTTTATTCGATCGGAACCACGTATTTTATTCAGAAGAATTTCTAAAGTTAAAATAAAAAGTAATGGGGACAAGGGACATCCCTGTCTCGTCCCTTTCCCAATTTTAAGAGTTTCTGTTAACCCACCATTTACTATTATGTGCTGTTTGCTTCTGATATATTGCTTTGATTGCATGGATAAAATAATCCCCAAATTGCATTTTTTCTATTACTTTGAACAAAAACTGCCAATCCAATCTATCAAAAGCTATTTCAACAACCAAAAAAAGTAATGCCGCTGAGACTTGGTTGTTTCGTTCCAAATATTCAAGTAAATTTACGATTTGCCTCACATTATATCTTATCTGCCTACCCTTAATAAATCCTGACTGATCATTATGAATTATTTGATTCATCACTGGCATTAATCTATTAGCAAGTATCTTGGTAAATATCTTGTAATCAGTATTTAAAAGTGATATAGGCCTATAATTCTCTGCTTTAATACCATCTCGATCTTCCTTCGGTATTAACGAAATAAAGGCTGTCCTCCATGAAGGGGGAACATCTCCTCCCATTTGAATTTTATTAAATAACTCTTTAAGTGGTTCAACCATTTCATTTTGTAAATTTTATAATAAACAGCTGTTAAACCATCTGTACCTGGTGCTTTACCGATTTTAAGTTGCTTAATTGCTAACAAAATTTCCTCTGAAGTAATTAATTGATTCAGTTCTTCTCTTTGATTTTCTGTAAGCTCACAAATATTTTGTTGTTGTAAATATCTTTCTATCTCTGTATCATCAATCATATCCCTAGAATATAACTTACTATAATACTCTAAAAATGCTTTTTTAATCAAGTTCTTTTGATAAACTTCCTTACCCCTATATTCTATTTTATCAATCGTTCGTGATTTCTGTTTTTTCCTTATTAAATAGGCAAGCCATCTTCCTGGCTTATTGGCATTATTAAACGTATTATGTTTTACATATTGTAAATTAATTGCTACTTGATCTGCCATCAACATATTAAACTGACCTCTTAATATATTTATTGATTCTTTTATTTTACTATTTCCTGGGCTATTTATCAATAATTGTTCTTTCTTTTTAATTTCCTCTTCCAGTTCCTTTTTCTTTGCAATTTATTTTTGTATTTAATATTCATTTGTATAAGATTTCCTCTCATATAAGCCTTGCTGGCATCCCAAATCATCTCTATAGATGTCTCTTTTTTCATATTCATAATAAAAAATTCTTTCATTTGCTTTTTACATTCATTTACATTTTGTTCATATTTAAACAAATTATCATTCAATCTCCATGATCTCCTAGCCTCCTTTTCCCGATCAAATTCAATCCAAACCGGACTATGATCAGATAGAGTTCTTGAACAAATCTTAGTCTTCTTCACTCTAGAATACAAATCATTAGTAAGGTTAAATATATAAGATAAAGGTAATATCTATCATGATAATATGGTCAGTACTAATAAACAAACACATGTATTTCCTTGAGAAAGGAAAGGAAACATCAAAAGAAAAAGGAAATGTATGAAACCAGAACAAAAAGTGGAAACTTAAACTTTTTGTGAGAACCAGCACAAATACTATGATCTATAGAGACAGGATGGATCAAGCCATTGGAAGCTTGAGATTTTTCTGCAAAGAATTATTTGGATCGCCCACCTCTGTTTCATTCTCTTGGTTTGGAAAGGAGAATGTTACTATTTTTTCTCTTTGCCACTCTTCCATTTGGGGGTGTATTTTATGCAAATGCATGGATCTCTCTGTATTGGTAGAATATGCTCTAGTAAAGTGGGTAGGAAATGATTGTGACTGTGACTGCTTGCTTGGTTGGGGGACCTTCATTGTACATGCTCAGATCAGTGGTGGGTTGCTCCTGGTTTAGTCCGGTTCTATAGAACTGGTAATAAAACTGGCGGGAGGCTCTGCCCACTCACCATGGCATTTTCATGGGTGATATCTGCATGCGCAGAAGCTTCTGCGTGCACGCTTCCATTGCAAACCAGTAGTAAAGGTAAGTAGAATCCACCCCTGGCTCAGGTGGAGCATAAATGGTCCTAAAAGTTTGTAACACTTTCCACTGTAAACAATGAAGGGGAACTGGACACAATTTATATTTTAGTTGGTCTAATGTACCATTTCCCATCATTGGAAGACCATGAATGAAACTGAATTACTAAGATGGTTTGCATTGATGCTCAGCATGATCATTGATGGAATTATCTGGATTATCTTCCATACTTTTCTAGAATTGGAAGCCTTCAATGTGAAATGGAATGGTAGTTCCAAGTTACTGTAGTCTCCTACAGAAATGAGACACAGGGCCTTGTCCAATTTTATCTGTTCCAGCAATAATAGGCATAATAATTAGATTCGTTATTCCCAGAAAGCTTCTATTTACTAGATTCCTTTTCCTAATCATGTTGTTGGAAGTAGGAGGTGATACATTTTTAAAACAATCTTATTATCAGATATTCCTTTGTTTAGATTACAGGTATCCATGCAACTGATTAATTTCAGAGGAAGTTGCCATACCCATATCCTTAAGTAAAAAATTGTGCTTCTTATCATATTTTTCTTTTAAAATTCATATTTTTACTTTAAAAATGAAGTTGCTTGTTTTTCTACTGGGAATTATGTAAGGATTTTCACTTTTTTAAATATACAACAAAATATGGAATAGAAATATAGGACAAAGAATTTGAAAAGCAACAACCCCAAAATAATTTACGAATAGTCCTCCAAACAAAAGCAATAAGCACTAGATTCAAAAGGTAAAATAATGTATTCGCATAAAATAATGTATGCTGAGATGAAAAGTCTTCAGGAACCAAAAGGAAATGAAATGAGACTCTGGATTTGGGACAGGAGCCCTTGATAATCTTCCCACCTTCTTTTGAGAATCTGCCCTATCTAATTTTAATAGTTCAAGGTGGAATGTTCATTCAATTTAACAGAAAAATGTTATTTTAATTCTTTTCAATGGCAAAAAATAATGTTCTTGCATGTATTTTGTTTAAGATTGTTAGGGCAAATGTGCAAGAGACTACGTGTCCTATTTTTCATTGTACATTGAGCTTTTCAGCTCCCTGGCGTCAAATAATTCTACTATTCTTTGTCTCACAAAAAGATGCTCTCAGGAAATGCATAAGGAAGTAGGAATGGCAATATGTTTATGGAGATTCTCAATCATCAAGGTCATAAAAAATATGTTTATGGAGATTCTCAATCATCAAGGTCATGGTGCTTTTCCAAACGGCAACTGGATTTCCTTGTTTTATTTATTTTTTCTTTGAAAATGTTTCACTTCTCATCCAAGAACTGAAGAAGCTTCTTGGGTGAGAAGTGAATGTTCTCAAAGAAACTGAAGAAGCTTCTTGGATGAGAAGCAAAATGCCTTCAAAGAAAAAAAGAAATGAAGTCTAATTGTCTTTTGAAAAAGTACCTTTCAGACAATCATGACCTGGATGACTGAGAATCGCCATAGATGTTTTCAAAGAAAAAAAAAACCCCCAAGAACATCCAATTGCATTTTGGGGGGAAAAACCCCTTTGGGTCATGAATGGCAATAATTTTTCCTTCCATAGTTCCTCTCTTTTCTTTTCTTTTCTTCTCTTTCTTTTTTTCTCACATGTGTAGGATCAACTATATTTTTTTTCCCAGATCAACCAAGTATTAATCCATTAGTTGCAACTTGAATTGACCCACCAGCTTGTTATCCAAGCCTGATGTTGTGGGCTGAGAGAAAGTGACTGGCCCAAACTCACCCAGCTTTCATACCTAATGCGTATCTCGTGAGCCAACCACTAGGACTCACAGTCTCCTATTGGTTGGCCCAAAGTCACCCAGTCAGTTTTCATGCGTAAAGTGGGACTAGAACTCACAGTGTCCAGATTTCCAGCCTGAAATAGAATAGAATAGAATAGAATAGAATAGAATAGAATAGAATAGAATAGAATAGAATAGAATAGAATAGAATAGAATTTTTTATTGGCCAAGTGTGATTGGATACACAAGGAATTTGTCTTGGTGTATACGCTCTCAGTGTACATAAAAGAAAAGATACATTAATCAAGAATCATAAGGTACAACACTTAATGATAGTCATAGGGAACAGATAAGCAATCAAATCATATTAGGAAACAGTCAATATAAATCCTAAGGATACCAGCAACAAGGTTACAGTCATACAGTCATAAGTGGAAGGAGATGGGTGATAGGGAGGAGATTTAGAATAGAATAGAATAGAATAGAATAGAATAGAATAGAATAGAATAGAATAGAATAGAATAGAATTTTTATTGGCCAAGTGTGATTGGACACACAAGGAATTTGTCTTGGTGCATATGCTCTCAGTGTACATAAAAGAAAAGATACCTTCATCAAGGTACAACATTTACAACACAATTGATGGTCAATATATCAATATAAATCATAAGGATTGCCAGCAACAAAGTTACAGTCATACAGTCATAAGTGGAAAGAGATTGGTGATGGCCGAGTGATGGCCTTCGGGAAAAAACTGTTCTTGTGTCTAGTTGTTCTGGTGTGCAGTGCTCTATAGCGTCGTTTTGAGGGTAGGAGTTGAAACAGTTTATGTCCTGGATGTGAGGGATCTGTAAATATTTTCATGGCCCTCTTCTTGATTTGTGCAGTATACAGGTCCTCAATGAAAGGCAGGTTGGTAGCAATTATTTTTTCTGCAGTTCTAATTATCCTCTGAAGTCTGTGTCTTTCTTGTTGGGTTGCAGAACCGAACCAGACAGTTATAGAGGTGCAAATGACAGACTCAATAATTCCTCTGTAGAACTGAATCAGCAGCTCCTTGGGCAGTTTGAGCTTACTGAGTTGGCGCAGAAAGAACATTCTTTGTTGTCCTTTTTTAATGATGTTTTTGATGTTAGCTGTCCATTTTAGATCTTGCGATATGATAGAACCTAGAAATTTAAAGGTTTCTACTGTTGATACTGTGTTGTCTAGTATTGTGAGAGGTGGAAGTATGGAAGGGTTTCTCCTAAAGTCTACCACCATTTCTATGGTTTTGAGTGTGTTCAGTTCCAGATTGTTTTGGTTGCACCACAAGGCTAGTTGTTCGACCTCTCGTCTATATGTGGATTCATCATTGTCTCGAATGAGACCGATCACTGTTGTGTCATCTGCGAACTTCAGTAGTTTAACAGATGGATCGTTGGAGATGCAGTCATTGGTATACAGAGAGAAGAGAAGTGGGGAGAGCACACAGCCTTGGGGGGCCCTTGTGCTAATTGTACAGGTATTTGATGTGATCTTGCTTAGCTTCACCTGCTGCTTCCTGTTTGTTAGGAAGCTTGTGATCCACTTACAAGTCTGTTCTTTAGCCCTTAGAAGAAACCCCCCATAATTCCTCTCTAGGCACTGATATTTTAGAGAGGCAACCTTTTGTTCTGGAGGTGACATACAGCCTTCAAAGCTAAAGTTAAAGTTTTTTCCCTGTCCAGTCATGTCCTACTCTAAGGTGAAGTGCTCATCTCCATTTCTTAGCCAAAGGAGCCAGTGTTGGCTAAAGACATTTCCATGATCATGTGGCCAGCATGACTACTGTACTTTTTGGAGTATAAGACACACTTCCCCTCCCCTAAAAGAGGGTGGAAATGTTGGTGTGTCTTATACACTGAATACAGCCATTTTTGGCCTCCAGAAAGCCCCGTGCATTCCATTGTTGTGAAAACAGGCCCATTTTTTTTGCAAAAATGGGGCACGTAGAGGGTTTGGGAGGCCTGCAGACTGCTCCTGGGGGGTGGGGAGGGCAAACACGTGACATGGGGGGATTGGGAGACCAAAAAGGGCCCATTTTTTGCAAATGCTTTTGCCTTCCCCAGCCCCCAGGAACACTCAGCAGGCCTCCCAAACCCTCTGCATGCTCCGTTTTTGTGAAAAATGTTTTTTTTGCAAAAATGGGACTATTTTTGGCCTACCAAACCCCCATGGGTCACATTTTTGCCCTCCCCAGCCCCCAGGAGCACTCTGCAGGCCTACCAAACCCTCTGTGCATCCCGTATTTGCAAATGCCTGCAGAGTCCTCCTCTTTTTTTTTTTTTTTGCTTACATCTTCGAAATCTTGGTGCATTTTATACTCTGGTGTGTCTTATAGCCTGAAAAATACAGTATATGCCTTCAAAGCTAGTAGACCCCCCAAAAAATCTCATCTTCCATGAATGTTTCAATTCCCTCTTTAATACTATTGAAATTGCTTGCCACCAGCACATGTGATGGCAGCAAGTGATTAAGTTTCCAAGCACAAATCATCCAATGGGGCACTGAGACAGATTCCATTCTTAACTGAAGTATCCTGCCTGCATTGTATTCCGTGGATGGGATCCTTAATTTGTGATGACATCTCCCAGAATTTGGACCAGAACACACAAGCAATTTTAATCTACCTGAAGATCAGAAAGTGGCAAATGAAGAATCCCACAAGTAACCGTTTTCCCAAAGAACTTCACTTTGGGACGACTTCCGGTGTCCGGTGGCAACGGACGTCTGGAAGGCTTCTCTTGCCTCCAGTGTCCGAATCCGGCCGCCGCCGAGGCCCTTAGGGGCCAGGTGTTCCGAAAAGGACACCTGCCGTACGGACGGCTCGCCAGGGGTCTCCCAGCCGATATACAGGACTGGGGGGACCGATGCTGGCGCGTCCTAGGCTCGGCGGGGTTCGGAGGCCACAGGCCGCGGCCATTATTTTGGTCGTCGCCTGGGCCGCTGTGCCCGGTGACACCGGGGCTTTGGATTTATAATTGCAGCAGCCTGGTGGTGAACAGGGAACGGAGAAGAATTGAGGAATGAAGAAGGGAAGGAATATCGGCAAGCGTGGTGGAGTACTCCGGTGCGGGGGTTTTCTCCCCTGCGACTGGAAGGAGTACGAATCACTTTGGAGAGAGGAGAACTTAAAATAACAAGATTACGGTTTTGTGGAGCTCTGGAGAGAAGAGGTGATGGAGAAATTTAGGAGGGAGGTTTGAGGCCCCCTCCTCTGGGGAACAATGGTGGCGTCCAGCTCCCGCCTTCACTATGAGAATCTTGATGACATCACTTCCCTTCGGCTTCCTGGTTGATTAACTGTACTCTGGACTCGTTGCTCCTGTGAGTGCCCCCTGGTGGATCCGGAGGAAATTATAAGGATACTGTGCCTGCCTGAGGATTTTGAAAATTTTTTTTAAATGGCAAAGGTCAGAGACCAACTGCTGGAGAAATGGAGAATTCTGGAAAAGTTATCTAATATGGACAAGAAACTGGATGAAATAAGAGCAGAAATTGTGACTATCCAAAAGGATTTAAAGGATACTCAACAAGTCTCAGCAGAAAATAAGCAGAAAGTGGAAGGTCTGGAGGGTGAGATGCGGGCAGTGCAGAAAAGAGGGGAGACGACAAGCAATGCTGTGCTTGGACTACAGATGGATAAAATGTCTTATTTCCTTAGGTTTCAAAATTTGGAAGAAGTGGACCAAGAAGACTTGAGAGATGTTGTGACTAAACTGTTGGGAGAATTTCTTGGGAGAGGTGTTGATTTTATGAATTGGGATGTGGATCGAGTTTATAGAGTTAATTCACAATATGCACGCACGCATGCAGTTCCTAGAGAGGTTCATGTCAAATTTGTGAAAAGAGGCGAGAGATGAAATTCTTAGAAAACATAGGAGTGGGGCACTGACTTATAGGGGCAGGAGATAGCCATTCTGAGGCAGATTCCCAGACAGGTACGTGAAATGAGAAAGAAATATTACTTTTATCAAGCAAATTGTACCAGAAGGAGTGGGCTTCAGATGGCTGATGCCAGAGGATTGATGATTTTCCGGGAGGCATTACGAAAAAATTAGTACAATTGCGGAGGCTGCGGCCTCGTGGAGGAACACAAAGCCCTCCTGGATTTAGATGACGGAGGATTTGAAGAAGGGGAGGTTATAGACCATGGGGGGGAGGCGGCTGCCGCTGTTGCGACCCTGGAGTTGGGTCAGGTTGAACCCAGAGTTCTGAGATCCAAAACTAGGAAGTGATAAAGATATTTGGTATTGTGTTGGTTTTCCTTATTCTCTTTCGTATGATATTCTGATTATTCTTGACCCTTCCTCATTGTGTATGTAAGATTGAAACTTAGCTACTTCGTTTCACCTGCTTGCCATATGGCTGTTGTATGTGTTTAAAATTTTGAGTAAAATTCTTATCATGTATAAGAAAAATGAAAATTTACCATACCTGATATGTATTTGCATAAATCTTTTTTGACCAATAAAAACTTTTTTATAAAAAGAACTTCACTTTGATATGAAATGGACCCAATATGATAGGCTGCATTGATTCTCTTTATTACAGCCTTCACAAAATTAAAACTGCTGCTCTTCACCCTGCTTACCTGGTTCTCTCTGTGGAAGCTAGAATTTCACCATAAATTCCCAAGGAAGATATTTGGTTTATATGAAGTTGGGGAACTAAGTAAAAAAAAGAAAGAAAGAAAGAAAGAAAGAAAGAAAGAAAGAAAGAAAGAAAGAAAGAAAGAAAGAAAGAAAGAAAGAAAGAAAGAAAGAAAGAACTGGAAGGCCTGTCAGTGCAAATGTGCTGAGGAAGGACTGGAGACAAGGTTATTTAATGAAAAGGTTTGAAAAAGTTAATTGGATCCCTATATTGGCCTGAATTTATCTTGAAGTTTAGAAGAGTTCTGAGGTCTCTGGATTCATCTCCATCCTTAAACTCTAATGACACTCGTTGCTTTGAGACTTCAAGTGAGGAAATCTTAATAAAAACTTGACTTGATGTTATTTCACTGCAGAGCCCCACCTGAATTAAATGTGAGTGGCCTGTATTTTCCACTACTAGCCAGCCTCTACTCTGACACTGCACATCTAGCCTTCTTTCCCTCTTCTATCTATCCTCTCCATCACTGTGTCATTTGAAGGATTATTACTGATTTACAGCCAACGCAAACTTGAGTTTATTAATATGATTTATAGAGATCCCTCCATAATATTTTCTTTTCTTTCTCCCCCTTCACTTTTCTATTTCTGCAATGGAATTTTGGGGCAGTAATTTGTTATGATTTTTCACAATCTTTGATAATAATGGAAATAAAAGATGAGAACTAAGATTAGCACAAAAATGGAATGTTTTGAAAAACAGACATATCTGGTTTTCTTTTCTACTGTCTTCTCTTATTGGTATCTTATTATTATATTACTTTGTTGTTTGTATGTACACTGAGAGCTTCTGCACCGAAGGCAAATTCCTTGTGTGTTTAATCATACTTGACAAATAAACTATTCTATTCTGATGCTAAACTATTAGGAGGAAAGGTGGCTTCTAGCGATTCAGTTATGTTCTTTTTATAATACTTGGTTCCCTTATAAGGATAGGAAAAATGGTAAGCAGGTCTTTTGATTTCTGGCAAGGGATAAGATAAGGAATAAGTTCAAAAGGAAGCATGCTGTGGGAGAAAAGGATAGGAGGTGAATGTGTATGTCTGAGTCAGTCAGTCAGTCAGTCAGTCAGCTAGAAAACTTAGATAAGTAGGTCACAGCAATTGAAGAAATGCTGATTTAGTCAAAACATGGCTCTTAGCATAGGCCTACAGCAGGGACAAACCTTCTCCAGCTTTTCCCATCTCGTTGTAATCCAGACTTATAGACAGAAATGCAGCCAGATTGGAAAAGGCTGATCTAGTCCAAGGAAGATATTTGGTTTATATGAGTTGGGGAACTAAGTAAAAAAAGAAAGAAAGAACTGGAAGGCCTGTCAGTGCAAATGTGCTGAGGAAGGACTGGAGACAAGGTTATTTAATGAAAAGGTTTGAAAAGTTAATTGGATCCCTATATTGGCCTGAATTTATCTTGAAGTTTAGAAGAGTTCTGAGATCCAAAACTAGGAAGTGACAAAGATATTTGGTTTATATGAGTTGGGGAACTAAGTAAAAAAAGAAAGAAAGAACTGGAAGGCCTGTCAGTGCAAATGTGCTGAGGAAGGACTGGAGACAAGGTTATTTAATGAAAAGGTTTGAAAAGTTAATTGGATCCCTATATTGGCCTGAATTTATCTTGAAGTTTAGAAGAGTTCTGAGATCCAAAACTAGGAAGTGACAAAGATATTTGGTATTGTGTTGGTTTTCCTTATTCTCTTTATTACAGCCTTCACAAAATTAAAACTGCTGCTCTTCACCCTGCTTACCTGGTTCTCTCTGTGGAAGCTAGAATTTCACCATAAATTCCCAAGGAAGATATTTGGTTTATATGAAGTTGGGGAACTAAGTAAAAAAAAGAAAGAAAGAAAGAAAGAAAGAAAGAACTGGAAGGCCTGTCAGTGCAAATGTGCTGAGGAAGGACTGGAGACAAGGTTATTTAATGAAAAGGTTTGAAAAAGTTAATTGGATCCCTATATTGGCCTGAATTTATCTTGAAGTTTAGAAGAGTTCTGAGATCCAAAACTAGGAAGTGACAAAGATATTTGGTATTGTGTTGGTTTTCCTTATTCTCTTTATTACAGCCTTCACAAAATTAAAACTGCTGCTCTTCACCTGCTTACCTGGTTCTCTCTGTGGAAGCTAGAATTTCACCATAAATTCCCAAGGAAGATATTTGGTATTGTGTTGGTTTTCCTTATTCTCTTTATTACAGCCTTCACAAAATTAAAACTGCTGCTCTTCACCTGCTTGCCATATGGCTGTTGTATGTGTTTAAAATTTTGAGTAAAATTCTTATCATGTATAAGAAAAATGAAAATTTACCATACCTGATATGTATTTGCATAAATCTTTTTTGACCAATAAAAACTTTTTTATAGAAAGAACTTCACTTTGATATGAAATGGACCCAATATGATAGGCTGCATTGATTCTCTTTATTACAGCCTTCACAAAATTAAAACTGCTGCTCTTCACCCTGCTTACCTGGTTCTCTCTGTGGAAGCTAGAATTTCACCATAAATTCCCAAGGAAGATATTTGGTTTATATGAGTTGAGAACTAAGATTAGCACAAAAATGGAATGTTTTGAAAAACAGACATATCTGGTTTTCTTTTCTACTGTCTTCTCTTATTGGTATCTTATTATTATATTACTTTGTTGTTTGTATGTACACTGAGAGCTTCTGCACCGAAGGCAAATTCCTTGTGTGTTTAATCATACTTGACAAATAAACTATTCTATTCTATTCTATTCTATTCTATTCTATTCTATTCTATTCTATTCTATTCTATTCTATTCTATTCTATTCTATTCTACTATACTCTACCCTACTATATTCTACCCTACTCTACCGTACCCTAATGTACCCTACACTACACTACACTAACTTACCCTACCCTACCCTACCCTACCCTACCCTACCCTTCCCTTCCCTTCCCTTCCCTTCCCTACCCTACTCTACTCTATTGTATTCTATTCTGATGCTAAACTATTAGGAGGAAAGGTGGCTTCTAGCGATTCAGTTATGTTCTTTTTTATAATACTTGGTTCCCTTATAAGGATAGGAAAAAATGGTAAGCAGGTCTTTTGAGGTAAGCAGGTCTTTTGATTTCTGGCAAGGGATAAGATAAGGAATAAGTTCAAAAGGAAGCATGCTGTGGGAGAAAAGGATAGGAGGTGAATGTGTATGTCTGAGTCAGTCAGTCAGTCAGCTAGAGAAAACTTAGATAAGTAGGTCACAGCAATTGAAGAAATGCTGATTTAGTCAAAACATGGCTCTTAGCATAGGCCTACAGCAGGGACAAACCTTCTCCAGCTTTTCCCATCTCGTTGTAATCCAGACTTATAGACAGAAATGCAGCCAGATTGGAAAAGGCTGATCTAGTCCAAGGGAAGAGAGAGAAGGGGGATTTGGAAGCTGGTCTTTATTTCAGAGGTTTGTTCTCAGTTGATTGCAACTCAAGGTGCTGGGTTTAGGTATAGTGCAAAAATAGAAACAGCACTTAGACTTATATACCACTTCACAGTGCTTTACAGCATTCTCTAAGCAGTTTACAGAGTCAGCATACTGCCCCCAACAATCTGGGTCCTCATTTTACCTATCTCAGAAGGATGGAAGGCTGAGTCAACCTTGAGCCTTCAGCCGAACTGCTGAACTGCTGGTAGCAGGCACTCAGCAGAAGTAACCTACAGTATTGCATTCTAACCACTACACCACCACGGCTCTTAAAATCCTCAACTTATGACCACAACTGATATTGGAATTTCTGTTGTAAGTCATTGAAGTCATAAAACAAGTCAGACCCAATTTTACAACCATTTTTTTACATCAGTCAATAAGCGAATCCAGCTTCTCCCATGGGAATTTTCACAAATAATAATCTGTGATTGTCAGACACAACAAATACTCATAAATTCAAGTCAATTGCCAAGCACTCCAATTGCAATCATAGGGGTGGTATCACAGTCATAAGTGTAATTAGTCATTTTTTCCAAGGCCATCATAACTGTGAACCGTCATTAGCAAAATCACGAAACTAGGTGTGATGACCCGGGGCATGGCACAGAGGTAACACAGGCAGCTGGCAGTTCAAACAGCCCCTTTATTGCTCCAAATTTCCCCAAATGCTCCCATGTTTCTGGAAAGTTCCAGAGCAAAGTAATGACACACATACCTCAAGTAGCCTCTGGCTGCAAATAGTCCAGCCCAATGCTGTGAGTATCACAGCTGCAAAGCAAGAAATCCAACAGAGCAAGCTGAGGAGTCCAGAAAGCAAGGAATCTAGGAAAGTTCAAACATCGGCACTCAACACTCCATGAATTCAGTGTTTGTTCCAGACAAATGCCCCTCCCCACAGCCTCTCCTTAAGTCTCAGTCCCCAGGTGTGCCTTGTGAAGAGGGTGGGGTGCTCTCCTCCCAAGTAGTCAGGTCAGTCTGTGCTGTTCTCACTTTCTTTCCACTCTCCATGCTCGAGGATCAGAAGGGGATGGTCCTTGCTCATCACCTGAGTTCTTCTCTCATATTCACTGCTTAGACTCTCTTGGTCATCCTGCCCCCACCCTTCCTCCCTGCCTACAAGCCCTCTCAATCTTGAAAGGCCCTGGCTTGCTCTCCCCATTTTTCTCACAAGCCAACAAAACCACCCTCTCGATCTCTGTTAGCTCCAGTTCCAGTTTATCTTCCTCTGCAGATTCAGGCTCTGTTGGGGGCATGACACTACGTCTCACTTATTTCGGTCAAGTCATGTGAGGAAATTCAGTGGAGAAAGCAATTATGCTTGGAAGAGCATAGTGGTAAAAGGAAACCAGACCACCAAAGAACACAGTGGCTGGACACCACTGTCCAGCCAGGGCATTGACAAACTCAAAGAAGTAGTGCAAGTTTGGAAGATGTGGATAGACCTGGCCCATAGAATCACCAAGAGTCAGACATGACTGAATGGATAACATTAATAAAAGAATAGAATAGAATAGAATAGAATAGAATAGAATAGAATAGAATAGAATAGAATAGAATAACTTTATTGTCACTGTGACTGTTCACTAATCGGCATACATTAAAATGAAATTTCATTGCATGCTGCTCTCAAAGGGTCACCACCTCCAATATACACTATGTAAACATGACAAAATAAATAAATATATAAATACAAAATTATGTATACACCTCAAAATTATGTATATATCTCAAATCTTGGAAAATAGATGGGGAAGAAATGATGTAGTGAAAAATTTTATTTTCCTGGGCTCCAAGATCACCACAGATGGGGAATGCAGCCAAGAAATTAAAAGATATTTGCTCTCAGGGAGGAAAGCTATGGCAAATCCAGATAGCTTACTAAAAAGCAGAGGCATCACCCTGCCAACAAAAGTGTGTATAATCAAGGTTATGGTTTTCCCAGTTGCAGTGTATGGCTGTGAAAATTGGACCATAAGAAAGGCTAAGCACCAAAGAATTTAGTCCTTTGAACTATGGTGTTGGAGAAGCCTCCTGCGAGTCCCTTGAACTGCAAACTGATCCAACTGATCAGTCTTAGAGGAGATCAACCCTGACTGCTCTTTAGAAGGCCAGATCCTGAAGATGAAACTCAAATATTTTGAGGAATCACTGGAGAAGAGCCTAATGCTGGGAAAGACTGAGGGCAAAAGAAGAAGGGGATGACAGAGAATGAGATTGCTGGATGGAGTCACTGAAGCAGTAGGCATGAGCAATGGACTCCAGAGGACAGGAAGGCCTGGAGGAACATTGTCAATGGGGTAGCAATACATGGGACACGACTTCGCAACTAACAACAACAAATGTATATACCCACATATAATATATGTCATAATTTGAAGACTACCCGCAATAAGGAACATACAGATGGGCTGGAAAGGAATAATTTAATGAAGGATAAGGTTGTGTTGTGAATTGTACTGTTTTTCTATTATTCCACTGATTGAAATGAACAAATAAAAGTCATGGCTACCCGCTTTGTTTGAGGTTTAACCAAGTTGCCTGTCCATTTCATGCCATTCAAAGTACAATCATGTCTCTACAGTGTTTCCCACTGCCTATTATAATTGAGAAGTTATTTGGCAAAATCCTGAGAAGGTCAAATACATCACTTATGCCTTCAACCTGCTCCCCTCTCCCAATTGCAATACAATGCTCAATTTGAAGCCATATTTCTCTGCTGGAATTTGGTAGAAATGCATGACTCAGCAACCTCTTTACTTTAGCTTGGGGGGGGGGAGTGAAAACGAAACCCTTACAACTGAAATATGTGGGTTATGTCAAAAAAGGCAATTAACATATTTCTTGTCACAGAAAAAGGGTCAAGGGCCTTGCATGTACTTTTCACTTTTGGACCAATGGGCTAAAAATAACAGACAGAGGTTCTCAGGGGCCACTGCATTGTTAATCATTAGCTTTATTATGGTTTCCTTTTTTGTTATAATCATTATTATGTTTAATTTGGATTCATTATTTTATGCATGAAACATATTTATTTGCTCATTCGCACAGGCATACGGAACAAAAAGAACATGAAATTACCATGCAAAAGAAAACAATTATTGGTTTAAGACAATGGGCGCTGGAAAGGAGGGTTAGAAGAAAAAGTGCTGACAACATGATGGACTTGCCAGTGCAGACAGCTCTAAGTTACCTTGATGTTCTGCAACTGGGATTCAGCCCATAGGTGGGATTTACATACGTTACCTACCGGTTCACCCAGCACCAAAAATGTGAGTGTGTGTGACTTCCATGCATGCATTTTGCTCGTGTGCGCACCTTCCGCTCATGCTCCCAGACTCAAAAACGTGCCTAAATTGGACAGCATAAAGCCATGGCGGGTGGGCAGGTCCACCCACGATTTCCGCTATCAGTTCGCCCAAACCTATCCGAACCAGCTGAATACCACCTCTGATTCAGCCGCATATAAAGGCCCAAGTCATATCAATCAATTAGGTAGCTAACCTGTGGAGTAACTAGGATAGGTTTAGAGAAATTGCAATCTTCTGGTCTTGTTTGATCTCTCAGTGGTCTTCAATGCCATTGACTGTGTTGTTCATGCTATACACGTTATATAAATAGCATTTATGACAGTATTTAATAATATAAACACTATATGAATAGTGTTTTTCAGAGGTTCTTCTCATGGCTAGATGGGCTGTTCCAGTTAGTTGTACTGGGGCAGAAAAGTTAACACCTAGAACTGTCCATCAGAGAGGGAGGCATAGTATTCAACACTTTCACTTCCATATTTTATATCTATATGACAACATTTTATAAGGTCATCCATCAACACAGAAACCATTATAAGTATGCTGTTGATATACAACCTGAAGATTGACAGGAGATGTAGTCAAAGCCAAGTTCAAGTGTAGGATGGGGATGCAGGCTTAATTTCATTTTCTACAAGACAAAGTGGCTGTAGGCAGAGATATTTTATAGATATTTTGTGATTTGAAGTATTTTCCAAATTTAATTCTGGACAAGATTGCATTCCTTCTCTCAGAATCAGTTGTTCATAATCTCAGGAACCTTCTAGAAAATGACCAGTTGGAAATTGTGTCTAGGAAGGTTTATTTTGTGCATTAATTGCTACTTTTCCTGGATTGGGAAATCCTGCTTAGTCATTCCTTGATCATCACCATCATCATCATCATCATCATCATCATCATCATGGACACTGTTGCAATGTGTTGTACCTGAGATGGTCCTGGATAACCACTCAGAAGCTTCACTTTTCCAGAATGCAGTGGTTTGAGAAGTTGCAGCTGCCATTCATTTAAGTCCCAAAAATGATTATTAGTCTAGTTCAATTTAAGGCATTGATTGTCACCTTTAAAACCTTTCATAGCCCAAAATCTGGGTGTCTTTGGTATCATCCACTGTCAGTGGTTTCTGTCTTTCATTAACATCAAAAAGAGCATATTTTTTTTCCCAAGATCTGTATTCTTGGGGAGTATTATTTATAGAACTATTTAGCCTGTTTTGTTTTTTGTTTTTTTCGTCAAGGGCCCTTTTATCTGGAACAGGTTTCCCAAGAGCTTAGATTAGTTCCTTGCTCCTGAGTTTTTAGACTTTATTCCACTCATATGGAGTCTCCCTCTCCCTCTCCCTCCGTGTGTGTGTGTGTGTGTGTGTGTGTGTGTGTGTGTGTGTGTGAAAGAGAGAGAGTAAGAGTGAGTGAGAAAGAATTTATATTTTTTTAAAAAAAGTTTTTTATTGATTTTACAACAACAGCACAATACAACACAAACATACGTAACACAAACACATAATATGTGTTTTCTTTTTATATGTCAGTTTCGTTCCACATAGTTTCCACTTTATATATTCCCCATTTGGGAAGATGGAGTGGAAGATTTATTTTTTTAATTTTACTTTGTCAAACATGTACAAGATAGCAGGTACAGGTATAAACATAAACATAAACAACGGAAGTAAGTACAGATAAATGGGGATAGTAAGATAGAGACAGTAGGCATACTGGTGCACTTATGCACACCCCCTTTATGGATCTCTTAGGAATGGGGTAGACAGTTTGAGGTTGAAGCTGGGAGGGTTTGAGGCTGTAACAATGGAGTCAGGTAAAGCATTCCAGCCATTGACCACTCTGTCGCTGAAGTTGTATTTTCTACAATTGAGTTTGGAGCGGTTTACCTTGAGTTTGTATCAATTGTTTGGCCATGTATTATTGTGGTTGAAGCTGAAGAATTCGTTGACAGGTAAGACACTGTAGCAGACAATTTTGTGTACTATGCTTAGATCGGACCGCAGGCTGCACAATTCCAGATTGTCCAAGCCCAGAATTTCAGGTGTGATGGCATAAGGGATTCTATTGTGAGTAGAGGAGTGGAGTATTCTTATTCTATTCTATTCTATTCCATTATGTTCCATTCTGTTTCGTTCCATTCCGTTCCATTCTGTTCTACATGGTGCCTGGTTGTGTATGGGTTTTTAGTTGTTGATTGGGATATTGTTGGCTGGCTATTAAGTCATTGGCAGTTTTTTCAGCCAGCCATCAATATCCCAATTAACAACTAAAAAGCCACACACAACCAGGCACCATACAATTTCCACAGGTGGCACAATTCCTGATGTGTCCAAGCCCAGAATTTCAAATCTGGTGGCAGAAGGGATTCTATTGTGAGTAGAGGAGTGATGAGTGTGATTTTAAAGAGTTAGAATCCCTCTGTAAGAGAGATGAATAGTTCAAAACTATGATAAATATAATAAATAAAATAAAACTGGAAGAAGAAACACTAATAACCCATGCTATGTTGATGCTATGCTTTGATAGCAAAACATGAAAAGGGTATGCAGGCCTCAAGTAATAAAAGCCAAGGAGCACAATGAAAAAAAATGGACTAAAATGATATATAAAGAACACCTAACTTATGACAGCAGATAGAACAGCCAAACTTTGAATTGACAGTGAATATATCAAAATGATGGATAGATTCTGCCCTTTAAGATCAACAATTAAAAATAAAGGAACAAATGGTCAAGAAATACACTGTGGACTAGCCCTTGGTAGAATAGTTAAGAGGGCCTTGGAAAAGATATTTAAATGCTCTGATGTGTCTGTATCTAAAAATATCTAGAGAAGAACTGTGCAAACCATGGTATTTCCAGGGACCTCTATGGAAGCGAAAGTTGGACTTTGAAGATATAAGATAGGAAGAGTATTAATGCTTTTGAACTTGAGTATTGAGGAAGATTCCTAAGAATACTGTGGATAGCCAAAAAAATAAATTTCAAATGCTGGCTAAGGAATTCCGAGAGATGAAATCCACACATCTTAAAGTTGCCAGGTTTGAAAAACACTAATTTGGGACTTTCAAGAATGCTATGGTAGCAAAATTGTTGGATTGCATGCTCAATTCTAAACAGCTGCAGCATTTTCAACCACGGTTCTTTCGGTAATTGGAAGAGGGTGAGGAAAAATAAGGCCCCAGATTCATTGACTAAAGCTAGATGGAAATTTTGGAAGAATTGTCCAACAGCTTCTGAATGTCAGGGATCCAAGTAACACCCCCAACAAAAAAAGACTCCAAGGCCCCAGATTCCTCAAAGTTCATTTTATTAGAAATGTCATATTGGCACATCTGGGAAAACCTGAATCTGAAAGCTCCCAGGTTTTCCCCACCCAAAGGAAAGTCCAAGTCCCTTCCCCTGCACCCACATGTCCATCACATGGTCCAATCAATGCACCATCCCAACAGTAAATGCCTCCCAGTCACGCCACTCCAGGTGCAGGCAGAATGTCCTTGACTCCCAGAGAAAAGAATGTTATTATGGCTAGATATCTCTGTAACTCCATGCAATCTCCCCTCCCAGTTTCCCACAGCACTAAGTATGGCAGCCCTGTAGATCCAATGAAAAAGATGTCCTCCTGTCTTTATTTATGTTAAAATACAGCTGGGCATCATTTCAAGCCACAAAGGGAATCCTTAGGTCAGTGATAGCTAATTTTTTCCAGACTGAGTGCCCAAAGCACATTCAAAACCCCCAAAATGCAATGCGTGCGCTGACCCCACACATGCACCCTGCCCCTGTGCATGTACATGCTCCCCGCCCCCACCCATATGTTTGCAGCTCCTTGCACAGTCCTGCCCCTCTACATTCACACATGACCCCCCACACAGCCCTGCCCCCACGTATTCACGTACACCCCCCACATCCGCCCCGCCACCCATGTGTGAAGGCGCTGCATCCCACCTATGGCACACCTACCACAGCTTAGCCATCACGGCCTTAGGTGATCCATTCCTCTCTTTCATTTTCAAAGAGATTTGCAGCTTTAAGAACCATAACTAAGAATATGACATTGTTCCTTGGACATTGTTTGCTACCTGAGAAGCGTCAGCCAAGAGCTACACATTTCTGCAGTTCTCCACTTTACAAAGGGATTTGCTCATCTGGCCAAACCTTTGAAAACAAAGAGCTGCTCTTTATGATCTGTTCCTCTCTGGGGAAAAGCAAGCCTTGTGCGATAATGTGTTCGGGCAGAGAGCCGTTTTGCTGACAGCTAATACAGGGAGAAGGAAAGGCTCGTGACCAAGCTGTTTAATAACATTTTGCATCCACTTTTTTGTTGTTGCTGCTGTTGTTTAAAAAACGGAGCCGTTCTTCTTCCCCCTTCAGAACTCCCCTCCTTTCTGTTTAAAGAGATTAAAATAAAGATTAGTTTGAAGGGATAATTCTAACTAATTAAAGAAGAGGCCTTTAAATAGTTTATTTCATTAACACATACTGGGGAAGGAAGATTAACCAGAGAAAATATTACTTTCTAGAAATTATCAAGGGGGGGGGGCAAAGAGCGCACACAAAATGTCCATTAGGATCACAATCTGTAGTCTTTCTCATGCCCCAGTTAAACTGTTTCCCATTAGACAGCAGAAAAGTGTGTTGACATAAAATTTGCTGTCCTTATTGTTGCATCCTATTCTTCCACAGTTACAGAACTGGCACAGGTTTTGGTCCTATTTTATTGTGGGTCAAGATCTCCCACTTTGTTTTCCCCTCCTGACTGTGGGAAAATGACAACTCATCCAGTGGTGGGTTTCAAATTTTTTTACTACTGGTTCTGTGGGTGTGACTTGGTGGGCGCGGCATGGCTTGGTGGGTGTGGCAAGAGAAGGATATTGTAAAATATCCATTCCCACCCCACTCCAGTCGTAGGTTACTGCAAAATCCCCATTTCCTTATGATCAGCTGGGGCTCAAGAGGCAGAGAATAGATGGGGGCAGGGCCAGTCAGAATTTTTACAATTGGTTCTCCGAACTACTCAAAATTTCAACTACCGGTTCTCCAGAATTGGTCAGAACCTGCTGAAACCCACCTCTGGACTTATCACATTTCCTAAGATAGGTTAGCGCAAGTTTCATCAGAAGCACATTAGCCCACCTGTGCAATTGCCTGGATAATATGTGTCAGGTGTGAAGACAGGATGCATTCTCCTGATGCCATCTCTACATCTGACACTTGCTATTGGTTCTTCAATTAAAGACACTGAGCTTGTCAGAGCCCGAGTTCAAGACCCAAGCCAGACAAGATCTGTCCGATGGGGTAAACTCCCATTTCATGACCCAGCTCCTGTCCACCTTGTAGTGTGAAAGCATGGAAATGCAAGTTGATAAATAGATACATCAGTGGGAAGGCAACATTGTTTCAGATGCCTCGCCATAAAGTCATGCTGTTCACATGACCACAGAAGTGTCTTTGGATAATACTGCTCTTGGCTAAAAAATGGAGATGAGCACCATCTCTTACAGTCTGACATAACTGACAGGGGAAACCTTTATCTTTTATTTTTGATTAGGCATGTGATGCTTTCATAAAGGACAGTTAAAGCCATGTTCAAAACAAACGAGACTAAAATGAATGAAGATTGTGGGAGAGATTGATCATAAGGGACATCCATCGTCCACTTCAGGCAACAAAAGAAAAGCAATTCTGGGAGCAAGTGGCCAAAGAGTCCAATTCTAACTTTCTGGCCAGCAGCATCTAGAAGCTGCTGTTGGATAACAATGGAGATTATACACAATATGTGCAGTGCCTGCACATAATAGCAACAATTATGACTTGGACATCTGGTTAGGGGGGAAAAAGGTAGCATTTGTATGTGAGTCTACAGAAATGACAAAAGTTTAAAAAGTTCATAAAATGCAGTCATGTGAAACAACTGTGGTTTCTCTCTGCACATGACATGAACCAATTTTCATGTTCATAGTCTATTCCATAGGTGGTATTTAGCAGGTCCTGACCAGTTCTGGAGAATTGGTAGCGGAAATTTTGAGTAGTTTGGAAAATCGGTAGATACCATTTCTGGCTGGCCCCAGAGTGGGGTAGGAATGGAGATTTTGCAATATCATTCCCCCAGGAGTGGGGAGGGAATGGGGATTTTGCAGTATCCTTCCCCTGGAGTGGAAAAGGAATGAGGATTTTGGAATATCCTTCCCCCAGGAGTGGGATGGGAATGGGGATTTTGCAGTAACCTTCTCCTGCCACGCCCACCAAGCCATGCCCACAGAACCAGTAGTAAAAAAAATTTGAATCCCATCACTGGTCTACTCCCATGTTTGAACACCTGCCACCCACCTTTTTCATGGTTCTTCATAAGCCATTCATTTGATGCAGAGTTCCTAAAAACATCAAACTGACTGATTATTTGCTGACCTTGAGTTGGCCAACCAGTGCTGAGGATATAGTGGGCTTCCAATGGCAAGGCTGAGTAAAGACTTTGGATCCTCCTCAGTTGGGTCTCAGGCATGGGACAGAGATTATATTGATTGCTCAGCACAGTTATGGCTTGAATGATAGTATTATCTACTCTCAATTTATATTTTGTTTTTAATCCTCTTACAAGATGGCCTTCAAAGCTAAAGGTATTACCTCAATATAAATTTTGAAGTAAAGCAATATGATAGTGCTCAGTCAAGGGGGAGAGAGTATGAAGGAGTGATGACAAGGCAATCAGCTTGATACCCGGTTTGTTTTGCTTAGGGCTGCAATAAAACCCAGATGTGTCAAACCAATTTATGTCAGTCCAATTACTACAGAAACACATCAGAACATTTTCTTCTAACTACTCAATCAAAGTAGGCTTCATTATTCAACCGAATTTTTCATCTGGTAATTGTCACATTTTGTAGCGAATCAGAGGGATTTTTAATTTATTTTAATTTATTTATTATTAAATTTATATGCTACCCATCTCGCTATTGAAAGAGATGGCCGTGAAGGAAACATTCAGAAACCATTGTGTAAACCAAGAAGACAGAAACATTCCTTAGGTCCTGGGAAGAGAAATAGTGTTAAGAAGAGAATCAGGCTGACTCGTCCTTGATTCACTATAGAGCAGTGATGGAGAAACTTTTTGGCACCAAGTACCAAAAAGGTCATGCAAACACATCGTGTGTGAATGTGTGCTTGTCGGGGCTATGCTTTGGAAAAGCCGAACTTCCAGGTTCTAGCATGCATGCACGTCTGATGATCAACTGTCCGGAGCGCATGTGCAGGCCGGTTTTTGGCATTTCTGTGTGCGTGAAGGGATCACGCACCAGAAAGGCTGAAATTCAGGATTCTGGTGCACATGCATACCCAACAATCAGCTGGCTGGCAAGCATGTGCACATCAGTTTTCAGCACTGCCACGAACGCGAAGGACAGCTGATCGTCGTGTGCACATGCATGCCAAAACCCAGGAAGACAAACAGGCAAGGCCACGCATGCCGGGCAACATGGCTTCATGTTGCACTTTGGGCATGCGTACCATAGGTTTGCCATCACAGCTATAGAGGGAAGGAAAACCATAAGCAGACTTGTAAGGTTCCTATAGTATAATTACTGAGTTATTCAGTCAAATCTCAATAAAGTATAGTTCTGGTCTTACTGCTTACTGTGGAGTCAGTTTCCTATCTGGTCTGTCACATAGGAGTGACGCATTCTATATTTGATTGCTGGTTGTTTAAAATAGAGGATGGATGAAATGAACAACAAAATTTAGTTTTGGTTTCAGTGACCACTTATAATTAACCATAGAAAAGGTTATTTTAGAGCAGCAAAGATTTGTTCAAGATGCTCTTTATAATACTGAGATATTGGAATTAAATTGGATACATGCAGTCATTCCAAGACAGAGCACCAGAATTGAATTTGGTACTCATGCTAAAGTTGGTTGGACAAGTCCATTAGACTCCAATATCTTTGGAGATTACCGAGGACTGGTTTGGTCCAAAGGAAGTAGATAGGGTAATCTGCAGCATCAAAGAATTGGTTCGCTGTCCTTCCTGACTGGTGAAAACACCCAGGGAGATAACAGAAGGATGAATAAGAGTGACAGTTGATGTTTCTTTGGATAAGGGAGTGATGCTTTGAAGGAGGCAGTGGTGGGGTCCCTTTTCCAAAAGCCATTGTTCAACCCAGGTATCATGAGCAATTATTATTCTGAAACCAATCCTGCCTTTGGGGGAATGTTGCTGAGAATATAGTAGGCTTACAACTGAAAGGATGAATAAAGACTTTGGGTCCTTCTCAATTAGATTTCAGGCATGGGACATAGATTATATTGATTGAACTTATGCAGGGTATCAAACTCAAGGCCTGTGGGCCAGATCCGGACTGCAGGGTGCTTAGAACTGGCCCATGGTGGCTCTGCCAGCAAAAACAGAGCCATACCTCCCAAGCTTCCTTTTCGCTGGCAGAGAGTTGTGGGAGGCTGTTGCAGCTGAAAACGGCACTCAGGGACCCATTTTCACTGGCAGAGTGCTCAGGCCACCACAGGTACCCCCAACAACCTGACTCTGACTCTGACTCTGTGGTCTCTTCTCAAACTCCCAAAAGCTTTTACCAAAAACTGTCTACCATTGACCTCACCCCATTTCTGAGAGGACTATAAGGGGCATACATAAGAGCACAAAAGCGCCTACCGTTCCTGTCCTATTGTTTCCTTTCATTACATATACACTTATATGTTGTACAGTTGTTTCATGCTTATGCTTATATATACTGTTGTGACAAAAAACAAAACAAAACATGAGTGATGTCGAGCTGCCCATGCCCCCCCCCCCGGCCACTCTCCCCCCCCCCAGGTCAAACACAACCCTGATGCAGCCTTCAATGAAATCGAGTTTGACACCCCTGATCTTATGGATGACCCAGCTGTGGTACCGTGATGGTGTCTGTGCAATCCTCTTCGTTTTGTTCATCCTCTCATCCTTGATCTATCTGTGAAAGTTCAGAATGAGATCACTGTTTTAACGGTGGTTCTTTTGAAGAGAAGAGATCAGGGACTTCCAGGGAAGAAAAGCGAACTGAAGACAGCGGCACAAAAGTGGAGCTAATGTTTGCCGCAAAAGCCAATGAGTAAACTAACTCCTTCAAACCATTTCTGGATAAAGAGGATATTTAAGATCACCCCAGTTGTGTTCTACACAGTTGCTTCTGACAAGAAGACTGAAAAGCAGTAGTCTCTGGAGGTTAGACAAATCAGGAGCTCAGGGAATTTGCCATATTTGTTCAAGCTGCAAACAGACCTTTCAAAGGATGCTAAGTTTGCACTTTCTTTGCTAACTATTTTTAGAAATTGTCTATTTACTGCTTTAAAGAAGTTAGATACCTTCAAAATGACATGGCTGAAAATAAACTTTTTGAGGGCTTTCAATCCTCAGTATAAGAAAATGAAAATGAAAATGTATTGTTATAACTTTTAAGAGTTAAAAACATAAAATTATAAAGTCCTGAATGGATTAAGGGCTCCAAAAAGGTTAAACTGTTGAATGTTTGAATATTAAGGTTTGGTAATTGATTTTTAAAAATGCACATGTTTCATTTGAAAGAAGAATTGATTTTGATATTGGACACATAGCAAGACAAGCAATTTATAATGCCATTTAGAGATATTTTTGAGGAATTGCATCGGGACCTTGAATCAATGAGGTCAGTTATGTTGAGTCTTCTTGAGAACATGCTGTTCCCAGAAGAAGATGTTATTGAAAAAGATACACAGCAAACTATACCCAAGAATAACCTGAATAACAGTCTGAATAAGAATTTGTCATCAGACAAAACACACAAACAAACAAACAAACAAACTGGATGAGGTTTTAAAAATTAAGAAAGATATAAAAGTGGCAATAATTTCTTTTTCTGGTCATAGAAAAGGATGTTTAAAGTTTTGAAGAAATTTGAAACAAGTATCAACAATCATATGAATGGATGAAATCAGGGATGTCAAACTCAAGGCCCGGGGACCAGATCCGGCCCATGGGGTGCTTAGATCTGGCCTGTTGGGCTGCCCTGGAAACAGCGAAGGAACCGCCTGCAGTGCCTCTGCCAGCAAAAACAGAGCTTGGGAAGTTTTCATTGGCAGAGGTTTGCAGGAGGCTGTCGCAGCTGAAAACAGAGTTTGGGAGCCTGTTTTTGCTGAGAGTGCTCGGGCCTCCACAGGTGTCCCCAACAAGAATGACATTGAGCTGGCCACATCCACCCCCCCCCAAGGTCAAACACAACCCTGATGTGGCCTTCAAATGAAACTGAGTTTAAGACTCCTGGATTAAATAGTATGATTGCTTTATGTAAAAAGACGGTATACAAAGTTGGTTTATCAGACAAAAGTTGAACTGGGATATGTTGATATTTGGGGTGGAGATTTTTTTAGATTGACTGACATCTGGACTGGAAAAATGTTATGTGTTGGATTTGCTTACAGTTAACATGGCATCTAAGTCTTTTCTCCCACAGATACTTTATGTATTTTAATCTGATAGCATTTAAACATGCTTTGTACTTAAATGTCTTTCTACTTAAAGGGATACTTGAGAGCTTATTTTCTTTAAAAAAGAAACTTTCCCTTTTTGGCATGTTAAACGTTAGTCTTTTGTTCACACTAGGATATTGAGACCACTTTATGTTTTATAATGTGCATACAGTTGAGATATGGAATGCTGAGTTTTATATGTGTTAATTAGTATTATTTTAGGGCTCTGTTTGGACTCTTTGCTGATACCTGAATTGGAGAAAATATTACTTATTGGATTTGCATATAATTATGGGATGAGGAGTGTTATATTTGTTAATTAAGAGGAGATGAAGAAATAGTGATGTGTTTACATTTGTGATAAGGGTGGGAAGTTGCTTTTTTAAAACCCCTCCCCCTATTTTGTGTCTTTTTTCTTCCTTGTTTTTTCACATTTTTTTTTCTTTTTTAGTCCATACTATCTTTTGCTAGAGTAATAAAAACTTTTAATAAAATTATTATTAAAAAATGAGGAGGGGAAGTCAAATCCATGGGCTTGCATGGTGGGGTGCCACAGAATATAGAGAGAGTTATCAAGAATATATTGGATCAGCAATATATCAGGTATCAGTAATATCCATTTGTATTGCGGCAGCCTAAATGGGGAAATGGAAGCTAGACAGAGCCCACCACTGATAGATTGTCAATATTGACACCATCTATATATTGATATGCATCAGTAATATTTCTCCATTCAAAGGAAGACAACTACATAAACAAATATATATCATTCACTCATTATTTTTGAAATATTTGTGACCTTTAGAAAGAGAGATGATAGAAAATAGTATCTTAAAATATTCTCTTAATAACTTTATGTTATGTCTAGTTTGTGGTATGTCTAGTTTAATGAAAAGAAGGATTAGGGGTGACATGATCGCAGTACTGTGATATCTAAGGGGTTGCCATAAGGAAGAGGGAGTCAAGCTATTCTACAAAGCACCCGAAGGCAGGACAAGAAGCAGTGGATGGAAACTAATGAAGGAAAGAAGCAACCTAGAACTAAGAAGATTTTTTTTTAGAATAGAATAGAATTTTTTTATTGGCCAAGTGTGATTGGACACACAAGGAATTTGTCTTGGTGCATATGCTCTCAGTATACATAAAAGAAAAGATACGTTCATCAAGAATCATAAGGTATAACACTTAATGATAGTCACAGGGTACAAATCATATTAGGAAACAGTCAATATAAATCGTAAGGATACAAGCAACAACGTTACAGTCATACAGTCATAAGTGGAAGTAGATGGGTGATGGGAACGATGAGAAGATTTAATAGTAGTGCAAAGAGAACAATTAATCAGTGGAATAACTTGCCTGCAGAAGTTGTGGGTGCTCCAACACTAGAAGTTTTTAAGAAGAGATTGGGCTACCATTTGTCTGAAATGGTGTATGGTTTTCTGCTTGAGCAGAGATTTGGACTAGGGGACCTCCATGGTCCCTTCCAACTCTGTTATTCTGTTATAATAATCAGTTTCTTAAAAATATTTTCCTTTCTCACAAAATACTCTGCTCTAGCTCTTTTCATGGAGATATAAAGGGGAAAGGTTGACTGAAAATCAGTCTGGACTTTCATAGGCACCATCACACTCTCCAGCAGTTCTCCTTCCATTTGATTTAATGGATTTGTTTTTCGAGATTTTTTTTTTTGAAAGAAGAAGGAATTTAAGAGAAATATCCAGAAGTGAATGAACTCTTAATGATGAAGAGGTCATGAGTATTTAGACTTCCAGTTGTTTATCAACTAATCCTATTTTCAATATCTCTGCAATATCTCTGGCTTCTCACACTTCCATTTAGTTCTTTAAAAAGAACCTCATGAAGAATCATATCCATAAAGCTTTTGTTGTGGCTCCAGCCCCCGAACCTGGCCCCATGCCCGAAAGTGACTCCGAGAGTGAGGGGGAAGGGCCGGTAAGGCTTACCTCAGAAGCACCTATTTCTTTGGCCCGGCTCCAGGAGCCAGAACCAGGCCAGTCGGAGGATGTAATGAGGCTGACATCCCCTGATTCCTCCCTTCCTCAGGCTACGCCTTCAGACGCAGCTGATAATCATACTAATCAAGCCTGGATCAACCCATGCTTCAAAAGATTAGAGAGGCGGCATCATCAAAGGGAAGGGTGGGGCAGGAGCCCCACCCCACAGGCTATATAAGGAGCTTTGGGACTGCTCTCAGTTCCATGGGAAGCAAATTAGCTGAACCGTGTCGAAGTGAGCGGAAGTCTTAATTTGTTTGAACTTTTTGGCAGGCAGCTGCGTTTTCTTGGCCAGGACTGATAGGAGCCATGAACCCACTGGCTGTAGGCCAGCTCGTTACTCCAGAGTGAGGACGGAGACAGAACAGCTTTTTTCATTAGTGGCATTCCTACCAAGAGCCTTGTCCCTGACAAATAAGTGGAAAAATTCTGGAGAATTTTTGGAGAAATGGTTCACAAGATCAGCAGGTTTCCTGCCCAAGCAGGGGGTTGGACTAGAAGACCTCCAAGGTCCCTTCCAATTCTGTCATTCTATTATATAACATTTGAAAGGATCCTTTGCATCCACATCTGCCTTCAATCGCTTTGGGCTTTTTTCCGTTTCATGTTTGCATCAACATCCTTGGAAACAGTAGCATCACATCTTTTATCTATATGTTGCATCTGAAAACAAACCTGCCCTAGGGAGAGGGTGATCAAATTATTCAACATACAGTAGGAACAATGATGCAGAATATGGTAGGCTTATCACTTTTATTTGGAAGAATAGGAATTAAAAATGCATGAATCAAATGAAAGAGAACAGCAGCTATATTTGTGGAACGGTAGAAATGTATGTCTATTCAGAACAGTAGTTATTCTGAATCTCCCTCTCCCTCCCTCCCTCTCTCTCCCTCTCCCTCCCTCCCCTCTGAAAATCCTTATCTATTCATATTGCAAAACTGCAGATATTGTTCTCACAGGTGTTTCACCTCCCCCCCCAAAAAACAAACCTCAGTTGGGCATCTTTTTACTTGAGGAAAAAGGAAGTGTTTCACTTCTCATCCAAGAAGCTTCATCAGTTGTGATGGGTGGGGGTAGGGAATGGAAGAATAGGTACTGACCATTGAGACTGGTAGGGGGATGGAAGGTTTGGTTCTGACAGGATGGTGTGTGAGGAAAATGGAAGTATTGTATTTCTTTGCAGTCATCTCCTTGAGAGCTCATGGGGCCACTTGGGAGTTTATCTGTGCCCTCAGGGTCACTTGAGTCAGAGTGCAAATGGTTGTGGAATCTTCTTGGAACTGCTGAAAGGGCTGCATTGGAGATGTAGATACTGGATATAGGCAGGGATGGGCTGTTGGGGGTTCTCAGGGGTTCAGGAGAACCTCTACCTAAGATTCTGTGCAATGCGGAGAACCCCCAAATCTCACTCCTGGCTGGCCCTGCCCACCCCATCCCACCCCATCCCTCCCAGGAGTCTCCATACAGCCCGTTTTGGATTCAGGTAGGTGCAGGGGGCACATGGAGTTTTGGGGAGGGATAAAAATGGGCCTACTGGAAGTTCAGGAAGGCCAGAAACATTTCTGGCCTTCAGAGGGCCTCCAGAGCCTTGGGAGGCCATTTTTGCTCTTCCAGATGATGCAGGAGGCCAACTAGGCCTTGCCTACCATGGACACACCCATCCAGCAACAGGCAGAGAACCCCTTGCTAAAAATTTTGAAGTCCACCCCTGGATATAGGTAGTGTCATTTTCCTCCCCTTCTGTTGATGGAGAACTATTCAGTTCTAACATAGATGGATTCTTTTAACCCTCTTTCAAACATGCAGAGATTGTTGATTCCAGGAAACATTTATGAACCATTCCCATATTATTATCTATACAGTATGGTCCTGCCCCATGAATCCAGGTTTATACTGAAGGAGTTTTACCTTTACTGAAAGAATTTGTGAATGATTCCCTCACCAGCTCAATAAGAACATCCAGGGAGGCTCACCTACACTTGTTGTAACTTATCTGGCCCAATTCAGATAAAGTCTTCCTTAAAGCCAGCTCTGGTCTTTAGAACTTTCTCCCTGTGAATTGGGGGAACTGCCCTGTGCATTTTCAATGTCCACAAGAACACATTTAAAGGTTGCTGGACTATATTTCATCTTTAATGATAATGGCTACTTTAAAAAGTTTTTAAAATATTACTTGGTTTCATTCTAAATGGTCATCAAGGGCACGACAATGTAATAATATCAATCTTATAGACAGACCAGAATACAATGTACTAATATAAGTAAATGTGTGCCATTGAATTCATTATCAGTAATTACAGAGACTGGGATTATAAATCTGGAACCTCACCATATGCCCATTAAATCATTGCTCATCTCTTTCTGGCTCAGTCCCACACATGACTTCCCAATGGATTCTCCAGCAGGCATTTATCTAATAATTGCAGCATACAAATCAATTTGTTCCAGAAAAGACAGATGGGTTATTTATTAGAGAAAGGCACCCCTAGAAAGGAGTCCAGCAGTGACAACAAAGGATGGCCCATGGATCTCCATCTTGAATACCTCAAACTGTGCCTCTCCATAAGCCAGTTACATCCTGTTTATTTCCTTTTTTCTCAAATCTGGGATCTTCCCCAATATTTTTCTATTTCCCAGTCTCCAAGATTTAGAGATGACTGATTACTTGTGCCTTGATTCAAGGTGCTATATCACCTTCTGCAGCCAGACTTTCCAAAATCAGGATGGAAGGCTGAAAGAAATGTCCTAATACCATGGTAGATAATACTTGAGGGCCAAGAATATTCCATATTTTTTTTGAACATGCAATTGTCATAGTTGCTATATGGCAGCCTTGGTGGTTTACATTGGACAATCAATCAAAAACAACTTATTAAGCAGTTGACTAACTCCCTTAATTTTTAGCCATGCTCTCTCATTGCGGTGGTGTTTATGTGTAATCCTGGGAAAGATGAGCAAAGAACATCAGGAGTGTGTATTGAAAGGAGTGTGCCTGACTAGGTGGCTCAGCCTGACTAGGTGGCTCAGTGGCTAAGACACTGAGCTTGCCGATCAGTTTGGGGGTTTGAATCCCTAGTACAGGTCGCCTGCATGAGCAGGGGGTTGGACTAGATGACCTCCAAGGTCCCTTCCAACTCTTACCTGTTAAGTACATAGTCCCAGCAGGGTCACCCAAAGTGAGATGGTCATTCCAGCTACCTAGCTAAATATATTGCTAAGTACACATATTGGGCAGCAAGAATACAGGAAGTCGAGGTAATCCTTGACTTAACAACAGTTCATTTAATAACTATTCAAAGTTAAAGTGGCACTGGAAAAAAGTGACTTGTGACCATTTTTTACACTTAAGATGGCATCCCCATGGTCACCTGATCAAAATTCAGATGCTTGGCAACCGAATCATGTTTATGAATGGTGGCAGTGTGCCGGGGTCATGTGACCACCTTTTGCAACCTTCTGAGCAGCAAAGTCAATGGGGAAGCCAGATTCACTCAACAACGATGTTACTAACTTAACAACTGCAGTGATTCACTTAACAAATGGCAAGAAAGGTCGTAAAATGGGGCAAAAATTCACTTAACAAATGTCCCACTTAGAAATAGAAATGTTGGGCTCAATTGTGGTTGTAAATTGAGGACTACCTGTATAGGAAGATACTAAAAGGCAGAAGATCACTTTAATGATGATGGCAAAGGCAATTGTTTCACACTGCACAAGAAAAGGCAATAGTAAATATTTTATGAAGGAAACCAAAAGGCTGGACAATATAAAGTGATAGATAACATGGTGTTGAATGATGGGCAGCTTAGGTCAGATAGCATTCAGTGTGCTACTGAGGAAGTGTTAAGGACTAATAGTATTTATGACCTGTAGTTCCTGTAGATGCCATGCAGGAAATGAAAATTTGAAGCTACAAAGACAATCTCAGTGGACACATAGTGGAAAATCTCACTGGACTAAAATATGAAACTACTCAACTTCCATTGCATCTTAGAGATTAGTAGATGGACATGGACATGAATGCTTCTAGATAGAAGAGCATACTGCTTGCTACACAGTACAGGAAAATCAACAAAGGAACTTGGTTGTTGCATGGATATTCTCAGTCATCCAAGTCATGGCTGTCCCAAAGGTGCTTTTTCAAAAGGCAACTGGACTTTCTTTGTTCTATCTGAAAATGTTTTGCTTCTCATCCAAGAAGCTTCTTCAGTTCTTCGGAAGAACTTCTTCAGAACTGAAGAAGCATCTTGGATGAGAAATGAAACATCTTCAGGCAAAACAGAGACAGTCCAGTTGCCTTTTAAAGAAGCACCTTTGGGACTGTATTCCTTTTAGGAAGGCTATAGGAAAGACAGTACTTAAGTACAATGCAGTCAGGGACAAAATGATATCAATTAGATTTTGGACAACCCTTTACTAAGACTGTTATCCAAGTTTATGCTCCAGCCACCGATGCAGAAGAAGAGAAAGCTGATATGTTTTATGGTTATATTCAGTCTGAAACTGACAGATCATTGAAGCAGGATATGCTACGTGAGATTCGAGATTCGAATGCCAAAGCTGGAAATTGTTAAGAGGAAAACAGTTTTGAACTATATGCCCTAGGAAACAGAGACTAAGCAGGAGAATAACTTATCAGTTCTTGTCAATCCAGGGCTTTCTTCAATACTAGCAGAGTCTTCAAACTATCAAAATGACACCAATGTACATGGGCATTAGTGGATGATGCACACAGCTACATTTTTATAACAAGATGGAAAAGCTTAGTTATAACTGCAAAAAAATATATATCACAAATTGCCCAAGTTCAAATTCCAATTTAAGCCAAAATGGAAGAACAAAGCCAAATAGTTCCCATAAGTGCCAGTCTGAGTGCCAGTCCAGCCTTTTCAAGGAGAATGTCAGGAATTGCTTCAAAGTCCTGAATCTAATGAACTGTGGAATAAAATCAAATAAGTTGTTCAAGATGAATGTGAAGAAAAGACTGTCAAAAACCAGAAACAGAAGAAAAGCAAGCTGGGTGTCAGAACAAACAGTGGAAATTGCCAAGAGCAGATGAGAAGCCAAAGTCAAGAAAGACAAAGATATCAAGAAGAAAGCTAACAAAGAATTCACACAGTTGCTGGAAGGAACTAAACCCGGTATTACAACGATAGCTGTAAAGATATCAAAAATAGAAAGAGACATAGAAAAACAAGGGAAGTCTCCAAACCTCTCAGGAGGTGTTTCTAACCTTGGATTTGTATGCTAAAAGATGCCAATGGACAACTAGTAAATGATTCCAAGAAGGTTAAACTAAGATGGAAGGAGTACAGGTAGTGCTTTATTTACCACCACAATTGAGCCTAAAATTTCTATTGATAAGCGAGACAACTGCTAAGTGATTTTTGCTCCATTTTACGACCTTTTGTGCCATAGTTATTAAGTGAATCACTGCAGATAATCAGTTAGTAACACTGTTGTTAAGTGAATCTGGCTTCCCCATTGATGCTGCTTGTCAAAAGGTGATCACATGGCCCCAGGAGACTGCATCATAAATACGAGCCAGTTGCCAAGCATCTGAATTTTAATCATGTGACCATGGGGATGCTGCAACAGTTGTAAGTGTGAAAAACAGTAATAAGTCATTTTTAAGGACTTTGAACAGTCACTCAATGAATAGTTGTAAGTCAAAGATTACCTGTATACTGAACCAAGGGTAAAATAGAGATGTCGACTACAAGATACATTGGAAAATAATTCCTACTTACACAAACCAGTGGTATAGAAGAACCTACCATTCCTGTTCTATTGTTTTTCTTTTTCTTCTTCATATATATATATATATATATATATATATATATATATATATATATATATATATATATATATATATATATATATATATATATATATATATATATATGCTTATTCCTCCTAATATTTACTCATATATATGTTTATACAATATATAATCTTTTTTTGTATGATACTTATATATATTGTTGTGATAAAATAAATAAATAAATATTTATTTACAGGCCGTAATTGCTCAGGCTGTTAGAAGCCTGTTATTAGAACACAGCAGCCTGCAATTACTGCAGGTTCAAGCCCGGCCCAAGGTTGACTCAGCCTTCCATTCTTTATAAGGTAGGTAACCTTATAAAGGGACCGCCTGCTGCTACCACATGCCTCCCACCGACCCGTACGCTCCCATAGAGAGGGACTTCTCAGGGTGCCGTCCGCCAAACAATGCCGGCTGGCGGCCCCCAGGGGAAGGGCCTTCTCTGTGGGGGCGCCCACACTCTGGAATGAGCTTCCCCCGGGTCTACGTCAAATACCTGACCTTCGGACATTTCGTCGCGAACTAAAAACACATCTCTTTATCCGCGCGGGGCTGGCTTAAATTAGTTTTTTAGAAATTTTATTAATTTTAAATGGGGTTTTTTTTAGTATGAAAATTTTTAATCTCAGGCTAATTTAAATAAGTTTTTTAAATGGTATTTTAATCTGTATATTGTATTGTTTTATTTTTGCCTGTACACCGCCCTGAGTCCTTCGGGAGAAGGGCGGTATAAAAATTAAATAAATAAATAAATAAAATAAAATGAGGACCCAGATTGTTGTGGGGGCAATAAGTTGACTTTGTAAATATACAAATAGAATGAGACTATTGTCTTATACACTGTAAGCCGCCCTGATTCTTCGGAGAAGGGTGGGATATAAATGTAAATAAAAAAAATAAAATGAAAAATAAAATGAAAAATAAAATAAAAATAAAGTTAGCAGTAGCACATCAGCCATGATCAAGTCAGAAAGCTACAGAAATTTATGGAAAATCTTCACAAGTATGGCAAACAATAGAAGAAGCTGCTTCTGTAAAGATACTAACCCAATTATGTCAGCAAATCTACAGAATGTCAGAATAACAAATAAATCAGAAGATATGAATCTATGTACAAAAAAGGAAACTTCACAGCGTGTACAAACTATTGTACAAAGTTCTTAATTTCACAGAGTAGCAAAATAATGCTGAGGACAATCCAACTCATATTAGGGCCTTATATGGAAATGAAATTGGCAAGTCTTTTTGACTTTCAAAAAGGTAAGGAACATGACAGGATATTGCTAGATTAAAGAATTCACATGGAAGACATTTATCATTGGTGGACCAAAGGTACTTTTTCAAGAGGCAACTGGGCTTTCGGGTTTTTCTTTGAAGACGTTTTGCTTCTCATCCAAATAACTTCTTCATCTTTAACTGGGTGGTGCGGAATGGAAGGATTTATACTCCTTGGAGACAGCTGGTCATTTGCATTATTTTAGAGAGTCATTGAGGCCACCTGAAGGTTAATCTGTGTCATCAGGGTCACCTGAGTGATGCAAATGAATGTAAAGACCTTCCACTCCCCACCATTCACTCAGAGCTGAAGAAGCTTCTTGGATGAGAAGTGAAATGTCTTCAAAGAAAAAACAGAAAGTCCTGTTGCCTCTCAAAAAAGCACTTTTGGTCCACCAATGATGAATGCAAAAAACATTGCAAAATGCTTAGGTCTCACTCATATTCTGAGATACTTTCTTGATGATGACACATTTGTGTTTTATTCTTCCCCATGTCTCCTTGCCTTGGGTAAGGGATGTAATGATCTGTCACCTTTTTTTTTTTTTTGAAATGACATGCACCAAAGTTGCAGTTAATGTTTTAAGACCAAGTGGCTGAAAACACAACTGGTACATTTCAGCCAAAGAAAGGTTGGTCCAGTGCTAAGTTGATTAGCAGCCTGCTGGAGTGCTTAATGCAGGATGCCTGATTGAGAATAGTGAGGGTTCTAGTTCCATTTTCTGATCTGACTTGTATCCTATTATCCTTCCCTAGACACTTTCAATAAAAGAAATTATCTGACAAGCCCAGTTGACTTGAAACCAGAGATGGGTTTCAGCAGGTTCTGACCAGTTTTGGAGAACTGGTAGCAGAAATTTTGAGTAGTTCGGAGAACCGGTAGTAAAAATTCTGACTGGCCCCACCCCCATCTATTCTCTGCCTCCCAAGTCCCAGCTGATCAGAAGGAAATGGGGATTTTGCACTAACCTTCCCCTGGATTGGGGTGGGAATGGAGATTTTACAGTATCCTTCCCCTGCCAGGCCTACCAAATCACACCCACCAAGCCATGCCATGCCAAGCCACACCCACAGAACTGGTAGTAAAAAAAAATTGAAACCCACCACTGAAACCATAATTTTTGGGGAAAATAAAGTGCTGAATTAGGGAAAACTTTTGTTTTACTTCTTACTCACCTGCGAATATTTTAGAAGGAAGTTCTTTCATTCACAGACTTATTACAATACTTAGAAAACTAGCACAATCTGCTGAATGATTTCCATAGCATTCCAGCAGCAGCTAGACGTAGAAAATTTTGGATAGCACGTTCACTAACAGCCTTCAAGATCAATGAATGTTTCAACTTTAGAGCATACAAGCTCCCAGCCATCATTTTCTAGTTTATCATTGTTACAAACTTGGTCCTGCCACAATATCAACTCTGTAGAGATCGTACATTATACATTATTAAACAGGTTTATATGTTCCTGAAGTCCAAAAGTGAAAATATAATTGACACCCAATCAAATTATTAAAAATAGTCCTTGACTTAACAACAGTTTGTTTAGTGAGTGTTTGAAGTTACAATGGCACTGAAAAAAGTGACTTAAGACCGTTTTCCACATTTTTATGACCAATGCAGTATTCACGTGGTCATGTGATTAAAATTCAGATCCTTGGCTACTGGCTCACATTTATGACAGTAGCAGTATCCCTGGCCATGGGATCACCTTTTGCAACCTTCTGACAAGTGAAGTCAATGGGGAAGCCAAATTCAATCAACAACCATGTTACTAACTTAACAACTGCGGTGATTCACTTAAGAAATGGCAAGAAGGGTCGTAAAATGGGGCAAAAGTCACTTAACAACTGTCTCCCTTAGCAACAGAAATTTTGGACTAAATTTTGGTCATAAATCAAAGACTTCTTGTTGTTAGTTGTGAAGTCATGTCTGACCTATTGCGACCCCATGGACAACGTTCCTCCAGACCTTCCTGTCCTCCACCATCCTCTGGAGTTCATTTAAGTTAAGGACTACCTGTAACTAATATTTAATATATAATATAATATAATATAATATAATATATAATATAATATAATATAATATAATATAATATAATATAATATAATATAATATAATATAATATAATATAATATAATATAATATAATATAATATAATATAATATAATATAATATAATATAATATAATATAATATAATATAATATAATATAATATAATATAATATAATATAACAACAGAGTTGGAAGGGACCTTGGAGGCCTTCTAGTCCAACCCCCTGCCCAGGCAGGAAACCCTACATCATCTCAGTCAGATGGTTATCCAACATTTTCTTAAAAATTTCCAGTGTTGGAGCATTCACAACTTCTGCAGGCAAGTTCATTCCGCTGATTAATTGTTCTAACTGTCAGGAAATTTCTCCTTAGTTCTAAGTTGTTTTTTTCTTTGATCAGTTTCCACCCATTGCTTCTTGTTCTACCCTCAGGTGCTTTGGAGAACAGCCCGACTCCCTCTTCTTTGTGGCAACCCCTGAGATATTAGAACACTGCTATCATGTCTCCCCTAGTCCTTCTTTTTATTAAACTAGACATACCCAGTTCCTGCAACCGTTCTTCATATGTTTTAGCCTCCAGTCCCCTAATCATCTTTGTTGCAACTAATGAAGGTGAAAAATTAATAAATGGTTAAAGTTTGGGGTGGGGAAGAGAATGTAGCACATATTGAAAGTTACTCTACAAAACAGTCAACTACAAGGCAGTAATAATCTATGAGAATTAAGCATGGTGAAAGAAAGAGAGAGAGAGAGAGAAAGAGAGAAAAAAAAGAAAGAAAGAAAGAAAGAAAGAAAGAAAGAAAGAAAGAAAGAAAGAAAGAAAGAAAGAAAGAGGGTTTCCAAGAGGAGCATATTTGTTTCAGTGAGAGAGAAGCAGTATACTCAAAGAATAACACATTTAATTCACCAAGAGAAAAATAGAGACCTTGGAGTAATACACTAAATTCAAAGAGAGAGAAGGGCATGGGGTCTGGAAAGGAGAAATAAGTGAAGCTGAAAGAATCTATTGATTTTGTAGCATGTTTAGCTATGGAAGAGAAGGAAGAGAGACAGAGACTGCCTTGCTGCCATAAAGAAATGATTTCATGCCATAGCAGACAGAGAGAATTTTACAAGATATAGCATTCATAAAACATATGAAGAACAGTCGCAGGAATTGGATATGTCTAGTCTAGTGAAAAGGAGGACTATGGGTGACATGATAACAGTGTTCCAAGGTTTGAGGGACTGCCACAAAGAAGAGGGATTCAAGCTATTCTCCAAAGCACCAGAAGGCAAAACAAGAAGCAATGGATTGAAAGTAATGAAGGAGAGAAGCAACCTACCGTGTAACTAAGGAAAAATTTCCTAACACGAGAACAATTAAACATGGAAACGCTAACCTTCAGAAGTTGTGATGCTCCAGCACTGGAGGCTTTTAAGAAGAGACTGGACAGCCACTTATCTAAAATGTATAGGGTCTCCTGCTTGAGCAAAGGGTTGGACTAGAAGAACCCCAAAATCCCTTCCAACTTTGTTATTTTGTTATTCATTCATGTCCACATATGCTAAAAGGGAATATCTTACATCCACATGTCTCTTAATCAAAAAAATAATCACTTAACTGAGAAATAAATGAAGAGAATGTTTCTCAATTTCTCAGGTTGTACACAAAGATCTGGTCCTTGAAAGTCACTATTAGAAGGTTCCAGGCTTTCAACTTCTGGTCAGTAAAAACAGAATATTCATTCCAAGTTCCTCATATTCATCCGAGACCAGCTTTTCAAATGTACATAAAAGTTAATTGCAGACTTCGGGACTTTTAATATAGCTTGCGAGTTTCAGATACTGCTAATGCATCAGCTCCAAAGTATAGAGTAAAAGATATCCCAATTAAGTATATTGCCATTCTGCAGTTACAGGCAATCCAAGTTATTGCAACACATTGGCTCCAAAGAGATAATAGTGTATTTTGCCTAGGAACTCTGGAAGAAAGATTTACCAGCAATTTAGTAGTCTATGGGACTAGTGTTGATTTCTCATGAGAATTAAAACCAGACTTTAATTTCTTACCCAACATTGCTTGTATCTCTCTTACAGCTTTAAATGTAGGGGGGGAAAAAACACTCGACATAACTAAAATAGGAATTGAGTCAAAGCAAGATATCAAGGATGTCAAGCAATGCCTTTTTAATAATGCCCATAAATTTCAAGAATAAATAGGAGACAAAATATAAGCTCAGTGGCAGAGCTGGAAATCAAGAAAATTGAAATCCCCATCTTTTGTGTGAACCCTGCAGTTTAGATAATGAAAACCTAGGATCTGATCAATGTGCATAATGCAGTGTGTTTTGCACCATACTGGCCTTTCATCAAGGACTTTGATACACACACGCAGGCACACACACATATAGAAAACTTAATAGTATACTGAATTCCACCAAATGAATAAATAAAACTATAGAGCAGTAAAACAAATCAGACCGGTTGTTCTGCCGCATTAAAATATAGGCAGGAAATTTGTGGATTCAAAAGCAATAAACGCCAAATGTCTTAAAAGGTTTATTATGCAAAGCAAAGTCTTGGATTGACTTTAATTGCAAAACATAATGCAGAAAGGAAAGATCCACAGATGAGGCAATCACATGACACATGAAAATGCAGGTAGACTTCAACTTATGGCCACAATTAGGACCAGGATTTCCATTTCTAAGCAAGGCTGTTGCTAAGTGAGTTTTGCCCAATTTTATGATCTCTTTGCCATGGTTGTTAATCATTCAGTCGTTAAATAAATCACATGGTTATGAAGCAAATCTGGCTTCCCCTGTTGACTTTGCTTGTCAAAACCTGGCAGGGAAATCGTAAATGCTATCACATGACTAGCCAAATGTCTATGAAGATTCTCTGTCATCCAGGTCATGGTTGTCCCAAAGGTGCTTTTTTCAAGAGGCAACTGGACTTTCTGTTTTTTCTTTGAAGACCTTCCACTTCTCATCCAAGAAGCTTCTTCAGCTCTGACTGGATGGGGAGTGGAAAGTCTTCACACTCATTTGCACCACTCAGGTGACTCTGATGACACAGATAAACCTCCAGGTGGCCTCAATGACTCTCTAAAATAATGCAAATGACCAGCAGTCTTCAAGGAGCATTCCCCACCATCCAGTCAGCTTCTTGGATAAGAAGCAAAACATTTTCAAAGAAAAAACAGAATGTCCAGTTGCCTCTTGAAAAAGCACCTTTGGGATAATCATGACCTGGATGCCTGAGAATCTCCTTAGACACTTTCAATGTCTTCCATGCATACTGAAAAAGGAGAGGGCTTGAATTCCTCAGCTGTACCCACTATTATGATAGTATGGCTCTGCCCACCTGCCTCAAATGTCCCTTCCTGATTTTTAGAAGGAAGGAAACAACATTTCTTCAGAAAGAATCTTTAGAGTTAGTTGAAAGTGGTGGGGGTCTTCTTTTTCAGAAACCCCCTGGGTCTCTCTCCAGTTTTAATCAAAAACAAAAAAAAGTATATTAAGTTTCTGTTAGATAACAGTTCTGTTTTTTCCTTCCTTCCTTCCTTCCTTCCTTCCTTCCTTCCTTCCTTCCTTCCTTCCTTCCTTCCTTCCTTCCTTCCTTCCTTCCTTCCTTCTCTCTCTCTCTCTTATTTATTTATTTATTTATTTATCTTTCACCCAGCACCAGTGGACTCTGGGTGGCATACCAAAAAAAAGAAAAGAAAGAAAACATAAAATAATCTAAAAACATAAAATCAAATAAACATCTCAGACTAAAATAATCTGTTAAACAAACAAAGTGAGTAAAACAATCAAGGGCCTTAAACAAATGATAAACATCAGCCTCAAGCCCAAAAGTCAGGTTTTCAAAGGAGAGATGGCACCATCTTTATTTCTAAGGATGCTCTTTGAGATGGTAGAAACTGCAATAGAGAAGAAACTTCCTAGGTCCCACAAGAGATCATTATTCAACGGAGGTGTCCTGAGGCACACTCCCTTTGCTATATGGCATGACCTGGATGAAGCCATCTTGTGCTGCCTCATAGTTGCCACAAAGACTGAGGGGGGAAGGAAGAGGGGAAGCAGATAGCCCGGCTCCAGTCAAAACTAAACGCTTTCCTGTGGGAACCAAGATCATTGAAACAGGTGGCTTTTGAAAGAGGAGAGGAACCTGCCTTCCATCTTCATTGAACAATGTGACCATTGTGGCACCTGGGAGGGTCGAGTTTGATTCTTTTAATTAGATGAAAATCACAGGAACTGTCAGAGTTAGTTTTCACCGGCTGTGCTGATATGATGTATCCAATAAACATATCCTTTGAGGAATTTACCTGCCTCTGAGTTCTGCTTTCAATGGGTGCATTACTCAGAACACTGACACATACTGTGTGGCAGAAACAATAAAAGACAAGCAGTCTCTCAGAAATCCAGGCAGGACTTTATACAGGTAGTCCTCGACTTACGACAGATTTAAAAATTAGATTCCACCAGATTTATTTCTGTTGAAAGGATTGTCGTTGTTGTTGTTGCTGTTAGTCACGAAGTCATGTCTGACCCATCGCAACCCCATGGACAATGTTCCTCCAGGCCTTCCTGTCCTCGACCATCCCCTGGAGTCCATTTAAGTTCACGTTGACTGCTTCAGTGACTCCATCCAGCCACCTCATTCTCTGCTGTCCCCTGTCATTGAAAGGATATTTCACTTTTTTCCCCCCTTTTGCTTTTTTGTTACAGTCAAAACTGCTCAGCGTATTATCCTTGGAAAATAGGATAATACCAGACAAAGTCCAATCCATACTACACTATACAATGCTGTTACAAACCTAGGTCTTGAACAACTTGTAACTAACAATACAAGACTCAACAACTACCTTGATCTCATCTTCTGCAACAACCCAAACTCAATTTATGGACTACAAATTAAAGAACCTTTTTCCAACAGTGACCACTGCATGATTGATTTTCGTCTCAATATACGTCCATACTCAAGTCGTCATAACAATAGTATCCCCATCTACAACTTCAAAAAAGCCAACTACGACCTCATAAACAACGATCTTTCATTTCTGGACTGGCAAAATCTGTTTGCAAACTGCATAACTGCTGAAGACCACTATAGAGTTTTCCTACTTGAAATCAATAGAGTCATTAAACTATATGTACCACAAATGACAACCATGATCAGGAAAAGCAAACTACCCATATCAATAAAAAAGCTTCAATCAAAAAAAAATCCCTCTGGAAAAGAAACAAAAAAGGCTATGTTGCAAATTTCAAAAACCGCTACAGAAATATATGCAACCAAATAAAAACTGAATGCACAAATTACCACACCAAGCAAGAAGAGAACCTTCTGCGCACAAATTCCAATCGTGCCTTTTATAATTTTGTTAACAATAAACTTAAAGACTCAAGATCCATCCCACCACTAAAAGATTCTAACAACAAAGAATGCAAACCTCTTCAACATTTTCTTTGGCTCAGTTTTTGTTAACTCCAATAACACATATCCGACATTCCACAAACGTACCAGCAATGATTATGATGACTTAACTCATATAGATTTCACAGAAGATAACGTTGGAAAAGCTCTTCATAAACTAAAACCATCGCTATCTATTGGACCCGATGGACTATGTGCATACTTCTTAAAAAAACTTTCCATTGATATAGCAGAACCCCTAAGTATTATCTTTGATAAAGCTTTCACTACCAATTCCCTTCCCAAACTTTGGTCACTAGCCACAGTTATCCCTATCTTCAAAAAAGGAGACCCCAGCTTAGTCGAAAATTGCAGACCAATCTCTTTATGCTGCGTCACCTGCAAAGTCATGGAATCAATCATCAACCAATCCATTACCTCACACTTAGAAGCAAACAACCTACTCTCCAATAAACAATTTGGTTTCAGGAAAAAATTATCATGCAACTTACAACTTCTCCACTGTAAAACTTATGGACTACAAATCTTGATCAAGGCAAAACAATAGATGCAATCTACATAGACTTCTGCAAAGCTTTTGACTCAGTAGTACGATAAACTTCTCCTAAAACTAAAATCCTATGGCATTTCAGGACCCCTTCACAAATAGATATCTGCTTTTCTGTCTAACAGACAACAAGTGGTCAAAATTGGCAATGCTCTATCAAATCCTGTTCCTGTCAAGAGTGGCGTTCCTCAAGGCAGCGTCCTTGGACCAACACTCTTCATACTATATATTAATGATCTTTGTGACCATATCTCAAGTAATTGTGTTCTCTTTGCTGACGATGTCAAACTATTTAACACCACTGATGATACATCTATCATTCAAAAAGACCTTGATCATCTAACCGCTTGGTCTAAAACTTGGCAACTTCAAATCTCAACCAGCAAATGCTCAGTCTTACATATAGGAAAAAAGAACCCAAACACTAAGTACTCGCTTGATGGACATTACCTTACAGATGACCCCCATCCCGTTAAAGACCTTGGAGTTTTCATGTCAAATGATCTAAGTGCCAAAGCCCACTGCAACTACATAGCAAAAAAAGCTCTAAGAGTTGTAAACCTAATCTTATGTATCTTCTTTTCCAAAAACACTACACTACTAACCAGAGCATATAAAACATTTGCTAGACCAATTCTAGAATACAGCTCGCCTGTTTGGAACCCTCACCATATCTCTGACATCAATACAATTGAACGTGTCCAGAAATATTTTACAAGAAGAGTTCTCCATTCCTCTGAAAACAACAAAATACCTTATCCCACTAGACTTGAAATCCTAGGTTTAGAAAACTTGGAACTCCATCGCCTTTGACAAGACCTAGGTTTAACTCATAGAATCATCTATTATAATGTCCTTTCTGTTAAAGACTACTTCAGCTTTAATTGCAATAATACAAGAGCAACCAATAGATTTAAACTTAATGTCAACCGCTTTAATCTAGATTGCAGAAAATATGACTTCTGTAACAGAATCATCAGTGCTTGGAATACTTTACCTGACTCTGTGGTCTCTTCTCATAATCCTAAAAGCTTTAACCAAAAACTTTCTACTATTGACCTCACCCCATTCCTAAGAGGACCATAAGGGGCGTGCATAAGCGCACAAACGTGCCTACCGTTCCTGTCCTATTGTTTTTCTTTTCTTCTTCCTATATATATATATATATATGCTTATACCTTTATATACTATATAACCTTTCTGTATGATACTTACATATATTGTTGTGACAAAAATAAATAAATAAATAAAGTCAGGCTATCTTAACTTTTAATATTTAAACGAATTCATGTTTTGCATAAATATTGCAGCTGCCTTTTAAAATCTGCTTGCAAGAAGTTAGATCTGAGCTACTCAGATTTCAACTCCTAGAGATTCATTCTTTGAAAGGGACTGTGGTCTTGGCAAGAAACTAGCAGTCCGTTATCTTGTTATTAATTAGCGAACAAAGCTGGCATCTGACAACACAGTTTGCTTCAATCTTGTATGGCAAGTTTCTGAGAAATTGCCTTTAATTTGTCAGTCCTGTTGCTAAAAAAAAAATGTTGCTCATAAATGGTCCTATTAATAAAGGAAGATAGTCTTTAAAATATCTATTAAAGAAGAATAGAAGACAGTTTTCAGTCTTCAGGGGAGAACTGCAGGCATATCTTTAATATTTCAGTTTCAGTTTTGAAATTCCAACTGAGGTTGAAATATTTATTTTCAATCTCACAGCAAGAAGTCTCATTGCACATGACTTTTATCTGTGCTGTCCAAAGACAGATGGGCTATGAGAAGTCCAAAGAACTTGTAGAAGATGGGCATACCTGCATGGCATTTGTAGTTCCCGTTTCATCAGATATTTTAAGGCTTTATAGCTGCATCTTTGGTCATCACCCAGCATGGATAAACAATCATAAATATCCTTCCATTGTGAGGTATGTATGCCAATAAGGCACAGGCATATCCTACTGCGTCTGAGATTGAAATAATTATGATGGGATGCTCAAAGCTCACATAGGAAAAACAGATCCCAAAAGGTTGCTTTCTTCTCTTCATTTAAAGAGAGTTCTTGGAGATCAGGAAGAAAGATCTCCACAATAGTGGGAAATTGTATCTTATAGAATGACATGGGAAAACCCTTCTTAAGATCTACGTAGGTTATTAAAGCTACCATCTGATTATATTTACTTTTGGTTGAGGTTCCCATGGAATGGCAATGAATAAATTGAGGTCGCCCTTTGAAAGAGCTTATAGCTTCAACATCTTTTCTACTCATAGTCAAAGCAATCTGTTCCCTATTAGCGCCTCTTAGATAATCTAAGATCTCTGTCTATTCTTTTGTACATGCTTCTCTTGGAAACTAGAGGTTAATACTAAAGTTCTCAGGAGTCCACTGAAAGGAAATCAGTTGCAAATTTGCCTTGCTTGAAGAAAATTCTGTGGTAGCTGACAAGCTAAAGCACTTTAGAATCCCTACAAATACCATAGCTGGGAATTCATTCATATATTCTGATGTCCATCCCTTCTTTTCACCCTGTCCATACATACATCTATTCCAGAAGTGGATTTCACATAATTGTACAACCAGTTCACCATGCACTGAAAATGTGAATGCACGCGTGCATGGCTTGCTCGCGTGCACGGCTTGCTCACATGCGCATGGCTTAGAAAACGTGGCTAAATAGGATGCCATAGCGCCAGGACAGGTGCAGGTCACCACTACCAGTTCACGCAAACCACTCCGAATGGCTGAATACCACAACTGATCTCTTCTGGAAACAGATAGATGATAGCTGAAAGTGATATATTTGATCTTATCGGTTAAGTATCGTATTGAGTCCTGCAGAGTAAAATTGCCATTTCTCATCTCTGCCTGAATAATATCATTTGGATTCTCCCTATGCAAGCACTTCTTCATTCTCCTCACTCTTCCAGTTCCCTGATTATGTCAGGTAGCAAGGAGACCAGAGGGCTATCAATCATGGCACTTGGCTCTGAGGTTCAGTAGATATGTCATGTAGTGTTCTCGCCCTTCCTTCCTTCCCCCTCTTTCCCTTTCTGTAGCAACCAATGAGCCAAAAAAAAAAGGCTCTTTTCTCTTGCCTGGAAAATTGAGTTTCTATCCTGGCTGTGGGAAACCAGGAGACACTTTAATTGCTTGTGTTGCCTCCAGGAAACTAAGTTATCAGAGGGAGCAGCAGAAAGGTGAAAAAGGAACCCCAGAAGTTAAGAGTCCTGCTCCCAGCTTCCACCCACCGGGTCATAAATCCACATCCTGATGTGTTCCTGCTGCTTATCTGTGGCATAATAAAGCTGAGCTCAAAGCAGTTTTGTACGGATTCTCATGTCATGTTGTAGCTTCACTTTCAGGCCAACATCAGTAAGCTGTGCCAGTGGCACAAATGGAAAAGCAAGGGAATAACTGAGCAATGGGCAGAGTAGTCTGTTGGGTTGTGTTTTTTATTTTTTCAGGAAAACACACTCCAACTGAGAAAACAAAAACAAAAATGGACCAGGAAACAGATGGAGAGGGGAAACTGCCATTAGATGATGGTGGCCAGCATGGGATGCAACTGACAAAAGGAAAGAATAGAATAGAATAGAATTTTTTATTGGCCAAGTGTGATTGGACACACAAGGAATTTGTCTTGGTGTATATGCTCTCAGTGTACATAAAAGAAAAGATACGTTCATCAAGGTACAGTATTTACAACACAAATGATGGTCAATATATCAATATAAATCATAAGGATTGCCAGCAACAAAGTTACAGTCATACAGTCATAAGTGGAAAGAGATTGGTGATGGGAACAATGAGAAGATTAATAGTAGTGCAGATTTAGTAAATAGTTTGACAGTGATGAGGGAATTAATTGTTTAGCAGAGTGATGGCCTTCAGGAAAAAACTGTTCTTGTGTCTAATTGTTCTGTTGTGCAGTGCTCTATAGCGTCGTTTTGAGGGTAGGAGTTGAAACAGTTTATGTCCTGGATGTGAGGGATCTGTAAATATTTTCACAGCCCTCTTCTTGATTCGTGCAGTATACAGGTCCTCAATGGAAGGCAGGTTGGTAGCAATTATAGAGGTGCAAATGACAGACTCAATAATTCCTCTGTAGAACTGGATCAGCAGCTCCTTGGGCAGTTTGAGCTTACTGAGTTGGCGCAGAAAGAACATTCTTTGTTGTTCTTTTTTGATGATGTAATAATTTGATGATAATTTGATGATAATAATTTGATGATGTAATAATTTGATGATGTAATAAAATATAACACAGATTTCCCTATGAATTGACACCTCCCAAAAATGAATTCCAATGAAGAATAGCCAACACTACTGACAAGGCTGGTAGTTCCCATCCTTTCCCATCAAAAATATGCACAAGTAATGTTTGTAACAGTTGAATCCCCAAAGAGTGTAAGCAAATGAAATGTCAGATATTGTTCTGACCTAGACTCCCCAGCAGCCCGAAGCCAAGTCCTCGTCCCAATAAACCCTTTTTATCTAATTTACAGTGAATTCCTCTCCATCAAAGTCTTTCCTCTCCCACAGTCTTTCAAGATAGTACATAATTACCAACCTTTATCAGGCTTGGAGAGTGGCCAGGCCGATATCTTTCAGACCTGTAATACTTGGCAAGAATGCAGGAATGAACTAATTGTCTCCTGCAAACACCCCTCTCCTTTTGCTTCTCTTTTATTCCCTATGGGAGAGGCCCTTCATCATCCACCTGTGGCCTTACTCCCAAATCGACCCTTGTTCCTTAGCGGTTCCCTTCATCTGGCAATTCTGCGCATGCGCACACTGGGAACAGGCTCCTAGATGTTCATCTGCCTCATTGATGTCTGACCCTGAAGGCAGCTGATAATTGGCATCCAGCCCTGGCCCCCTTTCTGCCTCTGACACAGAGCCCTCATCAGAGCCTTCCCCAGACTCCAGGATTGGCCCATGTTCCTCCCCAGACTCCTCACTGAATCTGTTGTGACCCAGGTTCCTGGACCCGGACTCCTGGACTCGGATGATTCAGAAAGTGAGGGAGAAGACCTGGCAAGCCCTGCTTCTCTTGAGCCCTTTCCCTCCCTGGCACCCACTCAAAGGGAGGAGGAGGGGCCGGCAAGACCTGATTCCCTGGAGCCTTCTTCTGATTTGGCAACGCCCCAAGAACAGTTTTGGAGTGATGCAAGGCTGCGCAGGCGTGACCGGCGCGCGCAGCAGAAGCAGTGTTGGGATAAAGCCAAGTCATAATTGTCATGCAGTGACATCTGCAGAGACTATAAATAGGAGGTGGGACTTCCTGGTTTTTTGTCTTGGACAAAGCAATGAATTTGCGCGGGCAAACTGTTTCAATGGAGGGAAGAATATATTCGTGAGTAATTCTGGCCTTATCTATAATTTCCTCGTTATCTCCAGAAACTTGGCAGGCCTGTGGGTAGACGTGGCCAGGACATATATCTATGTAAATAAAAGGAGAAAAGGAGGCCTCTGACTGACTCTTTGCTGGGAGTATTGGGTGGAGGGAAACAGAACAGAATCTGAATCTGCTGCCAGCTCTGCTGGCTGCTGGTGGGCCACAATAGATGTGAGGAACCAGAACAACACTGGGAATTGTAGTGAATATATTTATTGCTACTTGCCTATTTACAAGTATCTCCCCAGGCTAACTGCAATCACTACAGAACAACTAGATTAACACTTCAAAGTTTAGGGAGAGTCTCCTGGACCCAGGACAACTGACTGTGGCCAGCTCACCACAACCATTGCTGCAATCATCTCACCAAAGGACAACTCACCACAGACAATTCCTTGCGGGATAACTCAATGTGATAAATGTTATCCCTCATTGTTTCTCTGACATTTTTATTGACAAAAATGGAAATAATGTTGAAGAAACAATGGGAGATTACATTTAACATGTTGAGTTATCTTGCATGGGATTGTCCATGGTGAGTTGTCAAGATGGTAGCAGTGAGATGACCGTGGCAAGTTGGCTGCAGCAAATTGTCCCATTCCAGGGTCTGCTTTCTGTGGCTTCCTTCAATCTTCCAGTCTAACCAGTCTCTTAACTTCTACTCCTACTTCAGTTACCAATTACACCACCAGGAAAGCATCTATTGAAACGGTTTGGCTTCTAAATAAATATTTTAGCAAATATATTTTTAAAGAGGATACATATATTACAAGAAGCCTGCATCAGATAAAATAGTACACAGTATTAGAGAAAAGGAGACTTGGAAGACTGCACTTAAAATATCCTGGGAAGAAGGTGAGAAATTAAGAAATCTTGGGGGGGAAAACCCTTCAGAATGCATAGGAAGACAAGCATAGTATGTCTTTAAAGCAGGGGTCTCCAACCTTGGCAACTTTAAGCCTGGAGGACTTCAACTCCCAGAATACCCCAGCCAGCTTTGAAGTCCACCAGGCTTAAAATTGCCAAGGTTGGGAACCCCTGCTTTAAAGCATGTCTTTTTTAGATTTCTGTACAATCTTGGAAACAACCAAAACTGCTTTAAGCATTGTGTTAAATATGCAGCTCTTTTAATAAGTTGACTTCTTGAAGCAGTTGCATCCCCTCTCCTCCAACAATTTTTTTTCCTTAGGCTAGTGCAGAAAGAGGTTTTAAAATGATGCTATCCTCATGCACCTTGTTTTCCTAAATGATTTTTGAAGCATTCACAGACCTAATAATTATTACAAGCCCAATAGGCTTTGATGCCTAATCCTACATAATCTTTTTGTCTACAGAATAAAATCCAAGAGCTGCCTACAGGATTTGATTTTCCTTCTTATGTATCATATTTGTAAAAACACAGAAACAGGCTAAAAACCAGGAGACTGGGAGTTCTAGTCCAACTTTAAGCATGAAAGCTGGCTGATTGGATGTCTTTCAACCAATCACTTAATGTCTTTGTTGTTCTGGGAAAAATAAGAGGAGGAAGGAGAAATAGTTCACTGCCTTCAGTTACTACTACTACTACTACTACTACTACTACTACTACTACTACTACTATTATTACCACCACCACAACTAATAATATGAAGAAGAAGAAGAAGAAGAAGAAGAAGAAGAAGAAGAAGAAGAAGAAGAAGAAGAAGAAGAAGAACAACAACAACAACAACAACAACAACAACAACATCATACTTCGTACATCCTAAGAAGGTACTTGGCTGATACCTAGGATGCTAGCAGCAACACATATCAACCATTAGCACCAGTCAATGGTAATTGTGATGCATTTTTGAATGTTCAGTTGACTGAGTTTCATGTTTAAGGAATAAAGTATATAATAAAAAAAAAATAAGATTAAAAAATGGGATATAAATAAAATAATTAAATACAATCCAGAAATTAAAGAATATTAATTATTAATAGACAACATCAATTTCTTTGGAGAAAGAGAAAACTTTTCATTTATTAAGTTAATTTCTTTCTCAGAAGATATAATCGAAAAGGGAGCTTATCATTTCATATATGGGGGATATTTTAAAAGAACTTAAATTAAATAACATTTTATTATTTTCAATTTCATTTCAGGACATAACTGTGTTGATACCAGAAACATAAATCATTTGTCAAAAGTAAATAATTTATTTTTTAAAAAAATACTCAAACTAAATTCAGTGCATTAATCATCATTTGGAAACTTACTCATTCTTTTTTTTTTTTTTTGGTCCCTTTAACAGAAGAAGTTATAGTACATTTGTGAATGAATCATTTGTATCCATATTTTATTCTTTAACAAGCATATGTTTTCAATAAAACAAAAGATTTTTTTTGGCTCTAGAACAAAAATATAAGGGCCATTATTATTTAAGGAAACATCAAATTAGTTTCAGGAAGTTTAAATATGATCAACTGCTTGTTGACATACGACTTTTTAGAATAGAATTTTTATTGGCCAAGTGTGATTGGACACACAAGGAATTTGTCTTGGTGCATATGCTTAACTGTACCACAAGCATATTGAATACCAAATGGTAGGTGTGTCAGCTTTGGAAGCCATATTGGGCCGGAAGCTTCCATGCTGCCACTTTCTCATGTGTGGGAAAGTAGGAGGGGGGATTTAGTAGAGGGGTTGTCTTTAGACATCATAGCATTCTTCCTGTCAGTCAAGGACAGGCCGATCTTGCATCTGGAGAAGCAGTGGTTGGAGTGCTGTCTTGAGATGGAACAGATGGTGATTGGAACATGTGATTGACTGAGGGGATGGTTTTGGGGGTTTTGATTTACTGAGGGAAAACCTGGACCTCTCAAATTTGGATTTTCCCAGATGTGCCAGTTTACCTATTCTAGTAAATAGAACTTTGCAAAATGCTTGCTTCAGTGTTTTTACTGAGAGTTGGGGTTTTTCTGGAATGCTGACAAGGTGTAGGAGAAGGAATGTCAGAACCTGTGAGCAGAATGAAAAGAGGGATCAGCCTAGAATCCCTTCATAGCCACAAGCAAACCAAGTCCAACACACACCCTCTTGCGCGTGGTTGATCCTTATCTATCTCTAACCAGGTGATGACCATTAGTTGAAAAAATTGCATATCCCAAAGGTGCTTTTTCAACAGGCAACTGGGCTTTGTTTTTTGCTGAAAGACGTTTTACTTCTCATCCAAGAAGCTTCGTCAAAACTGAAGAAGTATCTTGGATGGAAGGAAAATGTGTTCAAGTAAAAAATAAAGCCTAGTTGCCTTTTGAAAAAGCACCTTTGGGACACACCATGATCTGGATGAATGAGAATCTCCATAGACATTCATGTGCATAAATCAGCTTACTTAAACCTTTGTGTGTGGGCCTGATTTTTTGCTCCTGACATTAGGCTATATTATGATAGACAACCTGTGACCTATTGAGTCATCATTTTATAGTTGTTTTCATATCTAATATTTGTGCACCCCCGTACTCCCTTTCTGATCCTTACTGCATCTCCCTTGCATACCCTGTACCCTCCCCAACCCATGCCACACCCCACACACAACTTCTCTGACCCACACAGAACCGCTTGCACACTTCCTCCCACCTCTCATTCACCCCCTAATCTACATGACACCTCTCACACACTCCCTGGCATCCCCTCACTTCCCCCTCAACCTATGCAGTATCTCTTGTGCACTCCCTCACACTCTTACACACCCAACCCAACCCTCACTGCACTTCTTGCACACACCCTCACACCTTTGTACACCCTCCCAAACTTATGTGGCACCTTTCACATACCCTTCCTGATCCATGCGGCACCACTCCACATGCCCATGCACACACACCCTTCATTCCCTCAACATCTCAGCAACATCCATTTGCCTGCCTGCTGGCTTGGGACTTCCAAACTTCCTGCCAGCTCCCCTATTGACTTTCTTTGTGGGAAGGTGGCAAGGAACATTAAAAATGATGAACACATGATCACAGCTGACCAATGATATGACAGTGCAGCAGCACAATGATGTTAAATGATGTCCACAACTTTGCCAAATTTCAGTCTCTCAGATGTGACGGGTTCCAGATTTTGGATAGATTCTGTACGATATCCCATTTCAGGTACCTTGGTTCAAAAATTGTGACCCAATGATGCACCATTTCACCCAATCGAAGATTCCAAGCAAACAAACAAACACAACAGTTTTAATACTGTGTTGGTGATCAGGGAATCTTGTTCAAGTTGATAGAAGGCAACATTACTTAGACATCTCTGAGGTAAACAGTGACATCCCAGTTTCCCAAACGCTCGCACCCATTGTTGAAAGTAATAAAATTTTGTATCCGAGAAAAAAACCCCACAAAGTTATTTTCTGAGAAAACAAAAGTCAAATGTACTGAAAGGGTGAGGAATATTCAATTTAATAATAATACTTTTATTTTACCCCATTATCTGGCTTCAGTGATTTAGTATGTAGGAGTATCATTTCAAAGAACACAGCAAAACAGCTATATGTTCCCAGAATAGAATTTCCAAACAAACTGAGGCAGGTCTTATTAAGATTTGCATTTCTTTAAAAAAAATCACATTAATCACATTAACAATTTAATTAATAATTAATTAAATTATTGAAGTGGTTTAAGTAAATATAAGTTTGAAACTTTGAAAAATGTGGCAGAAACAACATTTCCTATTACCCTTTCTGGAGATTACTTTAGGCTTTCAAACCCTTAGCAGAATTTTTTTTTTTCTATATTTGATCAGTCAATTCAGAAAGTTGCCAATATTTATCCAGCCACTAGAAACTGAGTTACTAAATACAGGCAGATTAAACTTCCAGTGATCTTGATTTTCTTCATTGTATGCAACCGATTATGAAAACACAATGGAGACACAAAGAAGTCCAAGTAAGAACAACATTTCAGGAACAAAGTAGAAGAGAAAGATAGTAGCAAGGGAGATGGAAATTGAAAGACGATGGGAATTACAAAGAAAAGCAGAGATTAGCTACTATGCAGGCAGTGCAGTTGCATCCAGATGGTGTGTTGATTTCTGATAACAGTTTTATGGGACCAAAGAAAGGCAAGAGGAACAATTGTTTCAGTTTCTGGAAGATTGATCATGAAGGTTGTGGTCTAAATTTGAACACTGGAGGAGAAGATAAGGATAATGCCTGAAGGAATGCGAACAAGTGAAGTCATATCTTTGAGGAATTTTCCTTTGGGACACTGAGGGCTAAACAGTTAAATCCCTCCGTTAAATGTTGGCGTTAAGTAAGAAAAATAGAAAGCCGGGTGAAAAGATAGATAAGAATAATGTGAGCAGATTCGTTTTATGACTTGGGAATCGGGATTAAACTGTGGATGGGAAATAGCAAATATCTGGGATTTTTTGACACATTACCCCAAGTCTAACACTATAGCTAGCTATTTTTATGTTATGAAAAGTTGCAAAGTCTGATCTATGTAAGAAAATGGTAACTCTACTGAATAATTTTGATTGTATCACCTTTCTCTTTTGATAATTAAATGAATTGCCATCTTCTCCTGTTGACTTAGAATAACAATAAGAATTATCCTTGAGGAAAAAACAATGAATATTTTTCCCATGTGAGGCTTTGCTTATGTTGCCCAAAGACCATCAATGATTGCATAGCTCTTTTTCTTTAAAAAATTGCATACCGAATCTATGTGGTCGAAAGCTATGTGGTGTTGCTATAAATGGATACTCCCTTTTTATTTATTAATACATGTATTATATTCTCACAGCTTAAAGTGTCACTCATAAAAGTTTGCTCATCATTGACATATAAAACTAATCTTATATGATATATTGGACCAAGGGTAACACATAGAGAAACAAAGGCAACATCCAATCTTCGTTTATCACCAGGATCAGAGGTTTAGTCTTCAGTGGTTTCAGACTCGTGCTGGAGCCCATCCTCAGAGAACTTCTCTCTACTGGAATGTGTAGACAGGCAAGGCTTTGATGATACACTTTAACAATAGACTTATAGACTGCTTCACTGTGCTTTACAGCCCTCTCTAAGTGGTTTACAGTATCAGAATATTGCCCCCAACAATCTGGGTCCTCATTTTACCAACCTCGGAAGGATGGAAGGCTGAGTCAACCTTGAGCCAGTGAGACTCAAACTGCCGAACTGCTGGCAACCGGCAGTCAGCAGAAGTAGCCTGCAGTACTGCATTCTAACCACTGGGCCATTACTGCTCTTGGTAACCTTTAAAGATTGGTCCAAGGGTTTATTCCTTAAAGAAATGTTCATTAAAAAGAGTATTCAATTGATTATGCACTAAGATTTTTCTCCCCACTTAAATGCACGTTTAGATGAGCATAAGGATGTTTGCTAGGTCTTCTGACCCATGATGACAATAGAACTCCACCTTTTTCTCTGACACTCCAGAAGCCAAGCCAGAAGGAGATCAGCATCTGTCATCACAGAGGCTTCAGATAACTGAAGTCAGTTTGATGGATGACCCAGACTACCGTTCCAGTCATGGAGTGAGAGGAGATGTCATAGGAATTATGAAGGAAAGGATAATATGCAATTGACGAGATGGCGTGACAAAGTGATTTGCTGAAACTCAGAATTCCCCCAGCTGTGAACAAAAGCTGAGGAGGAAAGACTTGTCAATATTTAAATAGCCAATCACACCTTACACTTGACAGGCCATTTATATGCAAAGATTATATCAGTGTATTGCAAATGCCAAGCTCTGTTCTGACCTTGCTTCTTGCACCTTGAAGAGCTCCAGTTGGCACAGAAGAAGAAAGAGATGTCAGTTGAGTCAAACTGGCATGTTTGGGTAGATGTTATTTTCTCCAAGACAAAACAGCAGCCCAGCTTCAGTGACCAGAATAAAATCTCAGCTTTCACTGGGTTTGGAGTTTGTTGGAAATTCTAGAAAACCAAGATCACAACAATCACGTGACGTGTTAGTGCCACTTTATAATGCCTTGGTAAGGCCACACTTGGAATACTGCATTCAGTTTTGGTCACCGCGATGTAAAAAAGATGTTGAGACTCTAGAAAGAGTGCAGAGAAGAGCAACAAAGATGATTAGGGGACTGGAGGCTAAAACATATGAAGAACGGTTGCAGGAACTGGGTATGTCTAGTTTAATAAAAAGAAGGACTAGGGGAGACATGATAGCAGTGTTCCAATATCTCAGGGGTTGCCACAAAGAAGAGGGAGTCGGGCTGTTCTCCAAAGCACCTGAGGGTAGAACAAGAAGCAATGGGTGGGAACTAATCAAGGAGAGATGCAACTTAGAACTAAGGAGAAATTTTCTGACAGTTAGAACAATTAATAAGTCGAACGACTTGCCTGCAGAAGTTGTGAATGCTCCAACACTGGAAATTTTTAAGAAAATGTTGGATAACGATCTGTCTGAGATGGTGTAGGGTTTCTGCCTGGGCAGGGGGTTGGACTAGAAGGCCTCCAAGGTCCCTTCCAACTCTGTTGTTGTTATTATTATTATTATTAAGAAAAAGATTGTCTTCCTTTTTATAATGTACCCAATCCTCTTAATCTGGTCTTTGCTAGTCTGAGTCTAATAAGCTAAACATGATCAGATGCAGGCAAAATTCTATATCCACACATAACAAGTTGACTTATGCTATATCTCTATCTTAAATAAATAATATAGGAATGACTTGGTATGGACCTGATTAGATCATCGAAAAGAATTTGGATTTCAAATCAATCTGAATTTCCATCTTTGGAAGCTAACACTCGTGCTACCAACAGAAATTTCCTGATTCATGAAATTTGCTTTGTCTTCCAGTACATCATGAAAGTAAAAAATCAATCATGCTGTGAAGTTCTAGGAATACCCTGTAAGGTGAATTTGTAAACTACCCTCAAAGTTTCAGGTTTCTGATAAGTTCAGTCTGTGTTTCATGTTACTTTTAAAAACAAACTATTCTTTATGAGTCCTCTCTATTTCTAAAAAAAATATGAATCCAAAATGATGTTGATTTAATGATCAGCATTGTCTAGCCTGCAGAATGTGGGGTTTTTTCCCCGTAGGGACAAGAAGGCCAAGCACCTACACTAATACCCTGGCTCTTAAAGTGATTTTTAAAAAAGTTTTGAAACAATGGTCTATCCATCTCTGTAATTGCAACACTAAACATGGATTTTTCTATATTCATGCTGGTTGAGGATTATTAATTATTATGATAATTAATATGTGTCTGGCTGGCAGCTAGTCCTATCTCATAGGATTGGAAGCGCAGGCTGCAAATGCATTTGTTATGTCTTCACTGTTTAATCTGTGGTAAATATCAGGTGGAAATAGTAACGGGAAGAAAAGGAATTGAATGGCTATTGGGTCTATCTTCTATTTACAAATTGCCAAGGGGTCTCTGATCGGTGTTGGGAGGGAAGGATATCAATGAGCATCCTAATGTACAAAGTCTTAAACTTGGATGCATGAGATGTATAAGCAGCCCTGACTCTTTCTCGGACTTTTGTGTATTCAGTGGGAGATATGAAGAGGGATTTGGACTTGTGCTTGGACAAAAGGGTGGTTCTCTGCAGGATCTGGGTCCATTATGAAGCAGAGACCTCAGTTACACAAAGAACTATCATAGAGCATAGAACAAAGAATAATAGGGTTGGAAGGGATCTTGGAGGTCTTCTAGTCCAACCCCCTGCCCAAGCAGGAGACCCTATACCATTCTGAAAAAATGTTGTCCAGTCTCTTTTTGAAAATCTCCAGTGATGGAGCACCCACAACTTCCAGACATAAGCTGTTCCACTGATTAATTGTTCTCACTGACAGGAAATTACTCCTTAGTTCTAGGTTGAATTTCTCTTTAATGATCTTCCACCCAGTTACCGTATTTTTCAAAGTATAAGACACACCGGAGTATAAGAAGCACCTTAGTTTTTGGGGAGGAAAATAGGAAAAAAAAAATTCTGCCTGGCTAGCATCCTTAGTCTGGTCATCTTCAGCACATTAATTGACTGGTTTTGAGCTCGCACGGGCCAGGTTGGGGAGAAAAAAACAGCTTCTAAAGCACAGCTGATCATCTGAGAGGGCAGCAATGAGAAAAGCAGGCAAAGCGCGGAAGATTTCTTCACTCAATAGCGCCTCGTTAGGGCTGAAGAAAAACTTCGAAAAAGCTACATTCAGAGTATAAGATGCACCCAAATTTTCAGCGTCTTTTGGGGGGGGGAGTGTGTCTTATACTCTGAAAAATACGGTATCTCTTGTTCTGCCCTCAGGTGCTCTGGAGAACTAGTAAACCCTCTCTTCTCTATGGCAGCTCTCAAGTACTAGAAAACTGCTATCATATCACCCCTAGCCATTCTCTTTGTTAGACTATATATACCTAGTTCCCTTAATCACTCATCATATGGTTTAGCCTCCAGTCCCCTAATCATCTTTGCTGCTCTTCACTGCACTTCTTTCTCAGGTTTCAAAATCTTTTTGTATCGTGGTAACCAGAACTGGATGCAGTGTTCCAGTGTGGTATCATCAGTGCAGTATAAAGCGGTATTATCTCTTCTCATAATCTTGAAACTTTCCCTGTGTTGATGCAGACTAGGACTGTGTTCGGGTTTTGGGCAGCTGCATCACACTGTTGGCTTTTACTCTGTTTCCTCGAAAATAAGACCCTGTCTTATATTTTTTTGAACCCTAAAATAAGCACTTGTCCATGTGCTCAAAAGCCTGATTGGGCTTATTATCAGGGGATGTCTTATTTTGGGGAAAACAGGGTACTTAAGTGAACATATGTTTAAGCGAATGCAAATACAGGCATCCTTCAAGCCCTGATTTGAATTGGTGGTGATCATAAATAATATGTGACAAAGTTGGTATTGTTCCCAAACTTTCAAGTGATTGCTTGAAGAAGACTAATACAGTTTTCTTTGTTGCTTTTGGCTCATCTGAGCAAAGACATTTTAAAATAGTGTCAATGCCTCAAAAGAAGAATTGACCTTCCTCAGCTTCTGGAGTGTCTGAAGACTTATAGTTTGAACCTGAGGTTTATTTTTTTTTTCTACTATTATTGTGTTGCTCTTTGTTTTTGCTTGCTGTTTAAATAATCTTTTGATATTTATTTTTATAAAATATCTCAAGAATATCTGGGGCAAAAGACAATCAATAAATGTTGTCATAAATAAAATAAATATCTACAGTAACTGCTTGCAACTGAGCAAACAATGAAAGACTAATCCAAACTGGGGGAAAAAATTATGTCTTCTAAAACAGGGGTCTCCAACCATGGTCCCTTTAAGACTTGTGGACTTCAATTCCCAGAGTCCCTCAGCCAGCAAAGCTGGCTGAGGAACTCTGGGAGTTGAAGTCCACAAGTCTTAAAGGGACCAAGGTTGGAGACCCCTGTTCTAAAAAAGACATTTTGAGCAAGCAAGCCAAGTTCATTCCATTATTAGTGGATCATCATTCAACACATAGTTAAGCACAATAGTGTTTTAACCCAAAGGTGTTTTTTCAAGAGGCAACTGGACTTTTCCTTGAAGATGTTTTGCTTCTCATCCACGAAATTGCTTCATCTTCAAGGAAAAAAACAAATAAAGCTCAAGAAGCATCTTTGGGACAACTATGACCTGGATGACTGAGAATCTCCATAGACATTAGTGTTTTAAGTGTTGATGAATTTAAGGCTGGGCCAGACCAGGTTCCCAAAGTTTGATGGAGGGACTAAAACATAGCAGTATTATAAGGGGAGGGGAATAGGGGTAGGAGGTGAGGAGATACATGCCTAGGTTTTGTTTCTTTCCTTATGTCAACAGAACTGATCTTATAGCTGGTGTCTTGACTGTGTTGAGCTGAACAAGTCCACTGTCCAACTAGGAGGTTGTATCGAACAAAGCACTGCTTTTAGTTTGGCACTTTTCCTTTTCTCTATGATGTTCCCATTCTCAGAATCCTCTCCCTTCTTATATTCTTTTGCCACATTGCTTGGCTCAGCAGCAGCTCAGCTCTCGTTTCCTATGTACAGCAGATGCTCTGCTTTTTCTTATCTGAAAAGCACCGTGTAGTGAAGCATCTCACTATAAATGAGACTTTAGATCTAGGAGAGGGTTCTCCACTTGGTCAGAATAATGATCATCCAGAAACAGCATGAAATAGAGAAAATGCTTTGTTTAAGCCAGCTTCTAGCAAACTCATGATGGTGGATTTGGCTTGTGATATAGGAGTTCTCATGTGGCATTTGACTTTCTTTGGACTTAATGGTTTCTTGTTTTACTCACATAGAATATAATAGGCAAAATTGATAGTCAAGGCTCAGAAATTTGGTCTTTTCCATCACTGATTTAAAAAAACATGTTTTTTTTTGTAAATGAGATTGAAAAAACATTAGAAATTCAAAAAACAAAAACAAAAGAGGGGGGCAGAGACAGTACTTAGAGGATCATCCTATCCAAGCAGAGAATTTGAACTACTTAGTCCCTAAAAATCTCTACTGCAGTTTCTGAGTGTTCAAATTATAAATGTAATATTGAGCTAACTTTAAAATTACTCTTTCTACCTTAAATAAACTTCTCATTTCTAATGGAAACTAGGTAGAGAACTATAGCAAAGGCTTTTTCTTGCTGGAAAGATGAAACATATAAAATTTGGGCAAATACAAATGGAAAATTTTTCCCATTTCTTACGAGAGCTTAATTAAAGTTAATCCACACATTCTTTACAAGCAAGACAGCTATAATAGGAAATATATATATATTCCATATTCCCAACAAGAGAAAGAAAGCAAAATACATTCATCCATCTCTAACTGGGATCCTGTTCAGATACAATGGTCTTTGAAACCAATCTAGACCAGAAGGCTGAGGAATTCTAGAACTCCACGGAAACTTGCCAAGGTTGAAAAACAGTGGTCTAGAAGACTATGATGAATCAAAATGCGATATTAAATTATCTTAAAGCGGAACCACATATTTCCAATTTTATGTCAACACAGCTTACTTCCTATTTATTTTTTAGGAACAATCCCAAATATACATTCTAGCTTTCAAAATCTGGATAGCTTCAGGCAACCTTAAGGACTATTTAGTTCCATTATTTTATTAGAACTATTTATATTCTGTCTTTAGGGATATGAATACTTCTACAGTGCTTAAGGTAATATCAAAATATATAAAAAGGCTCAAGCATTAAACTCCACACTGAAAGCTTGTCTTTGGTGCTATTATGATAATATTGGTAAGCGATTAGGAAACATGGAGGCTTTTTCTATGACAGAACCATCTTTATGTTTTCTCTGCTGGAAACCGTCAGGAAGGAAGGAAGGAAGGAAGGAAGGAAGGTAGGTATTAGATTTAAAGTAGCACCTCATGCTCTGACTATTCTTATATGTACTTCCATTAGGTAAGAGTTGGATTTTGTTACTAGTCTTTGAAAAATTCTGATATATTTTTTAAAATAATGTTTATATTGATTTTATATTGTAGGAATATATTATATTGATATTGTGTATGTGTGTGTGTGTGTGTATGTTCTACAACTTTTTGTATTGTGTTGCTTTAACATAATTTCAATTCCACAGAAGTCATGTGTCCCAGATTTTGGACTCATTCTGTAAGTCAATCTGTTTCAGCTATTTTGGTTAAAAAAATATTGCCTATAATGCATCATTTCACCCAGTTGTGGAAACGAGAGATCATACACTCTATCTTCTTTTTCTGCTAAAGCAGTGACAATCTGATCTGGAGTTGGGAGAAGCTTTCATTACTTCCCTTTCATGATCAGATCACAGTCTGATAGCTCTGGAGTACTCTGGTGCTACCCTGGAACTGTTCGACTGGTGTTCCCCATGTGACTAAGGAACCAAATTGGATTTCAGAAGGAACTTAGAATTGTTCCTGAAGAGCATCTGCAATGCTTAACAGAAATGAGCATAGTACTTCTTGGAATGAAAGGACAATGAGGGCTTTGAATCATATTACACCCATGTGACTCTTTCGTCCCAGTTACAAGGAAGTGGAGGGAGATGAAATGGGTGAAGAGATCCATAAAGCGCCTTTAGAATATCATGAAGGCTGATATTAGACCTTACTCATGGTAGTAAGGGCAAAAAAAAAATCATTATTCTCTAACTGTACAGTGTCTATGGATAACTGCCTGACGGTCTTGTTCAGGATGACCCAGGTTCAGAGAGGTGTCTTCTAGGTTGCTGTGAGTAACATGCTAGACATCTTTCAGATGAAGTTGCTTGGATTCACTCCAAGATGGATTCTCTAACTTTCATATTGTTCCTATGGAGCTAACTGAGGCTCAATCTGGCTTGGTTATCTGAAAGAAGTTTGATCTTGTTAGTCCTAAGGAACTGGACAAAATTCTTGGGACTATAACCCTGTTTCCCTGAAAATAAGACCCAACTGGAGAATAAGTCCTACCATGATTTTTCAGGATACTTGTAATATAAGCCCTACCCGCCCCCAAAGTAACCCCCAGTTAAGATTGCTTGCCAGAAGGGTTCATTTAGTACTGTATTTTCCCCCAAATAAGACCTAACCAGAAAATAAGCTCTAATGTGTCTTTTGGAGCAAAAATTAATATAAGACCCGGTCTTATTTTGAGGAAACATGGTAGCTTGTCCATTTATATATTAGCACAGAAGCTGACATGTTTTTAGTTTCTGGTGGTCGTAAATTCTTCCTTGAGAGAGAGGCTGGTTCACTCATTCTTGAAGAGCTGCTGTTCTAGAACAGGGCCTGGTTATTTGAGGAACTTCAATTTCTGGTTGTTTCTGATTATCTGGTGAGATTATTATTTATTTATTTTTATTTTATTTTATTCAATTTCTATACCGCCCTTCTCCCGAAGGACTCAGGGCGGTGTACAGCCAAGTAAAAATCACAATATCAATATTAAAAGAAATTAAAACAAGCATATTATAAAATGGCCAAATTTAAAACGAATTAAAATATTAAAATATAAATAACCCAATAAAATTTTAACCCAATAAAATTTTAAGCCAGTCCCGCTTGAATAAATAAGTGCGTTTTCAGCTCACGGCGAAAGGTCCGAAGATCAGGTACTTGACGTAAACCAGGGGGAAGCTCATTCCAGAGCGTGGGAGCTCCCACAGAGAAGGCCCTACTCCTGGGGGCCGCCAGCCGACATTGTTTGGCGGACGGCACCCTGAGAAGGCCCTCTGTGAGAGCGACGGGTCGGTGGGAGGCAACGGTAACAGCAGGCGGTCCCGTAAGTACCGGGTCCTAAGCCATGGAGCGCTTTGAAGGTGGTGACCAAAATCTTAAAGCGCACCGGAAGACCACAGGAAGCCAGTGCAGACTGCGCAGGAGTGGTGTTACATGGGAGCAACGAGTTGCTCCCACTATTACCCGCGCAGCTGCATTCTGACTAACTGCAGCCTCCGGGTGCACTTCAAGGGCAGCCCCATGTAGAGAGCATTGCAATAATCCAGGCGGGAAGTTACGAGGGCATGAGTGACCGTGCATAAGGCATCCCGGTCAAGGAAGGGGCGCAACTGGCGCACCAAGCGAACTTGGTGGAAGGCCCTCTTGGAGACGGCCGCCAAATGATCGTCAAACGACAGCCGCCCATCCAAGAGGACTCCCAAGTTGCGCACCCTCTCCGTTGGGGCCAATAACTCGCCCCCCACAGCCAGCTGCAGCTGCAGCTGACTGAACCGGGGTGCCGGCATCCACAGCCACTCCGTCTTGGAGGGATTGAGCTTGAGTCTGTTTCTCCCCATCCAGACCCGTACGGCTTCCAAACACCGGGACAGCACTTCGACAGCTTCGCTGGGGTGGTCCGGGTGAAAAGTACAGCTGCGTATCGTCAGCGTACAGATGATAACTCACCCCAAAACCACTGATGACCTCGCCCAGCGGCTTCATATAGATGTTGAACAGGAGGGGCGATAGAATCGACCCCTGAGGCACCCCACAAGTGAGGCGCCTCGCGGTCGACCTCTGCCCCCCTGTCAACACCGTCTGCGACCGGTCGGAGAGATAGGAGGAGAACCACCGATAAACGGTGCCTCCCACTCCCAATCCCTCCAACCGGCGCAGCAGGATACCATGATCGATGGTATCGAAAGCCGCTGAGAGATCTAATAGGACCAAGGCAGAGGAACACCCCCTGTCCCTGGCCCTCCAGAGGTCATCCACCAACGCGACCAAAGCTGTCTCCGTGCTGTGACCGGACCGGAAGCCGGACTGGAACGGGTCTAGATAGACAGCTTCATCCAGGTACTGGGGAAGCTGCCACGCAACCACACTCTCTACAACCTTCGCCACAAAGCGAAGGTTGGAGACTGGACGATAGTTACCCAAAATAGCTGGGTCCAGGGAAGGCTTCTTGAGGAGGGGTCTCACCACCGCCTCTTTCAAGGCGGCAGGGAAAACCCCTTCCATCAACGAAGCATTTATAATTCCCTGGAGCCAGCCTCGTGTCACTTCCTGAGTAGCCAGCACCAGCCAGGAAGGACACGGGTCCAGTAAACATGTGGTCGCATGTAACCTTCCCAGCAACCTGTCCACGTCCTCGAGAGCCACAGACTCAAACTCATCCCAAACTACCTCAACAAGATTATGCAGATGTGCTCTGAGTTCCATCAATCAAGAAGTGTTATTTGGTAGACCAATTCTTGAATACAGCTCGACTGTCTGGAACCCATACCACATTTCTGACATCAATACAAATGAACGTGTCCAGAAATATTTTACAAGAAGAATTCTCCACTCCTCTGAATACAACAAAATACCTTATGCCACCAGACTTGAAATCCTGGGTTTAGAAAATTTAGAACTACACCGTCTTCTACATGACTTGAGTTTAACTCATAGAATCATCTATTACAATGTCCTTCCTGTCAAAGACTACTTCAGCTTCAATTGCAACAATACACGAGCACACAATAGATTTAAGTTTAATGTTAACCGCTCCAATCTTGATTGCGGAAAATATGACTTCAGTAACAGAGTAGTTAATGCTTGGAATACACTACCTGACTCTGTGGTCTCTTCCCGAAATCCTCAAATCTTCAACCAAAAACTGTCTAGCATTGACCTCACCCCATTCCTAAGGGGTCTGTAAGGGGCATGCATAAGAGTACAAGCGTGCCTACCGTTCCTGTCCTATTGTTTCCTTTCGTTATATCCAATTAATTTAGTTATTACATACTCATACTTATATATATGCTTATATATTGTATAGTTATTTCATGCTTACACATATATATTATGTGACAAAATAAATAAAGAAAAATAAATAAATAAAATTTTTGCAAGACCCAGTAGTATGCCTTCTCTGCCACAAATGATATCTCCTCAGAATAACCGAATAACAGAGTTGGACGGAACTTTGGAGGTCTTCTAATCCAACCCTTGCTCAAGCAGGAAACCCTATACCATTTCAGACAAATGGCTATCCAATCTCTTCTTAAAAACTTCCAGTGTTGGAGCACCTTCCGGAAGCAAGTTGTTCCACTGATTAATTGTTCTAACTTTCAGGAAATTTCTTCTTAGTTCTAGGTTACTTCTCTCCTTGATTAGTTTCCATCCATTGCTTATTGTCCTGCCCTCAGGTGCTTTGCAGAATAGCTTGACTCCCTCTTCTTTGTGGCAACCCCTCAAATATTGGAACTTGCTATCACATCAGCCCTAGTCCTTCTTTTCATTAAACTAGACATACCTAATTTCTGCAACCATTCTTCAGCTGCTTCCCACTCTGATGATGTTCAGAAATCTATCAAAATTCTGGTTATTCAACCCAATTTTGGGGTAGTAAGGGTTGAATCCTTGCTGGCCATTTTTTGACATTGTTTCTAGATTGGGGGTGGGCTGCTCCTGATGAGATTTTTTTTGACCAGTCATAATTGATGAGGGTTGGGCAATCTATACATTGTAAAATAAAATAAAAATTCTTTCCAGAAAAGGAGATGTGATTCATCTAAACAAAATTTACAATGGCATATGTTAGATATGTATTTCACATTTAAATACTAATCATGCTAGACTATGTGACATCTCAAAAACCGTGTGCACATTTTGGTTTGTTTAGAAATTGCCAATGATAATACACTAGATATCTCCAAAGCTGGAGTATGCAGTAATTATTTTCACAGAGAAAACTTTTTGTATTTAAAGTTTGTATTCACATAAATGTATTCTTTCTCATGTAAAACCATATGCTACACTCAACATTCATTAACCCTGATATTCATCAAAGACAGATTTCTTTGGTCATATGTTACGATATTCATCCCTGAGAAATTTCAGCATGCAGAAAACCTGAATGATATTGAAGCTCAGACTGCTTCTGCACAGTTAAGGTAATTAGTGTCATATTTAGGGCTCTAGACACTGCCATGCAATCAATTATATGGATTAAAATATGACTCCGTGTCAGGACCACCCTCATATCTAGGCATCTGACAATGTAAAAGCAGTGAGTCATTTTTTTAAAATCCAGCCAACTCTTCCAGAAAGAGTAGACTGGATCCCATTAACTGTGATGACTGCCTTCATAACTCAAAATAAGAGCTGAGGTGGCACAGTGGTTAGAATGCTGTATTGCAGGGTACTTCTGCTGACTGCTGGCTGCCTGCAATTTGGCAGTTCAAATCTCACCAGGTTCAAGGTTGACTCAGCCTTCCATCCTTCCGAGGTCGGTAGACAGATTGTTGGAGGCAATATGCTGACTCTGTAAACCACAGAGGGGTTGGAGAGGGCTGTAAAGCACTATGAAATGGTATATAAGTCTAAGTGCTATTGCTATTTTAATTACTAACAACAAAAAGAAAAAGAGCCAAGCACCAAAAAAAAAGTACACTGTAGTATGAGTCATACATACCATGTCAAAGAAGAGAAAAAAGAACACATAAAATGTGCTATAACAAAAATAAAAACAGAAAACAATGAAAGCATAATATGATATGTCACTATAATGATAAACACAATTCTATCAGAGGTGGTATTCAGCAGGCTGTGACCAGTTCTGGAGAACCAGTAGTGGAAATTTTGACTAGTTCGCAGAACCACTTCTGACTGGCCTCATCCCCATCTATTCTCTGCCTCCCAAGTCCCAGCTGATCGGGAAGAAATGGGGATTTTGCAGTAACCTTCCCCTGGAGTAGGGTGGGAATGGATATTTTACATTATTCTTCCCCTGCCAAGCCCACCAAGAAACACCCACCAAACCACGCCCACCAAGCCATGCCCATCAAGCCATGCCCACAGAACCAGTAGTAAAAAAATTAATCCCACCACTGAATTCTATGTATACTTGCCTAATGCAAATATTATTTAAGAGGTCTATATTTCTGATAGCTCTGGATAACTATTTTAACCTATTACATATTCTGCATAAATGAGCCCCATATTTCATTAAAGTTGTCCATGCACAGTTTACATGTGTAAATAAACTATTCATAGGTGGCAAGTAAGATCTGGTGTTCAATCCATTGAGTAACAAGGCACATAAACATCTATGGAGGTTCCTAGTCATCCAAGTCATGGTTGTCCCAAAAGTGGTTTTGCAAGAGAAAACCGGACTTTCTGGTTTTTCCTGGAAGTTGTTTCGCTTCCCATGTTTCCCAAACGCAGATTCTTGCAGCATCATGTGTTGAGCCGGAGCTGGGTTCAACACTCTGTCTTGCCTGCTCATCCTCTACTAGTCCATTTTGATGAGCCTTTCCTAGCTAAATCTCTCCCATTGCTCTCTTCATGTGCCTCAGATAGCCACTGAAGAAGGAGAGTAACTTCCAAAAATGCCTCAAAGGAGCAAATCAAAACTAACTATAAACAACTAAAAACAATAGCCAAAGATATGCACTAGCAACTCTATTTCTTCCAAATAATAAGATAGGAAAGACGGGCAGAAAGTGCAGCCTTCCCAGGTCTGAATTAATTTTAAATTTCAGATGACTAAGTGCAAGAAAGAAAACAGTAATGGTGGCCTTCCATGCTTGTGAGCCATGCCTACACAAGCTGCAGATACCTATAATTAATTCTGTTTAATAGAACTTTTAGTTTAATTTTTTCACAGCAGGTATTTACCAAATCAAACCAATCCTTCAGGTTACTTTAACTTTAAGTAGCCTCAGGAAATCATTAATTATAGGTCACTATATTCCATTCATTACCATCAGCAGCTCTTAGGGAGAAAAATTGTGAATCACTACAAACTTGGAGAAAAGAAGTAGATTCTGCAAGGCCTTGATCCCCCCCTTTATTTTGTATATCTATATCTTCTCCCATTGTTGAAAAGAATAACTTAAGCCATGCCTGCAAGAATTCTTAGTGGTACAGCAGAAGCTGTATGCAAAATTCAAGGTAAAAGACCTTCATGTACAAAGTGTTGAAGGATGTGATCCAATAACACCAAAGTTTATTGCTGAATTTAAAACAAAAATAGGCGGGTCCCCCAATGTAATCAATAATGTATACTTTCTTTTGCTTTGTTAAACTATTTATACCTGAAATGCGGATGTTATTATTTGTTTGCTTACTTTATACACTGTTCTCCCCTGGAATAATATCTAGCTGGTTCTGATTAGTCATCCAAGTGGTGTTTTTTTTTCCCTCCTCCATGAAAGAGATGGAGGAACAAGACCCAGACGAAGCAGAGCACTCAAAATCTTCAGCAAAAGACCTGGGTTTTTGAACATGTGCCAGGTGCCTCCTCTATACCTCTAAGCCAGGGCTGTCAAAAAAAAAAAATTCCGATACATCATGTGAAGCTGCCGTGACAATGCGAGTTTGACACCCCTGCTCTAAGCCCTGTTGGCAAACATCTAGTTATGGCTTAGGAATGAGATTGATCCAGTGGTGGGATTCAAACAGTTCAGGCTGGTTTGGGTAAACCGGTAGTTAAATTGCTGGCTGACTGGCTCTGCCCCTCCCCTCTCCTTCCAGGGGTCCCCAAATGCCCCATTTTGGCTCCCAGGTAAGTGCAGGCAGGCCTACTAGGCCCAAAATGGGATGCAGAGATGTGTGTGCTCCTCCATGGCCTGTTTTCATTCCTAGGAAACTTCAGGGAGGCCTACTAGGCCCAAAATGGCCCATTTTTTGCTACTAGGGGGTTGCTGGAGGCCGAGTGCTGCCTTTCACACCCCTGGTCAAGCCCACCATGGCCACGGCCACCAGCCAGTCATTAGGGCAGAGAACCGGTTGTTAAATTATTTGAATCCCACCACTGGATGATCTGATTTCCCACCAGGCATGATCTAGGAAGAAAGCCCAGTGGGCTGCTCAAGCTGGATATGGAAGAGAATAAGAAGAAAAGGTTGGTGTGATATTGGCCTGAGCCTCAGCTGGTTCTGATTAGTCATCCAAGTGGTGTTTTTTTTTCCCTCCTCCATGAAAGAGATGGAGGAACAAGACCCAGACGAAGCAGAGCACTCAAAATCTTCAGCAAAAGACCTGGGTTTTTGAACATGTGCCAGGTGCCTCCTCTATACCTCTAAGCCAGGGCTGTCAAAAAAAAAAAATTCCGATACATCATGTGAAGCTGCCGTGACAATGCGAGTTTGACACCCCTGCTCTAAGCCCTGTTGGCAAACATCTAGTTATGGCTTAGGAATGAGATTGATCCAGTGGTGGGATTCAAACAGTTCAGGCTGGTTTGGGTAAACCGGTAGTTAAATTGCTGGCTGACTGGCTCTGCCCCTCCCCTCTCCTTCCAGGGGTCCCCAAATGCCCCATTTTGGCTCCCAGGTAAGTGCAGGCAGGCCTACTAGGCCCAAAATGGGATGCAGAGATGTGTGTGCTCCTCCATGGCCTGTTTTCATTCCTAGGAAACTTCAGGGAGGCCTACTAGGCCCAAAATGGCCCATTTTTTGCTACTAGGGGGTTGCTGGAGGCCGAGTGCTGCCTTTCACACCCCTGGTCAAGCCCACCATGGCCACGGCCACCAGCCAGTCATTAGGGCAGAGAACCGGTTGTTAAATTATTTGAATCCCACCACTGGATGATCTGATTTCCCACCAGGCATGATCTAGGAAGAAAGCCCAGTGGGCTGCTCAAGCTGGATATGGAAGAGAATAAGAAGAAAAGGTTGGTGTGATATTGGCCTGAGCCTCAGCTGGGTTCTGTTTCCCATTGTTGAATGGCCAAAGTGCTGGAAAGAGGAAGGTAAGTTTCAGCTGTTTATTTTTGCAGAAATAGAAAGCCTTATGCCTGGGACAAAGGTCCAAATCAAGTGCCCTGAGTAAAAGTTAGCTCAGACCTTTGTACACGACCTTTCTTTGTTGTTTACAACATGTCAGTCTATGTGTTCTTTCACAAGGTTAGTGTTTACATTTGGTTGATTAAATTTGTCCCTATTTAGTACAAGATTGCATTTGTTGTATTTAGCACAACAGCAAAAACTTCCTAATCCTATCATTGTCATTCCCTGCTGCATGTCTATAGTTTGTTCATTAGTTTTGCAAGGAAGCCAGAAAAGAGAGTGGAAGCTTAGACAGTCCAATGGGTAATTTAGTCATTTCTAACTTTTGGTGGGTTATTTTTCCATCATTCGACCAAATCCTGGCTGACTTAGTGTTGAAAACTTTACCTGAGATTTTGCTTCCTACAAATGGGAATCTTTTCCTGTAGAAGTTATTAATTTTGCTGTTGTGCCCTGTACGATTTAAAGGGGACTTTCCCTATTTGACGGATTCCTTTATTTTATATTCTTCATCCATTTATATTCTTAAGCTGTTATCAAGCTGTCAGTGGGTTGAGGCCAGGTGCCTTGAGTTAAAGTCAGAGATACTGAGGTAGGAGGTATTGGGGACCAGAGGGGAAGCATAATAGCTTAGTTGGCTGAAAAGGGAGTAGTCACAAGAAAGAGCCATCCTAAGATATTGGGAGATATTTAAGGGGGAAGTTACCCAATTGGATTTTGATTCTACACAAATGGAATAAATAGATTTGATTGTTCCGAGTACCACCTGAAAGCAATTCTTTGCTTCCTGAAACCAAATAACAGCTGGTTGGTGCTTGGCTGTGAAACCACCAGGGAATCTTAGAGCTGTAGAATAGAGTGAAAAGTCAAAACAAAATCTCCAAAGAAGGCACCGGCGTATCATTTTCACACTTTTGTTACTGCTGGGTATAGTCTATAGGGCTTGGGCTCAAGCAGGGAGCAACTTTACTTCGATACTGCCTGGACAGGCATGGCAAAGTGGATAGCAATTTAAAATACTTTGAGTAAAGAAAGAAATTGATTGCAACTCTAAGGGGATGTTTTATAATATATGATGGACTGAAGCCCTTTTGGATAAAATATCCTGGCTAAAGTTGGATGTCAAGGCATAAGTAGATCCTATCAAGAATACACACCCAGAACTGCACAGAAGGAGGGGGAAGAGGAAGAGAAAGAAAGAAAGAGAGAAAGAGAAAGAGGAGAGAAAGAGAAAGAGGAGAGAAAGAGAAAGAGAGAAAGAGAAAGAGAGAGGAAAGAAAGAAAGAAAGAAAGAAAGAAAGAAAGAAAGAAAGAAAGAAAGAAAGAAAGAAAGACATGTGAATGCAAGACTTTTCATCATCTAGTCTTAATAAATTTGGTTCATTGGCAGAATTAATTTACCTGATAAAGAAGCATATACTTCTCAAAAGCCACTAAATGAACCCTTTAGATAAAATATTCCCACTGTCTGAAAATTATTGTTTGATATGCACTTAGAGTGGAGAGCTGATCAGAAAATTATTCCTGCCCAGATGTAAAACACACACACACAGAGAAATCTTTCAGCTGAGTTTTAATTTAGCATCACAATAGCTCAAGGCTGAACCTCTAATAGTTTCTAGCATTGACCTTTCAGAATTTGATTTATTGTGACCCAGTTAAAGGTTTAGTGTGAGCATAATTGCATTGCAATGTGCTTCCTGCAAGAGAGATACTGGCAAAGATATTGACAAAATCAAATTTAGCAGCTATTCTTACAAAAGGGAGGGTGGGCATTCCATGACTGCTGAAAATGGTCTGGAAGGGGATAGATTAAATGATGCCCACGGAAACATCATCCCAGCTCAGAGTTTTGAAGTAGCGCATTGCTAAGTTATGAATTAAATGTTCCTGACCGCCCAAAATGCTTAATACAAACACAAGTTAGAGTTACTACTGCCACCACCTCACTGACTTTTTACCTTCCCCCAAAGATACAACATGACATACTTTTCACTTTGTCAGTTGCATCCTTTCTCAAGTTCAGAAACTTGCCTGAAATCTTAAGTTGTCCCAGCTTCCTATTAAAAAAAAAAAGGAATTTAAAGGCAGGAGATGCTTTAAAAATGTGTTAAGGGATTCTTGAGATTCCTGACTCCTAAATCACAGATAATAAAGTTGATTTAATAAGTAGGAAAGGTGAGAGAGGAAGTGAGGTGTAATGGTATGTAAGAATTGGAGACTGAGTTAAGAGATGCTGCCTAGGCCAGGGGTCTCCAACCTTGGTCCCTCTAAGACTTTTGGACTTCAACTCCCAGAGTCTGGGAGTTGAAGTCCACAAGTCATAAAGGGACCAAGGTTGGAGACCCCTGGCCTAGGGAACAGTCAGATAAAAGGTAGCATAGCCCACAGCTACATAGCAGATGGAGCAAGAGACCCAGAAGGGAGCCTCCCTAAATTATCAAGCTGTAAAGGTTATGGCAGGAGAATTGAACTTTCAAGACTTGGAAGATTCTGCTAATGTAATCTTATAATAAAGTGGAATTAGTTCATCTGGTCATGTTTCCTGTCCAGTCTATCTGGGAAGATTGATGTACCAGGTACGCTTCCCAAATTAATCAATCAGCCAATCAATCAACCAATCTATCAACACAGAGCTGGAAGGAACCTTGGGGGTCTTTTGTCCAACTCCCTGATCAAGTAGAGGACCCTATTCTGTTGTCAACTCGCAAAGCATCCTTGCCTGCTCTCAAGTTGCCATAGGCAAGGTGGGTGGAAAACCAGCAAAGCAGCATGGCAGCCAAAAAACAAAAAAACAAAAGCACATTCCAGACATATCTCTCCCAAGGTTTTCTCCCAGGGTTACCCATAGCGGCTGGAGGAGAGTGATCTCTACAATGCAAAATTGCTCCGTTGGTGAATGTGACCAATGACACACCCTGGGGGGAGGAGGAAAGCAGGGTCAAGATTGGGCAGTAAATTATGTAGGTTCACTTGGAACGTGCCCACATGAAGTTCCTAATAAATAACTAGATTTCTTTTGAAGCTTGGCTCAAGGCTCATGATTTAATTAGGGCATCCGTCAGAACCCTGACAGCTGTCCAGTTTTTTTAAAAAAACCTCCAGTGATGAAAGTCTCTAACTTCAGATTTAAATATACTTTTTTCTTGTTTCTGCTCTGAGAGGCTGACATGGCTAACATACAGTATGTTTGATAATGGAAAGACTGCCTTAGAAGGTGGTGGCCTCTCCTCCTACAAGCTACATACTTCAGTTATTATAGTAATGGATCTCTTCTTGCATTCTAGCCTTTTTCTAATTTGGTCAGTAAGACCTTTCTGCTTCTGCATTGGTGTATGGATATTTGCATTCAAAGCTGCATTTAACTGTGTATAAGTGGTTTTCATTCCAAATATACCATCGTTAATGTGTATGGATGCATGACATTTGAACTGAGAACTATGCATTCTAAACATGTGGAATGCACAAAAATGATGGATAACTATGCTAAGTCTGGGTCAGATCAGTTTGTACTGGGATTCTCTGAAATGCCCTTGTGATGGCTTGTAGGCAAAACCTTAGGAGATTGGATGAAGAAACACTGCTAAAGGAATGGTCAAATAAGAGACAGAACTATAGTTGGATAGTGGATGGGGGAACAGGTTCTGGAGAGACCCTCCTTAGTTTCTTGGACTGTAAAGGAGATGGGGTTGGGGAGAATGTCAGAGTATATTCATGAACTGGAATAAGGTATAGCAACAGGTCAGCCAATGAGGGCTGTTTGGTAACTGAAACATAATATTTGTTGTATGGGACCTTAAGAGACAGTTTGGAGCCTGGGTGCGGCTTAACTGTTCTGTATATAAGCTTGAGGGCACTGGCTTCTCTCTCCTCCATTTTGCCTTTTCCATTTTGTGCTGTGTTTGTACTTGCTATTTCTCTTCTCTACAGCGTGGAAAAACCTACAAGGATATTGTATTCCTTATATGTTGGTATTGTATATAGAGAAGTTCTTATATAATTTGAATCCTTCTTGATAGCCTGCTTGTGCTGCAACAAACTCTAACAGAGAAGAATTGTACTCCCAGACTTGCCAGGTACTGTTAATGTAGCCTTACAATAAAATGGAATTAGTTCATATGGTCGTAACTCCTATCTGGTTCATTCATTCAATCTGACTGCCTTAAATGCTCTCCATTTGAAGGTGATGATTCCCATCATCCCCCACCCCACCCCCATGATTTAAGTCATGAAACTGAGCTGCACTTCTCCCCATTCCTCCTCCAATTTATTACTATGCAGCAGACTGGAGTCCAGCTCTACCTTTTATTTATCCCTGTACATTCAAAGCCAGCAGTAAAAAATTCAAATGAGGAAACTATAAATTTGAATTCTTGCAAGTTGAGTGTTTGATTGAGCTCATTTCCCATTGAATCTAAGATGAGCAAGCATCGGCAGCTTTTGAGGCCAGCCTGTCATTCAGCAATCTGAATTATCAGCTCTAATCCCAACAATATCATCCATTGCATGGCATTGTAATGGCTGGCTCTCCACTTTCTGAACATTTGTCTCGTTCAAACACTCTGGAAATAAACAAAGAGCCATGGCCACTCAACTTAGGACTTAATGTTGCACAACTGACTTCAATAGAATTCTGCCCTTGTAAATGTTATGCTAGCTTCCTTGTTTACTTTTCAGGGCCACCATGAATTTTCAAAGAGTCAATTCCATTCTCCAAAAAAAGATTTGGGATATGAAATTTCCAAAAAGAGTTACTCCATTACTCCAAGGCCCCCTTTTTTTAAAGTACCCATTCCAAATTGCCAAACTCATTCTTGAATCTGGTGTCCTCAGATACATGGGAGCTCTTGCTGTCATTATTCACTTGTAGTGTGGCTGCTGAAATCATTGCCTTGGAATTCAGGGAGTTGTGGTCCCAACACGTCTGATAGACAATAGGTAAGAGGAAAGCTGGATTATAAAGTCCCAAGAGACTTGCTTTCAAGCGCAATTCCAACTAAGGGTGAAGAAAAAATGGAGGAAGGACTGAGGTTGTCTCAGAGGAGGAAGCCAAGTCAACAGGACCCTCAATCAGGATCCAGTAGTCTTGGCTATGAAGAAAGACCATATTACAAACCCAATAATTGTCTAGAAGAAATTAAGCCATCTTGATGGAGGCTCTTAAATGCTGCCCATAGCATTTCATCCAGGGGATGCCACAGATTTATGGTTCACTCTCATGCTCCCAAGAGCCAAGATCATAAGAATTTAAAACAAAAATAAGAAGAGGAAGTAAAGACTTTGGCCAATAATACATAAGTCCCTATAGGATTTAATCTGTGAAGTACCATACTTTTTGGAGTATAAAACGCATTTCCTCCCCCCCTCTAAGGTGAGTGAAAATTGTGGTGCGTCTTATACACCAAATGTTGCCAAAGCCCTGCCCACTCACTGGCTGTCGTGTACCACTCCTCCGCTGACGGCCAGGTCAGGGAAATCTGAAGCTGCCTCTGCAGCTCTGCCAAAGTCCTAGCAAAGTCCTCAGGGCAGGCAGGAGACCAGAAAGTGACTTCAGCAAGATATGTTTAGACTTTGCCTGACTCAGAGAATGCCAGAAAGCAGATCCTTTATATAGGCCATGGGGTGTGGCTCCATGACTCAGCACTTATTCAGGCCTGCCCCTCCCTTCTTTCTGACGCCGCCGCCTATCAATCCTTCTGAAGCGAGGGTCACTCCAATCGGCAGCTGTTGGTAATAGACCTTCCTCAGGCTCACATGCTGTGGAGGAGGGGGAGGGGTCTAGTTGCTCCGTTTGCCTGGGCATGGAGCCAGAGCTGGGGGCTGGAGATACTTGCTCTTCTTCAGCCTGTCTGGGCATGGAGCCAGGACTGGGGCCGGGAGGCATGCCACGACATTCTTCAGCGTTCGGAAGCAGATAAGCAGACCCCGGCTGTGGTGGTGAGATCGGACGAGACACAACACTGGCCACCACCCTTTGGCTGCGTTTGGCCTCCTCGAGTTGCATTTTCAGCTTCCGCACACTCCATTTTAGACCTGCTCCAGGCTGCAGGGATCACCACACACATCACCACTGATCGCTACCTCCACATGTCACATTTTCATCCTCCGCACACTCTGGTTTTGGCCCCCATGCATTGCATTTTTGGCCGGTTCCAGATGGTGGGGATTGGTGATGGCAGCAGCAGCAATCCCCACTGCCTGGAACTGGCTGAAAATATGACACGCAGAGGCAAAAAAACGGGGCGTGCATAGGCTGAAAACGTGACACACGGAAGCAACGATCGGTGGTGACGTGCTGTGGCTATCCCGGCAGCCTAGAACAGCTGATTGGTGGTATTCCGGGAGGCCGATCCAACTGCCAATCAGCCGCTCATGCTGAATCTGGCTGCGATAACGTGCTGAGGCTGACCAGGCTGTTTGCTGTTTGCTACAAGGACGCTAGCCAGATGAATACCAACAGATGCTGGTAGGCAGAGGAAGATTTTTTTTTCTTGTTTTCCTCCCCAAAAACTAATGTGCATCTTATACTCCGAAAAATACGGTATAAACCATGTCACCTTCTCATTCCAGGTGCTTCGCATAGGGCAAAAATTATGATGTGTAAATTAATATGAATTCAGCCAATATTGCATGCATTCACATGTATTGCATATTCTTTGAAAAATACTAATTAAAATGGCAGAAAAATCAAGTTGTGCAGAACTGTTGTTTGAATAAATACTGTGCCCAGTGTTCTTAGGTTTTTCTTTCCATCATTCCCTTCATTAGAGGATTCTCTTATTATTTCTCAGAGTACTTTTGAATTTATTTTCCATTTCTTTTTGTGGTAGCATATGATTTCATTCAGGATGAAAGAGGTGGCTGGAGATTTGCTCTAAGAAGACGAGTCCTGCAGATGAAGGGTGTGTGTGTGTGTGTGTGTGGGGAGAAGAATCTACCTTGAGACAGATGCAAATACATAATTTAAATCAATAAATATTTTGTTGCGCTTTGCTCTTTGCAGCCTGCTAAGAGATTCCCCAAGACAGAACTTCCATTAAAATATTTGTGTTTTTTTTTGCTTTGCGTTTACTGTGACCCTTCTAGAACACATCACATATGATTTATTTAATCCAACAATGAAGTTGGCTTTCTCTCAGGCAGGGAGTTTTGAATACTCAAGGAACAAGTTGTGTCTGGAAGGTACTCTGGAGATCTGGAGGAACACATACATCTCACCTGAAGCAGGATGATTATGTGTTTCCCACATTTATTCCTTAAAGTGGGAGCTATCTAGGGCCTTTGGGGTGGATTCCAGTTAAACGGTCAAAATTAAACCTCTGCATATGATATTTAATCTGTTTATTTTAGTTGGTTTTGCTTCTAATTTCATAGTACTTAAACAATCGTGAGTTGGTCAGGAGGTACCAAACTCTCTCCTTTACACAACACACTAATTCTCTCTGTCTCTCTCTCTCTGTCTCCCTCCCTCCCTGTCTCTCTCCCTCCCTCCCTCCCTTCCTCCCTCCCTCTCTCTCTCTCTCTCTCTCTCTCACACACACACACACACACACACACAAAGTGACTACCATGTATCTTTTTCACTTTGTATCTTTCCCTCAGTAAATATTCTTTATCAAATCTGTCTACCATAGCCCTTCTCTTCTCCTATTTCCATTTTTTTCTGGTCTTCCTTTCTGCACTATCTTTCTCCTATCTCTGCTTACACAAGATAAGGACTTGGGTCATGGTTTTTGCTTTAAAAAGTTGCTAATAACGCTTCTATTAATTTCAGCAAAGACTTTGAAAGATTATTTGCTGCATAGAGGAAAATAACATTTGGCTAACGAAAAACAACAACAAGGATGTTCGGTGTTAATGATAAAATAAAAGAGGATGAGAGGAAAAAAATCAAAAAAGGAAATAATTGAAGCAGAAATAATAATGAGAGAAAAACACTTTACAGGTTAAGAGGGATATTTGCAAAGAAGGTTATGAAAGATGGTGAGGAATAGTTAAAAGAAGAAAGAAAGATGCAGAAATAGGAATAAAAATTATTTGGGAAAGGAGTGAAAATAAAGTGAATGGAATTAAAAATAAAAATGTTGAAATAGTTTGAGATGAAACTAAAATGGGAAATATTAGAATGCTTTGCATGAGAATGACAGTTATATATCAAAGGGTAGAATTGAAATGAACGCTATGAATGTTAAGTGAAATAAAAAAGCAGAACAAGAGAGTTGGAAGGGGCCTTGGAGATCCTCTAGTCTAACTCTCTGCTCAACAGGAGATGCTATACCATTTCAGACAAACAGCTATCCAATCTCTTCTTAAAAGCCTTCAGTGATGCAGTACCCACAACTTCTGAAGGCAAGTCATTCCACTGGTTAATTATTCTCACTGTTAGGAAATTTATCCTTAGTTCAAGGTTGCTTCTCTCCTTGATTTGTTTCCATCCATTGCTTCTTTTCCTGCCTTCAGGTGCTTTGGAGAATAGCTTGACTCCCTCTTTGCAGCAGCCCCTCAGATATTGGAACACTGCTATCATGTCTCCCCTGGTCCTTCTTTTCACTAGATTAGACATACCCAATTCCTGTAACCGTTCTTCATATGTTTTAGTCTCCAGGCCCCTAATCATCTTTCTTGCTCATCTTTGTTGAACAGCAACCTGTGTAGATGGGTTAACTAGAGAACTGTTAAAATATGCATATTGTTTGTTTTGGAATGACTGTTTGACTTGTTTAATCTGCTTGTGAATACAGTCTGATTGGAAGAATGACATGTCTGTTCCATTGTACAAGCAGAAAGGAAGTCAGAGTGAGTATGTGAACTATAGGATGTTAGGTTTTTAAATCTGCCTGGAAAAGTATTTAGCAACATCTCATTAAAAGTGTATAAGAAGTGACAATAAGCAACATGTGAACAATGCAGAATGGCTTTACTGAGCAGGGAGTGTATGGAACAGATTTTTGCCTTCAGTTCAGGGGTGAAATGCTACCGGATCAGACCGGATCGGCCGAGTAGGTAGCGGAGATTGGGGCTGGTTCGGAGAGCCGGTAGCAATCTCTAGCTGGCCACGCCCCCAACCAATCTGCGGCCCGCAGCCATGAGTGAAGGCAGGCAAGCGGAAGGCCACGTGGAAGGCAGAAACCGAAGAAAGCATGGCTGCAGGGTGAGGATCTATAAAGTAAACCAATGTTGGCAGTGGGGCGGGGGAGGGAGACCCACTGTGCTCAGCCTCAGGGGGGACCTGCAAGGCTCGCTTGCCTTTTGGGCGTGGCGTGCTCGACTTTTGCGCTTGGCTTCTGCGGAGCCTTTGGCTGACTGCTGCCCACTTGCCTTCCCCCCCCACCCCGCATCCAGCCCATGATGGAGAACGTGCCACTTCTGGGCCAGGCCACCCACCTTCGGGTCCCTGAAGGGCAGGGTGTGCTCTGCCGCTGCCACCACCGTTGGCACCGTGGCCGCAGTTCTGGGATGGGGGTGGGGGGGAGCCCAGGCAAGCTCTGCTGCTGCTGCTGCTGCTGCTGCTGCTGCTGCTGCTGCTGCTGCTGCTGCTGCCGGCGGGAGCATCCATGTGAGAGAACTCCCCCCCCCCCCGGTATTTGGGGGGGAAGCCCAGGCAAGCTCTGCTGCTGCTGCTGCTGCTGCCGGGAGCATCCACGTGGGAAAACTCCCCAGCACAGCGCAGTTCTGGGGTTGGGGGGGAGCCCAGGCAAGCTCTGCCGCTGCTGCTGCTGTCGGGAGCATCCACGTGGGAAAACTCCCCGGCGCAGCGCAGTTCTGGGGTTGCGGGGGAGCCCAGGCAAGCTCTGCTGATACCGCGCTGCTACTGTTGCTGCTGCCAGGAGCGTCCCGGCAGGAAAACTCCCTGGGAAGGGCTCTGTTTAGACCAGATTGTGTGTGTGTGTGAGAGAGAGAGAGTGAGAGAGAGAGTGAGAGACAGACAGAAAGAGAAGGAAAGAGGAAGGGAGAGAATGAAAGAGAAAGAAAGAGGAAGGGAGAGAGAGAGAGACAAGAGAGAAAGAAAGAAAGAAAGAAAGAAAGAAAGAAAGAAAGGAAGGAAGGAAGGAAGGAAGGAAGGAAGGAAGGAAGGAAGGAAGGAAGGAAGGAAGGAAGGAAGGAAGCTTATGACCACAATTGTGCCCCAAATTTTGGTTGCTAAGGAAGTTCCACCACATTTTACAAGTTGACCACACCCACCCTGTCACATGACCACCAAGCTACGCCCACCAGGCCATGCCCACAGGACCGGTAGCAAAAGAAATTAGATTTCACCCCTGCTTCAGTTGGTCATTGAGAAAATATGAATGTGAAAGAACAAGGGGCTTTTATATGTTCATTAGTTTTGTGAACAAGAATAAAGTAGTAAATTGGCTTGAATTATAGAATATTTGGCTCAAATATGGAGTTTGTTGCTGAATGCAGAAAGAATGATATATGATATAAGTAAATAGAATCAGTAGCTAATAGTACAATTCTGTGTTAGGTAAAATAAGATGTATGCAGTCTCCCTTCCTTGTTTAATGTGCTTATGGATACATGTATAAGGAATGCTTGTGATGTGATGATAGGGAATGTGAACATATATGTATTTTTATATAAATGAGGCTATGTTATTGCTGAGCAGCTGAGTAATTTGCAGCAAATGTTAAACTGTATGATGTAACAAGGAATATGGATCTAGAAGGAAATGTGTAAAAGACCAAAGTGGTTATGTTTGGCAGTTAAAATGGAATGAAGAATTGTAACCCATAAATGCATGGTGAAAGTAAATGAAGTTGTGTACCACAGTAGAATATTTACTAAATATAGAAAAATGAATAGAGAAATGAAAAAAGAGAATAGAGAAAAGACAAGAAAATTCTGGTAGAAAAGTAGCGGGTGGTACGTTGTCTTTTTAAGGAATGCATGTTTGTTGGAACAAGGGAAAATAGCTGTATATTAGAATAAGTTTCTGCCAAAGATATTCTATGGAAATGGGAGTTGGGTAGATCAAGAGAAATTTGAATGCAGTAGAAACAGCTTTCCTAGGAAATGTGTCTGGTGAAACAAGAAGAGATAGGATCAAGAATGAATGGGTGTTGATTGCATGTGGATTGAATGCAAATGTGAATGTTCAGTATAAAATAAGTAGAATAAATAAAAGTAAGGTAACAGAATCCTTGTGGATTTTACTCTGCTAGTGTTGCCGATTATATGGGGTGGTGCTCACCTCCATTTCAAGATCATTGAGCCAGCACTGTCCGAAGGTGTTTCTGTGATCATGTAGCCAGCATGACACCATGGAGCACAGTTACCTGTCCCCCCTAGTGGTACCTATTTACCTACTTGCATTTGCATGCTTTCGAACCACTAGGTTGGCAGGAGCTGGGGCAAGGATGGGAGGGAATGGTACAACTTGCCACAGCCAACTTGCTGCAGCCAACTCACCATGGCCAACTCATCGCAGCCAAATCATCATGGACAACTCGCTGTGGGACAACTCGCCAGGGACAACTCGCTACAGGATAAATTGCTGTGGGACAATGTAACTATTCTATTTAATTATTTAAAATAAATAAAAATATTTTAATTTTTCCATTTACATTTTATTCTGTTCCTCCTTTTGCAGCCTTTCTTTAATTATTCTGTTCCACCATTTCTTTGATATTAGTTTAACTCTTGTCCTGCACCAAGTTGACTGTGGCAAGTTAGCCATGGTGAGTTGGCCACAGCAAGTTGGTCATGGCGAGTTGGCTGTGGGGAATTGTCATAGACCCAGGACGGGAGCTCACCCCATCACATAGAGCTTGGGTCTCGAACCTGGGCTGCCAGCTTTCCAACCAACAAGCCCAGCACCTTAACTCCTGAGCCGCCACACCTCCTCAAGTAGAATAAGGGGACAGCAAAATAATTTTTCTTCCACCTCTATAGCAGAATATCAGGAGGGGAGAAACAATGGATTTTCCATTATTTCTTTTATCACCTCTGCATAAACTCAAAACTTTTCTCCCCAGAAAGAGAAGCCAAAAATCTTTCTCAGGATCCACATGCTCAAAATTTCACTTAGCAACCACATGGCTCAAGTTTCAGTAGCAGAACAACAACAAAAAGCTTTCAGTAGATAGATTTAGCAGTTCTTCATTGGGAAGGCATTCTCTAAAGAAAGTGACAACAGAGAGACGGTCTGGTGGTTCCAGCTGCAAAGGCAGTCAAAATAAGAATGCATTAGAATAATAACTGAGTTTGCAATCCTATACAAGCTTACCCAGAAATACACTTCATTGAATTCCATCAGATTTATTTCTGTTTATGCTGTTAATGGGAGCAGAGAGCCTTCTTAAATTCTGGAGATGTAAACAATATCTTGAAATAGCTGGCTAAATTGGAAAGTAGTAAGATGGCTAAGTTACAACATCTTAAGAACAGAGACTGTCCAAATAACACAACAATGGAATAACAACAATAGCAGCAGCAACAACTGCCATTGAGTTATCAATTGTCTGCGTATTAACCAAACTGGCTAATTATTCTCTCTCTTTTTTAAGGACTCCTACAACACCCAATAACTTATTTTGGATTTATATGAAGAGAGAGTAAACAGAATGGCTAATTTTATTCTCTGGAAAGAATGACTCCATTTTATTGAGTGAGAGGAAACTGGCTCAGTGAAATGTAGTTGTGTTTGTGGGTGCAGACATATAAGATGTTCTATATACTTCCATAATGGTCCTCAACCTTTTGGGTAGGGACCGGTTCTGCAGAGAAAGGTTAATTGTGGACTGGAGTGGACGTGATTTCACATGCTGCCTGCATCCCATGGATGGGGCTTCACTTGTTTGTGTGGACCAGTTGCTGGCATGTCACAGACTGGTGCCAGTCCACTGATTGGGGGTTGGGGACTCCTGCCTTACAGTATTAGATGCTCTGCCAGCTCAAGTTCTCCTTCCACATCCTGGCCATCTATTTTGAGAATTTTGAAATAATGTCAATACTCAAGGAGCCTGTCTTAGCACCTACACATTTCTAAATTGTGGGTAAAAAGAGGGTCTTCAGGAAATTCATTTCAGAGAAGGGCATCTTGAGATACACTTCAGCACCACTAATGGATCAATAGTTCTTAACCAGGGGTCTCCAACCTTGGCAACTTTAAGCCTGGAGGACTTCAACTCCCAGAATTCCCCAGCCAGCAAAGCTGGCTGGGGAATTCTGGGAGTTGACGTCTACCAGGCTTAAAGTTGTCAAGGTTGGAGACCCCTGTTCTAAGCAGCCTTGACATTTTAAGGCCAGCCTTTTTCACTTTATCTGTAGCTTCCAATAAGGGTAAAAGATGTCATAACCAGATGTGTCAAACACCCGGCCGCTTGGGGAGAATCTGGCCCATGATAGGCCCAGAGTTGTCCTGCAGGGCCATCCCAGAGATGGCAAGGAACCAGCCTATGCCTCCCCGGCCCTGGCCGCACCCACCCAGTCAGCCACAACGACCAGGCCACAACCAGCAAACAAGGGCAAACAAAATCGTGACACGGCCTACAATGGGATTGAGTTTTGACACCCCTGCCACAACCAATGGATGTTATATAACTTGTTTTATGTTTTAAAATCTGACTGAGATGGTGTAGGGTTTCCTGCCTGAGCAGGGGGTTGGACTAGAAGGCCTCCAAGGTCCCTTCCAACTCTGATGTTATGTTATGTTATGTTATGTTATGTTATGTTATGTTATGTTATGTTATGTTATGTTATGTTATGTTATGTTATGTTAAAAGATATTTTTGTATTTTGTCTTGTTTATTATATTATTTACAACACCACATATAATAGTACAGCGGTCACCAACTGGTGGTCCATGGACCACTGGTGGTCCATGAGAAAATTTTGGTAGTCCGCAGAAAATTTATTTGCATTTTTTTATATTGCACTAAATCAGGAGTCCTCAAACTATGGCCCCAACATGCAACATTTGAGAGTCTCCCCCTTGGGGTCTTCTTGTGTGGGTCAGAGGAGGGCAGAAATTATGACTTAGGGTCTGCTTCAGCCTCCTGGTGTGGGGCTTTGGGCAAAGGGTGGAGAGAAGCACTGCTGGTGGAGAAGAGCCGGAGGGTCTTGTTCCAGTGGGACTGCCTCATGGTCTGGAACTGGCTGACCATCTCAGCCCGCTGAGCCTCCAGGCGCCGATACCTGGCCTTGCACTCCCGCAGGTCTTCCCTCTGCTTGAAAAACCTATGCTCGTAGTCCTCAGTGAGGTGCTTCTGCTGAGCCTCCTTCTCGGCCAGATTCAATCTGAACTGAGTTTTTTTGCCAACTCTTTCTCATGGTGGCTACTTAGCTCCAACAAGTGGTTCCTATTGGGGGTCTAAGGAGCCTGGGTGGGCAGGCGAGGAGTGGCTGGGAGGGAAAGGGCGAGTAGAAGCCAGCGAGGCACCCCTTGAGGTGAGTGACATCGAGTTGGCCCTGCTCACCCAGTCACGTGACCACCTAGCCACACCCACCCAGCCGGTCATTAGGCAGATCATATTATTGGTCTGCAGGATTTAAAATTATGAATTTAGTGGTATCTGAGATCCGAAAGGTTGGTGACCCCTGTAATAGAAAATCCTCTGTTGATCTCTTGTTGGTTCTAACAAAGCTGTTAACCCTACAGCTTTATCATTAGACAAGAGCATGTTTCTAGAAGAAATAAGAATTAGGCCCATTTAATGGATGAATGTCCTCCTAAGTTTCAGGCAACATATCCTGAGGATATCTGTTCATTTTTACCTCTGCTACCACTTAGCATTTGCTGTGGTGCAGCCACTATCAAGTCAGCTTGAACTTTTCTTGATGACTTCATATCAGGGACTGCGTCAAACAGAGAAATTTCTGCTATGATTTGCTAGGCATTCTGATATTGTGATGGTAAGCAAATTAATTTTGGCAGGGGCATATCTCCCCTTGCAGATTTCCCCATTGAAAATATTTGCAAAATCCAAAGACATATTCTTCCAGTCTTTGTGCATATAATATTCTGTTTAAGCTGAATTTGGAATGTTCCTTTTTTTCATCCAGATAAGTCAGTCATCAGCCCTTGAAATAGAGGCCCATGTTAAAGGTAGTGATATAGGGCTAAAGATGGCTTCAGTTCAATCACACTTATGCTCCTTAAATGCTGATTAGACCAACATCCCTAGCTTTTCCTCCCATTACAGATAATCCATGATTTATGACTATAATTAGGACCAGAATTTTCATTGCAAGCCAAAGAGGTTGTTAAGTGAATTCTGCCCAATTTTACCTTTTTTTAAACCACAGTTAAGTCAATCAGTGGCAGTTATTAAGCAAATCAGGTGGTCATTAAGAAAATCTGGTTTACCCCATTGACTTTGCTTGTCAGAAGCTAGCTGGAAAGATTGCCTTCATAAGTTGTGGGAGCTTCATCACTTGAGACTTTCAAGAAAATATTGGACTGTCAGAAATGGTATAGGGTCTCCTGCTTGAGCAAGGGGGTGGGGTTGGATTAGATGACCTATAAGGTCCCTTCCAACTCAGTTAATCTGTTAATCTGATTGCAAATGGCAATCACATGACTCTGGGACACTGCAATCATTGTAAATTAAAGCTGGTTGCCAAGTGCCTGAATTTTGGTCATGTGAACACAGGGATACTGCAATGCTTGTATATGTAAGGGTCGATTGAAGTCATTTTTTCCAGTGTCATAACTTCAAACAGATAAATGGTTGTAAACCAAGGAGTGCCTGAACTTTTATAGGTGCTTGGAGGAGAATGAAGTACTATATATATTTTCTTTAAACATGGTCTCCAGCTGCTACATCTAAAATGATTGCAATGGTATTTAGAATAAAGTGATCTGGTTGATTTTCTTATGAATTTTCTTTTAAAGATACCTTCCTTCTTAAAAGGCAAAAGAACCACAGTTTTAGTTTCCCTTTTCAGTCATTGCCCCATTTTGTTTTTCAGGTCAACTGTATAGATTATTTCTTTTTTTTTTAAGGAAGGAAATGAGTTATTATGCATTCTATTCTTGCTTTCAAGTATTAATATGGCTATTAAGTGCAAGGCTAATGTAAATATTTGAAAATTTAAAAAGCTAATGTACATCATTATCTGCGAATTTTTTGTTCTCACTTTTTCTGGAGTCAACGAAAGAGGAAGAAATTGAACTCACCGGATCATCCTTCCTTCTGTTTATGTGAAACATAATCTTGATATGTTTGTTCCACCATCCACTCATTCTGTTCACTGCTTTCTCTGCTCCTCCTATCTCCAGTGGTGGGATTCAGCTGGTTCGGATCAGTTCGGGTGAACCGGTAGTTGCGACCTGCCCACGCGTTCTGGTGCTATGCTGTCCTATTTAGCCATGTTTTCTAAGCTGCATGCATGCATGCAAACCACGTGCACAAGCAAAGTGCATATGTGGAAGGCCGTGTGAACGCTCACATTTTCGGTGCTGGGCAAATCGGTTGTTAAATTATGTGAAACTCACCTCTGCCTATCTTGAACAATGTTTCCTTGTAACCAGGAGAGAATGTATATACCACAAGGTGGAACTGTTCAATTCTTCATCCTCTTTGAACTTGGTTTTCTTGCAAATGTATCCTGGTAAAAGAATCATTTATTTTTATTCATTTATTATTAAATTTCCATGTTGCCTGACTCCTAATCCTAGGTGGCTCACAAATTTTATACACACACACACACACACGCACGCACACACATTTAAGAGAGATGCAATCAAAAACAAAAATAAGAAATAAAAAGTACCCATGAGACTTTGTTCATTCATAATAAAAGGCCTGGGAAGATCTTCAAGCTCCTTGTGATAGCTGCACGAAAACATTTGCAAGGAAACACCCAACATTAAGAAATTAACATTTTCCATTTTGTACAAAATGCACCTCCTTTGTAATAGATAGATTGCTCTGTTTCAAATCCAGTCCATTTTGGATCCAATTGTGTTCTTTCCAAAATTCATTTTTTTGCTGTTTTTGATTTAATCTTTGTGTATGTGTTGATATTTTTTAAACAGCATTAGTATTTAAACCTTTTTTGAATGTTGTTTGGTGATTATTACTATTTACTTTAGTCATTAAACATGAAACTCAGTCAAGTGAACATTCAAAAATGCATCACAAATATCATTGACTGATGCTAATGGTTGATATGGGTTGCTGCCAGTGTCTTAGATATCAACCAAGTACTTTCTTAAGATATATGATGTTCCAAATAGTGCAGTGTTTTGCAGTTCCACTGGTGTTATTGCAGGAAGCTGCAATTTGTTGATGTATCTTATACAATTCTTGGATATTGTACCAAGTGCCCTGATGACACTGTTACATGTTTCATCCATAGCTGTATAGTTTCAATGGCCAGGTCACGATATTTCATGATTTTTTCCAGTTCTTTTTCTTCGACTCTGGCATCTGCTGGTACCGCGATGGCAATAAATTGTACATTTTGGTTTTCTAAACTGTGATATCTGGCGTGTTGTGTTCCAAGGGACAATCCATCTGTATTCAAAAGTCCCACAAGATCTTCACCTTCTCATTTTCTATATCTTTTTCCACTTTAAGTTCCCATGACTTTTTTGACGCGGGTAAGTCATATTTTTTACATAATGACCAGTGGATTAATTTAGCAACTCGGTCGTGTCTAGTTTTGTAATCAGTTTGTGCAACTTTGCTGCATTCACAGATTAAATGTGAAACAGTTTAGACTTTGTTGTTGCAAAGTTGGTGGTTTGGATTGTCAGTGGATTTTTGTAGCTTTCATGGCATTTGTTTGTAGTGCTTGTTCTTGCGCAGCGAGTATTAAACCTTCCGTTTCTTTTTTGATGGTTCCCATCTTAAGCCTTGCCCATATCAAGTTGTCATCACATTTTCCTTCAATGTTTTTCAAGTGCTGTACATGCAAAGCTTTGGTTTTCCATCTATTTAATCTGTCATCCAGCTGTTTTTCCTTATATTCTGTCTTTGTTTCTGTTGTTTTTATAAGGTTTTCCATTTTCACAGCCTGCAGCAATTTTTTTTGTACTTTGGTTCACATAATCATTCAAATTATTATTGTTGTTGTTGTTGTAACAAAATATCAGCTTCTATGTTCACAAATCTAGTGTAAGTCATTTTGGGCAACAGTTTTGCAGTCACCTCAGGGGTGTCTTGGTGGTTGGTTTCAAAAAAGTCAAGATGGCAGACTCTGCAGTTGAAGCCCAAGTCTTGAAAGAGTTGCAATGTCATGAAAAGCTCACATTGTCCTCTAGAGAAATCTGCACATATTTCTCTCCAATATTGGTCCAGAAACAAGAAAGATATCCAAGTCTTTCAAAAGGAAGATTTTTAATCTAAATGGTTCTGTTGCATGTTTCTGATATTGAATACTTTTTAATAGCTAAGAGCAAATCAAAAAACTTGAGAGCTGTGGATGAAACCATATCACTTGTAAGAAACCGGAATGTAGTTTGCTTTTCAAATGCTTTAAGAATGGAATGGAATGGAATGGAATAGAATAGAGCTGGAAGGGACCTTAGAGGCCTTCTAGTCCAGCCCCCTGCTCTGGCAGGAGACACAATTTACTATTTTTTCCCATTTCAAAATAATGGGAATTTCTGTTGTCCATTTCCAGCACTGATGATCAGAAGGTGGCTCTGAGGCAACGGTGAAATCCACTTACCTTCACTACCGGTTCGGGAACGGGAGCGTGCGGGAGCTTCTGCGCATGCAGACATGGTAAAAAAATGGGATGTAATGATGTCCCAATGGGTGGGTGGGGCCTCCCACCACTGGTGTTACCGGTTCAGTGACCTGGATAGAACTGGGGGGATTTCACTGCTGGTCTGAGAGCCACCAAAATAGAACCCTGGGTCTGCAGGCTGCTGAGGGTCTAGATGGAAAGTAAATATTTAGAAACGTGTACTGGTTGTCCTCAACATATGACAATTTCTGTTGTTAAACAAAGTGGTTGTTAAGTGAGTCATGTCCAATTTTACAAACCTTTTTACCACATTTGTTAAGTGAATCATAAGAGGGTCAACCACGATTCTTGATTTGGAAGCACTGAGACTCTTAAATGATGTCTTCAGGATCATGTTGACTTATACACAATTGATTAACTTTTGTCACCCTCTAAAACCCTTTTTATTTATACCCTCAAGTTGTTCATGTATTAAGAAATAGCAGATTTTAGAATGTTTGCCCTAAATGTTTGGCCTCTTTTGTTGTTTTCTTCACTTACATTGTTTTTCTTCTATTCTGTTTAAGACGACTTGAAGCTTCATAATAAGGTGAATAGTTTTCAGAATAAAGGTGTTTTGTCTCTGTTACCAAAAATTATAATGATGGAGGAGGAGGAGGAGGAGGAGGAGGAGGAGGAGGAGGAGGTGGAGGAGGAGGAGGAGGAGAAGAAGAAGAAGAAGAAGAAGGAGAAGGAGAAGGAGAAGGAGAAGGAGAAGGAGAAGGAGAAGGAGAAGGAGAAGGAGAAGGAGAAGGAGAAGGAGAAGGAGAAGAACATAACATAACATAACATCAGAGTTGGAAGGGACCTTGGAGGCCTTCTAGTCCAACCCCCTGCCCAGGCAGGAAACCCTACACCATCTCAGTCAGATGGTTATCCAACATTTTCTTAAAAATTTCCAGTGTTGGAGCATTCACAACTTCTGAAGGCAAGTCGTTCCACTTATTAATTGTTCTAACTGTCAGGAAATTTCTCCTTAGTTCTAAGTTGCTTCTTTCTTTGACCAGTTTCCACCCATTGCTTCTTGTTCTACCCTCAGGTGCTTTGGTGAACAGCCTGATTCCCTCTTCTTTGTGGCAGCCCCTAAGATATTGGAACACAGCTATCATATCTCCCCTAGTCCTTCTTTTTGTTAAACTAGACATACCCAGTTCCTGCAGCCGTTCTTCATATGTTTTATCCTCCAATCCCCTAATCATCTTTGTTGCTCTTCTCTGCACTCTTTCTAGAGTCTCAACATCTTTTTTACATCGTGGCGACCAAAACTGGATGCAATATTCCAAGTGTGGCCTTACCAAGGCATTATAAAGTGGCACTAACACTTCACGTGATCTTGATTCTATCCCTCTGTTTATGCAGCCCAGAACTGTGTTGGCTTTTTTAACAGCTGCTGCACACTGCTGGCTCATATCTAAATGGTTATCCACTAGGACTCCAAGATCCCTCTCACAGGTACTACTATTGAGCAAGGTACCACATATACGGTACTGGTGCATTTTGTTTTTTGGCCTAAATGTAGAATCTTTTCACTGTTGAATTTCATTTTGTTAGATAGCGCCCAATGTTCAAGTCTGTCAAGATCTTTCTGTAACTTGAGCCTATCTTCTGGAGTGTTGGCTATTCCTGCCAGCTTGGTGTCATCTGCAAATTTGATGAGTTCCCCATCTATCCCCTCGTCCAAGTCATTGATGAAGATGTTGAAGAGTACTGGGCCTAAAACAGAGCCTTGGGGTACTCCACTGCATACTTCCCTCCATGTGGATGTAGTTCCGTTGAGGACTACACGTTGAGTGCGGTTGGTCAGCCAGTTACGAATCCATCTGGTGGTGGTGCTGTCTAACCCACATTTTTCTACTTTATCTAGTAGTAGGTTATGGTCTACTTTATCAAATGCTTTACAGAAGAAGAAGAAGAAGAAGAAGAAGAAGAAGAAGAAGAAGAAGAAGAAGAAGAAGAAGAAGAAGAGGAAGAGGAAGAAGAAGAAGAAGAAGAAGAAGAAGAAGAAGAAGAAGAAGAAGAAGAAGAAGAAGAAGAAGAATTATTAGAATTATTATTATTATTCCCTCAGATTTTAAAAGGCTGCAAATGCTTAATGAATTGATACCCAGATTGTCCAGAGTTGAGTTAAACTCACCAGTGAATGGAGTGGTTTGGTAGCTTGGATCTGAATTGCAAATCTGCCATCTACATTTTAGCTAAGTATGCCAAGTCTTTTTTTACACTTCAGCATAGTCTTCTAAATCAGAAAAAAAAATGAGTAAACTCTACTTTGGTATGTCACAGACCAGATGGATCTGTGGTCTCTTCAGGAGAGGGTTAAAAAAAAACCTCTTTAATTATTTGATCCTAAAGAACACTATAACTTCTTCCTGACCTATAAAAAATAATGCTTCAATTCCTACTGGAGTTTTATCTTCAACATTATTGCCCTCTTGTGGTTGTTGGAATCAGACGGTATATTTCCATTCTCTCAATGGCTTTCATCTACTGGTACTTCAGAATGTTGTGATTTTTCTTTTGTTATAGTATCATCATTCATAGCAGTTCAGGTTTATTGGTCTAAGGAAAGATGGGCAACTTATGCATCATATGTGACCAGAGTCTCTTTTCTTCAGCCCCTAAAGTTTCTCCCAAATTGCACTGCCAAAATTCAATGGCAAATTGAAGAAAATTAGTGGTACCATTTTTTACTTTGTTTTTGTACTAGACTGACAAGCCACCATTCTACACCCTATTCTGGCAGTGTCCACAGAGTGTTTATATATATATATATATATATATATATATATATATATATATAGGTCTTTGGGTGTTGGGGTTTTCTCCGTGTAAAATTGGAAGTGTCTTGGCGGCGTTTCGACGAAGTCTCATTCGTCATCTTCAGGCTTCAACCGTGCTTCTGGGAGCAATGTGTGATCGCAGCTGTTTCTTCCTTTTAACTGCTAGTGGGGGTTTGAACTGATTGGGTGGGAGCTTGGCTGTGCTCTGATTGGATGGGGGTTTTTCTGTGCTCTGATTGGCTGGGGGTGTGTCCAGGACACACGGGTATATGTATGCAGGTTTTGGTATGTTCGGGTCTTTTCCTGTGTAAGATTGGAAGTATTTAGGGAAATATTCGGGCAAAGAAGTGCCTTGGCGACGTTTCGACGAAGTCTCATTCATCATCTTCAGGCTTCAGCTTCGTGCTTCTAGGAGCAATGTGTGATCGCAGCTGTTTCTATATATATTATATATATGTATATATGTATATATGTTTTCTGAGGTTTTCGCAGGTGTTTGTATGTAGGTCTATGGTTATTCGGGTTTTCTCCCATGTAAAATTGGAAGTGTCTTGGCAATGTTTCGATGTGTACCAGCCATTTGGAAACCCACCCTTATCGACAAACGAGTCCCTAACATGAAGAATGACGCAGGACCCACACTCACAAGTGCCACACAGCATGTCACCACCACACATCCACGCGGAAAGCAAACTCAAACCCACACCGATGATGAAGCATAACCACAGACCAGAAGCTAGACCGCAGCTGCATCATTAGCCATTTCAAACCCCTCCAATCCATACATGCAGCAGACTGACACCCACCATGAATATGTAGCACGACCACAAACGCGAAGCCAAACAACAGCAATGCAGCTCACCACCTCAAATCCCCCTGCATCTCAGACCAACCTGAGCACAACCAAACGCCCCCACCAAACAAAACACACCCCCAGGCAATCAGAGCACAGTCAATCCCACCATCCAATCAGAGCACAGCCAAACCCCCACCCAATCAGAACACACCTCCACCCAATCAGAACACAACCAAGCTCCCACCCAATCAGTTCAAACCCCCACTAGCAGTTAAAAGGAAGAAACAACTGTGATCACACATTTCTCCTAGAAGCATGAAGCTGTAAACACCTAGTCTGAATGGGATTTCATCGAAACGTTGACAAGACAGTTCCAATTTTACGCAGGAGAAAACCCGAATAACCAAAGACCTACACACACACACACACACACACACACACACACACACATATATATATTTTCTGAGGTTTTCACGGGTGTTTGTATGTGTTTCGCGGGTGTTTGTAGCAAGAAGCACGAAGCTTGCTCCCAGAAGCACGAAGCTGAAGCCTGAAGATGACTAATGAGACTTCGTCGAAACATCGCCAAGACACTTCCAATTTTACGCGGGAGAAAACCCGAATAACCAAAGACCTACATATATATATATATATATACACACACACACACACATACATACATACATACATACATACATATACATATATATATAGGCAAGCTAATATCACAGCCTGGCAGTATGATCGAAGTCCGACATCTGTGTGCTGTGGTCCAAGGACTGGAATAATTTCATTATGGGTCATTATATTACACTGCTGGAGTTTTGAATATTAGAAAAATACAAGGGAGATCACGATTGAAATATATAAAATTATGGTTTATGTTTATAACCTGAACATTGCTACAGGGAGCTACCCAGCAATACTGAACAGTGAGAGTTAAAGGAGAGATTAAAATAAGTATAGTAGTTTATCTGTAAAATTGGATATGCTGATGGCCACCAAATTGGGTTTAAAGCATTAGATATAGGCACTAACACTATCAGCAGAATTGCACATGGAAGCTATACATTACCTCCATACTAAGAAGCAATAAACTCCTCTCCCCCCCCCCCCAGTTCTCTCCACACATTTTCTCTGAGCAGAAGGAAGAGCTATTTGCCTGCTATGATTATTTGATTGATCATTGTGGAATTATTATCTTCATGGTCCTTTCATCCAAGAAGGCTCTCTATATGTTCCTAAAAGTTTTTGTGGATAGTACATTTCTTTCTCAAGCTCAGGTTGTCTACTAGAGGCCTGGGAATTTGAGGATTCTGCCCAGTATCTAAGCTGTTCTTAGCACTGCACTCTCCCGGACAGAGACTTCTAACATTGTTCTTTGGATCTGTTGAAGCCACTCTCCCAGTTTAGGAGCCTCAGCCCAGAGTGTTCCTATCAAAAACTGTGATCACTTTGGCCTTTACTTTCCAAGATCCTCTCTAGTTCCGCCTTCAGGCCATGGTACATCTCCAGCTTCTCATACTTCTTCCTGATGTTGCTGTCACTTGACACCATTACAACTATCACTACAGTCTTTTGGTCCTTGTCTAGTTGATTGGCCACTGTCCTTCTGGCCCTGGAAGTCCCAAATGATCTTAGCTCTGTTATTCTCCATGACATTTTATGGAATCTCCCATCTGAACTTGGAAGGGACTATCCCCTACTTCATGGAGATTTTCCTTGATACAACATCTGTGCCAGTCAGTGTATTCTATTCCTGTCTGCATCGTATATCCTGCCACTAAATGTTCAATTGTCTCTGCGGTCTATCTACAGAGTCTGCACTTTGGTCCTGCTTTGGGTGATAGACCTATTTTTAAGGCTCTGGTGCTTAGCACCTTTTTTAATGCTGCTATGATCAGTGCCTCAAATGCTGTATTTTAATCTACACTTTTCCAGTCATTGATAGGATTTCCCAGTATCAGCCATTCATGCTCTTGGTTGATTGTACATCCCATGCAGGATCTTGAGTTAGTGTGGCACTTTCTCTGCTTGATCTTCTCCCCATTTCTGCTACTGCCTCAGGCATTCTGTCAGCAGCTCATCTTTGGGTGCCATCTTACTGATTTACTACTGGATGCTCTAGGTTTTATCAGAGCAATGGCTTAGCACTTAACACTCACCAGACCCCATCTTCCCTTTTTCTTGTTAGTGATTGTTACAGTACATTAGTTTTAAGTACACCGGTTGTTAGCTACAATCCTTGGGTGTTGGATTTTGAAACCTCCATAATTGTGAGGAGATTCTGTGTCTTCACTTTGGCAGCCTCCATGTGTCTCCTTTGGCCAGCTATACCAACAGGCAGTGGTGGGATCCTGCCCGTTTAACAACCAGTTTGGTGATTGCGAGCTTCACGTGAAAGCATGGAGCACAATTTTACAAAAACTTACCTTCCATGTTACTGCTGGGGAGTAACATGGGGTACGGCAATCCGCTCTGCCATGCAAATCAGCTGAGACGATACAGATCAGTAAAGTGCAGGGGTGGGCGAGCCTACCTGATCATCGGAGCGAACTGGTTCGCTCCCAGCTGATCATCAGAGCTACCAGTTCACCTGAAGCAGTCCAAAATGGTAGAATCCCACCCCTGCCAACAGGGTATCTGATGACTGGCAGGGTATAAGGTTGGATGGTGAAGATATTGTTCTTCCCATTGAGCTGGCTCTTCGAGACCTGTTATTTTTTTGTGGTACTTGGATGTCTTCCTTACATCCTTATCATGGTTCCCATGTGACTGTTTGGATATTAAGGTACTTGTAGCTGGTCTGTATGCCTGCTCTGTGACCCACTGGTAAATATATATTTCCCAGTTGCACAACTGGATAATATTAAATCTCCTTTTTTCTTTCAGAAATAGCTTCCTACATTTATTGTGTAGCAAACATGATGCATTGTCCAGAGAGACCAAACACTTCCTCTTTATCACATCGTGACAAAAGAGTGCATTCTCTCCGGACTAGGATTCATGCTACAATTCACAACAAAATGCTTCTTTATTCTTAAATAAATAGCACCAAACACGGGCGTTTTTTCTTCTTCACCCAAGCTCTTTTTATATATCAGTAAGACCCAGACAAAGCTCTGATAACATGTAACAGGAAAGATATGCAAATATTTTCAAAAATCCATGGGGAAGGGAGCAAATATTTTTTTCAGTCTTGTAAAGAAGCTACCTCAGGTTTGCCCTGTATTTTCTAATAAATTCCACAATACTTATACAATACACAATACAGAACTTCCAACCATCCGTCGTACAAAACCTCCAACCGTCATCCAAAACTAGGCATGCATGCCCCTTATTTCCTCTACACCAAACACTGCAGATCTTAAATGCAAATTGATAAATGCAAGAAGCATTGTAAACAAATTGCCTGAATTTCTTCTCTTATTAAATACTGGTCCATTTGACATTATATTTGTATGCGAAACATGGCTGAACTCATCCCTCCCTGACTCCATTATTTCAGACAAAGAGTATCATGTTTTTCGGTCAGATCGCGAAACCCGCAGAGGAGGTAGAGTGCTATCTTTTACAAAAAGTCACTGAATCTAAAAAATATTCAAGTTGTACATAAACTCACTCTTCCTGAAATTATTGTATGTGAACTGGTCCTTAACATAACACTTTGCTTCTTGCTATGCTACAGAGCTCCTGACTACAACATTGCACATGCGAACATGTTAACCACACTACTAACATGGGCTACCTCCTGCCCATATCCTCTCATCTTCCTGGGTGACCTCAATCTACCTCTTATTAACTGGATAACAAACGAATGTACAACTGAACCCATTCATACTACCCTGTACAATGCTGTTACAAATCTAGGTCTTGATAAACTAGTAACTAACAATACAAGACTCAACAACTGCCTTGACATCATCTTCTGCAACAACGCAAACTCAATTTATGGACTACAAATAAAAGAACCCTTTTCCAGCAGTGACCACAGCATGATAGACTTTTGTCTCAATATATGCCCTTACAATAATCTTCATAATAATGCTATTCCAAACTACAATTTCAAAAAAGCCAACTATGACCTTATAAACACCGACTTCTCATCTCTTGACTGGCAAAATCTATTCTCAACCTGTATCACTGCTGTAGACCACTATAGAGTTTTCCTACTTGAAGTCAATAGAGTCATTAAACTATACATGCCACAAACCACCACCAAAATCAGAAAAAACAAATTACCCATATCAATAAAAAAGCTCCAATCCAAAAAAAAAAAAAATCCCTCTGGCGAAGAAACAAAACTGGCTATGTAGCCAACTTCAGAAACCGCTACAAAAATATATGCAACCAAACAAAGATTGAATGCACCAATTACCACACCAAACAAGAAGAAGATCAAGAAGAAGAACAAGAAGAGACCAACAGTGATTGGTCTCATTCGAGACAATGATGAATCCGCATATAGACGAGAGGTCGAACGACTAGCCTTGTGGTGCAACCAAAACAATCTGGAACTGAACACACTCAAAACCGTAGAAATGGTGGTAGACTTTAGGAGAAACCCTTCCATACTTCCACCTCTCACAATACTAGACAATACAGTATCAACAGTAGAAACCTTCAAATTTCTAGGTTCTATCATATCGCAAGATCTAAAATGGACAGCTAACATCAAAAACATCATTAAAAAAGGACAGCAAAGAATGTTCTTTCTGCGCCAACTCAGTAAGCTCAAACTGCCCAAGGAGCTGCTGATTCAGTTCTACAGAGGAATTATTGAGTCTGTCATTTGCACCTCTATAACTGTCTGGTTCGGTTCTGCAACCCAACAAGAAAAACACAGACTTCAGAGGATAATTAGAACTGCAGAAAAAATAATTGCTACCAACCTGCCTTCCATTGAGGACCTGTATACTGCACGAATCAAGAAGAGGGCCGTGAAAATATTTACAGACTCCTCGCATCCAGAACATAAACTGTTTCAACTCCTACCCTCAAAACGACGCTATAGAGCACTGCACACCAGAACAACTAGACACAAGAACAATTTTTTCCCGAAGGCCATCACTCTGCTAAACAAATAATTCCATCAACACTGTCAAACTATTTACTGAATCTGCACTACTATTAATCTTCTCATAGTTCCCATCACCAATCTCTTTCCACTTATGACTGTATGACTATAACTTGTTGCTGGCAATCCTTATGATTTATATTGATATATTGATCATCAATTGTGTTGTAAATGTTGTACCTTGATGAACGTATCTTTTTTTTTTTTATGTACACTGAGAGCATATGCACCAAGACAAATTCCTTGTGTGTCCAATCAAACTTGGCCAATAAAAATTCTATTCTATTCTATTCTGTGCACAAAATCCAATTGTGCTTTTTATAATTTTGTGGAAGGACTTCCAGATGGCTCCGCTTCGTTCCGTGTGATTCTGTAGAGCTGCTTAGACAGCGTTAATCTGCTGTCAAGCGACTTGGAAATCTCTTCCCTCGGGCAAAGAGGGGGAGGTGAGCATTCGGGCTGAAGTAGAGCCCCCAAGAAAGCACCAGGAAGATTCCTGGTGGCTTGATGGGAACGCTCCTTCTATAGTCCGAAAAAAAGCTCCAGAATCAGGAACGCTTCTGCCAAATGGCAGAACAAAATGCAGCATCCATTTCCGTGACTGAAATGGATTACTGAAGGACTCTAACGCAGACAGAGCTGAAAACTGGAGCATTAGCATTTGATTGTAACAAGATTTTAACTCCTTGAAAGAGAATGTATTCGTAGTCAAGATTGGAGATGATGAAAGGAAATGGCGTTTTCTGTATTGCAAGTAAATGGTGTTTTGTATATTGGAAGTGAAAGTTAAGGAAATGCTTATTACAACTGCTGGCGTGGAACCTTTAAGAAGAATATAACAAGATATTTTTTTAAATGGAATTTTTATTTTTTTATTTTTTATCCTTTTTTATCTTTTTATTACAGTGTTTAAGAAGAAAAGTTTATTGAATTTTTCTTTTTTCTTTTTCTTTTTCTTTTTTTTTCTTTCCTTCTTCTTGGTATTACTTAGTTTAAAAATGGCTTTCAAGCAAAGAGATTTAACTACTTCTAAAATACTGGAAATTTCCTCACTTCAGATACAGAAATTGAAAGAAGATATTAAAGATGGCTTAAGGAATTTTTTACAGGAGCTTATGGAGGTTCATCTTTCAGAAATAGATCAAAAATTTGATGAAATGGAGAAAGAAATATTGGATTTTAAAGATATGGTGGAAGAACAGAGGAGGGAGATGAAAAAATTAAAGGAATCAATTAACCCATTATTGCTATCTAATATTCAAACAGAGGAAAGACTGGAAGAAATTAACCAAATTAATTTAGATTTGCAAAAGAAAATAGATGAAGTTCAAATTAATTTGAATTTAGAAAATAAAATAGACGATATTCAGGTTAAGGTAGATAGGGCAGATGAAGAAAGGGTTATATTACAATATAAATTAATGGAATATGCTATAAGGGTGAGAGGATTAAAAGAATGTAAGGAAGAAAATTTGAAAGAGATTTTTATTCAGGCCTTTGCTCAGATAGATGGAGTGGAACCAGAAGATTTTGAAGTTAATATTGAAAAAAATTATCGTGTTAATTCTTGGTTGGCAAGGCAGAAGTGTTTACCGAGAGATGTGGTTATTTATTTTACAAATAAGAAAATTAGGTATGGAATTTTGCAAGCATTTTATAAAAATAAATTTCAAATACTAGGACAAGATATAATAATGATGAAGGAAATTCCTCCTAAAATGTTAAGAAAGAGAAAAGAGTTTGCCTTTTTAGTGGATGAGCTTAAGAAACATCAGATATATTTTAGATGGGAGATTCCAGTTGGATTAACAGTGAATTATAAAGGAAGAAAGTATTTTCTTAACACAGTTTTTAAAGCACGAGATTTCTACACTAATGTATTAAAGATTGGGAACCCTTTATCGATAGATGTTAAGTTGAATGGTGAATAGATGGTGGAAAATGTGTAAGATAGAAGATAAGGGGAGTGAGAATGTTTAATTTTATTATATATGATTATGGTTAATTTTTGTAAATGATTTATTTTGGATATAAATGTGTAATTTTAGGGGTACTATTTGATATATTTGAGGTATAAAGGAATAGGAAGATGGAATATTGTTTAATTTTGGAGGATAGATAGTAAAATTTAATTTGGATTAAATATATTTGAGAGATGGATGTAATGTTGTTATATGGTTAACTAGAATTTAATTGTTATAACTGATATATTTTGGATAAGTTATAGGTGTAATTTTAATAATGTTATTTGATAGAAGTAAGGTAAAGTGAAGACTTTAATTATTACAATTGATATATTGTGGAGATAATATAGGATTAACAATAATATTTGTAATCTGATTTGATGTATGTAAATGATACCAAAGATATGAAAAGATGGATTATTGTTTATCTTTGGAGGTTGGACAGTAAAATTTAAGAAATTAAGTTGGAAATATGAACTATTCTTGAGAGACTGCTTAAGGAAGAAAGACATTTCAGAAGAATCCTTGGTGAATATTGGAAGATGGAACGTTGTTTTGGTACTGATTGATGAAGGTTGGATATTAAAAACTATGTACTTTAATGAAGAACAAATACGAACTCAATTGGAAATTTCTGAGATCGGGGAGTCGAGGTTTTAAGGAGTGACTATGGATTATGATTTGTGTTATATTTTAATTTTGTTGTTAGTTTTATACCCTGTATTCGGTTCTGGGAAGTCCTGGGGGTGGGGGAGGAGGGAAGGAGGGGAGGGGATGAGGGTAGAAAATGGATTGATGGTTAATGTACAGAGATGATTGAAGATGTATAATCAATGTAAGATCATAGCTGCCTGGCTACCATTTCAGAATGATGGGAAGGAAGGAAGTAGAAGAGAGAAGGAGGTAGGAAAGAGAAGAGGAGGAAGAGGAAAGGAAGGAAGAGGGATAGAAGAGGGAGAAGAAAGGAGTAGGGAGGAAGGAGGAGAGGATGTAGATAAGAGAAGGGGAGGAGGGTCGTGGAAAGTAGAAGAAGGTAGAGAAGGGAAGAGAGTTAAAGGAAGGGGGTGGTGACCGGGCAGGTCCGATTAATTGTATATGATGGTACATTAAATATGTTATTGGATATGAATGTTAAAATAAAACTTTTTATATTAAAAAAAAATTGTGAACAACTTAAAGACTTGAGAACCATCCCACCACTAAAAGGATCTAACGGCAAAGAATATAATGATGAAACAGTTAAAGCAAACCTCTTTAGCACATTCTTCGGCTCAGTCTTTGTTAACAGTAATGGCTCATACCCAACATTCCCCAGTCGTACCAACAATGAGTACAACAAACTAACACAAATAGATTTCACAGAAGATAATGTTGAAAAGGCACTTCGAAACTGAAACCATCTCTATCTATTGGACCTGATGGTCTATGTGCATACTTCTTAAAAAAGCTTTCCACTAATATAGCAGAACCCCTAAGCATTATCTTTGAAAAAGCTTTCACGACCAGCTCCTTTCCCAAACTTTGGTCACTAGCCACGGTCATCCCTGTCTTCAAAAAAGGAGACCCCAGCCTAGTTGAAAATTACAGACCAATTTCTTTATGCTGCATCACCTGCAAAGTAATGGAATCAATCATCAACCAATCCATTACCCTCCACCTAGAAACAAACAACCTACTCTCCAATAAACAGTTTGGTTTCAGAAAAAAATTATCCTGTAATTTACGACTTCTTCACTGCAAAAACATATGGACTACAAATCTTGATCAGGGCAAAGCATAACCCCAAAGGTTTCACTCAAAAACTGTCCACGGTTGACCTCACCACTTTCCTAAGAGGACTCTAAAGGGGCGTGCATAAGAGCACAAACGTGCCTACCGTTCCTGTCCTACTGTTTCTTTCCCTATGTATATACACGTTTTTAGTACCTCATTTCTCCTCATATATACGTTCATATATTTATAACCTTTTATGTAACGCTTGTATATATTGTTATGACAAATAAATAAAATAAAAATAAATAAAATAAAATAAAAATAAAGCAATAGACACAATTTACATAGACTTCTGTAAAGCTTTTGACTCAGTGGTACATGACAAACTTCTCCTAAAACTAAAATCCTACGGCATCTCCGGACCCCTCCACAATTGGATAACAGCGTTCCTGTCAAATAGACAACAAGTTGTCAATAGCGGCGTTCCCCAAGGCAGCGTCCTTGGACCAACACTCTTCATATTATACATTAATGATCTCAGTGACCATATTATAAGTAATTGTGTTCTCTTTGCTGACGATGTTAAACTATTTAACACTACCAACAATAAAGCTACCTTTCAAAAAGATAGTATTTGCGCAAAGATGGAAAGCAGAGAAAATCCCTATGGAAGGAGAAATAATTAAGAAATTATTGGATTGTGCAGAAATGAATAGATCAACCTTGATAGTGAAAGAAAGAGAGGAATCGGAATACTTTAAAACATGGGGGCAATTCTATTATTGGTTGGAAAAGAGATACAGATAGGATAATGTTGTAATGGAGAAAGAGGAGAAAGAAGATAGATAAATGTACTAATAGAACAGTAAGTAAATAAATGTATTAATAGAAAATCAAGAAATGTGGGAGAAATGTTATAATAAAAGAAATGGTGATATTAAGAAATGATAAATATTGGAGGAGTAAGAAGAAGACACAAAAGATGTACTCAGATGATACACTGAATGTTGGATTATGTATTGTATGTTTGTTTGTCTATAAAATAAAATAAAAACTTTTGAAAAAAAGAGTTGGAAGGGATCTTGTAGATCATTTAGTCCAACCCCCACCCAAGCAGGAGACTTACACCATTTCTGACAAATGGCAGTCCTGTCTCTTCTTGAAAGCCTCCAGTGATAAAGCTTCCATGACTTCTGAAGGCAAGCTGTTCCATTGGTTGATTGTTCTCACTGTCATAAAGTTTCTCCTCATTTTTAGGTTGAATCTCTCCTTGATCAGTTTCCATCCATTATTCCTTGTCTGGCCTTTGGGTGCCTTGGAAAATAGTTTGACCCCCTCCTCTTTGTGGCAGTCCCTCAAATATTGCCACACTGCTATCATGTCTTCCCTGGTCCTTCTCTTCCCTAGACTAGCCATGTCCAGCTCCTGCAACCATTCTACATAGGTTTTCGTCTCCAGTCCCCTAATAATCCTGGTTGCTCTTCTTTGCACTTTTTCTGAACCTGAAACCAGAGGATATCATGCATCTTGAAGGACATGGGATACAACCCACTAAGACCTCTAAAATTTATTCCAGTGTTTGGTGACATTAAAACAAACATGTTTTCATCAACCATCAGTTATGTTAGAAGTGTTTCAGAGGATATTGTTCTAAACATCTTATTTCATCAGGCATATTGGAGCTACATCTGATTTGCTAGATATTTATTTACTTCATTCATTTATTCATTCACCAATTTTATATGCCCACCTATCTTACAAAAAAGTGACCTTAGGCAACATACAATAAAACAGTTAACATATAAATAATGTAGCCATCTCTGCAAGCTCCATCATCTTCATCAACTATTTCTCCATTACGAGTAATATTGAGTCTTTCTACTTTTGAGTATACAATACTCTCAGCTATTGTCATATAATAGGACTTTATTTTATATGACTCCCTTTATATGACTCTCTTGTCATATAAAAAAAAAGTTGCTTGTCTATTAGTCCACTAAGAAAAAAAAATACTGATTTTAGCAAATTGCCATTTTAGCAATGGCAATAACCACTTAGACTTATATACTACTTAATATTCCTTTGCAGCCCTCTCTAAGCAGTTTACAGAATATTGCTGCCCACAATCTGAATCCTCATTTTACTGGCCTTGGAAGGATGAAAGGCTGAGCTGGTCAGGATCAAACTCCTGGCAGTGGGTAGAGTTAGCCTAAAATACTGCATTCCAACCATTGTGCCACCATAGCTTTTTTTAGTTGTACTTCAAAATCTTCTGAAATAATGTTTATATTCATTTGTTGTTGTTGTTTTACTTTTTCACACGTCCATCAAACATGATAAAATGTCCTTTCATGTTGTTCACATTTCAAGCAAACATTCAAAGTATTTTTATTCATTCTAGACAATTTTTTCAGAAATATGTCATTTTATAAACATTCTCTTTAAGACTACATACAACATAACGTAAATTTCAATCATATATTTTCCCATTTTTCCTTTTATATATATAGTAACCACATTTTAGTCTGTTTTGTCATGTATTCTTTCACTTGGTCGTCTTATGTGATAATTGTACATAAGAAAACCTTTGACAAGGATATCCTTCCATTGTAAAATCCGCTCTTGATTTTATTTTACCATCTCCTTGAAAAAATTCTAGTATATCACAGTAGATTTACCATTTACCGGTTTACTTACCATTTCTTATCTATAAAATGCTTGTAGAATAGAATAGAATAGAATAGAATAGAATAGAATAGAATAGAATAGAATTGAATTTTTTATTGGCCAAGTGTGATTGGACACACAAGGAATTTGTCTTGGTGCATATGCTCTCAGTGTACATAAAAGAAAAGATACCTTCATCAAGGTACAACATTTACAACACAAATGATGGTCAATATATTAATATAAATCATAAGGATTACCAGCAACAAAGTTACAGTCATACAGTCATAAGTGGAAAGAGATTGGTGATGGGAACGATGAGAAGATTAATAGTAGCGCAGATTTAGTAAATAGTTTGACAGTGTTGAGGGAATTATTTGTTTAGCAGAGTGATGAAATTCAGGAAGAAACTGATCTTGTGTCTAGTTGTTCTGGTGTGCAGTGCTCTATAATGTCGTTTTGAGGGTAGGCGTTGAAACAGTTTATGTCCAGGATGTGAGGGATCTGTAAATATTTTCACGGCCCTCTTCTTGATTCGTGCAGTATACAGGTCCTCAATGGAAGGCAGGTTGGTAGCAATTATTTTTGCACTAAAGGCCACAAAGCAGGGGTGAAATCTAAAAATTTTCCTTACTGGTTCTGTGGACGTGGCTTAATTGGTGGGTGTGGCTTAGTGGTCAGGTGACTGAATGGGCATGGTCAATAATAATAAATAATAAAAATAATAAAGTATACAAAACTTGGGAGTCTACCTTCTTTAAAAATAGAGGCCCTGGTCTACCAATTGCCTTTTACTGAGAGGCACTGGTCTACTAAGTGCCTTTTTTTGGCAGGCAGCAGTCTACCTTCTTTAAAAATAGAGGCACTGGTCTACTCGCTGCCTACAGTGCTGATCAGCTGTAGTGTGGCCCTTTGAAGTGCCATGACAGTCATTTAAGGCCGTTTGCAGCTATATCACCACTGAGAGCTTCAGGGACAGAGAAGAGGAACAGTGAGGCGTGGGCAATGGGACTGGGCAGGGATTTTTGCTACCGGTTCTCCGAACTACCTGCCGGACCGCGCGATCCAGTCCGAACCAGGAGCATTTCACCCCTGCCACAAAGGTATTTTCCTAGAGAAAATTTGCAATTATTTCATACTCTGAGATTGGCCTGCCTGACATAATGATTTTTGGAATCTACTGTAGGAAGTTAGCAACCACCCCTCTACTAGGAAAATGAGATATTTTAGGAAATATTAAAAGGGCAGAATATTTCCCCAAAAAGGGAGGCAGAAACTAGCCCTCCCCACCTTTGTTAATGGGCCATTAAGGCCTGAGCCAGTCCATTCTACATAAGAAAGATAGGATTAGCCTTCTACCCATCTCACCACATGACACCTGGGAAGATTACATCAGCCAACAAGGCTCAATCAAACCTGGGAGACAGACAGCCTACAAGTTAGCTAAAAAACCCCACCCCCAGGAATCTGACCATTAATCAGAGTGCATTTCTTACACAGGAAGCTCTAGGGTGGGGCCCATAAAACCAAGACACTCTCAGCATCTCTTCCCTTGTTCTGCTCAGGAACTCAAGCCATGTGATCCTGTTCATCAATAAACCTTTCCAAGCAACTTCCATGAATTCAGTGCCTTTTCTCCCACTTGGAACTGAACCCAGAAGGATATTTCTTCTAACACTATGTTCACTTTAGCTTTGTCATACAGTACCATAAAGATCCTTACCATGCAAATTTCTGATCATATCCTACTTGTGTATTTGTGTATCCAAACTAAGCAGCAAGCAAAAGAATATAATTATTTTACTTATGTTGTAAGACAGTGGTCCCCAGCCTTTGAGGCTTGGCAGCCCACCTGGGGAAGGAGAGAGGGGAACCTCCCTGTGCGAGCGATGGACCAGTGCACATGCATGTGCGTACTGGCCCACCACTCATGCAAGTGGAGCTGTGCACACATGCATATGTGCACTGGCCTGCCACTCATGGGAATGGTACTGCACGTATGTGCCAGCCTACCTGTCATGCATGCTAGCCTACCTGGGATCGTGGAGTCCTAGTGGACAACCATTTGAATATGAGCCAGCAGTGTGCAGTAGCTGCCAAAAAAGCCAACGCACTTCTAGGCTGCATAAACAGAGGGATATAATCAAGATCACATGAAGTGTTAATACCACTTTATAACACCTTAGTATGGCCACACTTGGAATATTGCATTCAGTTTTGGTCACCACGATGTAAAAAAGATGTGGAGACTCTAGAAAGAGTGCAGAAAAGAGCAACAAAGATGATTAGGGGACTGGAGGCTAAAACATATGAAGAACAGTTGCCGGAGAAGACGCCTAGAGAGCTCCTGGAGGTCTAGCCGTTCAGAGGCTGATCGGACACTAGTGAAGTCCTATACTAGGACTTACCTAGTGGCACTGAGGGAAGCGAGGCGTTGCTACGCCTCCTCCCTCATTGCGTCGGCAGATAACCGCCCAGCCGCCCTGTTTCGGGTGACTCGTTCCCTCCTTCACCAGGGGGAGCGGGATGACCCGCTGCAGGGACGTGCTGAGGAGTTTAACGGTTATCTATACGATAAAATCGTTCAGCTTCGGGATGGGTTGGACCAAAATTGCGGTGACTCAGGTGAGGCGCCTGAGGGTGGTCTTGGTGACATTGTTTGGGATGAGTTTGACCCTGTGGCTCCCGAGGACATGGGTAGGTTGAATGCCACCACGTGTTTACTGGACCCGTGCCCCTCCTGGCTGGTGCTGGCCACTCAGGAGGTGACACGAGGCTGGCTCCAGGCGATTACGACCACTTCTTTGGTGGAGGGTGTCTTTCCGGCCGCCTTGAAAGAGGCGGTGGTGAGGCCCCTCCTTAAGAAGCCTTCCCTGGACCCGGCTGTTTTAGGTAATTATCGTCCAGTCTCCAACCTTCGCTTCGCGGCGAAGGTTGTAGAGAGTATGGTGGCATATCAGTTTCCCTTACTCCTGGATGAAACCGTCTATCTAGACCCGTTCCAGTCCGGTTTTCGGCCCGGTTACAGCACGGAGACGGCTTTGGTCGCGTTGGTGGATGATCTCTGGAGGGCCAGGGATAGGGGTTGTTCCTCTGCCCTGGTCCTATTAGACCTCTCAGCGGCTTTCGATACCATCGACCATGGTATCCTGCTGCGCCGGTTGGAGGATTGGGAGTGGGAGGCACCGTCATCGGTGGTTCTCCTATCTCCGACCGGTCGCAGTCGGTGCTGACAGGGGCAGAGGTCGGCCCCGAGGCGCCTCACTTGTGGGTGCCGCAGGGGTCGATTCTTCGCCTTCTGTTCAACATCTACATGAAGCCGCTGGGTGAGATCATCAGTGGTTTCGGTGAGGTACCAGCTGTATGCGGATGACACCCAGCTGTACTTTTCCACGCGGACCACCCCAACGGTTATCAAGTGCTGTCCCGGTGTCTGGAGGCCGTACGGGTCTGGATGGGGAGAAACAGGCTCAAGCTCAATCCCTCCAAGACAGAGTGGCTGTGGATGCCGGCGTCCCGGTACAGTCAGCTAAATCCACGGCTGACCATCGGTGGCGAGTCATTGGCCCCGATGGAGAGGGTGCGCAACTTAGGCGTCCTCCTGGATGAACGGCTGTCTTTAGAAGAGCATCTGACGGCCGTCTCCAGGAGAGCGTTCTACCAGGTTCGCCTGGTGCGCCAGTTGCGCCCCTTTCTGGATCGGGATGCCCTATGCACGGTCACTCACGCACTCGTGACGTCTCGCCTGGATTACTGCAATGCTCTCTACATGGGGCTCCCCTTGAAGGGCATCCGGAGGCTACAGTTAGTCCAGAATGCGGCTGCACGGGTGATAGAGGGAGCCCCTCGTGGCTCCCGCATAACACCCATCCTGCACAGACTGCACTGGCTACCTGTGGCCTTCCGGGTGCGCTTCAAGGTTTTGGTGACCACCTTTAAAGCGCTCCATGGCATAGGGCCGGGTTATCTACGGGACCGCCTACTGCTACCGAATACCTCTCACCGACCCGTGCGCTCTCATAGAGAGGGACTCCTCAGGGTGCCGTCAGCGAGGCAATGTCGTCTGGCGACGCCCAGGGGAAGGGCCTTCTCTGTGGGGGCTCCCACCCTCTGGAACGAAGTACCTCCAGGACTACGTCAGCTTCCGGACCTTCGGACCTTCCGCCGCGAGCTTAAAACATACTTATTTAACTGCGCAGGACTGAGTTAGATTTTAAATTATGGGTTTTAAATTGGTTTTACTTTTATATTTTTAATTATTGGGCTTTTAGAATAAGTTTTTTAATTGTTTTTAGATTGTATTTATGTGTTTTTAAATGCCTGTAAACCGCCCTGAGTCCTTTGGGAGATAGGGCGGTATACAAATCTGATCAAATAAATAAATATGTCTAGTTTAATAAAAAGAAGGACTGGGGAGACATGATAGCTGTGTTCCAATATCTCAGGGGTTGCCACAAAGAAGAGGGAGTCGGGTTGTTCTCCAAAGCACCTGAGGGTAGGACAAGAAGCAATGGGTGGAAACTAATTAAGGAGAGAAGCAACTTAGAACTAAGGAGAAATTTCCTGAGAGTTAGAACAATTAATCAGTGGAACAACTTGCCTCCAGAAGCTGTGAATGCTCCAACACATGCTCCAACACAATGCTCCAACACAAATGCTCCTAAATACATACTAGATGGACATTACCTTACAGACAACCCCCATCCTGTCAAAGACCTTGGATTTTTCATGTCAAATGATCTAAGTGCCAAAGCCCACTGTAACTATATAGCAAAAAAAGCTCTAAGAGTTGTAAACCTAATTTTGCGTAGCTTCTTTTCCAAAAACAGCACACTACTAACCAGAGCATATAAAACATTTGCTAGACCAATTCTAGAATACAGCTCGCCAGTTTGGAACCCTCACCACATCTCTGACATCAATACAATTGAACGTGTCCAAAAATATTTTACAAGAAGAGTTCTCCATTCCTCTGAAAACAATAAAATACCCTATCCCACCAGACTTGAAATCCTAGGCTTAGAAAACTTGGAACTCCGTCGCCTTCGACAAGACCTAAGCTTAGCTCACAGAATCATCTATTGTAATGTCCTTCCTGTTAAAGACTACTTCAGCTTTAATTGCAATAATACTAGAGCAACTAATAGATTTAAACTTAATGTCAACCGCTTTAATCTAGATTGCAGAAAATATGACTTCTGTAACAGAATCATCAGTGCTTGGAATACTTTACCTGACTCTGTGGTCTCTTCTCATAATCCTAAAAGCTTTAACCAAAAACTTTCTACTATTGACCTCACCCCATTCCTAAGAGGACCATAAGGGGCGTGCATAAGTGCACAAACGTGCCTACCATTCCTGTCCTATTGTTTTTCTTTTCTTCTTCCTATATATATATATATGCTTATACCTTTATATACTATATAACCTTTCTGTATGATACTTACATATATTGTTGTGACAAAAATAAATAAATAAATAAAGTCAGGCTATCTTAACTTTTAATATTTAAATGAATTCATGTTTTGCATAAATGTTGCAGCTGCCTTTTAAAATCTGCTTGCAAGAAGTTAGATCTGAGCTACTCTACCGTTCCTGTCCTATTGTTTTTCTTTTCTTCTTCCTATATATATGCTTATACCTCCTTATATTTACCCATATATGTGTATATATACTATATAATCTTTTTGTATGATACCTACATATATTGTTGTGACAAAATAAATAAATAAATAAATAAATAAACACTGGAAGTTTTTAAGAAGATGTTGGATAACCATTTGTCTGAAGCAGTGTAGGGTTTCCTGCCTAAGCAGGGGGTTGGATTAGAAGACCTCCAAGGTCCCTTCCAACTCTGTTCTTCTCTTCTCTTCTCTTCTCTTCTCTTCTCTTCTCTTCTCTTCTCTTCTCTTCTCTTCTCTTCTCTTCATGTGAGAGGCCATGACCCTGTAGTAGGCCATGACCCAGGGGTTGGGGAGCCTTGTTGTAAGCCACCTAGAGTTGCCATATCAGTGAGTTGGGCCACCTACAAATTTAATAAATAAATCGAATAAATCAGGGATTTCAAATCTGGTAAACCTGAACGGGCAGGGGAATGTAATTGCTGGTGATATGAAAAGTTTGATCCAATGGGGGAAAAAATGTATTCCGAAACTCTGGGGGAAAATAAACCATTCAGGAAATATGCCACTTCTCTCCTTGCTTTCTCTCCACCTAGAAATAACTACGATCTAATTCCTCTCATGCCTTAACCTGCTGCCAAGTATACAAGGCCAACACGGTGGAAACCGCTCACTATCTCAGCTGCCAGAGCAGGACAGCTACTTTTCAATGCACACTTGACCCGAGTGCACCTTGCTTAATGACCCTGGTTTCAAGCATTCTTGAGTGATCCTGTTCAGTTGCCTTTTTTCATATGCAGGTTGTGCGATGAATAAAAATAGAAGCTTTGAATGGGAGGCAACTGATTGCAAATGCTTTGCCTGGATACTTTCCCCTCCCCCTTTGTTTCTTCACCATCCATAAAGGGCACTGAGCAATAGTATTCATGCACTGTGTGTGGGAGGTCAACCACAGCCACTTTGCACAAAGATGGAAAAGATCCCTGCTGGAAAATCCCTGGAGCAGTCCTAACAGTTTGTCTACTGAATGCTCCAAAGGACTTTAAAATATGTGATTAGGGCTGTTGGCATTGGTGTTAAGAGACAGAGGAGTGCAGCGAGGGAGCAATAAACAGACAAACAAGCAGAGTAGAATAGAATAGAATAGAATAACAGAGTTGGAAGGGATCTTGGAGGTCCTCTAGGCCAACCCCCTGCTCAAGCAGGAAACCTTATACCATTTCAAACAGCTGACTGTCCAATCTCTTCTTAAAAACTTCCAGTGTTGGAGCATTCACAACTCCTGGAGGCAAGTTGTTCCACTGATTAATAGCTCTAACTGTCAGGAAATTTCTCCTTAATTCTAAGTTGTTTCTCTCCTTCATTAGTTTCCACCCATTGCTTCTTACTCAGAAGAGTAAAACAGGCAGGATACCCTAGTTGCCTCAAGCTAACTCAGAAGAGGAGTTGCAGCCAGAAGAGGCTTTTCTCCAAGGCACCTGAAGCCAAGGCAAAAAGCAATGGATGGAAACTAATCAAGGAGAGAACCAACCTAGAACTAAGGAGTAATTTCCTGACAGTGAGAACAATTAATTGGGTGCATGAGGGCTCATCAGTTAAAGAAGCTGAGCTTGTCAACTGGAAAGCTGACAGCCTGGATTCAAGATCTGAGCAACGGGTAAGCTCCCATTCCTTTCCTCAGCTCCTTCCTGTATAATAGTTCGAAAACATCCAAATGCAAATAGATAAATAGGCATTACTTTGGTGGAAAGGTAATAGCATTCCATCATCTTTGGCATATAGCCATGCTGACCACATGATCATGGACAATGCTGGTTCCCTTGGCCAAGACACGGAGATGAGCATCATGCTCTAGATTTGCACATGATTGGGCAGGGAAATCTTTTCTTTAGAACGGTGGAATGACTTTCCTTCAGAAGTTGTAGGTGGTCCATCACTGGAGATTTTTAAGAAGAGATTGGACAACCATTTGTCTGAAATGATGTAGGGTTTCCTGCCTAAGCAGGAGGTTGGACTAGAAGGATCCTTCAAAAAAAAATGGATTGATTATTTACAAAATAGATATTAGATTAAGAAATATCAGACTGCCTTTGAATAATTAGGAAGTATTATTTTATGTAATGGGGAGGGGGTTGGGAGATGAAAAGATTTGGATGAGGTTAATTGGATTAGAAGGGAAAAATTTTACTCTATGTTTGGTTTATGTATAACAATACCTTGTGATTGACCCGGGAAGCTGAGGGGGGGAAGGGAGGGGGGAAGGGGTTTTTTTGGGAGGGGGGGGAAAGGGGGGGAAATGTTTTTGTTTTTTAAAAACTTTTTCAATTAAAAAAAAAAAGGATCCTTCCAACTCTGTTATTCTGTTATTCAACTCAGATGGGAGACTATTCACAACTTTAACATGTACCATATTCAAAATCTGAGTTTCCCCATGCATAGAACCTATATTTCAGTTTTATAGATATTTAAATTGGTAACATTGATTGAATTTACTGCGCTTATACTCTCATTTGGGGATTTAACCATGGCTCTGGGCATCCATGCTTATCTTAGCACTCAATAGCAATTTAAATGACTAAACTTATATAACATATCAGCGTATTTATCATCAATGATATACTTGGGAATTTCCATGACATTTTAAAATTCCTTGTTTATTCATTTGTACCTTTTTTCTTTTTTATATGTATATATCAGTGGTGGGTTTCATTTTTTTTTACTACAGGTTCTGTGGGTGTGGCTTGGTGGGTGTGGCATGGCTTGGTGGGCGTGGCTTGGTGGGTACGGCAGAGGAAGGATACAATAAAATATCCATTCCCACCTCACTTGGGGGGAAGGTTACTGAAAAATCCCCATTTCCTCCCAATCAGCTGAGACTTGGGAGGCAGAGAGTAGATGGGGGTGGGGCCAGTCAGAATTTTTACCACCGGTTCTCCAAACTACTTAAAATTTCCACTACTGGTTGTCCAGAACTGGTCAGAACCTGCTGAAACCCACCTCTGGTATATATGTATATATTTTATATGTAAATGTAGGTCTTGGCGTATTCAGGTCTTTTCCAGTGTAAGGTTGAAAGTATCTAGGCAATGTTTCGACGAGGTCCCACTCGTCATCTTCAGGCTGGTGCTTTCGGCTTCGTGCTTGTACAAAGCTCGCACAAGCACTAATAGGAGAATAAATGCACGCATCACAGAACACAAAAACGCAGTCAGAAAAGAAGAAAAAACCTCCTCCCTTTTCCAGCATCTTAAAACCACAGGACACGAAATTGATTTTGAAGGAACCAAATTAATCTCCAAAACTGAACACTATAACAAGAGAATAATTATGGAAGCCATTGAAATAGAGAAACACCACCACAATATGAACAAACGGGATGACACCTCCTGCCTACCAGACATCTCAAAAGCAGCCTTGGTCAACAAACAAGTCCCAGCCATGAAAATTGACCCCAGACCCAGAACAATACACAACGCCACCACCAATCATCCTCACCAGATTCAAACCCATCCCACAGACGAAACACAACCACCATCCAGAAGCCAGACCATGCTGACACCACTGGCAGCTGCCCCCCACTCCGATCCCCACACAAAGCAGGCTGACACACACCAGGAACACATGACAGGACTTCGGACTCGGAGCCAAACCACGGTCCAGAATGCTGCATCACAGCCAGCTGCTCAATACATTACATCACAGAACTTCAGAGGCCACAACACCAAAGCTCAGGAACAAAAGACCAGGACCACACCCACACAGGATGCTACGAAACAGCCAACCAATCTGCAAACACCCTTTCCATCTATCAATCAAGATGCAACCACACAGCCAACCAACCCGCTCACAGCAACACTCCCCACATCCCCACCAGTATTTATAGAGAGATGGCAGCTCCAACCACTCTTTGTTCGAGAAGCACGAAGCCGAAGACACCAGCCTGAAGATGATGACTGAGACTTCATCGAAATGTTGCCAAGATAGTCTCAACCTTACACGGGAAAAGACCCGAAAATGCCAAGACCTATATATATATATATATATTTATTTATTTTCTGAGGTTTTCGCGGGTATTTGTATGTAGGTCTTTGGTGATTCGGATTTTCTCCCACGTAAAATTGGAAGTGTCTTGGCGATGTTTTGACAAAGTCTCATTTGTCATCTTCAGGCTGGTGTTTACAGCTTCGTGCTTCTAGGAGCAATGTGTGATCGCAGTTGTTTCTTCCTTTTAACTGCCAGTAGGGGTTTGAACCAATTGGTTGGGAGCTTGGCCAACTCCACCCAATCAGAACACAGGTTGGTCTGAGGTGCTGGGGGATTTGAGGTGTTGTTGCTGTTGTTTGGCTTCACGTTCATGGTCGTGCTATATCTCCATGGTGGGTTTCAGTCTGCTGCATGTATGGATTGGAGGGGTTTGAAATGGCTAATGATGCACCTGCGGTCTGGCTTCTGGTCCGTGGTCATGCTTGATCATTGGTGTGGGTTTGAGTTTGCTTTCCACGTGGATGTGTGGTGGTGACATGCTGTGTGGCAGTTGTGAGTGTGAGTCTTGCATCATTCTTCATGTTAGGGACTCATTTGTCGATAAGGGCGGGTTTCCAAATGGCTGGTAGGCGGGAGGTATCATCTCGTTTATTCATGCTGTGTGGGCGTTTTTCTATCTCGATGGCTTCTCTGATTATTCTGTTGTTAAAGTGTTCAGTTTTGGCAATAATTTGGTATTTTTAAAATCAATTTTATGTCCTGTGGCTTTAAGATGTTGGACCAGGGAAGAAGTTGGTTCCTCTTTTTTGACCGAGTTCTTATGTTCTTCAATGCGTGCACTTATTCTTGGTTTGTCCGATGTATGGTTTGTCCGATGGTTTGTCCGATGTATGTGACGCTGCAGGCAGTGCATGTGTTCTGTTTCCCTCCCCCAATACTCCCAACAAAGAGTCAGTCAAAGGCCTTCTCTTCTAATTTATTTACATAGATAAATGTCCTGGCCACGTCTACCCATGGGCCTGCCAAGTCTCTGGAGATAATGAGGAAATTATAGATAAGGCCAGAATTATTAACAAATATATTCTTCCCTCCATTGATACAGTTTGCCCGTGCAAATTCATTGCTTTGTCCAAGACAAAAAACCAGGAAGTCCCGCCTCCTATTTATAGTCTCTGCAGATGTCACTGCATGACCATCATTCTTTGGCTTTGTCCCAACGCTTCCTCTGCTGCGTGCGCCGGTCACGTCTGCGCAGTCTTGCATCACTCCAAAACTGTTCTTGGGCCGTTGCCAAATCAGAAGGCTCGGGAGAATCAGGCCTTGCCGGCCCCTCCTCCTCCCTTTGGGTGGGTGCCAGGGAGGGAGAGGGCCCAAGAGAAGCAGGCCTTGCCAGGTCTTCTTCCTCACTTTCTGAATCATCCGAGTCCAGGAGTCCTGGTCCAGGAACCTGGGTCACAACAGCATGGGATTTCATATACTCCTTGATTTTCTAACTCAATTTTGTCTTTGGGGTTTCTTAGGATGGTGGATATTTTTTGGTTTGTGCAGAATGCTGTCTTGATATTGTGTTTGTGGAGGATCTTGCTGATTCTGTCTGTGGTGCCTTTTATATATGGAAGGTGGGCTGTGCCGTTTTTTTGTTCTCTGTCTTGGATTTTAGTGGGGGGTTCTTTTTGGATTAGTTTGGTAATCTTATTTCTTTGGAATCCATTGGATGTTAGTACGTTTGTGAGAATGTGTAGTTCGGTTTTTAGATTTTGTTCGTCAGCTAAGCGTTTTGTTCTGGAGATGAGTGTCTTGGCTACGGAGTTGATCTGTGCTGGGTGGTGATGTGAGAGTGCGTGTAGATAGTGGTTTGTGTGTGTTTTCTTCTGGTAGATGGTGTGTCCTAGGGAGCCATTGGATTTCCTGTAGACTAAAACATCTAGGAAGGGAAGTTATATATATATATAAAAATAGGCATATATAAAATGCCTAATAAAAATGCAAAAAGGAGTTTGAATGGCAGCAAATGATAAGAAAGAATCATTGGGATTCTGTTCACCAAATATTTAGGCAACTGTATTGGCTTGATGTTGCACTAACTAAGTAAATAAGTAAATATAGATTAAAAATACAGAGCAACACATTTTTAAAATTAAAACCTTCCATGGATCAAGCTGAACTCTTGATGACTTTATGGACATATCCATTTTGAAAGTGTGCCTCCACCCATTTTTTTTTCTCTTCCTAACTTGGTGTCCTTGGAGAGTGGTATATGCTGATTTTCACACCTCTGGTTTCCATTAAGGCTGTCACCTCACTTCCCTCTCATCTCTCCTCTACTCTCTCCTTTCTATTGGCCCCTTCAACCTCCTTGCAATTTATGACAGAAGGCCAGCAAAGTGTAGAAGTTAAAGATGGCAGAACTGACATATTCAGCCTTAAAGGATGACAGGTGAACCCAACCTAACCTGCGAATAGGGTTGAACACACTGCAGGCATAGGCTTCTTCTCCTTTGTTGGTCAGCTGATGCAGTTCGTTCCTGCAAGCCTTAGGCACGTGATGGCGAATCTATCACATGCGTGCTGGAAGTGGCACACAGAGCCATCTCTCCAGGCATGCGAGCTGTCACCCGTTGTTCTTCTGGGTTCTGGCATGCTGACCAGCTGGTCTTTCACATGCGCAGGAGCACCAGAAACCATGTGCACACCGGGAAGGTGATCTTCTGGTTTCTGGCATATGCATACATGCTGGCCATTTGGTTTTCTGGTTTCTCACAAGTATGCATGCATGAAGACCAGCTGGCCGGGGCACATGTGTGCACCAGAAATCAGAAGATCATCTTCCCAGTGCGTGCATGCCTGCTTCATTGCCTGTTGCTTCTGCTGCCATCAGGAACAAGGGGTGAGGGGTTGTGGTGGTTCTTGCCCTGCCACTTCTGGCCAGGATGCTGGAGGAGGAGGAGCCACCATCGGGGAGGTGAGCTGCCTCAGGAGGGCCGGAGGAGAGCGCAGCTCCTTACATATGGAGACGTGGGTGAGAGCCAGCCTGTCACTCCTGGCCCTTACCTGTTGCTGCTGTTGCTGCTGCTGATCTTCTGGGGTGGCGGCGCTGTGCAGGAGCTGAGTCTGCATGGGAAGAACATCTGTCCTGTGCCTGGGTAAGAGGCGTGCCAGCCAGGAAGTGGTCATGCTCCCTTTTGACAGAAGTGGTGGAGGGCTGTGCTGGCTTGTTCTCTGTGGTGGGCTGGGGGGCACTTCAATGACACTTTTCTGGTTTCTGGCACACGCATGCACCCCAGCCAGCTGGTCTTTGCATGCACATGCACGTGCCAGAAACTGGGAGATCATCTTTCCAGCATGCGCATTTGTGCCGGGTGGCTGCTCTTCTGGTTTCCAGCACGCAGGCTTGCACACATGCTCCCATTTCAGCACTCGGTGACAAAAAGGTTCGCCAACACTGGCTTAGGCCTTAATTTGAGGAAAGGCCAAAATCACATTGTCTATAAAGGAGAAAGACAATGAGCCATCAGAGCCAGGAAAAAAAAATGTGAAAGGTAGCAATGAAATCATGTCCATGGAACTCATTCCAATGGGAGTTTTGGCTCTGGATGGACCAAATTAACAAGATCAAATTCATTCTGTTTTCTCCCTCACTCTTCACCCCGCCCTCAACTTAAGGTAATTTCAACCTGCCTCCATGTCAGCTCAGTTTGCAGTATTTTATGAAGGCTACACAAATATCTGTGCACATATCCAGGCGTGTGTTGTGACCCAGGCCCAAGTAGGTAGTAGGAAACTCAGTCCAAGAAAACACAAACTTTATTCGAACAGCTGAAAATTACTTCATTCCCAGTGTCGTTCAACTCAAATTAAAACAAATTCCTCCCAACACAAATTCCTCAGTCCGATTGCAAACCTTGGTCCAATTAGGCAAACTGCCAAAGGCCTTTCTTGGCAAATGTTCAGAAGTCACAAAAATAAATGCAAGACATAGACGAATCAGAAGACGAAGCTACCAATGTTGTTTTCCGGTAAAGCCCAAATGCCATTACTGGTCTTTTTTAAGCCTTATGGGAGGGGGCAATCATCTCTTGGCCCTACTTCTGAGTCGCCCTCTTTGCTTGAGCTGCTCTTGCCTTCTGGCAGCTCTTCTCATGCGTGCATTAGGAACAGGCTCCTCCTGTTCCTCTGCCTCACTACTATCAGTCTCCGGAGGCTCTAGAGTCTGCACCTCACTCCCTGATGGCCCTGGCTTCACCTCAGCCTCATCACTGTCCAACTCCATTGCCAGTTCTGCAGGCTGCTGGCGGACCACAACAGCATGTTTATTCTGATACACAACCTTTCCTTACGTTCCCGACTAGGAAAATTATTTCCCCTAATATAATGTGTGAGGATTGGGGGTTGTAAATTCTCTTACAGTTCATATCTAGGCTTCGGAAAATTTAATTATGCTGGGAAGAGGAATTATTATGAATTGTTAATACAATGAACAAAAGCATCAACTTTGCTGTTTTCATCCTCAATGGTATCTGACACTCTGTAAACTCATATTAAAAAAAAAAATCTCTTTTAAGTGCACACATTTTTTCCCAAATTACTCTATGATATATTCACCAACTCAGACCCATAACATTTTAAGGTACCATTTTCATTTGTCTGATTACTCAAATATTTTTTTCCACATTGACTAGCTTTTTGTCACTCAGTAGGGACTGCCAAAATGCAAGAATATTTTAAATGTTTCTGTCCACATTGGTGAAAACTTCTAGTTGGGTGATTTTAATGTTGAGTAGAACTATCTAGGGAAAATCTTCACACTATCCAGAGGCAGCATTTACAGAAATGATTTGAAAAGTCAAAAGGTGAAAAAACTGGAGTTGGAAGTCATTTCTTGATGAGCGATTTCCCTCACTCCAAAGTTGCTAAAAGATTCGGTGGCACATAATGCAGGGTTAGGTTTTATGTTAAATTCAAAATAGCATATGAGAAAAAAATGTTGGAAATGAAATTAAGAGCTTTATTGGTGTGGATGGGGATTAAGAATGTCAAGATGGTAGCCATGATATTTGTAAAAAAACAACAACCGTAAGGCTTCAGTCTTGGCATCACAACCATTATCCTGATGTTTTTGCTCCATCCCATGGATACCCCTGTATTTAAAACTGGTGGTGACTGACTTAATAATCAGCTCAGTTGCCTATCAATTTCAGTTTATTGAATTGAATAAAACAAAGTTGGTAAATAACATGGTTGAATCATCATAGAATGGAAGCATAGAATCATAGAATCCATTTCTCAAACTCTTTATCATAATTTATTATGTTTTAACCCAGCTTTTCCTTAATGAACACATTTTTTCTCCCATATTTACATAAAATAACCAAATGGGTGTGAGAAAGAATAAGTCAAATTATACCAAATTCTTTGTGTATTCCTGTCTTCTAAAGATTCTATATTAATTCCAAAGTTTATCACCAAAATAAGTCAAGGTCATTGTCCAGTTTATTCTAGAATCAGAACGCTGACAGCTGCCTGTTTCAATAGCTCTCAAAGACGAGAAAAATTACTTAATTACCAGGAGCCCTGGTGGCACAGTGGTTAGAATTCAGTATTGCAGGCTAACTACAGCCTGGAGTTAAATTCTGATGGGGCTTAAGATGGACTCAGCCTTCCATCCTTCCAGTAAAATGAGGACCCTGATTGATGGTGGACATACCAGCACTATGGAGCAGTATATAAGTTTAAATGTTATTGCTATTGCTATTAAATGGCCTGGAGTCATAGATCTAAAAACATAGCAAAAGTCATGTTGATTAAGGCCAAATCCTGTTCCTGGGTTCCCCAATGTTTAGGGGTTGTATTTGAAAATTTGAGAATATTCTGAGTGCTCTCACAAAATGATTGATATGACGTATGGAGTGCTTCACAAACTTTTTTCTTCATTACTCAAAACCATCCACTGAAGATGTTACCTAGGCTGGCAGCGAAATATTCAGAAACCTACCCACATACCTTCACCCTCACACTGATTTCTCTGTGTAGGTTTTCTGAAAACTTCAATTTTTAGGTTTCTGTCTCAATACAGAAGACAGAAACCTCAACACTGTAGTTTACATTTTCAGCATACAAAAGGGGAAACTAAGTGAGAGAGTGGGAGAAGGAGGAGGAAAGGCTCCAATCAGTCAAGGAAGTGGGAAGTGATGTCTGCACCATTTCAGCAACAAAAGGCGATAAGCTAGGCTGACATCCAGATGCCAGGATCAACAATCACAGTAAGTGTCCCAAATCTGCTTGATCCCTGCTTGGCACTTGGCTGGTGAGCTCAGCTTGGTGCTCAGCAGTAAACCTGCTTAGAGTTAAGGCTGGAGCTTGGCAGCAACTTTGCTCTGCAGCTCGATTTACATAAGGAACCACCAAGCTGCACAAAATCCCCAATGTGGGCAAGCCATTCTGTAGGGAGAAAAAGGCTGTACAATATATCACTTTTAATTTGTAAGAACTTAAAGAGACAGAAAGTTATGAAGTGAGCTAAAGCCTTGGTGACATGGATAGGCCAGTTCATCAGAATCTGGAGGTGAGGCTAACCCAGTCTGGCTAGGGCAAAAGTCTTATACTGGGGAAAATGTGGAATAAATTGTTGTGTAAAGCTTTTGTCCAACCAGACATAGACAAAAGAAGCTCTCCCTGCCCCCCAAGAGTTAGGGATCTGGGGTTTAAATGAGATGTATTTAATGACTCGGTGGTTATTAAAAATGCTTGAGGCTGGTGTTTTGCCTTGCTTTAATTTGTTAGCTTCTTATTCATTTTCTATTTTTAAATTAAAACATGATCAGGGGGAGTTTTGTTACTGCCTGTAACACCACTGCTAAAAAGCTGCATCGGTTACTGATGTGTTGCTGATTGCAGCTCAATGTGCTGGTCATGAGCTATAAAGTCCAATATATCTGGGGAATTTTAAAATCACCTTTCCGAAATAGACTTGGCCATCCATACTAAGAAAGTAGAGAATGCCTGCTGAACATCACTTCCTACCATGAAGGTCACTTTCTACCATGAAGGTCCCAGAAGCAGGTCCATTCTTTGAGAGCTCTAGTTCTTTGGAACTGCTTGACACACACACACACACACACACACCAAACAAAAACAAGGACAGTCCTTCTTTGATAACCTTTGAAATCCTCCTGAAGACCTAGTGATTTAAGAAGGTCATCAGAGACTGATAAACACTGATGCCAAATGGGTGCTGTTATTCTTAATGCATTTTATTAATATTCTCACACTGATGTTGTAAAACATTTGTGTTTGTTTCAACATCTCCCCATCTTCACTGAGACACAGATTAATTTATCGATCAGTACAGAGACTGAAGACCCAGGGGGAGGGCTTATAGTCCCCCTTTACAGACTTATGCAAATTATAATGCACATTATTTAGCTTCTGATGTATTGATTGACATAGCATAGGTGTGCTAATATGCATGGCAATGTGATGAGACAGGGATTTGGGTGCAAAGGCACCCAAATGCAAAGAATAAAAGAAAATCTGTCAGAAGTTGGTAATTTCTCAAAAAAAGCTTTAAGTTCCTGGAGCTGTGTATTATTCCCCAAATGGCCTAGTTAACATTCTTCCTGGTTAATACTTCCACTATCTTGTTACTGCTTGCGACATTCCTCCCATTTGAGAGTTCCTTTTGTCTAATTGATTTATAGCTCAGTTAGCATTTTGTTTTCACTGGAAGTCATATTTGGATAAGGGAATTTTTTTTTTAATCCTACCACTCTACCAAATTTCTACTTTGGTATATTGAAAAATGTGATATGGTACCACAGTACCCATGGTATATTACTTGTTACACTCTATAGAAATGAAAGTTGAAATTTAAAGAAGCAGGAGAAGAAGAGCATTTATGCTTGTTGACTTTGATGTTGGAGAAGACTTTGATGTTGGAGAAGACATCTGAGAATATTGTAGACAGCGAAGAAAAAGAATGGATGGATCATTGAACAAATCAACCCACAGTTTATTGTGCAATTTATTTATTTTAATTAATTAATTTTATTTTATTTTATTTTATAAAAAGTTTTTATTTTTTATTTTAAAACAAAATTTACATTGTTAATCAGTGTGTCATCTGGGTACCATCGTTTTCTTAATATATATATTTCTTTGCTTTTACATTTCAATTTAATGTATCTCCTATTAAAACATTTTCCTTTCAAATTTATTTAATTTTATACCAGTTTTTGTCCCTTTTTATTTTATTATTTTATTGTATATTAAATTTCTATGTCACCCATCAGAGTCACCCCCTACAAAGTGACTCTGGGCAGAGTTCTCACTTGAAGAACAATTAACTATTGATAACCGCCCGGCCGCCCTGTTTCGGGTGACCCGCTCTCTCCTACATCAGGAGGTGCGGGATGACCCTTTGTAGGGACGAGCCGAGGAGTTTAGCGGTTATCTATACGATAAAATCGTTCGGCTGAGGGACGGTCTGGACCGAATTTGGTATGATCCAAGCGAGGGAGAGGAGGCACGTCTTGTTGAGCATATTTGGGATGAGTTTGACCCTGTGGCTCCCGAGGACGTGGACAGGTTGTTGGGGAGGCTTCACGGCACGACATGTTTACTGGACCCGTGCCCTTCCTGGCTGGTACTGGCCACTCAGGCGGTGACACGAGGCTGGCTCCAGAGGATTATCAACGCTTCCTTGTTGGACGGGGTTTTCCCTGCCGCCTTGAAAGAGGCGGTGGTGAGACCCCTCCTTAAGAAGCCCTCTTTGGACCCAGCTATTTTGGGTAATTATCGTCCAGTCTCCAATCTTCGTTTTGTTGCGAAGGTTGTAGAGAGTGCCGTGGCGCGACAGCTGCCCCAACACCTGGATGAAGATGTCTATCTAGACCCGTTCCAGTCCGGCTTCCGACCCGGATACAGCACGGAGACAGCTTTGGTCGCATTGGTGGATGATCTCTGGAGGGCCAGGGACAGGGGATGTTCCTCTGCCCTGGTCCTATTAGACCTCTCAGCGGTGTTCGATACCATCGACCATGGTATCCTGCTGCGCCGGTTGGGGGGATTGGGAGTGGGAGGCACCGTATATCGGTGGTTCTCCTCCTATCTCTCCGACCGGTCGCAGACGGTGTTGACAGGGGGGCAGAGGTCGACCGCGAGGGGCCTCACTTGTGGGGTCCCACAGGGGTCGATTCTCTCGCCCCTGCTGTTCAACATCTACATGAAGCCGTTGGGTGAGATCATCAGTGGTTTCGGGGTGAGATACCAGCAGTACGCTGATGACACCCAGCTGTACTTTTCCACCCCGGACCACCCCAATGAAGTTGTTGAAGTGCTGTCCCGGTGTTTGGAGGCTGTACGGGTCTGGATGGGGAGAAACAGGCTCAAGCTTAATCCCTCCAAGACGGAGTGGCTGTGGATGCCGGCACCCCGATTCAGTCAGCTGCAGCCGCGGCTGGCTGTTGGAGGCGAGTTACTGGCCCCAAAGGATAGGGTGCGCAACTTGGGTGTCCTCCTGGATGATCGGCTGTCGTTTGAAGATCATTTGACGGCCGTCTCCAGGAGGGCCTTCCACCAGGTTCGCCTGGTTCGCAGTTGCGCCTTCCTTGATCGGGATGCCTTATGCACAGTCACTCATGCGCCTGCTACCTCTCGCTGGATTACTGTAATGCTCTCTACATGGGGTTCCCCTTGAAGTGCGCTCGGAGGCTTCAGTTAGTCCAGAATGCAGCTGCGTGGGTTATAGAGGGAGCTACGCGTAGCTCCCATGTAACACCACTCCTGCGCAGCCTGCACTGGCTGCCTGTGGCCTTCCGGGTGCACTTTAAGGTGTTGGTTATGACCTTTAAAGCGCTCCATGGCTTAGGACCTGGGTACTTACGGGACCGCCTGCTGTTACCACACGCCTCCCACAGACCCGTACGCTCCCATAGAGAGGGACTTCTCAGGGTGCCGTCCGCCAAACAATGTCGGCTGGCAGCCCCCAGGGGAAGGGCCTTCTCTGTGGGGGCTCCCACACTCTGGAACGAGCTTCCCCCGAGTTTACGCCAAATACCTGACCTTCGGACATTTCGTCGCGAACTCAAGACCCATCTTTTTATCCGCGCGGGGCTGGCTTAAATTGGGATTTTAATGTTAAATTTATTAATTTTAAACGGGGTTTTAGTATGGTAAATTTTAATCATTGGGCTAATTTAAATAAGTTTTTTAAATTGTATTTTAAACTTGTATATTATATTGTCGGTTTTATTATGCCTGTACACCGCCCTGAGTCCTTCGGGAGAAGGGCGGTATAAAAATAAAATAAAATAAATAAATAAATAAAATAAATAAATAACTAGTCTCAAATTGTCCTATTTTGGGCATACCAAGTGAAAACTAGTTCTCTGGGAAAGGTTTGAAAGTTGGGAAAGGTGGAAGGAAAAAGAAGATGACAACTAGCAGCAAGTTGGTGCACTCAGTTATAGACGTGATAAACTTGAAAGGATGGGTTAGGATAGATCAACATGGAGAAAATCTACACGCAACTGAAAATACCTTGATGGCACATAATTAAAACATCATATTGCATACTATACCTCAACAGGAGTATAGAAACTGATGAGGAGTCACATGGTTGCTACTGGTTACCAGATCAAAGAACAAGGGCTATTTATTCCCACAACAAACTTTTTGTTGTCATAGTGTTCAAGCAGATGCTGCCAGAGATCTTATGAGAGAGACACAAGAATAATAATCTTCGCCCTTCTCCATCCCAGCAATAGGTATTCAGAAAACATGCAGCTCTCCAAGGTAGACAACATAGATTCACCATGACTGACAGTCATTCACATCAAAAGTTCCTATAGAACTTCCAAATGAATTTCTGCCAGGACAAGGGATCTTCGAGTCAGCAGTGTGCAGCAGCTGCCAAAAGAGTCAACCCAATTCTAGGCTGCATAAACAGAGGGATAGAATCAAGATCACGTGAAGTGATCTTGAGGCACTTTATAATGCCTTGGTAAGGCATTATAAAGAAAGAATGCAGAGAAAAGAAATGAAATGAAAAGAAGGACTAAGAGAGACATGATAGCAGTGTTCCAATATCTCAGGGGTTGCTACAAAGAAGAGGGAGTCAAGCGATTCTCCAAAGCACCTGAAGTCAGGACAAGAAGCAATGGGTGGAAACTGATCAAGGAGAGAAGCAACTTAGAAGTAAGGAGAAATTTCCTGACAATTAGAACAATTAATCAGTGGAACAATTGTGAATGCTCCAACACCGGACGTTTTTAAGAATATGTTGAATAACCATTTGTCTGAAGTGGTGTAGGGTTTCCTGCCTAAGCAGGGGGTTGGAATAGAAGACCTCCAAGGTCCCTTCCAACTAGAAAGAGAAAAACCTTCACAGAGGACACTGCCAAACAACAGAACTTTCTGCCTTGCAAAGCTAAACTGGTTTGCTAGTCTATGTTATTTTATTTTAGCCCATTGATTAGGATTTTCTTATTTAAGGAAGGCTTGTGTTTCCTAAGGAGAATATCATTTATTTTTGTACCTTATCTCCAAGCATTGAGCATTCCCCTGCTTCATTTCAAAAGATGTTCCTTTGCATTAGTTTTAATTGTTCTCATCCATCCTCAATGGTTTGTAAAAAAAACAAAGGCTGATAAAAATAGGTTATCCTTTCCCCATGCATTCTCATTTTTATATTGATTTGTTTGTTTGTTCAAAAGATATTGCTACCTGTCTTGCAGAAGCAACTCAACATTTTGGTGCAAAAGGTTTGATATCATATAGAAGACTGTCCCAGTCCTTGGGACATTAAAAGCAGAAGATCGATGCATGATGAAGAAGTCCATGATCAATTCCAATCCATATATTCTGTAATGTATTACTGTAAGTTTTGGCGGGAGTTTTAGGCGGGAAGTATCTCACTTCTGATTGGATGCAGCCTCTGGCTGAAGTGTATATAAGGAGAGGTTTTTCTCCAGAGTTTTGCTGGGTCACACTATATTAAAGAGCTGTTGTCACTAACCTGGTCTCCTGCCTCGTCAATACCCATACTTAACATTGGCGACGAAGGTGGGATCTTGAGGCAGAGCACCAGAACAGAGCTGAACTCACTACGAGAATCAAACCCAGCAAGGTGATAGCGAATGCAGCGATGACCGGCTACACGCCACCCACTCCGTTTGACCCTGCCCAGGAGACATGGGGAATATATATGACCCGTTTCGAAAGTTTCCTGGAGGCAAACGAGCTACAGGGAGTCTCCGACAACCGCAAACGGGCTTACTTCATAAGCCACTGTGGGTCCGCAGTCATCGCCGTCGCAGAAGCTCTAGCGGAGCCAACACCGCTACACTCCGTATCGTGGCAGACCCTTCAGACCCTCCTGAAGAATCACTCGCACCAGCCCGTCCAAATCGTTCGGCCAGTGCGAGTTTGGGGCGCAGGCAACAAGAAGGCGAGTCTATCAGCGACTACATGGCAGCCCTGAGACAAGCCTCCAAGCATTGCGAGTACCGCGATCTGGACGAAGAGCTGCTGGAACAACTTATACGGGGTCAGAGACATCCGTTTGAGGAGACGGTTGCTAGCCAAGAGCAACCTGACATTGGCAAACGCTCTGGACGAAGCCAGAGCCCATGAGATGTCCAACCATGCAGCAGATACCTTACAAAAGCGACTCACGCCGATGGCGGGCGCAAAGCCGAGCACAGTCCACCACGAAGAAACCTGTCGTGAGTCAACCAGCGAAGAGGAGGAAGAAGTCCACTACACGGAAAATCGACAAGGAAGACCCGGAGGAATGCGGAAGTTGCGGGCGACATCAGCGCCAAAGATGTAAGTTCAGGGACGCCATTTGCCGGCGGTGTGAAAGGAAGGGCACCTGGCTCAAGTCTGCCGAGCACCCCAACCTTCCACCGAAAATTCAAATCGGCCAATCAGAGCGGCTCTGAGTCAGAGATGCAAACCCCACATTCCGCGAAATTTCAAACCAGCCAATCAGAGCGAGATCGGCGAGGCGACCCGCGATTGGCCAGGAAAGAAAGAGCGAAGTCAAACCGAATGACTGTTACCATAGACCACGCAGCTACCCGCATCAAGAAAAGATCTTCACAAACCCGACAATTGAAGGCGTACCGTGCCGACTGGAAGTAGACACAGGATCAGCTATCACAATCATGTCCTGGGACACTTTTGTGAAAGCCTTGCCGACATCGCAAAGCGCAAGCTACAGAAACAACGGCCCGGGTGCAGGATTACCAGGGCAACCGCATCCCTGTTCGAGGGACAACGACCGTCGAGGTCACGGGACATACGAAAAGACCCTGCCCATCACGTTAGTCGAGGGAACCTTGCCAAGCTTGCTGGGGCTAGACTGGTTCCGGGCGTTGGGAATGGGGTGACTGGCGCCCACCGAGCGGATGCAACCTGCAAAACGCCCTAATGGAGGAATTGCAGACGATTCGAGGACCGTTTAGGCAAGTACAAGGGACCCCTATCTCCTTCAATTTAGACCCCCAAATAGCTCCCATTAGGTTAAAGGCAAGGAGGGTTCCTTTTGCACTCAAACCTAAAATCGACAAAGAGTTAGATAAATTAGTCAGCCAGGGGATACTAGTGCCAGTTGACCATGCCAAATGGGAGACGCCAATCGTCACCCTATAAAACCAGACGGGTCCATAAGGATTTGCGCTGATTACAAGGCTACCTTGAACAAAGCATTGCAAAAGAGCGCCTACCCAGTTCCAGTAGTGCAACACTTATTGCACTCACTAGGGCACGGACAAGTTTTCGCCAAATTAGACTTGGCACAAGCGTACCAACAGCTACCCGTAGATGCTAGCACAGCTGAAGCCCAGGCCAGTGTAACGCACCGGGTGCCTTTAAGTGCACCCGGTTACAGTTCGGGTGAGTGTGGCCCGGGCTATTCCAAAATTTGATGGAGCGGCTCCTACAGGGGTAACCGGGAGTCGTACCCTATTTCGATGATGTGTTGGTATCAGGGGAAGATTTAAGAGAACTGGGGAAGCGATTAAGGAAAGTTTTGGCCATTTTTAGGTCGGCAGGATTAAAAGTCAAAGCAAGCAAGTGTCAGATAGGGGTCGAATCTGTTGAATTTTGGGCTATAGAATAGACAAAAAGGATTCACCCACTGAGAGCAAAGTCAAGCGATAAAGAGAGCCCCAGCACCCAAAAACAAGACAGAACTCCAGGCTTTCCTGGGTCTGGTAAACTTTACGCCGTGTTTTTAAAAGACAAGGCAACCGTTGCTGAACCGCTGCATAAATTGCTTGGAAAAACACTGTTTGGTCGTGCGGGAAGTCAGAGAATAGGGCATTTGAGGCAGTAAAAAGTTTGCTATCAAGCGATAGCCTGTTAATACAATACAACAACAGACTGCCGTTAGTATTGGTTTGTGATGCGTCCCCCTATGGAGTAGGAGCTGTACTTAGCCACAGACTCCCAAACGGCACTGAAGCCCCTATAGCGTTCTATTCACGAACGATGTCCCCGGCTGAGAGGAATTACAGCCAGCTAGATAGGGAGGCTCTCGCAATAGTGTCAGGGGTGAAAAAATTTCATGAATACGTTTTTGGGAGAGACTTTGAAATTATCACTGACCACAGACCGCTATTGGGATTACTGGCTGGCGACCGCCCAACGCCAGTGGCACTATCACCCCGGCTGACCAGATGGACTATTTTTCTGGCCGCCTACTCTTACAAACTGCAGCATCGACCTGGAAAGGAGCTGGGGCATGCGGACGCATTGAGCAGATGCCCATTGCCCGGGGAAATCGAGGACCCTACTCCGGGCACCCCCGTTCTACTAATTGACTCTTGGGACTCTGGCCCAGTCACATCGCAGGAAGTGGCTCGGGCCTCCTACCGGGACATTGTTTTAAGAACTGTAATCGGTTGGGTTCAAAGGGGATGGCCCGCTGCGCCGGGCGACCGTTTTAGAGAGTTTGCAAAGAAAAGAGGAGAATTGTCTGTGCAAGGGGGGTGCCTGCTCTGGGGGGATAGGGTGGTAGTTCCAGAGAAGCTGAGAAAAAAAGTCCTGGAAATACTGCATGAGGGTCACCCAGGAATTGTAAGGATGAAGGGGCTAGCCAGGAGCTATGTTTGGTGGCCCCTAATGGACAGGAAATCGGTGACAGGGTTGGCCGATGCCAGGTATGTCAGGAATCAGACCACTACCACCCACGGCCCCAGTGTTGGAGTGGGAGAAACCCCAAGGCCCTTGGTCCCGCATACATTGATTTTGCCGGCCCCTTCCACGGCCAAACATTTCTAATTGTGGTGGATGCATTCTCCAAATGGCTGGAGATCATCTTAATGAAATCCACAACCGCGGGAGCTGTCATTGCAGCACTAAAACACCTTTTCGCCACGCACGGGCTACCGGACACCCTCGTGTCCGATAACGGCCCACAGTTCACCGCAGCATTATTTGAAGGGTACCTGGCTGAAGAGGGCATCCGACATGCCTCTCAGCGCGTTCCACCCTGCGTCGAACGGCCTTGCTGAACGTTTTGTTCGGTGCGAAGAAGCGTTATCACGAAGCGGCCCCGGCGATTGGCAGGCACAGATCGACGCATTCCTAACCGTCCAACACAGGACCCCCTGTGTGGCCACCGGCCGCAGCCCAGCCGAGCTATTAATGGGGCGGAAGCTACGGTGCCCGCTAGACCGGCTACACCCGAACTACGTGCAGGACGGGTTCAAAACAAAACCAGATAGAATCCGGGAATTAAACATAGGAGACTCAGTGTGGGCACATAATTACAGCGACGGCCCAAGCTGGAAGAGGGGGATAGTCATAGACAAAACGGGCCCCAAATCTTACCTAGTGGAAATAGACGATGGCAGAGTTTGGAGGCGCCACATAGATCAATTAAGAAACAGATTGAGCGATAAGGCAGGATTAGGCGAGACCAGCCCTGACTATGATTTAATTAACCCCACAGCTGACTGGAGCCGAGAACAAACAGAAAGTGTAGAACCAAACAGAGACTTATCTGAGTCAGGCGAAGTCCAGCGACACCCTCCGGTCCCTCTAGAGGACAGCAGGTCCGAGCCGGAAAATAATCCAGGGCGGATGGCGGGAGGAGGAGCTCAGAGGGCGAAAAGCCCCTCCGGCAAGCTCGACTCAACTCCAGAAAGTGAATTGCGCAGGTCCGGGAGAGTCAGGAGACGCCCCACGTACCTGCGGGACTACGTAGAGAAGTAATATGTAAATATTGGCAAAGTGCCTTCTGGGAGGGAAGGAGTGTAATGTATTACTGTAAGTTTTGGCGGGAGTTTTAGGCGGGAAGTATCTCACTTCTGATTGGATGCAGCCTCTGGCTGAAGTGTATATAAGGAGAGGTTTTTCTCCAGAGTTTTGCTGGGTCACACTATATTAAAGAGCTGTTGTCACTAACCTGGTCTCCTGCCTCGTCAATACCCATACTTAACATATTCCGATCCATAAATTAGCGAGTCCTTGTAGAGACAATGTGGGCAAATGACAGAATCACAAGGAACAGGTTCCATATTACTGATCACTGTTTCAGATGTCCAGATGGATTCATTCAAAGTAATAAAACAAATTGGCTAAAAAATGTAAGCTCAAGAATTATCTCACGATTAAAAGTTCCTGTATATAATCAGATATACTGGGCTATTGATTTGAATGGAACAACAACAACAACAACAAAAAGAATAGGAAGACAATAAAAAACGACATTGATGCAGCACAAATTGGAATGAGAACAGCCTATAAATTAAAGATAGGAACCATTAAGAAGGAAGTTTGTACAGATAAAAGAGAATATTTATAGCTCAGGGTTGAAATGAGGGTCCTTGGTGCTCTCTGAGCTTGGTTGTTTTCTTGCAGGCATTTCACTAGCCAAACTAGGTAACATCATCAGTGCTAGTGTTAGATTGTGAGAGGGATCTTGGAGTCCTAATGGACAACCATTTAGATATGAGCCAGCAGTGTGCAGCAGCTGCTAAAAAAGCCAACAGAGTTCTGGGCTTCATAAACAGAGGGATAGAATCAAGATCACATGAAGTGTTAATACCACTTTATAATGCCTTGGTAAGGCCACACTTGGAATACTGCATTCAGTTTTGGTCGCCACGATGTAAAAAAGATGCTGAGACTCGAGAAAGAGTGCAGAGAAAAGCAACAAAGATGATTAGGCGACTGGAGGCTAAAACATATGAAGAACGGTTGCAGGAACTGGGTATGTCTAGTTTAATAAAAAGAAGGACTAGGGGAGACATGATAGCTGTGTTCCAATATCTCAAGGGTTGCCACAAAGAAGAGGGAGTCGGGCTGTTCTCCAAAGTACCCGAGGGGAGAACAAGAAGCAATGAGTGGAAACTGATCAAGGAAAGAAGCAACTTAGAACTAAGGAGAAATTTCCTGAGAGTTAGAACAATTAATAAGTGGAACGACTTGCCTGCAGAAGTTGTGAATGCTCCAACACTGGAAATTTTTAAGAAAATGTTGGATAACCATCTGTCTGAGATGGTGTAGGGTTTCCTGCCTGGTCAGGGGGTTGGACTAGAAGGCCTCCAAGGTCCCTTCCAACTCTGTTGTTGTTGTTGTTGTTGTTGTTGTTGTTGTTGTTGTTGTTATTATTATTATTATTATTATTATTATTATTATTATTAGACTAAAACTGATGATGTCACCTAGCTTGAAAAATGAAATATCTGCAAGCAAACAACAAAGCTCAAAGAACACCAAGGATCTCCCAGGGAAGCTTGTGTGTTACTAGAACTTAACGTTTAGGCATATTAAAAATCAGTGGTGAAATGCTACCAGTTTGCACCAGTTCGGACGAACCAGTAGTGATAAAAACTACCGGTTTGGGTGAACCGGTAGTAAAAAAAAGCTACCAGTTCCTCCGAACCGGTGTTTCCAATGATCAGCTGTCCCGCGCGATTTAAAATTGCTAGAAATCAGGAAATCCTGCTTTCTAGTGAATCTAAATAGTGTGACACAGCTGTTCCTCCCCCTCGCTGTTCTACTTACCTTCCCAAGCCTCTTTTTTCTGTGTGAAGTGCGAGTTTGGCGCATACTGTGCATACGTGCATGTGCAGTGTGTGTTTGGCGCGCACTGCGCAGCCAGCAAACTGGTTGCAAACCGGTTCAGATTTCATGACTGTTAAAAATATACTCATATTTTTAACAATACACAAAAGTTACTTTTTTGTTTAATGTTTCTAGGCTGCTACACACCTTCTGTAGTTTCTAAGCCCAGATAAGGTCAACTGGTTGTTTCTTGTTGAGACAGTACCTTTATTAGAACCTATCCATTTTTGCAAGACAACAATTGGAGCAGGTTTCTGAGTTCTCCAGAATATTTCATCAGACAGGTCTGGGAAATGTTCAGATCAATATTTATCATGTCATTTAAGGGAGAGAGGCTGTCACTAGGCTTCCTTCTATCCTCACTAGAGGTTTCTATGCTCTTAAAATAATATTGTTTTATTGGATCCCTCTGCATCTTAAAATGTTTTGCTCGATGTTGGAGAGAGTCAGCATTTCCAGTAAAATGAGACTCGCCTCCTCTTTTTCTAGCAAGTAAAAGACATTATAAACCTGACATTTGATTTCTCTTTGCCTTCTTTTGTTAACAGACATCTTGCCAATCGACCCTTGGAAAGGTCATGCAATTACAAAGAGCCACACTCAGCAACCGTATCAATTCCTCTCTAGAACAAATGGGAAGCAAAATTAAATGCAACTGTATGTGTGTATGAGTACACAGATGCAAACTTATTGATTCAATGCATACAGCATTATAATCTCCATTTCCTGTTGGTTATCAGTTACTACACACAGACACATTGCCATGCACACATTCATAGCCATATGTATATGAAAATGAGTGAGAACCAATGTAATATGAGGTGTGTACTAGGAATGGGGAACCTGGTTCTAATCCTTTCTTTAGCAGGGAAGCTAGCTATCTGACTTCGGGCTAGTCATTCTCTGTCCATTCTGAACTGGAAGATGAGAGATGTTTACAGGTCATCCTTGACTTACAACCATACATTTAGTGATCGTTCAAAGTTACAACAACATTGCAAAAAGTGACTTACAACCTGGTTCTGCACTTACAACCATTGCAGCATCCCCATGGTCATGCAACCATAATTCAAGCACTTATTTATGTATGACAGCTGAAGCACTGAGGGAGCACGTGATTGCCATTTTCAATTTTCCTAGCCACCCCCAGCAAAATCAATGGGGGAAGCAACTGCATGACCCACTTAACAACTACAGTGTTTCACTTAACGATCCTGGCAAAAAAGGTAAAATTGGGTGTGATTCACTTAACAACTGCCTTGTTAGCAATGGAGATTCTGGTCCCAATTTTGGCCATAGGTTTAGGACTAACCGAATTAGTCCTTAACCTATAAGGGTTATAGGTTTATATATATATATATGTTTTCTGAGGTTTTCACGGGTGTTTGTATGTAGGTCTTTGGTTGTTCGGGTTTTCTCCCATGTAAAATTGGAAATGTCTTGGCAACGTTTCGACGAAGTCTCATTCGTCATCTTCAGGCTTCAGCTTCGTGCTTCTCCCAGAAAGCTGAGACTATATATATATATATATATATATATATATATATATATATATATATATATATATATATATATATAGGTCTTTGGTTGTTCGGGTTTTCTCCGTGTAAAATTGGAAGTGTCTTGGCGACGTTTCGTGAAGTCTCATTCGTCATCTTCAGGCTTCAACCGTGCTTCTGGGAGCAATGTGTGATCGCAGCTGTTTCTTCCTTTTAACTGCTAGTGGGGTTTGAACTGATTGGGTGGGAGCTTGGCTGTGCTCTGATTGGATGGGGTTTTCTGTGCTCTGATTGGCTGGGGTGTGTCCTGTGTTGGTGGGGGCTTGGTTGTGCTCAGTCTAGTCTGTGCTGCAGGGGATTTGAGCTGGTGAGCTGCATAGCTGTTGTTTGGCTTTGTGGTCGTGCTACATCTTCATAGTGGGTGTCAGTCTGCTGCATGTATGGATTGGAGGGTTTGAAACGGCTAACGTTGCAGCTGCGGTCTGGCTTCTGGTCCTTGGTCGTGCTTCATGATCAGTGTGGGTTTGGGTCTGCTTTCTGGGTGGATGTGCGGTGGTGACATCCTGTGTGGACCTTGTGAGTGTGGGTCTGGTGTCATTCCTCGTGTTAGGGACTCGTTTGTCAATAAGGGCGGGTTTCCAAATGGCTGGTAGGCGGGAGGTGTCATCTCGTTTGTTCATGCTGTGTGGGCGTTTTTCTATCTCAATGGCTTCTCTGATTATTCTGTTGTTAAAGTGTTCAGTTTTGGCGATAGTTCTGGTCTTTTTAAAGTCAATATCATGTCCTGTGACTTTAAAGTGTTGGACCAGGGAAGAAGTTGGTTCCTCTTTTTTGAATGAGTTCTTGTGTTCTTCAATGCGTGCACTTATTCTTCTGTTGGTTTGTCCAATGTATGTGGTGGGTACCACATACATTATCATTATATGTGCTTGTATATAATGTTGTGACAAAAATAAATAAATAAATAAAAAATAAACCTTTACCAGCAAGTGCTGGACCAGTCTGGTAGATTACTGTATCCAGTGGTGGGTTTCAATTTTTTTTACTACTGATTCTGTGGGTGTGGCTTGGTGGGTGTGGCATATATGTATGAGAATAAAAAAAACAATAGGACAGGAATGGTAGGCACGTTTGTGCTCTTATGCATGCCGCTTCCATTCTTAGGAATGGGGTGATTCCTCCGGATCAGCTGGGATTTGGGAGGCAGAGAATAGATGGGGGCGGGACCAGTCAGAATTTTTACTACCGGTTCTCCAAAATACTCAAAATTTCCACTACCGGTTCTCCAGTACTGGTCAGAACCTGCTGAAACCCATCTCTGACTATGTCCATATGCTTCAATGAAAAGATCTTCATTCTGGGGTGAACTGATTCAGGCTGATGATGAGATCTTTCTGTCTTGGACATGCCCGCACATTTGTGTCCTTTCCTTTCCTTTCCTTTCCTTTCCTTTCCTTTCCTTTCCTTTCCTTTCCTTTCCTTTCCTTTCTTCTTTTTTTGAAATCGTTTGTATCACAGAAGGAGAGACCAAAATGTATGCTGTTGGCTATTTATCAGCCAACTCCAATTAATGTCCACAGAATATTTTACCCTGTGCAAGTAATAAAGACAGTACATTTTGTTAACCAGCCAGGACTATAATGAAACACGGGTCCACAGTGTCAATATATGTAAGGAAACGCTTATGCTATTGATGAAATACTTTGGAGGTTCCTGATTTCTTTTCTTGTTCCATTCTTCACTCCCAAATGTGCTTTGCATTCAAGTGTAATTGTAACTCTGTTGATAAAACCAGCATTTATTTTTGTTCTTTTGTTTTTAAGCTATGCATTCTGTTCCTCAATAAATATTCACAAAGCAGCTTTGCACAATAGAAAACACAATAGAAAACAATCAATATAAAATGATCATGACATGTGTGGTTTTTTTTTTAAAGTATAACACAGCAGATTGGGGGGGAAAAAAACCCTCAGCAGATTAAGAAAAACAACCAGCGATAAAATCATCATAGTTTAAGCATTAAAGCGGCTTCCTTCAATATGGTTTGGGAAAGCTGAATTAAAAGCTTAGGAAAAATAGAACATTTTTTGGCACCAAAAAGTTAGCACAGATGGAGCCAGACTACCCTCTCAGGGGAGTGACTGCTTCAAACTGATTTTCACCTGATCCCCAAACACCATATGTTTCACTTTGGAGAGCATAGTCGTTTAGAAAAAGGCATGGAATCTAACTCTAGAAAGGACTCAGACATTGCTTTAGATCAGGGGTGTCAAATTCAAGGCCTGTGGGCTGGATCTGGCCCATGGCCCATGCTTAGATCTGGCCCGCAGGCCTGCCCTGGAAACAGTGAAGGACTGGCCCACGGTGCCTCTGACAGTGAAAACGGGGCCCGGAGAGCAGTGGTGAAATCCAAATTTTTTTACTACCAGTTCTGTGAGCGTGGCTTGGTAGGCGTGGTGTGGCTTGGTGGCCGTGGCTGGGTGAGCATGGGAGGGGAAGGATACTGCAAAATCTCCATTCCCACCTCACTCTGGGGCCAGACAGAGGTGGTATTTGCTGGTTTTCTGAACTGCTCAAAATTTCCGCTATGGTTCTCCAGAACCTGTCAGAACCTGCTGGATTTCACTCACCCCTGCTGGAGAGGCTGCCTGCGATTTGAAGTGAGAGAAAACATAACTGCTGATAGTCCCAAAGGTGTTTTTTTTTCTTCAAGAGGCAACTGGACTTTCTGGTTGTTTCTTTGAAGACGTTTCTCTTCTCATCCAAGAAGCTTCTTCAGCTCTGACAGGATGGTGGAAAAATGAAGGATTTATACTCCTGGCGGACAAATCCTCCCATTACCCACCATCCAGTCAGAGCTGAAGAAGTTTCTTGGATGAGAAGAGAAAAGTCTTCAAAGAAAAACCAAAAAGTCCAGTTGCCTCTTGAAAAAAAGCACCTTTGGGACAACTGATATTTCTGTTTTCCTGTCACAGGTCTCCTCAACTTACAACCATTCATTTAGTGATGCTTTGAAGTTACAATGGCACTGAAAAAAAATGACTTGTGACTATTTGTCACACTTACAACTGTTGCATCATTCCCCAATTCGGATGTTTGGCAGCTGGCATGCACTTATGATGGTTGCTGCGTCCCAAGGTCATGTGATCCCCTTTTGCGACCTTCTTACAAGGAAAACTGTCTACTATTGACCTCACCCCGTTCCTAAGAGGACTATAAGGGGCGTGCATAAGAGCACAAACGTGCCTTCCGTTCCTGTCCTATTGTTCCCTTCATTATATCAAATTAACATAGCTGTTGCATGCTTTTACTTATATATACATATTTTTCTTTCATGATATGTTGTTTTTATTTAGGACGATGTTTGTGTATACTGTTGTGACAAAAATAAAATTAAAAAAAAGTCAGTGGGGAATTCACTTCAGATTCACTAAACAAGCTTGTTACTAATTTATCAACTGCTGTGATTCACTTAACTGGGGCAAGAAAGATTGTCAATGGGGCAAAATTCACTTAACAAGTGTCTTATTTAAGCAAATTTTGGGCTCAATTGTGGTCATAAATCAAAGATTACTTGCAGAGATTTTCCTGCCCTTCTGAAATCTTACTGAATGATATCCTTCCTAGTCTGAAAACCCAACATGAGGAATTTCAAATGTTTTTTTTTATTTACATTTATAACCCGCCCTTCTCTGAAGACTCAGGGCGGCTTACAGTGTGTAAGGCAATAGTCTCATTCTATTTGTATATTTTACAAAGTCAACTTATTGCCCCCCCAACAATCTGGGTCCTCATTTTACCTACCTTATAAAGGATGGAAAGCTGAGTCAACCTTGGGCCGGGCTTGAACCTGCAGTAATTGCAAGCTGCTGTGTTCTAATAACAGGCTTCTTTACAGCCTGAGCTATCACGGCCCTTCTAGGACTGAGTTTTCCCCTCTTAGGACTGAGATGGCGAACCTATGGCACGGGTGCCCAAAGTGAAGCCATGTCGCCCAGCACACGCAGCCTGGTCTATTTGTCTTCCGGGTTTCTGGTACACATGCACGTGCGATCAGCTGTCCTTCACACATGCGGCAGTGCCGAAAACCCATGTGCACATGTGCACCAGCCAGCTGATGGTTCGGCGCGCATGCATGCTAGAACCCGGAAATTCAGCTTTTCCAGAGCGCGGCCCTGACAAGCATGTGTGGAGGTGCGATGTTTCCGAGCGACCTTTTCAGCACTCAGTGCCAAAAAGGTTCACCATCACTGCCTTAGGACTTCAATTAAAGGGAACATGTAGATCTCCAAACAAATGACCATTCAGTGAAATACAAGACAGATACACCTTTAGTGAAATGAGTGAAATAGATTAATCCTCAACCCAGGGATATTCTTACTGAAATACATTCTTCTTGGGGGGGAAATGAGAGGCATTGCTGTTTTTTCAAACTGAATGAAAACCAATAAGAAGGGAGAAAGAATACGCTTTCTGTATGTCTCTAACACAAAGCTTTCAAAGAGAGTAGTATCATTGTAAACTGCAAATGGGCCACTAATTGACAAAACACACTGAGAATTTGTGAGGGAGTCATACATAGCACTCAGGCATAAAGCCGCTGGTACACATAGTGTTATGTGTGAACATCAGGGCTTAGTGTGATGATGTCTCAACAAAGCAGGGTTAAAAGAACTGGATTTGGGAAGGTAAGGGAACATAGAAAATATTTTTTTCTTGTTCCTAGTCAAAAACCCAGAAGGCAAGATTTTATAATATTTGCTATTTCCAAATGGTTTTCAAAGACATCTCCGCATTGCAGTGACGTAACTTGAACAATGTTCAAGTGATCTCAGAGTTAGAGGAGCTTCAGTTAATGACAATTGTACATTTTCATATGGGGCTGAGATTTTGTGGAGGAAGAAAATTAGGACTGGAATAGATAAAATCACAGGCTCTTGGTTTATTTGTATCCAACTGCAGCACAAACCTTGTTCCAATAACCCATTATACTATGTTCTCAGGAAATTGGGATTTTAGATGGGATATATTACTTAACTATCACTTTGTCTCCAACCTTCTATTTGTGGCACAAATTGTGGAAACAATAGTGTGGGATCAACTATGGAGCATCCTAGATGAAGCTGATCCTATGGACTCATATCTGTTAGAGTTCAAATCTAGGGATAGATCTGAGATGATGATGATGATGATGATGATGATGATGATGATAATAATAATAATAATAATAATAATAATAACAACAACAACAACAACAGAGTTGGAAGGGACCTTGGAGGCCTTCTAGTCCAACCCCCTGCCCAGGCAGGAAACCCTACACCATTTCAGACAAATGGTTATCCAATATTTTCTTAAAATTTTCCAGTGTTGGAGAATTCACAACTTCTGGAGGCAAGTTGTTCCACTTATTAATTGTTCTAACTGTCAGGAAATTTCTCCTTAGTTCTAAGATGCACATGCACGTCCCATAAACCTGGACGTTTGGGTGCTGTCTTTCACATGTGCGATGGAATGCCGCTTTTCTGGGTTTTGCCGCTCCCATGCACGCGATGGCCAGCTGACCACCGTGCGTGTGTGCACAGTGACAAGGAAGAGGAGCCAGCAAGGCCGTGCATTCCTCACAGGATGGTTCTGCGTGCTGCTTCCGGCACATGTCCCATAGGTTCGCCAACACAGCCCTAATCCAACCCTTTGCCCAGTGTAGTAATCCGTTATTATACAGTATCAGTCAGTGGATTTAGGTCTCCCTTTCAACATACTCAAGTAAAATGTTTGCAAAAACTCCATGTTTAAGTTTTGACAAATGGCTTTTTCCTCGGGTCTAATAATTAGTATTACTTCCCCAGCCCACATTAACAAAATTGATATGTGGCTGTTTTCTGTTGACTAAGAATGCTTGTTGAGAAGGGTGGGAAACAAAACCAGGATAATCCACCAATCCCTTCTATTAATTTGCCATGTGTGTAGTAAATAAAGACATCACCATTAATGATGATAGGATAAGGAATGCTAGCAGGCTAACAAAGGTTATTCTTGTGTAAATTTTCACCAACTAAAGGACTGGTACTTAGATTTTAAATGCAGCTGTGAGAAATGCCTCTTATTGTGCCAACTTTAAGTGTGGCAATCTTACCAGCATCTATATTTTATTTTTATACAAAACAATTCAACCTTCAAGGATAGGATACCCAATGCCTTATCAGGCATTTGCCAGAAGTTCATAAAATGAGAGAGCTTCCCTTTTTAAGTTATTTTGCTGTTGCTGTTGTTTTAATACATCCCCTCCCATTATTGCCAAGAATAGACTATAAATTTACACCAGTTTTAGGGCAAATGTAGTCATCTGACAGATAAGAACAGTGGTGTGTGTGTGTGTGTGTGGTGGTGGTGGAAATTTTTGTATACTGGAGATTTCAAGCCCCTTTTCAATTAAACATCTTTCTGAAATAGACAATAATTATTTCCATAATACTTAGGTATTATTCAAATATTGTTTAAACTAATTCCACACTTAATCCGGCCACACTTTCTCTTGACTGGTTGGAAAGCTCAAATAAATTTCTTCAAAAGTGCCATCAATTTAATGTATATACTTGCAGACTCAATATTGATTTGCTTCCCCATTCTTCACATAAACAATTCTACCTGCCAAATTCTCTTGATTTTGCCTTCTGCTCTTTAACATATGTATAAAGAATTGTATACTTTAGGGTCATTACATCCTTGTTAACAATCTCATGGCTTGCTCCTAGAAGCTGTAACAGAATAACAGAGTTGGAAGGATGTTAGAGGTCTTCCAGTCCAACCCCCTCCTGAAGCAGGAAACCCTATAACATTTCAGACAAATGACTATCCAGTCTCTTTTTAAAAGCCTCCCATGATAAAATACCCACAACCTCTGAAGGAAAGCTATTTCACTGGTTTATTGTTCCCACTGTCAGGAACTTTCTCCTTAGTTCTATATTGTTTCTCTCCTTGATTTAATTTCCATCCATTGCTACTTGTCCTGCCTTCAAGTGCTTTGGAGACTAGGTCGACTCCCTCTTCTTTGTGGCAGCCCCTCAAATATTGGAACATTGCTATCACATTACATCTAGTCTTTCTTCTCACTTGAATTTTTAATCCTGTATTTTAATTCTTGCTGTGTTTACATTGCTATCAAATCTTCTCACTTTGTCAAACGAGCATTTATCAGACTAATTCTATATTTTTAATATTTTCTATGTGACTTGTACATAACTGTGCTATTTTGATAACTGTATTGTTATCATCAAGAAATCTAAGTATGACATTTAAGGGGTTCCACGTAAAGGTACTTCAAGTCCAGCTAAACTCCTGCTGACTTCCTGAATTGTCATTTGTCATTGTCTATTGTTCTGATTTCCCAATCTAGCATTGTTGAAAACAGAGATTGTAAGAGAGCCCTGTTAATCTGTCATGGCCAAAAATCAGATGCTTAGATGATCTAGGTCAGGGGTCTGCAAACTTGGCTCTTTTAAGACTTGTGGACTTCAACTCCCAGCTTTGCTGGCTGAGGAACTCTGGGAGTTGAAGTCCACAAGTCTTAAAAGAGCCAAGTTTGCAGATCTCTGATCTAGGTGGATGTAGTGTTTAAACTGGGATGATGTGTGAAGGGGGAAGAAGGGAAGACTGGTGATTATACAGATGCAGACTACATTTGACACAATTTAAAGTACCTTACCAATTCACAGTTACAATGTGTTAAAAACTTCTTCTGTTTGCTGAGACCTTTCTTATGCACAGTTGGTTTCAGCTGTTTAGAAACCTAAATGACTTAAGCCTGACTATTGAAAAAGGTACCAGCTCAATATTAATTTGGCCATTACAACCAATAGAATTAAAAGACCTCAGTTTCTTTACCTTTATTTGTTAAGAATATATTTTATTTATTTATTAAATTTGTTTGCCACCCATCTCATCACAAGGCGATTCTGTAGCTGACAACCATATAAAAAAGGCTCTTTCTTTCTTTCTTTCTTTCTTTCTTTCTTTCTTTCTTTCTTTCTTTCTTTCTTTCTTTCTTTCTTTCTTTCTTTCACTTTTTTCTTTCTTTCCTTCCTTCCTCCCTCCCTCCCTTTATATAAAGTATGAAAATAACTGGAAGCCAGTTCTTTGGAGAAACTGATGTTCCTTTAACAACACAATTTAGACTTAAAATATACTGACACTTTGAATGTACACTAATTGGCATACATTAAAATGAAATTACATTGCTTACAGCTCTCAAAGGGTCTCCACCTCTAATATAAACATAAACAAGACTAAATAAATAACTAAACAAATAAAGACAAAATTATGCATGTACCCACATATACCCACATATATTATATTATGTCATGGAGAAACAACACTGACCACAAGCCAAGTGGTCCAATAAACAAGATTACATGAAAGATTTTCTTTTTGAGTACCAGAAAAATGAATTATATTTGTTTGGGTCTTCCAGCACGGGATCAGTTGCTTCAGGGAACTCTGTTGTGCCACAGTAAAGATCAAGCTGGATCAAGGACATCCACCAGGGCTGCAGCCATACAACTAGATCAGGAGTCCCCAACCCCAGGGCTGGAGACTCCTAGCAGGCCATGGCCCACTGGAAACCAGGCTGCCCATTGGAAAGTGGCTGCCGAGCATGCAAAGCTTTATTTGCACACACACAGAATTTAGGTTATGTGCGTGAAACCATTTCCTCCCTCTGCAGCTGAAACCACCATCGCCACCACCGTTGCCACCACCGTCGCCACCACTGATCCAAAGATTGGGGCCCTAGATCATCTGGTCTTGTAGCAATAAAGGTGAAGTTCAGCCACATCTAACAGATTTTAACAGATTAACAGATTTGGAAGGGATCTTGTAGGTCATCTAGTCCAACCTCCTGCCCAAGCAGGAGACTCTACACCATTTCTGACAAATGGCAGTCCAGTCTCTTCTTGAAAGTCTCAAGTGATGAAGCTCCCACAACTTCCAAAGGTTGATTGTTCCATTGGTTGATTGTTCTCACTGTCTGAAAATTTCTCCTTATTTCCAGGTTAAATCTCTCCTTGTTCAGTTTCCATCCATTATTTCTTGTCTGGCCTTCAGGTGCTTTAGAAAATAGCTTGACACCCTCCTCTCTGTGGAAGCCCCTCAAATATTATTTTTTTATTCAAAAAGGTTTTATTGGTCAATAAAGGTTTATACAAATACATATCAGGTATGGTAAATTTTCATTTTTCTTATCCAAAATAAGAATTTTACTCAAATTTTTTAACACCTACAACAGCCATATGGCAAGCAGGTGACACGAAGTAGCTACGTTTACAAATCTTAAATACGTAATAAAGAAGGGTCAAGAATAAACAGAATATCGTACAAAAGAGAATAAGGAAAACCAACACAATCCCAAATATCTTTATCACTTCCTAGTTTTGGATCTCAGAACTCTGGGTTCAGCCTGACCCAACTCAGGGCGCAACAGGGGCAGCCGCCTCCACCCCATGGTCTATCACCTCTCCTTCTTCATTTCCTGGGTCAACTGATTCCAGGAGGGCTTTGTGTTCCTCCACGTAGGCCGTAGCCTCCGCAATTGTACTAATTTTTTTCGTAATGCCCTCCCGGAAAATCATCAATCCCTCTGGCATCAGCCATCTGAAGCCCACTCCTTCTGGTACAATTTGCTTGACAAAAGTAATATTTCTTTCTCATTTCACGTACCTGTCTGGGAATCTGCCTCAGAATGGCTATCTCCCTGCCCCTGTAAATCAGTGCCCCACTCCTATGTTTTCTAAGAATTTCATCTCGTCTCTCTTCTCACAAATTTGACATGAACCTCTCTGGGAACTGCATGCGTGCGTGCATATTGTGAATTAACTCTATAAACTCGATCCACATCCCAATTCATGAAATCAACACCTCTCCCAAGAAATTCTCCCAACAATTTAGTCACAACATCTCTCAAATCTTCTTGGTCCACTTCTTCCAAATTTTGAAACCTAAGGAAATAAGACATTTTATCCATCTGTAGTCCAAGCACAGCATTGCCTGTCGTCTCCTCTCTTTTCTGCACTGCCCGCATCTCACCCTCCAGACCTTCCACTTTCTGCTTGTTTTCTGCTGAGACTTGTTGAGTATCCTTTAAATCCTTTTGGATAGTCACAATTTCTACTCTTATTTCCGTTTGGCCTCTTTGCAAATCATCCAATTTCTTGTCCATATTAGATAACTTTTCCAAAATTCTCTCCATCTCTCCAGCAGTTGGTCTCTGACCTTTTGCCATTGAAAAAAAAAAATACAAAATCCTCAGGCAGGCACAGTATCCTTGTAATTTCCTCCGGATCCACCAGGGGGCACTCACAGGAGCAACGAGTCCAGAGTACAGTTAGTCAACCAGGAAGCCGAAGGGAAGTGATGTCATCAAGATTCTCATAGTGAAGGCGGAAGCTGGACTCCACCACTGTTCCCCAGAGGGAGGGGGGGCCTCAAACCTCCCTCCTAAATTTCTCCATCACCTCTTCTCTCCAGAGCTCCACAAAACCGGTAATCTTCTTATTTTAAGTTCTCCTCTCTCCAGAATGACTCGTGCTCCTTCCAACCGCAGGGGAGAAAAACCCCCCCGCACTCCGGAGCACTCCACTCGCGTTTACCGATATCTCCTTCCCTTCTCCATTCCTCAATTCTTCTCCGTTCCCTGTTCACCACCAGGCTGCTGCAGTTATAAATCCAAAGCCCCGGTGTCACCGGGCACAGCGGCCCAGGCGACGACCAAAATAATGGCCGTGGCCCGTGGCCTCCAAACCCCGCCGAGCCTAGGACGCGCCAGCATCGGTCCCCACAGTCCTGTATGTCGGCTGGGAGACCCCTGGCGAGCCGTCCGTGCGGCAGGTGTCCTTTTCGGAACACCTGGCCCCTGAGGGCCTCGGCGGCGGCCGGATTCGGGCGCTGGAGGCAGGAGAAGCCTTCCAGACGACCGTTGCCGCTGGACACCGGAAGTCGTCTCTCGAAGCCCCTCAAATATTGAAACACTGCTATCATGTCTCCCCTGGTCCTTCTCTACACTGACTAGTCATGCCCAATTCCTGTAATTGTTCTTCATATATTTTAGTCTCCAGTCCCTAATTGTCCTGGTTGCTCTTCTCTGCACTTTTTCTAGAGTCTCAACATCTTTTTTATAGTGTGGTCACCAAAACTGGATGCAGTACTCTAGGTGTGGTCTTACTAAGGTTTTATATAGTGGTATTAGTACCTCCCTTGATCTTGACTGTATCCCTCTGTTAATGCATTTTAGGATTGCATTGGCTTTTTTGGCTGCCGTTGCACACTACTGGCTCATATTTAGCTGGTTGTCCACTAAGACTCCAAGATCCCACTCCCAGTTACTGCTATTAAGCCTGGTTTCACCCAGTCTATGTGTGTACTTTTGGTTTTTCCTACCTAAGTGTAGGACTTTACTTTTCTCTACATTGAATTTCCTTTTTTTAGATAGGGCCCAGTGTTCAAGTCTGTCAAGATCCATCTGGATCTTGAGCCTATCTTCTAGGGTGTTAGCTATTCCTGCCAGCTAAAACACTGAAGATTTGGAATACAAATGTAGAATCACACTCTTAATTTTGTCCATTCCTGATAAAATATGGATGCTTGGGATTGTGATTAACATCATTTTTTCCAAGACTTTGCTCTCCCATTTTTTTTCTTTCCTTTTGTTGTGACCTAAGCATAAAAGACACAATTAACATAACATAATAACAGAATTGGAAGGGACTTTGGAGGTCTTCTAGTCCAACCCCCTGCCCAGTCAGGAAACCCTATACCACTTCAGACAAATGGCTATCCAATATTTTCTTTAAAATTTCCAGTGTTGGAGCATTCACAACTTCTGGAGTTGTGAATGCTCCAACACTGAAAATATTTAAGAAATTTTTAAAGAAATTTTTAAAGATTTTTTTAAAGAAAATTAATCTTAAACAACCCTATTTTATTATAACAGCTGGGAATTACTTCATTCCCAGCTTAGTCCAAATTAAGTCCAAAACAAGTCCTTCAGAAAAAGTCCTTTGGCCTTATCACAAACCTTTATCTTCTTTGGCACCCTGCCAAAGGTTTTTTTAAGAGAGGCCGAATAGAAACAGATGTAGCAATGTTGCTATCCTACAAAGAGCTCAAGAGCCTTTGCTGCTCTTTTAAGCCTTATGTGGGGGGCATCATCTCCTGGCCTTACTCCGAGTCACCCTTTTTGCTTTAGCTGCCTTTGCTTTCTGGCAGCTCTTCACATGTGTACACTAGGAACAGGCTCCTCCTGATATATTGACCATCAATTGTGTTGTAAATGTTGTACCTTGATGAACGTATCTTTTCTTTTATGTACACTGAGAGCATATGCACCAAGACAAATTCCTTGTGTGTGTTCCAATCACACTTGGCCAATAAAATTCTATTCTATTCTATTCTATTCTATTCTATTCTATTCTATTCTATTCTATTCTATTCTATTCTATTCTATTCTATTCTATTCTGCCTCTCTGATGTCCTACTCTGGAGGCTCCAGAGTCTGCGCATCACTCCCAGATGGCCCTGGCCCCATCTCTGCCTCCAATGCAGAGCCCTCGTCCGGGCCTTTCCCATACTCCAGGACTGGCCCGTGGTCCTCCCCAGCCTCCTCACTGTCCGATTCCACTGCTAGCTCTGCAGGCTGCTGGCAGACCATAACACCTTTCTTCTTCATGATTGCTTTTGCAGGAATGGGCAATGAAATTATCTGAGACCCAAAGAAAGTTTAGCCTGGTTAAATATTGAATGTATTCAGAAGCTAAGAATATTTAAGGTTTTAAAAACCCTTAATTAAAGTCTTTATTTGATTCTCTAATACAATGCATTATTAGCATGCCATTGACTTCTAGGACCTTTTCCAAAATGAATCTTAACTCTAAATTGCTTTATGATTAGCCTTTTCCCATTATTCTGCATTCTTTGTGAGGGTTGTAACTGGCTCACTGATATGATGGAGTTCTAAGCTTTCATGTGAATTTCCAGTAAGCCTCAGAAGTTATGTATGATTTTTTCCTTGCTGCTGAAGCTTGGGGAAATTCACTGGTCTCCCTGAGTAGCAAAAAAACAAAAAAACCCAAACCCTTAATTGTGATAGATTCATACAGAACAATTTAGGACCAAGCTTTTCCTTTTTCCTTTTTAACACATTCTTTTTGAGGAAACAAGAATGAACAATTATGTGCCGGGGAGAGGGGGAAAAAATATATAATCTCACTAATGGAGCTGTTAGATGAGAGCAAAAGAATCCATCTATTGTTTTCAGTTTTTGCGCTTAATTGCATTTGCCTGTCTCTCTCGGTTTCCGATTCCTCAGCTGGATTAGAATGAAAGCAGCAAAATGAAACTAAAATGGAAATCAAATCTTGGCAACCTGCATTTCTTAGTTCTGCCCTTAAGAAGAGCTCACTAGCAAAAAAGCTCCTTAAGCTCTCTGATTTATCAACCCTGCGAGCCACAAAGCTGGCTGTAAATCAAGCTATTAGCATTATTGATGGAAGGCGCCCTCGTAAATAAAGGTAGCAAATTTATGCGGCTTTATAGCTTCAGGGATCTTCTTTTCTTTTTCCCTCACTTTTCTGCTTGACATGTCTAATTTGCACTCAAGTGATTGAGCCTTTTGAAAAGGGAGTTATGGGCATTGTACAAGATGGTTGGAAGTAACTGTTGACTTTCTCCATTGTGCCCATTCACTAATAGACAGCCAAAGCCCATCAATCACAGTTTAGCTTGTGCTACCCATGCAATCCTTTAACTCAATTGATTTCCATTTGATAAAAATATAAAGCATCCAGTCCAACAAGGGTGAAGAAACCGAGCCCAGGCTATCTTGCCGTGTGTAAATTTTTCACCCAGTTTGCTGTCAAAGTTGTACTGTTTTCTGCCTTTTTTCCCCACAACAAAAACAGATAGTACGAAGTGACAATCAAGGTCACCCAACCTCTATTGTAGCATCTCTGAAGGACAGCCATCCAACATCTGTTTGAAAACTTCTAATAATGGAGAATTGTGGCAACCTGTTCTGGGAAGGTTGTCCATTCAAGAATTCTGACATCTGTTTGGAATCTACTTCCATGGGGTTTTAACCAACCATTCCTTCTAAGTGACAGTTCTTCAAGACTGTTATCATATCTCTTCTCACTTTTTCTTCTGTTGTCTAAATACTCAGTTGCTTTAACTGTTCCTCATAAAGCTTGTTTTCCAAATCCATCATTACCTCGGTAGCCATCCTGTGATCTATCACCCAACATGTTTTTGTGAATACACAAAAGTGTCTGGTAAGAAAATTGCCACACATCTAAGTTCTGGTTGGCCAAGAGATGCACGGCTGTCCAACACCCTATTGAGCAACATAAAGCAAAACACCACTCCACTCTCATACACGTATACATACATATTGTTCCCAGTCATTCTTTTTTTATTATTATTTGAATTTATATCCCGCCCTTCTCCGAAGACTCAGGGCGGCTTACACTATGTTAAGCAATAGTCTTCATCCATTTGTATATTATATACAAAGTCAACTTTTATTGCCGCCAACAATCTGGGTCCTCATTTTATCTACCTTATAAAGGATGGAAGGCTGAGTCAACCTTGGGCCTGGTGGGACTTGAACTTGCAGTAATTGCAAGCAGCTGTGTTAATAATAGACAGACTTAGTCTGCTGAGCCACCAGAGGCCCTTCTTCTGGATCCTAATCCATTTTCGATTGTATATCTTCTTATTTCTGGAATATCAGGCTTATTTTCAACCATCTAAGACAGAGGCAAAAAAATAATACTGAATCGAAAACCCTTATTAAAACTCTTGTGCTAAAGAGGCTTATATCAGAATCCAGGACACTTGTGGGTTATAAGATTGCTTTTACTTTTTATAATTGTTCACCTTACTCATTTTCTCTCCCTCCTAGTCTTATCTTCCCTTCAAGAAATCTGTACTTAAAAATTGTGCTGATGAATTGGTGTGAATTTCTTGGCATCTCTGAGGAAACTTGTCCTGTCTGGTACCTAAGCTGCTGAGAAACATTGCACTAAACTATACATGATTAGCTTCTTATGCCGAGGCACTTTTGCATTTCATATTTTAGAGACTTTTCTACCCCAGATTCAGAGGAAACAAGGGGGAGGGAGCAGCTTACCATAGTATTGAAAGCTCATGCCTACTTTGCAAAAATGTCATTGGAGAGACAAAAGACTGGTGTCCTCTTTTGTCATCATAACATAAAATAAGGTATAGCTTTTGAGCTAGATAAGAAGATGGGGCCGGGCAATGCTGACAGATTTGAAAGATGGGCAAGATATTCTCAGAACCCTCAAATTTTCATCTGCATATCCTATCTTGCAGGAATTGGGTATGTATAGTCTAATGAAAAGAAGGACTAGGGACGACATGATAGAAGTGTCCCAATATCTGAGGGCTGCCACAAACAAGAGGAGGGGGTGTTTAACCTATTCTCCAAAGCACCTGAAGGCAGGACAAGAAGCACTGGATAGAAACTAATCAAGGATAGGACCAACCAAGAACTAAGGAGAAATTTCTTGAAAGTTAGAACAATTAATCAGTGGAACGACTGGCCTCCAGAAGTTATGGGTGCTCCAACATTGGAGGTTTTTTAAAAGAGATCGGACAACTATTTGTCTGAAATGGTATAGAGCCATGATGGCGAACCTATGGCATGTGTGCCAGAGGTAGCAAACAGAGCCTTCTCTGTGGTCACAGGTGCCATCGCCAGCTGCTCTTCTGGTTCTGGTGTGTGCATGTATGCCAGCCAGCTGATCTTAACACATGTCAGAGCCTTGGAAACCTGAAGACTAGCTGGCCAGTGCGCATGCCAGAAGACCAGGTAGGTGGCATGCACACGCATGTTCTGGTTTGGGCACTTGGTGCCAAAAAGGTTCACCATCACTGGTATAGAGTTTCCTGCTTAAGCAGGAAGTTGGACTAGAAGACCTCCAAGGTCCCTTCCAACTATGTTATTCTCTTATTCTTTCTTCATCTTGCCTCAACTCTCGTCATCTTTATCTTATATTGACATTTCCTTTTCTGCCTTGAACTAGAACTGGTAGAAATAGCATAGTATTCTTCCCCCCCACTTTTTTTTTTAATAAAAATTATTTTCTTTTTATAAACTTCAGAAATTTTCAGACCTGATGCACAATTAGACCATGGAGTGTTTCAGATCTGATTTCAAAATTATGTTTTCATTGTGACTGCCTTCAAAGTAGTTGCTTCTTTTCATGGATCTCATGGGAGCTTCAAAGGGCAGCCATCTGATTGTGAAAAAAAGTTCCAGAGAAGAACTATATTCATAAATGTATGTGTGTTCCGCAACATCTTTAAGTGCTCCTTATCCTTACTGTCAAATAAAGCCATGCTCCAGCCCAGCAGCTTGATTTCCTGCAGACCTATTGTAGCTTATGCTAGCAGGACAACCAGCAACCCTAGCATTGAATTTTGGAGATAGGAGCAAATCCTTTCTGAAATGTGTTCTTATTGTAATTGTTTTCATGTAACAAAAGACAGAAATAAAATTCCTGGAGCTAGCAGAGTTGGACATGTTAATGCCAGGAGACTAAAATCTCAGCCCTTTCTTATCAACTAGACTAGAAGAAGACAATGAAAACTCAAAGTTCAGGCAATCAGCTTCATCTAGCAAGCTCCATATTTGCTCACATATCATTATCTCAACAACCTTTGCCACAAATTGGAAACAAAATGGTAGTTAACAAAATTACAGGAACAGAGAGTTGGAAGGGACTTTGGAGGGCTTCTAGTCCAACTCTCTGCACAATCAGGAGACCCAAGTGGCTGTCCAGTCTCTTCTTAAAAGCCTCCAGTGATGGAGCACCCACAGCTTCTGATTGCAAGCCGTTCCACTGGTTAATTGTTTTCACTGTCAGGAATTTTTTCTTTAGTTCTAAATTACTTCTCTCCTTAATTATTTCTATCTTGTCTTGCCTTCTGGTGCTTGACCCCTCTTCTTTGTGGCAGCCCCTCAGCCCCCAGCCCCAGTGAAGAGGCTGGGGAGTTCAATGGGTCAGTCCTGGAGTCAGAGGAAGGCTGGATGAGGGCTCTGCATCAGAGGGAGAGATGGGGCCAGGGCCATCTGGGAGCGATGTGCGGACTCTGGAGCCTCCAGAGGCAGACAGCAGAGAGGCAAAGGAACACACTGTTCCTAGTGTACGCATGCGAAGAGCTGCCAGAAGGCAAGAGCAGCTAAAGCAAAAAGGACAACTCAGGAGAAAGGCCAGAAGACGATTGGCCACTCCCATAAGGCTTAAAAGAGCAATAACCGCTCTTGGGCTCTTTGTAGGAAAGCAATGTTGCTAAGTTTCTTGTTTCCTGTTTCTGAACTTCCTGGGGTTCTTGCCAAGAAAAGTCTTTGGCAGGATGTCAAAGAAGACAAAGGTTTGTGATAAGGCCAAAAGATTTTGTCTGAAGGATTTTGTTTTGGACTTAATTTGGACTAAGAAGAAAATGATGTGTTCTCTCAGCTGTTCTAATAAAATACGTTTGTTTAGGGCTGATTGTATCTGGTAATAACTACTTGGGCCTAGGTCACAACAGGCTTTCCCTTACCAAACATTTTGAACAGAGATGTGATACGGAGATTTTTCTATTTCTATACCTGATTAGGACAGACCTGTTGTAAGCCCTCTTGTCTAAACGCTAACTACAAGCAAGGTTACCAGCTTCAATCATCGGTGTTCCTCTTTTCTTTTCCCCATTAAGAGTGCCTTGCCCCCAAACTGAGATCAAGGCAGAAGCTAGCCTAGCTTCTATTACCACCATAGCATGTACTGTTCCTGCCCTGTTGTATTTTGGCTACCCTAAATTTTAATTGCAACGGAGAATATTTTTGAAAAGGTTTCTTTTCCCTCTTGTCTCTTGCCAGAACCTTTCCTTCATCTTTAATCAGGAAAACGGCACCTGTGTGCAAAGGCCTGCCAGCTTCCATCAGTGCAAAGCAAAGCTGTGCTATAAATACTTGATAAAGAGCCAAAGCACAGGAATCAAGTAAATGATGGAAGAACCAGCCGGGGTGTTCTCTCACCACTGCCAGTTTCCGCAAAATGGACTGTGGAATGCCAACTGCTCAGCAGGAGGCCTCCAAACTAGGGTAATTTTGCTCACTCAGTTTATCTTTTTAATGCCTTTAGGGAATTATTTCACAAATGTATTGACTAAGGTAAAGGTAAAGGTTCCCTTCACACATGTGTACTAGTCGTTCCCGACTCTAGGGGGTGGTGCTCATCTCTGTTTCAAAGCCGAAGAGCCAGCACTGTCCAAAGACGTCTCCATGGTCATGTGGCTGGCATGACTAAACACCAAAGATGCACAGAACACTGCTATTTTCCCACCAAAGGTGGTCCTTATTTTTCTACTTGCATTTTTACGTGCTTTCAAACTGCTAGGTTGGCAGAAGCTCACCCCGTTACGCAGCACTAGGGATTCAAACCGCTGAACTGCCGACCTTTCGATCGACAAGCTCAACATCTCTGCCCTGGTCCTATTAGACCTCTCAGCGGCTTTCGATACCATCGACCATGGTATCCTGCTGCGCCGGTTGGAGGGATTGGGAGTGGGAGGCACCGTTTATCGGTGGTTCTCCTCCTATCTCTCCGACCGGTCGCAGTCGGTGTTGACAGGGGCAGAGGTCGGCCCCAGGCGCCTCACTTGGGGGTGCCCCGGGGGCCGATCCTCTCGCCCCTACTGTTTAACATCTACATGAAGCCGCTGGGTGAGATCATCAGTGGTTTCGGTGTGAAGTACCAGCTGTATGCGGATGACACCCAGCTGTACTTTTCTACACCGGACCACCCCAACGAAGCTATCGAAGTGCTGTCCCGGTGTCTGGAGGCCGTACGGGTCTGGATGGGGAGAAACAGGCTCAAGCTCAATCCCGCCAAGACAGAGTGGCTGTGGATGCCGGCATCCCGGTACAGTCAGCTAAATCCGCGGCTGACCATCGGTGGCGAGTCAGTGGCCCCGATGGAGAGGGTTCGCAACTTAGGCGTCCTCCTGGATGAACGGCTGTCTCTAGAAGATCATTTGACGGCCGTCTCCAGGAGAGCGTTCTACCAGGTTCGCCTGGTACGCCAGTTGCGCCCCTTTCTGGACCGGGATGCCCTATGCACGGTCACCCACGCACTCGTGACGTCTCGCCTGGATTACTGCAATGCTCTCTACATGGGGCTCCCCTTGAAGGGCATCCGGAGGCTACAGTTAGTCCAGAATGCGGCTGCGCGGGTGATAGATGGAGCCCCTCGTGGCTCCCGCATGACACCCATCCTGCGCAGACTGCACTGGCTACCTGTGGCCTTCCGGGTGCGCTTCAAGGTTTTGGTGACCACCTTTAAAGCGCTCCATGGCATTGGGCCGGGTTATTTACGGGACCGCCTACTGCTACCGAATACCTCTCACCGACCCGTGCGCTCTCATAGAGAGGGTCTCCTCAGGGTGCCGTCAGCGAGGCAATGTCGTCTGGCGACGCCCAGGGGAAGGGCCTTCTCTGTGGGGGCTCCCACCCTCTGGAACGAACTACCCCCCGGACTTCGTCAGCTTTCGGACCTTCGGACCTTCCGCCGCGGGCTTAAAACATACCTATTTAATTGTGCAGGACTGAGCTAGATTTTAAATTTATGGGTTTTAATTGGGTTTTATTTTTATATTTTAATAACGGGCTTATAGAATAAGTTTTTTAATTGTTTTTATATTGTATTTATGTGTTTATGTGTTTTTTAAGTGCCTGTAAACCGCCCTGAGTCCTTCGGGAGATAGGGCGGTATATAAATATGATTAAATAAATAAATAAATAAATAAATAAATCTTAGCCACTGAGCCACCATGCCCCTTAAAATATATTGACTATCCACTCCCAGCAGTGAGCCAGCAGTGTGCAGCAGCTGCCAAAAAAGCCAACGCAGTATTGGGCTGCATAAACAGAGGGATAGAATCAAGATCACGTGAAGTGTTAATACCACTTTATAATGCCTTGGTAAGGCCACACTTGGACTACTGCATTCAGTTTTGCTCGCCAGGATGTAAAAAAGATGTTGAGACTCTAGAAAGAGCGCAGAGAAGAGCAACAAAGATGATTAGGGGACTGGAGGCTAAAACATAGGAAGAATGGTTACAGGAACTCAGTATGCCTAGTTTAATGAAAAAAAGGACTACAAAGACTGATAGCAGGGTTCCAATATCTCAGGGGTTGCCACAAAGAAGAAGGAGTCAAACTATTCTCCAAAGCACCTGAGGGCAGAACAAGAAGGAATGTGTGGAAATTAATCAAGGAGAGAAGCAACTTAGAATTAAGGAGAAATTTCCTGACAGTTAGAACAAGTAATCAGTGGAACAACTTGCCTGCAGAAGTTGTGAATGCTCCAATACTGGAAATTTTTAAGAAAATGTTGGATAACCATTTGTCTGAAATGGTGTAGGGTTTCCTGCCTGGGCAGGGTGTTGGACTAGAAGACCTCCATGGTTCCTCCCAACTCTGTTATTATTATTAAATAACACTAGGTGTTCTACAATATAAATGTATAAACAGGGGGGGAAATCGGTAAACAAAAGCATTTAAAAGTGGCTACATGGAACCCCCAACGTTCTAGAAAATAAGGGACTCCCTTGGGTTGAGTTTTGCTCTGGTGACTGCATGGACCCATAATTTCTATGTCATTTTGTTGGTCAATTACAGAAATGGTTGGTTACCTGCTTTTTCTGGAAGCTTTTTTTCAACCTCTGCAGGCTAGAGGCATCCTTGTCCCATCCCATCCAAATACTTAATACAGGTATTTCTCAACTTGTGACCATAATTGAGCCCGGGATAACAGTTGTAAGTTGTTGCGCTTGTAAATCAAGGCATCATGTGACTAGATTTAAAATTATGAATTTTTTTTAAAAGATGGTCATTAAGTGAATGCTTTGGTCATTCATCCCTACTCCTCATTGAATGTTTTTATTTTGCCAGAAACTGGAAGTAAACACTGGAAACTGGTAAAAAGCACCATAAATCATGGCCAGATGACCACTGAACATTGCCAACAGCTATAAAAGTCCATTTGTTGCCAAACACCCAAAATACAATCATGTGACTATGGGATGTATGTCTTTGTGCAGATGTTGTAACTCCAAAAATAGGCTGTGAGTAGCTCTGAGAAGGTCTGTTATAACATTGTTAAGTGTCCAGTCATAAGTCAAGGACTACTTGAGTCCAACTCTAGTTTTTTTGAGACAAGCTAAGCTTGGCTAGGTTTGGCCCCTGCTGTGGACAAAGATAGGTTTCAACCCTTTTCGTTACTTCAGCTCTAGTAGCACATGAAAGTTCTCCCATGTGGAAATGCAGAATTTATTGCCAAAATTTAATATATCTATGGAGAAACCAGCATAAGATGTCCCTCTTAACACTTAAGATTTGTGGGTTGGACTGTAAGGAAATAAAAGGTCCTGAAGACCACGTAGACTTCAGCTGTGTCAGGCTTTACAAACAAAAGTGAGAAAGAGACAGAACAGAAATAACTTTTGCTTTGATGCAAAAGAAAATGTAGCACATTTCCATGGAAATAGATTTGCCACTGCATTGACTTTATCAGCGAATGGTATCTGCTTGGATCCAACTTTCTTTGGACTAAAGATTTATGCTTTTAAAAAAAGTGAGAGCTTTTTCTGAAGGTGAACAGATGTTTCTGTGAGTGAGATACAAGAAAAGAGATAGATGTATAAAATGTAGGTCTTTAGGGAAATACCTATTTTTAAAAGCCACCCTATCTTTGAAAATTGTGTATATAAAGAAGCAGTTAGATAATATGTTGAACTTTAGATAAAATTGCATTAAAAAGGCCTCAATTTTTTGTGGGGGGGTGTTTAGGTAATAAAGAAAAATACCAAGCACAATTGACAATTTTTGTTTTGCTTTTTTTAAAAAAAATAAAAATAAACTGCTCTGGAGATTTTTATAAAGCTCTGTAGGTTGGAGAAAGTTACTAACGAAAATATGCTTTAAATAAAGGTTTAAGTTATAGGAATATTGCTTTGCTAACTCAAACAATAAAACTGAACTGGGTTTATAAGGATCCACAAACATGTAACATGTTGCACACTATCGTAGAAATACAGGGTTCAATCTGGATTGTTCATCAGAACCAGAGGTTTATCTTTGGAGTCATGCTGGAGCCTCATTCTATATGTACTGTAGTATTTATGTGGTACCTGGTTGGGTGTGTATGTACACATAGAATAGTCCAAAGCATGCATTCTTCTAGAGAGAAATTCCCTGAGGATGGGCTCCAGCATGAGTCCAAATGCTCGGAAGACAAAACCGGTGTTCCCGATGAACGATCCGGATTGGCTCCTATAACATTATCCTGGGACGCGTATATTCATCTCCATTCATGTCATAGAAATCCCCATAAAAAGGGACTGGTTTAGAATATATCTCTGAACAGCTCTTTGGTATTTATTTTATATTTTATATTCAATTTATATTTTATATACAAATTAAAATATTATTTTTATTATTATTATTAATCCAATGCCCAAAAGATACTGGGCAGCTCACAACCCAAACAGAGAAAAAGAGAAGAAATGATAAATAATAAAAAAAAAAGTATACATCCAAAAGAGTGAAAATCTTGCCAAGAAAACTGAAGGGATTAATCCAGACAGTTGCCCGGGGTCAATGTTGAATCCAAGATATAAAATAAACATATGCTCTAAAAACATACATGCAAAAACAAAATAGACACACACACACACACAGAGAGATATGGGGGTGAAATGAAAAAAAAAACTACCACAACAAAAAGATGTGATATTTTTAATTACTTGCGGAACATCTGTAGGGTTGCATATATTCTACGAAATGCTGTTGTAAGGACTGGCACTTCAATAGAGAAGGTACACTAGCTAGGTCCCAATAGAGCAGGGGTGTCAAACTCAATTTCATTGATGGCTGCATCAGGGTTGTAGGCATGGCCAGCTTGACATCACTCATGTCAGGGGTGTCTGAGGTGGCCCGAGCGCTCTGTCACCAAAAATGGGCTCCCGAGCTCCGTTTTCGGCTGCGACAGCCTCCTGCAACCCTCTGCCAGGGAAAACTGAGCTTGGGAGAGCTGCCTATGTCCCTCGCGAGCTCTGTTTTCAGCTATGATAGCCTCCTGCAACTCTTTGCCAGCAAAAATGGAGCTCAGGAGGGCTGCACATGTTTCCAGGGCGGCCCCATGGGCCAGATCTAAGCACCCTGTGGAACGGATCTGGCCCTCAGGCCTTGAATTTGATACCCCTGCAATAGAGTGAGGGTGTTGTCCTCTGCTATGTTGGGTTTTATATAACTTTTGCATTCATCTATACTGAAACTGGTAGTTGATGAATGACAGCAGGAGGGAAGTCCTCTGTGCTGACCTAAAAACAATAGGCTGACATTCCTGCCCCCTTTTCTGTTGGACCCATTTCTGACTCTCTATCCTGGAGGAAATTTCCAAAGGTTATTTTCAAAGCTCTCTGGAGAGAGATAAGCAAAGCCAGTTATGTTTGACATAGCCATTTGGGGATCCAGCTGCTTTCATAAACTGAGTCATGGCAGGCTATTAGCTCCTGAAGACCTCAACAGTGAGTTGTTTCTGTGTTAGAAACAATGTTTAGTTGTTTTCTGTGTCAGACAACTTCCTCTGGGTTGGTTTGAGTCATTTTTGCTGGGAGATTGCAGCAGTATTGTGAGCATTCTAGAGAGCTGGAATCTCACCTTAATAGTGATTAATGGAGCAGATTTGATAACAATAACAGAAATTTATTTACAAGAAATATATGGGCAAGCAAAATCTTGATTATGTACATCCTACCAAAAGGAGAATCAAAAACCAAATGTTCTAGTAAAATGTGCCTGGGAAGAAAGGCAGAAGGGAGGAACCTCAGATTAGCAATCTCATAAAACAAAGAACAGGAAGAAAGAGAGATAAAAAGGGCAGAAAAAACATTTACTCTCCAAGTACATTATCTTTCTCCTTTGTAACCAATAGGTCATGAATTGCTGAAGAGTTAGTGCTGCTGGATTGAGATCTCCAACAATGTCTCTGTAGGAGATGACCAGGCTGAGGCCAAGGGAGGTATCAAACACATCATCAGTTCAAGTCCCTTCATGCCCACAAGAGATCTATCAACCAATCAGAATAGAGTTGGAAGAGACCTTGGCGGTCTTCTAGTCGAACCCCCTACTCAAGCAGGAGAACTTGTACCATTTTAGACAAGTGGCTGTCCAGTCTCTTCTTAAAAGCCTCCAGTGATGAGCATCCACAACTTCTGATTGCAAGCCGTTCCACTGGTTAATTGTTCTCATATTCAGGAAGTTTCTTCTTAATTCCAGGCTCCTTCTCTCCTTGATTAGTTTCCATCCATTGATTCTTATCTTGCCTTCTTGTGCTTTGGAAAACAGGTTGACCCCTCTCTTCTTTATGGCAGCCCCTCAAATACTGGAATACTGCTATTGTGTCACCCACTAGTCCTTCTTTTCTCTAGACTAAGTCCAGCCAAACTTGAATTTCATTGACTCTTAACTACTGCCAACTCGCTGTGACCATTAGTAGTTCAGATTCTTGTAAAAACATCTGAACTCCTGGTTTCCTGCACTTATTATTTTCTAGATAGTCTAAAGTTCTAGAACTGATAGACATCCTTTGTTCCTCCAATGAAAGAGAATCTGGAAGGAATCTGGAAGTGGCATGAATTACTTTAAGGAAGAGAGACAGGTTCAAATAATATAATATGCCTTTGATTGAAGTGTATAAAAAGTAGGTACTTAACTATTTGTCACAGATGCCGAAACCGTAATCCTGATTTTAGGCAATAATGGGATTAGAGGTGGGTGGATAATATTTGTGACGATGACATCATCACAGTGGGTGGACATCATTCTATGGTGGTTAAGACAATGGTTCTCAACCTTTTCCTTCACCATGGACCCTCTTTAAACATGGACTATGGCCATGGATCCCTAAGATTAAACTCAAGATTTCAATCATAACATTTCTTCAAGCCTTCGCAGATCCCCTGTGACAACATCTGCCCCCCAAAGGGTCTGTGGACCACAGGTTGAGAATCACTGGGTTGAGATATCGATTTTGCCTGATGTAACTTTATCCCTGAAACTTGGGAAGAAAAACTGTTAGAACATTTTCTTTTTCCCATGCACAAAGAGCAAGTTTTCAAAAGCGAATTCAACAATGACAGAGGATTAATTGGTTAAGAGTGCCTGAACATTCTGATCCAAATGTATGAGAAGTGACAATACACAATAGTAGGGAAGTGTTGTGTTGTGTTGCCTTATACCAGGCAGGAAGTAAACAGACCAAACTTTTGCTCTTTAGCGTATCACTCAGATCTGCATAATCATGGAACGGTTAGCAATTATGCATTTGCTGATTTTAAAAACTGATAATGAAGTGCATAAGTTTGTGTTAATGAATTTTTGTGTGTGTGTGAATATGGAGCTGAAGGGAGGTTGCCAAATGCAGTAACACAGGCATATAATGAAAGCAAAGCATGTGAGAATAAACTGAATTCTTCGTAAAGGGCTCAGCAGTGAACAAAGAGTAGGACAAGAATTTGTGATATCTGATTGGTTGTTTAATTTATCTATGAATAACTCTATAATGAAGGCTAGGGACATGCTGGAGATATGGAAATGCGGAAATGCCCATATTTTTTTGTTTGCAGACAATGCTATGGTGTTGATTAGGAACCCAAATAATTTGCAGTAAATGCTAGACAGAATGAGATTTTTTTCAAACTGGTTTCCATGGAGACTTAGGGTTCCACCAAGACTTTAAAAAGTACAATGGACTGGGTGGAGAGGGGAAACATCTTTCCATAAGAGACTGCAGGTAGTCCTGACTTATAACAGCTTCTTTAGTGACCAAAGTTGGAATGGCACTGAAAAATGGATTTACAGACATTTTTCACACTTACAACCATTGCGGTATCCTCATGGTCAAGTGATCAAAATTCAGACCAAGGGTGAAATGGTCCCGGTTCACACCAGATTATCTGATCCAGTAGCGATGGCGGCGGATGGTTCGGAGAACCGGTAGCAAAAATCCCTGCCCCTCCCGCCCCAGCTGAGCTGCACGATCATCAGAGGTTTGGGTTTTTTTTAACTTTTAAAAGCATTTTTTCTTCTGCCCAAAAAAAGCTTTTAAAAGTAAAAAAAACCAAAACCTCTGATGATCGCACGGCTCAGCTGGGTGCTAGCCAAAAACCGGTGGGTGGGGGGAGTCTATTTTTCCTCCCAGCAGGCTCCCTGAAGCCTGCTAGGAGGAAAAATGGACCCCCTCCTGTTTTTTGGTATGGCTAGCAGGCTTCAGGTAAGCTGGGAGGAAAAACGGGCTGTGTGTGGGGGGGTCATTTTTGAGAGAGAGAGAAAGGAGGGAGGGAGGGAGGGAGGGAAGGAAGGAAGGAGAGGAAGGAAGGGGTACAAACCTGGCACTAGATGCAGCTTCAGAGGATAATCCAGGGCTGGAAGGGACCTGGAGGTCATCTAGTCCAGGGGTCTACAACCTTGGTCACTTTAAGACTTGTGGATTTCAACTCCCAAAATTCTGGGAGTTGAAGTCCACAAGTCTTAAAGTGGCCCAGTTTGGAGACCTCTGATCTAGTCCAAACCTGCTCCAGCAGGACATTGTTAGTGAGTTTCTGCTTTTGATCCCCCAGTCACATAGCCATGCCCACCCAGTCACATGACCCCCCAAGCCATGCCCCCAAGCCACACCCACATAACCAGTAGCAAAAAAAAAATAGATTTCACCCCGATTCAGACCCTTGGCAACTGACTCATATTTATGACAATCGCAGTGTCCTGGGGAATTTTGCGACCTTCCGACAAGTAAAGTCAAGGGGGGAGCAATTAATTCACTTAACAACCGTATTACTAAGTTAAGAACTGCAGTGATTTATTTAACATCTATAGCAAGCCAGGTCATAAAATGCACCAAGATGCACTTAACAATTGTCTCAGCAGCAGAAATGTTGGGCTCAATTGTAATCATAAGTCAATGACTACCTGTAAAGGAGGAAAAAAAAATTAAAGGCTTACAGAGATGGATTTTCCTTCCGCCTTAGTCCTTTATGGGGAACTCTGGTGAGCGGCTAAGAGAAAACTACCTCTCAAAAGAGAGTTCCTGCCCATAAAAACAAAAGAGATTATGAGAAGGGCAGGACTTATTATCTGAGACCTATCCAATTTTCCCGATTAAAAAAAAAAGGAATACCAAAATGTCATTTCCACAATCTGAAAAGGCCTGAAAGCCCCCAAAACAGGCTTTATGATACAACAGGAATTATGATCTAAAGCTTTGCCGGCTGGGGAATTCTGAGAGTTGAAGTCCTCCAGGCTTAACGTTGCCAAGGTTGGAGACCCCTGATCTAAAGCATGATGTTTGGGGAATTCTGGGAATTGAAGTCCATATATTTTAATGACTCCGTGACTGAGAAACAGTAATGAACATTTAATGTACTAAAGGCCAAGGAAATTGTATGACAGACTGCATGCTTACAGTAATTGCACATTATGCAAAAGATTAAATCAAGGAGATGGAGTTGTGTGCTTTGACAGAGTATTAACTAAAGTTGATAAACTAGTGGGAAAAATAGTAAGACATGAAAATGCTGACTAGTGGGTGTACGGTATGAAGAATAAATGCTTTTGAAAGGAAAGGAAATGGCTACATTTAATGACTGTTTCATGGAAGTGAGATTTGGGTAGGTCTAGAGAAATGTGTCGTTAAGTATGGATTTTTAGGGGGTACAAGCTGTACATTCACTTCTGAGGCTCCAGGAAGGAAGAAGGAATAGTAGAAGAGCAGCTATCTTCTTCAAGGCTGAATAGAGTGAAGTTGAGCAGTGAAATCCACTTACCTTCCCCCCACTGGCTTGCAAATGTGAGCGTGTGCACCTCCTCCATGCATGTGTAGCAGAGGTGGGTTTCAGCAGGTTCTGACCAGTTCTGGAGAACCGGTAGCAGAAATTTTGAGTAGTTCGGAGAACCGATAGTAAAAATTCTGACTGGTCCAACCCCCATCTATTCTCTGCCTCCCAAGTCCCAGCTGATCAGGAGGAAATGGGGATTCTGCAGTAACCTTCCCCTCGATTGGGGAGGGAATGGAGATTTTACAGTATTCTTTCCCTGGAGTGGGGTGGGAATGGGGATTTTACAGTATCCTTCCCGTGCGACGCCCACCAAGCCATGCCATGCCCACCACAGAACCGGTAGTAAAAAAATTTGAAACCCATCACTGATGTGCAGAGTGTTCTGCACATTTGTAGAGGGTCAAAAGCGGGATATGATGACGTCCAGGCGGGTGGGCAGAGCCTCCCGCTGCCACCACTACCGGATCATATGATCCAGAGAGATTGGGCTGAATTTCACCACTTTTGTGGTTGATTTTGAAAATGACTCAGAATACAGGTGTTATTCTGCTTTGACTTGTTTTTAACATTGTTAACTTTTGGATTTGTTTTTATAACTGTATGTCACAAGATCCTCCATAATAATAATAAAAAAAGTCAGGATGGTAATCATGTACCAGATGACATTTGCATTTGCAAAGGGGCAGAGTTTCAATCACAAAATTGCACCCACGATCTTGATTTTTTGCTCCTCCCCTTTTGAAGATACTGTTGATAAAATAATATAAATAAATAACAACAATAATGCCTAAATAACATAGCTTCCAGTGGGTGACCTTTGAGATTGGAATACATGAATTTTGCCTTGAGATCTTGAAGAAAATAACTGAGATTTAAAAAAAAGAAAATATTATATTAATGAGGCGAAATTCTATTGCTGGAATTTTCAGAGGTTGTTTTTTCATCCTTATACAGTACAAGAGAAACTAAACAGTGTGGTACTTTCAATTAAAGAAAAAATAACTAACAGAGGACCTCCTGTTCCTGAAAAGGAAATGAGGGACACAGCTTTATTAATTAACCAGAGACTGGCCACAGTGTGAGCTGTGTGGATCTTGCTGGGCTTGTTAATAAAGCTAAGCCTGACCCAGATCAAAGTTTTGGTAGAACACCAATATTTGTTCCTATGTATAATATATGTGATGACTGTGCTGTGTTATGAGATCGTTAGGCCAAAAAGATTGATCAACTTGGAAAACAAATAACTATTAATTTTACTGGAAAAGTAAAAAGTAAGAAAATTCTTAAGTAGTTTGTGAATATATATCAAGAAACAAATAGATTTAAATATAAATATTTATTTATTTATTTATTTATTTTGTCATAACAGTATATATAAGCATTAACATGAAATAACTATATAATATATAAGCATATATATGAGCATAAGTATGTAATAACTATATTAATTGGATATGAGGAAGAGGAACAATAGGACAGGGAACGGTAGGCACGTTTGTGCTCTTATGCACGCCCCTTATAGACCTCTTAGGAATGGGGTGAGGTCAATAGTAGATAGTTTTTGGTTAAAGATTTTGGAATTTTGAGAAGAGACCACAGAGTCAGGTAATGTGTTCCAAGCATTAATAACTCTGTTACAGAAGTCATATTTTTTGTGATGTAGTTGCAGTGGGCTTTGGCACTTAGATCATTTGATATGAAAACTCCAAGGTCTTTAACAGGGTGGGGGTCATCTGTAAGGTAATGTCCATCAAGCTTGTACTTAGTATTTTGGTTCTTTTTTCCAATATGTAAGACTGAGCATTTGCTGGTTGAGATTTGGAGTTGCCAAGTTTTAGACCATTCAGATACAAAGTCAAGGTCTTTTTGAAGGGTAGTTGTGTTGTTGTTGGTGTTAAATAGTTTGACATCATCAGCAAAGAGAACACAATTATTTGTGATATGGTCGCAGAGATCGTTGATGTATAATATGAAGAGTGTTGGTCCAAGAACGCTACCTTTTTTTTTTTTTTGTTTACATTTATATCTCGGCCTTCTCCGAAGACTCAGGGTGGCTTACAGTGTATAAGGCAATAGTCTCATTCTATTTGTATATTTTTACAAAGTCAACTTATTGCCCCCCCAACAATCTGGGTCCTCATTTTACCTACCTTATAAAGGATGGAAGGCTGAGTCAACCTTGGGCCGGGCTTGAACCTGCAGTAATTGCAGGCTATTGTGTTCTAATAACAGGCTGTAACAGCCTGAGCTATTCCGGCTATTCCCTGACCTTGGGGAATGCCACTTTTGATAGAGCATTGCCAATTTTGACCACTTGTTGTCTGTTTGATAGGAAAGCAGATATCCAATTGTGGAGGGGTCCTGAAATGGTGTAGGATTTTAGTTTAAGGAGACGTTTATCATGTACTACTGAGTCAAAAGCTTTACAGAAGTCTATGTAGATTGCATCAATTGCTTTGCCTTGATCAAGATTTGTAGTCCATATGTTTTTGCAGTGAAGTTGTAAGTTATATGATAATATAATAATATAATAATATATTATAAACTAGCTGAAAACCTGTGCTCCACTATGAAACTATGTGATCAGGCTTGATAAATCGACACTTACACCTTAAAAATTAATGAGTCGTTAGGATCAGCCTCTCTTCTCCCCTTCTTTCCCTCAGCCTTGCCCCACAGAAGCCTATACTATCTGCCTTCTCTCCCTCAGACTTGCCCCACAGAAGCCTCCCCTATCCTATCCCTTGCTTGCTGCTGTGAAAGTAAAACTGAAACTGAAACTCCTGTCCTCTGCTTGTGCTTTGCATTTGGAACAGATTTCTTTTTAGGTGGGGAGGGGGAATAGAACTCCTTAGCATCAGCGGGCTGTTTGGAAAGTGAAACAGTATTTGCTGTGTGAACAAGAAGGAGACAGGAAGGAGCCTGGCTGTGGCTTAGCTCAACTGTTCTGTTGTAAAGCTGCTTGCTGCTGTGAAAGTAAAACTGAAACTGAAACTCCTCTCCTCTGCTTGTGTTTTGCATTTGGAACAGATTTATTTTCAGGCAAAGAAGGGGAGTAGAATGCCTTAGCATCAGAGCATGTTAATAATAATATAGGAAATAGTAATGCTCTGGTGGTCATTTCGAAAAATCCTTTGTTAGTGAGCACTTAGAAGCCAAGAGGAACATACATGGCAAATTTCAAGTTTGTAGGCTTACAAGTCTAGAGATTTTGTGTTGATACATGAGTGGTATTATACTGCCAATTACCTAGTTCTTTTGGCACTTGAGAGGTTTTGCAATATATATAGATTTCTATTATATTTTGTGATCTGCTATTTTGTTGGTTAGCAATCATGTGGAGCCAATGTTTAAACTGGAATACTTGAGCAGAAGGTTCTTTTCTTCAGTTCCTAACCGCAGTGTGAAAGTCTCCCTTTGTGTGACACCTTTTGCTACTTGTTGTTTACCATTATCATCCTTCATTTTTATGACACAAAATTATGCTACTCTCTCAGTTCAATGAGTTTGTAATTAGTTTTCTGTTATGTTTGTCATCTGTATAACCAACATCATCTCATCTGAAAAGGTAGTCTTTTCCCATATGATACTTAAGAGGAGGTGACACAGACAGAAAACACTTCTAAATTTAAAAGATAAGAGTTCTTATTAATTTTTTTGTTTTGGATGTCAACAATGCAGAAACCTGAGATAAATGTAGATCTGACAGTGGTGACTGGCAAATCTCCCTACAACAATGAGCTTTGAAATCATTTTACTTATTTTATTGCACTTATTATACTGCCAATTACTTAGTTCTTTTGGCACTTGAGAGGTTTTGCAAATATATGTATAATGACTGTTAACAAATACAGGAAGCTGACCTTAGTTGACTTTTCCTTACCTATACATGCAGCGCAAGAAACATGTCCTATGTTTTGATTCTCTTTACTGAAATGAAATTTACTTTCAAATTGTGCTTCAAAGGAGAGGAGATTAGTAAAGCTATTGAACTGATGGATGAATCAGGCGGCTGAGTGAAAGTTATGCCTTTCATTATATAGCAATAACAATATACTTAGACTTATATACCGCCCCATAGTGCTTTATCACACTCTCTGGGCAGTTTACAATGTCAGCATATTTTCCCCAGAAGTCTGGATCCTCATTTTACCAACCTCGAAAGGATAGAAAACGGAGTCAATCTTGAGCCCCATCAGGATCGAACTGGGCACAGTGAATACAGAATAGAGCTGGAATGGACCTTGGAGGACTTCTAGTTCAGCCCCCTGCTCAAGCAGAAGATCCTATACCATTTCATACAAGTGACTGTCCAATCTCTTCTTAAAAACCTCCAGTGATGGAGTATCCATGATTTCTGAAGGCAAGCAGTTCCACTGGTTAATTGTCGTCACTGTTAGGAAGTTTCTCATTAATTTCAAATTGCTTCTCTCTTGATTAGTTTCCATTCATCATTTCTTGTCTTGCTGTCTGGTGCTTTGGAAAATAAATGGATGCCCCTCCTCTTTGTGGCAGCCTCTCAAATACTGGAATACTGCTATCATGTCACACCTAGTCCTTCTTTTCTCTAGACTGGCCATACCTTGCAATTCCTGCAAGTGTTCTTCATATGTTTTTGTCTCCAGGCCCTAAATAATCTTAGTTGTTCTTTTTTGCACTTTTTCCAAACTCTCAACATCTTTTTTGTAATGTGGTAACCAAAACTGGATGCAATATTCCAGGTGTGGTCTTATTAAGGCTTTATAAAGCGATACCAATATTTCACGTGATTTTGCTTCTATGCCTCTGTTTACACAACCAAGAATTGTAGTAGCATTTTTGGTTGCTGCAACACACTGCTGATTCATGTTTAAGCAATCATCCACTAGGACTCCAAGGTCCCTCTCACAGTTACTGTTTTGAGCCACGTTTCAGCTAAACTGTACTTGTAAAGGTAAAGGTAAAGGTTTCTCTTGCACATATGTGCTAGTCATTCCTGACTTTAGGGGGCGGTGCTCATCTCTGTTTTAGAGCCGAAGAGCCAGCGCGGTCTGAAGACATCTCCGTGGTCATGTGGCCAGCATGTTTAAATGCCAAATACAGCATGTTTAAATGCCAGATACAAAACTCTGTTACCTTCACACCAAAGGTGGTCCCTATTTTTATACTTGCATTTTTATGTGGTTTCAAACTGCTAGGTTGGCATAAGGTGGGACAAGAAACAGGAGCTCACTCTGTTGTGAGGCACTAGGGATTCGAACCACTGAACTGCTGACCTTTTGATCAACAAGCTCAGCATCTTAGCCACTGAGCCATCGTGTCCCTTATAAAAACTGTACTTGTACCTTTGGTTTTTCCTGCCCAGGTATAAAACTTTGTTTTTCTCCGTATTAAATTTCATTTTGTTGGATGGTTTTCCTGCAATACTGTATTCTAACTACTGCACCACCAGGGCTCCTATATAGATATCAGTCAGCAATTCGTAATCATGCTGGCTTTAGGAAGGGTGGGCAAGGGAGAAGCAAGCTCCTCCTATTGGGTCAGAGGTGGGTTTCAGCAGGTTCTGAACAGTTCTGGAGAACTGGTAGCAGAAATTTTGTGTAGTTCGGAGAACCGGTAAATACCACCTCTGACTGGCCCCGCCCCCATCTATTCTCTACTTTCTGAATCCCAGCTGATTGGGAGGAAATGGGGATTTTGAAGTAACCTTCCCCTGGAGTGGGGAGGGAATGGAGATTTTACAGTATCCTTCCCTTGCCATGACCACCAAGCCACACCCACAGAACCGGTAGTAAAGGTTTTTGAATCCCACCACTGTATTGGGTTGAAGACAGCTAGGGAGGCTTCAGGCCTCCTGTAATTTTAGGAAGCTATAAGAAAATACTCAAGAAATTCAAAATAAATCCTCAAGGACACTAAAAAACAGGCAGGAAAAATGGAATCTCCTTCTCAGAAGAAGAAATAGATTAAAAAATTGCAAGGGCTGCAGAAAAGTAGCTTCTGACTTCCTTTGCAACAAATTATACTTAAAGTATAATTATACCTCTTGCTTTATAGTTACAACATACTTATTATTTTCTATGAACTATTCTGTTTAATCAACAAAACCCTCAAACCATGTTCATTTTTTTCTATTTCATGCAAAAAGTCTATAAGGCATCTCCAGAGACTAATACATGTACAGTAGATGTTGTCTTTTCTCTGATTAAAGAAGTAAATTTAGCCATCGCATCAAGTTCCCTCATTTTCATCAACCATTCCCCTATCGTGGATAATGCTGAATCTTTATATCTTTTTTTCCTTTCTTTTGTGTGTGAGGGGTGCTGAGACAAGAGAGCTACCAGCTAAAAAGATCTTGGCTACCATATGCAGCTGGACAGAAAGCCATTCAGAAATAGAGCAAAGAGACCACAAAGCCAATAAACTGTTGTCAGATTGCATGTGCATTAGAGGAACCCTAACACTTTTCTAAATAATCTGCAACTCCTATAAATCATAGGCATCATATTCATTAGTTACCAAAATCATCCCTAACATGCCCCTAACCCAGGGGTTAAATCCAGCAGGTTTTGACAGGTTCTGGAGAACCAGTAGTGGAAATTTTGAGTAGTACGGAGAACCAGTAGCAGAAATTTTGAGTAGTTTGGAGAACTGGCAAATACCACCTCTGGCTGGCCGCAGAGTGTGGTGGGAATGGAGATTTTGCAGTATCCTTCCTCTGGAGTAGGGAGGGAATGGGGATTTTGCAGTATCTTCCCCTGCCACGCCCACCAAGCCACAACTACAGAACCGGTAGTAAAAAAAATTGGATTTCACCACTGCCCTAACCTTTGCACTGCTGGACAGATTAGAAGCAATGGAAGACTTGCCCCCCCCACTGCCCCCCAGAAAGAGTGTTTTCCCGTTATCAAATTAGGAACCTGGAATTCTCCAAGGATTTCTGTTGATGTTCTACTTCAGGAGTGTCAAACACAAGGCCCGCAGGCCACAACTGGCCCACGATGTGGTCGGATTCGGCCCACAGGGCCATCCTGGAAAATGTAAGGGGCTGGCCCACGTCACTTCAGTCCACTCTACCAGACTGAAGCGACATGGAAGAGGAAACACCTGGCCCACGTGGTTTTGGCCCAGTCTACCCAGTGCAAAACGGAAACGTGCCAGCACTTTGGGGAGTGGTGTTAAAATGGCCACGCCCACCCAGTCGGCCATGCCCAGTGAGTGGCATCAAGCTAGCCATGCCCATCCAGCTGGCCACACTCATCCAGTCAGCCACACCCGCCCAGCCCCCCCAAGGTCAACCATAGCCCTGATGCGGCCCTCAATGAAATTGAGTTTGATACCCCTGGTCTACTGGCTTGAAGGGGAATAAATATGGTAGGTATGGTTTGAGATGGGCAATCATTTTATTTTCTGTATTTCTTAGTCATACATTTCTCAGATGTTCCTATTATCTCCATAAATGGAATAGAAAGAAGAAAGGAATTGAGAAGGGAAAAATGAATTGTGGGAGGAAGCAGATTGAATAGACTCATTCGTAGTTTTTTTTGAGTGTGATGTTCCTTCCTGCCTAGGCAGCTCGGAAGATTTTCAAAATGATGTTTTCAGCACCTACACACAAGGCAATTAACAGGTTTCTATTCTGGAATCCAGGCCACTCCCAGCTGTGTTGTTTGTTTAAATTTGCAATGGATTCTGCCCCAGCCAATTGAGCACAATTGCAAGTTGGTTATTAGCTGCCTACACCTGCTTAGCCTAAATCTTCTCTTAATCCATGAACATGGCCTTTTCCAATCAGGGAGAAAGTTCAAAATAATTTTATCGCATTTGCAATGCTCCCCACTGATTTGACCTGCTGTCTTGTTAATTATATTGGGGGGAATTTTCAGTTAGTACTTTACCTGGAATATTAAAACCAAAAGGTTTTTCCTGATGGAATATCTCCAGTCCAACTCAACCTGACTCAGAAATGTTCCGAAAGCGCAATGCTGTCTTAGAAGAAAGAAGAATGAGTGGGAATATTCGCACTGGCTATACTTCCAAATGTTGCCACCAAATTTTATTTGGAACGTGAATAATGTCAGCATTCCAGAAAAAAACCAACTCCAATTAAAAACTCTGAGGCAAGCGTTTTCTCAAAGTTCCATTTCTTAGAGTAGGTATACTGGCACATCTGGGAAAACCCAAATCTGAGAGTTCCAAGTTTTCCCTCTGTAAATCAAAATCGCCAAAACCATTTCCTCACTCCTCAGTCGATCACATGCTCCAATCATCATCTGTCCCACCTCGAGACATCACACCAACTACTTCTTCTCCAGATGCAGGATTGTCCTGACCTTGACTGAAAGGAAGAATTTCTTCCTGTTTTGTCGAACTACTTTCCCTCCATTAAATCCCCCCTCCTACTTTCACACACACAAGAAGGTGGCAGCGTGGAAGCTTCTGGTCTAATGTGGCTTCCAAAGCTGACAAATAACTGGGACTTCTGGGGGGGAAAACATGATAGACTGAAGACAGGTCTGTGATGACCACAAAGGAATGAAGAGCTGGTAAATAGACCTGCTCTGTTATCATTCCTCTCTGGACAAGCCAGGACTTTAGATTGCCAAGACAGGTTCTCCAGACAGCTGCTCCTCCCAAGAAAACTATACTACAATGGTCGTTGGGGGTTTTATACCTCTAGGAAAGGGGTCTCCAACCTTAGTAACTTTAAGGTTTGTGGACTTCAACTCCCAGAGTTGGAGTCAACAAACCTTAAAGTTACTAAGGTTGGAGACCCCTGCTCTAGGATATGAATGAACTCCCAGCTTGCTCAAATCATAGTCAACACCTTTGAAAGGACACTGGATTTGCATACTTTTTTTCAGCTCATATTCAGAAATTGTTCATTAACTGCTTTTCAACTATTTGAGAACTTTGGATCAGCAAGTTTTTATAGTACTGGATTAGTTTCCATCAATCCTTAGCAAAAGAAAATTTAAATATAAGTTTTTTAAAAACTGGTTTTTGGAAAAAACAGCAAAAGTGTCCTTATTTTCTTTTTGCATCTTCTAATTTTTTTTAATTTTTATTCTTTTATTTTTTTGTGTCTGCATGTTTTTGTTTTAATTGTAATCTTCAATAAGAGTTCTATAAAAAGGAATATTTAATGGGGGAAAATATTGAATGCATGCATACTTAGGAATAAGTATACCAATAGTAGTAAATTAATGTATTGGTCAATTAAATTTAAATCACATTCTATTTTTTAATTGGCCTAAGTGCCTTTTGTCATAATCAGGATCTTTTTTGAAATAGGACTTTCGGCATGTCATTCTAAGTCACAGTCTATCGCACCCACTAAATCAAAAGTTTGCACTCACTACTAGGCTCATTTTGAAAGAGTTTCCAGAGAAATGTTAGTCGTTAGTTTTTTGTTTAATCTGTACTGATCATTCAGACCAGCTAAGCAGCACTGATGACATTGACATCTTTTGAGTATCTGATTATATTTAAGGTTCTTAATTCTTTGGAAATATGTATCAAGTGCCAAGAATGAGATGCCTGGATTTTGATTTTTTTTTAAAAAAAAAATTATAATCACATTCTACTGCTGCTGTTCTTCTTTCTGGAATTCAGTCATTGGGAGGACTATGCAAGGCCATTGAAGTCAACCCCCTGCTCATGATAGGAATACATTTAAGCATTTCTAATAGATGGCTATGTAGCATCTCTTTGAAGGCATCCAGTGAAGCCCACCATATATCTGAATAATTGGTTCCACTGTCAGTCTGATTTTACTGTGAGGATGGTTTTTTTTTCTAATGTTCAGTCAGAATCTGGCTTCCTATTACAAAATATATTATTCTATAGATTCTGAAGTTATGGAGAACGGATCTTGACATCCTTTCAAACCTAAACTTGCTCAGTTCCTTCAGTTTCTCATCATAGGATTTAATATCTAGTCCCTTGCTCTCTTCTGAACCAGTTTATTTGAATTGCAATAGCATTTTTTTTAATTTAATTTTGTCACAACAGTATACATAAACATTGTCATAGTAAAAAAAGAAAACATATCATGATATATATATATATATATATATATATATATATATATATATATATATATGTGTGTGTGTGTGTGTGTGTGTGTGTGTGTGTGTGTGTGTGTGTGTGTGTATGTATGTAAAGGATATGCATAGCTATATTAATTAGATATAATAAAGAGAACAATAGGAACGGTAGGCACTTTTGTGCTCTTATGCACGCCCCTTATAGTCCTCTTAGGAACGGGGTGAGGTCAATAGTAGACAGTTTTTGGTTGAAGATTTTGGGACTTTTTGTAGAGACTATGGAGTCAGATAATGAGTTCCAAGCATTAATAACTCTGTTGCAGAAGTCATATTTTCTGCAATCAAGTTTGAAGCAGTTGACATTAAGCTTGAATCTATTTTTTGCTCTTGTAATATTGCGATTGAAGCTGAAGTAGTCATTTACAGGAAGGATATTGCAATAGATGATTTTGTGTGTTAAACACAGGTCATGTCGAAGTCGACGGAGTTGTAAGTTTTCTAATCCCAGGATTTCAAGCCTGGTGGCATAAGGTATTTTGTTGTTTTCGGAGGAGTGAAGAACTCTTCTAGTAAAATATTTCTGGACGTGTTCTATTGTATTTATGTCAGAGATGTGGTGTGGGTTCCAGACTGATGAGCAGTATTCAAGAATAGGTCTGGCAAATGTTTTGTATGCTCTTGTTAGTAGTGTAGAGTTTTTGGAAAAGAAGCTGCGTAAAATTAGGTTAACTACTTTTAGAGCCTTTTTTGCTATGTAGTTGCAGTGGGCTTTGGCATTTAGGTCATTTGATATGAGCACTCCAAGATCTTTGACAGGGTGAGGGTCGTCAGTAAGGTAATGACCATCAAGTTTGTACTTGTTGATAGGATTCTTTTTTCCAATATGTAAGACTGAGCATTTGTTGGTAGAGATTTGGAGTTGCCAAGTTTTAGACCAAGCGGAAACTAAAACTAGGACCCGGGTACTTACGAGACCGCCTGCTGTTACCTTAAGCCTCCCACCGACCCGTACGCTCTCATAGAGAAGGTCTCCTCAGGGTGCCGTCCGCCAAACAATGTCGGCTGGCGGCCCCCAGGAATAGGGCCTTCTCTGTTGGAGCATCGACGCTCTGGAATGAACTTCCCCCTTTCGCCGTGAGCTAAAAACATACTTATTTATTCAAGCTGGACTGGCATAATGTTTTTTTAACATTTTAAACTGGGTTTTATTGTTGTGGGGTTTTAAATTTTTAAAATTTAAAATTTAAATTTTTAAACATTGGCCTTTTTGTAATATGCTTTATTTTAAATTTTGATTTTAATTGTATATATATTGTGTTTTATTTTGGCTGTACACCGCCCTGAGTCCTTCGGGAGAAGGGCGGTATAAAAATTTAATAAATAAATAAATAAATAAAAATAAATAAGTCGAGGTCTTCTTGAAGGGTAGAAGTATTGTTAGTGATATTAAATAGTTTGACATCGTCAGCAAAGAGAACACAATAACTTGAGATGAGGTCACAGAGATCATTTATGTATAGTATGAAGAGCGTTGGACCAAGAACACTACCTTGGGGAACGCCACTTTTGACAGGAACAGGATTTGATATAGCGTTACCAATTTTGACCACTTGTCTGTTTGACAGGAAGGCATTTATCCAATTGTGAAGAGGTCCCGAAATGCCGTAGGATTTTAGTTTGAGGAGTAGTTTATCATGTACTATCAATCAAAAGCTTTGCAGAAGTCTATGTAGATTGCATCTATTGCTTTACCTTGATCAAGGTTGGTAGTCCATATGTTTTTGCAATGAAGAAGTTGTAAGTTACAAGACAATTTTTTTCTGAAACCAAATTGTTTATTAGAGAGAAGGTTGTTTGTTTCAAGGTGGAGTGTAATGGATTGGTTTATGATAGATTCCATTACTTTGCATGAGACACAGCATAGAGAGATAGGTCTGTAATTTTCAACTAGGCTTGGATCTCCTTTTTTGAAGATAGGGATGACTGTGGCTAGAGATCAGAGTTTTGGAAGGGAACTAGTTTTGAAGGCTTTATTAAAGATTATGCTTAAGGGTTCAGCTATATTAATTGAAAGTTTTTTTAAAAAAGTATGCACATAGTCCATCTGATCCAATAGATAAAGATGGTTTCAGGTTGCGAAGGGCTTTTTCAACATTATCTTCAGTGAAGTCTATATGTGTTAGGTCGTTGTTTTCTTCTGTGAAGTTTATATGAGTTAAGTCATTGTTAATATCTAACAATATCTATCTAACAAAATGAAATTCAACAGTGAAAAAAGCAAGGTTCTACATTTAGGCCAAAAAAACAAAATGCACCAGTACCGTATATGTGGTACCTTGCTCAATAGTAGTACCTGTGAGAGGGATCTTGCAGTCCTAGTGGATAACCATTTAGATATGAGCCAGCAATGTGCAGCAGCTGTTAAAAAAGCCAACACAGTTCTGGGCTGCATAAACAGAGGGATAGAATCAAGATCACGTGAAGTGTTAGTGCCACTTTATAATGCCTTGGTAAGGCCACACTTGGAATATTGCATCCAGTTTTGGTCGCCACGATGTAAAAAAGATGTTGAGACTCTAGAAAGAGTGCAGAGAAGAGCAACAAAGATGATTAGGGGACTGGAGGATAAAACATATGAAGAATGGTTGCAGGAACTGGGTATGTCTAGTTTAACAAAAAGAAGGACTAGGGGAGACATGATAGCTGTGTTCCAATATCTTAGGGGCTGCCACAAAGAAGAGGGAGTCAGACTGTTCACCAAAGCACCTGAGGGTAGAACAAGAAGCAATGGGTGGAAACTGATCAAAGAAAGAAGCAACTTAGAACTAAGGAGAAATTTCCTGACAGTTAGAACAATTAATAAGTGGAACGACTTGCCTTCAGAAGTTGTGAATGCTCCAACACTGGAAATTTTTAAGAAAATGTTGGATAACCATCTGACTGAGATGGTGTAGGGTTTCCTGCCTGGGCAGGGGGTTGGACTAGAAGGCCTCCAAGGTCCCTTCCAACTCTGATGTTATGTTATGTTATGTTATGTTATGTTAATATTATTGGTACGATTGGGGAATGTTGGATATGAGCCGTCACTGTTTACAAAGACTGAGCCGAAGAATGTGTTGAAGAGGTTTGCTTTAACTGTTTTGTCAGTACATTCTTTGCCATTAGGTTCTTTTAGTGGTGGAATGGATCTTGTTTCTTTAAGTTTATTGTTCACAAAATTATAGAAAGGACGATTAGAATTAGTGCGTAGAAGGTCTTCTTCTTGTTTGGTGTGGTAAGTGTTACATTCTGTTTTTATTTGGTTGCAAATATTCTTGTAGCGGTTTTTGAAGTTTGCTACAATTACCCTTTTTGGTTTTTTTCCAGAGGGATTTTTTTTTAGATTGCAGTTTTTTTTATTGATATGGGTAATTTGCTTTTCTTTTTGGTTTTGGTGGTGATTTGTTGTACGTATAGTTTGATGATTTTATTGATTTCAAGTAGGAATACTTTATAGTAGTAGTAGTGATACAGGTTGAGATTTTGCCAGTCAAGAAATGAGAGATCATTGTTTATAAGGTCATAGTTGGCTTTTTTAAAATTGTAGTTTGGAGTACTATTGTTGTGATGATTTATGTGAGGGCGTATGTTTAGATAAAAGTCTATCATGCAGTGGTCACTGTTGGAAAAGGGTTCTTTTACTTGTAGTCCATAAATTGAGTTTGCATTATTACAAAAGATGAGGTCAAGGCAGTTCATGAGTCTAGTATTGTTAGTTACTAGTTGTTCAAGACCTAGGTTTGTAACTGCGTTGTATAGTGTAGTATGGATTGGTTCAGTTGTACATTCATTTGTTATCCAGTTTATAGAAGGTAGATTTAGGTCTCCCAGAAAGATGAGAGGATATGGGCAAGAGGTAGCCCATGTTAGTAGTGAGGTTAACATATTTGCATGAGTGATGTCGTAGTCAGGGGCTCTGTAGCATAGTATGAATCTAAGTGTGGTGTTGGTGGACAGGTCACATTTACATGCATATACTTCAATGCTTTAAAACCAGGATGGTATTCACATACCTTCACTACTGGTTTGCAAAAAGTGAGCACACACACCTTCCACACATGCACAGAGCATCAAAAATGGGACGTGATGATGTCCGGGCAGGTGGGCAGAGCCTCCCGCAGTTGCAGTTACCAGTTTGCCCAAACCAGATAGAACCGGCTGAATGCCACCACTGTTTACAGCCTTCTCTGATTGGTTTACAATATCAACAGATTGCCCCCAATAATTTAGGTCCTCATTTTACCTATCTCAGAAGAATGGAAGGCTGAGTCACCTTGAGCCCATCAGGATCGAACTCCAGGCTGAGGGCAGAGTTTGCTTTCAATTCTGCATTATGACCACCGTGCCACCATGGGGAAGAATCTTTAGAATCTTTTCTAAAGTAATTTACTCAAGAATAGGACGCCATACTTAATATGGAGCCTGAGTAATGCAGAACTCATTCTTGCATGACTTGGAAACCGTATTTCTGTCAATGAAGCCTAAAATTGACTTTGCTTTTTTTTTTTAAAGTCATATTTCTATGCTGATTCATGTTTAATTTAAATATGAAATCCTTTTCTTTAGAATGGAAAAGGTGCAAAAGCTGAACAACAATTTTATATGGTCACAAGATGCAGGGAAATCTAAGAGGCTATTCAGGTAGCTTCATGGAACTCTTCATTAAACTGTCAATTCTGGTGGACAAAGATTCACTAGGTTAGACAGAGAATTGATGGAGAGGCACTTATTGTCTAAAATGAAAGAGGTGGCTGAAAGATTGTTTCTTTCTCTAACCTTTAAAACTTTTAGTGCACTTCCACCTAGAATAGATTCTTTGGAAAATACAGTTTTTTCCCCAAGGCACCTCCTTGATGTCAGCCCTTTGAGGTAGTCCAGACAAGAAGCGTATCTGTGAGTATCATCTCTATCTTTATTGTAAGCTTACAGTAACAAAATCTTGCAAGACTGAAAGGATCTCTTCTCTTCTCTCCTTTTATTCTCCAGAAAACTAGCCTCTATCCTTTGAAGAGACCAACATACTTTAAGTACTCCAGGCTTTTTAAAGGTTAAAAAAATATTGGCCACTACTTTTTAAAGGTTAGAAATCAAGTGCAAAGCCAATATGTCTGTACGTGTGTGTCTTTTTGTTGAAATACAAATATGGCCCAACCTTAATGCTATCATGGAGATGTCCTGACATGGATCCACTAGCAACAAAATGTTCACTATTCATATGCAGCAATACCCTGGAGGAATTCTGTTCAATCCCTAGTTAAGAGCAAATCAAAAGGAGGCTGAAGCTCAGCAAGATTAATGAGAGCTTTTTGGAAAAGCACAAACATGTATTCATTTTAAAGTATGCTTCATCATTCTTTCACACTTGTGATAGCAAACCCAGTGATAAATTACTTCCCTGGGACAATTGCATTTTAGTCCTAGCAGATGTAGACACTAAGTGTACATGCAAATGACCAATTCCTTCCATTCTTTGTGACCTCGCAAAGTTCAGAGATTGGGTTCCATTTCCCAAATGAAAGAATTTAAGAATTTAATTAAAGAATTTAAACATTTAAGAAAAAAACTTGATTGTCAAAGCAGGCAAAATGTACTCATTCACCTATTTAGGCATTGGTGGTATTTAGCCGGTCCAGACCGGTTTGGGTGAACCAGTAGCTGAGATTGCAGGTGGGCTCGTCCACCCACCCCAGCACTATGCTGTCCTATTTAGCCACATTTTCGAGACCAGGCCCATGCATGGAAGGTGCACATATGAGCAAAGCACATGCACAGAAGGGCGGGTGCATGCGTGGAAGATGTGCACACGCGTAGCGAACCGGTGGCAAGGAGCTTTTCAGTTCTTCCCTGTGTCTGTTGGATTAAGTTGAACTCAAGTGTAGAATCTTGAATTATTCTACTTTCCATGGATGGACTCTCTATTGTGGGAAGCAATCTCCCGCCCTCCCCCTCTCCCCGAAGAATGAAATATGTTGCGAAATATTAAAAAAGGCAGAATATTATTGTTCTGTCCTCCTTTGCTTCCGTCCAAGTGATGGTTTAATTAGCCGGCACTATCAGCTCTGGCAGCAGAATAGCGAGCGTCTGCCAAGTGTCTCTGTTATCTCCCTCGACGCTGATCAGTCACCCAGGAACAAACTTCAGCTCTTAGTTAATCAGTTGATTTGCCTGCTACAAAGAGGCACAGCAGCTCTGACCGCCTTTATATCCTGTGGGGTGTGGCTCCATGACTCAGCACTTCCTAGGCCTGTCCCACCCCTGCTTCTGTTCTTCTCCTGCCTACGAAACCTAGGGTCCAACCAAGCCTGATTGCCATCAGCTGGGTCTGAAGGCGTGGCCTGTGGGGGAGAACAGTCAGGGGACGTAGGCCTTGTTATCTCTTCCACCTGGCCTGCCTCTGGCTCTTAGAGCTGAGCCAGGGAAGCCAGTGCTCCCGAGGTAAGTCCTGACGGCCATTCCCCCTCACTTTCCAAGTCACTTTCTGGCAGGAGGCCCAGCTCGGGGGGGGGGGGGAGCGCAGACACAACAATTATATTTCCCCAAAGGAGAAATGGAGAAACATGCTCTTAAAAATAGAAGGCAGACTCAGTCTTTCTTAATAGCCTTAGGCAGATATTTTGTGCCCATTAAGAAAGATTGGACCAACCTATTCACAAAACGAAAGAACTTCAGCTCCAAGGATGGGATTAAAAGCAGGACATGACCCTTTAGGGCAGTGATAGCTAACCTTTTCTGGACTGAGTGCCCAAAGCACGTGTGTGCACGCGCAAATGCTTGCATGTGTGCCCTAACCTCCAAAATTCAATTCGCCCAGGCCCCCCGCATGCGCCCTTCCCCCCGCACATGTGCAGCAGAGACCCAAAGACCAGCTGGCCATTGGGAGGCACACATGTATGCACAGCAAAGCTGAACTGGGGTGATGGCTTGCATGCTCACAGAGAGGCCATTGCATGCCACCTCTGGCACGCGTGCCATAGGTTCGCCATCATGGCTTTAGGGCATAATTGGATTAACCCACTACAATTTAACAGAAGACACAGAGCTCACAGCATTGCACAATCTCCTAAGGGCATTTCAGACACTGCACAACCCCCTCTAGTAGCATCTCCGAAACTTATTAAAATCCATTTTACTCATCAAACCAGTTGTTCAGCTGCCCAGAACCACAAACTGGTGGATCCGCTTCATCAATAAATGAATGGTTTCCTATCAGCCTTCAGCCTCCATTTTATTTCCAGTGCCTTTCTCCCAGCTTGGAACTGGACCAGATGTATATTTCTTGCAACATCAAGTTTTACATATACCTATATAGTAAATGCTTTTTACAGAACTGGATAAAAGTTGCCATTTCTTAGAAACATAGAATTTGAAGAGGCTATCAAGGCCATTGAATTCAATCGCTTGTTAGCCAAGGAATCCTATCTAAGCTTCTCTAACAAATGACTATTTAACCCCTACTTGAACACATCAAGGCTACATAAAACAAACGCCACTTTGGGTAATTTGTTCCATGACTGAAACTGCTGTTCCTTTTCTGATTTTTGTTTCTTTGTTATTTTTTTCTAAACCACCCAAAGAAAGCCTATGACTCGAGTTTTGTGAGGGTGCGTTGTTTACAGCACCTTGCTTGGCAGATGCAATGTGTTTGCCTCCATGTTGGGATTAACTACAACAGTCAGAATTAGGTCAATGCAGGTGGGTGACATGCTCATGTTATTTCTTTCTTGATAATAGTTAATCAAAATTCATAAGCTCCTTAAGATCTAGATTTAATTTGAATGTAGGGGAAACTGACACAAGCAGATGGATCCATCGCCACCAACCCTTGGCAGGAAGGAGGGAACTAGGAGTCAAACAGACTCTAAGGCTAAGCAATCAAGCAATTTATCAAAAACTGACATTTTTCAGGGGGAAGGGGGAATCCAGTGCATTTTTCTGAGATGCTCGTTCAGAGTTCCTCCAAATTGTAAAAGGGTTTCTGCCCTTGTCATGAATTTCCTTCCTCCAGTCTCACAATTTTGTCATCCATAAATATTCTGGGCACTTTCAGGCATGCATGTAAAACAGCATGAATTAACAAATCTGTTTCCCATTGCTGCTGTGTTGAAATTCCTCCAGAGATGAATTTTTGGAGGTTTCTTGTGTGCTTCCCCAAATTGTGGGAATTTCACCTCCCCTCTGGAAAATGTTTAATGAAGGGTGGAGAAATTAGGAAGCCATTTTCATTCCGACGTACACATAGCCTCACAGTGCCACCCTGTGGCAATTTATCAGAATGGTGATTCCATTCTGAAAAGAGAGGGATAGGAGGAAAGGGAGGGAGGAAGAAAGGAAGAAGCTATCTCTTATATTCCTAGCAAATAGATCTTAAAAAGCTTTTTTTTTCCTATTGGCTATAATGGCCAAATTAAGGAAGGATTTAATCGAAGAGTCTTAGAACTGATTTCTGTTTATTATACACTGTAATAGATAGGAAGCTAAACTTGCCTTTCCTCATAGGATTTCCCATCTGGCCCAGAACATTATACTTCATCAAAACAAAAACCAAGTTAGGGACATATTATTATGGGGGGAAATCTAGGAGTAGAAAATGACATTAACCATCATTTGTTTATTTTGCCTATAGACTTCTTCAGACCTGTATATTTGGCCTCTGTGTTTAATATTACAGGAAATGAATGATTTTGCAAATGAAGATGTTATCATCCAGAAATCTCTGGTAAGGAAATTACAAAGTACTGTGTGAGCTTGGGTATGGATAAGCAAACTGAAGAATAATCTAAACCAGGGGTGTCCAACCTTAGTCCCACTCAAAACCGTAGAAATGGTGGTAGACTTTAGGAGAAACCCTTCCATACTTCCACCTCTCACAATACTAGACAACACAGTATTAACAGTAGAAACCTTCAAATTTCTAGGTTCTATCATATCGCAAAATCTAAAATGGACAGCTAACATCAAAAACATCATCAAAAAAGGACAACAAAGAATGATCTTAATGCGCCAACTCAGAAAGCTCAAACTGCCCAAGGAGCTGCTGATCCAGTTCTACAGAGGAATTATTGAGTCTGTCATTTGCACCTCTATAACTGTCTGGTTCGGTTCTGCAACCCAACAAGAAAGACACAGACTTCAGAGGATAATTAGAACTGCAGAAAAAATAATTGCTACCAACCTGCCTTCCATTGAGGACCTGTATACTGCATGAATCAAGAAGAGGCCCGTGAAAATATTTACAGATCCCTCACATCCTGGATATAAACTGTTTCAGCTCCTACCCTCAAAATGATGCTATAGAGCATTGCACAACAGAACAACTAGACACAAGAACAGTTTTTTCCCGAAGGCCATCACTCTGCTAAACAAATAATTCCCTCAACACTGTCAAACTATTTACTAAATCTGCACTACTATTAATCTTCTCATCGTTCCCATCACCAATCTCTTTCCACTTATGACTGTATGACTGTAACTTTGTTGCTGGTAATCCTTATGATTTATATTGATATTGATTGTTCCCGATTGCTTATTTACACACTATGATTATCACTAAGTGTTGTATCATTAAGTGTTAAATTGTACCCTATGACCATCATTTGTGTTGTAAATGTTGTACCTTGATGAAGGTATCTTTTCTTTTACGTACACTTGGTGCATATGCACCAAGACAAATTCCTTGTGTGTTCAATCACACTTGGACAATAAAAATTCTATTCTATTCTATCTATTCTATTCTTTAAGACTTGTGGACTTCAACTCTGGGAGTTGAAGTCCACAAGTCTTAAAGGGACCAAGGTTGGAGACCCCTGTGTTAGAAGACAAGGAATTCAAGAATGGAAGTGCAGTTTATTCAAGATAAATAATCATTGCTCCTGAAGACTCTGATTTGCAAGTTTTAATGCACTTGAAATTAATTAAATTTGAGTCTCTGTTTGGACAGTCATTTTTTTTTAACATGCCCCAATGGGAAAGTGTAGCCTGCGGCATGCTACTCTGGGCAATGTAGAATTCACATCTTTTTTTTTTTTAAAGTACATCTTTGCACAACAGGAATGATACAACTACATCATGTTCTTAGCTGGAGCTGGTCTTCTCCATTTTCTACTACAGATTGTTTGCAAGAGGCAGCAGCACTGAGATATTGGTCTATGGAGAAAGACTGAAATTTATTCATGAAAAGTATTTCAGGCTTGGAAACGTATCAGTACAGAAGAAAATTAATTTTGAGATCACATGAGGATGACAGAGTAAGAGGGATCGTATAACATGAAATTAAGTTTCTGGGATTTATTTTTATTTTTTTAAAAATGCATTTAGATGTAAATAGAATTTCATTTTCCAGTGATAGCTTTATGAAGCCCAATGTCTTATTTAATTAATCAGGAAAGTTTGCATTAGTGACAAACTCCCCATCAGATTACTTTAAAGGTGTCAGTTCTATGAAGATGCCATTAATTGCAGCTCCATCAAGGACTTAATAAAGAGTTACAATACCTTCATCGGAGAAAAACATAAAGCACGAGGCCCAAGAGGGGTAGAGTTTATCAGAGAATGCAATTTTCTAATTAGAAAATGCAGATGCTTTGGAGCATTTGAATGCACAAGCTAGCACTGTTATGCTTTTTAATCTGATGCCCAGCAGTAAAGTAGTAAGACTATCAGAGAGGGGTGGGTGAGCATTTCAGCTGAACATTTTAGCTGAAATATCTGCAGTGGTCCATCTGATTCCAGTTCCTAGCATTGGAACTTACTTCATCTAGCCCAGGGGTGTCAAACTCAAGGCCTGGGGGCTGGAATGGATCCAGCCTGCAGAGTGCTTAGATCTGGCTCATGGAGCCACCCTGGAAACAGCAAAGGACTGGCCCATTTGTGCCTCTGCCAGCAAAAATGGAGCTCAGGAGGGTTGCGGGCAGTAGGTCAATAGTAGATAGTCTTTGGTTAAAGCTTTGGGGATTTTGGGATTTCAGCTAAATTGTTCTTACCTAGGGGGAAGGAGGAGGAGTGGATATGTTTGCTGCCTTGAGTTATTCTTAAAAATAATAGACAGTTTTTTTAAAAAAAAATATATCTAAAAATGGAGGGAAAATAACAGCTTGTTAGAGCCATCATGGCACAATGGTTAGAATGCAGTATTGCCAGCAGTTTGAGTCTCACCAGGTCAATGTTGACTCAGCCTTCCATCCTTTCGAGGTCAGTAAAATGAGGACCCAGATTGTTGGGGGCAATATGCTGACACTATAAACCGCTTAGAGAGGGCTGTAAAGCATTGTAAAGCGGTATATGAGTCTAAGTGCTATTGCTATTATGAGAACTCTGGTTGTCAGTAGAAGGAGAAAAGAAAGTCATGATGGGTATTTGGCACAATAATATCAATAATATCATATTTGTCATGTAGTCATCATTTAGTTGATATGAATCGTGTAATGTACCGTGTAGGTAACATATATTCCATCGATTGTACAACTTCCTCTTGGAAGTTGCAACATTCTTAATATTATCTGAGCAATAGATCAATATTTATTTGTCTATTTATTAATTTTTTTCTGCCACCCATCTCCACTATAAGTCCCCCACTCCTCATATAAAGCAGAAGGGGAAAGTATTTTTACGCAACCTAATCTTGGAACTGTTTTCTTTATGCAAAGTTTGCCCATGTATTTTATTTTATAAATGTGGTGTTGTAGTATACTGTCAACACCGTTATACAGTATGTAGGCCTTTTTCTTGTTGTTAATTAGTATAAGGAGGCCAAATTGCTCTCCCTTGAACTATTGTCTCTTATTCTGAATTCCGCATATTTTATAAAACCCCAAATCCTACTTAAGGTGAGGTATGAGATAAGTTGTTAGAAACAGGACAATAAATAAACTTAATGTATAAAATTAGCCTCTTCTCGTTTTTAGTCTCAGTCTCATAGGCCAAAGACCAAACAATGGCGATAGAAAACTTAATAGAATTTTAGCTGCTGGAAAGATGAAAAGGATCAAGGATTACATAGGGATGTGTACAGTAATTCTAGTCTAGACTTTAATGACTTTAATGACTTCTAATTTCTCCTTCTCTTTTTCCATCCCTTACTAATTTTGCAGACTTTCAGAAGACCAGCTGGTCCCACTTACCCTTGAACAAATAGCAATATGGATATATTAGCATGTTCTGCACATTTTGACTAGACATTAAAACCTTTGGTCCCAAATAAATGAAAGCATTAAAAAAAAGGAGGTCCAAGAGTCCCCAAAACAGGAGGCCATATCTGGTTTCATCTGCTCCTCCACAATTTCAGAAAGGTCACCCACTCATAACTCTGTTATTGCTTGAAAGTGCTGGCTAGTTCCACACCTCTGGTACATTAGGGCAAACCTCATCAGCAGAGTTCAGCAGCAGTTTTATAAATGTCAGCTCTTAAGGCTTACACAGGAAAGTTCATTGGTGCAGTAAAGCACTCGGTTGGCCTTTTGGATAGCAATGGAGTATTACATCCCAAAGGTCAGAGAAATACAGTTACATTATCAACATGGGAATAGAGAGGTTGATCAGTCCAGGGAGTCACCATCCTAATTAATCCTTCATTACTGCTTAAGTCATAGGAGGGAGGGAGGGAGGGAGGGAGGGAGGAAGGAAGGAAGGAAGGAAGGAAGGAAGGAAGGAAGGAAGGAAGGAAGGAAGGAAGGGACTCTCCTAAACAACATTAGGTCAGAGAAGCAAACCAAGGATTTTTCCCTTTGGAAATAATAAAAGAATAATAATAAAGGCAGATGCAGGTTAATGCTAACAATTTTTCATGAACTCTTCCATTCCCCCCACCCCCACCCCCATCAGAATAGATTTCTGATGATTACTTTAAAGACACACTATTATTTTTCTGCTGCTTTAATAGCTTCATGATAACATCAATTACCTTCCTCCAATTATAACAGCCATTTTAGAAATAATGATCAACCACTGGTATATATATAGACTTGGAGGGGGAAAAATATAGCCATTGGTTTATGACCATTTCATATGTATTTATATATACATGCACACATCCATCATGTTATTCTCTTCTAGGGTTAATAATGTTATAGGAGAAAAGGAATAAGAAATAGCAAGGCAAAGAAATCAAAGGCTTGAGAAAAGAGAAAGGAAATGCATCCAGAAAGGTGTGTCCATAACAACTGTCACTGCCATATATTCAATATGGTTGGCATGACCATATTGATTAGCATCCTCCTCCTTTTAATATGTATTGTATAATTACATACCTATGCAAAGAGGAGATATCCACCATTTTGAAGCCAATGACCATCATTGCGCATGCCCCGGTGATTAAATATAATTTACCAAAGTGCTGTTCATTTTACCCACCATACTTTTCAACCTTGTTAACTATCCTTGCTTTTGTCACATCCACATATCACTTTATACAGTGCATTTTGTTCTTAAGATTTTCTTCCTCCTCCTCCTCCTATCCTCCTCCCCCTCCCTTTCTTCTTTCTTCTCTACCCTGTGCCCACATACAGTTTTTAAGCGCAGTTCAAACAAGCCACTGAGACCTGCCATAAGACAACTATCTTCATGAATTAACATTTCCCCAGTTGCATCATTCAACCTTAAGTATTTATCATAGCTCTTTTATTTATAATAGTTGTTTTCTTTTTCTCTTCTCCATGAAAATTTCTCAGCAACGTTTTTGAAAGTGGTTTAACATTGCCTTCTTCTGAGGCCTGAGAAAGAGTGACTGGCTTAAAGCCCGCCTTTTGACTTCATGCCTAAAATAGGACTTGAACCTGTGGTCATTTTCTTTAACCACAACAAATTGGTTCTCCTCATTCTTCTACAAACCTCTGAAATATCCCCTCCAGCATCGCCTCAGTTAGGTTTCATCCCAGTTTCAATGTTTTTCTTTTTTTAAATATTTCCTGCTGTAGAACAGGGGTCCCCAACCTTGGTCCCTTTAAGACTTGTGGACTTCAACTCCCAGAGTCCCTCAGCCAGCAAAGCTTTGCTGGCTGAGGGACTCTGGGAGTTGAAGTCCACAAGTCTTAAAGGGACCAAGGTTGGAGACCCCTGCTGTAGAAGGTTTCAGTTTATTTACCGTATATCTTTTATTCGCCAGATTTGTAGCTTATTTTTTTATTATGATATTTAAAAAGCAATGTACATAATGCCCCTTCTTTCCTTCATCACCCACACAAAAAAGTGAAGTTATGAGGCTGAGAGGGTGGCCCCAGGTCACACACACACCTCATCACCTTCAAGGGGTCATATGGATTAATTTGAGGGTTCCCCTGCTACTGATCTAACAAATTAACCCAACGTCACACTGATTTTCCTTTCATTCTCCTTATTTAGCCTATTGCCTAAAATTCTCTCTACATTTTCTCTCTCTTTTAAATCATCTCTTGCTTTGGAAAATACCACCAGCAGGCAAGACAAGAAACAATGGATGGAAACTAATCAAGGAAAGAAGCAACCTAGAATTAAGGAGAAATTTCTTAAGAGTGAGAACAATAAACCAATGGAATAACTCTCCTCCAGAAGTTGTGGGTTCTCCATCACTGGAGGCTTTTAAAAAGAGACTGGACAGCCATTTGCCTGAAATGGTATAGAGTCTCCTGCTCCAGCAGGGGGTTGGACTAGAAGACTTGCAAGGTCCCTTCCAACTCTGCTATTCTGTTCTGTATTCTTTTTCACTACATTCTTTTCAGCTATGTTCTTAACCTCTGTATACACACTGAATAGATTCTTGCTCTCATCCTCATTCTATCTCTTATTGTCATTTTTGGCTTATCCACAACATCTTTCACTTCATCATTCTACCAAACATCCTTTTTCATATTTCCCATTAGCGCAAAACTACACACTTGTACATCATTCTTCTTACTCTGTTCCAAGCTACTTCCACAATCCCTTTACTCCTATTTCCATTTACTCTGTTGGGATATTATTCTGTCTTCTAATATATATATTCATAGAGCACTCATGCTTTTTTCTTCCTGAAATCATTCTGCTTTTGCTCTGCCTCCATCCTCCTCCCTCTGTATCCATTTTTCTCCAAGATTTTCTCTTGAGACTAGCAAATAATAGTGCCCTAGATTCAGAGCCTTTCTTCCCACATCTATTCTTTACTAATTCTCTCACTCTTTCATAATAAATCATCAGACCAGTATACTTTTAAATTTAAATGCATTACTTTGCCATCTTGATGTACCATTAGACTTAAATTTAAATCACTTATTTAAAAAAAGCCAGTCCTTTTTCAATCAGATTTTCATCAGTCGTCATTTTCGTTTGTACTTGAGTTTTTGAATGACTCAGTCACATACTATGTATTGTTTTGTTTTGTTTCTACCCATCTATTCATATCCTTTGGCAATTTTTTTTCTCCCTGACACACATTCATTCAGAATGGGGTACAATATTCCCCAAACATTTCTAGTTCTTCCATTATCTGTATTCAATGAAGTATAACAAGCAACTATCAGGATCTTGCAGGTTCTTATTGCATAAACATTGACAACCTAGCACATGTCACACCTGTATTCAGACATACATTAAGCACTTTTATTTTTAATTAAATTGACACCTTCTGTTCCTTGCATGTATTCATCAATCTCACAAGACCAGATCACAGTCCTTTACATACACCACATCCTTATCCTTGTGTGTCCAATCACACTTGGCCAATAAAAAATTCTATTCTATTCTATTCTATTCTATATGGCATTTGACCAGCTGATTTTTTTTTTTTTTTTACCATTTATTATTTTTAAATTCCAAGTCACAATCTTTCTGGTGATATATGTCATGCACAAGGAACCAGAATGAGATTGTGAGTTGATCAGAGAAATTTTCCTTTTTTGCTATTTGCCTATTTACAAGAATCTTGCCAGATTAACTGCACTCTTCTGAGAATAACAGATAAGCACTCCAGGGAATTAAGGAGGTCAGTTCTCCATCACTTCCTCTCCTACAGAGATTCCAGATTAGCCAGTCTCCACCTACCACTTCAGCTGCACATTCCATTACACATAGTTGTTGACAAATAGGCCCTGATGGCACAGCCTGGAGTTCAATCTTGAAGGACTCAAGGTTGACTCAGCCTTCCATCTTTCCAAGGTCAGTAAAATGAGGACCCAGAGAGTTGGAGTAAATATGCAAATAATGCTTATGTTGTATACTGCTCAGAGTAAAGCCCTATAGGGCAATATATAAGCCTGAAATGCTATTGCTATTGCCAAATACTAGATCAACATCTAGCAGAGATCATTTAAGGCTACTAGATAATAGTTTTTAGTAAGATAATATGTGACGGCCATCTCAATTCCAGAGAAGTTTCCACGGATCCTTTTGTTTGTGGCAGATTTTTCTTTTTTCTTTTACAGATTAGCCGTGGACATTAATAAGCTCCTTAGAAAAAAAATTGGCTGGGTTCTAAGATTTATTTTAAATGTTTGTGACCTTACCACAAGGCTGATCTTGAACAAGGATACAGAACTCATTATTTTTATTAGCAGGAAGTTATTTCCTCAAGAAACATATACTACTTCACAATAGATGGAGAGTGTATGTCCATTAAAAGACTCTTGAATACTTAGATTATTATTTGCTAAGGAGGCCATTTAAACTTTTCACTGATCATCAAGCTTTGAAATGGTTACATACCATGGCCTATCATGGTATGCCAAGAGCAAGCTGGCAGATACTCAAGCAATTTCCTCTAAACCATGCAATTTATTTCAAGTGGTGATTAAGATGATCAATGAACAACTTACCCAGTGCCTCTTGAGCTCACCATAGAGTTGATGCTCCTGACACCGACTAGCTACCTGTGTATCTGGTAATGTAATGAAGACAAAGCATCAGCCTCCTTAGAAGTAAGCCTCATCAGCAGGGAATGAGGATTTTCTACTGCTTAAGCTTAAGAGGCTGCACCAAGAAGGAGAAAAGGAAAGGAGGAAAGAGCAACGGTTAGAGTGAACACCAACCAATGATAAAAGGCAGAAACTGATGCTGGATTTCTTTGTGTGCACCTGTTAAAAGAAAAAAGTCAATGTTACTTCTGAAAAGGCAGTCTAACATATTCGAATTAATAGTTTGAATAGCTGAGGTTGCAAAAGAGCTATTCTTATTTTTAAGACAGGTTTCTGAGAACCTAAGAGGCAAGAATGAATACTTTTTAACAAAACTCCCTTCTCCTTGAGCTGTTCAAAGTTTGCTTTCCTGGCTCAAGCAACTGCTAGCAAATGCCTCAGGGGTGGGTTTCAATACCCATCGCTACCAGTTCGTCTCGGCAGGTGGGCAGAGTCTCCCTCTGCCGCCGCTACCAGTTCACCAGATCCAGTGCGAACCCGTAGCAACCCACCACTGAAATGCCCCACTAACAGTATCTACTTAAAAAGAGTCACTGCCCCGGAGACAGACATGGTTTCTTAATTGGATCCCCTGGCATGGCATCCCCTGCCAAAAGTAATGATGGTGTAGTTATGCTGTTGTTTTGAGCTCTGAGTTTGATGATTTGGTTGCAAACTTTTCGTTTCCATTCAAGGAGATATCTTCAGCGCACTTTGGATCCAAGAGCTCAAACCAACTACATAAATACCAACCCAAGCTATTAATATTCAAAGACATTTCATGGTGTAATTAGTTTGGCCAAATTTGGGTAATGCACAAATAAATCCATGTTTATTTTAAGCATGTTCATGCTACTCCTTTCAAGATCAGAATAGCAATAGCACTTAGACTTATATACCGCTTCATAGTGCTTACAGCTCTCTCTAAGCAGTTTGCAGAGTCAGCCTATTGCCCCCAACAATCTGGGTCCTCATTTTACCAACCTCAGAAGGTTGAAAGGCTGAGTCAACCTTGAGTTTCCTGAGATTCGATCTGCCAAATTGCAGGCAGCTGGCAGTCAGCAGAAGTAGCCTGCAGTGCTGCATTCAACTACTGTGCCACCATGACTCCTCGGTGAATACTACCTTAAAGCAGCTGCTATTATTATTATTATTATTATTATTATTATTATTATTATTATTATTATTATTATTATTATTATTATTATTATTATTATTTTATTTACACAGAATGACAGTATACACAGCAAACGAGATAATTATGCTGGATTTTGTATCACAGATCACTAGTCAAACACTTCCCAAGCGTTTAGGACTGCGTGATATATCGGTGAATTATGCGAGCAGATCCCAGTAAGGTGGCCTTCTGCAGCTGACCAATGGTGATCTTGTCAGCGCCAGTTGCTTTTAAGTGCTTGCCTAGGTCTTTAGGCACAGCTCCCAGTGTGCCGAGCACCACTGGAACCACCTGCACTGGGTATTATTATTGTTATTGTTATTGTTATTGATTATTATTATTGTTGTTGTTGTTGTTGTTGTTATTGTTATTGTTATTGTTGTTGTTGTTATTATTATTATTATTATTATTATTATTATTATTATTATTATTATTATTATTATATTTATTTAACAAATATACATAGCTGCCCAACTCACTCACAGATGCAGAAATACTGTTCAGATTAAAGTTCTATGACATATTCAAACCAAGTAATACAAGCATTGTCAGGAAGTTTTCTCTGGGTTACATTTGCTCCAGATTTGTTTAATATCCAGGCACAATGAGAGCTCCTGTTGATCCAAAAATTAGTGCATTCAGTTTTGATTTGGAACTTGTAATGGGGTTGCTTTAGTATCCCTGTGGAGTTTATTTGAATGGTGCAATATAGTTTCTTGTTTTTGCTTCAAAACACAGCCCAATCCAGTGGAAGTTTATTCAGCGATAAGCTCCACTGTGGTTAATTGGACTACCAGGAGAAAAAAGACTCTTTTCTTTTCTTTTTTTCCTCATCAGTGAAGGGGAGTATCTTTAAATATTCTTGCTATTTATGCAATATTCATGCTTGTACAGCACTAGAGAAATCCAGGACCAGAAAAGGGGTCAGTTGAACATTTTATCACAGTGTATACAATTATGAGCTTTAAAAATAGCAATATCACATTAATTGTATGCATAATATTTTCTTTTTTCTATTGGTAGAACCAGTAGTGATTTGAACGCATTGCCATTGTCTGTAATGTACTAGAAGATACATCTAATCAGGGCCTATTTTTCAGAGCTTAAAACCAAACCCCACCAATGATAGAAACTTGCCTTCCATATCAAAGCCCCAATTCACTCAGGTCTGGCATGACAAGCTGTCCAACAAGGTATTGGGTGGGGGGGAGAAACTATCCTCCCATCTTTTCTAAAATTAAATAAAAACCATTACAGTGGATTACAGGTATTTAACGAAAAGAAAGACAAGAGTTTGTTTCTTTTGTTTTTATTTTTGGCAAGCTATTACACCCCTATTTTTTAAAAAATGTTTTTCTTCTATTTTTCCCTTCTCCTGGTCATATATAGGGAGAAAAGTTTTGAATTCTTGATCATTTGGGAGCACCGTGATGGTGGCATAGTGGCGCAGTGGTTAGAATGCAGTATCGCAGGCTACTTCTGCTGATGTCCAGCTGCCTGCAGCTTGGCAGTTCGAGTCTCACTGGCTCAAGGTTGACTCAGTTTTCCATCCTTCCCAGGTCAGTAAAATGAGGACCCAGATTGTTGGGGGCAATAGGCTGACTCTGTAAAACTGCTTAGAGAGGGCTGCAAAGCACTGTGAAGTGAATATATAAGTCTAAGTACTATTGCTATTGCTACTGTGACCCCACTTGCTTTTCCCCCCAGGAAATTAATTAATACAATTGAGAGAGTCCAGAGGTATTTCATGAGAAGAGTCCTCTGCTCACAATAGAATCCCTTATGCCACCAGGCTCAAAATTTTGGGATCAGAAAACCCAGAACTACACCGCCTACTGTCTGACCTAAGTGTAGTACACAAAATTGTCTGCTACAACGTCCTACCTGTCAATGACTACTTCAGCTTCAACCGCAATAATACACGAGCAAACAATAGATACAAACTCAAGGTGAACTGCTCCAAACTTGATTGCAGAAAATACAACTTTATTAATGTGGATGTTTTTAATTTCTTATTTTTATTGCTTTAAAATGTTTTAGCATTTTTAATTGTAATATATTTTTTGGAATTGTAAACTACCCAGAGTCATTGAATGAGAAGGGCAGCCAAAGAAATTGAGTAAATAAATGAAGAAACAAATATACAGTTTTTATCACTTTCTAAAAATGCAATATCTCCCTAGTTTCATTTTCAATTCCATTCAGACTGTTTGACCATCTTTGGTTCTCTTTGCCCATTGCCAATTTTTTTTTTTTTAATTTCCACCAAAGACATTTTTTTTTAATCTTAACCTTTTATTGCCATTTTTGATTACCGTTTTTCTCTAATTTTTTGGGAGGAATCATTGCCTTATATCAGGGGTCTCAAACTCATGTCATCATGTGACATACCACAACTTTTTTCCCTTCACTAAACCAGGTGTGGGCATGGCCAGCACGTGGCACATCCAGCCCATAGGCCGCTACTTTGGCACCCCTGGCTTATATACATTGTCTTCATATCCATGGCTTCTTTTACATTATCATTCAATTATTCTTCTAAGTAATTGCCATTAGCATAATTTCACAGACATCTGTAGCACTCTGCAACACAAAGTTTTTTACTCTGTTTCAAGTTACTTTAATATTGTCTTGCTTAGTCTTTTTTCTGTTTGTTTGTTTAGAGAGTAACCTTCTAACATATTTTCATTACAGACTCACCCATTCTCATTCTCCCATTGGAATAGAATAGAATAGAATAGAATAGAATAGAATGGAATGGAATAGAATAGAATAGAATAGAATAGAATAGAATAGAATAGAATAGAATAGAATAGAATAGAATAGAATAACAGAGTTGGAAGGGACCTTGGAGGTCTTCTAATCCAACCCCCTGCTTAGGCAGGAATCCCTACACCACTTCAGACAAATGATTATCTAACATCTTCTTAAAAACTTCCAGTGTTGGAGCATTCACAACTTCTGGAGGCAAGTTGTTCCACTGATTAATTGTTCTAACTGTCAGGAAATTCCTCCTTACTTCTAAGTTGCTTCTCTCCTTGATTAGTTTCCACCCATTGCTTCTTGTCCTACCCTCCCTCTTCTTTGTGGCAGCCCCTGAGATATTGGAACACTGCTATCATGTCTCCCCTAGTCCTTCTTTTCATTAAACTAGACATACCCAGTTCCTGCAGCCGTTATTCATATGTTTTAGCCTCCAGTCCCTAATCATCCTTGTTGCCCTGCTCTGCACTCTTTTTAGAGTCTCCACATCTTTTTTACATCGTGGCGACCAAAACTGAATGCAGTATTCCAAGTGTGGCCTTACCGAGGTATTATAAAGTGGTATTAACATTTCACGTATTCTTGATTCTATCCCTCGGTTTATGCAACCTAGAACTGCATAAATCAATCTTCTATATCTACTCTAGTATCTTTCATGGTCCATATGTCTCCCAAGACCTACTCATGAACTATTAAAATAATCTGTCCCAAATTGGAATCTCATTAGTCTTACATTTGTCTTTATCTTAATCTTTTAATTTTTTTTATTTTTATTTATTTATTTGTCACAACAATATATATAAGCATCACACAAAAAATTATGTAGTATATAAACATATATATGAAGAAATATAAGGAGGTATAAGCATATATATATATATATATATATATATATATATATATATATATATATATATATATATATATAAAGAGGGGAAAAAAGAAAAACAATAGGACAGGAACGGTAGGCACGTTTGTGCTCTTATGCACGTCCCTTATGGTCCTCTTAGGAATGGGGTGAGGTCAATAGTGGAAAGTTTTTGGTTAAAGCTTTTGGGATTATGGGAAGAGACCACAGAGTCAGGTGAAGTGTTCCAAGCACTGATGAATCTGTTACAGAAGTCATATTTTCTGCAATCTAGATTAAAGCGGTTAACATTAAATTTAAATCTATTGGTTGCTCTTGTATTATTGCAATTAAAGCTGAAGTAGTCTTTAACAGGAAGGACATTACAATAGATGATTCTATGAGTTAAACTTAGGTCTTGTCGAAGGCGATGGAGTTCTAAATTTTCTAAGCCTAGGATTTCAAGTCTGGTGGGATAAGGTATTTTGTTGTTTTCAGAGGAGTGAAGAACTCTTCTTGTAAAATATTTCTGGACATGTTCGATTGTATTGATGTCAGAAATGTGGTGAGGGTTCTAGACAGGCAAGCTGTATTCTAGAATTGATCTAGCAAATGTTTTATATGCTCTGGTTAGTAGTGTAGTGTTTTTGGAAAAGAAGCTACGCAAGATTAGGTTTACAACTCTTAGAGCCTTTTTTGCTATGTAGTTGCAGTGGGCTTTGGCACTTAGATCATTTGATATGAAAACTCCAAGGTCTTTAACTGGGTGGGAGTCATCTGTAAGGTAATGTCCATCAAGTATGTACTTAGTGTTTGGGTTCTTTTTTCCAATATGTAAGACTGAGCATTTGCTGGTTGAGATTTGGAGTTGCCAAGTTTTAGACCAAGCGGTTAGATGATCGTAGATGTCGGTGATGTTAAATAACATAACATAATAACATAACATCAGAGTTGGAAGGGACCTTGGAGGCCTTCTAGTCTAACCCCCTGCCCAGGCAGGAAACCCTACACCATCTCAGTCAGATGGTTATCCAACATTTTCTTAAAAATTTCCAGTGTTGGAGCATTCACAACTTCTGAAGGCAAGTCATTCCACTTATTAATTGTTCTAACTGTCAGGAAATTTCTCCTTAGTTCTAAGTTGCTTCTTTCTTTGATCAGTTTCCACCCATTGCTTCTTGTTCTACCCTCAGGTGCTTTGGAGAACAGCCCGACTCCCTCTTCTTTGTGGCAGCCCCTGAGATATTGGAACACAGCTATCATGTCTCCCCTAGTCCTTCTTTTTGTTAAACTAGACATACCCAGTTCCTGCAACCGTTCTTCATATGTTTTATCCTCCAGTCCCCTAATCATCTTTGTTGCTCTTTCTAGAATCTCAACATCTTTTTTACATCGTGGCGACCAAAACTGGATGCAATATTCCAAGTGTGGCCTTACCAAGGCATTATAAAGTGGTACTAACACTTCACGTGATCTTGATTCTATCCCTCTGTTTATGCAGCCCAGAACTGTGTTGGCTTTTTTAACAGCTGCTGCACACTGCTGGCTCATATCTAAATGGTTATCCACTAGGACTCCAAGATCCCTCTCACAGGTACTACTATTGAGTAAGGTACCACATATACGGTACTGGTGCATTTTGTTTTTTTGGCCTAAATGTAGAACCTTACTTTTTTCACTGTTGAATTTCATTTTGTTAGATAGCGCCCAATGTTCAAGTCTGTCAAGATCTTTCTGTAACTTGAGCCTATCTTCTGGAGTGTTGGCTATTCCTGCCAGCTTGGTGTCATCTGCAAATTTGATGAGTTCCCCATCTATCCCCTCGTCCAAGTCATTGATGAAGATGTTGAAGAGTACTGGACCTAAAACAGAGCCTTGGGGTATACACTGCATACTTCCCTCCATGTGGATGTAGTTCCGTTGAGGACTACACGTTGAGTGCGGTTGGTCAGCCAGTTACGAATCCATCTGGTGGTGGTGCTGTCTAACCCACATTTTTCTACTTTATCTAGTAGTAGGTTATGGTCTACTTTATCAAATGCTTTACTGAAGTCCAAGTAAATTATATCGACAGCATTCCTCTGGTCTACTAATTTTGTCATTTTGTCAAAGAATGCGATAAGATTAGTCTGGCATGATCTGTTTTTGACAAACCCATGTTGGCTTTTGGTTATTACTTTGTTTGCTTCTAGGTGTTCGGTGATTCGTTGCCTGATTATCTTTTCCAGAATGTTCCCCGGTATTGAAGTCAGACTGATAGGTCTGTAGTTTCCTGGATCTGTTTTTTTTTTCCTTTTTTGAAGATGGGAACTACATCAGCTCTTTTCCAGTCCTCTGGCAGCTCCCCTGTGCTCCAGGATCTTTGAAAGATATAGCTCAGTGGTTCTGAGATCACGTCTGCCAGTTCCTTCAGAACCTTGGGGTGTAATCCATCCAGTCCTGGTGATTTGAACTCGTCTAGGGTAGACAGGTGTTCACTTACCATTTTCTTCCCTTTTTAACTTGTGTTTCTAATCTGTTTTTTGTAGTGCTGTTTTTGATAGGTTGGATTGTTTTTTCCTTTTGTGTAAAGACAGATGCAAAATATGAGTTAAGTAGATCTGCTTTTTCCCTGTTCCTTGTCATCTTCTTGCCACTTTCTCCCAGCAATGGGCCAATTGTTTCCTTGACTTTTTCTTGTTTTAACATGTTGTAAGAAGCTTTTTTTATTATTTTTTACTTTTGTCACTAGCCTTTGTTCATTGTGTGCCTTAGCTTTCCTCACTTCATCTTTACAGGCTCGGGCTGTTGCTGATATTCTGCCTTAGTTATTTGCCCCTCTTTCCACTTTTTATATTTGTCCTTTTGTCTTTCAATTTGTCAGATAGTTCTTTATGCATCCATGCTGGTTTCTTTTGAGATCTACTATTTTCTTCTTCATTGGTATTGTGTTAGACTGTGCTTTTATAATCTCACTTTTCAAAATTTCCCAAGCTTCTTGAGTTGTTTTCCCCCTGAGGATTCTCATCCATTGAATCCTTCTCAAGCTCTCTCTAAGTTTATTGAAATTAGCTCTCTTAAAGTCCAAGACTCTAGTTTGACTTTGTTCTACTACTTGTATTTGCTTAATGTCGAATTCCAATATTGCGTGGTCACTTGCCCCCAAGGTTCCTGTAGCTTCAACACCTTCTATCATTTCATCTCTGTTGGTGAGAATTAAGTCCAATATGGCTGATCCCCTTGTCGCCTTCTCTATTTTTTGGGAAACAAAGTTGTCTGCTAGGTTTGTTAGGAACCTGTTGGATCTTCCACTTGGTGCAGAGTTTGTTTCCCAGTTGATGTCAGGGTAGTTAAAATCCCCCATTACTACTGTGATGTGCTTCCTACATACCTTAGTTAGCTGACTAGCAAAAAGTTCATCTATTTCCTCTGTTTGGTTGGGTGGCCTATAGTATAGACCTATGGCAATATCATTTTTCACCCCTTTTATATTGACCCAAATACATTCAAGATGATTTTCATCATTGTTGTGCTCTATACCTGTAGAGATGTACCGTATATACTCGAGTATAAGCCGAGTTTTTCAGCACGTTTTTTGTGCTGAAAAACGTCCCCTCGGCTTATACTCGAGTATATACGGCTTATACTTGAGGTTTTTTTTTTCTTCTTTTTTTCACATTATACCGGATGGTGCAAACTTCGCGGGCTTTTGCATTAGCACGGGGAAGCCCTGCCGGTGCAGTGAGAGGGCGGGGCGGGGGAGCCGCCAGCCTTCTCGGCTGAGGGAGGGAGGCTTTCCCTGACCGGTAGCTGCCTCATTTCCCTCCCTCGGCTTATACTCGAGTCCCCAGTTTACCCCAGTTTTTTGGGGTAAAATTGGGGACCTCGGCTTATACTCGGATCGGCTTATATTCGAGTATATACGGTAGTTATTTCTTATATATAGTGCAACTCCACCTCCTCTTTTATTTGGTCTATTTCTTTTAAATAATTTATATCCCTCTAGCTGTATGTTCCATTTGTCAGTTTCATCCCACCAAGTTTCCGTAATGGCAACAATATCATATCTACCCTCATTTACTTGGATTTCTAATTCACCCTGTTTATTCCTCATACTCTGTGCATTGGTGTATAGACATTTGAGTCCATTTGGATTGATCTTGTGTTTACTGTCTACATAACCTGTGTTGACTGCCCCTACTTTCTTGCCACCTGTTGGTTTAGTGCACATGGTACGGCACTCACTGTTAAATGCTTGGTTTTGCTTGATAGCATGGTTGATAGTCTTACCCATACAGACATCTATGTTACATGCACTGATAACCCTTTTAGTTTTCGATTGCTGGGGACAGAAATTTTCTATATCAGTTAATTCTCTGTCCCCACTGTTCAGTTTAAATGTTTATCCAGAAAATCTGTGAATGTATTGCTAAGTAACTCAGTCCCTTTCTTTGATGGATGCAATCCATCTCTTTTGTACAATTTTTCATTGGACCAGTTGCAGACATCATGACTAATAAAACCAAAGCCTTCCCTTTTACACCACTCCTTTAGCCACACATTAAACTCCACTACACACAGGCCTTTACCTTTTTGTTCCTTATGTACTGGTAAAACCTCTGAAAAGTTAAGCCTACAACCTATGCTATTAAGTTCATACCCTAAGCTCTGGAAATCATTCTGTATAGTTTGACATCGTCAGCAAAGAGAATACAATTACTTGAGATATGGTCACAAAGATCATTTATGTATAGTATGAAGAGTGTTGGTCCAAGAATGCTGCCTTGAGGAACGCCACTCTTGACAGGAACAGGATTTGATAGAGCATTGCCAATTTTGACCACTTGTCTGTTAGACAGAAAACCAGATATCGATTTGTGAAGGGGTCCTGAAATGCCATAGGATTTTAGTTTTAGGAGAAGTTTATCATGTACTACTGAGTCAAAAGCTTTGCAGAAGTCTATGTAGATTGCATCTATTGTTTTGCCTTGATCAAGATTTGTAGTCCATATGTTTTTACAGTGGAGAAGTTGTAAGTTACATGATATTTTTTTTCTGAAACCAAATTGTTTATTAGAAAGTAGGTTGTTTGTTTCTAAGTGGAAGGTAATGGATTGGTTGATGATTGATTCCATAACTTTGCAGGTGGCGCAGCACAGAGAGATTGGTCTGTAATTTTCAGCTAAGCTGGGGTCTCCTTTTTTGAAGATTGGGATGACTGTGGCTAGTGACCAAAATTTGGGAAGGGAACTGGTCATGAAAGCTTTATCAAAGATTATGCTTAGGTGTTCTGCTATATTAGTGGAAAGTTTTTTTAAGAAGTATGCACATAGTCCATCAGGCCCAATAGATAGGGATGGTATCAAGTTATGAAGAGCTTTTCCAACATTATCTTCTGTGAAATCTATATGTGTTAAGTCGTCATACTCATTGCTGGTACGATTTGGGAATGTCGGATATGACACAAAAACTGAGCCAAAGAATATGTTGAAGAGGTTTGCTTTAACTATTTCATCATTGCATTCTTTGCCATTAGAATCTTTTAGTGGTGGGATGGATCTTGAGTCTTTAAGTTTATTGTTCACAAAATTATAAAAGGCACGATTGGAATTTGTGCGCAGAAGGTCCTCTTCTTGTTTGGTGTGGTAATTTGTGTATTCAGTTTTTATTTGGTTGCATATATTTCTGTAGCGGTTTTTGAAATTTGCTACATAGCCTTTTTTGTTTCTTCTCCAGAGGGATTTTTTTTTGATTGAAGCTTTTTTATCTTTCATATTATTATGACCCATAATGATCTGAGAAAACAAAATGAGATAAAAGAAAAGGAAATAAATTTAAAAATCAGTATATATAGCAATCCATCTTATTTTCTGCTATGAATCTCCTGCTGGAATCTTGATGCTAAATTGTATGTGGCTGGAAAAATCTTATCAGCAAGCAGGAAATCAGCACAGAAATATCTGATTGATCAGAGATTGCTACTAAAAGAGGAGAAATAAGATGTTGTCACAATATCCTATAAAACGACAGTATAAATATATAAAGAAAATCTGTTGTATCTTTATATGCCACAATGATCCATAGGAAATTTGCATTATCTGCCCTGAATGGGAGGAATTGAGGCAAGCATTAGCCACAGATAGTTTGGGTGAGTCCAGGGGTGAAATCCAGCAGGTTCGGACAGGTTCTGAAGAACCGATAGTGGAAATTTTGAGCAATTCAAGAATCGGTAGCGGAAATTTTGACTAGTTCAGAGAAATGGCAAATACCACCTCTGGCTGGCCCCAGAGTGGGTGAGAATGGAGATTTTGCAATATCCTTCCCCCAGGAGTGGGGAGGGAATGGGGATTTTGCAGTATCCTTCCCCTGCCACGCCCACCAAGACACGCCCACCAAGACACACCACGCCCACCAAGACACACCCACAGAACCAGTAGTAAAAAAATTTGGATTTCACCACTGTGTGAGTCAATGAATAAAAATAGGGAGTTATATGATAAATTGTTTTTGGGATCATACAAAAGCTCAAATTATACTGAAGCTTGGTTTTATTTTGTTTTTAACAATTTTTATTAGTTTATATTGTAACATACAAAGAAAACACAAAAGCAAAGAGTAGGAAAATAGGGAAGGGAAAAGTGATGAAAGGAGAGGGGAAAGAAAGAAAAGGCTTGACTTCCAACTCTCCTTGGTACAGAAGAATAAGGCATTAACATCAAACCTCAACTTTTTTCTTTTACTTAATAGTTTAAACTAGCTATTTCTAGAATAACAAATCTATCGGTAAAACACAAAATCAAAGTTTCATTATTTGTTCCAGCTGAAGCACAATATTGAGAAGAGGTTTCCAGGTAGAAATAAAAGTATTTGTATTTTTGTCTTTGATCTAATCCGTCAATTTAACCATCTCTGCTAACCAACTCCAGCAAATTTTGCAGCCATTTGTCCATTGTGGGGATCAAAATGCCCTTCCATTTCTGTGTGTAATCTTGAAGGCAGAAACTTGGTTGGCTTTTTGCCCGAGACCAGATAAAATTGCATAAAATGATCTGCTGAAGTCACTGTTCAAAATAAACAGAACTTTTTTTCTAAGCAGTAGTTTTCATTTATTTAGTTATTTATTGAATTTATATTGCCACCTATTTACCCATGGCGATGCATTAAACAAAATCATCTATCTTATTCAAGTGTCTCCTTTTTTATACATTTTATTTCTATCCATTCATTTATGTTTCCCTCTGGATTGCATTCATTCAGACTCTACAATATTCTATATTGTATAATGAAATAAGTCTTCTATACTAGCTAGGTTCTCTAATCTAGAGACAAATTTGCAAGCCAGCATCTTGTAATACTCATCTTATGCCAATTTGGCTGTAGCAGCAGTGCTTCTACTTAGCAAAGAACTTTCTGCATAGTTTTTAACCTTGTCCTTTGTACTTCTATAGTCTCACAAATCACCTCCATTGACTTCACTTCCTTGTAGAGCCGGCAGCATCTATACATTTGCCTCTTGGGCTTGAAGATTCATGGCCAGCTTTCCACCGCATCTAACTCCCTTCTTGTTAGAGCAATGAGCAGTGAATATTTTGGTCCTCTGCTCTTATGGGAGGCACTATGCTCAAAAGGAAACTTGTGAGCAATATACTGCCATCCTCATTAAAGTAACCAGGATAGGGAGTGACTTATATTGCTTATTGAAAGAAAAAGTGGTTTCAAAACAAAATATTCTTAGTGGAGTTTGTGACTGAGGAATATATAAGGAACCTGGTTAAAATGCACCATTTGTTTAGTGACTTTAAGTTACAACAGTGTCAGACCTGGAAGCCATCTTTTTCATTTCAGCCTTCAGGCCTGCCACATATTCTTCTGTGGGAAAATGGGAGGAGGGATTGCATAGACTATGAGGGATATGTAATCAAAATAACATTCCTTTCTCAGAGATTCAAGGACGCTTTGCCCTGGCACCTGGAGTAGGATGATTGGGAGGTATCTCCAGTTTGGACGGTGGATGATTGGACCATGTGATGGATATGTGGGTGCTGGGCAGGGACTTGAACTTTCACTTGGATGGGGAAAACCTGGAAACTTTCAGATTCGGGTTTTCCCAGATGTGCCAATATGACATATTCAATAAAAAGGAACTTTGAGGAACCTCAAGCCTTGGAGTTTTCTTTCGTTGGGGGTGAGCTCTCAGCTTCAGAGCTGAAGAAGCTTCTTGGATGAGAAGCAAAATGTCTCCAAAGAAAAACCAGAAAGTCCAGTTGCCTCTTGAAAAAAAAGTACCTTTGGGACATTTTATAGAATGCCTAGGAAATCTACAGAATGCCAAAAATAGAATGTCAAAGTATGAAATGTATGAAAAGTATTTTGCCCATTTCTAAAATATTCTGTGCAGTACCAAGAGAAAATATAAAATATTCCTGCTGAAATGTCATTCCAGCCTTCCTTGTTGCAACAAGTAGGTCAGTCCTGGTTTTCTTTCTCTTGTGTGTGTGTTTTTTTTTTAGTTAGAAAATCTTGTACGCTATTTTGCATTTCTTATTTCATTTTCATATGTGTCCAAAAAAAAAGAGGGGGGTAGAGTTAGGATTATCCCTATCCGTAACCCTAACCCTGGTGCTGGAGAAGAAGAGAAGAAGAAGAGAAGACTCCTCTGAGTCCCTTGGACTGCAAAGTGATCAAGCCAGTCAATCCTAGAGGAGATTAACCCTGACTGCTCTTTAGAAGGCCAGATCCTAAAGATGAAACTCAAATATTTTGGCCACCTAATGAGAAGGAAGGACTCACTGGAGAAGAGCCTAATGCTGCGAACAGTTGAGGGCAAAAGAAGAAAGGGACAGCAGAGAATGAAGGTGGCTGGATGGAGTCACTGAAGCAGTTGGCATGAGTTAAATGGACTCCAGAGGATGGTAGAAGGCCTGGAGGAATGTTGTCCATGGGGTTGCGATGGTTTGGACACAACTTTGGGACTAACAACAACAAACCTAACCCTTTTCATGCCTAAATAGTTCTTCTCATTCTGAATAATGCCTAGGACCTAGGCATACAATGCCAGAGGAAAGCAAATAACACCCTTCATACATTGCCTAAAAATGTTACATATTCTATAGATTTCCTTGGCATTCCATACAATGCCAGCTTTTCACACATTGCCAGAAACATATACAAGGCAGTTGAGTTAAGAATCTGTTATATTGAACAGCTTGGGGTTTTATATGAAGGCGATGTATTTAACTCAACATTGATTCTTTGTATTTAGCACATATGCACTTTATAATCATATTTTCATTCACCCATTTTATCCTGGAAACAGACTTTGTACTTTATTTTTATTTTCATTTATTTGGTATGCTCATAAGAGAGGTCGATCAATAAACTGTCCCAAATTGGAATCTCATTAGTCTTACATTTGTCTTTATCTTAATCTTTTAATTTTTTTATTTTATTTTATTTTATTTGTCACAACAATATATATAAGCATCACACAAAAATTATGTAGTATATAAACATATATATGAAGAAATATAAGGAGGTATAAGCATATATATATATATATATATATATATATATATATATATATATATATATATATATATATATATATATATATGTAGATCTTTGGTTATTCAGGTTTTCTCCCGTAAAATTGGAAGTGTCTTGGCGCGTTTCGACGAAGTCTCATTCGTCATCTTCAGGCTTCAACCGTGCTTCTGGGAGCAATGTGTGACTGCAGCTGTTTCTTCCTTTTAACTGCTAGTGGGGTTTGAACTGATTGGGTGGGAGCTTGGCTGTGCTCTGATTGGATGGGGTTTTCTGTGCTCTGATTGGATGGGGTGTGTCCTCTTCGGGTGGGGGCTTGGTTGTGCTCAGATTAGTCTGAGCTGCAGGGGGATTTGAGCTGGTGAGCTGCACAGCTGTTGTCCGGCTTCGTGTTCGCGGTCGTGCCACATCTTCACAGTGGGTGTCAGTCTGCTGCATGTATGGATTGGAGGGGTTTGAAATGGTTAATGTTGCAGCTGCGGTCTGACTTCTGGTCCTTGGTCGTGCTTCATGATCAGTGTGGGTTTGGGTCTGCTTTCTGGGTGGATGTGTGGTGGTGACATCCTGTGTGGACCTCGTGAGTGTGGGTCTGGTGTCATTCCTCGTGTTAGGGACACGTTTGTCAATAAGGGCAGGTTTCCAAATGGCTGGTAGGCGGGAGGTATCATCTCGTTTGTTCATGCTGTGTGGGCGTTTTTCTATCTCAATGGTTTCTCTGATTATTCTGTTGTTAAAGTGTTCAGTTTTGGTGATAGTTCTGGTCTTTTTAAAGTCAATATCGTGTCCTGTGGCTTTAAGGTGTTGGACCAGGGAAGAAGTTGGTTCCTCTTTTTTGGCTGAGTTCTTGTGTTCTTCAATGCGTGCACTTATTCTTCTGTTGGTTTGTCCAATGTATGTGGTGGGGCAGGCGGTGCATGGGATTTCATATACTCCTTGATTTTCTAACTCAATTTTGTCTTTGGGGTTTCTTAAGATGGTGGATATTTTTTGGTTTGTGCAGAATGTTGTCTTGATGTTGTGTTTGTGGAGGATCTTGCTGATTCTGTCTGTGGTGCCTTTTATATATGGGAGGAGGGCTGTGCCGTTTTCTTGTTCTCTGTCTTGGATTTTAGTGGGGGGTTCTTTTTGGATTAGTTTGGTAATCTTATTTCTCTGGAATCCATTGGATGTTAGAAAACCTTAGAAAACCTCAGAAAACAAATATATATATAACCAAAGATCTACATATATATATATATATATATATATATATATATATATATATATATATATATATATATATATATATATATATATATATATATATATATAGGTCTTTGGTTGTTCGGGTTTTCTCCGTGTAAAATTGGAAGTGTCTTGGCGACGTTTCGTGAAGTCTCATTCGTCATCTTCAGGCTTCAACCGTGCTTCTGGGAGCAATGTGTGATCGCAGCTGTTTCTTCCTTTTAACTGCTAGTGGGGTTTGAACTGATTGGGTGGGAGCTTGGCTGTGCTCTGATTGGATGGGGTTTTCTGTGCTCTGATTGGCTGGGGTGTGTCCTGTGTTGGTGGGGGCTTGGTTGTGCTCAGTCTAATCTGTGCTGCAGGGGATTTGAGCTGGTGAGCTGCACTGCTGCTGTTTGGCTTCGTGGTCGTGCTACATCTTCGTAGTGGGTGTCAGTCTGCTGCATGTATGGATTGGAGGGTTTGAAATGGCTAATGTTGCAGCTGCGGTCTGGCTTCTGGTCCTTGGTCGTGCTTCCTGATCAGTGTGGGTTTGGGTGTGCTTTCTGGGTGGATGTGGTGGTGACATCCTGTGTGGACCTCGTGAGTGTGGGTCTGGTGTCATTCCTCGTGTTAGGGACACGTTTGTCAATAAGGCAGGTTTCCAAATGGCTGGTAGGCGGGAGGTATCATCTCGTTTGTTCATGCTGTGTGGGCGTTTTCTATCTCGATGGCTTCTCTGATTATTCTGTTGTTAAAGTGTTCAGTTTTGGCGATAGTTCTGGTCTTTTAAAGTCAATATCGTGTCCTGTGACTTTAAAGTGTTGGACCAGGAAGAAGTTGGTTCCTCTTTTTGAATGAGTTCTTGTGTTCTTCAATGCGTGCACTTATTCTTCTGTTGGTTTGTCCAATGTATGTGGTGGGGCAGGCGGTGCATGGGATTTCATATACTCCTTGATTTTCTAACTCAATTTTGTCTTTGGGGTTTCTTAGGATGGTGGATATTTTTGGTTTGTGCAGAATGCTGTCTTGATGTTATGTTTGTGGAGGATCTTGCTGATTCTGTCTGTGGTGCCTTTTATATATGGGAGGAGGGCTGTGCCATTTTCTTGCTCTCTGTCTTGGGTTTTAGTGGGGGTTCTTTTGGATTAGTTTGGTAATCTTATTTCTCTGGAATCCATTGGATGTTAGTACGTTTGTGAGAGTGTGTAGTTCGGTTTTAGGTGTTGTTCATCAGCTAAGCTTTTGTTCTAGAGATGAGTGTCTTGGCTACGGAGTTGATCTGTGCTGGGTGGTGGTGTGAGAGTGCATGCAGATAGCGGTTTGTGTGTGTTTTCTTCTGGTAGATGGTGTGTCCTAGGGAGCCATTGGGTTTCTTGTAGACTAAGACATCTAGGAAGGAAGTTGGTTGTTAACTTCTGTTTCCATGGTGAACTGTATTTTGGGGTGTAGGCTATTGAGGTGTGTGAGGAAGTTTTCAAGTTTTCTTTCCCGTGTGGCCAGATTATGAAGGTGTCGTCTACGTATCTGAGCCAGAGTTTGGGTTTGTGATCAGATTTTTCTAGTGCTTGGGTTTCAAAGTGTTCCATGTAGAGGTTGGCAATGACAGGTGAGAGGGGTGATCCCATGGGTGCGCCTTCTATTTGTTTGTATTTTTGTCCGTTATAGATGAAGTATGTGTTGGATAGGCAGTGGTTGGTCAGATCTAGGATGTGCTTGGGGGGGTTATATTTGTTTTGGATAGCTGTCAAGGCTTCTTTGATTGGCACTTGGGTGAAGAGGGATATGACATCAAAGCTCACGAGTAGGTTGCTGGGCTGTAAGTTTTGTTTCTTTATGATCTCTATGAACTGGAATGAGTTTTTTACGTGTGAGGCGATGGATTCTGCATAGGGCTGTAGTTGTTTGGCGAGAAATTTGGCTAGGTTTTGTAGAGGTGAGCCTATGGAGCTGACTATGGGTCTGAGTGGGGTTCCTTCTTTGTGTATCTTGGGAGGCCGTGAGCTGAGGGCATCTGGATGATTTCTCTCTGGGAATGATTCTTTGTTGGATTTCTTCGCTGATGGGGGAGGCTTTTATTTTGGATCTAGTGGTTTTTTCTAGGTAGGTGGTGGGGTCTGTTTTTAGGGGCTTGTATGCAGGGTCTTGGAGTAGGTTGGTTAATTTGGTTTGGTAGTCAGATGTGTTCATAACCACCGTGGCGTTGCCCTTGTCTGCTGGTAGGATTATTATGCTGGTATCTTTTTTCAGGTTAAGTAGTGCTGTCTGTTCCTCTTTGGGTAAGTTGCTTTTGGGTGGCTTGCTGCTGCAGAGGATGTTGGTGATTTCGAGTCTGATTTTGTTAGCGTCATCGGGGTTGATTTTGGTCAGGCTGGTTCCGCATATAATGGTCTCAGTGGGGATGTATTTGGGAGTGACTGCAAAGTTGAATCCTTTGGAAAGGACATCGGTTTCAGCTTTGGTGAGGATCCTATCTGAGATGTTATGCACTGTTTGTTTCATGTGTTGCTGTGAGGGTGGAGGGTTTGTTTCTGGCGTTCTTGTAGTCTTGAGTTTGTTGGTGTGCGTGTCTGTCTTGAGGGTGGTCTGTGTTTGGCTCTCAGGCGGCAAGTTGTTTGGATTTGTCCCAAAGTGCCGGGTGCATCTTGTTGCTGAGTTTGAGGTGAAGTGTGAGGAGATCTTTGTTGATTTGATCTAGGAGGAATCTTTTTGTGTGAAGTTCATTTCTGATTAAGGCCAATTCTGTTCTTTTTAGGATGCGTTTGGTGGCTGCAGAGTTGGAGTGGAATTTCAATTGGAAGCATTTGGGGATTAAATTTTCATCGCGGCAGTTTCGTAGGAATGCGAGGTCACATAAAATGGAAGCTCTTTGGACTTCTAGTTTTTCATAGGTCCTGGTCAGATGGTGGATTTCCTCCCCGTAGAGGTGCAATATTTGTTTTCTGAGGTTTTCACGGGTGTTTGTATATAGGTCTTTGGTTGTTCGGGTTTTCTCCCGTGTAAAATTGGAAGTGTCTTGGCGACGTTCGAAGTCTCATTCATCATCTTCAGGCTTCAGCTTCGTGCTTCTGGGAGCAATGTGTGATCGCAGCTGTTTCTTCCTTTTAACTGCTAGTGGGGGTTTGAACTGATTGGGTGGGAGCTTGGCTGTGCTCTGATTGGATGGGGTTTTTTCTGTGCTCTGATTGGCTGGGGGTGTGTCCTGTGTTGGTGGGGGCTTGGTTGTGCTCAGTCTAATCTGTGCTGCAGGGGGATTTGAGCTGGTGAGCTGCACTGCTGCTGTTTGGCTTCGTGGTCGTGCTACATCTTCGTAGTGGGTGTCAGTCTGCTGCATGTATGGATTGGAGGGGTTTGAAGTGGCTAATGTTGCAGCTGCGGTCTGGCTTCTGGTCCTTGGTCGTGCTTCCTGATCAGTGTGGGTTTGGGTGTGCTTTCTGGGTGGATGTGTGGTGGTGACATCCTGTGTGGACCTCGTGAGTGTGGGTCTGGTGTCATTCCTCGTGTTAGGGACACGTTTGTCAATAAGGGCAGGTTTCCAAATGGCTGGTAGGCGGGAGGTATCATCTCGTTTGTTCATGCTGTGTGGGCGTTTTTCTATCTCGATGGCTTCTCTGATTATTCTGTTGTTAAAGTGTTCAGTTTAGGGACTCGTTTGTCAAACACGAGGAATGACACCAGACCCACACTCACAAGGTCCACACAGGATGTCACCACCGCACATCCACCCAGAAAGCAGACCCAAACCCACACTGATCATGAAGCACGACCAAGGACCAGAAGCCAGACCGCAGCTGCAACATTAGCCATTTCAAACCCCTCCAATCCATTCATGCAGCAGACTGACACCCACTATGAAGATGTAGCACGACCACAAAGCCAAACAACAGCTATGCAGCTCACCAGCTCAAATCCCCCTGCAGCACAGACTAGACTGAGCACAACCAAGCCCCCACCAACACAGGACACACCCCCAGCCAATCAGAGCACAGAAAAACCATCCAATCAGAGCACAGCCAAGCTCCCACCCAATCAGTTCAAACCCCACTAGCAGTTAAAAGGAAGAAACAGCTGCGATCACATTGCTCCCAGAAGCACGAAGCTGAAGCCTGAAGATGACGAATGAGACTTCAAACGCCGCCAAGACACTTCCAATTTACACGGGAGAAAACCCGAACAACCAAAGACCTATATATATATATATATATATATATATATATATATATATATATATATATATATATATATATATATATATATATATGTTTTCTGAGGTTTTCACGGGTGTTTGTATATAGGTCTTTGGTTGTTCGGGATTTCTCCCGGGAGAAAACCCGAACAACCAAAGACCTATATATATATATATATATATATATATATATATAGGTCTTTATATACCTATATATATATTATACCTATATATATATATAGGTCTTATATTTGTTTTCTGAGGTATATATATATGAAGAGGGGAAAAAAAACAAACAATAGGACAAGAACGGTAGGCACGTTTGTGCTCTTATGCACGCCCCTTATGGTCCTCTTAGGAATGGGGTGAGGTCAATAGTGGAAAGTTTTTGGTTAAAGCTTTTGGGATTATGGGAAGAGACCACAGAGTCAGGTAAAGTGTTCCAAGCACTGATGAGTCTGTTACAGAAGTCATATTTTCTGCAATCTAGATTAAAGCGGTTAACATTAAATTTAAATCTATTGGTTGCTCTTGTATTATTGCAATTAAAGCTGAAGTACTCTTTAACAGGAAGGACATTACAATAGATGATTCTATGAGTTAAACTTAGGTCTTGTCGAAGGCGACGGAGTTCTAAATTTTCTAAGCCTAGGATTTCAAGTCTGGTGGGATAAGGTATTTTGTTGTTTTCAGAGGAGTGAAGAACTCTTCTTGTAAAATATTTCTGGACATGTTCAATTGTATTGATGTCAGAAATGTGGTGAGGGTTCTAGCAGGAGAGCTGTATTCTAGAATTGGTCTAGCAAATGTTTTATATGCTCTGGTTAGTAGTGTAGTGTTTTTGGAAAAGAAGCTACGCAAGATTAGGTTTACAACTCTTAGAGCCTTTTTTGCTATGTAGTTGCAGTGGGCTTTGGCACTTAGATCATTTGATATGAAAACTCCAAGGTCTTTAACTGGGTGGGGGTCATCTGTAAGGTAATGTCCATCAAGTATGTACTTAGTGTTTGGGTTCTTTTTTCCAATATGTAAGACTGAGCATTTGCTGGTTGAGATTTGGAGTTGCCAAGTTTTAGACCAAGCGGTTAGATGATCAAGGTCTTTTTGAATGGTAGATGTATTGTCAGTGATGTTAAATAGTTTGACATCGTCAGCAAAGAGAACACAATTACTTGAGATATGGTCACAAAGATCATTTATGTATAGTATGAAGAGTGTTGGTCCAAGAATGCTGCCTTAAGGAACGCCACTCTTGACAGGAACAGAATTTGATAGAGCATTGCCAATTTTGACTACTTGTCTGATAGACAGAAAAGCAGATATCCATTTGTGAAGGGGTCCTGAAATGCCATAGGATTTTAGTTTTAGGAGAAGTTTATCATGTACTACTGAGTCAAAAGCTTTTCAGAAGTCTTTGGATAAGAATTTGGTGGATTATTCAAAATGTACTGAAGAAGAAGATAAAGTTCCTGCCACAATTTTTCCTTTTGGGAATTATAACGGATTGTACAGGGACTGAGACTAAACTGATTCTGAATTTAATAACAGCAGCAAGACTGTTGATTGGACAATATTGGAAGAAAGAAGAGGTACCTACAATAGAAGAATGGATACTGAAAGTCATTAATTTGGCTGAGATGGCTAAAATATCAGCTTTTTTAAAAGACAATACGCAGGAAAGATATTTAATTGAATGGAAAAAATGGATTGATTATCTACAAAACAGATATCAGATTAAGAAATATCAGATTGCCTTTGAATAATTAGAAAGTTATTTTATTTAATGGGGAGGGGGTTGGGAGATGAAAAGCTTTGGATGAGGCTGATTGGATTGGAAGGGAAAATTTTATTCTATGTTTGGTTTATGTATAACAATACCTTGTGATTGACCCGGGAAGCCGGGGGGGGGGGGGAAGGGAGGGGGGAAGGGGGTTTTCTGGGAGGGATTTTTTTTTGATTGAAGCTTTTTTATCTTTCATATTATTATGACCCATAATGATCTGAGAAAACAAAATGAGATAAAAGAAAAGGAAATAAATTTAAAAATCAGTATATATAGCAATCCATCTTATTTTCTGCTATGAATCTCCTGCTGGAATCTTGATGCTAAATTGTATGTGGCTGGAAAAATCTTATCAGCAAGCAGGAAATCAGCACAGAAATATCTGATTGATCAGAGATTGCTACTAAAAGAGAAGAAATAAGATGTTGTCACAATATCCTATAAAACGACAGTATAAATATATAAAGAAAATCTGTTGTATCTTTATATGCCACAATGAGCCATAGGAAATTTGCATTATCTGCCCTGAATGGAAGGAATTGAGGCAAGCATTAACCACAGATAGTTTGGGTGAGTCCAGGGGTGAAATCCAGCAGGTTCGGACAGGTTCTGAAGAACCAATAGTGGAAATTTTGAGCAATTCAAGAATCAGAAGCAGAAATTTTGACTAGTTCAGAGAACTGGCAAATACCACCTCTGGCTGGCCCCAGAGTGGGTGAGAATGGAGATTTTGCAATATCCTTCCCCCAGGAGTGGGGAGGGAATGGGGATTTTGCAGTATCCTTCCCCTGCCACGCCCACCAAGACACGCCCACCAAGACACACCACACCCACCAAGATACACCCACAGAACCAGTAGTAAAAAATTTTGAAAAAATTTCACCACTGTGTGAGTCAATGAATAAAAATAGGGAGTTATATGATAAATTGTTTTTGGGATCATACAAAAGCTCAAATTATACTGAAGCTTGGTTTTATTTTGTTTTTAACAATTTTTATTAGTTTATATTGTAACATACAAAGAAAACACAAAAGCAAAGAGTAGAAAAATAGGGAAGGGAAAAGTGATGAAAGGAGAGGGGAAAGAAAGAAAAGGCTTGACTTCCAACTCTCCTTGGTACAGAAGAATAAGGCATTAACATCAAACCTCAACTTTTTTCTTTTACTTAATAGTTTAAACTAGCTATTTCTAGAATAACAAATCTATCGGTAAAACACAAAATCGAAGTTTCATTATTTGTTCCAGCTCAAGCACAATATTGAGAAGAGGTTTCCAGGTAGAAATAAAAGTATTTGTATTTTTGTCTTTGATCTAATCCGTCAATTTAACCATCTCTGCTAACCAACTCCAGCAAATTTTGCAGCCATTTGTCCATTGTGGGGATCAAAATGCCCTTCCATTTCTGTGTGTAATCTTGAAGGCAGAAACTTGGTTGGCTTTTTGCCCGAGACCAGATAAAATTGCATAAAATGATCTGCTGAAGTCACTGTTCAAAATAAACAGAACTTTTTTTCTAAGCAATAGTTTTCATTTATTTAGTTATTTATTGAATTTATATTGCCACCTATTCACCCATGGCGATGCATTAAACAAAATCATCTATCTTATTCAAGTGTCTCCTTTTTTATACATTTTATTCCTATCCATTCATTTATGTTTCCCTCTGGATTGCATTCATTCAGACTCTACAATATTCTATATTGTATAATGAAATAAGTCTTCTATACTAGCTAGGTTCTCTAATCTAGAGACAAATTTGCAAGCCAGCATCTTGTAATACTCATCTTATGCCAATTTGGCTGTAGCAGCAGTGCTTCTACTTAGCAAAGAACTTTCTGCATAGTTTTTAACCTTGTCCTTTGTACTTCTATAGTCTCACAAATCACCTCTATTGACTTCACTTCCTTGCAGAGCCGGCAGCATCTATACATTTGCCTCTTGGGCTTGAAGATTCATGGCCAGCTTTCCACCGCATCTAACTCCCTTCTTGTTAGAGCAATGAGCAGTGAATATTTTGGTCCTCTGCTCTTATGGGAGGCACTATGCTCAAAAGGAAACTTGTGAGCAATATACTGCCATCCTCATTAAAGTAACCAGGATAGGGAGTGACTTATATTGCTTATTGAAAGAAAAAGTGGTTTCAAAACAAAATATTCTTAGTGGAGTTTGTGACTGAGGAATATATAAGGAACCTGGTTAAAATGCACCATTTGTTTAGTGACTTTAAGTTACAACAGTGTCAGACCTGGAAGCCATCTTTTACATTTCAGCCTTCAGGCCTGCCACATATTCTTCTGTGGGAAAATGGGAGGAGGGATTGCATAGACTATGAGGGATATGTAATCAAAATAACATTCCTTTCTCAGAGATTCAAGGATGCTTTGTCCTGGCACCTGGAGTAGGATGATTGGGAGGTATCTCCAGTTTGGACGGTGGATGATTGGACCATGTGATGGACATGTGGGTGCTGGGCAGGGACTTGAACTTTCACTTGGATGGGGAAAACCTGGAAACTTTCAGATTCGGGTTTTCCCAGATGTGCCAATATGACATATTCAATAAAAAGGAACTTTGAGGAACCTCAAGCCTTGGAGTTTTCTTTCGTTGGGGGTGAGCTCTCAGCTTCAGAGCTGAAGAAGCTTCTTGGATGAGAAGCAAAATGTCTCCAAAGAAAAACCAGAAAGTCCAGTTGCCTCTTGAAAAAAAAGTACCTTTGGGACATTTTATAGAATGCCTAGGAAATCTACAGAATGCCAAAAATAGAATGTCAAAGTATGAAATGTATGAAAAGTATTTTGCCCATTTCTAAAATATTCTGTGCAGTACCAAGAGAAAATATAAAATATTCCTGCTGAAATGTCATTCCAGCCTTCCTTGTTGCAACAAGTAGGTCAGTCCTGGTTTTCTTTCTCTTGTGTGTGTGTTTTTTTTTTAAGTTAGAAAATCTTGTACGCTATTTTGCATTTCTTCTTTCATTTTCATATGTGTCCAAAAAAAAAGAGGGGGGTAGAGTTAGGATTATCCCTATCCATAACCCTAACCCTGGTGCTGGAGAAGAAGAGAAGAAAAGACTCCTCTGAGTCCCTTGGACTGCAAGGTGATCAAGCCAGTCAGTCCTAGTGGAGATCAACCCTGACTGCTCTTTAGAAGGCCAGATCCTAAAGATGAAACTCAAATATTTTGGCCACCTAATGAGAAGGAAGGACTCACTGGAGAAGAGCCTAATTCTGGGAACAATTGAGGGCAAAAGAAGAAAGGGACAGCAGAGAATGAAGGTGGCTGGATGGAGTCACTGAAGCAGTTGGCATGAGTTAAATGGACTCCAGAGGATGGTAGAAGGCCTGGAGGAATGTTGTCCATGGGGTTGCGTTGGGTTGGACACAACTTTGGGACTAACAACAACAAACCTAACCCTTTTCATGACTCTCGTTTCATACTTTGCCTAAATAGTTCTTCTCATTCTGAATAATGCCTAGGACCTAGGCATACAATGCCAGAGGAAAGCAAATAACACCCTTCATACATTGCCTAAAAATGTTACATATTCTATAGATTTCCTTGGCATTCCATACAATGCCAGCTTTTCACGCATTGCCAGTAACATATACAAGGCAGTTGAGTTAAGAATCTGTTATATTGAACAGCTTGGGGTTTTATATGAAGGTGATGTATTTAACTCAACATTGATTCTTTGTATTTAGCACGTATGCACTTTATAATCATATTTTCATTCACCCATTTTATCCTGGAAACAGACTTTGTACTTTACTTTTATTTTCATTTATTTGGTATGCTCATAAGAGAGGTCGATCAATAAACTGTAAACTAGGGTAATAAGTTATGTCAACCTTTCCCAAGCTGATGTCCTTCAAGGGTTTGAATAATAACTCTTAGGATTTCCAGGGTTGGGTTTCAAAAACTGGATATGTGTATTAGAAATGTTCTTGTGTGCCTAACTTTAAAAAGCAAATAAATAAATGTCTTCTTGGGCTCCTGGAAAAATCCCCCCCATACATACACAGACAAAGAAGCATGTGGTTTATTTTATTTTACATCCAATGCCCTTTAGACTTTGCAGACAGAGCCAAGGTCAGGTTAATAAGTGTGCCCTGTTATTAGGGCAAATGCCCTGAAGGGGAAGTGATCAAGCTGGATGCTGGAGCAGAGAAGAACATTTTGAAGAACAAAGAGCTGAACGCAGCCTAATGAAATACAATAAGGCAGAGCGGAGGGAGCCCGACCGAGTGAGAAAAAGCATCAGAGGAATCAATCGATACCTTGAGAAACCAACAGCCATGCAAAGTGGAGGAGAGAGAGAGAGAGAGAGGGAAAAAGACAAAACTGCACTTGGAAATACAAAGCAGAAAACTTACACAACTAGATGTAAACTGTCAAACTGTGGCTGAAAAGGAAAGAACCGCTGTTATCACAGGGCCCTGGAAATGAACCGATCAGTCAGCCATATCTTAAAGATATTCAACCAATGAGCTAAAAGCTTGTGACTATGTACATTTCATTTACCCCCCATTGTTTTTATTAAACAATGCTTAGCAAACAATATCAGGTCACTACATTAACAGAAATCCAAGAAATAGAAAATACAAAAATAAAACAAAACCTACAACATAATAAAGTGTGCTGTACATGTGCAAATTTACCATATACATCCATATGTGTTTGTGGGTGTATTGCACAGTGTTTACAGAGAGGAGGGAAAAAAGAGAAAGGGAGAGGGAGGGAGAGGAGAGGAAGAGAAGAGAAAGGGAGAGGGAGAGAGGGAGGGAGGGAGAGAGAAAGAGAGCAACTTCTGAGGCAAGTTGAATGCTCAAATTAGGAGTGATTTCAAAACCAGGCCTAGTATCTTGGTGCTACCACTCCTGATGAGGCCATACATGATTTAATTGTCAGCCCATCAGTATTTCTTGGAGGTTGGAAAACTGAAGTGCAACCTGGAAAGAATGGTCTAACTCTAGTTTCAGATCAACTAATCATTGTCAACACACTCATTATTATCCATAAAGTCAGAAAAATGATACTTTTGATTAGCTCCATCTTGCCTGTCTAGTGGACAAGTTCATCAATCCTTCGGACACGCTTTTTGCATTTGTATTTTAATTTGTAATAAGATTTATTCATTTTGGGACAGTTTCTGATGTAAACACAGTGGTAGTATTTTGTTCACAAGCATTAGGGTTTAGTATATTGTGTGAACCGAGTTACAGTATTCTGTTATCCCACTGCAGATTGTCTTCATATTATTTACAATACATGTTTAAATTAATTTATGTCCCACCTTTCATTGAAGGAGCAGCATCAGACATAACAGCCTCTTCTCCAATTTTTTTCCCCATCACAATACTCTTGTGAGCCAGGTAAACTGAGAGTCAGTCACAGGTTCAAAGTAATCCAGTCAGCATCACAACCATAATGGTGTGTGTGTGTGTGTCAGACAGATAGAGAGGGGGAATGTATGTTATACCATTACAATGCAATAGCATGATTTATTTACATACCTTCATCAGGTATCAGGCCAGATTTACATCAAGAAATCATTGAGTATATTGATTATATTATATTATATTATATTATATATTATATTATATTATATTATATTATATTATATAATATTATATTATATTATATTATATAATATTATATTATATTATATTATATTATATTATATTATATTATTATATTATATTATATTATTATATTATATTATATTATATTATATTATATATAATAATAACATAATATATAATAATATATTACATTATATTATTATATTGATATATTGACCATCATTTGTGTTGTAAATGTTGTACCTTGATGAACGTATCTTTTCTTTTATGTACACTGAGAGCATATGCACCAAGACAAATTCCTTATGTGTCCAATCACACTTGGCCAATAAAATTCTATTCTATTCTATTTTATTCTATTCTATTCTATTGGAGAGCAGCGGTGGTGCAGTGGTTAGAATGCAGTACTGCAGACTACTTCTTCTGACTGCCGGCTGCCTGCAATTTGGCAGGTCGAATCTCACCAGGCTCAAGGTTGACTCAGCCTTCCATTCTTCCAAGGTTTTTTTTTTTTATTTGCATTTATATCCTGCCCTTCTCCGAAGATTCAGGGCGGCTTACACTATGTTAGCAATAATCTTCATCCTATTTGTATATTTATATACAAAGTCAACTTATTGCGCCTAACAATCTGGGTCCTCATTTTACCTACCTTATAAAGGATGGAAGGCTGAGTCAACCTTGAGCCTGGTGGGACTAGAACCTGCAGTAATTGCAGGCAGCTGTGTTAATAACAGACTGTCTTACCAGTCTGAGCCACAGAAGTTGGTAAAGTAAGGACCCAGATCGTTGGAGGCAATATGCTGACTCTGTATACTGCTTAGAGAGGGCTGTAAAAGTAATGTGAAGTGGTATATAAGTCCAAGTGCTATTGCTATTGCTATATTGAGTGCCATTGAAGTTGGTTGCAGACATTCTGGCAGGGACCTCAAAATTGGTCTTCTGTCCTAACACAGACCTTCACTATTATACCATACTGGTTCTCATTTACTAGGACTTCATTAGATGACAATGCTTGCCCACTTCAAAAAAAAAAAAAAGGATTGTATGTTTGCTTTACAAAATGCTAGTAGGGAAAGAGATGACATCATTGTTCTAACACCAATATATCTGGAATCTTCATCTTATGATTAATCTAATGAAATCTTATTATTACTCATCCTATTATTAATCTATTATTATTTCAATATCAAGATAAGATAGCCATGATGATTCATCAACACTATGCTTGTTTTTTAAGTATATTACAAGAAGACCTCACTTAATAACCTCAACTAGGAGCAGTAATTCTGTCACTAAACAACACTATTGTTAATCAAGACATCACATGACCCCAACAGATTTTCAATGTCATTTACCTCACAGACATTAAACAAGACATCACATGACCTTGACTTGCGATTTTACTGATGGCTTCTCCATTGATTATGCTTCTCAGAAGCTGGCTGTTAAGTGTGCAAATGATGATCACATGACTACAAGAGAAAGGGAGAAGGAAGGAAGGAAGGAAGGAAGGAAGGAAGGAAGGAAGGAAGGAAGGAAGGAAGGAAGGAAGGTTGGTTGTGATGTGTCTGCATCACAATCACCTGATTATGGGAATACTACAATGGTTATAAGTGAAAGAATCAGTGATAAAATTCCTTTTTCATACTACTATAACTTTGAGCAGTCATTAAATAGAGCAGTTGTTAATTGAGGACAACCTATATATGTGACACCCACATTAAAAAAAACAGCCAGAGCTTTAATTTCACTTGTTATGACTTCCATCTTGATTTTTGTAAGTACACACTACAAAATCTCTATTGCGAATCCTTGGGTCTCCTGCCCAGATCTACCCTATGCTTTGCACTAGCAATACCAGCTCATTAATTCTCTATCCCTCCCTGCCCCAGCATGGAATGCCTTCTGTTCTGCCAATTTTCTTCACATGCCCTTCACCATATTTTGCTTTGCAAAGGTTTCCTGTAGATGAAAACTCTTCTGGCAGTTCTGAGCCTGGAGCTTCTTGATTTTGAATGAGTGTATGTGTGAGTATGATGCTATTTGATGACAGATAAGCAAGTCAGGGAACAGCATGGAAGTAGATTGATCATCCCAGGTACTTCATCTTTGGAATGGATTTCTAACACTGGCTACTTTGTGAAGCCTAAAATGGGAGGAAGGATTAGTTCCAACTTGGGTAGTCTACTTTAGTTCTGCTAAAAAAATCATGGGTAGCAAAAGTAGCTGATTCAAGGAAGGAATGCTGCCTGTGTCTAATTCCTATGAATATATAATCTAAGGCAGGTTTTTTCACACTTGGAAATTTAATATGTGTGGACTTCAACTCCCAGAATTCCCTGAGTATACTTAACGTTTCCAAGTGTGAAAAATACTGACCTAAACTCAGCAAGTGTTGAGTTCTTGTCAAAATTAGTGCTATCTTGAACTGCTTATCCTTCTTTACCCTAATTCCTTTAATTTATGCACAAGAATTGAAGTCAGCCACCCTGAAAAGAAGGGATGTATTAATCCTCCCTCCCTCCCTCCCTCCCTCCTTCCTTCCTTCCTTCCTTCCTTACAACTGGATAGTACATATATTCAAAAGAAATAGCAGAACAAAAGCAGGAAATGCTCATAATGATATCTAATATTTTTGAGATTCAGTCTGTGTGAATAATATATAAATTATACTATGTGATTTAATATTTGTTTGTTTGTTGTGCCAAAAATAATATCTTCCCTAGAGGACTGCTGTGAAGGGAAGTGTAGCTATTCCTCAAGCATGTAGAAAAATCAGTTCTATTAGTTTGTTCTTCCCCTGAACTGTGTCCAACTAAGTCATTACATTCAAAATTATTGTTTGACTAAGTTTGACCAAGAATTGTCGCCTAAGCTTGTTTGTTTTGTCTTCCCTCACTATCTTACTTTCCTTCTATAGCAAGACTTTTAGTCAGTGGTGGGATTCAAATTTTTTAACAACTGGTTCTGTGGGCGTGGCTGGGTGGTCATGTGACTGGGTGGGTGTGGCCAACTCAACATCATTCACAGCAAGGTGGGGTGGCACCTTGCTGTGAATGACATCGAATTGGCCATGCTCAATCACATGACTGATGTTGCAGAGACAGGGCGATTGTACCTTCCCCCCCTCCTTCCTTGGGCTGACAAAATAAAAGCCAGTCTAAAGATTGTGACTGCCTGCCAAGTCTGCCTGCCAAAAGGAGGCTAGTGTTGTGGTCCGTCAGCAGCCTACGGAGCTGGCAACGGAGTCGGACAGCGATGAGGCTGAGGTGAGGCCAGGACCATCGGGAAATGAGGTGCAGTCTCCGGAGCCTCCAGAGACTGACCGTAGTGAGGCAGAGGAAAAGGAGGAGCCTGTTCCTAATGCACGCATGAAAAGAGCTGCCAGAAGGCAAGAGCAGCTCAAGCAAAGAAGACAACTTGGGAGTAGGGCCAAGAGATGACGTTGTAGCTGCGTCTTCTGCTTCGGCTTCTGCTTTGTCTACATCTTTGTTTTTGTGGCTCCTGGACATTTGCCAGGAAGGGCCTTTGGCAGTTTGCCTAATTGGACCAAGGTTTGCGAGATAACTGAGGAATTTGTGTTGGGAGGCGTTTGTTTTACTTTGAGTTGAACAATGCTGGGAATGAAGTAAATCCCAGCTGTTCAAATAAAGTTTGTTTGTTTTTCCAAGGACTAAGTTTATTACTACCTACTTGGGCCTACCCACAACAGCTAGGGTGAAAAAAAGAGAAGGGCCAATGGAAACACCCTGTTTTCTGTGCCCATTGGGCTGTCTGCACCACACCAGATTGGGATGGAGAGGTGGGGGGAGAAGCAAAAAGCCTACTTGGTTCATATGTACTCACTAACATGATGGCAAATCTCTCTTCCAGCTCACCAGTTCGGGCATTGGGAGCTTGAGGAGTAGATTGTTTGTCCTGAAGTCTGCCTGCTGCTCTTCCAAGCCCAGCTCTGAATGCAGCCAACCATCAGCCAATTTTCTTCCAGAGCTCGTGCAGGGAATCCCAGGAGTGGCAGCATATTGCTTGTTTTTCACTCCAAGCAACCCGGACTGGAAAACACATGGCTGGGATGGAGGAGGAGTCTTCCTTAACAAGCTCCAAACTGTTGTTGCTGCTGCAAATCTGGGTTCCTCGCATGAGCACTGGAAGTCCGGTATTCCTTCCCCGCCCAGTCAGCCTGCACTTCCCTCTCGCTCCAAGCACCGATTCCCCTGGTGCCCCATGTGTGCAACTCCCCAAAATTTTAAAGAGTTAGGCTTTAAAGAGTTAAAGGGAGACAAGATGCACTCACTGTTTCCCTCTATGACTGGCCTTGGAAAAGCCTGCCCTCACAATCAGACTCTCTTTCTTTCAATGCTCATTCAGGGAATCCCAGGAGCAGCAGCATATTGCATGCTTTTCACTCCAAATAGCCCAGACTGGAAAATGCATGGCTGGGGAAGAGGAGCATTCCTCCTTAACAAGCTCCAAACTGTTGCTGCCATCAGCCAAGCAATGAGGTGGCAGGGCAGGCAAGCATGCTGGGCCTCGGGGACTGTGGGGAAGGTAGCATGGAGGCAGGCAAGCTGGCTGGGCCACATGGGAGGCAGCTAGACTGGGATTTGGGCCTTGCTGCTTGCCATCACTCACCCAGGCAGATCAGGGCAGCTCTGCTGGACGTTGCGGAGAGCGCTCCATGGGAATCAGCTGCATGTAAGGCAGGCAAGCTGACTGGGCCACGTGGGAGGCAGCTAGGCCAGGATTTTGGCCTTGCTGCTTGCAGGCTCACCCAGGATGCCAGGCAGATCAAGGCAGCTCAGCTTGGCCGCGTGGAGAGCATCATGTGGAAGCCAGGCAAGCTGGCTGGCTGTCAGAGACCATATAGTCGAGGCAAGTGAGGGAGCCAGACAGAGAGCAGGGGCAGCTATCCCAGGTGAGCAGGCAAGATGAGAAGTGACTGGGCAGAGCGAGGCCAGCACAGAATTTTAACAACTGGTTCACCCAAACAGGCCCAAACCGGCTGAATCCCACCGTTGCTTTTAGTTGATAAATATTTTTTTTCTTTCCCTGGGTAATAAAAAAACTATCCTGGATATCTTTCTCTAAGAAGAATGGAAGAATTGGTTTATATAATAATAATAATAATAATAATAATAATAATAATAATAATAATAATAATAATAATAATAATAATATCAGAGTTGGAAGGGACCTTGGAGGTCTTCTAGTCCAACCCCCTGCCCAGGCAGGAAACCCTACACCATTTCAGACAAATGGCTATCCAACATTTTCTTAAAAATTTGCAGTGTTGGAGCATTTACAACTTCTGCAGACAAGTTGTTCCACTGATTAATTGTTCTAACTGTCAGGAAATTTCTCCTTAGTTCTAGGTTGCTTCTCTCCTTGATTAGTTTCCACCCATTGCTTCTTGTTCTACCCACAGGTGCATTGGAGAATAGTTTGACTCCCTCTTCTTTGTGGCAACCCCTGAGATATTGGAACACTGCTATCATGTCTCCCCTAGTCCTTCTTTTCATTATTTATTTTTATTTATTTATTTTATTTATTTGATTTTTATACCGCCCTTCTCCCGAAGGACTCAGGGCAGTGTACAGGCAGAAGTAAAAAAAACAGACAATACAATATACAGTTTTAAAATGCAAGTTAAAAAACTTATTATAATTAGCCTAAAAACTTTAAAATATATAAAAAACTAAAACCCCATTTAAAATTAGTAATCAGAAATTTAAAATATATAAAACTTAAGCCAGCCCCGCGCGAATGAAAAGATATGTCTTCAGTTTGCGGCGAAAGGTCCGAAGGTCAGGTATTTGGCGTAAACCCGGGGGAAGCTCGTTCCAGAGTGTGGGAGCCCCCACAGAGAAGGACCTTCCCCTGGGGGCCGCCAGCCGACATTGCTTGGCGGACGGCACCCTGAGAAGTCCCTCTCTGTGAGAGCGTACGGGTCGGTGGGAGGCATGCAGTAACAGCAGGCGGTCCCGTAAGTACCCAGGCCCTAAGCCATGGAGCGCTTTAAAGGTCGCAACCAAAACCTTAAAGTGCACTCGAAAGGCCACAGGTAGCCAGTGCAGTCTGCGCAGGAGCGGTGTTACGTGGGAGCTAAACTAGACATACCCAGTTCCTGCAGCCGTTCTTCATATGTTTTAGCCTCCAGTCCCCTAATCATCTTTGTTGCTCTTCTCTGCACTGTTTCCAGAGTCTCAACATCCTTTTTACATCGTGGAGACCAAAACTGAATGCAGTATTCCAAGTGTGGCCTTACCAAGGCATTATAAAGTGGTATTAACGCTTCATGTGATCTTGATTCTATCCCTCTGTTTAGGCAGCCCAGAACTGTGTTGGCTTTTTTGGCAGCTGCTGCACACTGCTGGCTTATATCTAAATGGTTGTCCACTAGGACTGCAAGATCCCTCTCACAGGTATTACTATTGAGCAAGGTACCACATATACGGTACCTGTGCATTTTGTTTTGTTTTTTTGCCTAAAGGTAGAACCTTACTTTTTTCACTGTTGAATTTCATTTTGTTAGATTGTGCCCAATGTTCAAGTCTGTCAAGATCTTTCTGTATCTTGAGCCTATCTTCTGGAGTGTTGGCTATTCCTACCAGGTTGGTAGCAATTGTTTTTTTCTGCAGTTCCAATTATCTGTTGATAATTAAATTAAATAGAATCATTAAATAGAATCCTGCGAGAATGAAAGTATTTCTTCCTTCCTTTCTTTATAGACTCTGGAAAACTAGGAAGGGTCCCTTCCTGAAACACTTCCCATGTTTTCTCCCCACCTATGGATGAGGTTGCCTTTTATCAGACTTCTTCCTAGGCTGCAAGGTCATTCCTACATTTCATCAGAACTTGTCATCTGCCAGGTAGAGAATGAGATGGAGAGCATTTGTCCATATAGTCACCAGGTGTGACTGACTAACTTTCCCAAATCTTTGCTGATATAGGTTTTGTATAGGGAACACATACCATAAGATTGAAGAAACTATCAGTTGATGTACATATGCATTTGGCATCCATAGTGAAGAGAAGACAGGCAGACAGACAGACAGACAGAATGATAGAGATCGATAGATAGATAGATAGATAGATAGATAGATAGATAGATAGATAGATAGATAGATAGATCCCCATCTCTATAATACAATAAATTTATAGGAGTCATAGAATGGCTCAGTTTGTACAACTATTAAATTAGGCTCAGATGGGATTGAATAATTTTTTGGTTCACTACAGTATATTGTATTTGCTGTACAATATGCAGCAACTGGTCTGTAGTCATTCAGCTCCTTGATGGTGGGCTTCTTCGGCACTGGGATGATGGTAGAGCGTTTGAAGCAAGAAGGAACATAGCACATCTCTAGTGATTTATTGAAAATATGGGTGAAGATGGGGGCCAATTGGTCAGCATAGACTTTTAAGCAAGAAGGAGTTATCTTGTCTGGGCTTGGAGCATCTATTCATTCTAGATGAACCCGAGACTCACCTTAAGCCATAAAATAGTGTACAGACTGGAGGTTCTGGCACACTTTTTCTAGCTTGCTTCTTCTTGTCTATGGAGATTCTCAGTCATCCAAGTCAGGGTTGTGCTAAAGGTGTTTTTGCAAGAGGCAACTGGACTTACTGGTTTTTCTTTGAAGACATTTCGCTTCTCATCCAAAAATCTGAAGAAGAAGCTAAACATCTTCAAAGAAAAACCAGAAAGTCCAGTTGCCTCTTGAAAAAGTACCTTTGGGACTTGCTGCTTCTTTTTTCCTTCTTATCTTTTTTTAGTGAAGAACATGATATAGAACACAGGAATCGTGTTGCCCTGACTTTGAATTAGTGTTATCAATATCTACCCACTACTGGAACTGATAGAACTCATTGCATTGGTAGGGATATTCTAAAAGGAGATTAACCAAATTCATGCTATAGAATCCATCTATCAAAGCCTGAAAGATTCATAGGACCATGTTGGACAAACAGGCCAATTATTTGTTTTAATGCAGAAAAGTTTTTTCCCCACTACCCCTTTATGCAGAAACCTTACTTTACTCTCTCAACACATCTTCCTGCCCATCTTTGAACCGGAAATTCTCCTGCATGGGAGAACTCTGTAGGCTGTCAAGGTTCCAGAAAAACCTCTTCTGCATAAAAAAACCTCAGAAGCCATTGCCTTTCAGAGTTCTTTACTAGCATGAGGAAACTGGCACACGATGAGTGAAATTCCAAAACTGAACTTCTGGATTCTTTTCCCAGTTATACAAACCCCCAGAGTCCCACCCCCCTGACCCCTTTGCTGGTCACATGGTCCCACGTTCTCCCAGTTCATTCGAATATCTTCTCACCACTCTTCCTGCAGATGTGAACATCATCCGACCTTGACCGCTTGAAGAATGTTACCATACCCCTCAACCCCCCTTCTTCCCCTCAGGGGAAAAATGTGGCAGCATCTGGAACCCTAAAGTCTAGTATGGTTTCCAGGCCTGACATAGGCACTTTTCTAGTGGCTTCTACATTTGCCTTCATTACTTGTTACGTGCTATCTCATTTTATTAATCTGTTATCTACATGCAAGAAATACAATGTTATTGTAGACCTTCGTTACTATCTGCTAGTGAGATGCTACCTTGACAAGATTGTGGGACTGATAATATTTTTCCCCTTTCTAGTTTCTACTTCTATTCTAATTCTTAATAGAACAAATCTTATATTAGGAAGTATTCATATTCTTATACAATATTTTAAAATTAATATGTAGATGTAAAGATTAGATGTTGAAAGATGATTTTACTACGTATATTTAAATAACATTACTATTGTTATTAGTATTGTGTATTAAAATATTGAATAATTAAATGATGAAGGATTATATACATGGTAGAGCAAATACTAACATGTTAATAACTTTATTTTTTAATATTTTTAATATTATAATTATGTGTGTATGGTTAATGTAACTAATATTATCAATATTACTATTATTATTATGTATCAAAACTAACTGTACCCAGATGCCACACTGTTCATGTATTTAATACTTATGTATATTTAAAAATAATATAGGTGATAGATAGATAGATAGATAGATAGATAGATAGATAGATAGATAGATAGATAGATAGATAGATAGATAGATAGATAGATAGATAGATAGAGGGACTGAGCTATGCCAGTTTCAGCCACACTGGACAGTTCTCATCAGAGAAGTCAACTGAAGAAGCACCTCTTCCATAAACAATACGGTGAGATGTAATTTACAGAAACCCATACCAGATCAGTTATTACTCAAGGACTCTATTAGATGTTAGACAACTGGTGACAAATGAGCTCCAGAACTCAGGTCTGTTGGTTGGGCAAACAGGGCCAACAACTGCAAGACTACTGGAAGAAAAGTTGTTTAGCAATTGCAAATATACAAAGCTGAAAACAAAGAAATAATAATATGTTATTACAAAATACTCACATTTATTGTGAATATTGTGAAAATATTCACAATTCACAAAATTGGAAGAACAACAATGGTCTAACAAGGGCAAGGGCAATGAGCCTTTTTAGAACAAATCAAAACACTGAGAGAAGTAGTGCATACTGTAGAGGCAAGTCAGAGGCAGCCAGCATAGCTATTGAATTATGGGGTCTCTGAGCTTGGATGTTTTCTTGCAGATGTTTCATTACCAAACTAGGTAACATCATCAGTGCTAGACAGCTATTGAATTGTTTACATTCCCAAACAGGCACCCTTTCCTCTACCTTCTACCCAGGAAAAATATAGCCCTCTAACTAAAAAACAAACAAACAAACAAACAAACCCCAAGAGGAATTGAAACAAAGAACAAACTGAGCAGCTAGAATGGCACAAAAAGAATAGAACAAAGTTATCTGCACTGAAATCTATTACCAAAAAAAACAAACCAGCAAAAGAATTAACAGATGCCAATACTGTAACATATGTAGCTCAGAGTCGAACTGTATGTTCTTGGTGCTCCCTCTTCTTGGTTGTTTGTTTGAAGAGGTTTCATTATCTAACTAGGCAACTTCTGCAGTGCACACAATCAGGTACAGAGAGCCCTAAGATCTCCACATTACGTTCCAGTCATATTAGATTCCACAGGAACACATGACTGAAAAATATCTGGCTAGAAATCCAGGAAAAGCAACGAATTACTGAAAAACCATAGGCATGCACTCCTAAGCCTGATATGTCAGAATGACAAAACATACACGAGGACCTATTGATATAATTTCCATCCTTTCCTATTTGCATCAAAATCAATCCAAAAAGCAGAGTTTTTGCAATGTGGTAACAATATTTTGTCATCTACCACTTATCTTCCTGTGATGTTCTGGGCATTCTGTTGTACTCTATAGATGGAATGGCAATCAGTTTCAAGAGAAGATTGTATCAGCCTCCCCTTACTGGCAAAATGTTCTAAAAAGGATCATTTGTTATCGTGAGAATCTTTACTACCCAAAATCTAGCATTGTATAACACTTCAGATCAGATACAGATACAGATTGAGTTGGAAGGGACCTTGTAGGTCATCTAGTCCGGGGGTCTCCAACCTTGGCCACTATAAGACCTATGGACTTCAACTCCCAGAATTCCTCAGCCAGCAAAGCTGGCTGAAGGATTCTGGGAGTTGAAGTCCACAAGTCTTAAAGTGGCCAAGGTTGGAGACCCCTGATCTAGTCCAACCACTCTGCCCAGAGACCCTACACCATTTTTTACAGATGGCAGTCCAGTCTCTTCTTGAAAACTTCCAGCGATGAAGCTCCCACAACTTCCAAAGGCAAGCTGTTCCATTGGTTGATTGTTCTCACTGTCAAAAAAGTTCTCCTTATTTTGAGGTTGAATCGCTCCTTGAACAGTTTCCATCCATTATTCCTTGTCTGGCCTTCAGGTGCTTTGGAAAAAAACTTGACCTCTTCCTCTCTGTGGCAGCCCCTCAAATATTGGAAGACTGATATCATGTCTCCCCTGGTCCTTCTCTTCACTAGACTAGCCATGCCCAATTCCTGCAACTGTTCATCGTATGCTTTAGCCTTCAGTCCCTTAATCATTTTATATGCCAAACAATGGAGATTTTCTTAAAACTATGGAACTGATGGCTGCACATGGTATTGTCCTTCAGAGCCATCTAAGACATCTAACCACATGCTGCCTTGGAAAAACAATTCTAAATTAGGTTATGCAGTTAAGGGCAAAAAAAAAAGTCATCCAGGATTGGGCAGAGCCAAAGCTAGCAAAATAATATTCTGTTATTCTGAACTGCATACCTAATTAGCCATATGGAACAAATAACTGTAATGGTGTATTGTGTTGCCAAGAAAGCTATTGAAAATGTCTCTGCCATGGTGACTGTCAGAGAGCCTTTTCTATACTTTATTGATGTTGATGATACTACAGGAGCTGGTTTGACAAACGGACGTCTTAAAAAGCTTGAAGACACAGGAATTGCAGTAGCTGACACAAGAGGTCAGAGCTATTGGTGCCAACATTAAAGGAAAGAGGAGAAGAATAGAACACAGATCTAAGAGTTAAAACCTTAAGTTGTTGGGGCTTTATATTGGGAGGGGGAGATCTCCTTTTGTTCCATATAATTCTCTTATTCGTTGATTTTGGTGGCCAGTGATGCTGTACCAGTTTCTAGTGAACCCGTGGATATTTAAAAAATGTAATTCAAAGCAGTTTTTCTCTGCACCAATTCGTCAACAACAAATTCTGAAGGATCATGTGGGAGCACCCTCACTAATATGGGAACCATTAAATAGCATACTGATGGGAAATTTAAGTGGAGGTAAGAATACCAAAGTGAGGGGATACTATAATTCCCCTTGTAGTTCATTGACCTGAACTCTATATGAGAGAAGTAACAGAAAGAAATGGAATCACTAGCAACAAGCATAACTTCCGATTTCTATTCGGAAGTGTTAGTGTTGTAGTGTGGCATTTGGTTTGAAAGGAATGTGATAAGAATGATATTCCAATAGGCTGACTTTGAGATAGCTGGATGTAATGGAATGTGCACCTAGAGAAACAGTGGAGGAGGATGAGTTTTGGCAACACAGAATTTTCCCAGATTAAGACACTTCATAGATTTGAATTGGAGGGAAGAGGGGAAATTGTTCAGAACAGTCACACCATAGAATCTCTCAGGATATCTCCAGCAATAGCGCTTAGATGTATATCCCACTCCAAGGTGCTTTACAATACTTTCTGAGTTCTTTACAATGTCAGCAAATCACCCCCAACAATCTGGGTCCTCATTTTACCAACCTTAGAAGGATAGAAGGCTGAGTCAACCTTGACGTCCATGGAGATTCTCAGTCATCCAGGACATGGTTGTCCCAAAGGTGCTTTTTCAAGAGGCAACTGGACTTTCTTGTTTTTCTTTGAAGATGTTTCACTTCTCATCCAAGAAGCTTCTTCAGCTCTGAGTAGATGGTGGGGCATGGAAGGATTTATATTCCTTGCAGGCAGCTGGTCATTTGCATTCTTTTATAGAGTCATTGAGCAGTCAGAACTGAAGAAACTTCTTGGATGAGAAGCAAAACATCTTCAAAGAAAAAACAAGAAAGTCAAGTTGCCTCTTGAAAAAGCACCTTTGGAAGTCAATCCTGAGCTGGTCAGGATCAAACTCCTGGCAGTGGGAAGAATTAGCCTGCAACACTGCATTTTAACCCCTGTGTCACCACAGTAAGTTAGAAAGTGATAGCTTTAGTTTGACAAGATTCTGTCCATTTGGTGTAAGCAAATAAAGGATCGGACTTGATTGGATCTCTGAGTGTCATCTTTAGGCTAGGGCCTGACACTGAAGCACTGAAACAATTGGACAAAGCAAGTTCGATATGCGTCATCAACAAAGCAGATGAAGAACCAGAAAATGTTCTGAACAATACATAAAAGTTGGCAGAAGAATTTCACCCTGAAACTTTCCCCCACCCATTTAAATATACAAGAGTCTCTCTTACAAGGCACAGGATAATCCCCATAAGAGAATTCAAACAACCATTCAAAATTAAATTCTTTAATCAAATGCTATAATTACAGATGCTATCAGACTCTAAAACAGAGTCAGTTAAGGACTGCATCACAATAATATGTTTGTGATATTCTATCCTCAATATACACAAGGAAAACCTGACAATAATGTAGGACACTAGAACAAGTTTAGCACACAATGATCTGTTTGATCTGAGTAATCATTTAAGTGCCCTTTCAAGATACATTTCAGCAGGATTTATTTAAAAAAATAACTGTTCTTGACTATACAAAAATTGTCCTTCCTTTTTCCAAATGTTACTCTGCTCATCATTCTGACACTTCATGTAATATTTGTTGGTGTTGGTTTTTTAGTCAAAAAAATGAGTTTATCTGCATACAGACGTACACCCTAAATTCGCTTTTCACTTTACCTTTATTAAAGGTAAAATTTACCTTTAATATCACAATAGGTATTCTTTATACATTGTCTCATTGAAGTGTTAAATAATCTGTCAGGATTCCAGTAACACCCCCAACAAAAAAAGACTCTGAGGCTAGAAGTTCCTAAAAGTTCCATTTATTAGAGATGTCATATTGGCAAATCTGGGAAAATCTGAATCTGAAAGCTTCCAGGTTTTCCCCACCCAAAAGAAAGTCCAAGCCCATGCCCCAGCACCCACATGTCCATCACATGGTCCAATCAATACATCTTCCCAACTGTAGATGCCTTCCAGTTATACCACTCCAGATGCAGGGCAGGATGTCCTTGACTCTCAGTGAAAAGAATCTTATTATGGCTAGTTATCTCCCCTACTCCATACAATCCCCACTCCCAGTTTCCCACAGCACTAAATGTGGCAGCCCTGAAGATCCAAAGTAAAAGGTAGCTTCCAGGACTGACACAACCAAGGCTTATAAAGTTTATTGCTTATAAAGTTTATCTGATTAGACAAACTATGGTTAGTATTAATTAAAATTAACCAAAAAAAATCATAGAAGAGAAGAGTACCAGCACTGAAACCTGTTCAAGTAATGGTTCACTTCCAAATGCAGCCACTGAGTTAGTCTTCAGCCACCACTTTTAAATAAGAAGTGCTTATGAATTTGATCTTTGTCTCCAAACAAAAACTAAATTGATCCCTTTTCTGTATTCTACATTTCTAAAGTAAAATGAATCAGATTGGTTCATCAAAAAAAATCTAAATGATAATGCTTGAAAAGTATTTTTGAAATATAATGATATCCACTCTTTTTTTTCATGTTAATCTCCTCCAAAAATCAGAGAAGGATCAAAGTGCAAATAAAATATCTATATCTCAACCTAATTACAACATTTTGTTTCAAAATCATATTGTCACAACTTTATTAGCACTTATGGAGGCTTTCCACTCTCTTCTGTCTTTCCAGTATCATAAAATGTTCTTGGAATTTTTTTCACTTTAATTTTTAAATTTCATGAAAATAACATTGCAGCCTTTGACCGCCTACATCATTGGATCTTAGAAAAAATGAATGCCTGAACTAGTCATTTGTATCAAGAATTGTTTGCTTTAGCTTTGAAATGTTATTTCCATTAAGAACAGCACACAATTGATATTCTAGGCAAAATTAAAAAATGAAGGGAAATTGGAAATGCCAATGGAACTCTTGAAGAAACAAGAGAATTGATCCTCTACATATTTCTAAGAAACTATCATATTTCTAAGGAACTGATAGCAAAACTCATTTGCTGAATTATACAAACATCATTCTCTGTAAAATATTTTAGCTGAAAAATGGAGTAGTTTAAAATAGCAATAAATTTGCAACAATATTATTGATTGTCAGCAACAAACCTATGTTGTCAGTCAAAATTACAAAGAAATAATTTAGAGATTCTGAAATCTCTATTCAGTTGTATCTCAAAATGTTTGATTTAATACTTGTTGGAAAGCGAGTCCTACTATTTCTACAATATGTGTGTATTTCTATGATGTTTTCCCCAGATCTTCATTACTATTAACAGTGACCTCCATTTTTCTGTGTTTCAATCTCAGTGTTCAACCTCATAAATTTGCACATTGCAAAGAAAGAGGGGGGGAGGGAGGGAGGGAGGGAGGGAGGGAGGAAGGAAGGAAGGAAGGAAGGAAGGAAGGAAGGAAGGGGAAGCTAAATGTTTTAGAATATTTATCATAGCTATATTTGAGCTGTTGGAATTCTACAAGGTGTAGTACCAACCCATTTGAAGAACAACACTGAGAAACTGATTTAGCACAATGCACTGTTAAGCAAGCTCTTATTGTTAATAGAACAATTTCACACAGGAATGAAAAACTATTAAGGCATTAGCTTGTTTATTCAAAGATCATCCAAGCTGAATAAAATCCAGGAAACTGATGAATTTTTGATGGAAATGGACATTTCTTTTTTTAGTTCATAGTAGCTTACCTTGGTAGTTGACATAACTTTGATGGCTCGCAGGTTAGGTAGATTGAAATAAATAGACTGTATTTATGATTACATATTTGATTAATAAAAAATCTGGGACCAAGAGAAAATGTATTTTGCATTTAATACAAACTAATACAATTAATGTTTCCTTCCTAAATTCCAAACCAGAACATATAAATTAGTCATTACTAGTCCAAAATATTGCAGTGTAATATCAATCTTAAAAAACTATATTGTAAAAATTGTGCACAACAATTCATATATTAAAGGAGAGTATAAAAACCCACATTATGGAAAACTCCCTGGAAAAAAATATTTTCATAAGATAAATGAGAAGAGAAATGGTTGTAAAAAAGGAATTTTCTGCGTTTTATTACTATTCTATTGTCTCCTTTTCTTCAAGGCTGCTAGGAGAAATACAACATAATCTTTTTTATATAAAAATCTTTTTATTTATAATACAAATTAAAAACAGTGGACATAGCGTGACATCTCCAGTTTAAACATTTTCATCAAATTTTGTTATATAATTGATAACTTCCTTATCTCTATACATATTTACACAAATTATCACATTTCAAATACATATATTCTTTCATCCATATCGGTTAGTTCGATATCTAATTCAATCATATCTATCATAACAAATTAGCATAAAAACTTCCAAGCATTTTACTTATCGATGGTCTTATATCCCAGCATTTCTCCTCCTTTCCAGCGAATAATAAAATTTGTTCCAGATTTCATAATACTCTGATTCATTCTTATCTTTAAGTTCCAAAGTCAGTCTATCCATTTCCGCACAAATTAATATTTTAGCTAACACTTCTTCTTCTGTGGGGGTATCTTTGTTTTCCATTTTTGTGCAAAAGCTAATCAAGCTGCTGTTAGAATGTGCAACATTAGATAAATTGTGCTCTTGTTGTATTTGCCCTCTATAATACCCAATAGAAAGAATTCTGGTTTTGCTTCTATATGTTGCATTAGTATCTCCTCTATCCATTGTCTTATCTGGTGCCAAGATTTTGCAGCTTTTGGGCATTCCCACCACATGTTATAAAAGATCCCTGGCATTGCCTCACACTTCCAACACATCGACAAATGTGAATAAAACATATTCTTCAGATCATGATAAACACCATCATCTTAGCCAGGACTAAGTTACAGTCCATTCCTGATCAAACATCAAACCAGCATGTTTATATTGTCTGAATTATCTTTTTTTTTTAAAAATGTTATTGGTGTACTGATGCAGTGCTTTAGTGTTATTAATGTCCTGCTGCATATCTAGATGATCTAATGGTGTTTCTCAACTTTGGCTGCTTTAAGACCTGTGGATTTCAATTCCCAGAATTCCACAGCCAGCATAGCAGATTGGGGAATTCTGGGTGTTGAAGTCCACAGATCTTAAAGTGACCAAGGTGTCTGACCTAAGATGTTGGAGGAAGAACAGAATAGAATCATGTGGATCTGAATTGTATCAATGTTACAAAACCATCATAGACTCTGGGATTGCCTTTGAAATAGAATCACTGAGGAACAGTTTTCGAGACCACTGGATAACATTATAATAGAGTATTGCATGATTATTTCTTCAGGCACCAGTGACAATTGTTGCGTTGTTTAGTTCATCTCAGTAGTGGATTGCTGCCGATTCTCCCCAGTTCGCAAGAACCGGTAGTAAACATTTTAAGTAGTTCGGAGAACCGGTAGTAAAAATTCTGCCTGGCCCCACCCCCAATCTATTGCTGCCTCCCGACTCCCAGCTGATCGGCTGGAAGGAAAAAATCAAGACTTACTTGTCGAAGAAGAGAAAAAAAAACAAGACACCGTCTCTTTAAATTGATCGGCTGCTTCTCAGACAGGAGATCACTTGGCAAAGAAGGGGAGGGGGGAAAACGCTGTCGTTTTAAATTGACAGAGCGGCTAGAAGCTCCGTTCTGAGTCAGCTGAACAACAAATTGGATAAGAGGAGGAATTCTTATATGGTTCGATGTTTTTGAAGTTTTGGGGTTTGTGCAACATGGGCTTTGTGTTTCTAAAATGGTTTGGGTGATTTCCATTGTGAAGTATCCTGTCTTGAATGAGTTTTCTGCCTGCTTGTAAATGGAGCCGAACTTCCAGTAGCTGTTTTCTGCTTACAAAGTTTCCTTTATGCAGCTGGCAGGAATGTGGAATTCCAGGCAGGTTCCTTGCTAGCAGCTTGATTATTCCTTAAATATCTGGGATATTTTATTTGGGAAATGAAGAGCGGGGAGTTTTATTCCTTCCCAGAACAGATTAGTGAGGTGGGGAGGAAATGGAGATTTTGAAGTAACCTTCCCCTGGAGTGGGGAGGGAATGAGGATTTTAGGCTTGCTGTCAAACATCAGCCATAATACTAATGATTGTTTTGAACAATATGCAGGTTGTATTGCATGAATGGCTATTTTATATGTGAAATTATGACTGAAACCTATATAGGTTCACACTGTCAGGAAGTTTGTCCTTAGTTTTAGGTTGCTTCTCTCTGTTGAGTTTCCATCCATTGATTCTTGTTTCGCCTTTTGGTGCTTTGGAAAATACTTCCTCCCCCCTTCTTTCTAGCAGCCCCTTAAAAGCCTGTTGCCTATCACACTCTTGGGCAAAGCATGTGAGCCATTTCCTCCTTTCAGTGGTCCATGAAAGTGCATCTATAGCAGAGGTCTCTAACCATGGCCACTTTAAGACTTTAAGACAGCAAAGCTGGCTGAGGAATTCTGGGAGTTGAAGTGGGCAAGTTTGGAGACCCCTGATCTATAGTATGTAGATAATAAAGTTGCAAAAAGGTGAACAACATTTTTGCAGAACTATAGATACGTTGAGGCTGGGTGTGACAAGGAATGGCTGGGAGGGGAGGGGCCAGGCGAAGTACTCCTTGACATGAGAGACATTGAGTTGGCCATGCCTACCCAGTCATATGACCATCAAGCCACACCCATTGTCACATGACCATCAAGTCACGCCCACAGAACCAGTAGCAAAAAAATTTAGACCCTACCCCTGGTTCATCTGTAATGAACGTTTAATTCTAAGGCTTATTCTCAGCCTTGCATCTTTAGCAGAGATAGAATCCCACTGAGTACCATTTAAACCCAGATGACATGAGTAGTATGGATGTGGAACTCCAATATATGTTTTCCTGTTTAAAACCAGTCTGGTCATTGACTGATGGGTCCTTCTAGAGCAGGACAATCACCAGCAACATGGAAGCATTCCTATTTATAAGGCACCAAATTCTCCAAAGCAATGTGGATCCTCTCACATTTTATCACAGTCGCTTATACAACACTCCTTTGTGGGCATTTATTTATACTATACCAGGATGTAGTGCCTTAGTTCGTGGTTTGCAGGGTGGAATTTATGTATTTCACATTCTTTTCAGCCAGCAGAGCAGCAGAGCATGAATTACACAAGGGCAAGAAGCGAAGGACAAGAATTTGTTCAGTAAATTACATGCGATTGGTTCTGCATCCCTCAAGGGAGCCATCATGGCAGATATATGCAACTTTTTCCTCCTCCTGTGCTCCCTGATGATTTGATCCTGAGTTAAAAAAAGACTTTGGCTCCATCGAAGAAAAAACATATTTGGTTCTTTTAAAATGGAATGAGCAACTTGTCAAACGTGGCCTTCCAGGGCAGATAACTATTGTTCTCCACAAAGAGATCCCTTAACTCACATCGTATATCCAGGTTTCCTTAATGTGGAACTTTTACAGCTAATGAAAGGCAGTTGGCTTTTGCTGTGCTGAAAGTAAACAAGAACAAGAACATTTTAAAGAAAAAGTTCTTTTACAGAGATAAAGAAAGATCCCTCCACAAGATTCTGGTCTTTCTAAAGGCTGAATTCAGCAGTTTTATGAGGGGTAGGGGGGGCAGACAATAGGAGTGGGGTGAGGAGAGAGATCTAAGAGAGATGTATGTGAGTTTAGGCCACTGTTTTTCAAACTTGGCAACTTTGAGATGTACAGACTTCAGCTCCCAGAATTCCCCAACCAGCATGCTGACATCTTAAGAGGAGGAGGAGGAGTTGACCAGGCTGAGCCCGAGGGAGGGGTCAAACGCATCATCAATCTTGAGTCTCTTTGTGCCCACAAGATATCTAAGTCCAGCCCATCTTGAATTCCAATGACTCTTATCTACCGCCAATTTGCTTTGACTGTTAGTAGTTCAGATTCTTGTAGAGCCCTTAAGCTTGCAATAAACCTTTATATTCATTTGAACTGACTGGATTTCCTGATTGCTGACGCTTGATGGACTAATTTGAATTATGCTGGTTTAGGGCTGCATATTGAAGTGGCATGGAAGGGGGCTGAAGAAGCCAAGTTTGGGAACCGAGAGCCTAAAAGCAAACCACTACTTATTAAAACCTACAGTTTGTAGATTTCTCCCACATCCAAGGCTGAGAGAAATGAATGCAAGAAGTCTGTCAAGGCAGGAAGATATAATTCGCTGGGACTGTTATTATTTTGGTATTCCACCTTTGGTATTTCAACCTAATCAACTGATCATGCAGTGAAGAGTAAAATGTAAAATAACCATTCCTGATAAAGTACAACCTATTCAGACCTATGGGATAGAAAAGAAAATGGCACAATAGCAGCTCAGATTTGAAAGCCCATTTAAAAAGGAAGCCTTTAGAGCTTTCTGGAATGCCAACAGCAAGCCTTATCTCAGAAGCAGATTTTTCTACAGTCGGGGCAACCAAAGAAGATTGCTGGCTCATATCATTTTCGTCAGAAAATTACTGTGGGAATTTCAATTTTTGTATACATCCAGCTTACTCCCACTGAACTAGCCAGGTCAGAGCAAGCCTTCATGCTACTCAGCACAACTAAAAGAAATATAGCTGGGTGTTTTTTTGTTTTTTAAAAAAGAAAGAAACGCAGCAAACATAAACAAAACGGTTAATTGGAGAAAAATGGTGCAAAAAAAGTAGGCAAAAGCAAAGAGGACATCAGGCAAAGGATAAAAAGCCAGATGACTTAATATGAATCACCTACGTTAATATTTTTGAAACCTAAAATATGTGGACTTCAGCCTTGGCCAGCAAACAGGGATTCAGAATCCTGGGAATTAAAAGACCACATATCTTAAAATTAACAAGTTTGTAAAACACTATTCTACATTAGCTGTAGATCTATATATATTAAAAGAAACAGGAGTTCCCTGATTAACCAATATTGTAAATAATTAGCATGAATAGGCTCAAAGGGAGTGAGCTTTGGTTGTTCCAGCTATCTCCCCTTTATATCCAGAATTGGAGCAGTTTAGAGATGGAAAATAGGACACTGGGTGATCCATACTCTAGAATAAAACAGAAGAGAAGAGAAGAGAAGAGAAGAGAAGAGAAGAGAAGAGAAGAGAAGAGAAGAGAAGAGAAGAGAATATTTTTTAATTGGCCAAGTGTGATCGGACACACAAGGAATTTGTCTTGGTGCATATGCTCTCAATGTACACAAAGGAAAAGATACCTTCATCAAGAATAATAAGGTACAACACTTAATGACAGTCATAGGGTACAAATAAGCAATCAGGAACCGATCAATATCAATATAAATCGTAAGGATACAAGCAACAAAGTTACAGTCATAAGTGGAAGGAGATGGGTGATGCATCTATTATGCATCTATTATGCACTATGATGGAAACAATTTTTTGGGGTACAGATAAGGTTATTTGAAGGACCACTCTTCCTTATTACATCTGCCCAGCCCACCAGGATGGGAAGGAAGGATTACAGGAGGGGTGGGTTCCTGGGGGTTCGGCAGGGTTTGGGTAATCCTCTAGCCAAGGTTCTCTGGGGTTCAGCGAACCCCCAAATGCCACCCCTGGCTGGCCATGCCCACCCTGCCCCTCCCCTCCCAGGAGTCTCCACACAGCCCGTTCATCATTCCAGGTAAGTACAGGGGCTGTGCAGAGCGTCTGGGAGGGGGAATAAATGGGCCTATTGGAGGTTCCAGAACTCCGGAAACAGGCCTGTTTCTGGCCTCTGGAGGGCCTCCGGACCCTGGAGGAAGCAGTTAACGCCCTCCCAGAGGCTCAAGGAAAGCCTCTGGAGTCTAGGGAGGGTGAAAAAGTTTCCCCCACCCCCCGCTGTGGTGCAGGCGGCTGACTAGGCCATGCTCACTATGACCACGGCCACTCAGCAACGGGGAAGCAAACCATTGCTAAAGGATCTGAAGTCCACCCCTGGTTACAGGTCCCATCAATTTGGGATAGTCATCCACAAAAAGGGCCTTCTCAGCGGTGGCCCCTTCTTTATGGAACATTATTTTCCCCAAGATACAGTGGGACCCTACCCTTCTGCTTCTTCAAAAAGCCCTAAAACCGTGTCTTTGTCAACAGGCCTGGGGGACCATAAATAGAGATGAAGCTGTTCAAGTGGCTGATTTGATTGTGTTGTTGCTGGATGTGTGATAAGGGGATTTTTTTTTTAAAAAAAAGGGTTTTATTATATGGTGGATTTTATTTTATTTTGTGTTTATATTTTGTAAGCCTCCTGGAGTCACCTATGTGTGAGTTGGGTGGCTACATACATTTGTTTAATAAATAAATGATGTTGGACAGGTAGGTATGAAATCTTAGACTACTCCAGAGTCCACCACAACTATCAAAGGCAAAAAGATTGAAGACTCTTGGCACAAAAACTCTGAGAGACACCAACACAAGCCCAGAAGCTTTGGAGAGTCTGATGATGTCAGGCAATAAGTTGGTTCTAGCAAACTGCCCTTTCACTTATGCACAGGAATGACAGGTTGGGAAGAAAATTGTTAAAAGTCCAGGCTCAGGTGCTGGTTGTTGCTAGATTAACCTGACAAGAGTGTGAGCAAGAAGAAAGAGTTTGCACAGGTATTGGGGAAAGGATTTTTCTGATATTGCTTTTCAATCTTAAGGAATAATGCTTACTCATTCAGAACAGGACTGCTGTTGCTCCTACCCAGGAGTACATTTTTGTGCTTCCTTAACTTTTGCAAGACCCAAGTCAGCAATTTGTGAATCTGGGAGCACTGGAAGCACAGAAAATATCTGTATTCAAACAACCATTTAGGCAGATCAGTTAAAGCCATTGTAACTATATTGACATAGTATTCTAAGCTTGTTAGTGTTAACCTAGTCCTTCTTTTCATTAAACTAGACATACTGGAGGAACTCAGTATGTCTATTTTAATCAAAAGAAGGACTGGCGATCCCCAGGGGGAGGGCCTTCTCTGTGGGGGCTCCTGCCCTCTGGAAGGAGCTGCCTCCAGGGATACGACAACTCCCTGACCTCCGGACCTTTCGCCGCGAGCTAAAGACATTTTTATTTCGTCGCGCAGGGCTGGCCTAATAGTTTTAATGGGGGGTTTTGCTAGAGTTCTTAATCTTTTGCCAAATTGAATTAGTTTTTTAAACAAAATATGTTTTTAACTTTTGTATTGTTGGTATTTCTGTTTTATTTGGCTGTAAACTGCCCTGAGTCCTTCGGGAGAAGGGCGGTATATAAATTAGAAAAATAAATAAATAAATAAATAAATAAATAAATAAATAAATAAATAAATAAATAAATAAATAAATAAAATAAATAATGATAGCAGTGTTCCAATATCAAGGTATTGGTTACCACCTTTAAAGCGCTCCATGGCTTAGGACCGGGCTACTTATGGGACCGCCTACTGCCGGCCTCTATCTCCCAGCATCCGGTGCATTCCCACAGAGAGGGACTCCTCAGGGTGCCATCAGCCAAACAATGTCGACTGGCAGCCCCCAGGGGGAGGGCCTTCTCTGTGGGGGCTCCTACCCTGTGGAACAAGCTTCCCCCTGGGTTTCGTCAACTACCTGACCTTAGGACCTTTCGCCACGAACTTAAAACTTATTTATTTCATATGGCTGGACTGGCCTGATTTTAAATTTTAAATATTTTAATTGTGGGTTTTAAATTCCTGTCATTTTTATGGGGTGTAATGGTATTTTAAATTCTCTGTCATATCGAATCAGTTTTTTAAGGGTTGTTTTAATTATGGTGTATGTTTCTGTTTGTATTTTATTGGCCTGTTCACTGCCCTGAGTCCTTCGGGAGAAGGGCGGTATACAAATTAAAACATTATTATTATTATTATTATTATTATTATTATTATTATTATTATTATTATTATTATCATCATCATCATCATCATCATCATCATCATCATCATCTCAGGGGTTGCCACAAAGAAGAAGGAGTCAGACTATTCTCCAAAGCACCTGAAGGTAGAACAAGAGGCAATGGGTGGAAACTAATCAAGGAGAGAAGCAACCTAGAACTAAGGAGAAATTTCCTGACAGTTAGAACAATCAATAAGTGGAACAACTTGCCTGCAGAAGTTGTGAATGCTCCAACACTGGAAATTTTTAAGAAAATGTTGGATAGCCATTTGTCTGAAATGGTGTAGGGCCTCCAACCTTCGGGTTGGACTAGAAGGCCTCCAAGGTCCCTTCCAACTCTGTTATTATGTTATAACCTTATTAGCTTTTTTTGTTGAGCACATTGAACAAATCCAGCCTATTTGTTTGTTTACCACCTCGCACCTCCATGGATGCCCTTGGATTGATGGCAATACTTCCATTATAACCATGAACAGACAATAATGGAAAGAGGGAGGGAGGGAGGGAGGGAGGGAGGGAGGGAGGGAGGGAGGAAGGAAGGAAGGAAGGAAGGAAGGAAGGAAGGAAGGAAGGAAGGAAGGAAGGAAGGAAGGAAATCATCTTGACATTATTGTTGATCGGAGATAGTATTTTTTCCTGTTTTATAATTTTCTTATTTATTTTAATGCTGATAAAACATTGTTTTCACACATTTCCCCCAACTGATTTTCATTCCAATTTGGTAATGTTTTTTTTTAGATTAGAAAAATCTTTGATTATATTCTAACAGCAACACTCTTCAGTAATGAGGCAATGATGGCATATCTGTGAATATTTCCACCTTCAGTGTATAATCCACTCTTTAGTGATTTCCTTGGCTTCCCAGTTTTCCAAGAGATCCACTGGAAGGCACTCAAGGTATTCCTCCCAATGGGCTTTTTCAGACAAAGATGTATGGCTGTCAGAGAGGCTTCAGAGTGTCAAGAAAGTATGTAATAGAAAGGAACAGTAGCAGGAGCTGCCATCTGCATTATGAAAGTAAGCCCAAAACGTCTTCCATAAAAAAATTAGAATACATTCTCATGTTTTTTGTGTTAAGCATTAAGCACTGTGGTATTCTGTAGCCTTACAAGTATGTCTTCTTTTCTCAATTTAATTTAATTCAAGATATTGGGATTAAGGTGTCACAATCCCCTGAAAGTGAATTAAAATGTTGTCATTGTCAGGCCTGGAAGCCTTCTTTTACCTTTGGGGCCTTCAGGACTGTCACAATTTCTACTGTGAGAAAATAGGAAGGGGGATTGTATGGAGTGTGGATGATATGCAGTCAAAATAACATTCTTTCTGGAAAGTCAAGGCCGCTTTGCCCTGCAGCTGCCATGAGGTGACTGGGAGGCATTTTCAGTTTCAGAGGGTGCCTGATTGGATCATGTAAAGGACATGTGGGTGCTGGGAAGAGACTTGTGGGTGCTGGGGTGAGGAAAACTGGGAAACTCTCAGATTCGGGTTTTCCCAGATGTGCCAATGTCACATCTCTAATAAAAAGTAACTTTGAGGAAATTGAGGCCTTGGAGTTTTCTTTTGTTGGGGTTGTTACTTGAAACTCTGACAGTCATGCTGTCTAAGAATAAAATGACAAATGTGGAATAGAAAACCACATTTTTGAGAAATGTCCATTCAGAGGTTAAAATAGTATAAATCCAGAAATGCTTGAGTGCTACTTTATTGGTAAAATAAAACAAAAAATAAAATAAAAAATAAAATAAAATAAAATAAAATAAAAAAAGACAAGACAAGACAAGACAAGACAAGACAAGACAGACTCCTTGGTTACATTGAGTCCAGTTTAGAATTTGAAATTCTGTGAATTACTTATGTAAAGAGGAAAGAAATCTCACTTTGTTTCCCATACTTTCCCAGAAAGTAGCAAATAGAACAAAAATTTTTGGGGAAAGGGTGGATTTCCCCCCCGTTTTATGTAACTCTCAGAGTCTGCATGCTAAGACAATCTTTGAATTCACTCCGAGGAGTTTTTTACACCTTAATTTCATTTAATTTAATCTTGAAATTAAATTAAATTGAAAGGAGAAGATATTTTTCTAGATTCCAAACTACCAAACTACTCTTAATATTTATTTATTTAGGGCATTTATATTGCCACCTATTTGCACATGGCGACTCAAGTTGACTTACAGAATATAAAACCCTCATGTAAAAACAATATAACTAATAAAAGAACAGTCATATAATAAATTAATATAATAAATTATAAATATATAATTGTTTATCATTAAGTTGAGTTATTTCGGCATGTCCTCCATTACTTATTCTTTTCTGCCTGTCCAAATTCAAAACTATTCCTAATATAACTGAGGAATCTGTCCTGTCTTGTTTCACTTTTTGTTTTTTGTTTTATTCTATCAACATCAACATTAATTAATTCTAATCATGTTTCCCCGAATGTCTTGTTCTGGAAAGAAAATGAGCTACAGCTGAACATATTTTCATTAGAAAAATCTTTTCATCTTTTTCGACAGTTCTTTCTCTCTTTCTCTCCAAATCAGCATTTTTATCTTGAAAAGAGGGGTCCCCCCACCTTCTTCACTATTTGTTTTTAATACTCCTTTGGCTATAATCCCAGAATACAAATAAAACAGATATTTTTAGCTTCTTTCATGTTGTCAGCACATTGATTTTCCCCAATTTTTTTTAATTGCACCAAAATAAATATAACCATTGTTTTATATATTCCCTGTTTTAAGTATCCATTTTGTGGGAGCACAGACTTTGGGAACCAGGTATGGCCTCATCGTATCAGATAAGGAAACTGAAAACAAAATAAAATACAGCAAAACAAAACAAAAAGTGAATTGGAACTGTTGAATTATTTCTATCTCATCTTGCAATTGAGCGAAATCATTTATGTCTTTTCCTTGCTTTTCTTCTTACTGTCATTGTTGGACAGTAAGAAGAAAATGACAGTACTGTCATTATTGGACAGTAATCTCTTCTGCTATGAAGAGATCTTCCCATTTCAACCTTTTGTTATTTTTATAAGAATTACATGCACTCTTTGGTCCAGTTCCTCACTGGGTTGTTAGAACATTGGAGGTTGAAGCTTCCAAAGAGCCAGCCTGAAAACTTGTAGCTCTAAGACAGCGGTTCTCAACCTGTGGGTCGCGACCCCGTTGGGGGTCGAATGATGATTTGCCAGGGGTCGCCTAAGACCATCGGAAATATGGGAAGTATACTTGCAAGTCGAAGAATCACGCTCCAATGGTTGACTCCACAAGCCAGCTGCAGGCTCTTCAAATCGCTAGCCGAATTCGGCTTCAGGCGCGATGAATTAAAAAAGAGAGAAATCTTTGCTCTGATGTCTCCCTCTCAAGCCAGCTCCAATTACTCCCAATCGCTAGCCTAATCTGGCTTCAGGCGTGATAAACTTAATAGGAGAGGAGTCTCCGCTTTAATGCCTCAAGGCAATCGCAAGCAGTTCAGATCGCTAGCCAATACGGCTTCAGGCGCGATAAATTAAAAAAACAGTTTGCCGCTTTTTTCCCCCTTCTGTGGCTGTTGAGGCATGCTGAGATCGCTGCCTAAAAAATAATAATTTTACAGTTGGGGTCGCCACATCGTGGGGAATTGTATTAAAGGGGCCGCAGCACTATAAAGGTTGAGAACCACTGCTCTAAGAGCTGATCTTCTCGCTGTTCATGTCCTATGTAGTCATGATCACAGTGAATTATTGTCAAAATTGTAAGACCAGCCCCAATGTTTCTTTGATTCACATGAAATGATGGAAGCCACTAAGTTAGACTTCAAAGTGGGTTCAAGAGATTCATGGCAGATAGGCTATCAGTGGCGGCTGCTCGTGATAATTACATATTACAACTAAGCGGTAGCAGCCACAGGGCATTGGTAAAGATATAAAGAAAAACTAAAATGGCAATCAGAGCTGCATGATCAAAGCTGCATCCCTTTTGCACATGCATTAATGTTGCGCACATGTACAAAGGTGCCAGGCATTGATGATGCTTCTGCATCCATCACCTTGAGTTTTACCGACAGAAGAGAATATTTGTAGCTCAGGTAGAACTATGTTGTTCTTGGTGTTATCTAAACCTGTTATTTTCTTGCAGATGTTTCCAGCCATGGGTTTCACATATTCTTACCACTGGTTCACCACACATTCACACACCTTCCACATGCCTGGCCTTCTGTGCATGTGCTTTGCTCACATGTATGCCTTCTGCACATACACACAGCCTCAAAAATGTAGCTAAATAGGACGGCATTATGCTGGGGTGGGTAAGGGGGTCCACCTGCAGTCACTGCTACCAGTTTTCCCAAACCAGTCCAAACTGGTTGAATACCACCTCTGGATGGTGGTATTACCCAGCTAAGTAATAACATCAATGTCCACTGATGAAGCCACCACCAGTTACAGCACTTTATCTTGTTAGGTTTTTACTTTATTTTTAATATGTTTCTATTTACATATTCTCTGGTAATATTCTATTACTAACTAGAGCATACAAAACATTTGCTAGAGCAATTCTTGAATACAGCTCATCTGTCTGGAACCCGCACTGCATATCAGACATAAATACAATTGAGAGAGTCCAGAGATACCAGAAGAGTCCTCCATTCTTCTACCCGCAATAAAATACCTTATGAAACCAGACTTCAAATTTTGGGCTTAGGCAACTTACTACGCCAACTTCAGTCTGACCTAAGTGTAGTACATAAAATTATCTGCTAGAATGTCCTACCTGTCAAGAATACTTCAACTTTTCTACGGTGAGTTCAGGCCATTAACATTCCAAGATAGGAAGCTTTTGGAACACCAGCCGCAGATCACATTTTACTTTAGGCCTTGCTCCTCCCACTGTTTCCGTTGTAGTAGTTGCCAGTTGTTGTTGTGCCTTCATCTCTTGTTCCTTGCGTTTAGCAGCAGCTCTTGTCAGCCTTTGTTCTTTTGAATCTAAACCCGTCGTAGGTATTTCCAACACTTGTAATAAATCTTCTTCCATCACAATCTGTTCTTGTACCTGCTTCACTTCTCTTTCCTTCACTTCAGCCTCCCTTCTTCTAGCTTCCAATGGGGGAAGACTTCCAACTTTTAATACCTCAACATAAAATTCTCTTGCTTTTCCAACTGTATTGAAACGATGTACTTTCCCTGCATAATATACTATTATACCAGTTGGAATATCCCATCTATATTCAATCTGATGTTTTTTAAGTTCATTCACCAGGAAGGCAAATTCCTTCCTAGCCCTTAACATTTTTGGTGGAATTTCCTTTAATATCAAGATATCTTGACCAGCAATCTGAATCTTCTCCCCCTTATATGAAGCTTGCAAAATCTGATTTCTCACTGTTCTGTTTGTAAAATAAATAACAACATCCCTTGGCAACTTTTTGCCTTGCTATCCAAGAATTCACGATATATTTTATCAATTTGATAAGCCACATCTGCTGGACGAGCTGCTAATATCTCAGCAAATACTTCAGAAAAATTTCCTTAAATTCTCTTCCTTATTTTCTTTCAAACCTCGAATTCTAAGAGCAAATTCCATATTTCTATATTGTATCAAAACTATTTCATCCTCTGTTTTTCCATTTTACTTTGAAATTCATCCATTTTATTTTCTAATTTTAAATTATGTTGCTTAATTTCTTCAACCTCCTCCTCCAATAAAATCACATTCGTTGCCAAACTTTGTACTGCCATTACAAATCCTTCTTTAACTTCTTTATTTCCCACTTGAATTTCTGATATCTGCTCTTTCATTTCAGACATCTCATCAGTTATTACTTTAAATTTTTCTTCTATAAAGCCTTTTAAGTTCTCTTGTAACGCCTCTAAATTCAATGTTCTAGTCTCTGCTGTATGAGCTGGAGAGGCACCAGCTGATAAAGTTCCAGAGCTCTTTGTTACAGTAGACTTTAATTGTTTGGCTGCCATCTTCTATAAAATTATTTATTTATTTATTTCCAACTTAATATTCACTTTAAATCTTCTTAACCTCTAAAAAACACAGTCTTTTAAAGCAGTATTTAAAAATCTCCCCTAGATTCTATCAGCAGGCAACAAAGAGTTAAAGAGTAAAAGCAGCAAGTAACATGCAAATTACCAACTGCAGACGGAACGCTGAAAGTATCGCTTTCGCTTTCCACTCGTTAACTTGTTAACAATTCGCCTCCATTTTTTTACTGTTTTCAAGCTTGTTACAAAGTATCGGGGAATCGGCTTGGCTACTTGCATAAAGTTCTCCCACTTTCGTTCTGTCCGGTATAATCCTTTATTGTCCAAAATAAATCTCGGCATTTGGTCGTGGTGATTGGTTCCGCCAAAGCAGAAGAATCCTCGGATCTGGAGCACTTCGGGTTACTGGAGGGAACTTAACCCTTCAAACCCCTTTTTTCTCAGGGGCTTTAGGGAAATTCAACCTCTGCCCTCAGCTCACCCCTTCTCCTTCTCCCGAAGAAGGGGTTTTCCGAACCGCTGGACAGCAGATTTAAGCTGTCCTAGCGATTCCACATAATCCAGAGGTTGGTGATCGTAAAGATCACCGCCATCACCTACGGTGCCAAACCGGAAGCCCGTAGAAGAGAAGGAAAGTATTTCATTATTTGAAACAATTTAAAAATGACATTACCTGTTTACAAGAAACACATATTAGATCTTGCTAAATGTTGGAGATGCGATTGTGAAGATGCTACTTATTACCATATATGGTGGACTTGTAAAAAAGTTAAAGCATTTTGGATTAAAGTATGGTGGATCATGCAGAATATTTTGAAAAAGAAGATTAAGTTTACTCCGCAGTTCTTTCTACTAGGAATAATTATGGATTACACAGCTATAGAGACTAAATTGATTTTGAACTTAATAACAGTCGCAAGACTTTTGATTGCTCAGTATTGGAAGAAAGAAGAATTACCTACAATCGAAGAATGGACACTCAAAGTATCAAATCTGGCAGAGATGACAAAATCTCCGCTTACTTGAAAGACTATACACTAGAAAAATATATTTTAGAATGGAAAATGTGGATTGATTATATTTAAAATAAGTATCAGATAAAAAATATTGAATAGCATATGAGTAAATTTAGGAAATATTTTGTATTAGATATATTTTTGAAGGAGAGGGAATTGAGAGTGTGACTAAGTGTGGTGTGACTAGAGATTATAATTTAGGAATTATTTTGGATTATGATTGTTAGTTTTGATACCCTGCATTTTGTTCTGGGAAGTCGGGATGGGGGGTGGGGGGTAAGGGGGAGGGGAATTGGGGGGGGTTGGTAGAGATGGAGTGATGGTTAATGTACAGGGATTATTGAAGAAATATAATTAATGTAGGATCGGGTCTGCATAGTTACCATTTTAGAACGGTGAGGAGGGAGAAAAGAGAGAGTAGGAGGTAGGAAAGAGGAGAAGAGGAAGGAAGAGGGATAGTAGAGGGAGAAGGAAGGTGTAGGGTGGAGGGAGGAGCGGATGTAGATAAGAGAAGGAGAGGAAGGTTTGGAAAGTAAAAGAAGGTAGAAGAGGGAAGAGTGTTAAAAAGGGAGGTGGTGACTGGGCAAGCCCGACTAATTGTATATAACTGTACATTGGATGAATTATTTGATATGATTGTAAAAATAAAACTTTTTATGAGAGAAAGAATACTTCAACTTTAACCACAACAATACACGAGCAAATAATAGATACAAACTCAAGGTAAACCACCCCAAACTCGATTGCAGAAAATACGACTTCAGTAACAGAGTGGTCAATGCCTGGAATGCACTATCTGTCTCTGTGGTTTCTTCCCCCAAACCCCCAAAATTTTAACCTTAAACTGTCTACTGTTGACCTCACCCCATTCCTAAGGGGTCTTTAAGGGGTGTGTATAAGTGCACCAGTGTGCCTACCGTCCCTGTCCTAATATTCCTTTTTACTCTTACTCTTTTCATGTATTCAAATTATGTTTATACTTTTACCTGTAATCTTATATATGCTTTGACAAAATAAAATAAAATAAATAAAAATAAATAAATAAAATTAGCAGTTCTCATCGGGGACCTTAATAAAAATATTTATTCAAGTGCCTTTGTGCAAAAATTCTAAAAAAGTGCAACCATTGAGAAATAGACACATTGTAAGTACTGTATTGTAAGTACTATTGTAATGCTAGTATCTGTTTCTGCAGAACAGAACCAATGATAGTTGCTGAATAATATTATTGCTTCACCTGTTGGTTCCCTCTGTTCATTTATAATGGAACCATTATAAACACAGTTATGTGGGTTTGGCTGCAGCAGGACCTATCACTCTCATAAACTGAATTTTTTGGGAGCCTGTGGGAACATTTATCTCAGTTCTTACCTCAGGTGTTTGGGAAAAACAGATTATACTTACCCTGTCGTGAGGAAATTTACACTTTCAGAATACTTTTCAGGCTAACAACCTTAAGTTTGTTTATTAAAAAGTAGAATTTTCTGATGGATATTTACACTGGGGAAAACATAAACTTTTCCTAATGCTCAGGTGCTAGAATTGATACTGTGAAGTATTCTATGTGGGCCATAGCTTATTTGGTTTAATTATAGTTTTATTTAACCAATTCTTATTTTACAGATAATCCTTCAATTTATGACAACAATTAGAACTGGCTCTCAAGATGAGATATCCTGTGACTGCTTCACACAAAGACCACAGTCTTGGCATTCCCAGTGGTGGTTGATAAGTGATTTTGTCTGTGTTGTTAAGTGGATGGAGCCGCGGGTAAGGAGACCCTGGAAGGCCCGATGCAGATCATGCACAAATGTCATTTTGCTCAGGAGCTGAAAATCCTCCTGCTAAAATCTAAGCAGGATTTTCATCCTCTGAGTGAGGACAATTATACATGCCACCTGTGCCAGGCTTCCCTACCTTCCAGGGGCACCTTGCACTCCTTACCTTACTGCACTGCCTCTCTGCTCAGGGGATGAAAATCCTGCTTGGATTTCAGTTCCCTCTTCTTATCTCTGGGTGCTTGCTAAAAGAGCTCCCACCGAAGGATTTCAGCTCTACACAAGCAGCCACAAAGGATTTCAGCTCCGTGAAAGTAGGCACAGAACTGAAAACCATCAGCAGGGAGTTCTTTCAGCCACCACATTTTCAATCCTCTTGAAAAACAGCAGCAACAGTCTGCAACCTTCCCTGTCATGTTCCACTGACTTTCTGAGGAAGTGGCAAATAGCAATAGCCCTTATATACCCACCCCATAGTTCTTGGACTAGCCGTCTGCACCGTCGATCCCGCCAAGGTGTCACTGCCGTCTCCCGGAGGATGGACCCCCGTGGCGCCTGGAGAATGTTCAGGAGTGACCCCTGGGTGGGCCCGAGGGGTCGGGCTGCCCTCAACGAGATGTCGTCTCGCCTGTAGTCCTGCCGCGGTCGCCACGAAGCTGTTGTAGAAAGACAAGACACAAGCCAGCTCCTCTGGGAAGGAAGGGTTTATTATATATGCGCAGGTTCAAATACAGAACAAAGCTGTGAGTCTGAACCAGTTAGGGGTTTTCCAGCAAGGCTTTCTATACCTTATTGCTACGTGCAAGCAGCAAATACATTGTCTCAGCAAGTTATATTCCATATATGGTTACAATTCCAGGAATAGCATAAATGGGGAACCGATACCCTATCAGGGGGTTACACAAACATGTTTACCACAATCGCAAAGTACATATTCTGCAAAACAGCAGATGTGGTTATCCGAGCTTAGCACATTTATGGGTGGTACATGGGTATATGGTCTATTGAGAAAGCTACTCCTCTGTTACAGCTGACAAGACCTTTTATTTGCTTGACCAAAGATGTTTCTCGGGCCTACTGCTGAAGGCCTGTCTGCTTAGGTCCCCTGTTACCTTATTTACCCACCTTAATGTCAGCATGTTGCCCCCAACAATCTGGGTCCTCACTTGGAAGGATGGAAGCCTGAGTCAATCTTGAGCCCTGTCAGGATTGAACTCCAGGCTGTGGGCAGAGTTTATCTGCAATACTGCATTATAATCACTGTGCCACCAGGGCAAAGAAGGTTGCAAATGTTGATCACATGTTTGTGGGCATTTGGCAACTGGTTGTACGTGCAAACATGTTGACAAACACCCGATTGCAATCATGTGACCATGAGTGTAGGGGTGCAAGATATTGCAATGGTTGGAAGTGCTTTTCTGTCCATAAAGCACCCTTTCTGAGACCATTGTTAATGCAAAACCATCATTAAGTAAATGGTCATATGTCTAGGTCTACGCTGTAATCACAAAAGGGAAATAGAACTGTGTTTTGATTCTGATCTCTTCATACTTAGACTTCCTCTGGAACTGGAAGGTCTGAACAGAAGCTGCCACTACATCAAATGAGTAGAATTGCATCTGCCATGTAATTATGTACGATATCTGTTTGTAATGAATACTGTCAATGTAGTAGCTAAAATGTGTTTATGGCCTTTGCTCAGATGTTCCCTGTCAGCACTGGGACGTCAGCACTGAAGTGCCACAGTGCATATTCCGGTCCCCCCCGCATAAGTAGAATGATGAATGTCCAAAGAGACATTTGTATTTCTCACTGTTGTGAAATTTGTGAAATGAAGTGGTCATGTATGGTTGTCAAAAGATGCTGACATCAAATCTTTTTTCCATCCTCACACTAGAGAGCATTCAAACTAAGCCAGCAAAAGTAAAGAAGAAAGAAAATGATTGGCAGATTGAACTGATTGATAGCCTAAGTATGTGACAATTCTGGTCTCCAGGAATAATTCAGAACAACCAGGTTTTAGACCAGGGGTATCAAAAACTCGATTTCATTGAGTGCTGCAACAGGGTTGTGTTTGACTTTGGGGGCCAGGGTGGGCGTAGCCAGCTTGAAGTGACTCATACTGGGGGCATACATGGTGGCCCAAGTGCTCTGCTAGCAAAAACAGGTTCCCAAGATCCATTTTCAGCCATGACAGCCTCCTGCCCCCCTCTACCAGTGAAAATGGAGCTCAGGGGAGGTGCATGCAGCCCCCCTGAGCTCCGTTTTTGCTGGCAGTAGGTGGCAGGAGGCCAGTCCTTTGCTGTTTCTAGGGCGGCCCCAATCTAAGCACCCGGCCTTGAGTTTGACACCCCTGTTTTAGACTAACCTTTCCCACAGTTATTTGACTTAATGTAGGTCTCACACATTCTGCATAGCAAAATATGGTGGAATTGGTGGTGCCTTCCAGACTCATCACCCAAATTATCCAACACCCTTCTAGTTCTGAATTGTGGCACAAAGATAACTAGATTTAATATGGGTAAGTGCTCTCAGTGCAGTTTCAAGAGGTTGGCAATTCCCTCTCCCTTGGATTCTTTTCAGTCCTTGGTGAAGAGGAGTCATTGTTTTTTGAAGAATCAAAAAGAAGACGAAAAAGAAGCAAATAGGAGTGGAAAATGAAGTATGTCTGAACACCTAGTTAGTTACTGCTCAGATCAAAGGAACAGGAGTAGTAAGAGGAAGATTTTGATCTATTTTATATATATATATATATATATATATATATATATATATATATATATATATATATATATATATATATATATAGAGAGAGAGAGAGAGAGAGAGAGAGAGAGAGAGAGAGAGAGAGAGAGATTTTGATCTATACTATAGTACAGAAGACTCAAATTACAATGCTAACTTTGACAAAAAGATCTCCTCCCTCCAAATCTGGAGCATTCTGGAATCAATTGAAAAGGGCAGCCAATCCCAAACTGCACACAAAAGAGATGTATGAATTGAACAATCCAAGTTTCTAGTGAGGCAAAGGCAGCTATCTTGGAGGAAGCCGGTGCTCCATGCATTGTAATTGTTCTAGCTTTTCAGAAGATGGTTTAGAGCCATCCCTCTAGGAATGTTAATTTCCTCTTTCAATAAAGCCCCAACAAAAAAGATGCAGTGATGACTAGCTTTTAGTGCAGGTTGTCTGTCGCATAATGGCTCACTGATCTGCATCCATCTTTTATTCAGCAGAGATGGTCAAGGGGGATAGTTTTCAAAGGTGGCAACAGAAGAGAATATTTGTAGCTCAGGGTTGAATTGTGGGCTCCTTGGTGCTTTCTGAGTTTGTTTTCTTGCAGACATTTCACACATACCTATAATAGTGGGGGGATATTCAGGTGGGGGTCACCATGATGGGGTGTGGCCTTATTCTTTTTCTGCTGAATTTTCCCTCTTGATCTGAGTTGCTTCATGTGATACTTATTTGCTATGTACAGAAATGATAATTACTCTCCTTGAGCTTGATCAGTCTAGGGATAAATCCACCATCAGTACTGTCAACCAGTGAAGCAAATGCTGGAGGACACCAACTCTCAAAAAAATGTTGCTCTGTTGCTCTCTACCTTTTAGTCATAGAATCATAGGGCTGGAAGAGATCTTGGAGGTCTTCTAGTCCAACCCCCTGTCTAAGGAAGGAGTCCTTATACCATCCTGAACAAATAGTTGTCCAATCTTTCCTTGAAAATCTCCAACCATAAAGCATCCACAAATCCAGGAGGCAAGCTATTCCATTAACTAATTGTTCTCGCTTTCAGGAAATGTCTTCTTACCCGTACTTCCAGGTTGGATCTCTATTTGACTAGCTTCCACCCATTGCTTCTTCACCTGCCTTCAGATGCTTTGGAGAATTAATTGACACAAGCAAGCAGTCAGATGATGAGACCCAAATTCATTGGTAGTTTCACATTGCAATGAACACGGACAGACATTCAATTTTGCAGCTACCAAGATTGTTGGACGAGCAGGCACAAAAACAGCCAGGGAAATGATTGAAACCTGGGAAAATGGTCCCTCATCAGTCAACAGGAGTGTTGATTTGCTACCAGCCTATCAAGTACTTAAAAGGTGAGGACTGGGAAGTACAAGCAAATGACAACTAATGACCTAAAAGTCAGCCATCAGCACACCTCAATCAACATCTAAAAAGCCACTTACAACAGGCACTATAAATAACACAAACAGAACAGCACACACTCTGCTAGAGAGAAGTTCCCTGAAGATAGGCTCCAGCACGGGTCCGAAAGCTTAGAAGACAAAACCTCTGGTCCAGGTGACTGATCAAGATTGGATCCTGCAACATTATTCTGGACACATATATTGGCCTTTGTTCATGATTCCGTTTTCCCTGTGACAACCCTTAATGCATTGAAGCATGGCTATCATGTCACTCCTAAGCCTGATCTTTGTTAGGCAGGAGGCTCGGGAGGACCCTCTACAGGGGCGTGCTGAGGATTTTGTACAGTATCTTTCTGATAAAATTGCTTGGATTCGCGATGGATTGGACACTGATTGGATAGATCCGGGTGGGATGGCGGGGACGAGTCTTGAGAGTATTATCTGGGCTGAGTTCGATCCTGTGACTCCCGATGACATGGACAGGTTGCTGGGCAGGTTGAACCCCACCACATGTTTATTGGACCCGTGTCCCTCCTGGATGGTACTGGCCACACGAGAGGTTACACGAGGCTGGCTCCTGGGAGTTACTAATGCTTCTTTGTTGGGGGGCATTTTCCCCGCTGCCTTGAAAGAGGCGGTGGTGCGGCCCCTCCTCAAGAAGCCCTCCCTGGACCCAGCTGTATTAGCGAACTATCGTCCAGTCTCCAACCTTCGCTTTCTGGTGAAGGTTGTTGAGAGTGTGGTGGCGTTTTAGCTTCCTCACAACCTGGAGGAAACTGTCTATCTGGACCCATTCCAGTCCAGTTTCAGACCCGGATACAGCACCAAGACGGCTTTGGTCGCGTTGGTGGATGACCTCTGGAGGGCTCGGGACAGGGGATGTTCCTCTGTCCTGGTCCTGTTAGATCTCTCGGCAGCTTTTGATACTATCGACCATGGTATCCTGCTGCGGCGGTTGGAGGGATTGGGGGTGAGAGGCACCGTTCATCGATGGTTCTCCTCCTATCTCTCTGACCGTTCGCAGATGGTGTTGGCAGGAGGGCAGAGATCGGCCCCAAGGCGCCTCACTTGTGGGGTGCCTCAGGGGTCTGTTCTCTCACCTCTCCTGTTCAACATCTATATGAAGCCGCTGGGCGAGGTTATCCGTGGGTTCGGGGTGGATTACCATCTGTACGCTGATGATACTCAGTTGTACATTTCCACCCCGAACCACCCCAATGAAGCCGTTGAGTGACATGCTCTTGAAGCCATGCGGGTCTGGATGGGGAGGAACAGGCTCCAGCTCAACCCTTCCAAGACTGAGTGGCTTTGGGTTCCGCCGTCCCGGTACAGTCAGCTCACACCATCGCTGACTGTTGGGGGAGAAGTTCTGACCCCCAAAGAGGGAGTGCGCAACTTAGGCGTTCTCCTGGACAATCGGCTGTCCTTCGAGGAACATCTGACGGCCATCGCCAGGGGAGCATTCTATCAGGTTTGCCTGATTCGCCAGTTGCGCCCCTTACTTGACCGGGACTCCCTGTGCATGGTCACTCATGCCCTCGTCACTTCCCACCAGGACTATTGCAATGCTCTCTACATGGGGCTCCCCTTGAAGAGCACCAGGAGGCTCCAGCTAGTCCAGAATGCAGCCGCGTGGGTGATAGAGGGAGCACCGCGTTGCTCCCATATAACACCTATCCTGCGCGGCTTGCACTGGCTGCCGGTAGCCTTCCGGGTGCACTTCAAGGTGTTGGTTACCACCTTTAAAGTGCTCCATGGCTTAGGACCAGGATATTTACGAGACCGCCTTCTGCCACCATTTGCCTCCCAACGACCTGTGCGCTCCCACAGAGCAGGCCTCCTCAGGGTGCCGTCGACCAAACAATGTAGGTTGGTGGCCCCCAGGGGGAGGGCCTTCTCTGTGGCAGCACCAGCTCTATGGAACGAGCTACCTCCGGGGTTACGACAACTTCCCGACCTCCGGGCCTTCAAGCGTGAACTGAAGACCTTATTATTTCATCGAGCGGGACTAGCCTAAAGTATATTTTTAAACGAAATTTTAAATGGTTTTAAAGTGGTCTTTGACCGTTTTTAGTGATTGGGCCATTAATCTATTTGGTTTTAATTGTTTTTAATATTGTTATTTATTACTTTGTATTTATCGTGTATTTTAATATGGCTGTAAAATATGCCCTGAGTCCTTCGGGAGATGGTGCGGTATAAAAATTTAATAATAAAAAATAATAAATAATCATACCTATCTCCCTTAGCCTTTTAGCTTCCAGACCCATTAGCATCTTTGTTGCTCTTCTTCGAACTCTCAGTATCTTTTTTTCTGTATTGTGATCAGAAGTGGACACAGTATTCCAAGTGTAGCATCACTACTGCAGCATAGAGCAGTACTATCAAATAGTAGTCCAGATGACTTGGAATCCAGCTTTGCTGCTCCTAATTGCATCTGTTGAGTTCTCTTAGTAAAGTTACAGAAGTAGCTTATCAGTAGTTTCTTCCAGGGTATATGTTCAATTTCCCATTTATTCCAACAGCCTTGAAATTCCCAGGTGGTTCCCTCCCCCCCCCATCCAAATACTGATTAAATCCAGTCCTGTTAAACTTTCAGGTGCATCTGCAACAAGTCAAAGGGAGCTGAGATGAAGGGTGCACCTATGTAATCAATCTAATGTAAGGATCCCAAAGTTATTCCTTGGAAGAGATTTACAATCCAGCCCACTGCAACATTCTCAAGGAGAAATCTCATGAATGCAAACTGTCACATTGGGAAACTCCTTTTGGGAACTGTAAAATCAAATGAAGTCTGGGTGACTGGTTTTGATTGAAGCAGATGGAAAAATATTGAATAGAATAGAATAGAATAGAATAGAATAGAATAGAATAGAATAGAATAGAATAGAATAGAATAGAATAGAATAGAATAACAGAGTTGGAAGGAACCTTGGAGGTCTTGTAATCCAACCCCTTGCTTAGGCAGGAAACTCTACACCACTTCGGACAAATGGTTATCCAACATCTTCTTAAAAACTTCCAGTGTTGGAGCACTCACAACTTCTGGAGGCACTTACATGGTTATTACATTTGCTGGTTGGTTGGTTGGTTGGTTGGTTGGTTGGTTGGTTGGTTGGTTGGTTGGTTGAGTTTTATGCCCTGCTCATTTCCATGGGACTCCAAGGCAGTTTGCAAAGTTTTAGAATAAATATAATAAAACAGAAAGAAGTGAAGTTAATTACGCCACCTAAAATGAACTCAAACAAAATTAAGTCCAAAGGTTTGATAGAACAATCAAAAGTAATTTATGAAAGGCAAGGAAAGTCAGAGTATCCTGGAAGAGCTGTGGTGGTGCAGTGGTTAGAATGCAGATTGCAGTATTGAAGGCTAAGTCTGCTGACTGCCAACTGCCAGCAATTCGGCAGTTCAAGTCTCACCTCGACTCAGCCTTCCATCCTTCTGAGGTTGGTAAAATGAGGATCCAGATTGTTGAAGGCAATATGGTGACTCTGTAAACTGCTTAGAGAGGACTGTAAAGCACTGTGAAGCAGTATATAACCCTAAGTGCTATTGCTAAAGTGCTATTTAGGGGACAAGGTTGTGTATAGCAGGGAGACAGCTCCAGATCATCAGGCCACACTCCCTTGACCTGACATGAAGTGGGGGATCTTCTATGATCTAGTTTAAGATCAAGAAGAAAGTTCTCTCCAAATTAGCCAGTGAAGTTTTTTTTTTTTAATTACACAATCTTCAACATAGGAAATTTCTTATATTGAGTCAAATATGGTAAGAACTATTTATGGAAAGGCTGGGTTATCATGACATACTTGACTGGATGAGCTCCCCAGATGGCTTTCAACAAACAGCTCTCCAAATTCTCTAAAACACAGGGCTAACATTACAACAGCTTTACTATCCAAATTGTGATTTGAATGATGGCGAATATACATGTCCCAGGATAATGTTGCAAGTCACAGTGACTGAACTGGATTCGATCCTAAAAATTATGACAGTACCAAGTTGAGTTCTATAAATGCTAGGTCATATATTATTCTGTGTCCAAGCATACTTAACTTTGGGCTGATACCTAGACACTAAGTGAGCAGTTTGCGGTCATGAGGTCTTTTAAGTCCCTTTCCTTAATCAACTTGCCTAAAGAAAAATGACATTCGTCACTGATATAAACCTTCCCAGAAATTGGACCCAGATTCATATTTTAATGCCACCTAGATTTCAATGACCTTCATCTTTTTATTTGTTCATTTTATTCTTTTGGTTTATTAAAAGTATTTATATACAATGCCTATGAAATATTTCCAAGAAGATGAAAAACAGATTTTGACAACAATCGTAGAACAAAACATAAAAAACAGTCCATGTGTAACATTCTTATGGAAATGAACAGGAGAGGAAAACAAGTAAACCAACAAATTAGGACTCTGTCATTCTGCTCTATCATTCTAAAGACATTTATGGGCAACCAAAAGAGCCATCTGAATCCCTATACTACCTTCCATGCAGTTTTATCAAGCAAATGGCTATTTTTGTTTTCTCTACTCAGCAGTTGACTAGGATTCGGAAGAGTGGAGAAGTGTGCAGATAGGCACATTTAGCTTTTTACAGGGCCATTGAATTGGAAAGTAGAAGGAGGTGCATAATAATATCATTTAGATCCCTTCATATGTCTTCTCCCAATTATTATATTGTTCTTTCAACTGACACTGCGAGCACATAGGCACAGCACAGATTTTTATTATACAAGCGATGCCCAACCAAAGCATTTCAAAATTGCTCCTACAGTACAATTTTTAGAAGGTAAATTCTCAAAACTGAGCTTGACTCCTAGTGTCTATGTGGACACAGTTGTGCAGCTTTCTTGGAAATAATCTAAAAATTAGCCTCTTCTTGGACGTTTTCTGACTTCCCAATCTGGCATACTATTCCTGTAATGGCCTGACAATTTCTTATCCAGGTAGTGACCAGATATAAACCCATTTAATTTCAGTACCCAGACAAGTAAATATCACCAGAGCGAACATATTAAAAGTCACATTTAGTATGGCAGGGTAAAAAGGCGAGGGTTAAAATGAAAATAATACAGGACTCACGGGAAAGAGGTGGTTTAAGAATGCCTAACTTTAAACTATATTATGAAGCAGTAACCCTTTCAGTAATAAGTGACTGGTTTAACTTAACAGAGGAAAGAATTTTGAATATAGAAGGTTATGACTTGTTATATGGATGGCATGCGTACTTATTTTATGGAAAAAAAGTGGATAGGGCTTTTAAGAATCATGTGTTGAGAAGTGCTCTTTTGCGGGTCTGGGGAAAAAATATTCCTATAAATTAGATTACAAGATTCCTATATGGGCGAGCCCTAGACATGCAATAGAGAATATAAATATAGAACAGAAACAGGAAATGATTACATATAAAGAACTTTTGTATGCTGAAGGAGGTAGATTGCAATTAAAATCATTACAGGTATTAAATGAAGAAGGGAGGAATTATACTTGGTTTCAATATGGGCAAATAAGTGCTAGATGGAAAGAAGATCAAAAAATTGGTATAATGCAAAGGGAGGAAAATTTAATAAAGCAAATTAGAAATCAGACCCAGGAGCATATAAAGAGATTGTATAATGTGTTGCTTGAAATAGATTCGGAAAAGGATTTGGTAAAGGATTGTATGATAAAATGGGCACAGAATATTCAGGAACCAATAATGTTGGAAACATGGGAGAAAATCTGGGTTAGAAATGTTAAGTTTACACAAGCACAGAATTTAAGGAAAATTTTTATAAGATGTTTTATAGATGGCATTTAGATCCCAAAAATTATCATGTATGTATCCTAATATCCAAGCGAAATGTTGGAGGTGTGATTGTGATGATGCTACATATTTTCATATTTGGTGGACTTGCAAGAAAATTAAGGTCTTTTGGATAAGAATTTGGTGGATTATTCAAAATGTACTGAAGAAGAAGATAAAGTTCCTGCCACAATTTTTCCTTTTGGGAATTATAACGGATTGTACAGGGATTGAGACTAAATTGATTCTGAACTTAATAACAGCAGCAAGACTGTTGATTGGACAATACTGGAAGAAGAAGAGATACCTACAATAGAAGAATGGATATTGAAAGTTATTAATTTGGCTGAGATGGCTAAAATCTCAGCCTTTCTGAAAGACAATATGCAGGAAAGATATTTAATTGAATGGAAAAAATGGATTGATTATCTACAAAACAGATATCAGATTAAGAAATATCAGATTGCCTTTGAATAATTAGAAAGTTATTTTATGTAATGGGGAGGGGGTTGGGAGACGAAAAGCTTTGGATGTGGTTATTTGGATTGGAAGGGAAAATTTTATTCTATGTTTGGTTTATGTATAACTTTACCTTGTGATTGACCCGGGAAGCCGGGGGTGGGGAGGAGGGGGTGTTTTGTTTTTTTTGGGGGGGGAGGGGAAAAAAAGGGGGAAAAATGTTTTTGTTTTTTTAAAACTCTTTCAATAAAAAAAAAAAATACAACATTACTCACAGTATCCACGGTTTTTGTAATGTCAGAGGAAACTATAGTGATTCTTTATTTTTTGCTGCAACATGAATTTTCCTGAACAATGTAATCAGGGACTAGTACTAACTTTACTTAATGTAATTAAAGGACAGTTTTATTAAAAGGAGAGTGGATTTTTTGCTGAAAGGAAAAGAATTAAATGTCACTATTAAAAGCCAAAAAAAAAAAATTAAAAAAAAAGTCACATTTAGTGAGTGCTGATTTTAAAAATATGCAGGCATTTGCTAGGCAAGATATGGATCTCATGCCTATGAGTAACAACTATGCATTTCCAACTATTTCACTAGTGTATAAAAGGATTGTGCTCTTACTCATGTCAAGGGCTGAGTGAGACACAGATCAAGGCAATTTGGAGTAGGTTACTTCTTAAATTCACTAAAGGCAGATTGACCCCTCAAGTTATCCTCAATTTACTATCCATCATAAGACTCCACCTCTTAAATATATTTGGAAATACTACCACAGCATTTTAAGGAAGGGAGGGAGGGAGAGAGGGAGGAAAGAATAGAATAGAATAGAATATTTTAGAAACATGGAGGGAGGGAGGGAGGGAGGGAGGGAGGAAAGAAAAAAAGATGGAGGGAGGGAGGGAGGGAGGGAGGAGGAAAGGAAAGGAAAGGAAGGAAGGAAGGAGGGAGGGAAGGGGAGAGGAAAGAAAGGTGGAGGGAGGGAGGGAGGAAAGAAAGAAGGAGGGAGGGAGGGAGGGAGGGAAGGAAGGAAGGAAAGAAGGAAGGAAGGAAAGAGGGAGGGAAGGAGAGAGGAAAGAAAGAGGGAGGGAGGGAGGGAAGGAGGGAAGGAGGGAGAGAGGGAGGGAGATTCATTTTCTTCCATTAAATGTTTTGGAGAGGGGGATGAAAATGGGGGAGGAGGGAATACTGTGCTTAGTGACCAGATTTTCTAAAGTCAGAATGAGGCTTATGAGCTAACTAGCTCTGTGAAGGCAACAATTGGCATGATGGGGGCAGAACTTAATCAAAGAAGAAAATTAATGTAACGGTTCAAGAATAGGATTCATTATTTACTTTTTTAGAATATTACTGCAATCAAAGTGACTCCCAGCTGCTTATATAGAAAAATACAATATAAAATGTATCTAATACATACAAAAATAATAGCACTACAACAACAGAAAGAAAATATAAAAAGAAGATAATTCCCAGTCCAATCCTCTCAGGGGAAGGCTCACCAAAATAACTTAATCTTCAAGATATTCCAAAATGTGATAAAATCAGATGCGACTCACTTAAAAACTGTTTTACTAAAGCAACAGAAATTCTGGTCCCAAAAAATCACAAAAGAGTGATTTTAAGATCCTTTCTCACACTTTTTCCTTTCCCAGGGCTCAAATATCATTTTTGTAAGAGATCAAAGAGAGTAGGGCCTTCTCTGTTGGAGCATCGACGCTCTGGAATGAACTCCCCCCTGGCCTATGTCAAGTGCCTGATCTTCGGACCTTCCGTCGTGAGCTAAAAACATATTTATTTATTCAAGCGGGACTGGCATAATGGTTTTTATAGTTATAATCTTAAATTGGGGTTTTTATTGGGTTTTTAAAATTTTTTATAATTTTAAATTTAAACTTTTAATTATCAGCCTTTTGAAATTTGCTAGGTTTTAATTGTTGGTTTTAATTTTATATGTATTGTGTTTTATCTTTGGCTGTACACCGCCCTGAGTCCTTCGGGAGAAGGGCGGTATAAAAATGTAATAAATAAATAAATAAATAAATAAATCAGGTTTGTCCCGCTTTTCTGATTTAGCCTGGAGCTTTTTCTGGAGCTGAGGATTTCACTGTAAAGTAGGTTAGGTGGTTCAGGCACCATCTTAGCAAAAGCAGTAGCACTTAGACTTATATACCACCCCACCATGCTTTACAACACTCTCCGAGTAGTTTACAATTTCCAACAAGTTGCCCTCAGCAATCTAGGTTCTCATTTTACTGACCTCAGAAGGATGGAAGGCTGAGTCAACCTAGAGCCCTATGAGGATTGAACTCCAGGCGATGGGCAGACTTTGCCTCAGGGTGGGATTCAGCCAGTTTGGACTGGTTTGAGTGAACCGGTTGTGAATTTTACTTCTGGTTCGCTGAACTGGTAGTTTCAAGGACTGGCTAGCCCCAGCCCGCCCCTCCCAGGAGTCTCCACCCAGCCAGTTTTGGATGCCAGGGAAGTGCAGGTCCTACATGGAGGCTCTGGGAGGGTGAAAAACAGGCCTCCCGGAAGTTTCGGAAGTCTGGAAATGGGCCCATTTTTTGGCATCCAAAGGGTGTCGGGAGAGCCTCTGGAACCTGGAGGAGGCTGTTTTCGCCCTCCCAGAGGCTCGAGCAAAGCCTCCAGAGCCTGAGGAGGGCAAAAAATGGGCCTCCCAGAAGTCTGGAAATGGGCCCGTTTCCGGCCTCCAGAGGGCCTCCGGAGCTTGGGGGAGGGCGTTTTTGCCCTCCTGGAGGCTTGAGGAAAGTCTCCAGAGCCTGGGGAAGGCAAAAAACATCCCCCCATGGTGCAGGAGGCTGAGTAGGACGCACCCACCATGGCCACGTCCACCCAGCAACCAGGCACAGAACTGGTTGTTAAATTTTTTGAATCCCACTCCTGCTTTGCCTCCAATACTGCATTCTTACTACTGTGGAATCAGGGGTCTTAAGACCTAGCCCTGTTGATTGTAGACTCTCAAGCACATGAAACTCATCCGCACAATTTTTTTAAAAAAATCATTATTTCTGTGCAGAAACCATGCATTTTCATTTCATCACAGAAACCATGCAACACCACCTCTTGCCATTGCCAGAAGGGAGATGCAAATGAAAGACTCTGCAGCCCTCCAAATCCTCCTCTTGAATATTTTTTTGGCAGGCCTTGGTTATCGTGAAAAGAAAGGGCCTTATTGTGACTCTTCTGATGGGAATTCTGCTTCAGTGGAGCCCCGAATTCATCCAAGCACACAGCTGAGAGAGAAATTTGTAGCTGTGAGAAACACTGGTTGGATTCCATTGAGTGCACAGGGAGATACTTTGAAGTGGATCCTACTTTCAATTAATGAGGGAACCTGGGGCTAGAAAGAGATTTTGGCAGAGTTTTTAACTTTTTTTTCTCTTTGTTTTGGCCTTGAAATCAAAAGGGGGGAAAAAACGAAAGGAAAAAAGCAAAGAATCCACTTCAGTCGTGTATTATGATTGCTTTGCTTTGCTGTGCCGCTAACGTGCACATTTCAACATTTTGTAACGCATAAAACTTAAAAGAAAAACAACCTAGATTTTCATCCAAGGGGACATCATCTCTCCTTCTTTAAAGTGAGATGGAACTGCAAAAGGTATTTGGACATTTGGAGAAAAAAAAAGACAGTTATTTGAAGTAGGTAAGAGAGATAGTTTGGTGTAGTGGTGAAAGTATTAGGTTAGAAACTGGGAGACTGTGAATTCTAGTCCTACCTTAAGCTCAAAGCTAACTGGGTGATCTTGGGTCTCTTCCTCTCCCTCTCCCTCTCCCTCTCCCTCTCCTTCTCTCTCTCTCTCTATCTCTGTCTCTCCCTCTCTTCCTCCCTCTCTCTCCAGAGGTGGGTTTCAGCAGGTTCTGACCAGTTCCGGAGAACCAGTAGCGGAAATTTTGAGTAGTTTGGAGAACCGGTAAATGCTACCTCTGACTGGCCCCGCCTCCATCTATTCTCTGCCTCCTGAGTCCCAGCTGATCAGGAGGAAATGGGGATTTTGCAGTAACCTTCCCCTGGAGTGGGGAGGGAATGGAGATTTTACAGTATTCTTCCCCTGCCATGCCCACAAAGCCATGCCCACTAAGCCATGCCACACCCACAAAGCCACACCCACAGAATCAGTAGTAAAAATATTTGAAACCCACCATTGCGCCTCCCTCCCTCTCTCTCTCTCTCTCATAGAAAGGAGGCAATGGGAAACTATTTCCAAAAAACTTTGCCAAGAATACTGCTGAGACATGTCCAGGTAATTGCCAAGAGTCAATACTGACTAAAAAAAAAGAGGGGAGAGGTATGTAGCTATCTTATATCAGGACATAAGAGGATAGAAGTGATTACCCAGTCTCAAAGTTTGAGAGCCACTTTGTTTGTTTATTTTGTTGTCAAAGTTCATTAGCCTACTGATCAAATTGGGTGACTTTTAGAAAAGTCTCTGGAAGCTACAGCCAAGACTTTGGAGGGCCTTCATTTGGTCTCTCAAACTAACTGCTTCCATACTACAGATAACCGACATAATTTATGTCCAAGAAATTTAAGGCAAGATCCAAGGAGAGGAGCAAAAGGGCACTTTAATTTTTCCTTGCCAACAAAGCACATGCCAAAACTGCTGCCCTACTCTTGGCTGGTAATTGGCCATTACCAGCATAAAACAAGCCAGCTAAGCTTAGCTGGCCCATTTTTTGCAAGCTAGCAAAGCACAAAATATGCTTTTGTGGCATTTCATCACCCATAGTAATGTCACTGTGTAGCTTCCCCCTCTGGCAGTGTTACAATGAAGGAACATAATGAAGTTGTATTACTGTAAGGTTCTGGAAGACTAATGCCACATTAAAGAGGCATTAGAATACAGAATAACGGGGTTGGAAGTAACCTTGGAGATCTTCTAGTCTAACCCTCTGCCCAGGTAAGAGACCCTATAACATCCTGGACAAATGGCTATTCAATCTCTTCTTTAAAACTTCTGGTGATGGAGCATCCCACAACCTCGGGAGGCAAGCCATTCCATTTATTAATTATTTTCATTGTCAGGAAATTACAAAATGAACAATTTAGAAACATATAATGGCAGCTAAGGACAAATTTTGTCCCAGTTTTTTGCAGACATGCTGTCTGAAATGCATCCCAATAATGTTATTTTACCTTCTCGGAAGGTGCCACTAGAAAGTGCAAGGCATCACTTCAAAAGGAATGCTTTTATATATGGTTCCTAAATCATCAACTATTTAACGGGCCAGGCTGACTATTCTAGAAAGCCAGATTAGGTCCATAAGTTGGAGATTCCTCATTTCTCTTCCATACATTTTCTCACCCTGTTAAATTGATGAAGTTTGTTTCCAGGGAGACATCTATCAGTTCATGGACCACCAATGAACTCTTGGGAATTCTAGAGGAATTCTGGACAATTTTATTGAATAGTAGAAATTTCATGATGTTAGCTATATTGAAAGAATGTTGTAGACTATCCAGCAAGCATATTTGTGATAAAAAAATATGACTAGCTGTTTAAGAAGAGTTTAGAACCTTGAAAATTGCTATCAGCCTGTCTTCCATTGAGGACCTGAATACTGCACAAGTCAAAAAGAGAGCTGTGAAAATATTTACAGACCCCTCGCATCCTGGACATAAACTGTTTCAACTCCTACCATCAAAACAACGCTATAGAGCACTACACACAGAACAACTAGACATAAGAACATTTTTTTCCGGAATGCCATCACTCTGCTAAACAAATAATTCCCTCAACACTGTCAAACTATTTACTTATTTATCTTCTCATTGTTCCCATCACTCATCTCCTTCCACTTATGACTGTAACTTTGTTGCTTGCATCCTTACGATTTATACTGATATTGTTTCCTGATTGCTTATTGGTAGCCTATGACTATCATTAAGAGTTAAATTTGTACCCTATGACTATCATTAAGTGTTGTGAGTGTTATACCTTGATGAAGGTATTGTTTCTTTTATGTACACTGAGAGCATATGCACCAAGACAAATTCCTTGTATGTCCAATCACACTTGGCAAATAAAAATTCTAAAAAAAATATATGAGAAAGACATAAGCTTGGTTACAAGGATCACAAACCAAGTGTAGGCTTTTTATCAGTGTGGAAAATCACCCAAAGTGGGGAAGGGTTCAACATACAAGAAACCAATCCATCATTTTAGCTCGGGTGTCCTCTTTCTCGCACCAACAGAACCATCAAATAATGCCTTTGCCCATGAATAATTTTAGCACCTCTTGTGTTAAATTATCCATTGTGGCTTCCAAGCTCCTTTGCATCATGTTTGAACAGATATGAAATGCAAAACAGACTTTTTCCCCCTTTTCTTTTTTTTAAACGCAACACTCCTGACCCTGACCCCCCTACCAATTTTCTCTTTTGTAAGATTCGCTTAGCACCCTTTCTGTCTGATTGCCAGATTGAGGTGCATTACAAATTGATGACTTGTGGTATTCAGTTGTAGGCTGATAGTTATAATGGCATTTTACTCAGAGACAAGCAAAATGCCTGGGTGCTAAGGAATAGAAAAGTTGGACAAAGATAAGCTGTTGATGGTGGCAGCTTGAAACAGTAGATTCAGCCAGCTTGAAAGGAAGGGTCCGGGGGTGGGGGAATAACCTGCTTATTGCACTTCCTTAATTTTGAAAGATAATGTGCTGGGGAAAAAAGTTTGCTTTGTTATTTTATTTCATTTTAAGTTTTCTCTAACTGTAAATAGTGGGAAACCATGCCAGTAGAGTTTTTTGCGGTTGTGCTGCTCAATTGTGGAGGATAATAGGTGGGACAGAGAAGAGTAGGGTGTCCTTGGTGCCTTTGAGTCAGTTTTTGACTCTTGAACATAATCTGGGTTAAGTCCTTTCAGTGTTTGATAAGTTTTTTTCAGAAATGATTAGAGACCTAGAAAACTGATGGCAGAAAAAGTCTCAGTGGCCTCAGTCTGCCCTTTGAGTTTTTTGTTTCTTTTTCTTTTTAATTTATTTATGATTTTAAAAAAAATATTTATTTTTTTAAAACAAATGTCATTGCCTGATTCCAAGGGCTGAAAGGGAGTCACTGACCCAAGGTTACCTAGATGGCTTCATGCCTAAAATGGGATTAGAAATCACAGTGCCTTGGTTTCCAGCCTGTTGTTTTAACCACTACTCCTCACTGGCTCTCAGAATAATCATAAAGAGCCAGAAATGTATGACTCAGTAAGAACTGTGATTTAAAAAAAGCTTCAGAAAATGGAGACTAATCAAGCTGGTGCTATTGACTTAATTATAAAGAGCTTTTTGGATTTTGTAGATACAAAATCTATCTTCACCTAACCTACAAGAGTAACCTCTTTATAATGTTTTTTTTAAGAGAAAGGGTAAAGTATTTTAGTTTAACCATTAGATTTCCTAACAGCCAATGGAAAGCACTTCTTTAAATTTCAAGTGGAATTATTCAAAGTCCTTCCAAAGAAGTAGTTTTGGTCATTTACTAAGGAGAAAATTCCCAAGTAGGCAGTGATGTATGTTTCAAGCCACAATGACATCAACATGCCAATATTTGAGGAAGTAAATCATGCCCAAATGCAAGTAAGTAAATCATGTCATATCTATGATGGTGTTGATATTGATGAATGTGTTGTCACTTGCCTATGTAAGTTTGTTTTTCTAGATTGAATAAATGCCATCACCTCATCTTTCTGACAGGGACGCGGTGGCTCAGGGGCTAGGAAGTTGAGCTTGTCGATCGAAAGGTCGGCAATTCGGTGGTTCGAATCCCTAGTGCTGCCGTGTAATGGGGTGAGCTCACGTTACTTGTCCCAGCTTCTGCCAACCTAGCAGTTTCAAAAGCACGTAAAAATGCAAGTAGAAAAAATAGGGACCATCTTTGGTGGGAAGGTAACAGCGTTCCATGAGCCTTTGGTGTTGAGTCATGCCGACCACATGAACACAGAGACGTCTTCGGACAGCGCTGGCTCTTCGGCTTTGTAACAGAGATGAGCACCACCCCCTAGAGTCGGCAACGACTAGCACGTATGTGCGAGGGGAACCTTTACCTTTACCTTTACCTCTTTCTGAATATTCTCTTGCTGTCAAGCATTCCATTTTTTGTTTTGGGCCTTCATCAAAAGCATTATCTACTCCATCAATGAGAATTGCCAAACAATCAAAACTTCAGCAAAATGACATTTTAAAAGAAATGCTGAGGTGGACCCACTGAAATTGTCTTTAAATAAATGGGCAAGACATGCCATTAAACCTGAGTAAACATTTAGCAAACAAATATGCTATTTATTCCAAAATGGATGCCCAGCACTGTTAGCTAGACTAGGTTTTTTAAAAAATCTTCCAGTAGTAAATTTTACTATGAAGAGACTGGTAGACTGGCAAGATGCTTCGTCATTATAAACCCTATACCATTTCAGACAAATGCTTGTCCAATCTCTACTTAAAAGCTTCTAGTGATGCAGCACCACACTTTCTGAAGGAAAGACATTTCACTAATTAATTGTTCTAACTGTCAGGAAATTTCTCCTTAGTTCTAGGTTGGTTCTCTTTTTGATCAGTTTCCATTTATTGCTTCTTGTCCTACTCTCAGGTGCTTTGGAGAATAGCTTGACTCCCATCTTCTGAGACACTAGAAAGAGTGCAGAGAAGAGCAACAAAGGTGATTAGGGGACTGGAGGCCAAAACGTATGAAGAACGGTTGCAGGAACTGGGTAAGTTTAGCTTATGGCAACTGGTTTTTTATATCCTATTGTAATGTATCTTTAAATATTTTGGCGGGAAACAAGCACGTTGCTGATTGGTTAAAGCCACCGGTTGAACTGTATATAAGGAGAGGTTTTTCCCCAGCCTGGTTGCTGGGTTCACCATATATTAAAGAGCTGTTGTCACTACCCTGGTCTCCAGCCTCGTTACTTCCCGAACTTAACACTGGCGACGAGGATGGGATTTCGAGGCTAAAGAGCACCAGGAACGAGCTGAACGCACGGAAGAACCGAACCCAGCAAACTCAGGGCAGAAACGCGGAGATGGCCAGCTAAACTCCGCCCGCGCCGTTTGACCCATCCAGGGAGAAATGGGGGAACGTTTGAGAAAAGTTCTGGGCATTTTCCGGTCAGCCGGTCTAAAGGTTAAAGTAAACAAATGCCAAATAGGGGTAGAATCTGTAGAGTTCTTAGGCTACAGAATAGACAAGGAAGAATCCACCCACTGAAATTGTCTTTAAATAAATGGGCAAGACATGCCATTAAACCTGAGTAAACATTTAGCAAACAAATATGCTATTTATTCCAAAATGGATGCCCAGCACTGTTAGCTAGACTAGGTTTTTTAAAAAATCTTCCAGTAGTAAATTTTACTATGAAGAGACTGGTAGACTGGCAAGATGCTTCGTCATTATAAACCCTATACCATTTCAGACAAATGCTTGTCCAATCTCTACTTAAAAGCTTCTAGTGATGCAGCACCACACTTTCTGAAGGAAAGACATTTCACTAATTAATTGTTCTAACTGTCAGGAAATTTCTCCTTAGTTCTAGGTTGGTTCTCTTTTTGATCAGTTTCCATTTATTGCTTCTTGTCCTACTCTCAGGTGCTTTGGAGAATAGCTTGACTCCCATCTTCTGAGACACTAGAAAGAGTGCAGAGAAGAGCAACAAAGGTGATTAGGGGACTGGAGGCCAAAACGTATGAAGAGCAGTTGCAGGAACTGGGTAAGTTTAGCTTATGGCAACTGGTTTTTTATATCCTATTGTAATGTATCTTTAAATATTTTGGCGGGAAACAAGCACGTTGCTGATTGGTTAAAGCCACCGGTTGAACTGTATATAAGGAGAGGTTTTTCCCCAGCCTGGTTGCTGGGTTCACCATATATTAAAGAGCTGTTGTCACTACCCTGGTCTCCAGCCTCGTTACTTCCCGAACTTAACACTGGCGGCGGATGGGATTTCGAGGCTAAAGAGCACCAGGAGCAGGCTGAGCATGCGGAAGAACCGAACCCAGCAAACTCAGGGCAGAAAGCGGAGATGGCCAGCTAAACTCCGTTGAGAAAAGTTCTGGGCATTTTCGGTCAGCGGTCTAAAGGTTAAAGTGAACAAATGCCAAATAGGGTAGAATCTGTAGAGTTCTTGGGCTACAGAATAGACAAGGAAGAATCCACCCACTGAAATTGTCTTTAAATAAATGGGCAAGACATGCCATTAAACCTGAGTAAACATTTAGCAAACAAATATGCTATTTATTCCAAAATGGATGCCCAGCACTGTTAGCTAGACTAGGTTTTTTAAAAAATCTTCCAGTAGTAAATTTTACTATGAAGAGACTGGTAGACTGGCAAGATGCTTCGTCATTATAAACCCTATACCATTTCAGACAAATGCTTGTCCAATCTCTACTTAAAAGCTTCTAGTGATGCAGCACCACACTTTCTGAAGGAAAGACATTTCACTAATTAATTGTTCTAACTGTCAGGAAATTTCTCCTTAGTTCTAGGTTGGTTCTCTTTTTGATCAGTTTCCATTTATTGCTTCTTGTCCTACTCTCAGGTGCTTTGGAGAATAGCTTGACTCCATCTTCTGAGACACTAGAAAGAGTGCAGAGAAGAGCAACAAAGGTGATTAGGGGACTGGAGGCCAGCGTATGAAGAGCAGTTGCAGGAACTGGGTAAGTTTAGCTTATGGCAACTGGTTTTATATCCTATTGTAATGTATCTTTAAATATTTTGGGAAACAAGCACGTTGCTGATTGGTTAAAGCCACGGTTGAACTGTATATAAGGAGGTTTTTCCCCAGCCTGGTTGCTGGGTTCACCATATATTAAAGAGCTGTTGTCACTACCCTGGTCTCCAGCCTCGTTACTTCCGGAACTTAACACTGGCGACGAGGATGGGATTTGAGGCTAAGAGCACCAGGAGCAGGCTGAGCGGAAGAACAACCCAGCAAACTCAGGGCAGAAACGCGGAGATGGCCAGCTAAACTCCGCCCGCGCCGTTTGACCCATCCAGGGAGAAATGGGGGAACGTTTGAGAAAAGTTCTGGGCATTTTCCGGTCAGCCGGTCTAAAGGTTAAAGTAAACAAATGCCAAATAGGGGTAGAATCTGTAGAGTTCTTAGGCTACAGAATAGACAAGGAAGGAATCCACCCCACTGAAAGCAAGGTCAAGGCAATAAGAAAGGCTCCAGCTAAAAAGAAGGCAGAGCTCCAGGCATCCCTGGGCCTGGTTAACTTTCACGCGGTCTTTTTGAAAAATAAGGCAACCGTTGCCGAGCCGCTACATAAATTACTGGGAAAGAATACTGTTTGGTCTTGGGGAAAGACGGAAGCTAGGGCTTTCAAGCAGTAAAACACTACTATGAGATAGTTTACTCATACAGTATCATAGCACAATGCCATTGGTATTAGTTTATGCTTCCCCTTACGGGGTGGGGGCTGTGCTCAGCCACAGGCTTCCAAATGGCACAGAAGCCCCAATAGCCTTCTACTCCAGAACGATGTCCTCGACAGAGAGGAACTATAGTCAGTTGGATAAGGAAGCTCTAGCTATAGTGTCAGGGGTAAAAAGTTTCACGAATCGTTTTGGTAGAGACTTTGAAATTGTTACAGACCATAGACCACTGTTAGGGTTACTGGCGGGGGACCGCCCAACGCCCGTGGCACTTTCGCCCCGATTGACCCGATGGACTATCTTTTTAGCCGCCTACTCCTACAAACTGTGGCATCGGCCAGGAAAAGAGTTGGGGCATGCGGACGCATTAAGCAGATGCCCACTACCAGGGGCAATCGAGACCCCACCCGGGACGCCCATACTGTTAATTGACTCTCTGGACTCTGGCCCAGTCACGTCTAAGGAGGTGGCTCGGGCGTCATACCGACATTATTTTGAGAACTGTACTTGGTTGGGTACAAAGAGGGTGGCCGCTGCGCCGGGCGAGCGTTTTAAAGTTTATTTATTTATTTTAAACAAATGTCATTGCCTGATTCCAAGGGCTGAAAGGGAGTCACTGACCCAAGGTTACCTAGATGGCTTCATGCCTAAAATGGGATTAGAAATCACAGTGCCTTGGTTTCCAGCCTGTTGTTTTAACCACTACTCCTCACTGGCTCTCAGAATAATCATAAAGAGCCAGAAATGTATGACTCAGTAAGAACTGTGATTTAAAAAAAAACTTCAGAAAATGGAGACTAATCAAGCTGGTGCTATTGACTTAATTATAAAGAGCTTTTTGGATTTTGTAGATACAAAATCTATCTTCACCTAACCTACAAGAGTAACCTCTTTTTAATGTTTTTTTTAAGAGAAAGGGTAAAGTATTTTAGTTTAACCATTAGATTTCCTAACAGCCAATGGAAAGCACTTCTTTAAATTTCAAGTGGAATTATTCAAAGTCCTTCCAAAGAAGTAGTTTTGGTCATTTACTAAGGAGAAAATTCCCAAGTAGGCAGTGATGTATGTTTCAAGCCACAATGACATCAACATGCCAATATTTGAGGAAGTAAATCATGCCCAAATGCAAGTAAGTAAATCATGCCCAAATGCAAGTAAGTAAATCATGCCCAAATGCAAGTAAGTAAATCATGCCCAAATGCAAGTAAGTAAATCATGCCCAAATGCAAGTAAGTAAATCATGCCCAAATGCAAGTAGAAAAAATAGGGACCATCTTTGGTGGGAAGGTAACAGCGTTCCATGAGCCTTTGGTGTTGAGTCATGCCAACCACATGAACACAGAGACGTCTTCGGACAGCGCTGGCTCTTCGGCTTTGTAACAGAGATGAGCACCACCCCCTAGAGTCGGCAACGACTAACACGTATGTGCGAGGGGAACCTTTACCTTTACCTCTTTCTGAATATTCTCTTGCTGTCAAGCATTCCATTTTTTGTTTTGGGCCTTCATCAAAAGCATTATCTACTCCATCAATGAGAATTGCCAAACAATCAAAACTTCAGCAAAATGACATTTTAAAAGAAATGCTGAGGTGGACCCACTGAAATTGTCTTTAAATAAATGGGCAAGACATGCCATTAAACCTGAGTAAACATTTAGCAAACAAATATGCTATTTATTCCAAAATGGATGCCCAGCACTGTTAGCTAGACTAGGTTTTTTAAAAAATCTTCCAGTAGTAAATTTTACTATGAAGAGACTGGTAGACTGGCAAGATGCTTCGTCATTATAAACCCTATACCATTTCAGACAAATGCTTGTCCAATCTCTACTTAAAAGCTTCTAGTGATGCAGCACCACACTTTCTGAAGGAAAGACATTTCACTAATTAATTGTTCTAACTGTCAAGAAATTTCTCCTTAGTTCTAGGTTGGTTCTCTTTTTGATCAGTTTCCATTTATTGCTTCTTGTCCTACTCTCAGGTGCTTTGGAGAATAGCTTGACTCCCATCTTCTGAGACACTAGAAAGAGTGCAGAGAAGAGCAACAAAGGTGATTAGGGGACTAGCAGTTAAAATATATGAAGAACAATTGCAGGAATTGGGTAGGTCTAGCTTAATAAAAAGAAGGACTAGGGGAGGCATGATAGCAGTGTTCCAATATCTCAGGGGTTGCCACAAAGAAGAGGGAGTCCAACTATTCTCCAAAGCACCTGAGGGTAGAACAAGAAGCAATGGGTGGAAACTAATCAAGGAAAGAAGCAACTTAGAACTAAGGAGAAAATTCCCAAGTAGGCAGTGATGTATGTTTCAAGCCACAATGACATCAACATGCCAATATTTGAGGAAGTAAATCATGCCCAAATGCAAGTAAGTAAATCATGCCCAAATGCAAGTAAGTAAATCATGCCCAAATGCAAGTAAGTAAATCATGCCCAAATGCAAGTAAGTAAATCATGCCCAAATGCAAGTAAGTAAATCATGCCCAAATGCAAGTAAGTAAATCATGTCATATCTATGATGGTGTTGATATTGATGAATGTGTTGTCACTTGCCTATGTAAGTTTGTTTTTCTAGATTGAATAAATGCCATCACCTCATCTTTCTGACAGGGACGCGGTGGCTCAGGGGCTAGGAAGTTGAGCTTGTCGATCGAAAGGTCGGCAATTCGGTGGTTCGAATCCCTAGTGCTGCCGTGTAATGGGGTGAGCTCACATTACTTGTCCCAGCTTCTGCCAACCTAGCAGTTTCGAACGCACGTAAAAATGCAAGTAAGTAAATCATGTCATATCTATGATGGTGTTGATATTGATGAATGTGTTGTCACTTGCCTATGTAAGTTTGTTTTCTAGATTGAATAAATGCCATCACCTCATCTTTCTGACAGGGACGCGGTGGCTCAGGGGCTAGGAAGTTGAGCTTGTCGATCGAAGGTCGGCAATTCGGTGGTTCGAATCCCTAGTGCTGCCGTGTAATGGGGTGAGCTCACGTGCCCCTAGACCGCTAAATCCAAACTATACGCGGAGGGTTACAAGGGGAAATCGGAAAAACAAGAGAAATGGACATAGGCGAGAGTGTGGGCACACAACTATGGTGAAGGCCCAACCTGGATAGCAGGACAAATCCTAAACAGAACAGGTCCAAAATCATACTTGGTGGAGTTAAGGGCGGCCGGTATGGGCGCCACATAGACCAAATACGAAAACGAATAGCCGAACAATCCGAATTAGCGAAACAGGCCCTGACTATACAATGTTTGATTCCACAGCTGACTCAAACCCGGAAAATCAGGACTTATCTGAGTTTCCGGAGGTCCAGCGACGCCCACAGGTTCCAGTAGAAAACAGCAGGGACGACTCTGCTAATAATCCAGGGCCGGATGGCCTAGAGAAGGAGCTGAGAGGAGCAAACAGCCCCTCCGGTCAGCTCGACCCACTCCCAGGGAATGTACTGCGCAGGTCCGAAAGAGTCAGGAGACGCCCAGTCTATTTGCGTGATTACGTTGAAAAATAATATGTAAATATAATGTAAATATGGGTAAAGTGTTTTCTGGGAGGGAAGGAGTGTAATGTATCTTTAAATATTTTGGCGGGAAACAAGCACGTTGCTGATTGGTTAAAGCCGCCGGTTGAACTGTATATAAGGAGAGGTTTTTCCCCAGCCTGGTTGCTGGGTTCACCATATATTAAAGAGCTGTTGTCACTACCCTGGTCTCCAGCCTCGTTACTTCCCGAACTTAACACCTATGAGTTCGAATTCTGAAGAATGGTATCACTTGTCGTATTAGTACCACTTTATAATGCTTTGGTAATGCTTGGAATATTACATCCAGTTTTGGTTGTCACAATATAAAAAAAATGTAGAGACCCTAGAAAAAGTACAGAGAAGAGCAACAAAGATGATTAGGGAACTAGCAATTAAAATATATGAAGAACAATTGCAGGAATTGGGTAGGTCTAGCTTAATAAAAAGAAGGACTAGGGGAGGCATGATAGCAGTGTTCCAATATCTCAGGGGTTGCCACAAAGAAGAGGGAGTCCAACTATTCTCCAAAGCACCTGAGGGTAGAACAAGAAGCAATGGGTGGAAACTAATCAAGGAAAGAAGCAACTTAGAACTAAGGAGAAATTTCCTGACAGTTAGAACAATTAATCAGTGGAACAACTTGCCTGCAGAAGTTGTGAATGCTCCAACACTGGAAATTTTTAAGAAAATGTTGAATAACCATCTGGGTTTCCTGCCTGGGCAGGGGGTTGGACTAGAAGGCCCCCAAGGTCCCTTCCAACTCTGTTGTTATTATTGTTATTATTTGTGGCAGCCCCTTAGATATTGGAACACTGCTACCATGTCTCCCCTAGTCCTTCTTTTTATTAAACTAGACCTACCCAATTCCTGCAATTGTTCTTCATATATTTTAACTGCTAGTTCCCTAATATCTTTGTTGCTCTTCTCTGTACTTTTTCTAGAGTCTCTACATCTTTTTTATATTGTGACAACCAAAACTGGATGTAATATTCCAATCATTACCAAAGCATTATAAAGTGGTACTAATATGACAAGTGATACCATTCTTCAGAATTCGAACTCATAGGATATAAAAAACCAGTTGCCATATGCACAAACACACTTGTCCAAGATAATTTTATAAATTTTTTTGTCTGTGTCTGTTATGGACTTCCTTCTAAAGTAGCCTGCAGCATGGTAGATGATGTGGACCCATAACTACCATTAGAATACCGAGACAGTACAGTGCAGTGACAATCAGAGAAGAAGGAGCTTATATCACTTTTCTTTGCAATTCTAACATTCAGGGACAAGAGAATTGCAATGTTGCATTTAGGTTCTTGGTTGTGGGGTTCGAATGGAGAAATCTGGAGGAAACATGATAAGGGGGTAGAGAAGGTCTTGATTTCATTCAGCATAGCTTTTCAGCTTTTACATTCAGTCACAAATCAGTTGATTGTATGATATAAATGGAATAAGATGAAAATAATGTTAATAACTAAAATATAGGAGGGGAGGTTTGAGAAATATGCATAATAAATGAGAAAATCGGAGCTGCCTGGACACCAGAAATATTGAAAATAAATACAGCAATGGAGAGAGATAAGAAGAAGGGAATGGAAAGGGAGAAGGAGGGAGAAAGAAAGAAGAAAGTGAAGAGGAAAGGAGGAAAGGTAGGGGAAACAAGAGTAGGAGAGAAGGTTAGAGAGGGAGGAAGCAGGGTGGAGAGGGAGAAAGGAAGGGGAAATAGAGAAGGAGTAGGAGTAGGAGAGGAGAGAAGAAAGTAGGTAAGAAGAAAGGAGTGAGAGGAAGGAGTGAGAGAAGAAGAAGGGATTGCTGTGAAAAGGGAAAGATGAAATGGAAGAAAGGCAACCCTGAATATAAATTGAAATAGTTTTTTAAAAAAGGAAAAGAATGAAAGGGAATAAGGCTTAGGACCGGGATACCTTCGAGACCGCCTTCTGCCGCCGATTGCCTCCCAACGTCCCGTGCGCTCCCACAGAGCGGGCCTCCTCAGGGTGCCGTCGACCAAACAATGTAGGTTGGCGACCCCCAGGGGGAGGGCCTTCTCTGTGGCGGCACCGGCCCTGTGAAACAAGCTTCCTCTGGGGTTACGACAACTCCCCGACCTCCAGACCTTCAGACGTGAACTGAAGACTTTATTATTTCAGCGAGCTGGACTAGCCTAAGAATAAAATATTTTAGTTAAATTTTAATTGGTTTTTAATCGGTTTTTTATCGTTTTAGTGATTCAGCTATGATAATATTTAGTTTTAATTGGGTTTTATATTGCTTATTTATTATATTGTCTTATTTTAATATGCCTGTGAACCGCCCTGAGTCCTACGGGAGATGGTGCAGTATAAAAGTATGATAAATAAATAAATAAATAAATAAATAAATAAATAAATAAATAAATAAATAAATATGAATAAAAAAGGAGAAATTAGAACTTGAGAGCGAAAGAAGATATGACTTAATAAAATGAGCAAGGAAATATTAGGAAATGAATAAAAACTATGAAAAAAGAATATTTTGGCAAAATCTGTAACTAAGTTTTAAATTGGGGTTTTTAGATTTTATATATTTTAAATTTCTTGGCCAAACTGTATAATAAGTTTTTTAATTTATTTTTAATTGTACATTGTTTATTTTTATTATGGCTGTACACCGCCCTGAGTCCTTCGGGAGAAGGGCGGTCTAGAAATCTAATAAAATAAATAAATAATAAATAATAAGTAAAATATATTTGAAAATATTGAATTGTATAAGATACTATATGGCCAATACACTGTTCATAAATTATGTATGTGTGTAGGGGGGGGAAACTAAAAAATCAATAAAAACTTGTAATAAAAAAAAATACAGTTGAAAACTGAATCTCTCTAAATAGGGCAGCAGGTTTCTGCTCATTTCAACTCATAAAGGTTATGTTAGAAATGCTGGACGATCCAGAATGGTTCCATTCATTGTGTCATATTTTAAATTGTCTCATTTGAGCACGTGATCCTCATTTCTAACTCCGACTCTGCAAAACATTTACTCTTTAGACCTACAGATAAGATAAACCTAAAATAAATCCAAATGAATGTGCAATGAAGATCAAAGCTCTTTAAAGAAACCCTGCAATTCAGCCATACTTCAAAAAATGATCCATGTTTTATTACTTTGTTGTTGTTCTTGTATATTTCAGGAGAAGCTACTAACCAGCAAACAGCCAGCAGCCATTCAGCTGTACCAGAGAAATCTTGTTCCACTGCTCTCGGCTTGACTGATGAGATCATAATGGGCTCGCCTTGGATAGTTCTGCTCTTGTCCAGCTGTTGCCAGATTTGATAAAAGTCCCTCTATATATTCTCCTCATTCTGAGAAGATGCAAACACGGAGCCCAAATCCACACTACAATTTGCTTGATGAATTCTGGCACAGTCTGTTGTTTTCTAATTGCTGGTTGCAAATTGCTGGTGGCAAATACATTCTTTTTAACTAGCAATTTATGAAAGTGGCATTTTGATTAATCAGACATTGAAACACTCTGATTTTTTTTCTCTCTCTCCATTGTTTTCTTCTTCAATCTAATGAAAATCCACTGTTGTCGCTCGTCTCTCCTAAATACAGATTGTTCCGTTTGGCAAGCATTCTCAGGTTTTCATCCATTGTAGATTATTTAAAACACCCAATAAGAATTTAAACAAGCAATAAGTACATTGCAAATCATTCACCAGCCCAGTGCTTAATGATCAGAATAACTTTTATATAAAGCTTGCTTTTGTTGCAGTGGTTGGGGAGTGCATAATTATTAAGCATGATCTTATTTTCAACAATTGAAAATAGGGAGCCCACACCTTTCCAGATGTTAGTGAACTACAGTTCCCAGAATTCTTACACAGCATGGACAATGAAAAAGGATGCTGGGAATTGTATCCCAACAGAGCCGTGGTGGCACAATAGTTAGAATGCAATACTGCAGGCTACTTTTGCTGACTGCTGGCTGCATGTAGTTTGGCAGTTCAAGTACCACGAGGGTCAAGGTTGATTCGGCCTTCCATCCTTCTGAGATCGGTAAAATGACCTGACCCCATCTCTGCCTCTGATGCAGAGCCCTCGTCTGGGCCTTCCCCTGACTCCAGGACTGACCCATTGTCCTCCCCAGCCTCCTCACTGTCTGACTCCACTGCCAGCTCCGCAGGCTGCTGGCAGATCACAACAAGAACACAGAGGTGGGGTTAAAAGAGGGATCAACCTAGAATCTCTATGTACCCACAAGCAAACTAAATCCAGAATTCCCTTGAATTCTGTTGACCAGAGGTAGGTTTCAGTAGGTTCTGACCAATTCTGGAGAACCATTAGCAGAAATTTTGAGTAATTCGGAGAACCGGTAGTAAAAATTCTGACTGCTCCTGCCCCCATCTATTCTCTGCTTCCCAAGTCCCAGCTGATCGGGAGGAAATGGGGATTTTGCAATAATCTTCCCTGGATAGGGGAGGGAATGGAGATTTTACAATACCCTTCCCCTGCCACACCCACCAAGCCACACCCACCAATCCATGACATGCCCACCAAGCCACACCCACAGAATTGGTAGTAAAAAAAATTGAAACCCATCACTGCTGCTGACCCTTATCTAACTCCAAGAAAATGCTAACTGCTAACTGAGAAGATTGAGCCAAGGTGGCGCAGGGGTTAGAGTTCAGGATTGCAGGCTACTTCTGCTGACTGCTGGCTGCCTGCAGTTTGGCAGTTCAAATCTCACCAGGCTCAAGGTTGAGTCAACCTTCCATCCTTCTGAGGTGGGTAAAATGAGGACCCAGATTGTTGGGGGCAATATGCTGACTGTAAACCGCTTAGAGAGGGCTGTAAAGCCCTTATAGTAGTGGTGGGATTCAAGTAATTTAACAACTGGTTCTCTGCCCTAATGATTTCTTCCAACAATCAGTTTGCCAAACTGCTCAGACAGTTAACAACCGGTTCTCCCGAAGTGGTGCGAACTGGCTGAATCCCACCACTGCCTTATAGGTCTAAGTGCTATTGCTATTGCTATTCCTGTGCATAGGCATAATTTGCAATAAATCAGTTTAGTTGGACCTTCACCTGTGAACCTGATCTTTCAGCGCCTGACACAATGTACATTCATGATCAAATAGGAAGACATCAATCTCTTCTGCAGACTATATGGAGGTCTTGATTCAAATTTAATTTATCATCCATTCATTGTCATTTTGCAATTATGGAATGCATCTCACTGGGGTTCTTACAAAATGAACTGCTGCTGCAAAAGAGCCACTAGGACAAATTAAGAAGCTTTTAAGAAAAAAAAAAGAAAGTACCAAGGAGAACCTGAAAACAAATGTTTAATCCTATGTGGGAATGGTCTGATGTTTTGCTTCTTCTTTTGTTTGTTTTTGTCTAGAAAGCCAACTTGAACTTTGGAATGAAAAGATGTACTGTAGCACAGCCAAGCAAAACTCCAGGGAGATCTTGGGCATATTATCAAGCTTCAGTCTAGAATGGCTGTGCATAGCTCAGCTTTCAAGTTTCGGGAGATGAGGGACTTTGTAAGGATAATGCTGACCAATGAGCCACAATGATGGCAGCGGGGCCATTGTAATTTCTGAAATGAAAAGGTAATGAATGCACACTCAGAAAAACTTCTGCATCCCTTTAAATGTGTGAGAGTAAGTCGAGCAAGTGATCGAATGGGGAGAGGAATGATAACATCACCATTTCCCCAGAGCGCCTAAGGGAAAGGAAACAAAAAGAAAAAGCGAGTTTCAGCATTTCCAAGCGGAAGGATCACTTATGCATTTCAGACATATAATTCTCCCCTTGTGACAGGGAAGACAACGCGAAGAGGAATTCTGCTGTTGCAGCTAAACAGACTTCATTTTTCCTTTCGCAAACACATGAGACAATGTTTTCACCACCTGGAGAAATATAAACACAAGGAATTAAAAAAAAAAAAGCCTACTGCATAAAATAGAACAAAAGGTAGTTTTTTTTAACCCTAATTGCACTAAAATTTGGACATGCCTAACCACCTCATGTGATTGTCACATGACACAATCAAACTGCTACTGGAAATGCATTTTTTATGCGGTTTTTGTGAAAGCAGGCACAGCAATATCAGGACCAACGGTGTACCAGGGTGGAGAGATATTCTACCTGGATACTGGCAATAAGTACAGAATACAGAATAGCAGAGTTGTAAGGGACCTTGGAGGTCTTCTAGTCCTCCAAGACATGCTGGGTTGGATTAGAAGTGTGTGTGTTCACATGAACACTAATGAGAAAGGGTTTTGGTGTATGGGTTGGGGCATCTGTATGAATGCAAATGGTGGGAAAACAGCAGATGTTCCATTCCAAGGAGAAAATCATATATTTATTAACTTTAAAAAAAAAACACCAACCCTCTATCATAGACTTTGTAAAAGCAAATTTGTTTGTTTGTTTGTTTGTTTGTTTGTTTGTTTGTTTGTTTGTTTGCCATCCATCTTACCATAAGGTAACTTTGGACAGCTTAAAGACATAAAAATACATCTACATTAAAACCTGAATAAATTGAAACCAAAGATTCAAATTAAGAACACGTGAGGAGGGCAGGGGGCAGAATGGGAAGAGGTGGGATCTGGTATTACTTGATCAACTACCTCCACTATGCTGTTCCTCCCATTGGGGTCGCAAGTCAACTGGCAGAGCCTGATCCTTATGAAAGGATAGGAGATTTGGAGTCAAACTCACATTGGGGGGCAATATGTTCCAGAGAGCAGGAGCAACAGCAGAGAAAGCCCTCCTCCTGGTTCCCACCAGTTGTAATAATCGGGCTGGTAATCGGGCACAAGTGGGAGGGACCAATCCCAGTAGGGTGAGATCCAGTGGTGCTCCCGGTTTACTTGGGTTTGGGCGAACTAGTAGTGACGGTGGCGGGAGGCTTCGCCCACCCATCCAGACATCATCAAAAATGCTCTGTGCATGCGCAGAAGCGCCACATGCTCACAAAGCGCCCACACGTGCTGTTCTGTCCCCTCTACCTTCCTTAAGAAAGCACGCCAGCCGAGGGCCATCTGCCAGCAATTTATTTACACTTGGCTGGGTTTTCTTTGGCAGTGAAAAGTTCTGGCAACATTTTTTCACGTGCCTGCCAAGTCTCTATCAAGTAGCAGAGTGCTGACGGACCATTGCCAGGGCAACCAGGAGTCTGCAGGATGATCAGTTACTCACAAAGAAATTCTAACCTTCAGTCCAAGAGCTGTTAGTAGCTCACATGATGCAGTCCAAGAGCTTGTAGCTTGTAGCTTTGTCCGACAAAAGGGCCTACGGAGCAATTCCACCTGCTTTTATCCCCTGTGGGGTGTGGTTCTGTGACTCAGCACTTCCTGGGCCTGCCACACCTCTTTCTCTGCTGCGCGTGCTTATCTCAGCGTCGCTGTCGCAGATCGAGCCAGGATTGATCCTCAGCAGCTAGCACTTGGGGAATTGCCAAGGAGGAAGAGGGATCGGGGGAAAGAGGCCTTGTCAGCTCCTCCTCCTCCTCCTGGCCTGCAGCTGGAACTTGGGGCGGTGCCAGTGAAGAGGGTCCTGGCGAGGGAGGCCCTGCTGGCTCCTCTCCCTCACTCTCCGAGTCACTCTCCTCCATGAGGGCAGGCTCGGGGGCTGGCTCGGGGGCCAGAACCACAACACGCGCCCACATGCTACTGATAGTGAATGGGTAGTGCTAGGATTTGAAACCCACTATGGTGAGATGGTCCCTCACGTAACCTGGACCCATGCCATGAAGGGTTTTAAAGGTGATCACCAATTCCTTGAATTCCACCCAGAAGCAGACCAGCAACCAATGCAGCTTGCAGACCAGTGATGTTACAGGGGCCATTCTTGGGGTTCCTGAAACGGTCTGCGCCACCGTGCTCTGCACCAACTGTAGCCTCCAGATGCTCTTCAAGGGTAGTCCCATGCACAGTGCATTACAATAGTCCAGCCGCGGGATGACTAGGGACTGAACGACTGAGAGCCTCATTAAATTTTCTTTGTAGATTTTCCTTTTGTTCTTTTTCTTTGAGAATGATTTTTCCAAAGCTCTTAAAAGGTATTTTTAATGAACAATTTTTATTCCATTTCTGAAATCTTTAACTGGACAAATTATAGAGCCAAATCATTCTTTGGGGACATCTAATGGGAGAAATTAAGAGAGTTGAACATGACAAAACCTGGAATTTGGAAGTTCCTTTATTGTTTGAATGATGTTTATCACACATCTTTCTGATTCCACGACACTCATTAAAATCATGCTTGATTAGCATGAACAGTCACTATTCCCCATTACCTTTTCTCTAAAATTTCCATCATTATTCTATCATAAACATAGGCAATAATAGAATCTCTTTAAAATAAATTAAAGTTGCCATTCTTAATGTCTGAGACCTGCTCTTGCATCTATCAATCTAAAGCAGTCAATCTTTTACTCATCCACTCCTAAGTAAATCTTATTTAATTCTGTGGGCTTTCTCCCCGGTAAAATAAATCTGGAAAAACACAGGATCCATGTATATGTTAGAACAGTAAATGTGGGACATCCTTCTAGTTATAGGATTTGGGATCCAAAGTCAGAAGGCTCCCTTTATGGGGAGAGGGACAGTGTTATAAAATGCTTGGAGCACCCTATTTCAATCATAGCTAGCCACTGAAGCAGGGTTGTTTTTTTTTCAAACATAGCAACTCATGTGTGGACTTCAACTCCCAGAATTCCTCAGACATCATATTGAATTCTGGGCAGTGGTGAAAATATTTTTTTTTACTACCAGTTCTGTGGGCGTGGCTTGGTGGGCGTGGCAGGGGAATGATACTGCAAAATCTCCATTCTCTCCCCACTCCAGGGGAAGAATACTGCAAAATCTCCATTCCAACCCCACTCTGGGCCAGCTAAAGGTAGCATTCGCCGAACTATTCAAAATTTCTGCTGGATTTCACCCCTGATTCTGGGGGTTGAAGTCCACATAGCTTAAAGCTGCCATATTTGAAAACACTGCAACAGAGGAAATATGGATTTTATACTTTTCCTCTTCCCTCCTAATTCCCTTTTCCTTCTTAATCATGTGTTTTGAAATCACAGACTTAAAGAGAAGGATAGTCTCGTTTTTAAATCAGGACCTTGCTGGCTCCAGATTTGATGACAAAAACCTGGCCACAAACATAGGACGTGTTTAGCATCTTAAGCATTAAAGGCTTTTCCCATGAAAATAAGGATGCCATGGAATCTGTGCAAACAAATTAATGACAGCAACTGCAACCTACCAATGGAACAGTAAGCACCTAGTTAAGAAATGAATGCCTTCAATGCAGCTGAGGCCTGAAGTGGGAGGATAGACTTCTGAATGGAAATGCAATTCTTTCTGAGTCAGAGTGGCCCTTTCAGTTTTAATAGACAATTTTCCTTTTCTCTTATCCTGGAAGAAATTTCCCTGGTTCATTCCGAGCATTCAGTCACTGATGCTGAGAAGAAATAGACATGGAAGCAGCTGCCAGAAAAGGGATCCTTTAATTCAGGAAGGCAGGAAAAGTAGTGACACAGTTCAAGCGTTTCTGGCTTGCAAACAAACTTGGAAGTGTAACTCTCAGCCAGTAGTGGGATTCAGAGAGTTTGGTTCGGTTCCGGAGAACCGGTAGTGGAGACTGAGCGAGCTCTGTGCACACACGTTCACATTTGCAAACTGGTAGGGAAGGGAAGTGAATCCCACCTCTGCTATGAGCCTTTTATTCTTTATTCCCCTTTGAAGCTCCTGCAGCTTTATTATTATTATTATTGTTGTTGTTGTTGTTGTTGTTTCGATTTCTATACCGCCCTTCTCCCAAAGGACTCAGGGCGGTTTACAGTCAAAGTAAAATCAATTAATACAAAGGAAAATTTAGAGTTGGTTGAAGAACTTAAAACCAATAAAACCCCTTATTAAAACCCCACTAGGCCAGTCCTGCACGGTGAAACAGAAAAGTTTTCTGCTCGGTTTATGTTTAAATGTTTATGGGTTTATTTATGTGCCTCTAGTTAAAGTGATTGTCCTGGATCCTTTCTTCCTGCCTTAATGGATTAAACCTGTCCCGGGACCTTTGTCTTTCCTATCCTGGGGGTTAATTCTACCAGGAAAGAGGAAAAGGGGAGTTCCAGGTGAGTTACTTTTAGCCTGATTCCCCTTATCTTAATGGCTCTCCTTAAATGTTTCTGTTGTCAGCTCTGTCAGCAGGGCTGCTCTTTCTTTCAGCTGGTGCTTCTTGGTTTTCTTAAAGGGGGATGGGCTGGCTTGACTTTCTTGGCACTGTTTCCTGAGGTTTTCTGGTGCTGTGAGGTTTCTGTCACTGTCCTTTTGGGGTGTACTTCCCACAGCTGGAAATAGGCTATTCAGTGGAAGTTGGCATTGAGGGAAGTCACCCCTCCTAGAAGAATGAAATAGTTTGAAAAATATTTAAAAAGGCAGAATATTATATTTCCCTTAAAAGAGAAATAGAAATCTTATAGGGATGCAGTGGCTTAGTGGGTAAGACGCTGAGCTTGTCGATCGAAAGGTCTTCAGTTCAGCAGTTCGAATCCCTAGTGCTGCGTAATGGAGTGAGCTCCCGTTACTTGTCCCAGCTTCTGCCAACCTAGCAGTTCGAAAGCACGTAAAAAATGCAAGTAGAAAAAATAAGGACCACCTTTGGTAGGAAGGCAACAGCGTTACGTGTGCCTTTGGCGTTTAGTCATGCCGGCCACATGACCACGGAGATGTCTTCGGACAGCACTGGCTCTTCGGCTTTGAAACGGAGATGAGCACCGCCCCCTAGAGTCGGGAATGACTAGGACATATGTGCGAGGGGAATCTTTACCTTTAAGGGAGACAGAAACTCAGCCCCAGCTCCCTGCCCTCCAGGAGATATTTGGTGCCCATTTAGAAAGACTGGGCCATCCTACAGTATCTACAAGACAAAAGACCTTCAGTTCCAGGGTGATGAGATTAAGATATGATCCTTCAGGACATAATAGGATTATCTAGCAGCAGAGCTCACTGCATTGCAAAATCTTCTAAGGACATTGCATCACATAGCCAACTTCAACCACACGTATCTCAGACAAACATGACCCCACATGGCCCATGAGAGTCTGACAACAGTCAATAGAATACAAGTTCTTGCACAGGAACAAGAAGCTCAAGTTCAAAGCCCAAGAGAAGGTCTAAAAGCCCCACACTCTCAACTCCTTGTAGTCAGCTGCACCAGGACTATGTGCTTGGTGGTTCTGTTCACCATTAAACTTTCTTTCCAATCAGCCTCCATGTTTCCAGTGTCTTTCTCACAGCTTGGAACTGATGGATATTCCTTCCAACAGCATTATATGGACTTTCTGTATCATTCCTATTTCTTTATGATAGGACCAAGCCAATCAACTGCTCAAAGAATAAGGGATAGGAGTTTCAGCCTGAAGTTAATAGGATGTCCAATATGGCAGAAATTGGGTAAATAAGGGCACTTGGGTACCAGCAAGATATCTACAAAATCTAACTTTCTCTAAGCTGAGAATAGCATTTTTCAAAACCAGGTATAATAACAACTTAACTACATGCTCTGCTACAAGGCAGATACTCCAAAACCCCATTACCTCAGTGTGCCTGCCACATGGCAACAAGAAAATTGAAACCATATTGCATGTATTATTACATTGCAAATTCCACAGGGATATTGGGTCTGCTTCTATTCTGCCCCTAATATGTAAATTTCCAGGAAGGCCAGACAATTTCGATGTGAACCATCTTCTAGAAGATTTAAAATCTTTTATCACTTGTGCAATAGCCAAATTCTCTCTTGCTACAATGAAAATACGGCATAGGTGGTTACAGAAATGGTCACTTCTGTTTAATTTATCACTTTAATGTATGCTAGCTATTTTGCTTTTATATGATAAATGTTTTACTGCTAATATTTTAAATTTACACTTGCACAGGTAATTAGTGCATAGTGGGGTCATTGGTCCTCTCTAAGCTTGGTTGTTTTCTTGCAGGCATTTCTTTACCTAACTAGGTAACATCATCAGTATTTTCAATTAATGCCCTATTATGACAATGGACATCACATTTTAATGTATTGTTTTATCTTTGTTTTGCTAGCATTTTATCTCATGTAGTTGATTCTAGCAAAATTACAAAACTGTGTCTCACTTATTTTGGCCATATCATGGAGGGGAATTGACTGGAGAAAGCAATTATGTTTGGAAGAGTTAGCGATAAAAAGAAATCAACTTGCAAAAGAACACAGTGGTTTGACACTATCAAAGTTGATACCAACTAGAGCATAAAAAGCTTCAAAGAAATAATTGCAAGATCAAAAGAAGTGGAGAGACCTGGCCCATAGAATCACAAAAAGTCAGACATGACTGAATGGATAACATCATTGTCATCATCATTTGATTTTACTTTAGTGTTGTTGTTGTTGTTGTTTAAAAAATAATGCTGCTTTAACAGATTAACAGAGTTGGAAGGGACGTTGTAGGTCATCTAGTCCAACCCCTTGCCCAAGCAGGAGTCCCTACACCATTTCTGACAAATGACAGTCCAGTCTCTTCTTGAAAGTGATGAAGCTCCCATAATTTCTGAAGGCAAGCTGTTCCATTGGAAATTTCTCCTTATTTCCAAGTTGAATCTCTCTTTGTTCAGTTTTCATCCATTATTCCTTGTCTGGCTTTTGGGTGCTTTGGAAAATAGCTTGACCCCTTCCTCTCTGTGGCAGCCCCTCAAATATTGGAACACTGCTATCATGTCTCCTCTGGCCTTCTCTTCATTAGACTAGCCTTGCCCAGTTCCTGCAACTGTTCATCGTATGTTTTAGCCCCCAGTCCCATAATCATCCTGGTTGCTCTTCTCTACACTTTTTCTAGAGTCTCAACATATTTTTTATGTTTTAGCATGGTGACCAAAACTAGATACAGTATTCTAGGTGTGGTCTTACTAAGGTTTTATGGAGTATTTCTTGATTGTATCCCTCTGTTAATGCAATTTAGGATTAAATTGGCTTTTTTGGCTGCTGCGGTACACTGTTGGCTCATATTTAATTGGTTGTCCACTAAGCCTCCAAATTTGGTCATTGACCAAATTGTTCCTTTCCCATGCAGTCATGACATCTGAGGAAAAACACTCCTTTAAGAGATGCAGATAGACACTCTCTGTCCATAGTACCTCCATAGCATCTTCACCTTTGGATCTAAAGTGCTGGCCAGCCCAATTATTTACCATTTTTGCAACCGTTCTTGGTACCTTTCAGGCTAAATAGTCAGGGCCAAATGCTTTAGTAGAGAAATATTTTTTTAATTTATTTGACTTAGACCGCTGACTCTATAAAGTGCAAAGGACTGCTGCACGAGACAAGACAGATGCATTTCACTGTGTGTGCATTTCATTGCCCATAAAGAGATATTTCCTATATACAGCACCATTCTGCCATTACAGCTCGTGAAGATAAATGTTCCTGAACTTTTGTTTATGCTGCAGCTGCTTTAAAGATTCCTTGATCGGGATGCCTTATGCACAGTCACTCATGCGCTCGTTACCTCTCGCTTGGATTACTGTAATGCTCTCTACATGGGGCTCCCCTTGAAGTGCGCTCGGAGGCTTCAGTTAGTCCAGAATGCAGCTGCGCGGGTGATAGAGGGAGCTCCGCGTAGCTCCCATGTAACACCGCTCCTGCGCAGACTGCACTGGCTGCCTGTGGCCTTCCGGGTGCACTTTAAGGTGTTGGTTATGACCTTTAAATCGCTCCATGGCTTAGGACCTGGGTACTTACGGGACCGCCTGCTGTTACCACACGCCTCCCACCAACCCGTACGCTCCCATAGAGAGGGACTTCTCAGGGTGCCGTCCGCCAAACAATGTCGGCTGGCGGCCCCAGGAAGGGCCTTCTCTGTGGGGGCTCCCACTCTGGAACGAGCTTCCCGGGTTTCGCCAAATACCAGACCTTCGGACATTTCGTCGCGAACTCAAGACTCATCTTTTATCCAGCAGGGCTGGCTTAAATTGGGATTTTAATGTTTAAATTTATTAATTTTAAACGGGGTTTTCTTAGTATGGTAAATTTTAATCATTGGGCTAATTTAAAATAAGTTTTTTAAATCGTATTTTAAACTTGTATATTGTATTGTCGGTTTTATTATGCCTGTACACCGCCCTGAGTCCTTCGGGAGAAGGGCGGTATAAAAATCAAATCAAATAAATAAATAAAAATAAATAAATAAAGAGAGTTTCAACCTGCTCCACTTAAGAGCACTGCCTTAGAAGCCCTTGTCTCAGGATTTTTGTCTTTCTTTTCGCAACCATTATATTTGATTGACAGATAGATTAACAGAGTTGGAAGGGACCTTGTAGGTCATCTTGTCCAACCCCCTGCCCAAGCAGGAGACACTACATCATTTCTGACAAATGACAGTCCAGTCTCTTCTTGAAAGCCTCTAGTGATGAAGCTTCCATGACTTCCGAAGGCAAAGCTGTTCCATTGGTTGATTGTTCTCACTGTCATAAAGTTCCCCCTCATTTCTAGGTTGAATCTCTCCTTGGTCAGTTTCCATCTATTATTCCTTGTCTGGCCTTCAGGTGCCTTGGAAAATAGCTTGACCCCTTCCTTCTGTGGCAGCCCCTCAAATACTGGAACACTACTATCATCACTCCCCTGGTCCTCCACTGATTGACTTGAGATGTCCTTGATGAGCACTTGTAATGTTATGTGGGAAAGATCTTGGGAGATAAGGCCAAGAGATGCTGCCAAGGGAATGGCCAACTAAGAGACAGGATAACTCACAGCTGAAAAGTGGGCAGGGAAGGGGGTTCAGAAGAGACACTCTCCATTTGATTAGGCTGTAAAGGAGACAGCAGAAGAAATGCATTTTCAGTCTTGCAAAATTGTGTTCACATAGCTTTAGAATAAAGTAGAATGAGCTAATCTGCTTTTTTTTTTTTAAATTTGAATTTATATCCCGCCCTTCTCCGAAGACTCAGGGCGGCTTACACGGTGTTAAGCAATAGTCTTCATCCATTTGTATATTATATACAAAGTCAACTTATTGCCCCCAACAATCTGGATCCTCATTTTACCTACCTTATAAAGGATGGAAGGCTGAGTCAACCTTGGGCCTGGTGGGACTTGAACTTGCAGTAATTACAAGCAACTGTGTTAATAACAGACAGACTTAGTCTGCTGAGCCACCAGAGGCTTAAAACTTGTTCTTGTTTCCTGTCTGGTCTACCAGCACTGCATTACAAAGATGTCGACATAACAGTCTTCAGGATGTTCCTCCAAATGATGCGATAATTGGGATAATCGTTTCAAACAGCTTCACAAGAGTTTGAAAGATGGAAACACTGGAGAAGTAGGTGTGCCCTTAATTATTGTTCAGAAAAGCTGAGACAAATTTAAAAAAAAAAACACAAGTATTCATCCAAGGCTTAAAACTTGCAGGCAGCTTTTTTTGGGGAGGGCATTTAAGAAAGGAAAGACAAAAATCCTGAGATGGGGGCTTTGAATTCCCATTTTGTGTTTATTAGATGTGGGAAGCCCATCCTGCCTTCCTAGAAGAATGAAATATTTTGGGAAATATCAAAAAGGCAAAATATTATATTTCTCCAAAAGGAGAAATAGAAAAACATGCTCTTAAAAACAGAAAGCGGACTTGGTCTTTCTTAATAGCCCCCAGCAGATATTTTGTGCCCATTAAGAAAGATTGGTCCATCCTATTCAGAAATAAAAGACCTTCACCTCCAGCGATGGTATTAAAATTTTGCATTCTCCTCCATCCAAATTCTAAGAACAGGACAGGACATGATTAACCCACTACCATATTTTAGCAGAAGACACAGAGCTTACTACATTGCACAATTTCCTGAGGGCATTTCATCACTGCCCAACCCCCCTAGCAGCATCTCTGAAACTTATAAAACTCCATGTACTCATCAAACCAGTGGTTCAGCTGACCCGAATCACAACCAGAACCTGGTGGTTCTGTTCATCAATAAATGGATCTTCTTTCCAATCAGCTTCCAGCCTCCATGTTGTTTCCAGCATCTTCCTCCCAGTTTGGAACTGAATCAGATGGATTTTTCTTTCAATGTATATCAGGGGTTCCCAACTCTGGTCTGCAGCCTGACGCCAGGCTGCGACCCACTGGAACCAGGCCGTGCAAACAGTATGTGTGCCCATGAAACTATTCCCTCTCCCCCCACCTCCCGCCATTGCCACCGGACCGCAGAACCAGAAAGGTGATTGGGGATTGCTGTACTATGGCATCATTGCTCTCTTGCATCACAAAATTTCTATCACTTCCAAGATAAAATTACAGCATATTGATCATTTTGCAACTGGGCATTTTGCCCAATAATTGACAGTATAGTTGTTATATGTGGTGGCTCAGTGGCTAAGGTGCTGAGCTTGTCAATCGAAAGGTCAGCAGTTCAGCGGTTCGAATCCCTAGTGCCGTGTAATGGGGTGAGCGCCCGTTACTTGTCCCAGCTTCTGCCAACCTAGCAGTTCGAAAGCATGTAAAAAATGCAAATAGAAAAATAGGGACCACCTTTGGAGGGAAGGTAACCGCATTCCGTGCACCTTTGGCATTTATTCATGCCGGCCACGTGACCATGGAGATGTCTTCGGACAGCGCTGGCTCTTCACATTTGAAACGGACATGAGCACCGCCCCCTCGAGTCAGGAATGACTAGCACATATGTGCGAAGGGAACCTTTACTTTTACCTTATAGTTGTTATACAGGTTGACTTTGTGGGAAGGAACAGAAGATGAGCTCCTAATGATTTCAACATAAAGAAAAAAGCTTCAGGAATAAGACATCCAACATCTATGGCAGAAGTACAGAGAAGGAGTAATGGTCTGGCTTGAGCCAAGGAGCTGGGCAGCAAGTGAGGTAAGAGTTCCCCTCCATGCAGGATTGCAATCATTTTAAGGAAAAGGCTGTCAATAAACAGAAGTAGCATAACAGGACAGCAAACAATCAGAACTTGATTTCACTCTCAAAATTGTACAAAACCTTGGTGTATTTTTGGTCTTACCTGCTAAGAACATCCAATCATGTGTAAAGTAGAGGAATATGGAGGAAACTATTAGGAAAACATGAAAACAGTCACTTAACTCAGGAAAAACAGAAAGAAACTCAAGATAGTCCCACCTTGATTGTTTTTAATGTAAGAGAGAGGAACAGTGTCAGGTTTTCAAGATTCTGTTATTATAGCCTACATCAATAAAATAGAGTTCCAGTATTTCTTGTTCTCACCTTCAAAAGGCTGCCAGATGTAATCTGCTTTGCTTTCGTCTTTTGTGTTTGTCTTTTTTTGACCCTACAAACTAACTTGGTGAGTTTACATTTCTGATTATATTGTTTACTCTTGCTCTTTTTTCTTCTTGATCATGTGCCACATTGGGGATGCTATTTAAAAATGAAAGCAAAACCCATGAAAGAGAGAAAAGAGAGAAAGGAAGGAAAGAAGGAAGATGGCAACCCTGAAGATGCTCCAAGGATAGCTGCAGAGTTGACAGGCTGATCTTGAAATTTATTTCATTTATAACCCAGCACTATAAAACGTAAAACAACAAAACATGGCAAACAGTTCATAAGGCCAGGTTTTAAAAAAAGATGTGTTATACAATCTTTTCTAAAAGTTGAGTGAAGATTACTTTTGTAACTCTGGAAGTTCAGTCCATATCTTTGGAGCAAAAAAAGATAGGAATTTGTAGGTAGAGCTGGATCACTACAAATATCATCAGAAAGCTCTGTAGGGCATCATTAAATAACATCTAGGTAAAAGCTTGTATTTGGAGAAAAACCAATTCAGATCAACAATCAATGTTGAAAATACAATCCATACCTACTTCTGGAATCCACCCAAATTCTGGCAAGGCATCTGTTCAGAATAAATACAATTGAAATTTTAAAAAAAGTTGAATCTTTGCTATAGGCCATTTTCAGCACTATTATAAACAGATCGATATTTGCTGAATAAAGAGCATTCAACCCTTGAGGAGAAAGACAGTTTACCTAGACTCTTGCTGAAAAAGAGGAAATCACCCTGGACAAGCTGCAAAAATATGCTTTGCTTTGGATTTGCAAAGTTAAATTTCAGGCCTTTAAAAAGAATCCAACTATTCAATAGACTGGGTCGAATAGGAATTAAAGCCTTAAAGGCTTAAGAATTTTGTTCCAACTTAGATAGCAAGATGGGGTCTCACAGATATGTCATTTCCCTATAGCACTCTTCAAAAGGCTATAAAATACATTTACAGTCAGAGGATCAATATGCATCACTTGCAATTAATTTGAAAATTCATCCTCACATGGAAGTGATGTCTAGAAGTTCCAGGTTAACTGGAAATGTTTAAAAATAATTGTACATACAGCTTATTTTTGTGAAAGTTTTTTGTGGGGGAGCTCAGTGGTGGAACTCATGAAGTTGGGGAAGTTCAATGGAAATATTTGGATCATTCAGCACAGGAAAAAACTAAATGAGGACAGGAAATCAAAAATCAATTATAGGCTATTTTGCTTTTGTTTTCCAGGAAGAACAAACAGCGAAGGAACGATAAGCTTTGCTTTATCCAGCAAGCAGAAAAGCCTACTTTCCTTCCCTTCCCTTCCCTTCCCTTCCCTTCCCTTCCCTTCCCTTCCCTTCCCTTCCCTTCCCTTCCCTTCCCTTCCCTTCCTAAGCCACAGGGTCTCCTTACTTTGTCAACTATACCAAGGGAAAGATTATGTGTTTTTTTTTTAAAATCAGTGCAACCTGGTCTACCCAAATATGGGATTTAGAGGTTAATATATCTACCTAATCTGTAAGTAACCTGGGTTGGAATCCCAGAAGGGTATGGCTAGCTGACGAGCGTTAAATAGCTTGAAATAGATCTATACTAGTCCCCCTTTACTTCTTTGTCAGTAAATATAAATTTAACACATCCATTAAACACTTTGTCTGTTTCTGTGAAAGATTTAGACTCTTGATCCTCTAATCTACATTTTATAACTTTAGCTGCTAATCTCTCTTTTATGACCTTAATCTTGGACTTTAATTGAAAAAAAAAAGATAGTAGAAAATTAGAAGTATTCTTAGATGACTTAATAAACCAATTCCATCAAGGGTCAGGGCAGCTACTTTGTTCTTGGTGACCTTGAATTTCTAATTCCTTAAGTGATAATAAGATGGAACCCATTTGGCATTTAGAGCTGCTGTTGTGGCAAGAAAGGCCAGGAGACTTTCTTTTCTCAAAGCTTGACGATAATATAAGATGTAATAACTGAAAAATGATCTTAGACTTCACACCTTGCTTTTCTGCTGCAGCCTTTTGACGCAGTGGCAACGTCTCTCTTTAATTACATTTTTCCCCTTTCTGTTCCGATCCTTCAGTGGCAGCCTAGAGTTGACAACAAATAAATGAAAAGTAATTTTCACTTTGGGTCCAGCAAAATAAAAACATACAAACAAAACTCTATTAACAGATTAACAGAATTGGAAGGGATCCCACCCCCAGACACACACACCGCTCAAGCAGGAGACCCTACACAATTTCTGACAAATGGCAGTCCAATCTTTTTTTGAAAGCTTCCAGTGATGAAGCTCCAACAACTTCTGAAGGCAAGCTGTTCCATTGGTTGATTGTTCTCACTGTTAGAAAGTTCCTCCTCATTTCTAGGTTGAATCTCTCCTTGTTCAGTTTCTATCCATTATTGTCTGGCCTTCAGGTGCTTTGGAAAATAGCTTGACCCCCTCCTCTCCGTGGCAGCCCCTCAGATACTGGAACACTACTATAATCTCTACCCTGGTCCTTCCCTTCATTAGACTAGCCGTGTCCAGTTCCTCCAACCGTTCTTCATATGTTTTAGTCTCCAGTCCCCTAATCATCCTGGTTGCTCTCCTCTTCACTTTTTCTAGAGTCTCAATCTCTAAAACAATTTTTTTGGGTCACCACACTATAAAAAAGATGTTGAGATTCTAGAAAAACTGCAGAGGAGAACAACCAGGATAATTAGGGGACTGGAGACTAAAACATATGAAGAACGATTACAGGAACTAGAACTCTAGATGCAATCAACACTGCAGTCTTCTCCAAGCACACTTTGGTGGTATGCAACAATAGTTAGGCATGTGTGGAAAAGAAGTGCAAAGTTCATTCACCAATGTTGTGGACTTTGAGGGGGTGGTTTAATTTTAACTGGCTGAAAGCAGGGCCCGTGTAGAATTCTTTTCTGCTAGGTTATAGAGAAGTGTAGAGAAGAATACAGTGATTACTCTTCAAATATTGAATATTGCAGAGGTTTTAGAGGACCCATAGACAGGGAGACTGCTCCAGAGAGTTCAGCCTAAGAATCTGCTAACTTAAAAGGCCTGTTTTTAAGTATATTGAATGATTTTATCAGGAGCAGCTGCTGGGGGGTGGGGTGGGAGGGTAAACAGCAATAATAACCCATCAAGATGGTGGCCAAAATCATGTATTTTATTTTATTTTAATTTATTTATTTTGGCAAACACAACAATATATATAAGTATAAGTATGAAATAACCACACAAGTTGAATACAACCAAAGGGAACATTAGGACAGGAACGGTAGACATGCTGGTGCTCTTATGCACGCCCCTTACAGACCTCTTAGGAATGGGGTGAGGTCAACAGTAGACAGTCTTTGGTTAAAGTTTTTGGGATTTGGGGATGGGACCACGGAGTCAGGTAGTGCATTCCAGGTATTAACAACTCTGTTACTGAAGTCATATTTTCTACAATCAAGATTGGAACGGTTCACTTTAAGTTTAAATCTATTGTGTGCTCGTGTATTATTGTGGTTGAAGCTGTAAACAAAGTTCCACCCCTTTTCTTCGTGTTTCTCATGACAAGTGAAAAAAAAATACAGGATATTAATTGCATAGACATATCTTGACTAGTGGGATTCAAATAATTTAACAACCAGTTCTCTGCCCTAATGATCGGATGGGTGGGCATGGCCATGGGTGGATGTGGCCTCCTGTACTCCCCTGGGAGCAAAAACAGGCCCGGGGGAGACGTGCCACCCACCCACCAGATGGGTGGGCATGGCCATGGTGGATGTGGCACTCAGCCTCTTGCACTCTCCTGGGAGCAAAAATGAGCCAGGGAAAACGTGCCACCCCTCCCCCCACAGCCAGTTTTGGGCCTAGGAGGCCTCCCTGAAGCCTCCTGGGAGTGAAAACAGGCTGCGGGCAGGGGGGGCACATTGTACTCCCACACCCTGTTTTGGACCTAGGAGGCCTCCCTGCACTTACCTGGGAGCCAAAATGGGGCTCGTGGGGATTCCTGGAAATGGCAGGGCAGGGAGGGGTGGGGTGGGGCCAGCCAGCAATTTAACTACCAGTTCACCTGAACCAGCCCGATCTGGCTGAATCCCACCACTGATCTTGACTTATTTATTTTTCCCTTTCTACAAATGTCTCTGGACTTCATTTCAAGCGGAGGAAGATGCTGCCTTCCCCAATATTTATCTAAGATTACTTCACTACAGTAATTTAAGCTACTTGGATGTTTTCCCTATCCTAGAGTTGCTGAACTTATGTATTCTTTGTCATTGGAAAAATAGCTGATAAAGCAACCTCTCCATCTGAGTATCCTGACGCAGCAGCATGAAATTCTGGTAGTTATAATTCAAAGTTATCAGTCCATGCCTGATGGACTGATAACTTTGCTGGCTGAGGAACTCTGGGAGTTGAAGTCCACAAGTCTTAAAGTTGCCAAGGTTGGAGACCCCTGGTATAAAAGGCTGCCATCAAATGACACCAATAAGTTTGCTGAAGCTGTAGAGAATAAGTACTAATGCTGAAATGTTCCACTTGTATATTATTATTATTTAAAATTATTTCATATATTTAGGGTTGTTTCCTTCCATCCAATTCTTGGAGACAACCTGGTCAAATTCTTGCAGTTTTCTTGGCAAGATTTTTCAGAAGTGGTTTGTCATTGCCTCCTTCCTTGGGCTGAGAGAAATGATTGGCCCAAGGTCATACAGCTGGCTTTGAGTCTAAGGCAGGACTAGAACTCATTACCTCATGGCTTCTGAAAAGGTGCTTTAACCACTACATCAAACTCTCACACTTAGTTTTAATAGTCACTGTTAACTCAGTACAAGAAACTCTTATTTTATGGACTTTGATTTATCCGATATAGATACACCTTTCAAAAAATGGCCATGCATGATATGCTTTCATATACCCATCTGACATTTTATAAATGAGTAAAATGCATAAAATGCATGTGCTTAAATTGATTTTCCATTTTATATATTCATAAAGTATATAAAATATGCAAAATATGCATGTGGAAAAATCCAATTTGGAATTAATGTATATCCATTTTCTCTTATTAGTCTCTTAAATCAAGGTTTTACTGTTCCATAATATGATTAGTACAATCTGATTAGAATAATACTAAGAACAGTGGAATTATATTGCTATTATCCAGAGAAGTATAGCTGTCCTTCGCTCAATGCTTCAAGGAGAGGCTGGACAGCCATTTGTCATGAATTCAAGATTCAATGATCCCATCTAATTCCATGATGATGATAATGATGACTATAACTTGGATTTGAAATGCAGTAACCAGAAGTGGGAATACAGTGTGAACACACTTATACTTACATACAGGATACAGAAATAGATACTGAGGCCTTAGAAAGAGTGCAGAGAAGAGCTACAAAGATGATTAGGGGTCTGGAGGCTAAATCATATGATCAATGGCCAAGGGAACTAGTTATGTTTAACAAAAACAAAAACAAAAAGGCTTTGGGGAGACATGACAGCCATCTTCTAATTGTTGAAAGGTTGCCACAGGGAAGGGGGGTGGTCTTTATTCTCCATAGCATCTGAGTCAGTGGTGAAATCAATTTTTTTTTACTACTGGTTCTGTGGGCGTGGTTTGGTGGGCATGGTGTGGCTTAGTCAGCGTGGCTTGGTGGGCATGGCAGAAGAAGGATACTGCAAAATCCCCATTCCCTCCCCACTCTGGGGCCAGCCAGAGGTAGCATTTGCTGGTTCTCCGAACTACTCAAAATTTCCACTACCGGTTCTCCAGAACCTGTCAGAACCTGCTGGATTTCACCCCTGATCTGAGTGGAAGCAATGGATAAGAAGCAATGGATGGAGAGATTCAATTTAGAAAAAAGGAAGGAATTTCCAATAGCAAGGATTATGGATCAATGAAACAGTTTGTCTCCTGGAGTTGTGGGTGCTTCATTGCTGGAGGTTTTCAAGAAAAGATTGGACAACTATAAGAAAGAGAGTGAGAGAAAGAGAGAGGGAGACAATGTCTTCTTCATTCATCAAATTTATATAGCTGTTTGTCTACCAAAAGGCATGCTTCCACATTGGCTACATTTCGTGATGTTCAGTTAGGAACATTCTGCCATAAGCCAGTACATTTCAGTTGGCATTATGAAATCATTGCCTGTAGTATAGCTTTTGGAAAGTATAAAGCATGATCATTACCCATTGACTATAAATGGCTTTTTCTGATGTTTGGGTTTAAGAGATTCTTCCAGCAAATTATAGATAAGCCTTGCTAGTGTAAAATTTAAGGCAATCTTGTTGAATGACAAGCTGCCAGACTGAAATCAAATCTTGTTGGTATCTGTTGTTGGAATTGTCCTTTACAAAGTCAGAGGGATAATTCTAAACTTGAGGGAAAAGATCCAAGCAGAACTTCCATTCTTTGCTTCTGCATCTATCAGCTGTTAACAATGCCAGAGTTTGGGCCATGAGAGAAATAGTAAAATGGGGCTAGACATATGGAAGGTTCAACTTTAGATTTCAGGACACCATAAAACCTTCAACTGACTCCTTTCTGCACTTCCAAGAGTCATAGCTGTCAATTGCTGAAAATTGGTGACATGATTTTCTACCATTTTAAGGTGGAGAACAGATTTAACATAACTTTAAAAAAATCTTACCAAGCCTTAATTGTGCTCTGACTAGATTCACAAAATACAGAATAACAGAGTTGGAAGAGACCTTGGAGGTCTTCTAGTCCAACCTCTTGCCCAAGCAGGAAACCCTATATTATTTCAGTCAAATGGCTCTTCTTGTGATGGAGTACCCACAACTTCTGAAGACAAGCTATTCCTGATTAATTGTTCTCACTTTCAGGAAATTTCTCCTTACTTCTAGGTTGGGTCTCTCTTAAGCAATCCTCTACCCATTATTTCTTGTCCTGCCCTTAGGACAAGATGTTTTATCATTGAGACCATTCTGCAACCAACAAGGTAGACACAGACTTCAAAGGATAATTAGAACTCCAGAAAAAACAATTGCTACCAACCTGCCTTCCATTGAGGACTTGTATACTTCACAAGTAAAAAAGAGATGTCAGGCTGCCTCTGATTATATCTAGGAAAGAATACACCTTGACTTCATTTGCAAATAAAGAAAAGTACTTTTACTAAGTACATCCGGACAGCAGCAGTATAAAGTTGGATCTGAGACAAAATATGGCTAACATTCCATATCCCCCCTGTTACTCCATCCTCTTCCCCAAGAGGTCATCAGGTCTGGTCCAATGCCAGTTTCTTCTCGGGGCCCCGTGGTAATCTTCTTCCACAGGTCTCTTGCTGTCAATCATATCAGGAATGCAATGTCCGTTGAGAGTTCGCGCTCTAATTCCTGTTGAATTCAAAGCATTAATCTCCCCTCCCCCCTTAATTATGTCAGACCGACACTCTTAAAGGGCCCTCTCTACTTAACCTGAATCCAAGAGCTATTTACATTACAAATCAAACCCCATGCTATCTAACAACTGAATATAAAGAGTACAAAAAGATGTGAAGATTGGAGTGGAGGCTGACAAGAGGGCTGTGAAAATATTTATAGACCCCTCGCATCTTGGACATAAACTGTTTCAAGTCCTACCCTCAAAACGATGCTATAGAGCACTGCACACCAGAACAACTAGACACAAGAACAGTTTTGTCCCGGACACAATCACTCTGCTAAACAAATAATTCCCTCAACACTGTCAAACTAGTTATTAAGTCTGCATTACTGTTAATCTTCTCATCATTCCTATCATCCATCTCCTCCCACTTATGACTGTATGACTGTAACCTTGTTGCTGGTATGCTTATGATTTATATTGACTGTTTCCTAGTATGATTTGATTGCTTATTTGTTCCCTGTGACTATCATTAAATGTTGTACCTTATGATTCTTGATGAATGTATCTTTTATGTACACTGAGAGCTTATGCATCAAGACAAATTTCTTGTGTGTCCAATCACATTTGGCCAATAAAGAATTCTATTCTATTCTATTCTATTCTATTCTATTCTATTCTATTCTATTCTATTCTATTCTATTCTATTCTAATGTCTTATTATTAGCCTTCACTAAATGATTTACAATATGGCAATAAAGATTCATATTCATGCTTCCATCCTGGCATCCAATATGTGTCAGCATCCATCCTGACATCCAAAGAAAGTTAAATGTGGCTTCCGTCTATCAAATGTTGCCCATCCCTATTGATTCTCCAAAACCAAACAGAAGATCTAGATGACACCCAATTTGTCCTCTATTGCTTTTCCTTTTTCAGAATAGAATGGGAATGGATTGTGCTCTCATGCAGCTTCTGGAATTGTACAAGAAATCTGTGCTCTTGCCTCTAGATTCTAGAACCTCCTAAAATTGTGTAAGGATGGAGCAAGCTTTCCTACAGTTTTCAGAGGTTAAAGAGGCTATTGAAGAGCATTCTCCAAAACCACTTCAAGAACAAATAACAAATATTACAAGCAATCACATTCCAAAAGTCCTCTGGAAAAGTTTGGTCGTCAGTCATTTCTAGAAAGCCATCACTTCTAGCTTCTAAAGAAAGACTCTTCCAAAACTTCAGAGCCATGATAGAAAAGCAATACTTTCTCACCTCCCCACCACACACAAAAATCACAAAAGTGGGGCACCATCATTAGCATCTCCCATCATATAGTATGTTGGGTATAACGCAAGCATCGTAGAAAATCCAATCTCAAAGGAGGATGATAATTTTCTTCTGAAAGATGTGCAGTTCAGCTTGTACGTGTTTAGAAATGAATTGCAAGTTGCTAAAATGTTGTAAAATGGACTCACCATTTCAGGAAGATTTCTGTTTTAGTTGAAAGACCGGCTTAGCAGAATACCTTGAAGGGATCTGGATGCCCTCTGGTTACCTTTCTTTAATCTCTAGGAGATATGAGAAGTTGCAAAATTTCTCTAGTTTGCTTCAACCAAACTTTTATTAAGGTCGTAGGAAGCAGCTTTGTCTATCAGATAAGTGGAATCTTTTCTGAAGATGTCACTGCAAAAGTAGGGCACTAATGTATACTGGATAGCTTGCCTTGCAACACAGAGGATTCTTCAATGATGCAAACAAGCATCTGCCAGTGTGAACAGGAAGATGATTCAAACTAACCCTGCAAATTGCATCCATTGTTCATTCATTAATTACTCAGCAGACAGAAACTGCTTATAAATAGTTTATTTAGAATAGAATAATCGGGTTGGAGGTACATTGGAGGTCTTCTAGTCCAACCCCTGCTAAGGAGGAATATCTGTGATGGTGAACCTTTGATGTGCCTGCATGCTGGCCTGAGTGCCAGAAGTGGCACGCAAAACTAACCCACGAGGTATGCGCAGCCCCGCTGGCCTTTGCACATGTGGGAGCACCGGTACCCAAAAGAGTGGCGGTCCATGAGCCGGCACCTGAATACCAGCATGGAAGCGCACCCGACGAACAGCTGGCCATCATGCATGCGCATAACATCAATCTGGAAGGCCGGGTGCCAGCCTGTGAATGTGTGATGGAACACAGCTCTTCTGGGTTCCGCTGCTCCCACACGATGGCCAGCTGACCGTGCGTGTGATCACAGGAATGTGGAATAGGAGCCAGTGAGGCCGCACATTCTTCATGGGATGGTTTCGCGTGCCGCTTCCGCACGCATGCCATAGGTTCACCGACACTGACCTATATCAGTTCAGACAAATGGTTATCCAATCTCTTCTTAAAAACTTCCAGTGATGGAGCTTTTAAAACATCTGGAGATAAGTTGTTGCAGTGATTATGTCAGGGTTCCAAGTAACACCCCCAACAAAAGAAGACTCCGAGGCTTGAAGTTCCTCAAAGTTTGATTTTATTAAAGATGTCATATTGGCACATCTGGGAAAACCCGAATCTGAAAGCTTCCAGGTTTTCCCCACCCAAAGGAAAGTCCAAGTCCCTGCCCAGCACCCACATGTCCATCACATGGTCCAATCAAAGCACCATCCCAACTGGAGATGCCTCCCAGCCACACCCCTCCAGATGCAAGTTGTTCTTGACTCTCTGAGAAAGGAATGTTATTATGACTAAATATCACCCCTGCTCCATACAATCCCCCCTCCCAGGTTCCCACAGCAGTAAATGTGACAGGCCTGAAGGCCCACTGCAAAAGATGGCTTCCAGACTTGAGAGATTAATTGTTCTAACTGTCAGGTTAGTTCCTTAGTTCTAAATTGCTTCTCTCCTTGACTAGTTTCCACCCATTGCTTCTTGTCTTGCCCTCAGGTGCTTTGGAGAATAGCTTGATTCCTTTTCTTTATGCAATCTTTGAGATATTGGAACATTGCTATCATGTCACCCCTACTCCTTTTTTTCATTAAACTAGACATATCCAGTTCCAGCAACCGTTCTTTATATGTTTTAGCCTCCAGTTTCTAAGGTTTTATGTTTATTTCTAGCATTGTTCTCCTCATATTTTTCAGCTGTAATGGTAGTTTTATGATGAAATGAATTCCTGCAATAATCTAACAGCAAACGAAATCATGACACAGGATTAGGTTATCTGAGGGACTGCCTCTTCCTGATTATAGCAGCGATTATATCTAGCAGAGAAGGCATGTTGTAAGTACCACCTGCTAGAGACCTCCATGTGTGTGTGTCTAGGAGACAGGCTTTCTCTACTGGGCCTCTACCCTATAGAACAGGGGTCTCCAACCTTGGCAACTTTAAGACTTGTGGACTTCAATTCCCAGAATTCCTCAGCCAGCTTTGCTGGGAATTCTGGGAGTTGAAGTCCACAAGTCTTAAAGTTGCCAAGGTTGGAGACCCCTGCTATAGAACATTCTTCCTTCCCAAATTCAGATTAGCTCCATTCCTATTAGCATTCTGGAAATTCCTCAAAACTTTGTTGCATCATCAGGGCGACAGGGTCTTGGAGAACTAGAGATGTTCTTAGATAAGTCCATTGTTGTTGGTCTTTTATTTTCTTGGTGTGGTTTGTATACCTAAAATCTTTTAGGTTAGGGTGGTTTTTTTCATTTTTAATGGTTTTTTATATTTTATAATGATTGTTTTATTATTATTTATTTATTTATTTGATTTGATTTTTATACCGCCCTTCTCCCGAAGGACTCAGGGCGGTGTACAGGCATAATAAAACCGACAATACAATATACAAGTTTAAAATACGATTTAAAAAACTTATTTAAATTAGCCCAGTGATTAAAATTTACCATACTAAAAAACCCCGTTTAAAATTAATAAATTTAACATTAAAATCCCAATTTAAGCCAGTTGTTTTATATTTGTTGTATATTTGTTGTATATTTGTTGTTTTTATTTATTGTTGGATGCCGCCAGAGTCACATTTTTGTGAAATGGGCACCCATATAAATGTGATAGATAGTAGATGATATTGTAATAGATAGATAGTGGCTAGATGGGCAGACAGACAGATCGATTTCCAACCAGGCAGCCATGTCATTTTCCTATGTACTCTGCTTCTTACAGTCCCAACCCTCCAGATTTTCCATCCTTCAGAGATGATCCTTCCTTCTGTTTGATGTTATCTTTACTTTCACCATTTAAATGTAGTTGTAATATAGGAAATAGAGTTTTAAATTACATTTCAGCCTAGATAGATAAAGTGTAATTATTCGCTCCTTTCAGGTCCTGCACCTGCACATAAATCTCTTCCTGTTTGCAAGTTCAGACCACTTTATATCTCCCTTTGGGCCATGGCCTGGATATTTGTGAATAATTTCACCTTCAATAGCTTGTCTTCAGTCTCTTTACTTGTAGCAACTAGTGAGTGTGTGAGTCTGAACATTCACTTTCTTTTGTTTCTTTTGTTTCTCTCCCTATATATTTTTGTTGAAAAGCAGTAACTATAGTACCATTTTGAAGTATAAAAAGGAAAGGTAACAAAGAGGAAATCAAATCAAAAACTAGGCACTTAGGAATCTGATTTCTGAGTTATATAGTATCCATGGTATAGTCCTCAATGTCTCTTTTGCTCTATAGTTTCTCAAATTCATTGAGATGGAACTTCAGAACATAATCTAACAAAATTTATGCACAGTCACTCATGCTCTGGTCACGTCTCGGTTGGATTACTGCAATGCTCTCTACATGGGGCTGCCCTTGAGGTGCACCCGGAGGCTACAGTTAGTCCAGAATGCGGCTGCGCTGGTGATAGATGGAGCCGCTCGTGGCTCCCATGTAACATCACTGCTGCGTAGTCTGCACTGGCTTCCTGTGGTCTTTCGGGTGCGCTTCAGGATTTTGGTTACCACCTTTAAAGTGCTCCATGGCTTAGGACCCGGGTACTTACGAGACCACCTGCTGTTGCCCTATGCCTCCCACCGACCCGTACGCTCTCACAGAGAGGGTCTCCTCAGGGTGCCATCCGCCAAACAGTGTCGGCTGGCGGCCCCCAGGAGTAGGGCCTTCTCTGTTGGAGCATCGACGCTCTGGAATGAACTTTCCCCTGGCCTACGTCAAGTGCCTGATCTTCGGACCTTCCGTCGTGAGCTAAAAACACATTTATTTATTCAAGGAGGGCCAGGGATAGGGGTTGTTCCTCTGCCCTGGTCCTATTAGACCTCTCAGCGGCTTTCGATACCATCGACCATGGTATCCTGCTGCGCCGGTTGGGGGGATTGGGAGTGGGAGGCACCGTTTACCGGTGGTTCTCCTCCTATCTCTCCGACCGGTCGCAGTCGGTGTTGACAGGGGGGCAGAGGTCGTCCCCGAGGCGCCTCACTTGTGGGGTGCCGCGGGGTCGATTCTCTCGCCTTCTGTTTAACATCTACATGAAACCGCTGGGTGAGATCATCAGTGGTTTCGTGTGAAGTATCAGCTGTATGCGGATGATACTCAGCTGTACTTTTCTACACTGAACCACCCCAACGGTTATCAAGTGCTGTCCCGGTGTCTGGAGGCCGACGGGTCTGGATGGGGAGAAACAGGCTCAAGCTCAATCCCGCCAAGACAGAGTGGCTGTGGATGCCGGCATCCCGGTACAGTCAGCTAACCGCGCTGAACATCGGTGGCGAGTCATTGGCCCCGATGGAGAGGGTCCGCAACTTAGGCGCCCTCCTGGATGAACGGCTGTCTCTAGAAGAGCATTTGACGGCCGTCTCCAGGAGAGCGTTCTACCAGGTTCGCCTGGTACGCCAGTTGCGCCTTTCTGGACCGGGATGCCCTATCCACGGTTACTCACGCACTCGTGACGCCTCGCCTGGATTACTGCAATGCTCTCTACATGGGGCTCCCTTGAGGGGCATCCGAGGCTACAGTTAGTCCAGAATGCAGCTGCGCTGGTGATAGATGGAGCCCTCGTGGCTCCCATATGACACCTATCCTGCGCAGACTGCACTGGCTTCCTGTGGCCTTCGGGTGCGCTTCAAGGTTTTGGTGACCACCTTTAAAGCGCCCATGGCATTGGGCCGGGTTATTTACGGGACCGCCTACTGCGACCGAATACCTCCCACCGTCCTGCGCCTCACAGAGAGGGTCTCCTCAGGGTGCCGTCAGCGAGGCAATGTCGTCTGGCGGCGCCCAGGAAGGGCCTTCTGTGGGGCTCCCACCCTCTGGAACAATCTACCCCGGACTTCGTCAGCTTTCGGACCTTCGGACCTTCCGCCGCGGGCTTAAAACATACTTATTTAATTGTGCAGGACTGAGCTAGATTTTAAATTTTGGGTTTTAAATTGGGTTTTATTTCTATTTTTAATTGGACGGGCTTTAGAATAAGTTTTTTAAATGTTTTATATTGTATTTATATTGTATTTATCTGTTTTTAGTGCCTGTAAACCGCCCTGAGTCCCTTGGGAGATAGGGCGGTATATAAATATGATTAAATAAATAAATAAATAAATAAATAAGCGGGACTGGCATAATAGTTTTAATTTTAAATTGGGGTTTTTATTGTTCTGGGTTTTTAAAAATTTTTTATAATTTTAAATTTAAACTTTTAATTATCAGCCTTTTTGTAATCTGCTAGGTTTTAATTGTTGGTTTTAATTGTTTATGTATTGTGTTTTATCTTTGGCTGTACACCACCCTGAGTCCTTTGGGAGAAGGGCGGTATAAAAATTTAATAAATAAATAAATAATAAATAAATAAAATGAAATTCAATGTACAGGAAAGTAAAGTCCTACACTTAGGTAAGAAAAACCAAAAGTACACATATAAACTGGGGGAAACCAGGCTTAATAGCAGTGACTGTGAGAGGGACCTTGGAGTCTTAGTGGTTTGTTGTTGTTAGTTGTGAAGTCGTGTCCGACCCATCGCGACCCCATGGACAACATTCCTCCAGGCCTTCCTGTCCTCTACCATCCTCTGGAATCCATTTAAACTCATGCCTACTGCTTCAGTGACTCCATCCAGCCACCTCGTTCTCTGTCGTCCCGTTCTTCTTTTGCCCTCAATCTTTCCCAGCATTAGGCTCCTCTCCAGTGAGTCCTTCTTTCTCACTAGGTGGCCAAAGTATTTCAGTTTCATCTTCAGGATCCAGCCTTCTAAGGAGCAGTCAGGGTTGATCTCCTCTAGAACTGACTTGTTTGTTCGCCTTGCAGTCCAAGGGACTCGCAGGAGTCTTCTCCAGCACCAGAGTTCAAAGGCCTCAATTCTTTGGCGCTCAGTCTTTCTTATGGTCCAACCTTCACAGCCATACATTGCAACTGGGAAAACCATAGCTTTGACTATATGTCTTAGTGGACAACCAACTAAATATGAGCCAGTGGTGTGCAGCGGCAGCCAAAAAAGTCAATACAATCCTAAATTGCATTAACAGAGGGATACAATCAAGATCAAGTGAGGTACTAATACCACTCTATAAAGCACTAGTAAGATCACACCTAGAGTACTGCATCCAGCTTTGGTTACCACACTATAAAAAAAGATCTTCAGACTCAAAAGTGCAGAGGAGAGCAACCAGGATGATTAGGGGACTGGAGACTAAAACATATGAAGGATGGTTACAGGAATTGGGCATGGCTAGTCTAGTGAAGAGAAGGACCAGGGGAGACATGGTAGTAGTGTTCCAATAGTTGAAGGGCTGCCACCGAGAGGAGGGTGGTCAAGCTATTTTCCAAAGCACCTGAGGGCCAGACAAGGAATAATGGAGGGAAACTGACCAAGAAGAAATTCAACCTGGAAATAAGGAGGAACTTTCTTAGAGACAGTGAGAACAAACAACCAATGGAACAGCTAGTCTTCAGAAATTGTGGGAGCTTCATCACTTGAAACTTTCAAGAAAAGTTTGGACTGCCATTTATCAGAAATGGTGTAGGGTCTCCTGCTTAGGTGGGGGGTTGGACTAGATGACCTATAAAGTCCCTTCCAACTCTGTTAATCCCAGGACCCAGATTGTTGGGGGCAATAAGTTGACTTTGTATATAAATATACAAATAGAATGAAGACTATTGCTAACATAGTGTAAGCCGCCCTGAGTCTTCGGAGAAGGGCGGGATATAAATGCAAATAAAAAAAATCAGTTATCTGTTAATCAGAAGGTTCTTGTGTGCAACTCTTTGTGGGCCCTCTTCCTTCTTGATCTTTCTGATAGCAGCAGTGGGAGTGAGCTTTGATTAATGTTTTCAGCAACTAGGAAATTATTTCATTAATGTTTCTAGTAGATTAAGAACAAAGCAAGCAATGAATGAGGAGTGTACAGCCATATAAGAACAGGTCTCAAGCTACCAAGGACACTGACTTGAACTTTGGTGATTTGCAAACTCATTATAATGGGAAAACCACACCTCCTGAATATTTAGATGAGCATTAACAAGATTGTACTAACAAATTACAGGATGTTACATCAGGGGTGAAATTTACTTACCTTCCCTACCATTTTGGAAGTGCATGTGCTCCGCGAGCACGCAAGCTTGCATCACATGTGCCCCCAGACCCTTCTACGTACGTGCAGAGAGTAAAAAACATGGTTACTTCCTGCTTAAAACCAGGAAGTAACGACGACCAGGCGAGTGGGTGGAGCCTTGTGCTGCCGTCGCTACCGGTTCTCCAAACCACCCACTGCCATTGCTACTAGTTTGGCTGAACAGGGCCGAACCAGTAGCATTTTGACTCAGCTGTACACGACAAACTTCTCCTAAAACTAAAATCCTACAGCATCTCCGGACCTCTCCATAATTGGATAATAGCGTTCCTGTCAAACAGACAAGTGGTCAAAATAGGCAGTGCCCTATCAAATCCTGTTCCTGTCAATAGCGGCGTTCCCCAAGGCAGCGTTCTTGGACCAACACTCTTCATATTATACATTAATGACCTCTGTGACAATATTATAAGTAATTGTGTTCTCTTCGCTGACAATGTTAAACTATTTAACACTACCAACAATACAGCTACCCTCCAAAAAGACCTTGACTTTGTGTCAGAATGGTCAAAAATTTGGCAACTCCAAATCTCAACCAGCAAATGCTCTGTCTTACACATTGGAAAAAAGAATCAGAACATAAATACAAGCTTGATGGACATTACCTTGTAGATGACCACTACCCCATTAAAGACCTTGGAGTTTTCATATCAAATGATCTACGTGCCAAAGCCCACTGCAACTACATCGCAAAAAAGGCTTTAAGAGTTGTAAACTTAATCCTGCGTAGCTTCTTCTCCAGAAACACTACACTACTAACTGTTCTGTCCCCACCAACCACAACCAAGCAGACACATGAGCTGACTATATCTGCCAGCAATTTAGTCCGACAACAGATATCAGTTCTGGCAATGAACCTGCAGTGGCCTGCCAAGTTCTCCTATCTCCTCAGACCAGCATAACCGCAGTTCAGAAATAAACAAAAGCCAAAGTCTTAGTCTCAAAATATTGTAGCCGAAGTTTCCAAGAGGCAGTTTTTGTCCATCACAAGAAGCTATGGAGCAGCTCCTCCTGCTTTAATACCCTGTGGGGTGTGGCTCCATGACTCAGCACTCTCTAGGCCTGCCCCACCCCTTCTTTTGTTGTTCCCGCCTCTCCTTTCTATGATGCCTGGGATCTAACCAGGACTGATTGTCAGCAGCTGCATCTTGTGGCATTTCCTGGGAGGGGGAAGGTGCGGGAAAAAGAGTCCTAGTCATCTCCTCCACCTGGCCTGCCTCTGGGACCTGGAGCGGAGCCAGAGAGGAAGGTCCTGCAGAGGGAAGCCCTGTCGGCTCTTCCCCCTCACTCACTGAGTCACTCTCTGCCAGGAGGCCAGGCTTGGGGGCTGAAGACACAACACTAACCAGAGCATATAAAACATTTGCTAGACCAATTCTTGAATACAGCTCACCTGTCTGGAACCCTCACCACATTTCTGACATCAATACAATTGAACGTGTCCAGAAATATTTTACAAGAAGAGTTCTCCACTCCTCTGAATACAACAAAATATCTTATGCCACCAGACTTGAAATCCTGGGTTTAGAAAATGTAGAACTCTGATGCCTTCGGCATGACCTGAGTTTAACTCATAGAATCATCTATTACAATGTCCTTCCTGTTGAAGACTACTTTAGCTTCAATTGCAACAATACACGAGCACACAATAGATTTAAGCTTAATGTGAACCGCTCCAAACTTGATTGCAGAAAATATGACTTCAGTAACAGAGTTGTTAATACCTGGAATGCACTACCAGACTCTGTGGTCTCTTCCCAAAATCCGCAAAACTTTAACCAGAAACTATCTACTATTGACCTCACCCCATTCCTAAGAGGTCTGTAAGGGGCATGCATAAGAGCACAAGCGTGCCTACCGTTCCTGTCCTAATGTTCCCTTTAATTGTATCCAATTTGTATAGTTATTACATACTTATGCTTATATATATGCTTATATATTGTATAGTTATTTCATGCTTATTTCATGCTTTATTTATTTGTGATAAATAAATAAATAAATAAATAAATAAATAAATAAATTTCACCCCTGTGTTATGTCATATGCTAGAGTTACTGAGCATATATACTACATCAGAGATGAGTTAATTGATTTTAACCATTGAAAGAATTTACTCCAAAAACAATATGCTTGGTATATAAAATAATTTTCCACCTTTTTAAGCTGCTCCTCTTTTGGTTGAGTTGCCAGTGAGGCAGCTTCTATACATATCTATATAAATAAAAAGTAATTTAATCTACCTTTTCAATCTGGAGTCTGTTTGGGCAAGGCACACTGGGCTATTGGGTCTGGCGACATTTGCAGCTAACATTATTGTCATAGAGATGCTTTTCAGAATGGTCTTTGCCAATCTGGTTGAGAATGTTTCGGAATTCAGTGCCAAACTTCACAAGACCCAAAAGTAACATTGGATGAAGAACATTAGGTTGTGTAAAGTTTATCTAGAAATGAATTATTTCTTCTCTTCAGATCATGTTGAGTCCAGTAGTGTAATTCAATTTTTTTTACTATCGGTTCTGTGGGCGTGGTGTGGCTTGGTGGGCTTGGCAGGGAAAGGATACTGCAAAATCTCCATTCCCACCCCACTCCAGGGGAAGGATATTGCAAAATCCTCATTCCCTCCCCACTCCAGGGGAAGGATATTGCAAAATCTCTATTCCCACCACACTCCAGGGCCAGCCAGAGGTGGTATTTGCTGGTTCTCCAAACCCTGTCAGAACCTGCTGAATTTCATCCCTGGTTGAGTCATTGCATCTTCATAGCTAAGAATCCAGCTCCAGGATGTTCTGTCCTATTTCAGGGGATGAAAAACAACCATGATTAATTCGAAAGCCCCCACCCCACCCCACCCCAAAAAATGATATGGACAGGAAAACAAATAGTGAAAATAAAATATCAAGTAGTGAAAGAAATGGACATACTGTACACCTGAATAAGTATTTGCTTTTAGAACAAAGGATGCTTGGATTAGAAAACTCCTTCTAACGCTATGCTGTTCAAAACACATCATGAGGGTAACAACATTACAATCATTTGTCAATGCTGTGAACTCCTTGAGTCAATGACAGGAGATACAAAAAAGAACAAGGGTACTCATTGTCCCCTCTTCGGTTTTTGTTGGTTCTTTGAAATAACATGATAGGATGAGAGAATTGTGGGAGTAAAGATTTAAAATCCACAGATTGTTTTGTAACTATGTTCCAGATGGTACATGTATTATGTAGGATATCTCCCAGTTATAGAAAAGTCATTTGAGGAAAAGTCAACATGACATGTAAGATAAGAGTGGGCTTTATCAAGATGGTCCTACTCTTTGTTCACAAGTTCTGAAAAGCAGTCTTTCAGACCATTCAGAAACTTCAACAAGCGCAAAATGCAGCTGTGCAGGTAGTAAATGATACCAGATACATGCCACACATACGACCGCTTCTGCATGAATTGCATTGGTTACTGGTATGTTTCCAGGTGCAATTCAAGGTGCTAGTGGTTACTTTTAAAGTCCTACATGACTTGGGGCCAAGGTACCTGAGGGATCGCCTTTTTTCCAAGAAGCTCTATCTATCCAAAATATCAAGTAAATGGGAATGCTGCAGATTTCTTTAGACAGAGTATTGACTGGTGGGACCAGACCAGACCAGACCAGACCAGACCAGACCAGACCAGACCAGAACAGAACAGAACAGAACAGAACAGAACAGAACAGAACAGAACAGAACAGAACAGAATAACAGAGTTGGAAGGGACCTTGGAGGTCTTTTAGTTCAACCCCCTGCTAAGGCCGGACCCTATACCATTTCAGAAAAATGGTTGTCCAATCTCTTCTTAAAACCTTCCAGTGTAGGAACATTCACAACTTCTGGAGGCACATTGTTCCGTTGATTACCGGTAATTGTTTAATTGTCAAGAATCTTTTTCTTAGTTCTAGGTTGCTTCTCTCCTTGATGAGTTTTCACCCTTGCTTCTTGTCCTACCCTCAGGTGCTTTGCAGAATAGCTTGACTCCCTCTTCTTTGTGGGAACCCCTAAGATATTAGAACACTGCTATCATGCCATTCCTAGTATTTCTTTTCATCAAACTAGAGATACCCAATTCCAGCAACCATCCTTTATATGTTTTAGCCTCCAATCCCCTAATCATTTTTGTTGCTCTTCTCTGCACTCTTTCTAGAATCTCCATATCTTTTTCACATGGTGGCAACCATAACTGGATGCAGTATTGCAAGTGTGGTCTTACCAAGGCATTATAAAGTGGCATTAATGCTTTATGTGATCTTGATTCTATCCCCCTGTTAATCCAGCCTAGAACTGTGTTGGCTTTTTTGGCAGCTGCCGCACACTGCTGGCTCATATCTAAATGGTTGTCCACTAGGACTCCAAGATCCCTCTCACAGTTATTACTACTGAGCCGGGTACCACATGTGCTGTACCCGTGTATTTGTTTTTTCTTGCTTAAATGTAGAACCTTACTTTTTTTCACCATTGAATTTCATTTTGTTAGATAGCACCCAATGTTCAAATCTGTCAAAATCCTTCTGTATCTTAAGCCTATCTTCTAGAGTGTTGGCTATTCCTGCTAGCTTGGTGTTGTCTGCAAATTTGATTATTTCCCCTTCTATCCCCTCATCCAAATCATTGTGAAGATTTTGAAAAGCACTGGGCCTCAAATAGAGCCTTGGGCTACCCCACTGCATACCTCCTTCCATGTAGATGCATTTCCATAGAGGACTACATGTTATGTGCAGTTGGTTAACCAGTTACGAATCCATCTGGCAGTGATGCTGTCAGACATCCCACATTTTTCTATCTTCTCAAGTAATAGGTTGTGCTCTACTTTATCAAATGCCTTACAGAAGTCCAAGTAAATTATATCCACAACGTTCCTCTGGTCCACTAATTTTGTCACTTTGTCGAAGAATGCAATAAGATTTGTCCAGCATGATCTGTTTTTGACAAACCAATGTTGACTTTTGTTATGACTTTGTTTGCCTCTAGGTGTTCACTAATTCATTGCTTGATTATCCTTTATTATTTATTTTATTTATTTATTTATTTATATTTATATACCGCCCTATCTCCCTAAGGACTCAGGGCGGTTCACAGGCAGTTAAAACACATATAAATACAGATTAAAAACAACAATTAAAAAACTTATTCTATAGCCTAATTTTTAAAACAATATAAATAATAAAAACCCCTTAAAACCAATTTTTTAAAATCTAATCCAGTCCCGCGCAGATGAATAGGTGTGTTTTAAGCTCGCGACGAAAGGTTCGGAGGTCCGGAAGTTGACGAAGTCCTGGAGGGAGTTCGTTCCAGGGGGTGGGAGCCCCACAGAAGGCCCTTCCCTGGGTGTCGCCAGGCAGCACTGCCTAGCTGGCGGCACCCTGAGAGTCCCTCCTGTGAGCGCACGGGTCGGTGAGAGGTATTTGGTAGCAGTAGGCGGTCCCGTAAATAGCCCGGCCCTATGCCATGGGCGCTTTAAAGATTGTCACCAGCACCTTGAGCGCACCGGAAGGCCACAGGTAGCCAGTGCAGTCTGCGCAGGATAGGTGTCACCAGGAGCCACGAGGCTCCCTCTATCACCCGCAGCCGCATTCTGGACTAACTGAAGCCTCCGGATGCCCCTCAAGGAGCCCCATGTGAGAGCATTGCAGTAATCCAGGCGAGACGTCACGAGGGCGTGAGTGACCGTGCATAAGGCATCCCGGTCTAGAAAGGGGCGCAACTGGGACACCAGGCGAACCTGGTGGAAAGCTCTCCTGGAGACGGCCGTCAAATGGTCTTCAAAAGACAGCCGTTCATCCAGGAGAACGCCCAAGTTGCGCCCCCGTCCATCGGGGCCAGTGACTCGCCCCCAATATATTTTGTTTTAAAGGTGAAGCAAACAAGGAGAGGCTTCCGGGTGGCTATCTCAGACCGCCAGTTCCGTGTGATTCTGTAGAGCCGCTTAGACAGCGTTAATCTGCTGTCAAGCGACTTGGAAATCTCTTCCCTCGGGCAAAGAGGGGGAGGTGAGCATTCAGGCTGAAGTAGAGCCCCAGGAAAGCACCAGGAAGATTCCTGGTAGCTTGATGGGAACGCTCCTTCTATAGCCCGAAAAAAAGCTCCAGAATCCGGAACGCTTTTGCCAAATGGCAGAACAAAATGCAGTGTCCATCTCCATGACTGAAATGGATTATTGAAGGACTCTAACGCGGACAGAGCTGAAAACTGGAGCGTTAGCATTTGATTGTAACAAGATTTTAACTCCCTGATAGAGAATGTATTCGTAGTCAAGATTGGAGATGATGAAAGGAAATGGCGTTTTGTGTATTGCTAGTAAATGGCATTTTGTATATCGAAAGTGAAAGTTAAGGAAATGCTTATTACAATTGCTGGCGTGGAATCTTTAAGAAGAATATAACAAGATATTTTTTTAAATGGAATTTTTATTTTTTATTTTTTATCCTTTTTTATTTTTTTATTACAGTGTTTAAGAAGAAAAGTTTATTGAATTTTTCTTTTTTCTTTTTCTTTTTCTTTTTTTCCCCCTTCTTCTTATTTATTTATTTATTTATTTATTCATATTTTTATACCGCCCTATCTCCCTAGGGACTCAGGGCGGTGTACAGCCATCTAAAAACAACATAAATATACACAGTAAAACATTAATCTAAAAAACTTATTAAATAGGCCGAATATTTAAAATAGACATAAATAATAAAACCCCAAGTTAAAACCAAATCTAAAATTTAAACAATTAAAATTTAAAAATCTAGTCCAGTCCTGCGCAAATAAATAGATGTGTCTTAAGCTCGCGGAAGGTCCGAAGGTCAGGAAGTTGGCGAAGTCCTGGGGAAGCTTCGTTCCAGAGGGTGGGAGCCCCACAGAAAAGGCCCTTCCTGGGCGTGCCAGTCGGCACTGCCTGGCTGGCACCCTGAGAGTCCCTCCTGTGAGCGCACGGGTCGGTGGGAGGCATTCGGTGGCAGCAGGCGGTCCCGTAAGTAACCCGGCCCTATGCCATGGGCGCTTTAAAGATCATTACCAAAACCTTGAAGCGCACCGGAAAACCACAGGTAGCCAGTGCAGTCTGCGCGGGAGAGGTGTTACATGGGAGCCACGAGGGCTCCCTCTATCACCAGCGCAGCCGCATTCTGAACTACCTGGAGTCTCCGGGTGCTCCTCAAGGGAGCCCCATGTGAGAGCATTGCAGTAGTCAGGCGAGATGTCACGAGGCATGAGTGACCGTGCATAAGGCATCCCGGTCTAGAAAGGCGCAACTGGCGGACCAGGCGAACCTGGTAAAAGCTCTCCTGGAGGCGGCCGTCAAATGATCTTGAAGACAGCCGTCCATCCAGGAGAACGCCCAAGTTGCGTACCCTCTCCATTGGGGCCAATGACTGCCCCCAACAGTCAGCCGAGGCTGCAGCTGACTGTACCGGGATGCCGGCATCCACAGCCACTCCGTCTTGGAGGGATTGAGCTTGAGCCTGTTTCTCCCCATCCAGACCCGTACGGCTTCCAGACACCGGGACAGCATCTCGATAGCTTCGCTGGGGTGGTCCGGTGTGGAAAAGTACAGCTGGGTATCATCAGCGTACAGCTGGTACCTCACACCGAAACCACTGATGATCTCACCCAGCGGCTTCATATAGATGTTGAACAAGAGGGGCGAGAGAATCGACCCCTGAGGCACCCCACAAGTGTGGCGCCTCGGGGCCGACCTCTGCCCCCCCATCAACACTGTCTGCGACCGATCGGAGAGATAGGAGGAGAACCACCGATAAGCGGTGCCTCCACTCCCAATCCCTCCAACGGTGCAGCAGGATACCATGGTCGATGGTATCAAAAGCCGCTGAGAGGTCTAATAGGACCAAGGCAGAGGAACAACCCCTATCCTGGCCCTCCAGAGATCATCCTGCTTGACCAAAGCCGTCTCAGTGCTGTAACGGGTCGGAAACCGGACTGGAGCGGGTCTAGATAGACGGTTTCCTCCAGGTACCGAGGTAGCTGACATGCCACCACACTCTCTACAACCTTCGCCCACGAGCGGGTTGGAGACAGACGATAATTACCTAACACAGCTGGGTCCAGGAAGGCTTCTTGAGGAGGCCTCACCACCGCCTCTTTCAAGGCGGCGGAAGACCCCTCCTGCAAAGAAGCATTTGTAAGCCCCTGGAGCCAGCCTCGTGTCACATCCTGTGTGGTCAGCACCAACCAGGAGGGACACGGGTCCAGTAAACATGTGGTGGCATTCAACCTACCCAGTAACCTGTCCATGTCCTCGGGAGCCACAGGGTCAAACTCATCCCAAACAGTCTCAACAAGACGGCTCTCAGACATCCCACCCGGATCTACCCAATTTTGGTCCAGACCGTCCCGAAGCTGAACGATTTTGTCGTATAGATAGCCACTAAACTCCTCAGCGCGTCCTTGCAACGGGTTATCCCGCTCTCCCTGTTGAAGGAGAGAGCGAGCTACCCGAAACAGGGCGGCTGGGCGGTTATCTGCCGACGCAATGAGGGAGGAGACGTAGCAACGTCTCGCTTCCCTCATTGCCACTAGGTAGGTCCTTGGTATTACTTAGTTTAAAAATGGCTTTCAAGCAAAGTGATTTAACTACTTCTAAAATACTGGACATTTCCTCACTTCAGATACAGAAATTGAAAGAAGATATTAAAGATGGCTTAAAGAATTTTTTACAGGAGCTTATGGAGGTTCATCTTTCAGAAATAGATCAAAAATTTGATGAAATGGAGAAAGAAATATTGGATTTTAAAGATATGGTGGAAGAACAGAGGAGGGAGATGAAAAAATTAAAGGAATCAATTAATCCATTATTGTTATCTAGTATTCAAACAGAGGAAAGACTGGAAGAAATTAACCAAATTAATTTAGATTTGCAAAGGAAAATAGATGAAGTTCAAATTAATTTGAATTTAGAAAATAAAATAGATGATATTCAGGTTAAGGTAGATAGGGCAGATGAAGAAAGGGTTATATTACAATATAAATTAATGGAATATGCTATAAGGGTGAGAGGATTAAAAGAATGTAAGGAAGAAAATTTGAAAGAGATTTTTATTCAGGCCTTTGCTCAGATAGATGGAGTGGAACCAGAAGATTTTGAAGTTAATATTGAAAAAATTTATCGTGTTAATTCTTGGTTGGCAAGGCAGAAGTGTTTACCGAGAGATGTGGTTATTTATTTTACAAATAAGAAGATTAGGTATGGAATTTTGCAAGCATTTTATAAAAATAAATTTCAAATATTAGGACAAGATATAATAATGATGAAGGAAATTCCTCCTAAAATGTTAAGAAAGAGAAAAGAATTTGCCTTTTTAGTGGATGAGCTTAAGAAACATCAGATATATTTTAGATGGGAGGTTCCAGCTGGTTTAACAGTGAATTATAAAGGAAGAAAGTATTTTCTTAATACAGTTTGTAAAGCACGAGATTTCTACACTAATGTATTAAAGATTGGGAACTCTTTATTAATAGATGTTAAGTTGAATGGTGAATAGATGGTTGAAAATGTGTAAGATAGAAGAAGGGGAGTGAGAATGTTTAATTTTATTATATATGATTATGGTTAATTTTTGTAAATGATTTATTTTGGATATAAAGGTGTAATTTTAGGGGTACTATTTGATATATTTGAAGTATAAAGGAATAGGAAGATGGAATATTGTTTAATTTTGGAGGATAGATAGTAAAATTTAATTTGGATTAAATATTATATTTGAGAGATGGATGTAATGTTGTTATATGGTTAACTAGAATTTAATTGTTATAATAGATATATTTTGGATAAGTTATAGGTGTAATTTTAATAATGTTATTTGATATAAGTAAAGTGAAGATTTTAATTATTACAATTGATATATTGTGGAGATAATATAGGATTAATAATAATATTTGTAATCTGATTTGATGTATGTAAATGATACCAAAGATATGAAAAGATGGATTATTGTTTATGTTTGGAGGTTGGACAGTAAAATTTAAGAAATTAAATTGGAAATATGAACTATTCTTGAGAGACTGCTTAAGGAAGAAAGACATTTCAGAAGAATCCTTGGTGAATATTGGAAGATGGAACGTTGTTTTGGTACTGATTGATGAAGGTTGGATATTAAAACTATGTACTTTATTGAAGAACAAATACGAACTCAATTGGAAATTTCTGAGATCGAGGAGTCGAGGTTTTAAGGAGTGACTATGGATTATGATTTGTGTTATATTTTAATTTTTGATTGTTAGTTTTATACCCTGTATTCGGTTCTGGGAAGTCCTGGGGGGTGGGAGGAGGGAGGGGGAGGAAGGGGGTATGAGGGTAGAAAATGGATTGATGGTTAATGTACAGAGATGATTGAAGATGTATAATCAATGTAAGATCGGAGCTGCCTGGCTATCATTTCAGAATGATGGGAAGGAAGGAAGTAGAAGAGAGAAGGAGGTAGGAAAGAGAAGAGGAGGAAGAGGAAAGGAAGGAAGAGGGATAGAAGAGGGAGAAGAAAGGAGTAGGGAGGAAGGAGGAGAGGAGGTAGATAAGAGAAGGGGAGTGTTAAATCCGAGACCGGCCCAATAAGGACAGAGGCGAGGCTGCCTTAACTCCAACTTTATTGGCCATTCACAGAACAGAGACAACGCTAACCTTTCAACAACTCGTTAGAACGCTTCTGAGGAGAACGCAGGCAGTTGACAGCTACATAGAAGTAGCTGTCAAAATGGGGAACCAATGACGGCTCTTCCTGGTTCCCGCTCTTCCTTGTTGCTTGCGCCTCCACCAATCAGCACGCGGCTAATCGGCTTGGCTGAGGCAGACAGGACGTAGCCGCGAGGACTTAACACCCCTCAACCCCCGGATCGCGCATGCGTAGTCGGCCAGATACGCTGGCCGGCGTCGGGTCCCCCCCGGACGCCTCAGTCCTGGGAGCGGAGGAGTCGAGGGAGGGGCTGGGGACCCGGTCTGGAGGATTGTTGGCGGAGATGTCGGCGTAGGGGGGGGCGGGCCTTCAGAGGTTGGACCCAATGGATGAGCAGGTACGTCAGCCGAGAACGCCCGGGAATGTGTGTCGATGGCCGGTTTGCCGGGAAGTTCTGGGGATCGAGTGGCCTTATTATCGGCGAGGCCTGCTCGATTGGTGGCTCGATTTGTGTGGTGGCCTCGGCCTGAGTGGGCGGCTGAATTTGTTGTCGTTGTTGGCCCACCTCCTCGGTTGTTCTGCGTCTTAATTGGTTGATGTGCCGCCGCCACACTCGTCCGTCTGTGAGCTGGACCCTATAAGAGTATGGTCCAGTCAATGTAATGATGTGCCCTGGTAACCACTTTTCATCTTCCCCATAATTCTGCGCAAATATAGGATCCCCCAGACTGAACGCTCGGGCCCTTATATTGGGCTCTTGGAGCTTCTCCGGCATGTAGGTGGGGTGCAACCGGTCAAGCACAGTTCTCAACCGGCGCCCCATTAGCAACTCTGCCGGGCTCATCTTGGTGACCTGGCACGGGGTGGTATGTTGGGCCATCAAATACCTATTTACATTTTGTTGCCAGTTGGAGGTGCCTAAATGGCCTAAAGCCTCCTTGGCTGACCTTACGGCCCGTTCTGCCATTCCATTCGCCGCCGGGTGGTAAGGGGCCGTGGGGGCATGCCGCACCCCGTGGATTGCTAGAAATTGGAAGAACGACGCTGAGGAGAATTGAGGCCCATTATCCGTGACTAACACGTCTGGGAGACCGAACGTTGCAAACAACCTGTCTAGGATCCGGACTATGGTGTCTGTGGTGGTGGATTGCAGTAGGAATATTTCAACCCACTTAGAATACGCGTCCACCACCACCAAGAACGTTTTCCCTAGAAAAGGACCGGCGAGATCTAAATGGATCCTTGCCCACGGTCCCCGGGGCATCTCCCAATCCCGGACCGGCGCAGCAGGGGCTACAGCCCTGGAGCCCTGGCATTGCTGGCAACGTCCAACCCAAGTTTCTATGTCGTGGTCTAGCTTCGGCCACCAGACATAGCTGCGACCTAGGGCTTTCATTCTCCCTATGCCCGGGTGGGCCATGTGTAGGCATTCTAACACCTGAGATCGTAGAGCCGGAGGGACCACCACTCTGCTCCCCCAGAGTAGGCACCCCTTATGCACTGACAATTCCCCTTTGTCTGCGGGTATATGGTAGAAACTCCGGCCCCACAGCTCCTTGCGGCCAGCCCCTGCGTCAGTCGAGACTTGCACCAGTACCGGGTCCTTGGCGGACTCACGGAGACATCCAGTGCGGAGATGGGGAGTTAGACTCCTCTATCAGAAGCACCGGCAGGGCTGGGGCTGGGTCGGCGACCGTTGCTGGGAGGGGCAGCGGCTGAGGCGTCTGCGTGTCCTATGGCGCTGCCTGGCTTGTGCCTCAGTTGGTATGAATACGCCGCAGGAATTCTACCCACCGCGACATGCGCGGTGACAATATTCTTGAGGTTGCGCGGTCACTGGCTAGTAACCTAACAGGGGCTTATGGTCAGTGACCAGGAAAAAATCGCCATATAGATAGTCGTGGAATCTTTTGATTCCTGCGACAGTGCAAACCTCTCTATCCAGCTGACTATAGTTTCGTTCAGCTGGAGAGAGTCTTGTGATAAACGCTATGGGTGCCTCCACTCCATTTGGGAATAGGTGGCTGAGAACAGCCCCAACCCCAAATGGTGAGGCGTCGCAAGTGAGCGTTAGGGGGAGCTTCTCATTGTATTGCACCAGAACAGCGGAAGATGTTAGGAGCCGTTTGACAGCTTCGAAGGAAGCTGCTGCGGCTTTAGACCAATTCCAAGGTGCGCCGGCGTCTAGGAGGCGATGGAGTGGCTCGGCCACCGTCGCTTTGTGGGGAAGGAATATAGCGTAGAAATTTAGGAGGCCTAAGAACGCTTGGAGCTCGGCCTTAGAAGTGGGCGTGGGGGCGTTTCGGATTGCTTCGACCTTGAGGGGCTGGCGAATGCCGCGAGCATCCACAAGGAACCCTAAGAATTCAACTTGGGGCACTCCGATCCGGCATTTGTCCCTCCGTAGCTTCAACCCGCCTGGCGGAATCGGCTAACACAGCCTTTACCTTGGTGACTAGTTCTGGGAGATCCTTCCCTGACACCAGAACGTCATCAAAGTAAGGAATAACGCCGGGGAGGCCATAGAGCAACCGCTCCATGAGTCCCTGGAATATCCCTGGTGCTACGCTGACTCCGAATTGGAGTCGTGTACACTTGAAAGCTCCCCGGTGGGTGACGATTGTCTGCGCGATGGCCATCTCCTCATCCACCGGAAGCTGTTGATAGGCCTGTGCCAAGTCTAACTTTGCAAAAACTCGGCCCTGTCCCAGGGAGTGGAGCAAGTGTTGCACCACTGGGACAGGGTAATGCTGGCTTGGGCTTTATTAATCGTCCCCTTATAGTCCGCACAGATCCGTATGGACCCGTCCGGCTTCAGGGGGATTACAATGGGGGTTTCCCACTTAGCATGATCAATGGGAACCAAAATGCCCTGGGCTATCAATTTATCCAGTTGTGCATCTACTCGGTCGGAGTGCTAAGGGGACCCTTCTCGGCTTCAATCGACTGGCTGCACCTGGGGTCAAGCTGAAGGGACACTGGGGTTCCATTATATTTACCCAGGCGTCTTGAAACGTCAGCGAATTCGCTGGCCAATGCTGACGTCACATCAAGGAGTGTGGTATGGACCCCTGCCACATTTAGGCCGAGGGCAGCGAACCAGTCCAGCCCTAGGAGGGTTGGCAGGTCGCTTCTGACAACGATCAGTGGTAAGGTGCCCTCGAATTTCTTGTATGCCACCCTGAATCTGCCCATGCCCAGGGTTGGGATCATTTTCCCCTGATAGTCCCGCAATGTCACTTCACAGGGCTTGAGAGTTCTCTTTTCCAAGCGTGGAGCGAGACGTTTCAGGGTGGACCAGGCGATGAGGGCCGACGAGCCGGTGTCCACCTCCATGTCGCACGGTGCCCTTGAGCCGCACCGTCAAGTGTATTTTGTTGGTTGGTGCAGTGGGCGGCAAAGCTGACGACTTCGTCAGTAGACTCGGAGGCGGTGAAACAGGCCCGTTGACGTGCCATCGGCTTCCGGATTGGCTTTTGTGACTTGGGTCGCTCCGGGGCATCGTCGCTGGATGGCAGGGCTGCCCTGCACACTCGCGCTAGGTGTCCTCGTTTCCCGCAGCGGCGACATACAGCTGCTTTGAATTTACAGTCGCCTCTCGCGTGGTCTCCTCCACACCCCAAACATGGGTTTGGCAGGTGCTTGTCGGGGACGTCCCCTCGTCGCCTTGGCCGTAGATTTAGGCGGCGGACGTCTGCTTCTTCTTCCGACGAGCTCCCTTGAGTAACATCTTCGTGGTGGACGCCCAGGGGGCGATCGCTCGTTAGGGATCCCCTTTGGTGTCGCTGGAGCTCTGCGGCCGAATCATCGGCCAATTCCGCAGCTCTGGCCTCAGATAGGGCTGTGGAAAGGTCGACATCTTTTCGCGCCAGGAGACGCCGTTGGAGTCTCACGTCCCGGACGCCACAGACCAACTGGTCTAGCAACATGTCATCCAGAAAATCTCGAAACTCGCAGTGGAGGGCGGCCGATCTCAAGGAAGCCATGTATGCGTTAATCGTTTGCCCTTCCTTCTGTACACAATGCCGGAGCAGCGTGCCGGCGGGCAATTCGGGACGGGGCGGGAGCATAGTGATTCTTCAATTTTTCCACTAGTGCTTCCCAAGTCAACTCAAACACTAGCTGTGGGGCGGCGAGAGCTCGCGCGGTACTAAACACTTCGCTGCCGCATGAGCTTAGGAAATAGCCCCGTTTCCTCGCGTCGGACAGATCCGTGAGGTCATTGGCGTGGAGGAAACATTCGAACCTCTCGATATACTCGTCCCACTTCTCGGAGGAAGGGACGAACGGTGGAAAGGTTGGCAACGCACCGGCCATAGCTGTTCAAGTCGTGAGGTATTTTGCTCTGTCTGTAGCTCGGATTTAATGTCGGGAAGATCCCACCTTCGTCGCCAGTGTTAAATCCGAGACCGGCCCAATAAGGACAGAGGCGAGGCTGCCTTAACTCCAACTTTATTGGCCATTCACAGAACAGAGACAACGCTAACCTTTCAACAACTCGTTAGAACGCTTCTGAGGAGAACGCAGGCAGTTGACAGCTACATAGAAGTAGCTGTCAAAATGGGGAACCAATGACGGCTCTTCCTGGTTCCCACTCTTCCTTGTTGCTTGCGCCTCCACCAATCAGCACGCGGCTAATCGGCTTGGCTGAGGCAGACAGGACGTAGCCGCGAAGACTTAACAGGGAGGATGGTCGTGGAAAGTAGAAGAAGGTAGAGAAGGGAAGAGAGTAGGAAGGGGGTGGTGACCGGGCAGGTCCGATTAATTGTATATGATGGTACATTAAATATGTTATTGGATATGAATGTTAAAATAAAACTTTTTATTAAAAAAAAAAAAGGTGAAGCAAACATATAGTATTCCGAGAATGAGATAGAAATTCTACCAATTTCCAGGCAGGAGCTAAGCATTTAATACTGATTCATAACTATATGCAAATTGCCCATATTTAAATATAAATTGACACTTTAATTTATAACAAAGAAATGAGTCAGTGGGAGCAGGATTACTCAGTCCTTTTTTGTTCCAGAATTGCTTATTTTATTATAAATTGGATTTTTCTTCTTTCAGTAAAATAAAGCTCTCTTTGGCTTTATTCTTTGTTAATTTCCTAATACGACAAAATTAAAGATTAATATGATCATCATAACTTGGGTGTCTAATTTATGAAGTAGATTAGTAGGTGTCATAAAGTAAGTGTCTATGGAGATTCTCAATCATCCATGTCATGGTTGTCCCAAAGATGCGTTTTGAAGAGACAACTGGACTTTCTGGTTTTTCGGGGGTTTTTTCCTTTTTTTTTTTTTTTTTGAAGATGTTTTGCTTCTTATCCAAGAAGCTTCTTCAGCTCTGAATAAAATAGGGTTACCATCAAATCTTGAATTACAAATGTAAGTTAAACCCTAAACTCCTCAAATCACCAACTCAAATGAAACAGGGACTATTTTATATTATACTTTTGGGCCTGCTTCCCAGAAGAACCTATAGATTTTCTATGAATGGGACATCATCAAATTCAAATCTTTATTGTCAGTGTACAACATTTGTATAATGAGATTGGTTGAGCTCCCTCAGTGCACCCCCCCCCCCAACACAATACAACTCACAGTGAAGACAGAAAATCCCTAACCCAATAAATCATATTAACAAAACACCCAGTCCTATTGCACCAGTGTGAACATGTTACACATTGCACCAGCCCTGCAGTCCATAGTACTATGTAGTTATGATGTTATTTCTCATTCAGGAGTCTGACAGCCCATGGATAAAAATTGTTCTTCAGCCTCTTTGTGCGGCTGGCTATGCTTCTATATCTCCTTCTGGATGGTAGGAGGGTAAAGAAATGATAACCAGGGTGAGAGTTGTCCCTGATGCATGACACCATCATGAATAAAGGAAACTGTAGAGTGAAGGCTTCAAGTGAGAGCTACGATGAAAACCATAATTACTTATTTATGCAATGACTCTCAATTGATCAATATAAATTGCCTCTATTTTTTTAAAAAAGAGAAGCTAACATAAGATATTCCGAGAATGAGAAAATAGACCTTGAGATCCAATTCTCACGGTACCAAGGCTGTCCCATGTTCTCAAGGAACACCACCCTCCCATTCATATTTTCCAACATCTGTTATTTAAAAGGATTCTGCTCCAAAACATGGAGAAACCTGAGTTAATAGCCAACATGGAACCGCTAGCTTTATTCTCTGTGAAAAGATGAAGCTGCTAATAACAAGAGAAGCTTTTTTTTTTTTTTTGAAGATGTTTTGCTTCTTATCCAAGAAGCTTCTTCAGCTCTGAATAAAATAGGGTTACCATCAAATCTTGAATTACAAATGTAAGTTAAACCCTAAACTCTTCAAATCACCAACTCAAATGAAACAGGGACTATTTTATATTATACTTTTGGGCCTGCTTCCCAGAAGAACCTACAGATTTTCTATGAATGGGACATCATCAAATTCAAATCTTTATTGTCAGTGTACAACATATGTATAATGAGATTGGTTGAGCTCCCTCAGTGCACCCCCCCAACACAATACAACTCACAGTGAAGACAGAAAATCCCTAACTCAATAAATCATATTAACAAAACACCCAGTCCTATTGCACCAGTGTGAGCATGTTACACATTGCACCAGCCCTGCAGTCCATAGTACTATGTAGTTATGATGTTATTTCTCATTCAGGAGTCTGACAGCCCATGGATAAAAATTGTTCTTCAGCCTCTTTGTGCGGCTGGCTATGCTTCTATATCTCCTTCTGGATGGTAGGAGGGTAAAGAAATGATAACCAGGGTGAGAGTTGTCCCTGATGCATGACACCATCATGAATAAAGGAAACTGTAGAGTGAAGGCTTCAAGTGAGAGCTACGATGAAAACCATAATTACTTATTTATGCAATGACTCTCAATTGATCAATATAAATTGCCTCTATTTTTTAAAAAAAGAGAAGCTAACATAAGATATTCCGAGAATGAGAAAATAGACCTTGAGATCCAATTCTCATGGTACCAAGGCTGTCCCATGTTCTCAAGGAACACCACCCTCCCATTCATATTTTCCAACATCTGTTATTTAAAAGGATTCTGCTCCAAAACATGGAGAAACCTGAGTTAATAGCCAACATGGAACCGCTAGCTTTATTCTCTGTGAAAAGATGAAGCTGCTAATAACAAGAGAAGCTTTTTTTTTTTTAAAAAAAAGTGCTTTCTAAACTGATCAGAAAAGAGTTGTTAAACAGAAATAGTCAGTGATCTGTGCTGATGCCCCCAAAGCCATCTGCTTTAATTAAAAAGCACACCAGACTGTGCTTTTTGAACTAGACAGTACTTAAATAAAACAACTGATATCCAGAAGAACAAATAGTACAGAAGGCATCTCGGTACATAGTCACAGAAGAAAGTTACAAGGTTGTGAGATCAACAAAATCGGAGTGTGTTTTAACTTCACAGTTCAGAATGTACATTTCACCGGTCTCCTAATTTGTTTTCTGATCTCATTTGTGATTGTCTTACATTTTAAAATGTCCCTATCTAATCTATTCTACTTCCAGTCCATCTTTTCTTTCCTGAAATATCATTTTTGCTCCTTTGAAATTGTGCTAATTGTTTAATGCCTTTGGTTTGTTGGTGAGCCTGCTTGAGCAATTGCAAAAGTAGTCTATATGAAAATGTAAATAGCAGGGTTGAAATACTACCGATTAGCACCGGTAGTAATAAAAGCTACCAGTTCGGGCAAACCGGTAGTAAAAAAAAAGCTACCAATTCATCTGAACCGGTATTTCCGATGATCAGCTATGACAGGCAATTTATATTCACCAGAAAGCAGGAAATCCTGCTCATATTTACAACAGTTGCAATGTTCTTGGGTCCTGTGATCCCCTTTTGTGACCTTCTGACAAGCAAAGTCAATGGGGAAGCCAGATTCACTTAACCATCATGATATCAACTTAACAACTGCAGTGATTCACTTAATAACTGGGACAAGAAAGGTCATAAAATGGGGCAAAATTCACTCTAAAAATGTCTCAATCAGCAACAGAAATGTTGGGTTCAATTGTGGTCATAAGTCAAGGACTACCTGTACAGAAGTTAAAAGTTTATCAAAACCCTTCACAAATAAATCCATAATATAATTTCTTTACAAAGCATGCCTAATCAGGCTGCAGGCTGGTTTCGGTCATATTTCAGTTGTTTCAGGATCATTTCAAAGAAGCTGCCCAGGGACTTTTGTTATGCTGCTTCTAGACTGGCATCATATCCTTACATTCTCCGGCCCTAATTTCCTCTGGTAAACTAAGCCAATTTATTTCAGTTCCGTTAATGACCCAACATTAATTGAAAAAATTACAGTTTTAGCTTGAAGCCCTAGAGTTCTGTGGAGCTTGAGGTAGGGCATTTACTAACTCCCAAGCCTCTCGGCTTATAGGCATCTATATATATCCCCACCACTAGGAAGCTGTCATGGTATCTCTGATGTCCCTTAACTGCTCGAGAAAGCAAGATTCACATGAATTTTCTTGAATGAGTTTTAATGCCAAGTATTTCTGTTTGAAATACAAAAATTTGAGAACTGAGATAGGAACCCTCCAGCTCTCCTTTATTAGTGAGTTCATTAAGGGGGAGTTTCTTCTGAACTGCTTTTTTTTCCCCAGGCTGTTTGCATGACAGGCTAAGAATTCATTTCTTTGATAAGCCCATTACAACTTCTACCATCTGCTAATTGATTGTCTCCAGAGATACTGAGAGCAAAATCTCTCAGAGTAATCTTGCATTTTTATGCCTGGTATACAGCACCTCCATTTAGTAGGTTAGGCATATTATAATGTTAGATAATGCGCAATTCAAATGGCATGTATGGCAAAGAGAGGCAATATGGTGAGTACTTAATAGCGCTAATGCCTTCACCTATATCAAAATTTGAAATTCAAACACCTACAAACATTATGCACCCAAGGTCTATTATGTTTGAGAAACGGATTTGGTTTGCACAATGAACAATGCTAACAAAGAAAAGTCAGCTTTTCAATTCCCATATTTTTACTTCTACGACCCAGGAAATATGCATTCTGCTAAAAAATGGAATAAATCAAAGGGTGAATGGCAAGATGGAGAAACAGGATTGAAGCTTCTGAGAGAGAGAGAGAGAAAATGATCAGAGAATACCAATGAGCAGTGAGGTCTGCAGGGAGGGGTCGGAATCATCAAGGAGACAGAAAAAGCGTCACAGTGCAAGGTTTGCCGACTTTGGAAGAGTCAAGGTCACACACAGGTCACACACATCAAAAGGGATGTGGCTTGTATGGTAATCAATATCCCCCAGAATGATGGTTTTGACTTTCTTCTCCCCATGGGTAACATCTGATGAGTTGAAATCTCCAGATTCTGGCAAATCCTTTACATATATAAAAAAAGGTAAGGGTGTCACTGCAGGTTTTACCCAATAGTCGTGGTCAACTTTAGGGGGTGATAACAAAATAACCGAATTGGAAGGGACATTGGTGTTTTCTAGTCCAGCAGGAGACCCCATACCATTCCAGACATGGGGCTGTCCAATTTCTTCTTTATCTCCTTTTTAAACTAAAGAGGCATCGTTGTCTGGAGACATTTCCATAATCATGTGGCCAACATGATGTCATGCCGCAATACCACAATAGTGTGATATACAGCATGATATGGAGCGTGATATCAGTGAAAAATTGAATTTTATGCTTGCATTTGCATGCTTTTGAACTGCTATGGTGGCAGGAGCTTGGGACAAGATGGTGATGGCCTTGAACTGCCAAGCCACATTCCTGTAACGGTTTAACACACAGTGTCTTAATTAGTAAGCCACAACATCCCTTTTTCATGACATGACAGAGTTTAAATTTTCAGATTCTGGCAAATCCTTTATGCATAACTTAGAGAAATCCTGAAAAACTGTCCACGTGCCAAATAATAGGAGGAAGAACATTTGAACTCTTTCGGTCTTTGTGTATGGAATGTGGATTGGCCCAAATCTTGAGCTAATCAATTTTATATCAATATCTGCATGTTTCAACAGCAAATCATTGCAGTCCAATGGGTAAGCTCCTCAGAATCTGGTAATGCAGGTTGTATTATTATTATTATTATTATTATTATTATTATTATTATTATTATTATTATTATTATCATCATCATCATCATCATCATCATCATCATCATCATCTCTTTCATTAAACATGAAATTCAGTCAACTGAACATTTAAAAATGTGTCACAAATACAAGTGACTGCTGCTAATAGTTGATACGAGTTGCTGCCAGCATCCTAGGTATCAACCAAATATCTTCTTAAAATAGATGATGATGATGATGATGATGATGATGATGATGATGATGATGCTAGTTGGTTGGCTGGTTGATTTTATCTGTTAATATTTTTATTTGTTGTGTTTTTATAATGGATGATTTTAATATTATTCCATGTTTTTATGTTGTAAGCCACCCAGAATCATTGAATACAAGATGGCCCACAAATAAATTTTATAAGTAAGTAAGTAAGTTTATAAGACTACCCAACTCACCAAAATGACTCAGACCCAGTGCTGTGAATTGGACCCATAACAACTTGGGATTTCTTCAGGGGTGAAATGCTCCCAGTTTGGACCGGATTGCGCGATCCGGTAGCAATGGTGGCTGCTGGTTCAGAGGACTGGTAGCAAAAATCCCTGGCCCTGCCCACCCACCTCTGCTGAGCTGCACCATCAGCAGAGGTTTTTGTTTTTGTTTACTTTTAAAAGCCAGTTTTTCTTCAGCCGAAAACAGCTTTTAAAAGTAAAAAAAAAGCCTTTGAGGATCCCGCCCCTCAGCTGATATCTTTAAACTTTTTAAAAAAAATTAAAGTCTCCTCTGGCGATCTCACCTGAGTTCCTCATCAGCAGAAACTTACTTGTACTCTTACTTGTAGAAAACATGTTTTCTACAAGTAAGAGTAGAGATTCTAAGGCACTTACCTAATTACTGATGAACGCATGGCTTTTTTCCCCAGCCCGAAAGCAGTTTCATTTTTAGCCCAGACAGAATCAATTGCTTAGCTAATCTATTTCCTCAGTGATCAACTAATGCTGGCTGGCTTTGCTGGCTGAGGAACTCTGGGAATTGAAGTCCACAATAAAATAAAATAAAATAAATAAAATAAAATAAAATAAAATAAATAAAATAAAATAAAATAAAATAAAATATTTGTGCAGCTTTCTGAGATTTGGTATGTTTCTGTAGTGTTTCACTCTAACTACACAAACACATAAAATCTCAGAAAGCTGTATGTGGCATTTTGTGTGTGTGTGTGTGTGTGTGTCAGTTGTGTTGTGTAAAGTGTGAAAGTTGGTTTTTGGATGCTGATATGCAACAGGGAAGTTGTTATAATAAGATTATACCAACCCTAGGGTATATTCCTATCTATATTCCTACAACCAAACATACCAACAATCTCCAATTGGTTATCTACACAGCAGAGATCTGAAATTTGCCAGAATCTCCTGGTCTCTTGGATAATAATAATAGCCATTCTGCTACTCCGCCCTAGTACCTTGACTGGCACCTGGTGATATATTAGCAAGATCCTCCTGTTCCCCACCACCATAGCCAATCACATCCTATTAGGACATAGTAATAATTACAAGAAATCAGCATGGCTTTCTCAATAATAAATCTTGACAGCTAGCCATATCTAATTTCTTAATTAGGTTACTTTCTTAAGATTGTCAGAATGGTATAGATACAATACGTAAACTGCATATTACAGTAGACTTCAATAAAGCATTTCATCAAATAGCCTATGACATGCTGATTAGCAAGTGTCATTGAGCCCACACCATTAAGTTGTAAGCTGTATAGTGTGAGAATTAAGCAGCTGAAAACTCATATAGTCCAAAAATACTCATCACTGACCCCTCGTCAAATTGGAAAGAGGCATTGAGTGGAGTGATACAAGGTTTAGTTCTATGTCCTCTACTCTTCACTATTTTATGAATGACCTTGATAAAGTATTGCAGGCAGAAGTGGGTTCCACTTACCTTTGCTACCAGTTCGAAATGGTGAGCACGCACCTGCGTGTACTTGCTTCACTCATGTGCGGTGCTTCTGTGCATGCGCAGAACTTTCTGCGCATGCGCAGAGCATCCGTGATGACATCTGGGTGGGTGGGCGGAACCTCCTGCTGCCGCCACTACCAGTTCGCCTGAACTGGGGCTAATCAGTAGAAACCCACCACTGATTGGCGGGAATGCTTATTAAAATTGCAGTTGACATAAAATTGGATGAGATACTCAGCACCTTGGGATATATGAGCTGTGGTGGCTCAGTGGTTAGAGTGCAGTACTGCAGGCTACTTCCTCTTCTGACTGCCAGTTGCCAGCAGATTGGCAGATCGAATCTCCCCAGGCTCGAGTTGACTGAGTCTTCCATCCTTCCGAGGTGGGTATATATATGTAAAATTCCAGGCATGCAAGATGCTGTGACTGCAAACACAGTTATTTGTCCAACCTTCTATATTGGCGAGTCTTTATTGGGGTCTTGCCCAGTGGCCAGGCAGAAATCAGTAAGGACTGGCATAGCACACGTGGTGCTATACATATAGCACACATGGTACAAGCTGTGTTGGAAGGTGGAGGGGAGCGTGTTGTGCTGCCAGACCTTGACAGTGATTTTGCTAATGAACAGCTTGTTTTTTCATCCATTCTTCAAATCTTTGGAGGATCAGTTAGGGATGTAAAATTTGCATAATATAATATGGAAATGGAAATTGTATCTCTCCAAAGGATGATTGTAAAGTTAGGCTTTTTAAAAAAAATATATGCAAATGTGAGTCTATTTTGGCCTAAATCAAAATTCATCAAGTGAAATTACCTGGGACTTATTACTTTTACGTTTCCACCATATACACCTCCTCTCTTGCATATTGAGGCATGAGGGACAAACAGAAATAATGCGGACTATGGTTATATGTGGTAGAATCCCATCAGCAAATATCTTAACTTGAAATGCATGTGATCTGATCTTCATTCCAATTGCTAAAATAAATTTTGTCCTGTGGAAACTCAGATCTGTACTGGTAAACAGACAGGTAGTACTGGTTTAACCTTTAGCTTGCATATGTGGCATCGGTAGTCCTTAACCATAATGCAGCCCAAAATTTCAGTCATATGTCATAACATTGACTGAATCGATTATACGCTGAGGCACCCATGTGCCAACAGGATTTTATGACGATTTGGGGTGGGGGGAGGGTTGTTAAACAAATGCTATAGTTATTAAGGGAATGCTGTGGTCATTAAGTATGGTTGTTAACCAAACCCATTGGTTACAATAGGCATTTTTTGCTGGAAAGCAGAAGTAAACACTGGCTTGTGACAAAAAAATGTATATGTCATAAATGATAGTCAAATGACTGCAGGATGCTGGGTTGGTTTCCAAGCATCCAAAATTTGATCCCATGTCCATAGGGGAAAAGTTAGCCATCAGAACTTTGGATCCAGGTCATAAATATCCTTTTTTTGGGGGGTGGGAGGGGGGGTCTGTCAAAACTTCTAACAGTCACTAAGCAACTTGTATAAACAGCCTGCACTATACACACAAAGACATATCAATGTTGCTCTGATATAGTGAATCGGACTACATATACTTATATGTTTGGTGGGTACAGCTAGTCCTTGACTTACAACAGTTTCATTTAGTGGCCATTCAAATTTACAATGGCACTGAAAAAATGACTTATTTTCATTTTTTCACAATTGTAGGTTTTTCACACCTACAATTGTTGCAGAAACCTCATGGTCATGTGATCAAAATTCGTACGCTTGGCAACTGACTCATGACAATCACAATGTTGCGGTATCATGTGATCACTTTTGTGACCGTCTCACAAGGAACGTTAATGGGGTAGCCAAATTCACTTAACAACCGTGTTACTAACTTAACAACCACAGTGATTCACTTAATAAATGTGGCAAGAAAGGTCATAAAATGGGGCAAAACTCACTTAACAACTGTCTCATTTAGCAACAGACATTTTGGGCTCAATTGTGGTTGTAAGTCTAGAACTACTTATATTAAAGGGGCAAGAATTAGGCTACCAGCAGACGGGTATACCATTAAGATATTTTAGCTTATCCTAGAAAGCAAAAAAAACCACAATCTTAAAATTCACTTTTATAATAAATCTGCGGATACCGAAAGAAAACCTGTCTACTCTTTGGAGTCCTGTCAATCGACCCTTACAATGTGAGTGTGTTAGATCTCCATCTTTCTATATAGTGTTAAAGATACATCTCACCCAGCTGCAATTTCCTCATTATCTCTCACTAGTATACAAAATAATCTCAGCTCTTGATGACACCAAATGACTTGCTTCAAACAAATGGAAGATGTTCGAACATAAGGCTGACAGTTACGGTGACAAACTACCCCTTTGTGGTGATACATGGCACTTTCCTTCTAATCAGAAAGAAGTTGCTTTGATCTCAGCCAGGGACTTTTCATTGCCTGACAAAAAAAACAAAACACAAAGGCTGCAAATGTAGATGTTCAAAACTCAGATAACGATACTTGGACATCAAACATTGATGAAAGATTACTAAGAACTGAGGTTTGATAATTCCTTTCTCAGAAAAGATGGTGGTTCTGTTTTAAAATGGCTCTTTCCTTCAACACAATAAGAAAGAGGCTCCTTATTGTCAGAACTGTAAAGGGAAAATAAAAAGTCATATTTCAAATCGAATCTGTTTATTCTGCCCCCCCACCCTCCAATTTAGGAGAATAAATGTTAGGAAACTTTGGGATCTATTAGCCCATCAGCAGGACAGCACAGAACAGTATAGTTCAAAGTTGCCGTTGAAGAAGTAAGGAAAAATAATATGTATTATTTATTTATTAGATTTTTATCCCATCTTTATATTTTGAGAGCTGAGGTGGTGCAGTGGTTAGAGTGCAGTACTTCATGCTACTTCTGCTGACAGCCTGCTGGCTGCAATTTGGCAGTTCGAATCTCACCAGGCTCAAGGTTGACTCAGCCTTCCATCCTTCTGAGGTGGGAAAAATGAGGACCCAGATTGTTGGGGGCTATAGGCTGACTCTGTAAAACCACTTAGAGAGGGCTGTAAAGCACCGGAAAGCAGTATATATGTCTAAGTGCTATTGCTATTATAAGTAACACAAGGTAGTGAACTTACACAATACTCCTTCCTCCTGCTATTTTCCCCACAGCAACAACTTTGTGAGGTGTGTTGGGCTGAGATACAGGGATTGGCCCAAAGCCATCCAGCTGGCTTTCATGCCCAAAGCAGGACTTTAAGTCACATATCCTCGTTTCTAGGCCAGCACCTCAACTACTATACCAAACTAGCTAATAGAAGAGAATGTATATCAGGATAGAACTGTTGAATCCTTGGTGCCTTCTGACCTTGATTGTTTTCTTGCAGACATTCCATCACCCAAGTAGAATGAACCCAATGTGACTATTGTTGGTTTGCTGCAAAAAAACACTTTAGAGAAAATATCCCACCCCCCTACGCAGTCCTATGAGAAAGGCTCAAGTAGCAAAGACACTGAGCTTCTCTATCAGAAAGGTCAGCAGTTCGATGGTTCGAATCCCTAGTACAGGTCTCCTGCGTGAGCAGGGGGTTGGCTAGATGACCTACAAGGTCCCTTCCAACTCTGTTACTGTAACAAACGTAGTCGGGTAGGTACTTGGAATATTGCTGATTTTTTTTCCATTTTAAGCTCCTCTTAAAAGGAACATGATTTGCCTTCTTTTCCTTCCCTATCAATATCAACTGCCCTACAGAATCCCTTAATTGCACACCATTTTCATCTGCACATTTTGGTTTGCAATGGCCCATTGGTTCCAAAGTGAGAGCCAGATGGATTTGATAGGAATTTTGTTTGAAATCTGCAGGAATCCTATTATATTTTTCCATTTGATTGGATTAGTAAATGATTTAAATAGGCTCAACCCTCACCACATTTCTGACATCAATAGAACTGAACATGTCCAGAAATATTTTACAAGAAGAGTTCTTCATTCCTCTGAAAACAACAAAATACCTTATCCCACCAGACTTGAAATCCTAGGCTTAGAAAATTTAGAACTCCGTCGCCTTCGACAAGACCTATGTTTAATTCATAGAATCATCTATTGTAATGTCCTTCCTGTCAAAGACTACTTCAGCTTTAATTGCAATAATACAAGAGCAACCAATAGATTTAAACGTAACATTAACCACTTTAATCTAGATTGCAGAAAATATGACTTCTGTAACAGAATCATCAGTGCTTGGAACACTTTACCTGACTCTGTGGTCTCTTCCCATAATCCCAAAAGCTTTAACTAAAAACTTTCTAATATTGACCTCACCCCATTCCTAAGAGGACCATAAGGGGAATGCATAAGGGCACAAATGTGCCTACTGTTCCTGTCCTATTGTTTTTCTTTTCTTCTTCTTATATATATATATATATACTATATAATCTTTTTATAGTATATATATACTAGTAGTATATATATATTAGTATATATATACTATATAATCTTTTTGTATGATACTTATATTGTTGTGACAAAATAGATAAATAAATAAAATAAGGTTAAAAACATCTCCACTTCATAGGGTCTTAAGATGCAGAAGAATCAGTAATTTAAGAGCCCTCTCTGCTTCAGTCTTACTCAGGATTTTTGCTGGCAAAAAAGGACAGTATCTCTAAAGTCTGTTTATAAGGTAATAAACAACCACAACAAATACAGATGGAATAACAACACCATTATCTTGTTGCCTTCCTACAAAATAATTAAAAATCATATATAGTAATATAATACTTCTTCTGGAATTACCTAGTCAGTGATTTGCTTATTTCTATTACTGCAGTACAAGCATTTTCTGAAAAACAAGAGAGGGAAAAAAACAATTAATAACCCTGTAATTTTTTAAAAAAATCCCAAAGCCTTCCTTTTTCCTTTTGGTTTCTTGTGGTTGCTAGCAGGAGTAAGATGGGGGTAGAAGCATCCACCCTTGCCCTTCATAACCTCTCAATGGTCTTTGATAATGTCCATTATGGTATTTTTCTGGATTGAGAGTTGGGGGTGGATAGCACAGTACAGGTAGTCCTTGACTTGCAACCTCAATTGAGCCCAAAATTTCTGTTGCTAAGCAAGACAGTGGTTCAATGAGTTTCGCTCCATTTTATGACCTTTCTTGCCACAGTTGATAAGTAGGACACCGCAACTGTAATAAATAGGAGTCAGTTGCCAAGCATCTGAATTTTAATCATATCACCGTGGGGTTGCTGCAATGGTCGTAAGCAGTGGTGGGATTCAAGTAATTTAACAACCGGTTCTCTGCCCTAATGATTTCTTCCAACAACCAGTTTGCCAAACTGCTCAGAAAGTTAACAACCGGTTCTCCCGAAGTGGTGCAAACTGGCTGAATCCCACCACTGGTCGTAAGTGTGAAAAACAGTCATAAGTCACTTTTTTCAGTGTCTTTGCAACTTTGAACAGTCACTAAATGAACTGCTGTAAGTTGAGGATTCCCTGTGTTGTGTTACTTCCTCCAGGGCTGGTTTGTAGAAGGAGAGAGGTTCCCCCAGAACCTCTAACATCTACATGAAAGCCACTCAGTGAGGTGATATGATGGTTTGGGTGAGGTATCATCAATGTGCTGATGACACCCTGCTTTATATTTCCACCCCAGAATGATGCTATGGATGTCCAGTCCCAGTGCTGGAAGCCCTAGTGGCCTGGATGGTGCACAAGGGACTTCAGCTCAGAACAATCATGCCTAAGTGACTTTGACCGCTTGGGCCTTTCAGGACTCAGATTTATCCACCTCTGGTCCTGGATGGAGTGGCACTGTCTCAGACAGACCATATGTACAATCTGTGGGTTCTCTTGGACTCATGGATCCTGATAGAAGGACAGGCAGAAACTATGAGCCCTGCTGGTGCAGTGGTTAGAATGCAGTATTGCAAGCTAACTCTGCCCACAGTCTAGAATTCGAGCCTGACAGGCTCAAGGTTGACTTAGCCTTCCTTCCATCCTTCCAAGGTCGGTAATACGAGGACCCAGATTGTTGGGGGCAATATGCTGACATTGTAAGCCACCCAGAGAGTTCTGTAAAGCACTATTGGCAGTATATACAGTAAGTCTAAGTGCTATTGCTATCATTGTTACTGCTAAGAGGGCCTTTGCACATCTTCAGGGTGTACACCTGTTGCACCCATTCACCACTTGCACCCATCCCACCATGGAAGGCTCTACTCACTATCACTCATACCTTCATCACCTCCAGTTTGGACCACTGCAATGTGCTCTATGTAGGCTTTCCCTAGAGTAGGGGTCTTCAGCCTTGGCAACTTTCAGACTTGTGGACTTCAACTCCCAGAATTCCTCAGCCAGCTTTGCTGGCTGAAGAACTCTGGAAGTGGAAGTCCACAAGTCTGAAAGTTGCCAAGGTTGGAGACCTCTGCCCTAGAGGAACATTTGAAAGCTTCAGGTGGTACAGAATGTACTTGACACAGATTGTAAATGGTGTTGGCTATTTGGTATATGAATATTACTGCTTCGAGGGCTGCATTTGATTGCCAGTGTATTTTCGGATACAATTCAAGGGGCCGGTTGTCACCTTTAGAACCCATCCTGATTGGGTTCAGTTACCTGATGGATAGTCCTCTTCTAGTGGCTTCTATCCATCCAATTTGGTCTGCCAGATTGGACCTATTATGACTCCCATCAGCCAAGGAATGTTGGCTAGTGGGGACCTGGTGAAGTGCCTTCTCTGCTGTGGCCCCTGTCCTTTGGAATATTCTCCCTCCAGAGATTAGGATGGCCCTGACACTCCTAGCCTTTCAGAAAACCTTAAAAACCTGGGTTATGTGCCCAGACCTGAAATCCCCAGTGTACGAAGGGCTCCCTTTCCTGGTTATGTTGACACTGATAACTCTTGGCTGCCATTTGTGTTTGATATCTTTTTTGTATTGAGTTTTAACTGTATTTTTTATGATTGTCTGCCACCAGAATCATCACTAATTTGCGAAGGGTACGTATGCAAAGTGAACAAATAAAATAAATGCCATTTAGGGTGTGTGCACTCTTTAATTGATGGGTCCCTCCAATATTGTGAGAAGTTTCTTTTTAGAACAGAAGCACTAAAACCTTCACCCCTATTTTTTCTTTATTTTCTTTTCACCTTATCCTCATGTCATGGGATTTAAAGAATGTTAAAATAAGTTACATGTCTAAAAGCCGCCAGTAAGCTTAAAACATCAATTTTATTGACATTGTCCTTAAAAAAGTATAACATAATGTGCTGCCAAATGCTTGGACACCTATTATCCAATTTTGCTTTCTTTCCGTTCATTTTTTTTTTCACTCACTGACATTTTCTAAATACTACTTTGGGCAATGATTGTAATCTTGAATCTGGAAGCAAAGTGAAGTCATTGCAGTTCTCAGCAGACAGCTCTTCAATAAAAGGCTGAAAAATATGCTTCCTTTGAAGCTCTCTATGCTTCTACATATTTTTTTTAACTTGGGGCATGGAACTAACCCTGAATTTTCTCCTTTGTGTCTTTCCAATCATTTAGCTTTTCAAGATTTAGAGTCTTAATTATGATAGTAAATAGTTTGTATTGTAACTCTTGTTATTAGTCTCTTGCCATTGGCCACAATGACCTTACTAAGCTTTAAAGCAAAAACATATTTGCTTGTTCTTTGGGTTTATATGAAACTTTTCTGCACCATCATTTTGACGTAGGCTGGAATGATAGAAAGTGAGTAGTCCAAAGTCACTTACTGAATTTCTAGAGGTCTTCCTGGTCCTAGTTGAAAACTTAACAATTTCATGAATTGGCTCTCAGAAGAAGATCAAGGTGTATGTTTCTGTGAGTTATTCCTAAATCTCTTTTCTATGGAATGGTTTGGCCACAAATACATAGCAATACTAAACGGATCTTGATCCTTGAGTGACACCAAGGAATGTAGGCAGTGGAAAATGCAATTTTTGTTTCAAAGAGGGGTTGGTGAAAAAAAGTCAAGATATCAGCCATAACATGCAATTAATACCCTACCGTGTGTGTGTGTGTGTGTGTGTGTGTGTGTGAGAGAGAGAGAGAGAGAGAGAGAGAGAGAGAGAGAGAGGCAGACAGACAGATTTTTCCCTGACAAATGGTAGTTACCATACATTTCCATCACATCTTGAACAAAAATGGCACTTGCTATTGGGTTTTTATGAGACAGCATAAAGCTACATCAGAAAGCTCTCTTGAAAGTTCTCTAATATATGTTCCAGGTGCGGGGATGGCCATGAATTAGAGGATGACAAAGTCAAGATGGGGACCATGACCCCACAATTGAAGCCCTGCCCCTTTTTTGTACTTGTGTCAAACTTTTAAAAAAGAGGGGAGTCATGTAGTTGTGAACAGCTTTGTGATGTTTTTTTATGTGCCCATATACATACATTGTATACCTTGACCCCACAGTAAACAGCAGATCACCCCATTATTCATCTGCTTAAAGGGGACAAGAGGCCCTTTATATAGATCTGTCTGGTGGCCAGTTGTGATCTTTCCTGGATTCTGAGACCTTTCTCACAATGATTTATGTCCTCCTTCTCGTTGGACATTTATTTATTTAGTTGGTTGATTTATAAGATCGTTCAATCACCTAGAGATCCGAGGTGGCTTATAAGAAAGTTAAGAAAGGATATTGGCAAAGCAATAAAGCAACAAAAGAACAATTTCACCAAGGGAAGATAAAGATGAAATACACAAACATTCCAATGGGGTCACTCTGGCCCTACGCCTGTTGGAAGAAGAAATATCTAGGATATTTAAGGACTACCTAAAGGATAATAGACCGGGATGCCCTATGCACGGTCACTCACACTCTCGTGACATCTCGTCTGGATTACTGCAATGCTCTCTACATGGGGCTCCCCTTGAGAAGCACCCGGAGACTCCAGGTAGTTCAGAATGCGGCTGCGCGGGTGATAGAGGGAGCCCCTCATGGCTCCCACGTAACACCTCTCCTGCGCAGACTGCACTGGCTGCCTGTGGCCTTCCGGGTGCGCTTCAAGGTTTTGGTAATTAAAAATAGCAGTTACATGAGCCGCAGCGGTGCAGTGGTTAGATTGCAGTATTGCAGGCTACATCTGCTATCTGCCGGCTGCCTGCAATTTGGCAGTTCGAATCTTACCAGGCTCAAAGTAGACTCAACCTTCCATCCTTCTGAGCTGGTAAAATGAGGACCCAGATTGTTGGGGGCAATAGGCTGACTCTATAAACTGCTTAGAGAGGTCTGTAAAGCATTGTGAAGCTGTATATAAGTCTAAATGCTATTGCTACATAACCCAGGGTTGCTGCAAGCATTGTAAATATATACCAGTTGCCATGTGAACAAATTTTGATCATGTGATCATGGGGATGCTGCAACAATCAAAACTGCAAGGATTGATTAAGTCTCTTTTTTCAATACTATTGTAACTTTGACCGGTTGCTAAAATATTGGTTGTAAGTTGAGGATTACCTGTACAAACCCGGTTTCAAAAGTCAGGCAGAACAAGAGAAGAAAACACACTTTCTGGGACCCATAAGATGACACAATTTTATTGATGGGACCCAGAATAATTCATTCTACATGTGTTTAGCCTAATTTAGTGGGAAAGTTGCCACCACCCAGAACTAAGTTAGATGAACTAAGGTTCTGAGTCAACCTTCTTGCTCAGTCTATATGATTAAGAGGTCATTTGTGTAATTTAATGAGTTAGAAGGGGAAAAAATGGCTTCAGGACTAAGCTGCAATCACCAAACAGTCTCCAATAATTGAAAGCTGTAATAAGAATGTAATAAGTCCTTAAGTGTAGGGGAGATGGTTCCAGTTCATGTGTTTTATTCACCTTTGCTGAGAATAAAGCACCTTTCCTTGTATTTATGACAAGAAAAGTAACAGAAGAGGTAATTTAATGGGTCTTTGCCCCTTCACCTCTCATTACTTTACACATAAAGGCCTAATCAGCAAAAAAAAGAAGGCTGGCAAGTTGAAGGCAGGCTGGGTGACTTAATTTGCTGCATAACCCATCTTGCTCAGTCACATAGAAAGCAGCTGGAAGAAAAAACTTTGATGCCACCAAACAATCTGCTCAGATTCTGAATGTGAGTGAATCTATAGACTGCCCAGCCTAAGGATGAACAATAGAAGAGACGAGCAGAAAAGTTTTTCCCTAACTACTAACCTTCCCTGATATTTTTTTTTTACTCTGTCCTATTTCTGTGGCATAATTTGCATAAAGGTTTTCTTTAAATCTGCCTGATATTTTAGAATGGACAGCTGATCCTTTAAAGGGGTTCATGAGCTGAGAACTGGTTCAGATTATTTGGAAAGTGTGAATACCAGTGTGTAATTTAAGAGGCTACTTGGTGTACCATAGAAGGAAGGAGATGTAGCAACTGTTATGTCCATGTCCCTCCTTCCCACCTTTCCTATAAAGGCTGTGTTTTTTAAAAATAATATCTAAGAGGGGCTCTGGAAACTCTGGAAAGTTTAGAAGCCATAGAATAGAAATATATCGTAGAAATATGAGCTCAGCTGCAAGACAAACTCAACACAGTCACATCCAGAATTATGCACCCTTTAAAGGCCCAGACCATGAGTGCAGATTCCAAAATGTTTTACAGTGAGCTCCAAGCTCCAGCAACATATAACAAGCTATGCAAATCATCGAGATGAGGAGGGTGGAAGAAGGCCAGAGAGTGCCTGAAGGGACAGTGAGGAAAGGCTAAAATATAGAAAGCCTAATATTACATGACTTAGAAGAAAACAAGGTGGAATATATAAGCCATAGAATCATAGAGAGTTGGTGGTTAATGGAAGCAGCCTAGACACCAGGTCACTGTACATTGTAGTCTTGCCTTAGGCACAAGGCCAGCTGAATGACTTTAGGCCACTCATTATTTCTCACTTAGGAAGAAGGCAACAACAAACCACCTTCAGAGGAGGAGGAGACCCTAAAGCCTGTTTTGTGCTTTATATTTGCCCCAAAATACTAGTATAGAGAAATTATCATGTTTTGGAGTGTAGGAACAGTTGACAATGTCTTTCATTGTATTCATTGCATCAATGTATTCCCAGCCCATTGCCTGTGTACTAACATTGTACATCCTATTTTAATACCCTCTGAGTGATTGGTCTAACAGCATTCAAAGAAGTGACATCCCCAGCACTGATTGGCTACAGTACCCAACATCTTCCCCCTCTTTTCCTCCAATGGCATTTCATGCTGGACTGCTTGCTCTCAGATAGCCTGCAGCTTCTCTTTCTATTTCTTCCAACTGATATTACAACAACCCATAAAGATAATGGATTCCAATGACATCTTCCGGCCATCATATTTTTCCCGGGTTCTCATCCAGCACACCCCCTTTTGAGGGGTCCTTGGTGCTCTCTGAACTTGCTTGTTTTCTTACAGACATCTCATTACCCAAATTAGGTAACATCACTGGTTTGTTACCTGGTTTGTTTATTTATTTATTTTATTTTATTTATTTATTTGATTTTTATACCGCCCTTCTCCCGAAGGACTCAGGGCGGTGTACAGGCAGAATAAAACGAACAATACAAAATACAATTAAAACGGAATTTAAAAAACTTATTTAAATTAGCCTGAAAATTTAAAAAATTTACCATACACTAAAAAACCCCATTTAAAATTAATAAAATTTAACATTGTTACCTGATGACGTTACCCTAACCCTAACTGATGATGTTACCTAGTTTGGATAATGGAACGTCTACAAGAAAACAAGCAAGCTCAAGGCCAAGGACCCTTCATGTCAATGCTGAGCTATTCTCCTTTATTAGTACACCTCCTTTCATCCCTGTGGAGAACATTTGGTTTCCTCCCAGGTTGGGGAAATATGCTTCTTTTGGTTGCCTCTGTATAGCATTAGTTCCTTCTTTTCCCTCTTTAAGTTACAACATAGGAATGTTGGAACATAACTAAAGTGTCAAGAAATGCTGCTCCTTTGTTCTTCCTTGCTACCGAGTTTCTGTGGAACTACAGTGCAATGACAGTTGAACAAAGGAATGATGAAATGCTGCATTCCCTTTGCTTTATCACAATAGCATCAAAGGGACAATGGCATAATAAGAGGACAGGAAAAAAATTCTGGGTTAGTGCGAAAGGACAGAAAGTGGAAAAAGAGTGCAAAGGCATACATATCTACACCCATTTGGGGAAACAAAGAATAGGGTATGGAGTGGATAGGGAGGAAGGAATAGACCCTAAAATTAAAAAGCAAATACTAGATACATAGAATCTTACTGTACAGGGAACTATATTGATAGGAATGGTGAGGAGCAGGGAAATGACCAATCAGGTCCTCTAATGCAGGGGTCTCTTAGCAACTTTAGGACTTGTGGACTTTCGGAGTCCACAAGTCTTAAAGTTGCCAAGGTTGGAGACCCCTATTCTCATGGCTGTAGGGTCAGACTGAGCCTAAATCTTCTCCCATTGTCAAATCACTGCAATCCAGGTTGGAATTTGTTAAACTGACTTTATGATGAGCCAGGAGATGAGCAATAATGCAGATTTTTCCCTAAGGTAGAACCTCACGAACAGATAGATTAAGATGGGAAATATGAACTAGGAGAAAATTTTAATAAATATGAGAATAGAAATCCAAATTATGTCATTAAAAGAAAGTTTATTTTATATAAAACTTGTTTTCAGAAAAATCAACTTTACATGAAAACTAGCATCTTTTTGTCTTCATCTGTAGCAGGTAATGATTAAACTATAAGACTTTCACAAGAGAGAGCCCAGTTCAAGTCCTCATCTAGTGATGGAGTTTGCTGGGTGACCGGGGGGGGGGTGCCATCTGTCAGGTGTGCCTCTGTTCAAAACTCAAGGAAGAAAAACCCCAACTCCATGTTTGTAGAGAAAGGTACTTTTACTGAGTATGAACCAGTGGTGGGTGTCAAACATTTCTACTACTGATTCTGTGGGCGTGGCTTGGTGGGCGTAACATGGCCTGATGGGTGTGGCTTGGTGGGCGTAGCAGGGGAAGGATACTGTAAAATCTCCATTCCCTCCCCAATCTGGGGGAAGGTTACTGCAAAATCCCCATTCCCTCCCGATCAGCTGGGACTCGGGAGGCAGAGAAAAGGTGGGGGTGGGGCCAGTCAGAATTTTTACTACCAATTCTCTGAACTACTCAAAATTCTCATTACCGGTTCTCCAGAACTGGTCACAACCTGATGAAGCCCACCTCTGGTATGAACTGATAGCAACAAAAGGAAAGCAAGATCTAAGGCAAAAGGCGCAAAAATTACATATTGAAAGTATTTCCAAATCCCTCCTCCCAAGGACCCTGGCTGAATGTCCAATCCCCAGCTCCCCAAGGTGTCATGTGAGGTGCATCTTCAGATGGCCCCATCCATCTGGTATGCCAGAACGGTTGACCTTGACTGGTTATCAACAAGTCCATTCAGCTGCACAGAAGACAATGACAGTATCCTTCCCTTTTTCCCTCTTTTCAGTCACATCACGAGACATCTCCACCAGCTCTCTTCCCCCACCCAAATACCTATACATACCTCTCCCCCATTACTATAGCAACCGATAGCAAGCAAGCATAACAGAGGCACCATCTCTCAGAGGAACCTACATCATAATTTTGTTGAAGGGGAAACTTATATAAGAACCTCCCCTAGCCTCAGAAGAAAGATGTGCATATCTGATCAATTTACACAGAAAATTCCAATTCAGGGAAGGGAATTAGAAAATAATTGCAAGCAGGAATGCAATCTGTTGCAGAAAGGAACTGTGACCTTGAAAAAAGTTGGCAAAACTGGATTGCACTTCAGCAATATTTCAAGGAGCCCAGGGTTATCTGTTTCTGCCTTAGTACAACTGAACCACAGGTGTGTGAAACTAATCAAATATTCTCTCCCTATTTAGCCTTGTTTTAATTTTCAAGTGTATTTTCTTAATTTTAGATGGTACACCCTTGAGATAAGACCTGATGTAGTTGTTATTTACAACATATAGTATTCCTAATGAAAGGAGGAGGAGGAGGAGGAGGAAAAAGGAGGAGGAATTTCATTTTATACTACAGTATTCCCCAGGGACTCCTGGTGGCGTACAACATAAAACATAAAATGAAACACAGAATAACAATTACCCAGCAGTATCATAAATTTTTAGAATTATACTAACATAGGAAACTCCCAACTATAAGATTTAACCATTAAAGGCATGACTGAACAGCAATGTTTTCGCTGCCTTCTTACATTCTGGGAGGGAGGGAACCATTTGACTCTCTGGAGAAAACTAACCCAGAGGGTAGGGACTGCCACAGGGTAGGGACTGCCACTTTAGGGGCCAGAAGCCTTGACTTCTGGCCCCTAAAGTGTTTGTAATAATGGGCCATAATGAATGCTCAACTCCATCTGCCAACAATGCTAAGAAATTGTCAGGAGGAAATAAAAACAGGGGACTACATCTTGTAACCAACATAAAGGCTAATTGCTAAAGCAATAGAATTATCTCTAAGGACCATGAAAGGCTGGAAGGTACACAACTGTACAGGGCCACTGAAAAAAGGGGATCTGATAGACTGATGGTTTGCCCAACATCTGCTAGATGTAGCAATACCAATAGCATTTAGACTTATACACCATCTCATTGTGTTTTGCAGCCCTCTCTAAGCTGTTTATAATGTCATGGTTCCAAGTAATGCTCCCAATCAGTTTAAGACTCTGAGGCTGTAGCTTTTCTCAAAGATCCTGTTTTTTGGGCACATCATATTGGCATGTTCAAATGTGAAACCGACTCTGAATAATTCCTGCACTTTGGTATAATTAAATAATATATATTTTCCAACCCCCGCCCCCTTGTGTCACAGGTCACGTTAACCAACCAAGTAGGCGATGAACTTCTCATCATTCCCTCCTGGTGTTGCTAGGGCACGTTCAGCTGACCTTGGTTTTCATGAGCCTTATTGCTGTTATGTCTGGCACTGTAGAGGAAAACATTCTACATTCTTCACATACCACCACCCCCCAATATGCATGGCAACTTAGAAATGAAGCGAAGTACTTCAGCTAGAGTCGTTTCAAGAATTGACAGTCAGCATATTGGCCCCAACAATCTGGATCCTCATTTGACCAACCTTAGAAGGATGGAATGCTGAGTCAACCTTGAGCTGGCAGTCGGCAGAATTAGCCTGTAATACTGCATTCTAACCACCGAGCCATCACAGCTCATGGTATCTGCAACTTGCCTTACCTAAAATTCAAATGGAGACTCTCTTGGCTTATAGCTCACTTGTTCAACCACTGTGTCCGATAGCAGCTGTTTTAGATGAGTTAGGGACAAGATCCCTGAACATGTTGATGATGCTGAACTCCAGGGAGCAGAGTGTCTCCTACGGCTTTTAAAAACACAGCAGCATGAAGACAAATGTATCCAAGGAGAGCCATTATTCTTTCCGTTGAAGTAGTGATTGGAATAAGTGAAAGCACGACTACTTGGAAGGCATTTTTAAGATGCCAGGAAGTAAATATCCTGCAATGGTGCTCCACCACTTAATGGCACATAGAAACACAAAAGGCTTTGATATTTACTGTATTTAATTAATGCTTTACTCCAAGGAAGCAATTATACTGATATACTGGTAAGGATAGGAACCAGGAGAGACACTTGCAAACTCAAGGAACATCATTTTGTTTGATTAATATTCCTTGCAGTCTTTTTTCTTGCTTTTTCAATGTTATTTATTTATTACTTTGCAAGGCACCCAGAGGGGGTTGGACTTGGGTGCCATTTTTTAAAAAAAATAAATAAATAAGTATATTTGAAGAAGAAAATGCTTTTTGTAAAACTCCTTCGAAACTATTCAGGGTTCTTGTTGATAGTCCCAGGGATTAACCAATTAATGGATATTCATAACAAATATAGGGGATGTGGTGGCTCAGTGGCTAAGATGCTGCACTTGTAGATCAGAAAGGTCGGCAGTTCTGTGGTTTGAATCCCTAGCGCCATGTAATGGAGCGAGCTCCCATTACTTGTCCCAGCTTCTGCCAACCTAGCAGTTTGAAAGCATGTAAAAGTAGAAAAATAGGGACCACCTTAGCGGGAAGGTAACAGCGTTCCATGCACCTTTGGCATTGAGTCATGCTGGCCACATGACCACGGAGACATCATCAGACAGTGCTGGCTCTTCTGCTTAGAAACGGAGATGAGCACCACCCTCTAGAGTCAGGAACGACTAGGACATATGTGTGTGAGAGAAACCTTTACCTTTAACAAACATGTGGCATCTTAATGTGTTTTACAGTTGAATTCACAACTCTACTGGCAGAAGAAAATCTCTTTCCTTCTTTGTCCAAAATGCACTATGTGTTAAAGTAACTGAAGCCAAGTACAGAGACAATGAGAAATGTGTGTGAATTAATTAAATTGCAATAAACTGCAGATTATTCAAGAGGAGGAAATTGAGGTGATCTTGCTAGATAGACCCCTGGTATTTGAGTTCTTCTCTTGTACAGCATTAACAAAATGCAAAAGTAGGCTAGAGATCGGAAATTTATTTCTTATGTGCTAAGGATATAAATTGGCCACAAAAAACCCTAAAAGCTTTTGTTACAAATAATTGAAACGAAGGGTAGCTTGGGCTGCTAGGCCTAACCACCGCCCAGTAACTTCCTGATAATCAACAAGAGTGTTTTTAAAACATTTTTCCAAGCCAATTGAGTGTTGGGAATAAATGATGTGAAGTAGGTCAGGACTCTGGACTGATGTGCTACTAAATATTTAAAAATCAGCTCAACTGGCTCCAATGTTGCCATACGGAGCTGCCAGCTGCAGAACATCTGATTAGTGAACTAGGTGTCCTAATTCAGCTCCGCTCTCACCTAGCTCACAAAATTCCAGAAAATTTAACAGTCAGTTGGTGTGAACCGGCTTCATCATGCCACTGAATGGATCACTTGAGGTGGGTTTCACATAATTTTACCACCAGTTCTCCATGCACATAAAATGTGAGCCCGCATGCGTGCATGCTCACTTCACTCACACATGCACCTTCCCTGCATGCGTCCAGCCTTCCCTGCACATGCTTTGCTCACACGCATGGCTTAGAAAACATGGCTAAATAGGACAGCATAGCACCGCGGTGGGGCAGGGGGGCGGGGGGGGGCACCTGCAGGTCGCCCACTACCGGTTTGCCTGAACCAGTCCAAACCAGCTGCAAGGAATATAAATCCTTCCATTCCCCCACCATCCAGTCAAACCTGAAGAAGCTTCTTGGATGAGAAGCGAAACATCTTCAAAGAAAAACCAGAAAGTCCACTTGCCTCTTGAAAAAGCATCTTTGGGACAACTATGGCCTGGATGACTGAGACTCTCCATAGACATTTAGAGCAGGGGTCCCCAACCTTTTGGACCTCAGGGACCACCAAGTCCATAATTTTAAATCTCAGGGACCACTAATATGAATCCATCATGTCGCTTGCTGAAGTGCCTGGACTCCCAGTGATGGGATGGGGTCCTTCAGGCACCTTCCCTTCTCTCTCTTTTTCTCTCCCCCTCCCCTCTCTCTCCCACGCTTTCTCTCTCATTCTCTCTCTCTCCTTTCTCTCTCTCTCCCACTCATTCTGTCATCTCTTTCTATCTCCCCCCCTTTCTCTCTTTCTTTCTCTCTCTCTCTCCCTCTCTCTCTTTCTCTTTCTCTCTCTTTCTCCCTCCTTCTCTCTCTCCACCCTCTCTTTCTCTCTCCCCCTCTCTTTCTCTCTCATTACCTTTCTCTCTCCCCGTCTCTTTCTCTGTCTCTCTCCTCCACTCTTTCTCCCTCTTTCTCTCTTTCTTTCTCTCTCTTCCACTCTTTCTCATTCTCTCTCTCTCTCTCTCATTCTCTTTCTCTCTGTCATCTCATGGGCCAGCCAGTGTCTTGGGGCTGAGAGGAAGTCAAGCGTCTCCCCAAGAGACCAAGGTGCAGGAGCACCAACAAGGGCTGGAAGAAACAGCCGCGAGATCCAGCTCCCGCTCTGGAATATGGAGCAAATCTCCATTCCCCTCCTTTCCCTTGCCAGGTGAGGAGTGACTGGGAAGGGAGGGCAAGGAGCAGAAACAGCCACTGGTGGGTTCAGTCCAGAGGTGAAATCACAAAATCATTTGTGTGTGTGTGTGTGTGTGTGTGTGTGTGTGTGTGTGAGGGAGCGATCTGAAGCCGAGCTACCCAAACTTCTGGCAGAGGTGGGGGCAGCTTCTGAGCAGCCCTGAATCAGCCAGCTCCACCTGATCTATTCCCTGAGTCTCGCCGTTCTCCTTGCCCCACCCCCACTCCCACCTCATTCAAGCAGTGGCATTTCTTTTCTGCTTCTCTCCGGATGCTGGTGCGGGCACCATGGATGCAACTTCAGCCAACAGGAAGCTATAGCAGGGGGAAGAAATAAGCCCAGGGTTCCCGCCACCTGTTGCTTTGGCCCGCCTGGACTGCCACTCCCCCTTGCACCATGATCTCATTCCAGCCTGCAAGGACTGTGCTGCAGTTACAAATTGCCTGCACCTCCCTCAACAGCGGAGATTTACAGCCCCATCATGAGCTGCCTGGCCAGTCCCATCTTTCAGAGCTCTAGTCACAGGACTGCCCATTGCTTATCCGGGAGCAGCTCCTCCACCCGGGTGCACCGCGGACCACCAACATTTTCTCATGGACCACCAGTGGTCCGCAGACCACCAGTTGGTGACCACTGATTTAGAGGACCACCCCTATTTCAAACCCCATAAGGATTTAGTCTTCTATTTCATGCTTAGACAATCACCAAGAAGAAAAGGAAAAATTATTTGTATCCCAAACTTTATTTACATATTTGCTAAGTTTCCATCAACTCAAGAGATTCTTCTTGCATGAGTGCGCTAGTTCCATATCTGTCTTCTCCCTTAGACTGGTTTAATAATTACTTTAATAATTACATACATTTTTAAATGTATGAACCCCAGTCACTGAAAAAATTGCACATATGCATGGAGCAATTTCTTCCATCCATTCATTGTGCAAAAACACTTCTGACATTTATTTTGCCCTATCTTAACATTGTGAGACATATACTAGATTGCAGAAATCAATTCCAGATCAATAGACTGGCTCTCGGCTTCCTTAGGTTTAATTTTAAGTAGCACATAATAAAGTATTTTGAGTGATTTCCTAGCTGAGAATTTTTGGGCTACTGGAAAATGATGAACTTTACAGCATTGCCAATGTTTTCTTTCAGCTAGGGAAAGGAATTTGCTGTTACATTTTTATATCACATAATTACATACAAATGAACTTCTCCATGAACTTCTGTACCATTTTTTTAAAGAAAAAAAATCCTACCCATCAGAATCAGTGAGAGAATATCCAGTACATGAGCACTTGTGATTTAAGACACCTTCCTTGATTTCCTGAGCAGTTAAAGACAATTGTCAGCTGGCAGCCTGGGTTTGAGACCCAAGCACTGTGAGGTGGGGTGAGCTCCTGTTACTTGCCTCAGATTCTGCAAGCCTAGCAATTCAAAAGCATTTGATTAGATAAATAGGTACCATTTCAGTGGGAAGGTAACAGTGTTTCATATGCCTTGGCATATAGTAATCTTAGCCACATGACCATGAAATGTCTTCAGACAACACTGGCTGGAGATGAAAAACACCTCTAGAGTCGGACATGAACATAAAGGGGAAACATTTACCCTTTTGTTGATTTCAGTTATAGTTCTGTTAACTTCCAGAGCATACATTTTCTTAGCAGAAGTACAGAGATTGTTGCTTTTCATCTTGTCAGTCTAGCCTAAATCTGTAATTTTATTCAGAAAATCCATAAATTAACTAAGATCATTCACAGTCAGCTACCACTTTAATAGACTTTCTTTCTTTCTTTTCATTTCTTTCTTTTTCTCCTTCCTTCCTTCCTTCCTTCCTTCCTTCCTTCCTTCCTTCCTTCCTTCCTTCCTTCCTTCCTTCCTCTTTAAATTAACATTGATTCCTGATGATTGTTTGACTCCTTGCAGCTTTCTTGGCAACATTTCACAGCGGTTTACCATTGCCAGCTTTTGAGGGCTGAGAAAAAGTGACCAACCCAGACCACATGCAGCCATGACAGTAAGCCAAGGTCAATTTGGATCCAACAGAGCCACAGCTCTTCCTAGTATGCCATTGACCATTGACCAACACCCAGCATCAAAGGCTGGCTGGGTGTATGGATGCAGGTTTCCTATGTGTACTTTGCTCCTGTTATGGTTCAGCTTTTTTTTTTTTTAGTAAGACCGAAGTGGAATTTGGAAAATATGGCTTAGCATTTCCAGAGTCTGTAAATGGGAAACCTCAGCATTCCCATTATTTAAGAATAACAGCATAAGAGCAATGGTGCTAGATCAAATTAATTATCTATGTAGTTCAGCATTCTGCCTCTCAAATAATCAACTAGATGGCTATGTACCTATGACTATCATTAAGTGTTGTACCTTAGAATTCTTGATGAACGTATCTTTTCTTTTCTTTTATGTACACTGAGAGCATATGCACCAAGACAAATTCTTTGTGTGTCCAATTACACTATAGAATAATTCTATTCTATTCTATTCTATTCTATTCTATTCATTCTAAAGATAACAGAAGATAACAGAATAAGAGTTGGAAGGACCTTGAACTAGTCCAATCCCCTGCTCAGGCAAGAAACCCTATACCATTTCAGACAAATTGTTGTCCAATATCTTCTTAAAAACTTCCAATGTTGCAGCATCCACAATTTCTGGAGGCAAGTGATTAATTGTTCCACTGAATAATTGTTCTAATTGTCAGGAAATTTCTCCTTAGTTCTAGGTTGGTTCTCTTCTTGATTAGTTTCCATCCACGGCTTCTTGTCCCCACCTTCAGATGCTTTGGAGAACAAGCATAAAAATGCACCCATTCTTTGCATTCAGAGGTGCTGAGCCTCTCAAGTTGCTAACACTGTTTCTTAAAAGGGGAAAGTAAACTACATCACAAAGCAAATGCACAGAAATATTAGTGGTGGAAGTATTAAGTCCTCTCCCTGTCTTTTAACCATCATATAGTCAAACTGAATGGTCTCATGGAACTAGTAATGTATACCTGTCTGTCTGTCTGTCTGTCTGTCTGTCTGTCTGTCTGTCTGTCTATCTATCTATCTATCTATCTATCTATCTATCTATCTATCTATCAATCTGTGTGTCTGTCTGTCATCTTCCTTCTTACAAAATGTCAGGGAGAACCATGAGCAGCCATTTTATTTCTATATGCAGGAAATTCATTTTTATTTGCGTCGAAATAACTTTCAGCCAGTACAAATCTTTTTTTTTAATTTGTCACAACAGTATATATAAGCATAAGCATGAAAATAACTATATAATATATAAGCATATATATGAGCATAAGTATGTAATAACTATATTAATTGGATAAATCTCCAGATATGAGCTGGCTACTTCCAGGCCTAAATTACTGTGGAAAATTTAACTCCAACAAAGGAAAAAAGCAAATAATTTCCAGACTGCAACATTGCGAGTTCCCTCCTAACAGCTCTTCCTGGTTTAGCAATTAAGTCCTTTTAATATTTTTTTTTACAAAGAACCCAAAGGGAAAAAAAGTGAACCTTATTTAATTTGAAGTCTGTGACACATCCAGAACAGCAAAGCATCTGAAATTAGAATCTGATAAGTTCAGAGGGCTTTTTTTCCCATACATCCATAAATTAATCTTTTAAGGAAAAGAATCTTTGATGCTAAATTCAGTCTCAAAATAAATTGCATGGTGAAATAGGAGTAGCTTCAAGTAAACCTTTCAGATTACTTCGGCTTCTTCCACTCAAATATAATTTCCACAAACAAATTGTGTGGAGTAAAATCTAATGTTTTGGACTGGGCAGAATCCAATCAGAAAGGTGGGAACAGGAGAAAGTACTTTTACTTTCTCTGGACCTTTGTAAGAGCTTTGAAAAAAGATAAATTCATTTCTATTGTATGTTTTATTTGCTATTGAAAAACTTTATTCGGTATCCTATTTTCACGCTGCATTTGTCTTGCACACTACTCAGGGAATCTGTATTTTGTTTATTTACTTTAGAACATTATCCTCTTGCCGCCTTAAAAACAGATCCCAATTAATTTACCGCTTAAACTGGTCAAACAAACAAAAATGCATTTTATGCTTTGCTCTCGTCAGAGGAATCCGCACTTTGGATTGTGGATTAGAATGGAATTCCTTGTAGTCTAGCAGTGAATTAAAAGATAGGTCTTAAAAATACATAACAGGATTGTTTGCCCCAGTTATTTGAAAGTCGCTTGTTGACTTATTTGTCAAATTTAAATGAAGCCTTCAAAATATTTGTAAATCCGAATCATCAAGGTTCCATTAATGTCTCATAGCTATTATTAGAGAAATCCTCCATGAGTTCCATCAGTTTATTACATTTTTTAATGAAACTGTGAATTACTTTACAGTGAAAGCAATACATTTGACCTCAGTAATGCTTTATTTCTTCACGTAATTCCAATCCTGTTATTTTTATTAAAAAGTAACTGAGAGTCTTTGTGTAGGTAAACACTGATAATCAGATAAAACATCAATATAATATAACACTTCAAATATTTTTTAAAAAACTAATAAGATGTTAGAAAAACATATAAACACAATTATGGATGTGTCTAAAATTTAATAATATCTTTCAAAATGGGTATATAAAAAACAAGAGGGAATATATAAACTGGTATGTTGATATCCTTGTAACTAAGATATGTTCAAAGGTCAGAAAGTTATCATTGTGAATGGTTTGATGAAGATTTGATTGAACTATATTTTCCCCTATTTTTTCTTTTTTTTTTTCCCTTTTCTTATCACATTTTTTTTCTTTTTTTAATCACATTCATTTATTTCTTTGGCTTACTATTTTTTTATTCATTATCTGCACTTTATATCACTTTGCTTACTCTGAAAAAGGAATAGCATGACTGACTCCACGGGCCCAGTTCCCGGAGAGGCACCAGCAGGCAGATGGCCAGGTGGGAATCCAGTGGGCTGCTTTGCAGCCCCAAGCCCCACGGAGCAGGCACAGGAGGCACAGGTTGAAGGCAGCCTTTTATGCAGCATCCCCCTCCCCTCTTTGGATCGCCCTGCAAGGCGGGGGGCTCTGTCTTTCCAGAAACAGGGCGGGCACATGTGCAGCAGCCCAGGGATGTCCACTTGCCTTCCCAGAGCACTGCCGCTGCCTGTCTCAGGTCCAGCTCAGGATTTGCATTTCCACCAAGGGCACCCACCCACCGGGTGGGATGGACCTCGGAAGGCAAGCGGGGGTGGGGGACTGCCGGGAAGGCAACATGGAAGGCAGGCAGGCAGGCATGGCAGGGCTGCAGGGAAGGAGCTAGCAGTTTACTCCCTTCCCCGCAGCCCTGGCATGCTTGCCTGCCTTACGCTTGCCTGCCTTCACAAGCTGGCCACAGGGATGCCGGGAAGGCTACATGGAAGGCAGGGAAGCATGACAGGACTGCGGGCCATGGACTGGTTCAGGGGCGTGGCCAGCCAGCGAATTGCTACTGGTTTGGCGAACCAGCCCCAATCTCCGCTTCCAGTTTTCCTGAACTGGTCTGAACCCCTGCTCCTTGGCCATTTCACCCCTGCTTTTTGCCCATTTTACCCCTGCTCCTTGGCCAGCTCTCAACATTCTCTGTCTGCCACCAAGAAGCTACATCAATGCAGCTGAGATAAACAGATTTGAAACGTTAACTTAAAATCTTGTTGTCAGAAGTATCCAGATTGCTTTCTTTCCACTGTTACCCCTTCCAGGACTTTAAATATTAAATCCTGTTTTCATAGCCAATACTATTCAGGAAAATCCTTTTCTAGACTTTTGTCCAAACTGTTTTAAAGCTGAAATTTTGGAAGAGATTTTCCCCATTGCAGCTCTTAGATGTCATTGTATTGTTTCCGATGTTCTACAAATAATTTTCTAGCAATCATGTGAATTGGATTAGAATAATTGAAGGTCAATCAAGCTTTTTGTTCCTCCCACATCTGGAAAGAATTATTGCTTGACATTTTCTATCTTATTTCTTTCCTTGCTGGCTGACATAAACAGTAGCTTAGATTCTTTAGAACACTGTCAGAATGATGAAAGAAAATGAATGACTGTTCATAAAGACATCCTCAAATTGAACTTGGCTCTGGATGACTGAATTTATTTATTTATTAATCACATTTATATAGCTGTCCACCTTACTGGAGGTGACTCTGAGTAGCAAACATCATTCAGATAAAACTAACAAATAAAAGCCAAAAGGAAAAAAAAATCCATATTATGAAATATAAACCAAGTGAGGGAGGAGAAAAATTGCCACCCCATCAGTGGAGCCATCTGAGCAAGTCACTGGGTGCTTGATGTCTATGGACATTCTCAATCATTCAGGTCATGGATGTCACAAAGGTGCTTTTTCCAAAAGGCAGCTGGACTTTCTTGGTTTTTTTTTTCTTTTGAAAACATTTCGCTTCTCATCCAAGAAGCTTCTTCAGTTCCAATGACTGATGGGGAATGGGAGGAGTTATATCCTTTGCAGTCATCTGGTTGTTAGCACCCCTCAGAGTGCTAACAACCAGATGACTGCAAAGAATATAACTCCTTCCATTTCCCTCCACTCAGTTAAAAAAAAAATTGAAGAAGCTCCTTGGATGAGAAGCGAAACATTTTCAAAGAAATCAACCCAAGAAAGTCCAGTTGCTTTTTGGAAAAAGCATCTTTGGGTCACTGGTTGCTTGGGAGCCTCGGGCCTGAGAACATGGCCAGGTCTTAATGGCTTTTTGGAATATCAAAAGGAATGGAACTAATCTAATTTGTTTGGGGGGGAGGGAGAATATTCCTTAAGGTGGGTATCATGGCAAAGAAGACATATCATTTAGAACCCACCTGTCGTGTTCCACTCCTCCTCTGACGGCCGGGTCTGGGAAGTCTGTATCAAGCGTGGCCACGAAGCCTCTGCAGCTTTGCCAAATTCCTGTCAGAGTTCTCAGGGCAGGAAGGAATCCAAGGTGTGACTTCAGCAACCAGATGAGACTTTGCCTGACTCAAGGAATGCCAGAAAGCAGATCCTTTATATAGGCCATGGGGTGTGGCTCCATGACTCAGCACTTATCCAGGCCTGCCCCTCCCTTCCTTTTGCTGACATCGCCTCTCCATTCTCCGGAAGCGGGGATCTGTCCACTGTGTCTTTTCGTCCTCAGCTGCCGGCAATTCTAGCTCATGGCTGGCTTTGTGCTCACACGCTGTAGGGAGGTTTGTTTGCTCAGTCTGTCCGGGCATGGTGCCAGGGCTGGGGGCTGGAGGCATGCCAGGCCATTCTTCTTCACTATCAGTCTCTGGCTCAGATAGCAGGAGATGGGAGGGGCCCGGCTGAGGAGAGGAGGACGGGCGAGGCACAACACCACCAAATGGAGGTCTCTAAACAATGGTACCCACAACATGCCTATTCGGCTAGATCTGATGGGGTGGGCTGATGTAACCAGAGAGAGGCATCCCTTCAGGTAAACCAATGATATGATGTGAATGACTTTAAAGGTTAAACTATAACCTTGAATTGGTGCTGGAAGCAAACTGGTGGCCAGTGCAGCTTGCAATGCAGAGGCGTAACATGCCCTGCTGTGGGTATACATATAACTTCTTTGCCACTGCATTCTGTACCACTAGAACTACTGAATGCTCTTCAAGGGGAGCCCCATGTAGAGCACATTATAGTTGTCCAACCTGGAGTTGACCAGGCTATTAATGACTGTGAATGGACACCTTCTATAGTTTTCTTGGCAGAAGTATGGAAGTAACTTGCAACTGGCTTTCTATGAATTATTTTTTGGGGGATTTCTACTCTAGCATACAGCTCTGGGATATCCTTTCCCTTTCAGCAGTACTAACTGGATTTAATCTTCCTTTCAGAATTCATACCAGGTAGTTCAGATTCCCCCCTTCTTGCCTTTCTTGTACATGAGTAAAATCTTAGTAAGATTTAGCCTTCTTTCAAACCCAGAAAATCCATTTGAGGTGTAGAGACAGAGAAAACTGTCAGGTTTGACCTTTTCTGCTTTTCCATTTTTGTTTGCTTCGTTCTGTTGCTATGTCAGTTTGTATTTGCTTTTTTTTTTTAACTCTGAAAATTCCTAGACATTTTTCTTCACATTTCTCCCATTGATGTGCATCTTAGAATCTATTTTCGCACACTATGCTTGCATAAAATTTTCATTTAATATAAAGCATTTTATTTTGTTAACATCTTTTCTGTGTAAGAAGTTTCTGTGTATTCCTCTCTAAAACAGAAGGGGAAGGGAGACAGTGGACTTCCACATGTTCAACTAGGAGGGAAAATCAGTATTTTTCATGTTGATTGGGACAGTTAAGACAACTGAGGACCCATATTTTTCCCAACCCTATACATCTAATATTTTGTTGCAAAAACTATACCAGATAATCTAGAAAAGTGAAAATATTGACAAACAATGTTTTGTGTCGACTCAGGTGTAGGGCCAAGAGATGACTGGCCCCTCCCATAAGGCTTAAAAGACCAGCAACTGCGTTTGGGCTCTTTGCTGGAAAACAATGTTGATAGCCTTGCTCCTTGTCTTGCTGCATTTATTTCTTGTTGGCATCTTCTGCTTTTGAACTTTTGCCAAAAAAGCCTTTGGCAGTTTGCCTAATTAGACCAAGGTATTGATAAAACTGAAGAATTGTGTTACGAAAAATTTGCTTTGATTTGGTTTGGACTACGCTGAGAATGAGTTAATTCTCAGTTGTTCTAATAAAGTCTGTTTGTTTTTGAACTGATTCTACTACTACTACTACCTACTTCGGCCTGGGTCACAACATTACTACAGGTATGAGATCTATTTCAAACTACCTATTTCAAATCTCTTCATTATCCCTATCCAACTTCAGCCCTTCCCTTCCTATTCTGATTACAATGACAAGGTATTAAAACATTTTGGTTTGTGGATGGTTGCAAAGCCACAATGCATTATTCAGAGACAGTCAAGGTGTCAATAAGATGTTAGTGTAATCATGTGGGTTAGGAAAGAAGGTTTGCATTTCTGAGCTATGTGCGCTTGCCTTCTGTTGTAGAATCTTTTCACACTTTGTTTTCTATTTATGGTGATTATAATTATGCCATTAAGCGATTATGGTTATTACCTTAAGGTAACGACAGTCACAATGGAAAACAAAACAGATCCCCAATCTGCTCGTTGCTGAAAAAGAAGCAATCCTTCATGAAATGTCTTTCTGCACAGAGGGAGAAGGCAAAGATGTAACATAGATTTGCAAAATAAATAAAATAATAAAAAAAGATGTTGAGACTCTAGAAAAAGTGTAGGGAAGAGTAACCAAGATGATTGGGGGTTCTGGAGGCTAAAAATACAATGAACAGTTTCAGGAACTGGGCATGGCTAGTCTAATGAAGAGAAAGACCAGGGGAGAAATGATAGCAGTGTTCTAATATTTGAGGGGCTGCCACAGAGAGGAGAAGATTTAAGCTATTTTCCAAAGCATCTGAAGGCCAAACAAGGAATAATGGATGGAAACTGTTCAAGGAGAGATTCAACCTAGAAATAAGGATAAATTTTTTGACAGAGAGAACAATCATCCAATGGAAAAAGCTTGTCTTCAGAAGCTGCAAGAGCTTCATCACTGCAAGCTTTCAAGAAGAGACTGCACTGCCATTTGTCAGGAACGGTGTTAGGGTATCCTGCTTAGGTGAGTGGTTGGACTAGAAGACCTGCAAGGTCTCTTCCAACTTGGTTAATCTGTTAAAACTGGCACAATTTGGTGATAAGGCCAGGGACAAATTTAGAGAACTCCACAAACCAAGTGAGATTGAACAAGGATACTAACGTCCTGTCCCAGGTTTTCTGTTCATCTCCTTACCTGAAAAAAATAGCACAAGGAGTTCCTCTCCACTTAGAACAATAAAAGTAGTCTTCGACTTGTGACAGCTATTGGGACCAGGACTGCCATTGCTAAGTGATGTGGTTGTAAAGTGTGATGTCACGTGATTGCCTTGCTTAGCAATCCCAACCCAGACAGTTCCAGTTGTAATCATAATACCAAGACACATGACTATTAAGTGAGAAGTGGAGGGAATACCAGGTAAGGCATGCTACATTGAGGTGGAGGAGGCCCTGGGAGGTTCAGCATAGGTTGCATGTGAGTTGCAGTGTGGCACGAGCTCAGGAAAGCTGAAAGGGTGTGGGGAACATGTGGGTAGGTGCAGAAAGTCTAGAGCAGGGGTGTAAAACTCAATTTCATTGAGGGCTTCATCAGAGTTGTGTTTGACCTTGGGGGGCGCTGGGGGAGGGGCTGGCCAGGGTAGGCGTGGCCAGCTCGACATCACTCATATTGGAGGCACTTGTGGTGGCCTGGGCAGGGCTGGGGGGATCCATTGTCTCCAGCGGAAGATGGCAAGACCAGGGAGACCTCTGTTTTTGGGCTCCGTTTTAGACTGTGATGGCCTCCTGCAGCCCTCTTGCCACTGAAAATGGGGCTACCAAGCTACATTTTCACTGGCAGAGGCACCATTGGCCAGTCCTTCACTGTTTCCAGGGTGGCCCCACAGGCCAGATCTAAGCACCCCACACGCCAGATTTGGCCTATGGTCCTTGAGTCTGACATCTCTGGACTAGAGAAATGGGCATGATGTCTGTATGTGTGTGGTTACAAGCACAAAGAGGCCAGGGAATGGGGTGCGTACTTGTAGGCAAGTGCAGGAAAGCTGGGGAAAGAGGGTGTGGGATACATCCATACATGTAAATATAGAGAGGCGCGGGGGGTGAGGGGATATGCAGTGTGTCTGTGTTTGAATGTAGAAAAACATTTGAGGAAAAAGGGCATAAGGCACAGGCATTTATCTGTGTATGTGAGAGCCAGAGAAAGAAGATGCATGCATCCAGGCACAGGGATGCCTAGAGAAGGTGGTTGCTGGTGGGTGTAAATGTGCGTGCAAGTGAGCACAGGGAGGCCAGGGAAAGTGGATGCTAGTGGGTGTTTGTGTTCATATCTGCAACTGCAAGGAAGCCCAGGGAAGGAGAGCACTGTGCAAGCAAACAAAGGCCAGTGTTGCGAGAGACAACCCAGCAACCTGAGACCTTCCCTACAAGCTTCCCCGCTGACTTGGCTTGTAGGAAGCCAGCAGAGGTCAGCAAAGGTTATCACATGACTGTGGGATGCTGCAATTGGTCATAGTGAAAGCTTGTTGCCAAGTGCCCAAATTTTGTTCACCAAGCACTGCATTGGCTGGAACTTTGAGGATACTTTGAGGATAGGTCTCTTCATTTAGTACCACTATAACTTTGAACAGTCACTGAACAAATGTTTATATTTATTTATTTATATTTATTTATTTATTTATTTATTTATTTATTTATTTGTCACAACAGTATATATAAGCATAAGTTTGAAATAACTGTTGGAATACTGTTGGAATAAATTAAATTAAAACATTATTATTATTATTATTATTATTATTATTATTATTATTATTATTATTATTATTATTATTATTATTATTAACTATACGATATATAAGCATAAATATAATCATAAGTATGTAATAACTATATGAAATTGGATACAATCAAAGGGAACATTAGGACAGGAATGGTAGGCACGCTGGTGCTCTTATGCACACCCCTTACAGACCTTTTAGGAATGGGGTGAGGTCAATAGTAGACAGTTTTTGGTTAAAGCTTTGGGGATTTTGGGAAGAGACCACAGAGTCTGGTAGTTCATTCCAGGCATTAACAATTCTGTTACTGAAGTCATTTTCTGCAATCAAGATTGGAGCGATTCACATTAAGCTTAAATCTATTGTGTGCTCTTGTATTTTTGTGATTGAAGCTGAAGTAGTCTTCAACAGGAAGGACGTTGTAACAGACGATTCAATGAGTTAAACTCAAGTCATGTCGAAGGCGGCGGAGTTCTAAATTTTCTAAACCCAGGATTTCAAGTCTGGTGGCATAAGGTATTTTGTTGTAATCAGAGGAGTGGAGAACTCTTCTTGTAAAATATTTCTGGACATGATAACTTGAGGGCTACCTGTAATCAAATTTCTAACGCACTGAGATTAATAAAGTTCTCCTTTAAGGTGTAAACACTTCCTATTTTCCTCCCCTGTTAGACCCACCACTATCAAAAGCCTAGTTCCAACCGTATGGGAATACTGTTGGAATAAAAGTTCAGTAAAGTTAAAATAATATTTCAAGAGCCATTGATAAATTGCCACCTTGAGCTTTGCATGAGTAGATAGTTCTATCTCTTTTCTTGCTATCATTTGCTCCAAAGATTGACCTGAATAGGTTTCTGATTCCTTCCTGATGTAGTACAGATATTTTTGATGGGGCACACAATTGTGTTAGATACAGGAAAACAGAATATGAAACGTGTATGTTTATATCCATCAAAGCTATTTTTCTCTGCGAGTTGGAAAAGCTTGAGCCATTAATAGCACTTTCTTTTCAGAAATAAGACAGTAAATCTTAGATGTGCCTCAAACCAAACTGATAAAACTAAGTAACTTAAAAGGAATCCCTAGGAACAGAGAGGAACCATGTGCCCTAGGTATTCCAATCTCACAAAGGTCATTATAGGCTGCAGAATCCACCTGCCCCTGAAGGTTATGTAATGGCAAGGACATGTAGGAATTTATGACCCATCAGCATGAAATGCTAGAAACAGGAAGCAATTATCTGAAAATATGGAGTGAGAATGGGCAGAAAGGTGCCTTAAATGTTTAAACAGCAACTTCTTCAAATCCTTTTATAACGCAGATTTCTATTTCCCAAAGTAAAAAAAAGAAAGAAAGAAACTACTCACTGAAAGATTGAAAGCAGTAAGTATTTCTCTGAATCTGAATTTGACTTGATGGTACCTATAGGTGTCCAGGGTGGCAAATAATAACATGAATATAAAGGTATCTTACAGATGACTTACCTTATGGATGACCCCCATCCCGTTAAAGACCTTGGAGTTTTCATGTCAAATGATCTAAGTGCCAAAGCCCACTGCAAATACATAGCAAAAAAGGCTATAAGAATTGTAAACCTAATCTTGCGTAGCTTCTTTTCCAAAAACACTACACTACTAACCAGAGCATATAAAACATTTGCTAGACCAATTCTAGAATACAGCTCACCTGTTTGGAACCCTCACCATATCTCTGACATCAAAACAATTGAATGTGTCCAGAAATATTTTACAAGAAGAGTTCTCCATTCCTCTGTAAACAACAAAGTACCTTATCCCACAAGACTTGAAATCCTGGGCTTGGAAAACTTGGAACTCCGTCGCCTTCGACAAGACCTAAGTTTAACTCATAGAATCTTCTATTGTAATGTTCTTCCTGTTAAAGAATACTTCAGCTTTAATTGCAATAATACAAGAGCAACCAATAGATTTAAACTTAATGTCAACTGCTTTAATCTAGATTGCAGAAAATATGACTTCTGTAACAGAATCATCAGTGCTTGGAATACTTTACCTGACTCTGTGGTCTCTTCTCATAATCCTAAAAGCTTTAACCAAAAACTTTCTACTATTGACCTCACCCCATTCCTAAGAGGACCATAAGGGGCGTGCATAAGCGCACAAACGTGCCTACCGTTCCTGTCCTATTGTTTTTCTTTTCTTCTTCCTATATATATATATATGTATGTATATATATATATATATATATATATATATATATATATATATATATATATATATATATGCTTATACCTTTATATACTATATAACCTTTCTGTATGATACTTACCTTTATAACCTTTCTGTATGATACTTACATATATTGTTGTGACAAAATAAATAAATAAATAAAAAATAAATAAAGTATCAAAACGAGTACGTAATTTTCATCAAATCTCTGAACTAAATTACACAGTCATATTATATATGCAAAAAGGGATGCAGGGTGGCTCAGTGGCTAAGACACTGACCTTGTCGATCGAAAGGTCGGCAGTTCAGCGGTTTGAATCCCTAGTGCCACGTAATGGGGTGAGCTTCCGTTACTTGTCCCAGCTTCTGCCAACCTAGCAGTTTGAAAGCATGTAAAAAATGCAAGTAGAAAAATAGGGACCACCTTTGGTGGCAAGGTAACAGCGTTCTGTGTGCCTTTGGTATTTAGTCATGCTGGCCACGTGACCACGGAGACGTCTTCGGACAGTGCTGGCTCTTTGGCTTTGAAACGGAGAGGAGCACCACCCCCTAGAGGCAGGAACAACTAGCACATATGTGCGAGGAGAAACTTTACCTTTATTATATATGCAATGACATCATTTTTTGGCCTGTTCTCATTTTGATGTTGTCTATCAGGCACCAATGGCATCAGCATTTAATTAAACCTAATCAGTTTTTTTTTCCAGATCTCATTTCATCGCTCCTAACTAATTCAGGTGGACTCCAAAAAGAGAGACATGGATTTTTATTTACCAAACAGGTATAACCGAAAGCAAAAGTTATGAGGATACTGAAGATCATCTCATTACTAGGAATATATGTGGATAGTAGAATATCTAAAATATTTTGCAGTCCATAGCTTTCTTGTTTTTATGTTGTAATTCCCAAACTAGCTCAGCATGGCTGAGGAATAAACAAATGTGCAAAAGAGGCCTTTTTCAAAATATATCTCACAATTGAAATATTAGTACTAAACAGGCCTCTCAAGGCCATACCTAACACAGATAAATTGTGTGGTCAAGTTCAATTTAAAATCAATAGGTCATGCAAACAAGATGTGCTGCTTGTGATTAGTGACTGGAATGCCAAAGGTAGCATTATTAAGGAGAAAAATATACAGTAGTTGGATTGTATGGTTTAGGAAATTGAAATGAACCAATTCATTGATGACCTCATTGCTAACACTGTTTTGAAATAAAGTGGGTGTCTGAATATATGGATAACATATCATATTGACCAGATTATTGCTAAAAAGAGGTGGAGGAATTCAGTTAAAAACATGGCCAGGTGCTAACTGGAATAAATCACAAACTGTTCATGTGTAAGTTGCAGGAGGAGGAGGAGGAGGAGGAGTTTCCACAATGTGACCTAGAGCATATTTTAATTTTAATTTTTTATTTTTTTTGTCACAACTGTATATATAAGCATAAGCATGAAATAAATATACGATATATAAGCATATATATAATCATAATAATGTAATGACTATATAAAATTGAATACAATAAAAGGGAACATTAGGACAGGAACAGTAGGCACATTAGTGCTCATACCCAACATTTTCAAGGAGAACATCTGACATCATACTAAAGTACTGAATCTATTGATACAGAACCAGAGAAACTGCAGCATGACTTAAAGAAGTTGAAAAGAGACTGCCAAAGATAAAGAAAGCAAGTTGGATATCACTTAAAAAACATAGAAATTGCCAAGTAGAGAAGATAATCCAAAGCCAAGAAAGACAATCGTCTCAGGAAGGAATTTAACAACAATTTCAGAGAACTGCTAGAAGAAACAAGAACCAGTACTATTACAATACCTGTAAAGACATGGAAAATAGAAAAAGATATGGGAATGCATGGAAAGTCTTCCAAAAGCAGAGATGTCAACACTGACATCATAGAAGACATTCCCTACTTAAAAGAATCACCAGTACTAAAAGATGAAATTAGATCAGTACTCCAGCTTTTACTAACTTGGAAGCTTATAGGAACTGATGGATTACCCATAGAAAGATGGCAAGAAATGCAAGAAGAATCAGTAGAGGTTCTAAACAAGATATGACAGCAAATCTAGAAAACAACACAGTGGCCAACAAATTGGAAGAGGTCAGTCTACATTCAAACCAAAAGAAGATATGCAAAGTGACTGCAAATTATCAGACAAAATCCTTAATTTCACATATTAGCAAAATAATGTCCCAAAGGTGCCTTTTCAAGTGGCAGCTGGACTTTCTTTGGTGTTGTTTTTTTTAAAGATATTTCACTTCTTATCCAAGAAACATCTTCAGTTCTGGTTTCTTGCATGAGAGGTGAAACATCTTCAGGAAAAAAACAACAAATAAAGTCCAGTTGCCTCTTGAAAAAGCACCTTTGGGACAACCAAAAATCTCCATAGACATCTAGCAAAATAATGCTTAGATTCATGCAATGCAGATTTCAGCCCTACATGGAGAAAAAGATGACAATTGTTCATGTTGGCTTTAGAAAGGGCCAAGGAAAACGAGGCATGATTGCTGATTCATGCTGGATAATTGAGAAAGCCAAAGAATATTTTTTTAAAAAACCACCCTAAGTCAATATGCAGTTTCTTAATTATACAAAGGCCTTTGACTGTGTCAGTTGATTCACGTTGTGAAAGATTCTTAGAAATAGGGTAATTCCAGAGCACTTCATTGCTCTGGAATGCAACTTCATGTTTTTTGAAGTAATAAGTTAGCAAGATTATTGGCAAATTTGAACTTTGGTGTTGGAGAAGACTCCTGGGAATACTATAAATAACCAAGAAAATGAACAACTTGATCATCAAACAAGCCAACCCAAAAGTTTTCACTCAATGTACAAATTAGCAGATGCAAAGTGTCCTACTACAGACATATTATGCAAAGACCAAGCTCTCTGGAGAAGAATGTATCCCTAGAAAGATGGAAGAAAAGACAAAGAAGGAAGACCAGTGGCAAGGTACAGAGACTAAGTTACGATGGTGATGTTGGGAAACACCCAGCCAGGCATTGGGAAGGCTTCAACTACAAAATTAGATGAGTCCTTGTGCAGCTACAAGAGATCCAGAATTGAGCTCTTCACCCTATCCCACCCCCAGCCTTGAGCTCCATAGGATCTTAACTATCAGGTGAAAGCTGGCAGTCTGGGAATATTTCTTTATAATAGAATATAATAAAATAATACACTTAAACTCTAGACATGTGGGTCTAGTTGCTTGTGCATGACACTTGATGGCTACACTGTTGGAAACCCTGAAGGACCAGGTTAGGGACAGATTATGATGAAGGAAATCTGCCTGTGTGGTCATTAAAAGTTTAAACCAACTTGATAGCAGGTAATCAGTGTTCCAAAACAGTGTACAGTTTTGTTTTAATTAAGGTAAAGGTTCCCCTTGCACATATGTGCTACTTGTTCCTGACTCTAGGGGGCAGTCCTCATCTTTGTTTCAAAGCTGAAGAGCCAGTACTGTCCGTAGATGTCTCCATGGTCACGTGGCCGGCATGACTAAATGCCAAAGGTGCATGGAACGCTGTTACCTTCCCACCAAAGGTCGTCCCTATTTTTCTACTTGCATTTTTTATGTGCTTTCGAACTGCTAGGTTGGCAGAAGCTGGGACAAGTAAAGGGAACTCACCCCGTTATGCGGCACTAGGGATTTGAACTGCTGAACTGCTGACCTTTCAATCGACAAGCTCAGCACCTTAGCCACTGAGCCACCACATCCCCTGTTTTAATTAGTGAACACCTAAATGACCATTTGAATAGAAACAGGTAATTGAACCATTTAATTTAAAAAAATCTTTACCTTTTAAAATTAATTGCTATCCAGAAATAAATGATGTACAAATCTCTGAAATAAATAGAAGTACTAATAATATATACTCTACTAAGCAACACCTGATAGTCTGAAAGACTCAAGGCTATTTTTTCAGAAAGGACAGCTAGCTGCCCTCTGGAGGCATACAAATAATTTAAAGGCTGTTTGGTAGTCAGTGAGGGGCATAGCCAGTAATTAGTATGCAACCTAAAATTTAGAGAGAGGATCAATAGATCAATTGATCAATACATGAATGCATTGATGCATGACTGCATGGACAGATGATTAGTTGGTCTGGTTAAGATGACAGGCAGATAATTACATCATAATCCATAAGGATTCATTTACAAATCGTTTGGCCTTAGATTGGTTTAATCAGGCTCCAAGACTACAGTAAACCCTTTTTGGAATTAATTATGAACTCCAAGGGATATACCAAAAACATAAGAGTCTACTGCTTTGAATGTGCTGATTCTTTTGATTATAATTAGAACAACCAATAAAACTTTTATTAGCATTAACCTCCACACACATCCACATACCCAAGGAAATGCCCTGAGGAGCTGCTGTTGCTTCCCATAAAAAAAGCCTATCTTCTTCAGTATTAAGTCCTGCCAGATAGTTTAAATTATAAATCCCAAGCTGTCCTAAACATGCATCGGTTTAACTAAATGAAACTGTAGTTAATTTGTAGAGATCTGACAAAAGGCTGAAAAAGTATTGAAGAAATTCTTGGCTCCATGGATCCAAACCATCGCAAACCCATCCCAAAATGGTAAGTCTGAATCCTCAAAATTGAATTAAAGCCAGATTTAATTAACCATTGTATTGCTAACTTAACCACTGCAGTGATTCGTTTAACAACTGTGGCAAGAAAGGTCATTAAATGGGGCAAAACTTACTTAAAATTGTCTCATTTAGCAATGGAAATTTGGGGCTCAATTGTGATCGTAAATCAAGGATTATTGTAATAGTAATTTTAGACTACAGCTAAGGAGTCCCAAGTTCACATCTACTTTCAATCTTGGAAGTTCACTGGATGACCTCAAAGTAGTCACAATCTCACTGCCAGGATATTTGTTCTTGAGGAAAGAGGAAAAGGGAGTGCTGGAAATCCAACCAAAACATTCTCCCAAAGGTGCTTTTTTAAAAGGCTACTGGAATTTCTTTGGTTTTGCTTGAAGATGTTTCACTTCTCATTCAAGAAGTTTCTTCAGTTCTGACTGAATGGCGGAGAATGGCAGTCTCTATGGAGATTCTTTGTTTGGTTTGGTTTTCCCCTAACAACCACTTTATAAAACCATGGCACAACATAGAAGAACAAACCCATCAGCACAAGATTCAGCAGTCCATCTGCATTTAAAAGACAAAGACTTTTGAAGGCAGTAAAGTCAACATTTTGGATAGAGAGGACCTCTGGTTTAAAAGAGGGGTCAAAGTTGAACAGTCCTCTCTCAACAGAGGTGAAGGGATATGACATCTATCTCCTGTCTACAACACAGTCCTTTCAGAAGTTCCAAGAAGGCTCCACACCCATTTGTACTACACAGGTGACCCAGAGGATGCAGATAAACCTCCAAGTGGCCTCAATGACTCTCTAAAAGAATGCAAAGGACCAGCTGTCTGCAAGGACAATAAATCCTCCCATTCCCCACCATCCCGTCAGAGCTGAAGAAACTTATTGGATGAGAAATGGAAAATCTTCAAAGAAAAACAAGACAGTTTTGTTCCCCCTCGAAAAAGTACTTTTGGGACAATGATGACCTGGATGCCTGAGAATCTCTATCGAAATAGAATAGAATAGAATAGAATAGAATTTTATTGGCCAAGTGTGATTGGACACACAAGGAATTTGTCTTGGTGCATATGCTCTCAGTGTACATAAAAGAAAAGATATGTTCATCAAGGTACAACATTTACAACACAATTGATGATCAATATATCAATATAAATCATAAGGATTGCCAGCAACAAGTTATAGTCATACAGTCATAAGTGGAAAGAGATTGGTGATGGGAACTATGAAACGATTAATAGTAGTGCAGATTCAGTAAATAGTCTGACAGTGTTGAGGGAATTATTTGTTTAGCAGAGTGATGGCCTTCGGGAAAAAACTGTTCTTGTGTCTAGTTGTTCTGGTGTGCAGTGCTCTATAGCGTCGTTTTGAGGGTAGGAGTTGAAACAGTTTATGTCCAGGATGCGAGGGATCTGCAAATATTTTCACGGCCCTCTTCTTGATACGTGGAGTATACAGGTCCCCAATGGAAGGCAGATTGGTAGCAATTATTTTTTCTGCAGTTCTAATTATCCTCTGAAGTCTGTGTTTTTCTTGTTGGGTTGCAGAACCGAACCAGACAGTTATAGAGGTGCAAATGACAGACTCAATAATTCCTCTGTAGAATTGGATCAGCAGCTCCTTGGGCAGTTTGAGCTTACTGAGTTGGCGCAGAAAGAACATTCTTTGTTGTCCTTTTTAATGATGTTTTGATGTTAGCTGTCCATTTGAGATCTTGCAATATGATAGAACCCAGAAATTTGAAGGTTTCTACTGTTGATACTGTGTTGTCAAGTATTGTGAGAGGTGGAAGTATGGAAGGGTTTTTCCTAAAGTCTATCACCATTTCTACGGTTTTGAGTGTGTTCAGTTCCAGATTGTTTTGGTTGCACCACAAGGCTAGTCGTTCGACCTCTTGTCTATATGCGGATTCGTCATTGTCTCGAATGAGACCAATCACTGTTGTGTCATCTGCGAACTTCAGTAGCTTAACAGATGGATCATTGGAGATGCAGTCATTGGTATACAGAGAGAGAAGTGGGAGAGCACACAGCCTTGGGGGCCCCTGTGCTAATTGTACAGGTATTTGATGTGATCTTGCTTAGCTTCACCTGCTGCTTCCTGTTTGTTAGGAAGCTTGTGATCCACTTACAAGTCTGTTCCGGTACCTGTAGCTGGTTTAGCTTAGTTAGAAGAATGTCTGGAATGATGGTATTGAATGCTGAACTAAAGTCTACAAAAAGGACCCTTGCATAGGTCTTTGGAGACTCAAGATGTTGTAGGATGTAGTGCAGAGCCATATTAACAGCATCATCTGTTGATCTATTTGCTCAGTATGCAAATTGCAAGGGGTCTAACAGCGGATCCGTGATGGTTTTCAGGTAGGAAAGCACTAGCCTTTCAAAGGTTTTCATGACGACAGATGTTAAAGCAACTGGTCTGTAGTCATTCAGTTCCTTGATGGTGGGCTTCTTCGGCACTGGGATGATGGTAGAGCGTTTGAAGCAAGAAGGAACATAACACATCTCTAGTGATTTATTGAAAATCTCAATATCATCTAGAGTCAGAAGACTGGAAGTGGGGTTGGATAACCTATAAATGCTTTTATTTTCTTGTGTTCTAAGGAGAGGAAAAGGACAAGATGAATATTCTGAATTTTGATTTCTTCCTCAGACTTTAAGAAGCATCACCCCCATAGAGAATTTCAGCTTAGGACCTTCACAGTCAAGAGAAAAATACTGCAGAGCAGATAAATTCACAGTGGGGAAAGATTTTCCCCAGAGGCAAAGCCTAAGTCAGGTGCAGAATGTCAAGTTTTATTCACTGGTTACCAATTAGCAAGAGGGCATTTGCTCTTCTCCAGCTCAGTGAAGTAGAAAATGAGTGGTCAGGAATTGTTTGAACTCTTTGTGGTTGGTTTTTTGGTTTCTTTTTTCTTCTTCACTGCACTGTTGAGTAGCAAGCGATCTAAATCTTAGTTTTTTTTAAATTTGTCTTTCTGCTCTTGGCCTAATGAAGCAAGAGGGAAGGAGCAAAGAGTGGGGAAAAAAGAATGGTGAAGTGACCACCATTCCCAGGCACCTTTCAAAAAAGTCAGTTGATTTTAAGTTCCACTAGTTGGCAAAGCAGGACCTGTTTACATTTTGTATCCTGGATGTGGCTCATGTAAATGATTTATGATGCAATGAGAAGGCACAAACGTTAGAGGGAACATATAGGTCAGTGATGGCAAACCTTTTAGGCACCCAAACTGAGCGTGCACATGCCCAAACTGAAAGGTGAGACTGCATGGACATGCATGTGGGTGGACATTTGTGTGCATGCATGGACATATGTGACATGCACGTGTGCAGACATGCACGCATGTGCAGCAGAGACCCAAAGACAGCTGGCTGGTGGGAGGCTGGGCATCACAACACCAGCAGCACAGCAAGAGGTAAGATCTTTTTCTTTCATGAGCTTCTGTTTGTCATTTGCAGGGAAACAGAAGCTCATGAAAGAAACGCCACAGAGATCTGACCTGGGACGACGGTTCACATGCCAGCCGAGAGGGCTCTGTGTGCCACTTCTGTCATGTGTGCCATAGGTTCGCCATCATGGATATGTGGTCTTTATGGGGTGACATGATAGCAGTGTTCCAATATCTCAGGGGCTACCACAAAGAAGAGGGAGTCAACCTTTTCTCCAAACATCTGAAGGCAGGACAAGAAGCTAAGGATAGAAATTAATCAAGGAGAAGAAGCAACTTACAACTCAGGAGACATTTCCTGACAGTTAGAATAATAAATCAATGAAACAACTTGCCTCCAGAAGTTGTGAGTGCTCCAAGACTAGAAGTTTTTAAGAAGAGATTCTCTCCTGAGAATACCATGGCCAGCCAAGAAAACAAACAAGTGGATTATTGAATAAATCAACCCAAATTTCTGACTTGAGGCATAAATGACCAGGCTCAACTTATCCTACTTAGGACATATTATCTCCGGAGATAATCTCTGATGTTGGGAAAGGTGGAAGGATAGAGAAGAGGATGACCAGGAACAAGGGGGATGGACTCAGTTACAGTGGTGATGAGTACACCAGTGGAAAATCTGAAAGACCGGATTAGAAAGATTGTTAGGGAGAAAAACTATTGATAAGATTTTTATCTCACCTTAATAATTTTGTAAAGAAAAGAAAATATCTGTATGGTCACTAGGAGTCAAAATGAATCAATCAATGAAACCTGTGGTTCATACCAGTAGTGAGTTTCAATTTCAGTCGCTACCGGTTTGCTTGCGGGTGTTCATGAGCTAATACATGCGCATGATGTTTCTGCACATACACAGAGACATCCGGACTGGTGGGCGGAGCCTCCTGCCATCGCCGCTACCAATTCGTCCAATCTGGGGTGAACTGGTAGTAACCTACCACTGGTTCATGCTTGTTGTTCTAGAACAAGTTTGGTTTTGATAGATTTTACATGTGTGTGTATGTGTGTGTTTGTGTGCATAGAATCTCAATCGTTCTTAAAAAATGGCTACAATTTAGTGATGTTTTGATATTTTCACCAGAAATCACATGATCCTTAACATCAGAATACTGAAATCATGTGTGTTTTAAGAATAAGATTACAGAACGTAATCTGGAGAATGTTTCTTTGGGCCAATTTCTTCTCTGTGTTATAAGATAAAAAAGCTAGATATAAAACAGACATAGTAAGACCCGTTGCTTCTTAGATAACAAAATTATCTTCCTGGAGCTTCATTCTTTTTCTTTCTTTATTTGCAGTATTACTATGATGTGTTCCTGCCCATGTTAACCTTGTCTGCCTTTCATGAAGAGGTGGCATGAAGTCGGGCAATTTGAGAATCCAGGATGATGAAAATGCATCTCTTCTTTCACTCTGGCAATCAATAGCAGCTTAGGAAGTTTACTACAAACTCTCTATTAAATTATTTTGTTTTCATCTCCTAATAAGTACATTTTATCTATTCTGTTGCTTTCTCAATGAACTGAGGTCATTGGTCAACTGACGATGGATGGAATAATCATGAAAGGCTTCACTCATTGTAGTTAAATGACTGCCTCTGAGTACGACTTTTTAATTAAGAAATGGAGGCATGCATTATGGAGGTGGAGAAATGAGAAAAGCCACACAAAACATAGTTGTATATTTTGATAGACTCTGTCAAATGAGACCCACCAAGCAAGACAGATGCAATAGGCAATTACCATCTGATTGCAGGATAATTGCTGTACATTTGCTTTAAACGGTCACAGTGGAATTATGTTTATTGAGTGCCACTGCACTTACTAAGCCTCAAGCATTCTGTCTCTTTTAATTTCACTTTGTTCATCACATAAGCATCCTGCCCTGGGGCCACACATGTCTTTTGGGGCATCCTGCATTACATATATGTGACAATTGGGAGTACGTGTATGTACATACTGTAGATATACAGATAATACTGTAGGGCTCATTTTGAAATCCATTCCCCAAAATATTTCCTTTACCAGCTTTCTGAAACATTATAGGGAAATCATTTACCTTAAGAAGAAAAGTTCTCACCCCTGGAATCACCTGTACAAAAAGTGCCTGTGCTTTAATCCTCTCAGAGATCAGGGGAGAAACACTTAGATGCAAAATATGTATTGCAAATTATTGTGTGTCAGGTTAAGACTGGGTGATGGACTGAGAAAAATAAAATGAGAGACAGAGTATGGGCTGGTTTCAGGGAAGGCAAACTTTCTGGTTTGCATTGGTACTTTTGTGACCCAGGCCCAAGCAGATAGTCCAACTTAGTCCATGAAAAAACAAACTTTGTTTGAACATCTGGGAATTACTTCATTCCCAGTGTTGTTCAACTCAAAGTAAAACAAATGCCTCCCAACACAAATTCCTCAGTTATCTCACAAACCTTAGTACAATTAGGCAAATTGTCAGAGGCCCTTCCTGGCAAACATCCAGAAGCCACAAAAACAAAGACATACACGAAGCAGAGGGCGAAGCAGAAGACGCAGCTATAACATTTTTTTCCGGCAAAGCTGAAACACCGGTGCTGGTCTGTTTTAAGCCTTATGGGAGGGGCCAATCATCTCTTGGCCCTACTCCCGAGTTGACCTCTCTGCTTGAGCCGCTCTTGCCTTCTGGCAGCTCTTCTCATGTGTGCATTAGGAACAGGCTCCTCCTGTTCCTCTGCCTCACTATTATCAGTCTCTGGAGGCTCCGGAGTCCGCACCTCACTTCCCGATGGCCCTGGCCTCACCTCAGCCTCATCAGTGTCTGACTCCGTTGCCAGCTCCGTAGGCTGCTGATAGACCACAACAGGTACCATGTTCCTTGTGCTCTGATCCAAGGATATTGAAACTTTAGTGGCCATGGTTTCTAGCTATTGCCCTTGAATGAGTTGTTAGTTTGCAATCAGGTCTCTCTTATCCATGAATGAAAAGGTAGCCTGTGGTCATATTGATGAACTCTGGCTGACTACGAAGGTAGGGATGTCCACTCTTAAAGATATGCCTGATTAGATTAGGACCAGGATAGGGGTATAGCTATTATTAAAACACTGGTGGCTTCCAGAGACATTGATCCACAGATAAACAGTGGTGAGGCCCTGTTTGTAAAGGTGGGCTCAGAGAGGATTATTGCTAATAAACCAATTTTTCTTGCTGCCTAGCAAGCTCCCCATCTGAGCTGTTTCAGTCTGTTACTTGGTTGACTGTAGAGTTCCCCAGGTTTATGTTACTGGGCAATGTTAATCTTCCTTCCTTGGAAGAGATGGCTTGGGAGTTCCTGGCCACCATGGCAACCACAGACTTGATCCAAGTTATTTATGGCCAACTCATAGAAAAAGTAATTTTGGTTTTAAAAAAAAATAAAGCACTGGTGACTGAAGTTAAGGGATATTATCATCAGTTTCAAATCAGAACTGGTCAGATAATTCCAGGAATGGTCGGATTCAGAATTTTCAGATTGCTTCAAGTTGACCTTAGAGTGGCTGTACCCCATTGTGAGAAAGTACTATCTATTCAAACTGTCTACTCCATGCACACCCTACAAGTTTTCAGAGGGAATTCAAGGTTATACTTAAGGCTTTTGCACATTATTCTCTACTTGCAATTAGAAAGTAACAATGACCTTGGATCAGATCATGTCTGTGTAGCTTCTCTAAGTTTGTAGATTCTAATGTGGTTTTTTTTAATTACTCTTTCTAAAATGGCTTTATTATAGAACTGGATAAAATTTGCAGGTAAAGTTAATACCATCTGGAGCAACGAAGCCTAGCAACTTTCTTAATAATAAATCCATAGTGTTTTGCACTGAAGGAGCATCAGGGCGGCTTACAATGTGTAAGGCAATAGTCTCATTCTATCTGTATATTTACAAAGTCAACTTATTGCCCCCCCAACAATCTGGGTCCTCATTTTACCTATCTTATAAAGGATGGAAGGCTGAGTCAACCTTGGGCCTCGTGGGACTAGAACCATATATATATATATATATATATATATATATATATATATATATATATATATATATATATATATATATAAATATATATATATGTATATATGTATATATGTATGTATGTATGTAGATTATGTTCTTCTTCAGCAGACCCTCAAAACGACGCTATAGAGCACTGCACACAGAACTAGACACAAGAACAGTTTTTTCCCAAATGCCATCACTGTGGTAAACAAATAATTCCCTCAACACTGTCGAATTATAATTTCTATAATTATAATAGTTTGCACTATTATAATAGTTTGCACTATTAATCTTCTCATCATTCCCGTCACCCATCTCCTTCCACTTATGACTTTAAAACTGTAACTTTGTTGCTTGGATCCTTATAATTTATATTGACTGTTTTATAATATGATTTGTTTGCATATTTGTACCCTATGACTATCATTAAGTGTTGTACCTTATGATTCTTGATGAATGTATCTTTTCTTTATCCTATCTGTAATATATATAACTTTCTGGTATATATGAATGAGTTGTTGTAACTAGGCACTGTTCATACTCCTGTCAGATGATCTCCCAGAAGACAAGCTATACCTGGACAAAGATAAGCTCAGTCAGAGAAAATTGGCAGGGAGTAAAATAGATAAAGTTTTCAGAGAGAGAGAGTTTCTATCAAGGGAGAACAAAAAAAGTAAAAATGGACTGATGAACTGGCAGGGAGAGAGAGTAGTTAAGAGTTTTGGAGAGGAAGAAGATGACTAGTGAACCAAAATGGAGTTTGACAGCTTTGGCTATTGAAGATTAGCTGGTTCCAGACTAAAATCCCAAGACCAACATGATGCTAGCCTGAAAGGTTGTCAACTAATGGTAAATAAAACCAAGGACCTGAGGAGGTGATATCCTATATGTATCATCGAATCATAAGGCTAGAAGGGACTTTGGAGATCTTCAAATCCAACCCCTGCCAAGGTAGGAAACCTTATTCCATCATGGACAAATGGTTGTCCAATCCTTACTTGAAAACCTCCAGCAATGGAGCACTCACAATTCCAGGAGGAAAGCTGTTCCATTAATTAATTGCTCTCACTGATAGAAAAATTCTCCTTAGTTCCAGGTTGTATTTAGACATCTACTAGGCATGGTAAAACCACCCTTCATATTGTCCATATTTTCAGCATAGATTTAAGGTATCTATAAATTCTGGATAGTTTTTCTGGAGTCATATACTTTGTTCTTGCCCTCTTCTCAGTAGGACTTCTTCACTTTACAAAGATCCTATTATGTTGTGGGCTGCGGTAGGCAAGAACTATTGTGACCTAGGCCCAAGTAGTTATTACCAGACACAATCTGTCCTAAACAAACATATTTTATTAGAATAGCTGAGAATTACTTCATTCTTAGCTTCATCCAAATTAAGTCCAAAACAAAGTCCTTCGCCCTTATCACAAACCTTTGTCTTCTTTGGCACCCTGCCAAAGGCTTTTCTTGGCAAGACCCCATGAAGTTCAGAAACAGGAGATAAGAAACAATTACAGCAATGTTGCTTTCCTACAAAGAGCCCAAAAGACATTGCTGCTCTTTTAAGTCTTATGGCCAATTGTCTCCTGGCCTTACTCCAGAGTCGTCCTTTATGCTTTAGCTGCTCTTGCCTTCTGGCAGCTCTTCGCATGTATGCATTAGGAACAGGTTCCTCCTGTTCCTCTGCCTCTCTGCTGTCCACCTCTGGAGGCTCCTGAGTCCATGCATCACTCCCAGATGACCCTGGCCCCATCTCTGCATCCGACTCAGAGCCCTCATTCAGGCCTTCCCCTGACTCCAGGACTGACCCATTGTCCTCTCCAGCCTCCTGAGTGTCCAACTCCACTGCCAGCTCTGCAGGCTGCTGCTGGATCACAACAAGAACAGACAGCATAGATACAACAGCATTTATTGACTCAACTGGAACTGCTGAACAACAGGCAAATTCCTGTAATTTATGTTCCGGACCCACAGGGCCTCAACCAATCATAATACTTGAAAAAGCCCGCCCAAATATGAAAGTTCTAAGTTTCCCTCCAAAACCATTGAAGTTAACAGTTAGGGTCATCTAAAGGTTAGTTTCACTTTAGCAGGGCTTAACACAACTATATGTATTCAATACATAACAAATCCATCACTTGAAGACAGATTGATTTTGTACTTGTTCCTCCATGTCAACCCTGGGCTTGAACAATAACAAATCACTCCCACTCATTACTCTTGGTACTGGGATTTCATCTGATGCTGATGAAGGATTCAAAGACTCATTGAGGCTATCGAGTCCAACTTCCTATTTTGTGCAGGAATCCAAATTAAAACAACCTAGACAGATGCATGTTCAACCTCCCCTTTAATACATCCAATGAAAGGAAGCCATCTGTCTCTCTGGCTAATTGGATATTGGTAATCTTTCAGACTTTTCTGTTTGGCCACACTATGTAGGAAATGTAATAGTTGGAGTTTACAAAGAAAATCCCAATCTTCAGAATAGCTAACCAACAAAGAAGAAAACATCAATTCAGAATTCTAGTGGGCTTCATGTGGCTTTGATTTAAGCTCCAGTTGGGAAAATCAAAGCCTTCTGGGGTTCGGTAAGAGAGGGGCCACATCTAATGGATTTTTACCTAAAGATCCTTTCAGTCTCCACATGCAACTTTTCTTTTAAGATTTAATTAGGAGAAAAACTCAATTCCTATCTATTCTTTAGTGTGTCGCTATTTAACTAGAGACAGTTGGAGACTCCTGTGTGACAATAGATCCATTTATTTTTATGACTCTTTTCCAAACAATTAAAAAAACCCTAACTCACCCACCCCCCAAAAAAGCAATCAGAAAAAGTGCTGTGAGCATGCTTCAAAATTGACTATTTTGTGCATAAATTTAGAAAACATTAAACAACCAAAAGAATATGTTTATGATCAGAATGGATAAAATAAACCAAGGAAACCTGCTGTAGTGGTTGTACTAGAATCACTCCTTTATCTTTTTTAAGTTTTATAATACATGGTTTTACAAAAGTGCAACACCTGTCCTTGTTGTTGTTGTTCAGTCACTAAATCATGTCCAACTCTTTGTGACCCCATGGACCACAGCATGCCAGGCCCCCTGTCACCCACTCTGTCCCCAAATTTGCCCAAATTGATGTTTATTGCATCAATGACATATCTAACCATCTCATCCTCTGCCATCCCCTTCTCTTTTTGCCTTCAATCTCCCCCAATATTAGAGAGGGTTTTTTTTTCCAATGAAGACTTGTCCTTAGTCAGAAACATTCTTAAACTAAAAAAAAACACTTATTAACTCAGAACAAGCTTCCATTGTTTCCTAATTTGGCCTATGCACTACCATCAAAGAATATTGCCTTCATAGTTTTTGCACAGCTAAATATTGTGTGCCATTTGCCCCCATTACTGAATTGAAAAGGCTTTGCTCATTGACATTTTTTGACTACTGCAATGACATTTTTTGACTACTGCAATGACTACTACCTGGAGCTGCCCTAAAAGAGAATTCAAAAGCTTCAGCTGATACAAAATTCAGCGGTGTGGGAAACTATGGGCACTGTGGCCAATCTCACTCAAGGAACTACCAACTTAGACAAACAAGCCAATAGTAAACAACAGATTAATCAAGGAATCACCAAGAACACTCTCACCAACACTGACAGGGCAAGCCACCTGTATATAAAGAGAGAGCAAACCCTACTCCCTTCTTGTCCTGATAATGTTGGGTAATGAAATATCTGTAAAAAAAAAACCACAACCAAGTCAGAGAAGACCGAGGACCCCCACATATGGAAATTTAGGAAAAGTAAAAGCAAGCTTCATACAACCGCATGTGATTTTTTTTTCCTTTTTGGTTCTCAAGATTCCACAGAGTGCAAACAAACAAGATAATTTTCAGTTTTGAAGGAGGAGGCGGCCTTCTGGAATGATATTGCCCAGATGACTGCATTTTCCACATGAAAGTGCTTTACAGATACTTGAAGGGAGCTGTCTCTCCTCGATCTTTTTCTTCTTTAGGCTAAACATATTTAACATCTCTAAATGTTCCTCTTACAATTTTTTACCTACCTCAGAACATGACCCCATTTATCAATGTCTTTCTTAAAATGCAATGCCCAGAAGGAAATGCAATATTGAAGGTGCAATCCGACTAATGCAGAATACAGAGAAAGAATGATTTATCTTGTTATTGACATTATACTTCTGTTTTGATGCAGCCTGGGATTGGTTGTGATTCACCAAAACACCTAGATCCGATTCTTGTGACTTTGATTTTTCCAGCCCAAATGGAAGATTTTGCATTATTCTCTGTTGAAAAATCATTCAAGTTTCTGCTCCTTGTTCCAACTTGTCAATATACGTCTGAATTTCAGTGTTGCCCTTTAAGATGTTTGGTGTTCCTTCCATCTTTGTGTCATCTGCAAAACTGATAATCATATGCTTTAACCACTCACCCAAGTCATTTACAAATACACTGAAAAGCACAAGTCTTAACACCAAGCCCCACAGTATGCTATTCAACATTATCTTTCATTTTGATATGTAGTCAATAGCAGTATATACACATTGGTGCTATTGTTCAACCAGATCTTTAACTATCTAATGGTAATATAGTCCATATACAATTATCTTCTTTAAAAGGGTTTCATGGAAAGTCACATTTTTCATTGTGTGAGACATGGTTGGGTTCCTGAAAGAGGTATTAGAGGTTAGGCATATCTAACTCTCTTACTCTCTTTATATAGGATTTAGATTCTCATGTCTGACTATATTTATTGTCCTTCTCCAAACCTACATCAGGAAATCTAGATCTTTCTTAAAATGTAATATTTAGATTTGGCCAAAGCTTTGCATGTTCAAAGAAAATAAGGACTAGGGGTGACATGTTAGCAGTGTTAGAATATCTCAAGGGCTGCCACAAAGAAGAGGGAGTCAAGCTATTCTCCAAAGTACCTGAGGGTAGAACAAGAAGCAATGGGTGGAAACTAATCAAGGAGAGAAGCAATATAGAATTAAGGAGACATTTCCTGACAGTTAGAACAACTAATCAGTGGAACAACATTCCTCCGGAAGTTGTAAATGCCCTAACACTGGAAGTTTTTAAGAAGAGATTGGATAACCATTTGTCTGAAGTGGTGTAGGATTTCCTGACTAAGCTGGGGGTTGGACTAGAAGACTCCCTAGGTCCCTTCCAACTCTATTATTCTATTCTATTCATATGAATTCCTGAAATAAATGTTCACATGTATAATTCAGAATTCTGTACTTTCAAATACGTAGAAAGAAATAACTATCTTCATTACATGGCAGTAATGATTGCTTGCAGGTTTACAAATAAAAGTGTGTATTTCTCTTCTTTCTTTTCAGGGTAGCTCTTTTGTTGGAAGAAGGTATCAGTTAGTGACTGCATCAAAGTTGCCACCAAAATTTAACTCATCTAAAGCAACGAAATCACTTTGATGATAAATGCAGTAAGCAGGCAAACAAAATTCTATACTGAGCTCCCAGTAAAGCATGATTATTAGATTAGATTAGATTAACAGAGTTGGGACCTTGTAGGTCATCTAGTCCAACCCCTCACTCAAACAGGAGACCCTACACCATTTTTGACAGATGGCAGTCCAGTCTCTTCTTGAAAGCCTCTAGTGATGAAGCTCCCACAATGTCCGGAGGCAAGCTGTTCCATTGGTTGATTGTTCTCACTAGGGGTGGGTTCTAAATTTTTTTACTACAGGTTCTGTGGGCGTGGGTTATTTTGTGGGCATGGCTTGATGGTCATGTGACAGTGGGTGTGGCTTGATGGTCATATGACTGGGTAGGCGTGGCCAACTCAATGTCTCTCATGTCAAGGGGTACCTCGTCTGGCCCCTCCCCTCCCAGCCATTCCTTGTCACACCCAGCCTCAACGTATCTATAGTTCTGCAAAAATGTTGTTCACCTTTTTTCAACTTTATTATCTACACTATAGATCAGGGGTCTCCAAACTTGGCCACTTTAAGACTTGTGGACCAACTCCCAGAATTCCTCAGCCAGCTTTGCTGTGTTAAAGTCTTAAAGTGGCCAAGGTTAGAGACTTCTGCTATAGATGCACTTTCATGGATCACTGAAAGGAGGAAATGGCTCACATGCTTTGCCCAAGAGTGTGATAAGCTGTATTTTAAGGGGCTGCTAGAAAGAGGGGGTGGGAAAGTATTTTCCAAAGCACCAGAAGGCAAAACAAGAAGCAATGGGTGGAAACTCAACAAAGAGAGAAGCAACCTAAAACTAAGGACAAACTTCCTGATAGTGTGAACCTATATAGGTTTCAGTCATAATTTCACATATAAAATAGCCATTCATGTAATACAACCTGCATATTGTTCAAAACAATCATTAGTATTATGGCTGATGTTTGACAGCAAGCCTAAAATCCTCATTCCCTCCCCACTCCAGAGGAAGGTTACTCCCCATTTCCTCCCCACCCCACTAATCTGTTCTGGGAGGGAATCAAACTCCCCCCTCTTCATTTCCCAAATAAAATATCCCAGATAATTAAGGAATAATCAAGCTGCTAGCAAGGAACCTGCCTGGAATTTCACATTCCTGCCAGCTGCATAAAGGAAACTTTGTAAGCAGAAAACAGCTACCGGTGCTTAGAGATCATAGAAAGTGGAAGCCAGAAGTTCGGCTCCATTTTCAAGCAGGCAGAAAACTCTTTCAAGACAGGATACTTCACAATGGAAATCTCCCAAACCTTTTTAGAAACACAAAGCCCATGTTGCACAAACCCCAAAACTTCAAAAAACATTGAACCATATAAGAATTCCTCCTCTTATCCAATTTGTTGTTCAGCTGACCCAGAAAGGAGCTTCTAGCCGCTCTGTCAATTTAAAGCGATAGCATTTTCCCCCCCCCTTCTTTGCCAAGCGATCTCCTGGCTGAGAAGCGAGCCGATCAGTTGGGAAGCTTCTTGGCTTCTCAATTTAAAGGGAAGGTGTCTTGTTTTTTTCCCCCTCTTCTTAGACTAATGAGTCTTGATTTTTTCCTTCTAGCCGATCAGCTGGGAGTTGGGAGGCAGCAATAGATTGGGGCCGGGGCCAGGCAGAATTTTTACCATCGGTTCTCCGAACTACTCAAAATGTTTACTACCGGTTCTTGCAAACTGGGGAGAACCAGTAGCAACCCACTACTGGTTCTCATTGTCAAGAAATTTCTCTTTATTTCTAGATTGAATCTCTCCTTGATCAGCTTCCATCCTTGTCTGGCCTTTGGGTGTCTTGGAAAATAGCTTGAACCCTTCCTCTCTGTGGCAGCCCCTCAAATATTGGAAGACTGCTATCATGTCTCCCCTGGTCCTTTTCTTCACTAGACTAGCCATGCCCAGTTCCTGTAACCATTCGTCATGTTTTAGTCTGCAGTCCACTAATCACCCTAGTTGCTCTTCTCTGCACTTTTTTTAGAGTCTCAACATCTTTTTTTACAGCGTGGTGAACAAAATTGGATGTAGTATTCTAGGTGTGGTCTTACTAAGGCTTTATAGAATGGTATTAGTACCTCACTTGATCTTGATTGTATCTCTCTGTTAATGCAATTTAGGATTGCATTGGCTCTTTTGGCGGCCACTACATACTGTTGGCTTATATTTAGCTGGTTGTCCACTAAGACTCCAAGATCCCTCTCACAGTTACTGCTATTAAGATGGTTTCACCCAGTCTGTATGTGTACTTTTGTTTTTTCTTGCCTAAGTGTAAGACTTTACTTTTCTCTACATTGAATTTCATTTCATTAGGATAGGGCCCAGTGTTCAAGTCTGTCAAGATCCATCTGGATCTTGAGCCTATCTTTGGTTTTGCAGCTTGCTGAGTTGCAAGACAGAATCAAAGTTTATATATCTTTAGCCTATTGCATAACTAAGACAAAGCAAAGGAAAAGGCAGACATAGTATAAATTGCAGCAGGACATTGAAATATCTTTGACCTATTCTAATTGTTTATCCCATTCTACTAGGTCAGCACACTAGCTATACTATATTTGAGGTCTGTGGAATATAAACTATGTGGTTTGGTAGGCCACTGCTTCATCTAATTCTTCCCTCTGTTACCACTCATGGTCAATTTAGCTTGAATGTTTTATTAAAGACACATTTATGCAATTCAGATGTATTGGGAGCAACCTATATGTTGGTAGTGAATGTAATTCACATGTATATGGGGAGGGGGGGCAGGTAGCTTTTGCCACAACTATAGAAACAATCATCTGAACCAACGACTGGATTGCCATGCTCCAGAATTACTACTATGAGTAATGAATCAGTAAGCAGCTATCAACAACTAACTGAAGTTTTCTCCTTGCACCCTTATCTCAGGTGCTTTTACTAAGGCAAATGAATTTAATCTAAAATGGGAAAATATACACTTGCTGGAGTTTTTCTGTAATTTTTTTTTTAAAAAACCCCATACTCACATATGCCAGCATAAATAAATAGCTTTTGAAAAGCAGTAGAGCAGAAACTCATAGATTCTGAATCTAGAGAGTAATTTATCTTCCTAAATAGATTGTTGTGCATTTTAAGGAGAAGCAGCGTAGCAAGAAGAGTACACTCAGAAAACTGCAACAAGTTTGATTTATAGTGATTGAATATGAGCACAGCAGGAATAGAAGAGACATCCCAGATCAGTGCAGAATCCCAATGCATCAGCTTAGAACTAGTAGGAATAGCAAAGTGACAACTCAGTGTTTTATAAAACAAATGGACTTGTTAAGAAAGAAACTAGAAAAGTCATCTCTTTATTGCACTGATGATGTTCCTTAGTTTTGGTAATGAAAGGTCTGCAAGAAAACAACCAAGCTCAGATAACTCCAAGGATGCCTCATTAAGATTGGCTTCCCAAATTTTGGGTTTCGGGAGTCACTGATCATGTACAATCCTATTACTAGGATTGCTAAGATTTGGGACCTGAGATAGGAATTGGAGGCAGGCAGTTTCAAATGTTAGATTGTACCTAAGCCTCAAAATTATTCTGGATTTATATTCAGGAATGGCCATTCCTCTTCACTCTGGTTCACTTATTTTTTAAAGGGATTCCAAGATATAAGCAAAAACCATCTCAAGATGTTCATGACACACAGGGTCCACGGGGACTGCTATTTCTGAAGCCCCTAACATATAATGGATCAGATATCCAATTTCATTTAGTAAATGTAGTAAGAGCCTTCATGGTGCAGTGGTTAGAATGCAGTATTGCAGGCTAATTCTGCTGACTGCTAGCAGTTTAATCCTGACCAGCTCAAAGTTGACTCAGCCTTCCATCCTACCGAGGTGGGTAAAATGAGGATCCAAATAGTTGGGGGCAATATGCTGACTTTATAAACCATTTAGAGAGGGCTGTAAATCACTGTGAAGTGGTATATAAATTTAAGTGCTATTGGTATTTCTTCTAAAGGAAACCTGGCAAATCCACACAGTGTCAGCCCTGGAGGCCATATTTTCTTTTGGAACTTCAGGGCTGCCACACTTAGTTGGTGGAAAACTGGGAGGTGGGGGGTTGCATGGAGTTGGTAGACGTATTTAGGCATAACAACATTCTTTTCTCTGGGAGTCAAGGACGTTTAGTCTGCACCTGGAGTGGCATGACTGGGAGGCATCTCCAGTTGGGATGGTGGATTGATTGGACCGTGTGATGGACCTGTGGGTGCAGGGGAAGGACTTCGACTTTCCTTTGGGTAGGGAAAACCCGGGAGTTTTCAGATTTGGATTTTCCCAGATGTGCCAATATGACATCTCTAATAAAAGGGAACTTTGAGCAACTGCTGGCCTTGGAGTCTTAATTGGTTGGGGGTATTACTTGGGACCCTGACACACAGTCAAGAAGCGTGGTGAGGTGTAAAGCGCTACCTACTTGCCTCCATCTTTATCTATGGTGCCCCAATAGAACTTGACATCACAATGGTTTGAAACAGCTTCTCTAGAATGAATCCCTTCCGATGTACCATCCTGGCTAGGAGAGAATATAGTTGTAGTTCACACCTCTATTGATTGTGTCTAGTCAAGAAAAGCTTTTATCTGACCTTTTTTTAAAGTAGGCATTTAAGCTATTTTCAAAGTATGTTGTTTTACATGCTATATGGTATTACATATTGTGTTTTTTCTGGTGTCTATTGTATTGTAACTCAAACTGCAATGTAATTTAGAAAGAAAGGCAGAATATAATTTTAATTATATAAATGATGTAAATCTATTGTGATTAAGCCAGTTTCGGCTTCAATTAAGAAAAATCCTCTAAATAACGGGGATATCCACTCCATTTTCTCTATCTAGTGATAAAATCCATATCCTTTTGACAATTTAAAAAGTATCTGCTAGTATGGAAGCTTATCTCATTTTTATTTTTCTTACCTAATGTTGACAATAACTGCCCATTAACTATGTGTCCCATTGCTCAATAACAAAAAAGAAAAAAAAAGACAGAAGTGCTATTCCTGAGTTTAGTAAAGAAGTACTTAAAAAAAATACACAGCTATTTATTGATCATTATTTCTTTCTGTAATTGTTTATTGATTACCTGTTTCCCAAAGGACTCAAAGCAGTTTATAAAACTATGCACTAAACTACAGCAGTTAAAACTTTTAAAAGTCTAAGCAACCTAAGTAAGGTGATTCAGTAGCATCACTGCTCAAACATAGTGCAAAATAAAATAGTTTTTAAGGTCTTTCACAAAACCAGGGGGTTAGGAGTATTTCATATCTCGGGGGCAAAATGGTACAGTCACTAAGATGCAGCCATTGAGATTCGTATTGTCAAGCTCCTATTCCACTCATTCTCTGTGGAATGGGAACACTTGTCATTCTTTCCATCAATGATTGCAGAAGATGGACCGTGTCTGGACTGACTAGATGGTCCACTAAGTACTTGAGGCTGAACTTTAAAGATAATAACCAGCATTTTGAATTGGGCCTGGAAAGCAATCCGTAGCCAATGCAGCAATTACAGCATAGGTGCAATGCCACTGCCTCTGGTTACCAGATTAGCTGCTAAATTTTGCATTAAATGAAACATCTAAGTTGTCTTCAAAGGGAGCCATCACTGTAGTATGAAGATCCAGATGGAATAGCTTTCTGTGTGAAACTGTGTTTAAATTTTTGTACCTCATTTTCTCCTTGCTCCTCCTTTTTTAAAAAATCTCTTTCAATAAATTCTTACATATATTTGGCTGATGATCAAAGTGTGATTTTTCTCGGAACCTTGAAGGCACGTATCTAGACTAGAGCTATGGAATGCTTTGAAGGAGTGATTTAACAAAGCACTGATTGAATCCCCCCATCAAGCAGGATTAATGAATCAAAGCAGAAGACCACTCCCAGGCAGCAAATCAAATTAGCTGGCTACAAAGTGAATGGCTAGCCATCTGACACTTAGAGATGCTTGCTCAAATATCAAAGGCATACCACTCCAATGGTCAATCAGTGGGCATTCTTCAATGCATTCCCTGTCTAGGAATCGAGAATTGCCTTTGGAAAAGTAAGACATTGGAAGTTTTTCCACTTAAATTAGAATAGAACACTCACTGTACTGATTCAGTATAGTATAATTTAGCCTCTTGGCTGAACACTGGTGTTGCTGTACTCACTAAGAGTTGACATTGATATGATAGAATTTAATCAATCATAATCAGGTATTATCCTTTCTTTATCTTTGTTTTATATACATATACATATATACATATATATATATATATATATATATATATATATATATATATATATATATATATATGTTTTCTGAGGTTTTCACGGGTGTTTGTATATAGGTCTTTGGTTATTCGGTTTTCTCCGTAAAATTGGAAGTGTCTTGGTGACGTTTCGACGAAGTCTCATTCGTCATCTTCAGGCTTCAGCTTCGTGCTTCTGGGAGCAATGTGTGATTGCAGCTGTTTCTTCCTTTTAACTGCTAGTGGGGGTTTGAACTGATTGGGTGGGAGCTTGGCTGTGCTCTGATTGGATGGGGTTTTTTCTGTGCTCTGATTGGCTGGGGGTGTGTCACAACAGCTATGCAGCTCACCAGCTCAAATCCCCCTGCAGCAACACCCAACACGAACACGAACACGAAGCCAAACAGCAGCAGTGCAGCTCACCAGCTCAAATCCCCCTGCAGCACAGATTAGACTGAGCACAACCAAGCCCCCACCAACACAGGACACACCCCCAGCCAATCAGAGCACAGAAAACCCCAGCCAATCAGAGCACAGCCAAGCTCCCACCCAATCAGTTCAAACCCCACTATCAGTTAAAAGGAAGAAATAGCTGCGATCACATTGCTCCCAGAAGCACGAAGCTGAAGCCTGAAGATGACGAATGAGACTTCGAAACATCGCCAAGACACTTCAATTTTACACGGAGAAAACCCAACAACCAAAGACCTATATATATATATATATATATATATATATATATATATATTCTGAGGTTTTCATGGTGTTTGTATGTAGGTCTTTGGTTATTCGGGTTTTCTCCGTGTAAAATTGAAGTCTCTTGGCGACGCTTCAACGAAGTCTCATTCGTCATCTTCAGGCTTCAGCTTTGTGCTCACCAGCTCAAATCTGCAGCAACACCCAACACGAACACGAACACGAAGCCAAACAGCAGCAGTGCAGCTCACCAGCTCAAAACCCCCCGCAGCACAGATTAGACTGAGCACAACCCACACCCCACCCCCACAGCACACACCCCCACCCAAACAGAGCACAGAAAAACCCCCAGCCAATCAGAGCACAGCCAAGCTCCCACCCAATCAGTTCAAACCCCCACTATCAGTTAAAAGGAAGAAATAGCTGCGATCACACATTGCTCCCAGAAGCACGAAGCTGAAGCCTGAAGATGACGAATGAGACTTCGAACGTCAAGACACTTCAATTTTACACGGAGAAAACCCGAACAACCAAAGACCTATATATATATATATATATATATATACATATACATATATATATTCTGAGGTTTTCGCGGGTGTTTGTATGTAGGTCTTTGGTTATTCGGGTTTTCTCCCGTGTAAAATTGGAAGTCTCTTGGCGACGTTTCAACGAAGTCTCATTCGTCATCTTCAAGCTTCAGCTTTGTGCTCACCAGCTCAAATCCCCCTGCAACTCAGACTAATCTGAGCACAAACAAGCCCCCACCCAAACAGGACACACCCCCAGCCAATCAGAGCACAAAAAAACCCTATCCAATCAGAGCACAGCCAAGCTCCCACCCAATCAGTTCAAACCCCCACTAGCAGTTAAAAAGGAAGAAACAGCTGCAATCACACATTGCTCCCAGAAGCACGAAGCTGAAGCCTGAAGATGACGAATGAGACTTCGTCGAAACGTCGCCAAGACACTTCCAATTTTACGTGGGAGAAAACCCGAATAACCAAAGACCTACACACACACACACACACACACACACACACACACATATATATAAATGCAATTTTGTTGCATTATAAAATATATAATGCAACAAAAGCATTGAAGATACCCATCTGAAAACGGAATATCCTCTAACCAGGGTTTCTGTTAAAGATATTTAAATTTAATAGCTGGATCTGTGAGGTTGTACAATGAGCCAGAACACACAGTTATAGTTGATTGGTTGGAGAGTGCTGGCTCCTGCATGAGGCAATCTGCACTGTGATTGGTTGCTGTGAGAGAGGAGGGGCAGGTTCCCATTTTTCCCGCCATTTTCTTCTGTGTTCTCTCTGTGCTCTGTGATTTACCTCATGATGCTCCTGTTTGCCTCACTATTTTGTCTGCTATAAATATAGATATAAAATATATTTGTTTATATAAAACCACAAGTTCACGTCAGCATCTCTGCTTTATTTGGAGGCCTGCTGCACAATTCCCTGAGAGTTTCTCAACCTCAGCAAGTTTAAAATGCATGAACTTCCATAGCCAGCATGTTTGTTTCACCAATAAACAAGGCCACAGCTTTTTTCATGATGACAGTTTTCATAACAGATAACAGCAGTTATCTGAATATCGTCCAATTGTAGCCTATACGGAAATTTTTTTAAAAAAAAAATCATATTTCATCTCTTGAGGTGGCTTGAATTAAAATGGTTCAACCTCAGTTGAATTTCAGTTCTTAGAATTGAACTGAATCATACCCTCTTCAAATCCCTATTTCACATAAAATTGGGGCTGATTTGCACAGATCTGACACAGGGTGCTCGGAAACACTTTGAGTATCTAATTCTGCTTAAAGAGAAGTGAGTGGAAGTGGGCCGGTTTTTCTCACTGATCACCAATCAGTGTGCTGCACTTTATAAATGTCACACTTTTTTTTGGTACACTTTTGTTGAGAATTCTGCGAACCCTCTTTCCAGGCATACTTATTAAACTAACCCCCTGTAGCTTTCGCACCCGCTCTTCCTATATTCTTCTTCTACAATGGAATAATAATAACATTCTTCTAAACATCAAGCACAGATGCAGTCTTCATGCACAGATTAAAAAATCTGCTTCATAAGGAAATTGCATTCATATTTTAATGTTTCCCCCTTATGACAATTCCATTTACAGCTTTACAATTTTGCAATATTCTCAGAGAATTTATGGTTTTTATTTTAAAAGATTAATTATTTTTTTTAATGGGACACGATGGCCTATTGGCTAAGATGCTGGGTTTGTCGTCTAGAAGTTGGCAGTTTGAGATCCAAGTAACTGGTAACAGGGTGAGCTCCCATTCTTTCCCCAACTTCTGCCAACCTAGCAGTTCAAAAGCATTCAAATGCAAGTACATAAATAGATAACACTTTGGTGGAAAGGTAACAGCATGCTGTGCACTTCAGCATATAATTATGATGGCCACATGACCATGGAAGTGTCTTCAGACAATGCTGACTCCAGAAACAGAGATGAGCACTGCCTCTAGAGTCGGATATCACTCAGTGGTGGGTTGCTACCAGTTTGCCCTGGATCAGGTGAACTGATAGCGGCAACAGCGGGAAGCTCCACCCACCCACCCAAACACTTCTGTGCATGCACCCACGAGCATACTAGTAGTGACAGGTTTTGAAACCTGTGGCTGATACCACTGGATAGGGAAACCTTTGTCTTTACCTTTTAAAAACATTTTTTAATATTTTAAGGAGATCCAATTTGGTTAAGCAGTTAAATCACCTGGCTAGAAAACAGAAGACTGTGAGTTCTAGTCCCACCTTAGGTACAAAATCTGCTGGATGACATTGAACGTGAAATCTTGCCAAGAAAACTGCAGAGGTTAATCCAGACAGTTGCCAAAAGTCAACAATGACTCAAAGGAAACAAACAAACAAACAAACAAACCCTCTAGTATCAATTTCAGTTTCATCTTTAGGTGAGTCACTCTTATTCCCATAAACAACTGTACTAAGCTCCTTCCAGTATTCCCTGACTTCAGTTTCATGCTAAATAATTTATCGGTTTTATTTTTAATTCTGTTCACTCTGCTGGAGCCTCCTTGTTTAGAATATTTCATCTTCTTCCAAAACACTTTCCCCCCCCAATCAATACTGCTTTACAATTTCTCTGCCTGCATTCATTTCTTTATCTCTTTGACTATGTTTTTCCATTTATTTTTGTCTCTGTGTTATGCAAGATCTCTTTCATCCTCATATTTTTTATCATTCATTCTCTTAATACGAGTTTCCTTCCTTGTCCATAGCTTCTTTTACCTCGGCGTTCCACTTCACCTCCTTTTTTATAATTTTTATTAGTACAACTCTGTACATTTCTGTGGTACTCTTTCATAATATTCTTTTCACTCAGTTCCAAGCAACTTTTCACATCTGGTCCTGACATTATAAAAAGCTGTTCTGTCCCACATTCTTAAACTTTTGTCATCTCTGTCTCCTTCACAATTTTTCTCAGTCTTTCATCATATACAATCAATTCTCTCTTGCTTTTCAATATAATAAAAAATAAATATAATAAAAGGTTAAATATTCTTTTATCATGTCTTTGCACATATAGATTTATGCCAAAACCAAGTATTCAAAACAGATATTTTTTTCAGCAGATTCTCTCCAAAAATAATCATTCTTATTCGTTCTTGGAGACCCGAAAATGTTCCAATGTTTTTTCTATATTCTTTCACCTTGTTTTCACCCAACATAATTTCCACCCAACATTAGTTCAACATTAGTTCAAAACATTGCAGTACTTTCCAAAATTCATTCCTTGTTCTTCAATTATTACCATATATTAGAGTATAATTTGTAAACATCACTAATCCATGAATTCTTATTTTAAGAGAAAAACAGAGTTGAAAAGGACCTGGAGATCTTGTAGTCTGGGGAAACATGAGATCCTGTACCATTTCAGACAACTGGCTGGCCAGTCTCTTCTTAAAAGCCTCCAGTGATTGAGCACCTACAACTTCTGAAGGCAAGTTATTCCACTGGTTAATTGTTCTCAGTGTTAGGAAATTTATCCTTAGTTCTAGGTTGGTTTTCTCCTTGATTAGTTTCCATCCATTGTTTCTTGTCTTGCCTTCTAGCACTTTGAGAAATAGGTTAATCCCCTCTTCTTTGTGGCAACCCCTCAAATATTGGAAGACTATATTGCCACCCCTAGTCTTTCTTTTAATTAAACTACTCTAAACTAAATTCCTGCAACCATTCTTCATATGTTCTAGCCTCCCATTCCCTAACTGTCTTTGTTGCATTTTTTTCACATACATCCACAATGTAGATGACATCAATTTCTGCTTTCTGACATACATTCTAGCATATGTTATCTCCTACTATCAACTCAGTATCAATTCTGCTCTTCAGGTCTTTACAGTACAATTTGGTTGATTGTGTGGTTTGGCCAGCACATCATAGACAATCTCATTACTTCCCAAGTCTCTACTTTCTATCTACAATTTTCATGTACTCTTTTTGCAATGAGTTTGCATTTGGAATGTATGCTCTGATAAAAATGCATTGGGAACTATTTATATTCTTCAATGTAGGGATGAACAGGCAGAGCTTTTTCATGATGGCACTACACACTTTCATCATGTTAGTGTCATTATGGTTAGAAATGGATGCCTATCTCCAGAGCCTTTAGCAAAAGCAATGTGATCCTCAAGACTTCATCATAATTTCAACTGGGAAACTGAGCATCCTACATTGAGCCAAGTCAAAAAATGCTAGAGAATTCCTGGAAGCTTGGCATTCAGACAAATTACCCATCAAACAGGCCCCTAGAGATGAACACAACATTCAAAAAACATAATCCAAAACCTAAGAAGAAAATAAAAAGAGCAAAACTCTTCCTTGCCAGCAATCAGCTCCTAATAAACAGAGATTAGCACCAAGATTAATACCTGATTAATAATCAAAAGTAAACAATATCCGAATGAATGAACTACCAGCTCAGACAAATGATAAAGTAATAAACAACAGCCTATGAAGGAACCATCAAGAACATTCCTACCAACACTGACAGGATAAATCACTTGTATTTAAACAGAGAGTAAACCTCACTCGCATTTAGCACTGATGATGTTACTAGTTGGGTAATGAAATATCTGCAAGAAAACAACCAAGCTCAGAGAGCACCAAGCTCCTCATGATCCCAAAACTGGTTATTTGTAGTCAAGACAGCCAAATGAGTGTTGTGAGCAAATTAGAATTAAATCAGTAAGAATGGTAAGATGGTAAGCCTAGTTGTAGTCCTGCTGGTTATATAAGTGAATCTATGCAATGTACTGAAGTGCCATAGTGAACTCAGAAGTAAACCCAATGACACTTCATGGGGTTTATTCCCAGAAGGCAACATTGCAGCCAAAACATGGAAAGAGGCCCCAGTGAGATCATTAGACATAAGTTTAGTTTTATGCAGCTTTCATTTGCCTCAGTGAGGCATTTTGGACTATGAAGGTGACATCTTCTCCCTCATTCAATCAAAGAGGTAATTCAAACCATTGTGAAACAAGGCACCCTTTGAAATTTTACACAACCCCACTCTATGATGAAACATTTTTATGATTAGAAATGTGCAGATCATTTTTACTGCCTATTTTGCAGAGCAGATTTCTTATTTGACAGATTTATGCCTGGACTTTTAATAAAATATCTGGACATAAATTTCCTGATCCATTTAGGGGCAGAAAATGTACAATACAATTGGGTTTTTCTTTCTTCTCCCAGCAAAAATGTTCTGCAGTATGCTAGTGATTCTTGTGGATACAACTAGATTCTGTTTTTTAAAAAATAATTTAATTACAGATTACAGCTGAAAAGAATAGCTATACAAACTACAACTAAATAAAAAGAAGAGAATAATAGTGTGAACAAGAAAAAAAGAAGTAACTTTCATCCTAACAAGCACACATTATTTTAAAAAATCTATTACCATCTTCTTAAGTTACAACATATATTTCTTGACCTCATATCTCATCTCTTAGCTAAAAACAATATTCCCATTAGTCCTTCCTTATCACCAAAAGTCCAGTAAGGATTGTCAGATATAACTAAATTATCTATCTTAACCTTGATCAATAAGCCTACCTTGTATTTCTTTCCAAATTTATAACCATCTTACTCCTTAACCCCTTCGTATGGAGTACACAATTTGATTTCTTGTCATCCTTTTTTTTATCCTTTCCTCCAAATGTTTCAGAATTTTAGCAAGTCTTTTATTTTTATACCCAGTAAAAAGAATTCATCCTTTTTTTTCACTTCTCAAAAAGTATTTTTAAAACTTAGGAGATATCGTTTATACATCCAGTTTTTAAAAAACTGAATATCTGTGCAACCTAAGCAGGAAACAGCATCAAATAACCAAGCTGAGAAGAAATACCCTAATCAAGAAACAATCTAAAACGTACCCTAATCAAGAAACAATATAGAAGCATCCAACATATTCCAACTAAAATTGGGAGGACAAATTGTTGTGCATAAATAACTAACAAACTTCATTGTTTTACTCAATGATATTATTACTTAGCTTGGTAATGAAACATCTGTAGGAAAACAGCTATGTTTGGGGAATACCAAGAACCCTACAGTTCAGCCATGAGCAACATTTGTTCTCAAGTCTTGAAGTCAAATTTCAAACTTCTGCTTGAACTTCTTTCATCATAAACTTTCTGATAAATCCCTGCACTCATTTTTTTACCCACAGCAAAATTGTTTTCTTTCCCTATTTATAAATATCCTTTAAAAATGAATCACAATATTCTGATATTCTTAAAGAGACTAAGATTAGGTCTTTGTAAAGAAACATGGTAATGTTGGAAGAAATAACCTTCTGGGTTCAGTTCCAAGTGGGGAAAAAGACACTGAATTTATGGAAGTTACTTGGAAAGGAGGTTTATTGATGAGCAGGATCACATGCCTTGGAGATCTTGGGCAAAAAAAAGGGAAGAGATGCTGAGAGTCCCTGGGTTTTATACCCTCTCTGGCTTTGAACTTCCTGAGACACAGGAAGAGTATCTTGATTGGTTGCTGTCATAGCTAGCTTTTTAGGTTGTTTCTGTGTTAAGCTTGGTTGAATCTTGCTGGGTGATGCAATGAAGGGCAATTAAATGGCTCTGCCTGAAGGAGGTAGATCTTTGTTATATAGAATAGACTGGCTCAGGCCTTAATGGCCCATTAACAAAGAGGGAGGCTGAGTTTCTGCCTCCCTTTTAAGGAAATATTCTGCCCTTTTAATATTTCCTAAAGTATCTCATTTTTCTAGGAGAGGGGTGGGTTTTAACCACCTACCGTAAATATGATGGAAATTGTTCAGGCTCATCCTGAAAGGGAGCTCATTTAAAAAGAAAATTGTTTGAGAATTTTTTTCTTTATGAATTCTATTGTATGGTAAAAATTTTCAAGGACTTCAACCATTTCTTTTGGGTTGTTTGCTCCCTGCATAAGACAATGCTATTGATTTTGGAACATCTTTATTAGACTAATCATACTTTTAACATGCAACATGATCAATTATCATAGTCCTAATTCTTTATTTTTAGCTTCTGTAATTATATAATTCTTTCTTTTTAGCTTCTTACATTTACTTAATATTTCATCAGTTTTTAATTTTTACTTTAACCAGTTGTTTTTTCTTTCTTATAAGCCTTTTTCATCATTTTATTGCCTCATTTCTGCTTCAGTTCATCCTATGTATAGTATCTGAGGTGCCATATATACTTCCAAAGTTTCTGGCAAACAATTGAATGTTTTAGTTAAATGTTTATGAGATTGCAAATCTATAAGTAAAACAGGATTTAATTTCTCTTGAAAAGAACTAGCCAGTTTATGAAATAAAGAAGGTGGGATGGATCCTGAGATGGTTTGTAGTTTTAATTAAACCGATTGAAGTTGGTGTAAGACTTTGGATGAGAGTTGCTAATAACAAAATATAATCTATTCATAGAAAAATGTTTGTTGAAGGTGTGCAAAATTATTAATTTCTTTCCACCGATAATTGTAAACCTGTAAATTGAGTATCACACAAAAAACTAATGTTTGGGGTCTTCCGGTTTGGCTCTGCTTCGTGAAGAAGCAGCTATGATTTAGCTGCTAACTCCCTAGTCTGTAAAGCTGTCAGGACATCGTAAATCTGGGTCCGACAGCTTGGAATTCTTTCCTTCGGGCAAAGAAGGAAAGATGAGCAATTAGGTTGAGGTTGAGATGCCCTAATAAGCTTTTAAAGCTTGTGGGAAGTTCTCCTTCTATAACCTGATAAGCTCCTGGCTGGGTGAGGCATTTGCCTTTATGGCAAATAAACGAAGCGTCCAATTTCCACGGCAGGAATTGATTTATGATGGATTGTAACGTGGACGGAGCAGAAACTGGAGTTCTAGCATTTGTTTGTAAGAAGACTGTAAGCCCCTGAGGATTTATTTGCTGCGAAGATAGGAGAGAAGAAAGCAAATGGCGGTTTTGTGGAATGTGTATACTGAAAACGAAAGTAGAAATGCTTACTAACGGCTAGTGTTGAAATAGAAGAAAGAAGATACATAGAAACATACTGACTAAACGGAAGACATGAGAATTTTATGATTTATATCTTTTCTTTTTCTTTGGGATTATAGTGATTTAGAAGAAAAGTTTTTTGAATTTTTTTTTTCTAAATATTTTTGGATGAGAGTTGCTAATAACAAAATATAATCTATTCATAGAAAAATGTTTGTTGAAGGTGTGCAAAATTATTAACTTCTTTCCACCGATAATTGTAAACCTGTAAATTGAGTATCACACAAAAAACTAATGTTTGGGGTCTTCCGGTTTGGCTCCGCTTCTTGAAGAAGCAGCTATGATTTAGCTGCTAACTCCCTAGTCTGTAAAGCTGTCAGGACATCGTAAATCTGGGTCCGACAGCTTGGAATTCTTTCCTTCGGGCAAAGAAGGAAAGATGAGCAATTAGGTTGAGGTTGAGATGCCCTAATAAGCTTTTAAAGCTTGTGGGAAGTTCTCCTTCTATAACCTGATAAGCTCCTGGCTGGGTGAGGCATTTGCCTTTATGGCAAACAAACGAAGTGTCCAATTTCCACGGCAGGAATTGATTTATGATGGATTGTAACGTGGACGGAGCAGAAACTGGAGTTCTAGCATTTGTTTGTAAGAAGACTGTAAGCCCCTGAGGATTTATTTGCTGCGAAGATAGGAGAGAAGAAAGCAAATGGCGGTTTTGTGGAATGTGTATACTGAAAACGAAAGTAGAAATGCTTACTAACGGCTAGTGTTGAAATAGAAGAAAGAAGATACATAGAAACATAATGACTAAACGGAAGACATGAGAATTTTATGATTTATATCTTTTCTTTTTCTTTGGGATTATAGTGATTTAGAAGAAAAGTTTTTTGAATTTTTTTTTTCTAAATATTTTTGGATGAGAGTTGCTAATAACAAAATATAATCTATTCATAGAAAAATGTTTGTTGAAGGTGTGCAAAATTATTAACTTCTTTCCACCGATAATTGTAAACCTGTAAATTGAGTATCACACAAAAAACTAATGTTTGGTAAAGCTTGTTATTGTAGTAGCTTTAGTTATAAGACACAAAGTCTCTTGCCTTGAGGTCACTGCCTCTTTATGGTTTCCTTGCCTTGAGCAGGAGGTTAGGCTAGAAGACCTCTGAGGTCCTTTCCAGCCTTATGTTCTATGTTCTATTTTGTACTGAAACTTAAACAAAATGCATTTGCCTTACGGTTTTGATTTTCTTACTGATATAATTAGAAAAATCCTTTAAAAATACTCTAGTGAGTGAGGATCCAGTATTGCATACTATTTTCTCCAAAGGAATTGTCTTTAGAATTGGTAAGGTTTTTTTTGTTTTTTGTTTTGTTTTACATTTATATCCCGCCCTTCTCCGAAGACTCAGGGCGGCTTACAATGTATAAGGCAATAGTCTCATTCTATTTGTATATTTTTTACAAAGTCAACTTATTGCCCCCCCAACAATCTGGGTCCTCATTTTACCTACCTTATAAAGGGTGGAAGGCTGAGTCAACCTTGGGCCGGGCTTGAACCTGCACTAATTGCAGGCTTTGTGTTCTAATAACAGGCTTCTCTATTGCCTGAGCTATCCCGGCCCCAACAACAAGTGCTTGTTGTATGTATTTATCTCTTGAAGAAAGGCCAAATCTGGCTTGGTAACCTTTTCAAAAAAGTTGCAATCTATTATTTTTCAAGCAAACCCAAGACTTTTATATTCAAGAAAATTATTTTATATATATATATTTGAACCACTGCAAGTATCATTGCAGCTGTTGTTCAAACAGTCTGGATTATACACTTGATTTAAATGGAAACTTCAATCTAAATGTTGCTCCCTTCTGCCACTTCCCTCTCCCCTCCAATGAAGCATCTAGTCCCAAACTTAAAAGTCCTAAGTAAATTGTTATAACCACTTAGCAGTCAAAGAAGTGAGAAAAAGTAGCATAACTTTATTACCTCAGGATCTTAGTAAACTAAATGAGAATTAGCAGGATAAAAAGAAAATAAAGCAATATTTTTTATTTATTTATTTCCCTCTTTTACAAGTAGTCCTCAGTTAATGACTGGTCACTTTGCAACTTTTCAAAATTACAACTACTGTAAAAAAGTAACATTGGGTCGATCACGTGCTTAAGAACCAGCATGAGTTATGATAATAATTCTATGCTCAATTACTGTTGTAAGCCCAGGACAATCTTTATTATTTTTATAAATAACTGAAGACGGTAAACATATTTAAAATTCTTTTTTCTTCCTATTTTCCCCACAACAACAACTCTGTGAGGTGGGGTAGGCTGAAAAAGAGTGACCAGCCCAAAATCATCCAGCTGGCTTTCATGGCTGAGGCAGAACTAGAATTCACAGTCTCCTGCATTCTAATCTGGTACCTTAACCACTAGACCAAATCTGCTCTTTGATATATGCTCAAAATAGATAAAAGTAAGAAAAAGAAAATTTCAGAAAGAAGCAAAAAAGCTTGAATGATTTGAATGATCCATTTTGCCTGTTTTCCAGTGATATAGAGTCTTCTAACTGCAGGAGAGATAGATTTTATTTATTTGCTAGATTTATATCCCATCTGTCTTCTAAGAGATTTCATGGTACTCCCATCACCAGCATGGCGGGACTGGTTAGTCTGGAAAGGGCTGACTAGTCTAAAATCACCTAGTGCCTGATATTGGATATGAACTTGTGTCTCTTCAATCCTAGTCTAACATCTTAGTTAAGCTCAGCTCAGCTACCTAGCTGCACCATACAGATAATCCTCTATTTACAGCCGCAATTGAACCCAAGATTTCTATCGCTAAGCCAGACAGTTGTTAAGTGAATTATGACTTTTCTTGCCATAATTGTTAAATGAATCACTGCAGATGTTAACTTAGTAACACAGTTGTTAAATGAATCTGGCTTCATTGACTTTTTGTCTAAAGATCACAAAAAGTGATTACATGACCCCAGGATACTGTAAGAGTCACAAATATGAGTCAGTTGCCAAGGGTCTGAATTTTGATCACATGACTATGGGGATCCACAACAGTCATAAGTGTGAAAAAAGGTCACGAGTCCCTTTTTTTCCAATGCCATTGTGACAGTCACTAAACAAATGGATGTAAGTCAAGGACTACCTGTATTGGTGCAATATGGAGGTTGTGACATGACTTGTTCCTAAGTTGGGTTTTCTGCCATTTGCAGTTTGCTATCTTTGGGTGATTGGTGCGAACAAATCTTCTCTTTGTAAATCAGACTTTGTTTCTTTAAGTAATTCAAGATTCAGTGCTTGGACTATTAAGCGGCTTTCACGGAATAAATGCTGTATAATCCTGACTTTCTTTAAAAATAGCAAGTTTAATTGGAAATCTCCACTGAATAATCCTTCTTCACTTTCCTTCCTTTTCAAATGATCAAGAGCCAGATCTTGTAACATCATTACTGTAATGCTATATAAGAGGTCTTGTATCTCTCTTAGACCTACCATCACCTTTTCTTTAATAGTAAATCTAACAAATGTTGCAATAATATATTTCAGGTAAAAAGAGAAACCTCAGAGCCTAATAGGGTCTCTGTATATCCTTTCAAGGTCATACTCTGTAAAATCCAGCTGACATATCATTTATTTTAACCAGATGGTAACACTCTAGCTGACATTCTCCTTTTTTTAACTGAATAAACCCTCTCCTTGTTAACATTAACTGTCTTGGTTTATTTTTGCACCTCATTAATTTGTACATTCATTTTCCCTTTGTAAGACCTTGATTTTTGTTTCTAAAGATTGTGCTAAAATGAATTCTGAAGTGGCTGTTTCTGCCACATTATTGTATCTGCAAGCTAATTTGGGATAATTTAATTTTTCTAAAGGCAGTAGGCCGTCCCATTTGTTTAATAACTGATTTTGAAACATAAACCATTTCAATAAGTTATCACCCTCCCAGTATTATTGTGCCCATTTGGGAATCCTCTGGCTTTTTCATTCCTATCTGATCTAACAGAATATGATTAACTTCTACAATGGAGGATTTCAAATTTTAAGTTTTAAATGTTTGTTTTGGCTACCGGAAGAGGTATCTCCCCGTAACCCTAACTTACCATGGATACATTTCCTTGATGGACTTAGTAATGGCAATTGATAGAATTTGACACTGGTTTGAATAAGTCCCACAGCTGTGTAAAAGTCCATCCTGTAGATCAGGCTGTTGGCAAAGTCTCACACAACATGCTACACTTGGTGAGAACAATGTGTCCCTTTGGATAGTGAGATGGGCAGCATATAAATTTAGTCAATTAACCAATAACTAAAAAGGACTGAAAGGGATTATAAAAATTAAAGAGTCTAACTGCCTCTCCAATGCAGAATCCAAATTAAAACAACTATGTCTATCAGCTCTTTCAACTCAGACAATGGGAGACAACCTCCTCTCTTGGGAATCAATTCCACCATCAAACTCTTTATCTTAATGGGGTTCCCCCCCAACATTCAGTTACGACTGTTTTCTAATTAAGTCTGCATTTTCTTCATGCCATTCGTTCTGGTCAAAATCACTGCCATATTTATCTTTTTTTCTCAAGGCTAATCAGGAATCCTTTATCTTTTTGTAAGATTTAATTTGGATCCCTAGTTCAGAGTTACCCAACCTTTCCAATTTTGCAGACTGGTGGGGAGGAGAGACAGGATGGTTCCACTTGAGTGGCGGGCAAGTGCCCCACAGCTCTCCTTACACTCATCCACCATTTCCACAGTCTAATTCTGAATGGTTCAATGCCTAGTATTGTGCCAAGGCCTGTGGGCTCGGGACCCTTGTCTTAATTATTATTGTTGATCTTTTCTGAATAGGTTCTAGTTACTCTGAATCCTTTTTAATCTGAGTTGCTCAAAATTGGACACGGGACTCAAGGCAGGGTCTGATCAATGCAGACTTAAGTGTAACTTTTACGTTTCATAGTTTATAATATATTAGTACTAAATTACATTTGCCTTTTAAAAAAACTTACTATTTCTTTTATAGCTTCACATATTGTGCAAATTCAGCACAATGTGTTTATATTTATGGTTCAATGTATTGTGAGAATCCCACCAAAGGAATTCAATAGTTTAAGCATAGAGTATAAAGGCACCCTATGACTATGCAATGTTCACCCTGACATATTAAACTATTACAACAGTGCAGACGTATCCGGAAGTATGGTGGAAATCCTTTTAAATACGCTCCACTCCTGAAGTAGGAGACACTTAGTTCAACAACTAGAAGTGGTAATTCAGGCAGTCCTTGACCTACAACCTTAACTGAGTCTGGAATTACAGCTGTAAATTGATGTAGTCATTTTTATTTTTATTTTTCATTTATATCCCGCCCTTCTCCGAAGACTCAGGGCGGCTTACACTATGTTAAGCAATAGTCTTCATCCATTTGTTTGTTATATACAAAGTCAACTTATTGCCCCCAACAATCTGGGTCCTCATTTTACCTACCTTATAAAGGATGGAAGGCTGAGTCAACCTTGGGCCTGGTGGGACTTGAACCTGCAGTAATTGCAAGCAGCTGTGTTAATAACAGACTATCTTAGCAGTCTGAGCCACCAGAGGTCATTAAGCAGGTCACCACATGACTGTGCCCAATTTTATGACTTTTTTGCAATGGTCATTAAGCAAACACTGTAGTCAGTAAACAAATGTGGGGGCCATTAACTAGTTGTTAAAGAAACCTATTGTATCCAATGACTGGGTTTTGGGGATTTTTTGCCAGAAATCAAAAATAAAAGCCAGTTTCTGGCAAAAACGTCCTTCCTGTTGAAGACTACTTCAGCTTCAATCACAACAATACACGAGCACACAATAGATTTAAGCTTAATGTGAACCGCTCCAATCTTGATTGTAGAAAATATGACTTCAGAAACAGAGTTGTTAATGCCTAGAATGCACTACCTGACTCTGTGGTCTCTTCCCAAAATCCCCAAAGCTTTAACCAAAAACTATCTACTATTGACCTCACCCCATTCCTAAGAGGTCTGTAAGGGGCGTGCATAAGAGCACCAACGTGCCTACCATTCCTGTCCTAATGTTCCCTTTGATTGTATCCAATTTCATATAGTTATTACATACTTATGATTATATTTATGCTTATATATCGTATAGTTATTTCATGCTTATGCTTATATATACTGTTGTGACAAATAAATAAATAATAAATAAATAAATAAATAAATGAAAGAAAGAAAGACTTGAAAATCACAGTTGTGATCATGAGATGCTGCAAATGGCTAGAAAGGAGAGCCAGTTGCCAAAATTAAAAAAAATGCACCCAAAATGCAATCATGTGACCGGGGGGTGGGAGACAGCCATCTGAACTTTGAAAACAGGTCATAAGTAGCTCTTGGGAAGTCATAACTTAGAACATTTATAAATCAAGGACTACTATAATCCCTGAACAAATGAAATATTTCCATAAGTAAAAACCATTAAATTAGCAAGTCTACATTTAACACACACTTAAAATGTTTTTATCTAGATGCATGTTTTTTCTTTCATATCCCCTGACATTTAAGATAATATCCTTGCATTAACTGGTACTCAGTGTTACGACATTTCAGAATTAGGATTCAAGGCAAAGCATTCTTAGCTATGAGACTGTCATTTTATGCTAGCAATATCAACCGTAGCTGTAATTCAGAGTTCAAATTTCTGCTGTATTCAGCCTTGTGAGATCTCAAAATTCATTCACTTTTTTTTCAAAATTGAATAAGAATATACCAGTGGTGGGTTTCAAAACCTGGCGTTACTGGTTCGCTATCGGTTGCGCGTGGGTGTGCGCTCTCGCTTTGCGAGCGCTTGGCACTTCTGCGCATGTGCATATAATTTTTGATGATATCTGGGCGGGTGGGCAGAGCCTCCACCGCTGCCACTACCAGTTCGCCTGAACCAGGGTGAACCGGAAGCAACCCACCACTGGAATATAGCATATTTAAAACAGAAGTTGGAAAAGTATATTTCTTGGCATTTTATATAGCATATGGACTTTTTTTTCACATTTTCTATAATATGGTTTTGTGATTCCTCCCACCCCTTGTCTGTGTCCCTCTCACCCAACATATGGTCTCAAAAAGGCTTTTTATTATTATTATTGTTTTTTTAGAAAAATGAAAATAAGCATACTTACTGGAGTGCAACATCTCCAGATACACACTTTGTAAAATAGGTATAGTATCTCCAAAACCTACTGTTCTTCATGCAAATATTTTGAACAGAAAATGACCAACACAAGACTTCTTTCCTAGCTGTTCATCTATGGCAGAAAAGGTAGATTCTTGGAATCATAACTTAGAACATTTATAAATCAAGGACTACTATAATCCCTGAACAAATGAAAATAATAGAGCTGAAAGAAACCTTAGCAAGTCATTTAGTTCAACTTAAAATGTTTTTATCTAGATGCATGTTTTTTCTTTCATATCCCCTGACATTTAAGATAATATCCTTGCATTAACTGGTACTCAGTGTTACGACATTTCAGAATTAGGATTCAAGGCAAAACATTCTTAGCTATGAGACTGTCATTTTATGCTAGCAATATCAACCGTAGCTGTAATTCAGAGTTCAAATTTCTGCTGTATTCAGCCTTGTGAGATCTCAAAATTCATTCACTTTTTTTTCAAAATTGAATAAGAATATACCAGTGGTGGGTTTCAAAACCTGGCATTACTGGTTCGCTATCGGTTGCGCGTGGGTGTGCGCTCTCGCTTTGCGAGCGCGTGGCACTTCTGCGCATGTGCATATAATTTTTGATGATATCTGGGCGGGTGGGCAGAGCATCCACCGCTGCCACTACCAGTTCGCCTGAACCAGGGTGAACCGGAAGCAACCCACCACTGGAATATAGCATATTTAAAACAGAAGTTGGAAAAGTATATTTCTTGGCATTTTATATAGCATATGGACTTTTTTTCACATTTTCTATAATATGGTTTTGTGATTCCTCCCACCCCTTGTCTGTGTCCCTCTCACCCAACATATGGTCTCAAAAAGGCTTTTTATTATTATTATTGTTTTTTTAGAACAATACATCTCCAGATATACACTTTGTAAAATAGGTATAGTATCTCCAAAACCTACTGTTCTTCATGCAAATATTTTGAACAGAAAATGACCAACACAAGACTTCTTTCCTAGCTGTTCATCTATGGCAGAAAAGGTGATTCTGTGGATCATCTCTTGTTTCTACTATCTTCTTCTTAGGACATAGAATAATAGAGCTGAAAGAAACCTTGGAGGTCATGTAGTTCAATCCCCTGCTCGAGCAAAAGAATCTATACAATTTCAAACAAATAGCTTTCCAGTCTCTTCTTGAAAGCCTCCAGTGATGGGGCACCCAAAACTTCTGAAGGCAAGACATTTCATTAATTGATTGTTCTAACTTGTAATTGTTTCTCCTTATTTCCCGGTTGCTTCTCTCCTTGATTAGTTTTCATCCACTGTTTCTTATCTTGCTTCTGATAATTTGGAAAATAGTTTGCCTCCTCTTCTTCTCTTGTTTTTTCTGTCTAGTGAGATAATGAATAATTGTCTCTGGGAATCTGGAGGCTTTGTAAGTTTGGATGCTGTTCCAAAACCTGAAAAAGCTATTCAACCAGAAACAACATAGTGACATATGTCACATGACTCTTTAAAGTAGTGGCTTATCTTCTACACTTCACAAAGTATAGGATTTGTTTATTTAGAAGTCTGTTGAGAAGACAGAAAATTGGTCACTACCCTGTTCATCTGCTTGGTATTCTCATATTTTGCCTTTAAAATTTAAATTTTATGTTTTCAAATCTTTACCTTTTATGGAAAACCTGATGCAACTTTCTCAGCAGAATTTTCAGAAGTGCTTTGCCATTATTTTGGGAGCAGTGTGGTGGCTCAGTGGTTAAAACTCTGTGCTTGCCAGCAGGAAAGCTGACAACCCAGTGTTTGAGACCTGAGTATCAGATGATGCGGTGAGCTTCCATCCTTGCCCCAACTCCTACTAACCTAGCAGTTTGAAAGCATGCAAATATGAGTAGATAAATAGGTACCACTTTGGTGGGAAGGTAACAATGCTTTGTGATGTCATGCTGGCCACATGACCATAGAAATGTCTTTGGACAGTACTGGCCTGGCCCAATGGCCTTAAATTGAGATTTATTTTATTTATTTATTATTTATTATTCGAATTTATATACCGCCCTATCTCCCAAAGGACTCAGGGCGGTTCACAGGCATATAAAACATCAATATACAAATTAAAATAATCCTTAAAAAACTTATTCTAACGCCCGAATTTTTAAAAATAGAAATATAAATATAAAATATAAATATTAAAATCAATTTAAAACCCCTCTAAATTTAAAATCTAAGCCAGTCCTGCACAGATGAATAAATGTGTCTTGAGCTCGCGACGGAAGGTTCGAAGGTCAGGAAGTTGACGGAGTCCTGGGGGGAGTTCGTTCCAGAGGGTGGGAGCCCCCACAGAGAAGGCCCTTCCCCTGGGCGTCGCCAGACGACACTGCCTAGCTGACGGCACCCTGAGGAGTCCCTCCCTGTGAGAGCGCACGGGTCGGTGAGAGGTATCTGGTCGCAGTAGGCGGTCCCGTAGATAACCCGGCCCTATGCCATGGGGCGCTTTAAAGGTGGTCACCAAAACCTTGAAGCGCACCCGGAAGGCCACAGGTAGCCAGTGCAGCCTGCGCAGGATGGGTGTTATGCGGGAGCCACGAGGGGCTCCCTCTATCACCCGCGCAGCCGCATTCTGGACTAACTGCAGCCTCCGGATGCCCTTCAAGGGAAGCCCCATGTAGAGAGCGTTGCAGTAATCCAGGCGAGACGTCACAAGAGCGTGAGTGACCGTGCATAGGGCCTCCCGGTCCAGAAAGGGGCGCAACTGGCGCACCAGGCGAACCTGGTAGAACGCTCTCCTGGAGACGGCCGTCAAATGATCTTCTAGAGACAGCCGTTCATCCAGGAGGACGCCTAAGTTGCGCACCCTCTCCATCGGGGCCAATGACTCGCCACCGATGGTCAGCCGCAGATTTAGCTGACTGTACCGGGATGCCGGCATCCACAGCCACTCTGTCTTGGAGGGATTGAGCTTGAGCCTGTTTCTCCCCATCCAGACCCGTACGGCCTCCAGACACCGGGACAGCACTTCGATGAGCAGCATCCCCTATAGTTGGCAATGACTAGCGAAGTAAAATCCGCAGGGACTTCTTTACCTTTCCATTTTCTTTCTAGGACTGACCCAGAGTCACTCAGTTGGCTTTCACGCCTAAGGCATGACTAAAATTCACACTCACCCAGCTTTTAGTCCAGGGATTTTAACCACTTCACCAAATTGGCAGTCATTTAGATTTAAATAGTTGCTCTAAATAATTGAATGAGCAATTGAGATTGTCACCTATGCCAAAAATAAACTCGCTGTCTCGATTGTCTCCCAACTCTAAATTATGTTTCAGCTTGAAAGGAGAGTTAATTTCTAAGCAGAATTATGACAATTGCCTCCAGTCATAAAACTCTTTCCTGTAATTACCTGGAAGTAAATCACTCTGTTGCTTGACAGATGGAGGGGAGGGGAGGGGGCTGAAAACCAGCTGTCTGCAATGGCTGCTACACTTAGAGCTAAAACGTTAGAATTTTTGCGCACACATGAACATTTTGGGCTTGAAATATGCATCTTTATATTATTACAAATGTTCTGGAGAGTAGTGGAAGATGCCAGTCCAATTGTTGTTAATGCCTGGAATACACTACCTGACTCTGTGGTCTCTTCCCCAAATCCCCAAATCTTCAACCAAAAACTGTCTACTATTGACCTCACCCCATTCCTAAGAGGTCTGTAAGGTGCGTGCATAAGAGCACAAACGTGCCTACCATTCCTATCCTATTGTTTTCTTTCATTATATCCAATTAATATAGTTATTACATACTCATACTTATATATATGCTTATATATCATATAGTTATTTCATGCTTATGCTTATATATACTGTTGTGACAAAATAAATAAATAAATAAAAATAAAAATAAATTCAGTCTTCTACTGCTTAGATATCTTCTCTGCTAGTCTGAATGCTTCTTTTCAATATATATTTCCTATCTATTTGTGTTTCTGAGAGAGCATGATGATCTCTGGATTATCACCAGGCCATCAGAAGAGCTATAAAATAACTTTGCTGATGGTAAAAGAAGACAATTCAGATTGAGTGTAAGGCTGCTCTGTTTTATTGTCCTCACTCCAAATTGTTTGAAGGAAGTATTGCTGTCCGAATCAGCATAGTTAGATTTTTCAGCCCCCTCCTGGAGCTATGGTAACAGCTAGATCTTGATTTACAGCTGGTCATTTAAGGTCTGCAGTTACAACAAAACAAGTGTTTTATGGTTATCGTGAAACATTTTTGGCCCCCTCCCAATCACATAGTTGCAACCCAACAAGACAGACACAGACTTCAGAGGATAATTTCTTTTATGTACACTGAGAGCATATGCACCAAGACAAATTCCTTGTGTGTCCAATCACACTTGGCCAATAAAAATTCTATTCTATTCTATTCTATTCTATTCTATTCTATTCTATTCTATTCTATTCTATTCTATAATTAGAACTGCAGAAAAAACAATTACTATCACCCTGCCTTCCACTGAAGACCTATATACTGCACCAGTCAAAAAGAGGGCTGTGAAAATATTTACAGACCCCTCACATCCTGGACATAAACTGTTTCAACTCCTATCCTCAAAACGATGCTATAGAGCACTGCACACCAGAACAACTAGACACAAGAACAGTTTCTTCCAAATGCCATTACTCTGCTAAACAAATAATTCCCTCAACACTGTCAAACTATTTACTAAATCTGCACTACTATTAATCTTCTCATCGTTCCCATCACCCATCTCCTCCCACTTATGACTGTATGACTGTAACCTTGTTGCTGGTATCCTTACGATTTATATTGACTGTTTTCTAATAGGATTTGATTGCTTATTTGTTCCCTATGACTATCATTAAGTGTTTTAATTTATGATTCTTGATGAATGTATCTTTTTTTTTATGTACACCGAGAGCCTATGCACCAAGACAAATTCCTTGTGTGTCCAATCACACTTGGCCAATAAAGAATTCTATTCTATTCTATTCTATTCTATTCTATTCTATTCTATTCTATTCTATTCTATTCTATTCTATTCTATAATTAGAACTGCAGAAAAAACAATTACTATCACCCTGCCTTCCACTGAAGACCTATATACTGCACCAGTCAAAAAGAGGGCTGTGAAAATATTTACAGACCCCTCACATCCTGGACATAAACTGTTTCAACTCCTATCCTCAAAACGATGCTATAGAGCACTGCACACCAGAACAACTAGACACAAGAACAGTTTCTTCCAAATGCCATTACTCTGCTAAACAAATAATTCCCTCAACACTGTCAAACTATTTACTAAATCTGCACTACTATTAATCTTCTCATCGTTCCCATCACCCATCTCCTCCCACTTATGACTGTATGACTGTAACCTTGTTGCTGGTATCCTTACGATTTATATTGACTGTTTTCTAATAGGTTGATTGATTGCTTATTTGTTCCCTATGACTATCATTAAGTGTTTTAATTTATGATTCTTGATGAATGTATCTTTTCTTTTATGTACACCGAGAGCCTATGCACCAAGACAAATTCCTTGTGTGTCCAATCACACTTGGCCAATAAAGAATTCTATTCTATTCTATTTTAAGCACTTGGAAGACTGTTCACATTTATGACCAGTTACCAAATGCCCTGCAATCATGTGATTGCCTTTTGCAATTTTCTCTGCCAGCTTCTCCAGAAAGTCAGTGGGGACATTGGATTTGAGGCCTATTCCCCCAGTGTGCTGAAGGATCTCTCCTCCTCTCCTTGAGGAGCGGAGCTCAAATCTGGTGAAAGTGCTAGCCTTTCAGAATGATGGCATTGCTAAGATTTTCACCAGATTTCAGGTTCATTCACCAATCCCTTATTGTGCTAGAGGAATGGACCTTAAAACAGTAAAAAAAACAAAAACCCAGTAGCAAGTAGTGTTCTCATGATCAATCTCCCTAGTGGAGAGAGGACCTGGACCAGAGGTGGACTTCAGCAGGTTCTGACCAGTTCTGGAGAACCAATGTCTTCCATATCTACATCTATCATTTCCCATTTCTGTTCCATTGTCACATACAGAACTAGTCGATGTTTGATTAGCCTATATACTGTATATCAAATCTGGCAATTTTAACTTGATCTCTAACTGGAACGAAGCTTCTCCCAGAACTTCCAGAATGGTTTTGAGATGTTAGTAAGTTCAATTTCTAGGGAAAATAATGAAATTTCAAATGGGTACAGCATCTGTACCAATTCTATTGTGCATTAAGAGATTGCTACTCTGTTCTGTCTAAGAATGCAACACTCTCCATTAAGCAGGCAATTGCTTAGAAGGACAGAATTCAGATCCGGATGTGAAATATAAAAGGCAATATCACTTCTATCTATAAAGCTATAAATTACAGAATTACAGAAACAGAAAGGGGCATTTTCAGGTCATTAAGACTGATTCCCCACCCAATATAGGAAATTAAAGTGTTCCCAATTGGATGGTTGTTCAGCCTCTGCTTTAACAAATCCAATACAGAGTATACCACCTATTAGTAATTGGTTCCACTGTTAAATTCCACACACACACCCAGTTTCACTCAGGATCTGTTTTTTCTGATTACTGTCTACACAATCCAGGATGATAAAAACAAGGTGTGGGTTTGTTCTGACTGATTCTTTTTCAAGTGCTTGAAAATTGCTATTCTATCTTCCCTTGGCTTTTCCCAGATTAAATACCTAGTTTTATTCATCTCTTCTCATAGAAATTAGTTTTCAGTCACCTTATATCTTCGCTGCCATTTTCTGAGTCTGTTACAGAACAAAATTAAGATCTGGAATTGGAGCTAAAACAGCAATTGGCAGTCTCTGATAGGGGCTTGATTTTAGCAGGATGTCACTGAATGAGCGGATAGAATCAATTAAGAAACTAATAAGCTTTGTTGCATTCAAAATTAAACAGAACTGAAGGCAAGGTGATTGACTGATAGACAAAGAGACACATAACAATTCAGAGAAGACTTGTCCAGAAATTGTTGGCTCCTAACAAAGACCTTGTTTTTTTTTATCCCTAAGGTCCCAAAGAACTTTGGATCAAAATACTTTCAATAAAGGAGAGTATCTGTAGCTCAGGGTTGAACTTAGGGGTCTTTGATGCTCTCTGAGATGGTTTGTTGTTTTCTGGATGTTTCATTACCCAAACTAGGTAACATCATCACTGCTAGATAATCTACATCTAGAACTGATGATGTTACCTAGTTTGGGTAATGAAATGTCTGCAAGAAAACAACCTATATCGAAGAGCACCAAGGGCCCTTCAAGATACTTTCACTAAGGGAATAAATTAATTTGAATGGGTAAAACTGGCAAAAAAAAAACCTGGCAAAAAACCCCAAGAACCAAGGACTATGACTAGCAACTAGAGCCAGCCAATCAGAAGTCAGACCAGGACTCAGAAAGGTATTTAAAGGTCAGTGTTCCCCCAGACAAGCACAATCCAAAGAACACTGAAGATGTCTCCTCAAATGGGGATGAAATGTTTGCAACCAAACTGCCAAGCTCTGAGCATAAACCAACAACATAACTGGCAAAAAATGATGGAAACTAGCAAAACACCTCATGAATCATGGTCACATGACTGCAGAACATCATAATGCATCATAAAGCTGACCCACCCAATGTGTGGTCAGATCATAAAGCACCCCTATAACTATGGCATAATTTAATAATTATGGCAAAAAACCCAAAACATTTCCCAAAAACTTTTCAGCAGAATTCAGTCTTCGTTGGTACTAGGGCAAGATGTTGGGGGTATCTAACTTTTAGAATAGTGTTTCTCAATCTTGGTAATGCTATGCTTGTTGGGCAATTCTGGAGTTGAAGTTTACACATCTTAAAGTTGCCAAGGTTGAGAAATATTGTTGTAAGAGAAGGCTCTACCAAAGTATATGAGCCATGATTAAAAACAACATCCTTTGTAGCCTGCCTTTTTCTTTATGAAAATTAATATGTGCTACTACTTTTTGCACTATGAATTCTACACTATCTAGAGATACATTGCACAAACACACACATTCCTTAACTATCCAATTCCTAGCCTATATACAGTATGTACTGTAATGCTGTAATATGAGTAAATGCTCTTAAATAAATCTGTATGGAGATGAATTCTGCTTTCACATTCCTTTAATGCTTGATGCACCAATTCACTCCCACTTTTTCTATTTTGTATGCTATTGTTATTCCAACACTGAAGGCTTGTAAGTACTTTCATTAAGCAAGCATAGTTATCAGTCTTCAGATGATTTTATTGCTTATCATGTTAATTGGCCACCATGGGGAGACATATCATTTCAATACCATGAAATCTTTTATTTCTCAGGGAGGGAGGGAGGGAGAGAGAGAGGGAGAGAGAGAGAGAAAGAGAGAGAATGAAAATATGAATCTGTATATCTGAGTTTATATTTGTAGCTGCTCCTAGTAATTAGGTGAAATGAAATAGTGGGAAAGTGATAAGTAAAGAATTTATAGTTATCATTAAATTGCATTTTCTGATACATTAGTATGGGTTATGTAAGGAAATTTAAAGCTGACCTTTGGGAAAGTATGAAAAAGCCATTAAGAAGGTCTTGTCCATACCGTGTGTAATCTCAGTACAAAAATAGAAGGAAGCATTACAAAGAAAGTCAAAACATCCCAACCTTAATTTTGTTTACTATAGATAGAATAGGAAGAGGCTTGGACAAGCTTTGGAAAGTCTCTTATATCCTACAAAAATAATGAAGTCTTCCTTAAATCTCCAGTGTCCTTTCTGGTTTCTAGCCACCAAAGCTATGTATTCTCCTCCATCTTTTTTCCACAACCCAGCAATTAAAAAATTATAGAGGAAACTCTCATTCCAATGCAAATCATGCAGGAGTCCCATACTGGAATGCAGACATTTCAATAACTAATAGAAGGCAGCAAAAAGCTGAAGGAAAGAAAAGGCTATTTGTTGCCATTTAAAGATCACTTTGGTTTTATTATTTATAAAATATTAAACGCAGGTAGTATATTCTAAAACCTGAATAAAACAACAGTGTCATGTTTTGTCACATGTGAATACTGGCTGTTTTTTTTTATGAAGAGGAAAATTTAAGACAGCAAAACAGAAAGAGAAGAATGAGAAAGAATTTCCAAATGGGTTAGGGTTAGGGTAAGTCATAAGACCCAAAAGGGAATTACAAAGTGATGTGATTGTTATGGTAGTGGTGTTGTTATAATTGTTGTTACTTCTGCAGGCGCATGTAATCTCTGTGTCTGCCATAGAACATAGAATTATAGGGTTGGAAGCAGTGGTGAAATACTCCACGGATTGCCGCTGGTTCGCTGCCTGCGCATTTGTGGTGCGTGCCAGATGCATGCGGTGTGCGCACATGCACAGTGCACACTAAACACATGCTGCACATGCATGCATGTGCAGCGCGCACCAAACATGTGCTTCATGCAGAAAAAGGAGGCTTAACAAGATAAGTAGAATAGCTGCGGGGGGAGGGGGTGGACAGCTGTGCCATGCAATTTAGATTCAGGGTTTAGATTCAGGATTTCAAGAAAGCAGGGTTTCCTGCTTCTTAGCAAATATAAATAGTGCGACACAGCTGATTGTGGGAAATACCGATTCGGATGAAACGGAAGCTTTTTTTTACTACCGATTGACCCAAACTGGTGCGAACTGGTAGCATTTAACCCCGGTTGGAAGGGATCTTGGAGGTCTTCTAGACCAGGGGTCTCCAACCTTGTCAACTTTAAGACTTGTGGACTTCAACTCCCAGTGCTGGCTGAGGAATTCTGGGAGTTGAAATGCACAAGTCTTAAAGTTGACAAGGTTGGAGACCCTTGTTCTAGACAACCTCAGGCATCTCTCTGATTCCAGTTGAGATGGTCCTGGAATTGCAACCCAAGCCCTCTTTTTACTGGTACTGTGTTGCTTCTCAAATGGAAAGAGGTTTTCTAATTTTTTTTTAGACTAACATACTATTAAATAGACTCAAGCCACCGTTTGGGAAGACAATTGAAGCATATCACAATAAATTATACTCACAGATAAGAAAAACCACCTTCTACAATTTAGTTCTGGAACTGCATTAGGAAGACTTGAGTTTCAGGGATGCACCGTCAGCAGGTTGCAATGACAAACATCGTTTTCAGGTAGTTGCACATTACAATTTTGTCTCTCTGGATTGCTTAGTACACAAGATAATCGGCAAAATCAGTGAATATTTCTTTGTAAGACCAAATTTCTTTTTCTGCCACAGAATATACTCGCTGGTTTCTCATTAAGTAGAGATTTGTATATCTGTAAATTAAATTTAGACAACAGGCCTGAGCTGTTAACTTCCTGATTACCCATTTTTGTACAATAATAACCATTAACCTCCTGCTTTCTTTCATTACAATCTCAGCTATTTTGAGATGGTGCCTTGCCAAGGCAGGGCCTTTTGAGGAGACCTCTGGCCTCTTCCTCATCTGGAAGAGCCACAGAGCATGGCTTTTTTTAACATATTTTATACCTGCATCATTCAGATCCATGGTGGGTTTCAATTTTTTTTACTACTAGTTCTGTGGGTGTGGCTCAGTGGGCAAGGCATGGCATGGCATGGTGGGCATGGCATGGTGGGTGTGGCAGGGGAAGGATACTGCAAAATCCCCATTTCCTCCCAATCAGCTGGGACTCGGAAGGCAGAGAACAGATAGGGGTGGGGCCAGTCAGAGGTGGTATTTACCGGTTCTCCGAACTACTCAAAATTTCCGCTACCGGTTCTCCAGAACTGGTCAGAACCTGCTGAAACCCACCTCTGATTCAGATTCATCTTGGCAGATTTACCGCATCCTTTGCAAAAACCAATTGGGTTGTATTGGCATTCCTTTCTGGGGCCTTCAGTACCTCTACATTAATAACATCTCTATGTATTTGAGAGATCACCTAATTATAAAATGCTTGTTCCTTTAGACCAGTGTTTTTCAACCTTAGCTACTTAAATTGTATGACTTTCAATTCTTAGAATCCCCAGTCAGCATGATGGCTGAGGAATTCTGGGAGGTGAAGTTTACACATCTTAAGGTGCCAAGATTAAAAATTCCTGCTTTATATCCTCACAATATCCTTGTTGCTTTCTTATATATATAAAAACCTGATTGTATATGTGCATGTATATATGTATACACAGTATATATACAATATAAATGTATATTCAATAATACTAGACAACACATTATCAACAGTAGAGACCTTAAAATTTCTAGGTTCTATCATATCTCAAGACCTAAAATGGACACCTAACATCAAAAACATCATCAAAAAGGCACAACAAAGAATGTTCTTTCTGTACCAACTCAGGAGCTGCTGATCCAGTTCTACAGAGGAATTATTGAGTCTGTCCTCTGCACCTCTATAACTGTCTGATTTGGTTCTGCAACCCAACAAGACAGACACAGACTTCAGAGGATAATTAGAACTGCAGAAAAGACAGTTGCTACCAACCTGCCTTCCATTGAGGACCTGTATACTGCACAAGTAAAAAAGAGGGCTGTGAAAATATTTACAGACCCCTTGCATCCTGGACATAAACAGTTTCAACTCCTACCCTCAAAACGATTCTATAGAGCACTGTACACCAGAATAACTAGACATAAGAACAGTTTTTTCCAGAATGCCATCACTCTGCTAAAGACTGCACTACTATTAATCTTCTCATCGTTCCCATCACCCATCTGTTTCCACTTATGACTGTATGACTGTAACTTTGTTGCTTGTATCCTTATGATTTATATTGATATTTTTTCCTAGTATGTTTTGATTGCTTATTTGTACCCCATGACTATTATTGTGTTGTACCTTATGATTCTTGATGAATGTATCTTGTCTTTTTATGAACACTGAGAGCATTTGCACCAAAGACAAATTCCTTGTGTGTCCAATCACACTTGGCCAATAAAAAATTCCATTCCATTCCATTCTAATGCGTGACTTAGTCATTTCAATTAAAACACTGTCTAAGAAACTAAGAAGGAAACCAAAAGATCAGAACACATCCTTTCTGGCAACCAATACCCAGATAAGCAGAGTGTGATGACTCCTCCAGACACTTCCCCAGATGCCTTTCTAGATCAGGGCTCTCCAATCTTAACAACTTTAAGATTTGTGGAGTTGAAGTCCACAAGTCTTAAAGTTGCCAAGGTTGGAGAGCCCTGCTCTAGAATAGAATAGAATAGAATAGAATAGAATAGAATAGAATAGAATAGAATAGAATAGAATAGAATAGAATAGAATAGAATAGAATAGAATAGAATAGAATTTTATTGGCCAAGTGTGATTGGACACACAAGGAATTTGTCTTGGTGCATATGCTCTCAGTGTACATAAAAGAAAAGATACGTTCATCAAGGTACAACATTTACAACACAATTGATGGTCAATATATCAATATAAATCATAAGGATTGCCAGCAACAAGTTATAGTCATACAGTCATAAGTGGAAAGAGATTGGTGATGGGAATTATGAAACGATTAATAGTAGTGCAGATTCAGTAAATAGTCTGACAGTGTTGATGGAATTATTTGTTTAGCAGAGTGATGGCCTCTAGATGTCACTTCAAGAGGAGGATAAACCAGTTCCAAGCTCTTCAGGAAGGGAGTCAGTCAGTGCCCCCAAGCAGCCGGCTGAGAGTGATTTGGCTGAAGCACAGCTGCAACAGGACAGCACAGGGGCTTCACATGGGGAAAGTATGCAGCTGCAGCCAGTTAGTGAGGAGGAACTGTCTCCTGCACATGATCCAAGAAGATGTACGGCAGTGAAAAGGCAGGAGAAGAGAAGGTCAGCCTGATTATTCATGAAGAGGCAGCCTCATCCCTCTTGATGGATTGTACCAGAAACTGGCTATTTAGCACAGCAGACAGATGGGAAACAATGCTGGGAACAATGTGTACATTTCTTAGCTGTGTGTTTCCTGGTCATTGTGATTCCAGCCTTGCCTTGGATTGACCCTGTGCCTTGACTTTGGATTGTGCCTTGTGAACTGTGGACTTGTCTTTTGGCTGGACTTAATTGGGACAGTTCTGGATTTTTAATGAAGGGAATTTCTGGGGAATATTAATAAACCCACTAACTCACCATAATGTGTGTGAGTGAGAGTGAATGGGACCCTACACTGGTATAGCATACAGGATTAACACCAAACTATTACTCATGCAGAAAACAATGCCCTAATCAAAGAACTTCTTTGATTCTTTTTTCTTCTTTTTTCATCAAGCAGGGCTGGCCTGATACAATTTTAAATTGAATGTTTTAATGGGATTTTAAGGGGATTAATTTTATTTATGACTTTTATTCAAAATGTTTTAAATTTTTCAGCGTAATTGAATTAGATTTTTAATGGTTATTGTATTTTAAACTGTCAATATTTATGTTTTATTTCTGCTGTACACTGCCCTGAGTCTTCGGAGAAGGGAGGTATAAAAATATAAATAAATAAATAAATAAATAAATAAATAAATAAATAAATAAATAAATAAATAAATAAATAAATAAATAACAAAACTAACTACCAAGAAGAAAACCACATCCCTACCAACATTGCCAGGGCAAGCTACTGCATATAAACTGGGGGCAAACCCATACTCACTAGCACTGATGACGTTATCTAATTGGGTAATGAAATGTCTACATGCAAAACAACCAAGCTCACAGAGCACCAAGAAATCCAGATAATTTTTATTTCATTGTAATTAGTTCAATCTTTCCAGTTAAAAAAGGTCTTCTATAAGGAGTTTTAGATGGTCACAAGTTCAGGTTTCCATTCATAGTAATAATCAAATAATCATCTATAAAATGATAGCACATTACTTAGCATATGAAAGGTCCTAGCTTTAATTTCTCAAAATTCAGTCACACTGGAAAAACTCATAAGAAATACCCAAAGATTATTACTAATAGAACAATACTAATTTACCAAACTCTAAATTCTGACCCATATGGTGTCTGAAATGTATGGGGTGTGCCAAGTTGGAGAAAGCTAGTAGTGACATTAATTCATTTCTGATCTAAGTCTGCATAAGATATGTCCTTTTGTTCCCAGCACAGAAGACCGTGGTAGGCACCTTCTCCCCCAGTTTAGTGCCCAAAATGAGGGCAGTCTCAGGAGGAAGCAAAGAGACTGAGATTAAAAATGATGTAAAATGGGGCAAAAGATCATTGGAAGAGCAAAAATGAGGAACAAAAGAAAGAGGGAGGTAATTTTTCTCAGCCATTTATGCTTGACATGAGTGATATTCACTTTTTTCTTAGGTGGCATATCAAGCCATAAAGAAGGAAGCACTTTAAAACATTGAGTATTATATTAGGGAGTATTTTATTAGGCTGTTCAATTGTGTCACCTGATAATATAAATTAAATCTCCATAAACCCGCTAAGCAGATCTTTGCATCATTGAAAGCAGACAGAAAAAATGAGTTATCATACACAACAGGCCATTACTCTCCTGCTTTATTACATTATAACATCCTCCTGATTGAATTACAATGGTATCGTCATTTCTCTGCCCCAGAGTTTGCTAATCTTTAATGCATAAGGTACATTTGCTCTAGTTTAACCTGCAAACCATCCTTAGAACTGTTCCCTCTCACTTCTGAGCTCTTTCTCAACTCTGATTACTACCAAGAGCAAACGGAGGATAATTAGACTTGGCTAATTCCTTTCTATGAGACCATAAACACTATATGCGACACGTTGAAGAACCTGGACACAATCACTCGTGCCTCTAAATAGATTATTTTAGAAATTTCATTTTTGAGAAGTTGGTGTTGTGGTCCGCCAGCAGCCTGTGGACCTGGCAGAGGAGTCAGACAGTGAGGAGGCTGGGGAAGACCACAGGCCAGTCCTGGAGTCAGGGGAAGGCCCAGACGAGGGCTCTGCATCAGAGGCAGAGATGGGGCCAGGGCCATCTGGGAGCGATGCGCGGACTCCGGAGCCTCCAGAGGCAAACAGTAGAGAGGCAGAGGAACAGGAGGAACCTGTTCCTAGTGCATGCATGCGAAGAGCTGCCAGAAGGCAAGAGCAGCTAAAGCAAAAAGGACGACTCGGGAGTAAGGCCAGGAGATGTTTGGCGCCTCCCATAAGGCTTAAAAGAGCAGCAATGGCTCTTGGGTTCTTTGTAGGAAAGCAACATTGCTACAATTGTTTCTTGTCTCCTGTTTCTGAACTTTGTGGGGTTCTTGTCAAGAAAAGCCTTTGGCGGGGTGCCAAAGAAGACAAAGGTTTGTGATAAGGCCAAAGGACTTTTTCTGAAGGACTTTGTTTTGGAATTAATTTGGACGAAGCTAAGAATGAAGTAATTCTCAGCTGTTTTAATAAAATATGTTTGTTTAGGACAGATTGTGTCTGGTAATAACTACTTGGGCCTAAGTCACAACACATGGAATACTTTGACAAGTCCAAGGTTGGCACTATGTTGAGAAGACATCCTCTCTAGTCTTTTGGGCTGTAAAGGAGATGGTGGGAGAAATGTACTTTCAGTCTTGTAAGATTGATGTCAGCCTTATCAGGTAGACCACATAGGAAACATGACCAGATAAACTAATTCTACTTCATTGTAAAGCTACAGTAACAGAATTTTGTAAGTCTGAAAGTGCAGGTAGTCCTTGACTTACAACAGTTCATTTAGTGACCACAACGGCACTGAAAGTAACTGATGACCGTTTTTCACACTTACAACCTTTACAGCATCCCCATGGTCACCTGATCAAAATTCCAATGCTTGGCAACTAGATCCCACATAGGATGGGTTTTGCAGGTTCCTGGGGTGATGTGTTCACCTTTTGTGACCTTCTGATCAGCAAAGTCAATGGGAAAACTAGATTCGCTTAACAACCATGTTACTAATTTAACAACCGCAGTGATTCACTTAACAACTGCGTCTAGAGTGATCGTAAAATGGGGCAAAATTCATTTAATGAATGTTTCACTTAGCAACAGAAATTTTGGGCTCAATAGTGGTCATAAGTCGAGGACTACCTGTATTCCTGCCATCTCCTTTACAACCCAAGAAACTAAGGAGGGTCTGTTCTGAGACTCTTATTCTGCCCATTATGCAGCTTTGGGCTATATTCCCTGATAGTTCTGTAAGTAGCAATTCTTCACTCTGTCTCCCGAGGTCTTTCCCACATACCATTCCAGGAGCAAAGTATGAAGGGAGCACTTGTTCATTGGCTGTGTTCAGCCAAAGACAAAAAAGCAGTTCAACTGAGAAGGTTTCATTCACCTTTGTGCATTGAACCAGAGAATTGGACTCCATAGCCAATGTGGCCCTTCTGACTCAACAATTCTATAGTGCTTCCTGACAACTTTTTCTTAACTTCTTATTTTCTTTTTGGCAATTGGCAGCTCTTCCCAAAGCAGCCATCTCTGGCTTCCTTTGTGCAGTGCACTGCTCCAGGTTAGCAACAATTAGTTCAATCCCAGCCACTAATTGTTATTTTATTGGAAAGAATAATTGTTTCATTAAAGCCTCCCCTCTGAGAACTCTTGTTAGAATAAAGTTACAGTACTATTGCATTTGCCAATTAGAGCAGATTTATACCCTGGCTGGGTCTCTCAGTGGTTCAGCAGCAGAGTGTGGAATGGCCCCTTTCCTGCCAGCAATGTTTCTCCCTCTCCTTGCTCCACTCCCTCATTACCAATGAAAACCATATTCAATCTAAACCTTCTTTGTGGTTTAATATTCAAGGAAGAAAGAAATATTTAATAGACCACAAATTTGATTGCTACTAGAGGCTGGTCTTGCTAAGTCTCTCAGTTTTCTTTCCAGCACATATTATGTCAAAATACCTGGATTGATTGGACTAGGATTAGGATTAGGGTTAGGATCAGGGTTAGGATTAGGATTAGGGTCAGAGTCAGGTTTAGGGTTAGGGGTAAGGGGTAAGGGGTAGGGGTAGGTTAGGGTTAGGGTTAGGGTTAGGGTTAGGGTTAGGGTTAGGGTTAGGGTTAGGGTTAGAAGAGCACTTAGCACCTAGGGGTAAGGGGTTAGGGACAGGGGTGAAAACCAGCAGGTTCTGACAGGTTCTGGAGAATCAGTGGTGGAAATTTTGAGTAGTTCGGAGAATCAGCAAATACCACCTCTGGCTGGTCTCAGAGTGGGATGGGAATGGAAATTTTGCAATATCCTTCTCCCAGGAGTGGGGAGGGAATGGGGATTTTGCAGTATCCTTCCCCTGAAATGGGGTGGAAATGGAGATTTTGCAGTATCCTTCCACTGTCATACCCACCAAGCCATGGCCACCAAGCCACACCATGCCCACCAAGCCACGCCCAAAGAACCGGTTGTTAAAAAAAAGTTAATTTCACCACTGGTTAGGGGTAAGAGGAAGGGGTAAGAGGGAAGGGTTAGGTTAGGGTTAGGGTTAGGGTTAGGGTTAGGGTTAGGGTTAGAAGAGCACTTAGCACCTAGGGGTAAGGGGTTAGGGACAGGGGTGAAAACCAGCAGGTTCTGACAGGTTCTGGAGAATCAGTGGTGGAAATTTTGAGTAGTTCAGAGAATCAGCAAATACCACCTCTGGCTGGTCTCAGAGTGGGATGGGAATGGAGATTTTGCAATATCCTTCTCCCAGGAGTGGGGAGGGAATGGGGATTTTGCAGTATCTTTCCCCTGAAATGGGGTGGAAATGGAGATTTTGCAGTATCCTTCCACTGTCATACCCACCAAGCCATGGCCACTAAGCCACACCATGCCCACCAAGCCACGCCCACAGAACCGGTTGTAAAAAAAAGTGAATTTCACCACTGGTTAGGGGTAAGAGGAAGGGGTAAGAGGGAAGGGTTAGGGTTGCATCATTTATAAAAAATAATCTCTTTCCTTGCTCCCTGGGCACTAAACAGGGAGAAGCCAGTGCAATCCTAAATTGCATTAACAATACAATCAAGATCAAGTGAGGTACTAATACCATTCTATAAAGCCTTAGTAAGACCACACCTAGAATGCTGCAACCAATTTTGGTCACCACACTATAAAAAAGATGTTGAGACTCTAGAAAAATGTGCAGAAAAGAGCAACCAGGGTCGTTAAGGGACTGGAGACTAAAACATATGAAGAACAGTTACAGGAACTGGGCATGGCTAGTCTAGTGAAGAGAAGGACCAGGGGATACATGATAGCAGTGTTCCAATATTTGAGGGGATGCCAAAGAGAGAAGGGAGGGAAGCTATTTTCTAAAGCTCCTGAAGGCCACACAAGGAATAATGGATGGAAACTGAACAAGGAGAGATTCAACCTGGAAATAAGGAGAAATTTTCTGACAGTGAGAACAATCAACCAGTGGAACAGCTTTGCCTTTGAAAGTTGTGGGAGTTTCATCACTTGAGACTTTCAAGAAGAAACTGGACTGCTCTCTTTCAGAAATGGTGTAGGGTCTCCTGCTTGGGTGGGGGTTGGATTAGATGACCTACAAGGTCCCTTCCAACTCCATTAATCTGTAATCTTATATGCTTTGCAGACAGAATAATTTCCCCTATGTAAAGAGAGAATATAGAATGGTTTCACCATGGCCCAGACTATGATTCCTCTTCAAATAAAGAAGGGAAACAAGGGGTAGTTTCTAACCAGACTGATGCAGTCAGCTTCAGCTCCATTGTAGTGTTGACACAGTCTTAAGACCTATCACTACTGAATTTCCAAATGTGTTCCTGGAATAATGTGTTCCTATACTTGATACAGAACTTTGAAGTGGAGGTTTACAGCTGGCACAAAACTTCTGAATCTCTGTCCCTTCTTACATCCAATAGATTTGCCACCCCAGACTCCAAATTGTACAACAAACAATAATAAGGAAATTGGTTATATGCCATTAGAATAGAATAGAATAGAATAGAATTTTTTATTGGCCAAGTGTGATTGGACACACAAGGAATTTGTCTTGGTGCATATGCTCTCAGTGTACATAAAAGAAAAGATGCGTTCATCAAGGTACAACATTTACAACACAATTGATGATCAATATATCAATATAAATCATAAGGATTGCCAGCAACAAGTTATAGTCATACAGTCATAAGTGGAAAGAGATTGGCGATGGGAACTATGAAACGATTAATAGTAGTGCAGATTCAGTAAATAGTCTGACAGTGTTGATGGAATTATTTGTTTAGCAGAGTGATGGCCTTCGGGAAAAAACTGTTCTTGTGTCTAGTTGTTCTAGTGTGCAGTGCTCTATAGCGTCATTTTGAGGGTAGGAGTTGAAACAGTTTATGTCTAGGATGCGAGGGATCTGCAAATATTTTCACGGCCCTCTTCTTGATTCGTGCAGTATACAGGTCCTCAATGGAAGGCAAGTAGGTAGCAATTATTTTTTCTGCAGTTCTAATTATCCTCTGAAGTCTGTGTTTTTCTTGTTGGGTTGCAGAACCGAACCAGACAGTTATAGAGGTGCAAATGACAGACTCAATAATTCCTCTGTAGAATTAAGTCACTATTGCCTATTAGCAACTACAAAGGTCAACTTTATCCAGGATGATCTAGGATCCAAAATCTGGGATCCAGGATGATCCTAACCCAGGCTTTTATTTTAGTAACGGTATAAAGCCATAATTTCACACTGGAAGGTAATGGCAAACCACTCCTGTATTTTGCAAGAAAGACACATGGGTAGACAAGAAACAACTAGATCATCATAGTGCAGTATTTAAGAGTGGGAGGAATACAACTTATGCTGTACAAATCCTTAACAATTTTACCAGTGTTCCCTCATGGGGATGGGGCAAAATGCTGCCACTTAAATTGAAGTGTCAAAAAAGTCAAGATGGCAGCTGTGTTGTGTCATCAAAGCTTCCCTTCTTTTTTAGTTGCGGTGGGGATTTGCACAACATTAGCTACCATACTGTCTTTTATACCCTTGCTACCCTGCAGAAGGTCTACCCTCAAACCCTGATATCTAAATTGGACTAAAATGTTGGAACATCCAAACAGGGTTTAAAAATTCCTGTTATTCCCCTGGGAGAAAAAAAGCCACAATATTATTTCTAAATAATAATAGTTACTCATTTCTAAAGATCTAAGTGCCAGAGCCCACTGTAACAACATTGCCAAAAAGGCATTAAGAGTTGTTAACCTAATCTTGCATAGCTTCTTCTCTGGTAATATTGCACTACTAACTAGAGCATACAAAACATTTGCTAGACCAATTCTTGAATCTGTCTGGAACCTGCACTGCATATCGGACATAAATACAATTGAGAGAGTCCAGAGATATTTCACAAGAAGAGTCCTCCATTCCACTACCTGCAATAAAATACCTTATGAAACCAGCCTTCAAATTTTGGGCTTAGGCAACTTAGATCTACACCGACTTCGGTCTAACCTAAGCGTAGTACATAAAATTATCTGCCACAATGTCCTACCTGTCAATGACTACTTCAGCTTCAACCACAACAATACATGAATAAATAATAGATACAAACTCAAGGTAAACCACTCCAAACTTGATTGCAGAAAATATGACTTCAGTAACAGAGTGGTCAATGCCTGGAATGCACTACCTGACTCCGTGGTTTCTTCCCCAAACCCCCCAAATCTTTAACCTTAAACTGTCTGCTGTTGATCTCACCTAAGAGGGGCATGCATAAGTGCACCAGCGTGCCTATCATCCCTGTCCTAATATTCCTTTTTATTCTTACTCTTTTCATGTATTAAAATTATGTTTATACTTTTACCAGTTATCTTATATATGCTTGACAAACAAGCAAACAAGCAAACAAACAAACAAACATATTCAGAGTCCCTCAGCTCTCAATGGGAGCATCTAAATTTACTTCCGATACTTATCTTTGCTTATTAGTTTATCTGCCTTAAGAGCAGCTGAATTAGTTCATAAACTAATTTAGTTTAGTTTAGTTCAGCTAAACAATGTCGGCTGGCGACCTCTAGGGGGAGGGCCTTCTCTGTGGGGGCCCCTACCCTCTGGAATGAGCTCCCTCTGGGCTTCGTCAACTCCCCGATCTCAAGTCCTTCCGCTGCGAGCTGAAGACGCTGCTGTTTCGAAGAGCAGGACTAGCCTGAATGTAGTTTTAAATTGGGATTTTTTAAAAAAGGGGTTTAAATGAGGTTTTAAATTTGTATTTAAAAGTTAGAGCATCAATTGAATTTAACTATCTATTCTTTAGCTGTTTTTTATCTATTATATGTTTTCTGTTGTTTTTTGTCTGTGAACCGCCCTGAGTCCTTCGGGAGATGGGCGGTATACAAATATAATAAATAATAATAATAATAATAGAGAAATACGTAATCGATAGCTGGACCCAGGCCATATCTGAGAATGCTGTTGGATTCACCATAAATGTTTCTGGAGATTGGCGAGATAAAGCATCTGAAAACTCATGGAGAATGAATCTAGTATGACAGTCCTTCTTCTCTCCTTTCCAATTTCATTGGTGGAGCTCAGACACAGAATTCAACTTAGGAGAAATCTTTGCAACTGCTGCAATATTTTATGATCACGTCTTACCAACTTGAACACAAATGATCATGGTAGAAATTTACAGTATCCATTAAGCTTGTTTTCTGAAGATTTCCTGATTTCAGTGTTAAACAGCAAAAAGCAACAAAAATCAAAAATCAATCAAAAATGTTTGGGCATCAAAAATCCCATTTTCGGCATAAAAGGCAATGCTGGGTGTCCTTGGGCCAGTTCCTTTTTCTCAGCCCAACTCACCTTACAGGGTTGTCGTTATGTGGAAAATAAGAGCAGGAAGGAGTATTAGGTATTTCCATCTCCCTTAGCTAGCAATAAAAATAATATAGGCTGAAAGTGAATAAATAACACACAGCACCAAGCAACTGCCAGTGGTTTTAGTGGTAAGCTATTTCTAAATCAGATTGCTTTTTCTGGATGTGGTCCACTCCCCAATGAATTTCAGAAAAATAAGTGTAAATTTTTTTCAGGAATTCATTTTTTCCCAGAGCATTAAAGGCATATGAAAATGTTTAAATGATTAAAATTTCATGTCAAAAAGTCAAAATGTTTTTGTAGAATAATGGCAATAGCAATCCTTAAGTGCAAGTCTGAAGGGATGTGCTTTCTTAATTCTGCCAAAAGATTATTGCAACTTGCAGCCATAATAACTGACAGACAGCCTGCAAGTGCAGAGAAGATTACGAAAGAAATAGAAAAGTGAACATTCCAACAACTAATCTCTGTTTCTCATGGCTGCACAATACAACACCAGAATATTAAATTGTGTTAACATTGTTTATGAAGAATTGATTGATTATATGGTTAAGTACCAGCAGATATCCATATTAGATTTTTTTTAAAAAAATAGGAAGAAGTAGACCTAAAAAATATTTAAAGGGACAACAACCAATAAACCCCAGTGTTATGAGTCAAACTGGGAAGTTAAATAAATATAAGAAATAGGCAGTGGTGACCACTTTATTAGTGTTATCTAGAAAATTATTTACTTAAGAGATTGTTTAAAAACCTCATCTCTAGTGCTCAAGGGGCCAAATATACCTAATACTCCTTTCTCTTTCTATTTTCCCCACAACAATCCTGTGAGGTAAAGCTGGGCCAAGAGAGCATGACTGATCCAAAGTGACCCAGATAGCATACATGTCTAAGTCAGGACTAGAACTCAGAGACTCCTGGCTTCTAAGCTGCCATCTTAACCACTAGGCCAAACTGGCTCTCAAATGTTGACATGTTCCTAAATTCATCAAGAGTTAAGTTCAGCTAGAGGACATTTTTATTTTTGTCTTTCTAACAGAAGTACAAAAGAATGAAAGCAATGAGTTCTTTCTGGGGGGACAATCGATCATTCTAGGATCGATCCTCTGTCCTATACATTGGCAATAAAAATCAAAACACCAAATACAACTTGGGCAGAAACGACCTTGTAGATGACCCTCACTCTGTTAAGGACCTAGAAGTACTCATCTCAAATGATCTAAGCCCCAGAGCTCACTGTAACAGCATTGCCAAAAAAGCATTAAGAATTGTTAACCTAATTTAGTGAAGCTTCTTCTTCAGTAACATTGTATTGCTAACTAGGGCATGCAAAACCTTTGCCAGATCAATTCTCGAATACAGCTCATCTTCCTGGAATCCATACTGTATATCAGACATTAATATGATTGAGCAGGTCCAGAGGTATTTCACGAGAAGAGTCCTCCACTCTTCTGCTCACAATAGAATCCCTTATGCCACCAGACTAGAAATTTTGGGCTTGGACAATCTGGAACTGTGATGCCTGTGGTCTGATCTAAGCATAGTACACAAAATAGTCTGCTACAACATCTTACCTGTCAACAACTTCTTCAGCTTCAACCTCAAGAATACACAAGCGAACAATCAATACAAACTCAAGGTTAACCGCTCCAAACTCGATTGCAGAAAATACAACTTCAGCAACAGAGTGGTCAATGTCTGGAATGCTCTATCTGATTCAGTTGTTACATCCTCAGACACCTCACAGCTTCAACCTTAAATTGTCTACTGCGAACCTCATCCCATTCCTAAGAGGTCCATAAAGGGGGCATGCATAAGCGCATCAGCATGCTACCGTCCCTGTCCTACTGCCCCCATTTATTTGTATTCATTTCCTTCGTTCATATCCATGTTCATATTTATACCTGCTATCTTGTACATGTTTGATAAACAAGCAAACAAAAAAACAAACAAATAAATAAACACAAAGAAAAAGCAGCCAACTCACTGAGTATCAGTTCTGGTTTTTCATTGAACTAATCAGACCACACCTTGAATACTGAGGCCTGTTTTGGTCACCAAATACACCATTGGAAGGATGCTGAGAAATTGAAAAAGTGCAGAGAATAGCAGCAAAGATTATTAGGGACTTGATTGAAAGAAGTGGATATATTTAGCCAATAGAAAGGAAGGTTAAAGGGAGACTTGAAGACTGTCATAGGGAAGAGGATTTCATTATCTGTGACACCTGAAATAGCAAAGAACCAATGGATGGAAGCTTTTTAAAGGGATTCAGATTCAAACTAAAGAGGAATCTTCTGATTGTGATAGCAATAACAATAGCAATAGCACTTAGACTTATATACTGCTTCACAGTGCTTCACAAGCCCTCTCTAAGCAGTTTACAGAGTCAGCCTATTGACCCCGAAAATCTGGGTCCTCATTTTACCCACCCCAGAAGGATGGAAGGTTGAGTCAACCTTGAGCCTGGTGACATTTGAACTGCCAAACTACAGGCAGCTAAAAAGCAGCAGTAGTAGCCTGCACTACTGTACTCTAACCACCGCATCAGCGTGACTCTTGATATCCACTAAGCAGTAGAATAGCCACGTCCTGGAGTCATGAGTGCTCCAACTATTTTCTAACAATATTTGGACAGCTATAGTTGATTGAGGATTCATTTTCTAGAAAGAAGGGAGAATTGGAAGACTTCATAGTCTCTTCCAACCCTAAGATTCTCTGAATACATTTGCATATGTATACATGTATGTATGTATACATAAGCATATGAATATAAATATGAATAGAATAGAATAGAATAGAATAGAATAGAATAGAATAGAATAGAATAGAATAGAATAGAATAGAATAGAATTTTTTATTGGCCAAGTGTGATTGGACACACAAGGAATTTGTCTTGGTGCATATGCTCTCAGTGTACATAAAAGAAAAGATACGTTCATCAAGGTACAACATTTACAACACAATTGATGATCAATATATCAATATAAATCATAAGGATTGCCAGCAACAAGTTATAGTCATACAGTCATAAGTGGAAAGAGATTGGTGATGGGAACTATGAAACGATTAATAGTAGTGCAGATTCAGTAAATAGTCTGACAGTGTTGAGGGAATTATTTGTTTAGCAGAGTGATGGCCTTCGGGAAAAAACTGTTCTTGTGTCTTATTGTTCTGGTGTGCAGTGCTCTATAGCATCATTTTGAGGGTAGGAGTTGAAACAGTTTATGTCCAGGATGTGAGGGATATGTAAATATTTTCACAGCCCTCTTCTTGATTTGTGCAGTATACAGGTCCTCAATGGAAGGCAGGTTGGTAGCAATTATTTTTTCTGCAGTTCTAATTATCCTCTGAAGTCTGTGTCTTTCTTGTTGGGTTGCAGAACCGAACCAGACAGTTAAAGAGGTGCAAATGACAGACTCAGTAATTCCTCTGTAGAACTGAATCAGCAGCTCCTTGGGCAGTTTGAGCTTACTGAGTTGGCGCAGAAAGAACATTCTTTGTTGTCCTTTTTTGATGATGTTTTTGATGTTAGCTGTTCATTTTAGATCTTGCGATATGATAGAACCTAGAAATTTAAAGGTTTCTACTGTTGATACTGTGTTGTCTAGTATTGTGAGAGGTGGAAGTATGGAAGGGTTTCTCCTAAAGTCTACCACCATTTCTACGGATTTGAGCGTGTTCAGTTCCAGATTGTTTTGGTTGCACCACAAGGCTAGTCGTTCGACCTCTCGTCTATATGCGGATTCGTCATTGTCTCGAATGAGACCAATCACTGTTGTGTCATCTGTGAACTTCAGTAGCTTGACAGATGGATCGTTGGAGATGCAGTCATTGGTATACAGAGATAAGAGAAGTGGGGAGAGCACACAGCCTTGGGGGGCCTCTGTGCTAATTGTACAGGTATTTGATGTGATCTTGCTTAGCTTCACCTGCTGCTTCCTGTTTGTTAGGAAGCTTGTGATCCACCTACAAGTCTGTTCCGGTACCTGTAGCTGGTTTAGCTTAGTTAGAAGAGTGTCTGGAATGATGGTATTGAATGCTGAACTAAAATCTACAAAGAGGACCCTTGCGTAGGTCTTTGGAGATTCAAGATGTTGTAGGATGTAGTGCAGAGCCATATTAACAGCATCATCTGTTATCTGTATGTGTGTCTGTACATACACACACACACATATATATTACTAGAAGATGATCAAATTTCATTAACAGATTAATGGAAGGAATCTTATAGGTCATCTAGTCAACCCCCATCCAAGCAGGAGACCCTACACAATTTCTGACAAATGGAAGACCAGTCTCTTCTTGAAAGCCTACAGTGATGAAGCTCTCACAACTTCTGAAGGCAAGCTGTTCCATTGGTTGATTGTTCTCACTGTCAGAAAATTCCTCCTTATTTCTAAGTTGAATCTCTCCTTGTTCAGTTTCCATCTGTTATTCCTTGTCTGGCCTTCAGGTGCTTTGGAAAACAGATTGACCCCCTTCTCTCTGTGGCAGCCCCCCAAATATTGCAGCACTGCTATCATGTCACCTTTAGTCCTTCTCTTCACTAGACTAACCATGACCAGTTCCTGTAAGTGTTCTTCATATGTTTTAGCCTCCAGTCCCCTAATTAAGGATGAGTCCTGGTGACAGCATGTACTCCTCCATGCACTTAATGGGACTGAAGTGGTTTGACATTGATTTCTTTTGGGATATCTTATTCAGTTTCCATGCCTCATCTTGATATTCTGGGAGCTTTCCAGTTCAAGTATTAATCACATCCCTCTTTACATAGGTTCAAAGTCAGGCCCAGAAAAGGTCAGACAAATCCCCTTACAGGGATTTAGGTTTTCAGTTCTCTATCATGGTTTTGAATGCCAGATTGCTATGAAATATCACATAGCATATTGATTTATTCAACATAATCACGTTAAGAAAATATTGAAAATTATTATCATTCCGCTTATATAATTTATTTTTTCATGACTGTGTAAAATATTTGTTCAAGTGTGTGTTCTGCTTGCCCAAAATCTAAGTTTTTCTATTTCTTTTAAAGAAAGTTTAAAGTGTTTTTTTTTTTACAGATTCTCAAATTCTTTTTTTTAACCTGATAATTAAGCGATATCCTGGAATTTTAGGCATAGTTACAAAGAATGTATTGTTCTGATGCATTCTTGAACGATCTCATTTATATTTATGTCCAACTGTTTTTAAAGAATTTTTTAGTTGCTGGTTTTATTGTACACCACCTAGACACACATTTGTGAGATGGTAGCCATGTAAATTTCATAAACAAATAATAATAAACAGAATTTTGCAATTTGAACATGCTTCCTTTCCTCTCTTTTATCTTCCTGTGCATTAGAAGGCAGTGTTTTCATAAACAACTATCTTCATTTGGGCTTAGCCATGTTTGTTTGATTGTTGCCTTGCTAATGGATCTCCCCTCTGTTTTTCAAGGCCCACTACATGTCTGAATTAGTAGAATTATGTCTGATTTAGCAGATAGCAATATTTATCCAACAGCTTCTTGCTTTAGAAAACTAGATGTTAAACTAGCAGGAAGTTCTAAGATTGTAAATTAGATTAGAAAATCCAACAACTATTCTGGAAGAAGACAACGATAAAGCACTTCCACATAGTTGCCAATCAAACTCCATGAAATGTCCATGAAGATACCTGTAGTTTACTTGAAGTCAAATGAAACTTTAAGATTATACTGAAGTGTAGGTAGGTATAGGTGTGGCACAGTGGTGGGTTTCACTTACCTTTGCTACTCACGCGCATGTGCAGAACATATTTGATGATGTCTGGGTGGGTGGGCGAAGCCTCCCACTGATGCTACTACCGGTTCACCCGAACTGGGGTGAACTGGTAGCAACCCATCACACGTATGGCATTATCTTCCCAACAACAACCAACAAGGTATTTCTGACAGCTTTCAGACCATGATGTGAGTGCCTGTCAGCTTGGCCATCATCTATTTCCTTCAAGCATGCTGCCAGCTGCCATGGAAATGGGGAGGGAGGAAGCAATAGGCATTTGGGAGGGAAAGCATGTTGGTGGTGCGAAAGTGGAAATACTGGATGTTATGTATTCATGTTTGTACCTTTAAATATTTGAGCGGGAAATCAGCACGTTGCTGATTGGACGAAGCCTCCAGCAGAACTGTATAAAAGGAGAGGTTTTTCCCCCAGCCTGTTGCTGGGTTCACCCTATATTAAAGAGCTGTTGTCACTACCCTGGTCTCCAGCCTCGTTACTTCCCGAACTTAACATTGGCGACGAGGGTGGGATCTCGAGGTTGAGGAGAACCAGAACCGAGCTGAAGCACGATAGACCCGAACCCAGCAAATACAGGGCAGAAAAGCGGAGATGGCCAGTTACACTCCGCCCGCCGTTGACCCGGCTAAGGAGAAATGGGGAACGATATGACCCGTTTGAAAGCTTTCTAGAAGCCAACGAACTGCAGGAGTTCAGATAACCGAAAAAGGGCTTATTTCTTAAGCCACTGCGGTCCGGAGGTCATCGACATCGCGGAAGCCCTGGCAGAATAACGCCGTTGCAGTCGGTGTCGTGGCCAACTCTACAGACTTTACTAAAAAACCACTTGCTGCGCCGTCCAAATACGTGCGGCGGTTTGAATTCGGAGGCGAAGGCAGATGGAGGGCGAGTCCATCGGTGACTACATGGCCGCCCTAAGAAGAGCGCCCAAGGACTGCGGATACCGTGACCTGGGCGAGGTGCTCCTCGAGCAACTCATCCGAGGGGTCAAAGACATCCGTTTCGGCGGCGGCTGCTGGCAAGAGCAACCTAACGCTGGCCAACGCTCTGGACGAAGCCAGAGCACATGAAATGTCCTCCCAAGCGGCAGAGACACTGCAGAAGCCGGTCCCACAAAAGGCGGCGCGAAGGCACCGGTGCACCAGGAGGAGGTTCAGACCGAATCCGGCGGTGAAGACGAGGAAGGGTCTGCCGCAGAAAAGCGACAAAGGGGACCGAGATGAATGCGGAAGCTGCGGGGGTCAACACCAGCGCCAACGCTGCAAGTTTAAAGACGCGACATGTCGGCGGTGTGGGAAGAAAGGGCACCTAGCTCAAGTTTGTCGAGCGCCCAACCTTCCCGCCGAAAATTCAAATCGGCCAATCAGAGCGCGGAATCGGCAAGGCGACCCGCGATTGGCTCAAACAAAAAAGGCGCGGATTCCAACCAAACAACTGTGGTCATAGGCCGCGCCTCGACCAAAGTGGGGAAGAAGATCTTCACCAGGCCAAAAATAGAGAATGCGGTGCGGCTTGAAGTAGACACGGATCAGCGATCACCATCATGTCCTGGGACACTTTGGCGGTCGCTGCCGTCCGTCGCGAAGCGCCACCTGCAAGCACAACGACTCTGAGTCCACGACTACCAGGGAATCGCATCCCTGTTCGAGGACCACCTCCGTCCGAGTCGATCGGCCCTCACAAGAAGACCCTGCCCATCACGATCGTCGAAGGAACTCTGCCCAGTCTGTTGGGACTAGACTGGTTTCGTGCCCTGGGCATGGGAGTGACTGGCATCTACAGAAGTGACTGTAACCTGAAAGACATTCTCTTTAACGAGTTCAAGATGTCTTCAAGGACTGCCTGGGCAAGTACAAGGGGACCCCTATTTCCTTCAACTTAGACCCCAGGTAGCCCCCATTAGGCTTAAGGCGAGGAGAGTCCTTTGCCCTAAAACCAAAATCGATAAGGAGCTGGACAAGCTCATAAATCAGGGATTTTGGTGCCAGTCGATCACGCAAAGTGGGAGACGCCAATCGTCACCCCAATAAAGTCGGACGGGTCAATTAGAATTTGCGCTGACTACAAGGCACGCTTAACAAAGCCTTACAGAAAAGCGCTTACCGGTTCCCGTGGTGCAACACTTATTGCACTCTTTGGGGCAAGGGCAAGTCTTTGCAAAGTTAGACTTGGCCCAAGCCTACCAACAACTGCGTAGACGCCCACAGCCAAGCCCAAACAATTGTAACGCACAGGGGGCATTCAAGTGCACCCGATTGCAATTTGGGGTCAGTGTGGCACCAGGGCTGTTCCAAAACCTAATGGAACGACTACTGCAGGGCTCCCAGGGTAGTTCCCTACTGATGATGTCCTAATTTCAGGGAAAACATGGAGGAATTGGGGAGTTAAGAAAGGTTTTGGGCATTTTCCGGACAGCCGGATTAAAAGTCAAGGCAAATAAATGCCAGATAGGGGTCGAATCCGTCGATTTCTTGGGCTACCGGTTAGACAAGAAAGGAATTCACCCTACTGAGAGCAAGGTTAAGGCAATTAGGAAGGCTCCAGCGCCCAAAAACAAAGCAGAGCTGCAGGCATTCCTGGGATTGGTTAATTTTTACGGTCTTTTAAAGAACAAAGCAACTGCTATGGAACCGCTGCATAGGCCCTTAGGGAAAAATACTGTTTGGTCTTGGGGAAAGTCAGAAAATAGGGCTTTTGAAGCAGTAAAGAACCTGCTCTCAAGTGATAGCCTACTCATCCAATATCACGACTCATTACCCCTAGTGCTGGTTTGCGATGCATCCCCTTATGGGGTGGGGCTGTACTCAGCCATAGACTTCAAACGGCACAGAAGCCCCTATAGCTTCTACTCTAGAACGATGTCCTCCCAGAGAGGAACTACAGCCAATTAGACAAAGAAGCACTAGCCATTGTGTCAGGGTCAAAAATTCCATGAGTATGTCTTTGGGCGGAATTTTGAAATCGTGACTGACCACAGACCGCTACTAGGATACTGGCTGGCGATCACCAACGCCTGTGGCACTTTCGCCACGCTTGACCCGATGGACTATATTCTTAGCCGCCATTACAAGCTGCAGCATCGACCAGGAAAAGAAGTGGGCATGCAGACGCTAAGCCGATGCCCACTACCAGGGCGATCAAGACCCCACTCCGGGACGCCCATCCTACTTATTGACTCTTGACTCTGGCCCAGTCACATCTAAGGAAGTGGCTCGGCATCATACCGACATTGTGTTAAGGACTGTACCGGTTGGGTACAGAGAGGGTGTCATTGCGCCGGCTAACGGTTCAAAGAATTTGTTAAAAAACGAGATGAGCTCTCGGCTCAAGGGGGGTGCCTGTTATGGGGTGATCGTGTAATAATTCCTGATAAGCTAAGGGGAAAGGTATTGGACCTCCTCCACGAGGGTCACCCAGGGATCGTAAGGATGAAGGGGTTAGCTAGAAGCTATGTATGGTGGCCACTCATGGACGCAGAGATTGCTGAGAGGGTAGGGAAATGCCAAGCTTGCCAAGAGTCCAGACCTCTACCCCCAACGGCCCCAGTCAGAGAATGGGAAAAGCCCCAGGGCCCCTGGTCAAGAATCCACATTGATTTTGCTGGCCCTTTCCACGGCCAAACGTTCCTAGTGGTTGTTGATGCATTTTCCAAATGGTTGGAGATCATACTCATGAAGTCCACCACGTCAAGCAGTAATCGCAACCCCTGCGCCACCTATTCGCAACTCACGGGTTGCCGGACACTCTGGTGTCCGACAATGGGCCCCAATTCACGGCAGCCCAGTTTGAAGAATACCTGGCAGAGGAGGCATCCGACATGCCCTCTCTGCGCCTTTCCACCCTGCGCGAATGGCCTTGCAGAGCTCCGTCCGGAGCGCTAAGGAGGCATTGTCCAGGCTCAAGCCAGGTGACTGGCAAACAAAATAGACTTTTTCCTAGCCGTCCAGCACAGAACCCCAAGCACGCCACCGGAAAAGCCCAGCCGAATTGCTAATGGGACGGAAACTCCGTGCCCACTTGACGCTTGAACCCCATTACACACCAGGGTTACAAGGGGAACTAGAAAAGACAAGGAAATGAGCATAGGCGACCGGGTGTGGGCCGAAACTATGGGGACGGCCCTAGTTGGTTCGCAGGACAAATAATAAAGATAACCGCCCAAAATCACGTGGTAGAGCTACCAGACAACCGAGTGTGGCGCCACATAGATCAGTTAAGGAAACGAATAACTGACCAAACCAACCAAAAGAGACAGATAATGACCAATACCACTTTGAATCCACAGCTGACAATGACCCGGGAGGCGCAAGACTTAGCTGAGGTCCCAGAGTTCCAGCGACGCCATCAGGTTCCCGAGGGAAACAGCAGGAAAATTCAAAATTAATCCAAGGCCGGATGGCCAAGAAAAAGAGTCGGCCAATAATCCAGAGCCCGATGGCCCAGAGAAAGAGCTGGGAGGAGAAAACAGCCCTCCGACCAGCTCAAAACACCACCCAGAACTGAACCGCAGGTCAGAAAGAACTAGGAGACGCCCAGGTTATTTGCGTGACTACGAAAAATAACATGTAAATAAATATGTAAATAGAGGCAAAGTGTTTTCTGGGAGGAGGAGTGTTATGTATTCATGTTTGTACCTTTAAATATTTGAGCGGAAATCAGCACGCTGTTGATTGGACGCCTCCAGCAGAACTGTATAAAAGGAGAGGTTTTTCCCCCAGCCTGTTGCTGGGTTCACCCTATATTAAAGAGCTGTTGTCACTACCCTGGTCTCCAGCCTCGTTACTTCCCGAACTTAACACTGGGAACTGATGGGGAGGATTGGACTCATGAAAGACAGAGAGGCCCACTTGAGTTGTTTCACAGCTTCAAGGCCAACTGTCCTGAGAATGGCATGAACAAAGGTGGTGCACCTGGACTGGAGATGTTCTCAAAACATCTTTCTGGACATCGATTGGACTCTGTCTGTTTGACTACTGGGGGTGGGTGGGCTCTGTGATGATTTTCAATTACTCCTTTTTGTGCACATTTGCTTCAGACTTTGACTTTTGCTGCATTTAGTTCTTTCTTAGTAAAAGTACCTTTTCACTGAGTCCATGGAGTCAAGGGTTTTCTTTCCTAGGAATTGATCAGAAGTAGCCCTGACATGCCATAACAATCAGATGGCTAACCATCATCAATCCATCCACTTTCATAAACCTATCTAATCTCCAAGTTTATAGATGATGGCTATCAAGTTTGTAGCCAGTTGTGGGACCTTTTACCTTGGTTGATCAGAAAAATTAAAGCAGATCCAGTTAATATTTTGCATAGGAAAACATAAAGAAATCCCAAGGCTGCATATTACTTTGGGAAATCAAAAAATAGCCCATAAGAAAACAGTAGCAAACCACTTTTGTGCTGCTACCAAGAAACCACATGGTTATACTCATAAAATCACAGAGAGTCAAGAACAAAATGAAGGTGTCTTTCCCTCTTTATTTTTTTTAAGGAGTGTATCTGCATTGTAATTCTTCAAATTTCGCAGTCATTCTGCTGTTTTGATTTTTATATATACTGGTTGAATTATGTTTTATTGTGTTTGAAATATCGCTTCAATTTTAGCATTTTAATAACATCTTATGCTATTTTAATAATGTGTTCATAGTTGCTTATTTTTGTTGCTTGCTGCATTGGGTGGACTTTATGGGAAGCCTATTAATATTTTAAATAAGTAAATAAGGGAAGGCAGCAACTCAGCTTTCTCACACATTGTTCTCATAGTTTGTAGAACATGACTGGTTGTGCATGTGCTACTACAGCAATTAAACTTGACATAATGTGGATTCATTTATTATGAGTACTTCCACTGTCACTTAGAAGGAGAGACCAAGCTGCAATGAAGTCAGAACTGTTATCCTGTAGCCCAGGGTACAAACATGACTGGCACATGGCCAACTTCCTTTTAAGATTTTTCTTTCCACTTCTTTGGGCAGTAAGAAGGGGGTCTAGGACAACTCGCCATGGCCAACTCACCATGGGCAATACACTTCGGCCAATTCACCATGGCCAACTCCCTGCAGGACTAGATTTACACTAATATCAAAGAAATGGTGGAATAGAATCATTAAAGAAACTATTCCAAATGAGAGACAAAATGCAATGTGAATGAGAAAAATTAAAATAATGTTTTAATTATTTTAAATAATTAAATTGAATTGTTGAATTGTCCTGTGGTGAGTTGGCCATAGCAAGTTGGTCAACAGTGAATTGACTGTGAATTAGCAAGTTGGCCATGGTGAGTTGTCCCATTGTGTAAGAAGCTGGGGGACTGGTGAAGGAGAGTGGGAGTAGGAAAGGATATGCCTTGCAAAGCAATTGCCAGCCATTGTACAAATTGCCTTTTTGGAATGCTGAACTCCTATTAGAAGTGACAAAACTTTTTCCGCCTTCATTTGAAAGCCATACGTTTTGTACACTGTATAGATGTGGCACTCATATCCTCAAACCAGAAGGGGCTGTCAAATAACTCAATGTTATACAACATCAAAATCTCCTACAAAGATAGGAGATGAGGTATACAAGAGAGACCTGCTGTCAATAGTCAGCAGATTCTGACTCCACACTTTGGATCCAAACACGTATTTAGCATTGATGCAATGACAAACCAAAGGATGGATGGATGGATGGATGGATGGATGGATGGATGGATAGATAGATAGATAATGCTAGTTCCACAAATCTGCATCCTACCCCAATTACTGCCTCATACTTCATCTGAATAGTCAAGATGGGGATTTGGCAGACAGAGAGAGAGTGGTTCTTTCCCACTAACTAAGTAGGCATTCACTAACAATGCTCACATACTAAAGAGAGCTCTAATTGAATCACTTAAGCACTCTAAGAGGCTGAGAGTATAGTGGAAAGAGGAAGCAAATGAAGCTCTCTAAACTAGTGATTCTCTTCTAGTGATATCAGTACTACAGTTGGCATGTAGAAGTAATTTAGGTGAGACTCAACTCCCACTCCACACCAATCATAAAAGACTCAGAGGCGGGAACAACATCTGAGGGCAAGACAAGAAGTAACAGATGGAAACTAATCAAGGAAAGAAGCAACCTAAAAACAAGGAGAAATTTCCTGACAGTGAGAACCATTAAACAGTGGAATGGCTTGTCTTCAGAATCTTTGGGGACTTGAACACTGGAGGTTTTTAAGAAGAGGCCAGGCAGACATTTCTCTAGAAAGGTATCTGGTCTTCTACTTGAGCAGAGGGTTGGGCTAGAAGACCTCCAAGTTTTCTTTCAAGTCTGTCATTCTATATCTATATCTGAATAATCAGTGTGCATTAATGTTTGCTAGAAAAGAGAATCAAAATTAGGGCTTAGGGGAAGGCTACTTTCACTATAACAAATACTATTTCAGCCCCAGATAGCCCTTGCTTATATATTATACATGGTGGCTAAGTGGCTAAGATGCTGAGCTTGTCAATCGAAAGGTTGACATTCAGCAGTTTGAATCCCTAGTGCCGAATAACAGGATGATCTCCCATTACTTGTCGCAGCTTCTGCCAACCTAGCAGTTCGAAAACACGTAAAAAAATGCAAACATAAAAATAGGGACCACCTTTGATGGGAAGGTAACAGCATTCCATGTGTCTTTGGTGTTTAGTCATGCTGGCCACATGACCACAGAGACGTTTTCAGACAGCGCTGGGTCTTCAGCTTTGAAACAGAGTTGAGCACTGCCTCTTAGAGTCGGGAACGACTAGCACATATGTGTGAGGGGAACCTTTACCTTTACCTTTATACATAGAACGTAGAATAATAGAGTTGGAAGGCACCTCGTAGGTCTTCTAGTCCAACCCCCTGCTTCGAACAGGAGACTCTATACCACTTTAGACAAATGGTTGTCTAGTCTCTTTTTGAAAGCCTCCAGTAAGACATTTAACATTATATTACCAAAATATTATTATAAATGTTGAAGTCTTTAAAACTTACTGTAAGTGATAAGTATAAGAGTAGAATGTCTGGAAATCTTGATATGTCCTTCACGGAAGAAGGAGGCTTTCTGTTTCAGTCTTGGGGACATCTGATGCTTTGATAGAAAGATTGGTAGGACATAAAGGGTGACAACCACTGATTTAAGCTACCTTTCATAAAGTGATGTCAATGCATTACATCACCATCTTGCCCTGTGGTGCATTATGTTATGAGATCATTAAATGTAATCACATGGGTCCATGTAGCTCAGTCAATAACCCAAGCTATTAGAAATGCAGATGAAGATGGATCAACATTTTGGTAAAGCCACCAAGCAAATTATTACCATTATCATCATCATTAGCAAAAAGGTCAAGCCATACTTTTCAGCTCAAACAACATAATTTTTTTTTTAAAAAAGCTCAATATTAAAATTGCATCACTAAAAATAGATCAATTTTAAAGCAGCAGCAAGCCATAAAAAATCCATTAAGGACTGTAGATCATAAAACATTTAAAAGCATAAAATGAGAAGGGTTTTAAGAAGGGCTTAAACAGGAAGTCGAGAAGAGAGTCCAGGTGACCTTTGCGACAAAGGCAGTTCCGGAGTTTTGATTGTAACTTTATTTTCAACAAATATACATTAGGCCAGTGCTTCAGGCCAATGAAAATCAGCAAAGAGGAAGTTGGGAGTTCAGGTTTCCAGACATAAAAATCTCAGCACTTCAGCATCAGTCTGATGCTGATGTATTCAATCGTGTTTCTGCCAATATCTTCCTGGAGAAGATTCCAGTTTTACTGTTGTTTGATTTATTCAGAGTGCTTTTGTTTGGCATGCTGAAATATGATAGATTTGATATCAGTCTTTTCTCCCCTGCCTCTCCACCCCCTTTTATTCTTTCCTTTTCTTCTATCAACATAGATGTCAAAGGGAAGGAGTCTGCTGAGGTGTTTTTTTGATGCTTTTGAATCTGAGTTCCTTTCACCTTCCTTACAAGTAAACAAGTGACCAGTTTATCAATGCCAGGGCTTTGTGGTATGTATATTACACAAGAGAGAAAGAGACAGAGAGAGAGACACACACAGACACACACACACACACACAGAGAGAGAGAGAGAGAGAGAGAGAAACAGGGCGAGAGAGAGAGACAGAGAGACAGAGACACACAGAGAGAGAGAGAGAGAGAGACAGAGACAGAGAGACACAGAGACACAGAGAGAGAGAGACACACACACACAGAGAGAGACAGAAACAGAGACACAGAGAGATACAGAGAGAGAGAGAGAGCGACACAAAGAGACACAGAGAGAGACACAGAGACAGAGACAGAGAGAGACAGAGAGAGAAAGAGACACAGAGACACAGAGGCACAAAGAGACAGAGAGAGAGAGAGAGAGAGGCAGAGGCAGAGACAAAGAGAAAGAGAGACAGAGACAGAGACAGACAGAGACAGACAGACAGACAGAGAGAGTGACAGAGAGAGAGAGAGTGACAGAGAGAGAGAGAATGGAATGTTTTGTGTTCGGGTTTGAGGTAAGGGTGCTGCTCAAGAAAGCAGAACATTATTTGGTAAAGGGATTCATTTGCTGCAAAAATGTGGAAGAAGTAGTAGAAGGAAAAATATTTTCCTATGATACTTTCCCCTTTCTTTCTTTCTTTCTTTCTTTCTTTCTTTCTTTCTTTCTTTCTTTCTTTCTTTCTTTCCCTTCCTTCCTTCCTTCCTTCCTTCCTTCCTTTTCTTTTCTTTTCCTCCTGATTATCTGAACAGTGAAATATCATCTTTGTCTCCAATCAGACAGCTAAGTGGACCGTGGATGTTTTGTGCATGACAAAGATGGGGAAAGAGATAAAAGTACTGTAGGTGTATGAAACCCTTCACGCATATTTATTTCTGAACTTATTCAGTGATTGCATTTATACAACATATTGCCTTTTTTCCAAGAGCTCGGGATCATGTAGATAGTTTTCCATCTCCTTGATTTATTAGTGTTGTACCTTTAAATATTTGAGCGGGAAATCAGCACGTTGCTGATTGGTCGAGACCTCCAGCAGAACTGTATAAAAGGAGAGGTTTTTCCCCCAGCCTGTTGCTGGGTTCACCCTATATTAAAGAGCTGTTGTCACTACCCTGGTCTCCAGCCTCATTACTTCCCGAACCTAACATTGGCGACGAAGGTGGGATTTCGAGGCTAAGGAGAACCAGAACCGAGCTGAAGTGCGATAGTTCAGACCCAGCAAACTCAGGGCAGAAAGCGGAAATGGCAAACACGCCACCCGCACCCATTACAACCGGTCAAGGAGAAATGGGAGCGTATATGACCCGTTTGAAAGCTTTCTAGAAGCCAGCGAACTACAGGATCCCGGATAACATAGCGGGCTTACTTCTTAAGCCATTGTGGGCGGAGGTCATCGAGATTGCGGAAGCCCTGGCAGAGCCAACGCCGATACAATCGGTATCGTGGCCGACTCTGCAGACTTTGCTGAAGAACCATTTCGCGCGGCGCCGTCCAAATCGTGCAGCGGTTTGAATTCGGAGGCGTAGACAGATGGAGGCGAGTCCGCCGGTGACTACATGGCCGCTTTAAGAAGGCGTCCAGGACTGCGGATACGAGACCTAGGCGAGGTGCTACTCGAGCAACTCATCCGAGGTCAGGACATCCGCCTCTGGCGGCGGCTGCTGGCAAAACAACCTGACACTAGCGCTCTGGGCGAAGCCAGAGCACGAAATATCTACTAAAGCGGCAGAGACCCTGCAAGCCTCTTCAATCCAAGGCGCCAAGCAGCCAGTACACCAGGAGGAGATTCAGTCCGAATCCGGCGGTGAGGCGAGATGAGAAGGGTCTGCGGACCGAGAAGCGCGACAAAGGGGACCGTGGCAGTCACGGAAGCTGCGGAGGCAGCACCAGCGCCAACGCTGCAGGTTTAAAGGCGCAACATGCGGTGTGGGAAGAAAGGGCACTTAGCTCAAGGTTTGCAGGCGGAACCTTCCCGAAAATTCAAATCGGCCAATCAGAGCGGAACCGGAAAAGGCGACCGCGATTGGTTCAAACAAAAAGCGGTCTAACCAAGCGACTGTGGTCATAGCGCGCCTCAACCAAAGTGGAAGAAGATCTTCACAAAGCCCAAGATAGAGAGTGCGGTGCAGGCTTGAAGTAGACACGGGATCAGCGATCACCATCATGTCCTGGGACACTTTGGCGAGTCGCTGCCGTCCGTCATGACGCCACCTGCAAGCACAAGCGGCTCTGAGTGCACGACTACCAGGGAATCGCATCCCTGTTCGAGGACCACCTCCGTCCGAGTCGATGGTCCACACAAAAGACCCTGCCCATCACGATCGTCGAAGGAACTCTGCCCAGTCTGTTGGGACTAGACTGGTTTCGTGCCCTGGGCATGGGGTGACTGGCATCTACAGAAGTGACTGTAACCTGAAAGACATTCTCTTTAACGAGTTCGAAGATGTCTTCAAGGACTGCCTGGCAAGTACAAGGGACCCCTATTTCCTTCAACTTAGACCCCAGGTAGCCCCCATTAGGCTTAAGGCGAGGAGAGTCCCTTTTGCCCTAAAACCAAAATTGATAAGGAGCTGGATAAGCTCATAAATCAGGGATTTTGGTGCCAGTCGATCACGCAAGTGGGAGGCGCCAATCACCCCATAAATCGGACGGGTCAATTAGAATTTGCGCTGACTACAAGGCGGCGGCAACAAAGCCTTACAGAAAAGCGTACCGGTTCCGTGGTGCAACACTTATTGCACTCCTTGGGGCAAGGGCAAGTCTTTGCAAAGTTAGACTTGGCCCAAGCCTACCAACAACTGCCAGTGAGCGCCCGCTGGCCGAAGCCCAAGCGATTGTGACGCACAGGGGCATTCAAGTGCACCGATTGCAATTTGGGGTCAGTGTGGCACCAGGGCTGTTCCAAAACCTGATGGAACGACTACTGCAGGGGCTCCCAGGGTAGTTCCCTACTTGATGATGTCCTAATTTCAGGGAAAACATGGAGGAATTGGGGAGGCGGTTAAGAAAGGTCTTGAGCATTTTCCGGACAGCGGATTAAAAGTCAAGACAAACAAATGTCAGATAGGGTCGAATCGGTCGATTTCTTGGGCTACGGATAGACAAGAAGAATTCACCCTACTGAGAGCAAGGTTAAGGCAATTAGGAAGGCTCCAGCGCCCAAAAACAAAGCAGAGCTGCAGGCATTCCTGGGATTGGTTAATTTTCTGCGGTCTTTTTAAAGAACAAAGCAACCGTTGGAACCGCTGCATAGGCTCTTAGGAAAAATACTGTTTGGTCTTGGGAAAGTCAGAAAATAGGGCTTTTGAAGCAGTAAAGAACCTGCTCTCAAGTGATAGCCTGCTCATCCAATATCACGACTCACTACCCCTAGTGCTGGTTTATGCGTCCCCTTATGGGGTGGGGGCTGTACTCAGCCATAGACTTCAAAGCGGCACAGAAGCCCCTATAGCGTTCTACTCTGCGATGTCCTCCCAGAGAGGAACTACAGCCAATTAGACAAAGAAGCATTAGCCATTGTGTCAGGGGTCAAAAATTCCATGAGTATGTCTTTGGGCGGAATTTTGAAATCGTGACTGACCACAGACCGTTACTGGGATTACTGGCTGGCGACCGGCCAACGCCTGTGGCACTTTTACGCGTTTGACCCGATGGACTATATTTTTAGCGCTTACTCATACAAGCTGCAGCATCGACCAGGAAGAAGTGGGGCATGCAGGCGCGTGAGCCGATGCCCACTGCCAGGGGCGACCGAGACCCCACTCCAGGGACACCCATCCTCCTTATTGACTCTTTGGACTCTGGCCCAGTCACATCAAAGGAAGTGGCTCGGGCATCATACCGGGACATTGTGTTAAGGACTGTACTCGGTTGGGTACAGAGAGGGTGGCCGCTGCGCCGGGCGACAGTTCAAAGAATTTGTTAAAAGCGTGATGAGCTCTCGGCTCAAGGGGTGCCTGTTATGGGGTGATCGTGTAATAATTCCTGAAAAGTTAAGGGAAAGGTATTGGACCTCCTCCACGAGGGTCACCCAGGATCGTAAGGATGAAGGGTTAGCTAGAAGCTATGTATGGTGGCCACTCATGGGCAGAGATTGCTGAGAGGGTAGGAAATGCCAGGCTTGCCAGAGTCAGACCTCTACCCCCAACAGCCCCAGTCAGAGATGGGGAAAAGCCCCAAGGGCCCTGGTCAAGAATCCACATTGATTTTGCTGGCCCTTTCACGCCAAACGTTCCTAGTGGTGGTGGCGCATTTTCAAATGGTTGAGATCATACTCATGAAATCCACCACGGCGAAGCAGTAATGCAACCCTCGCCACCTATTCGCAACTCACGGGTTGCGGACACTCTGGTGTCCGACAATGAGCCTCAATTCACGGCAGCCCAGTTTGAAGAATACCTGGCAGAGGAAGGCATCCGACATGCCCTCTCTGCCTTTCCACCCTCGTCGAATGGCCTTGCAGGCGTTCCGTCCGGGCGCTAAGGAGGCGTGTCAGGCTCAAGCCAGGTGACTGGCAAACAAAATAGACTTTTCCTAGCCGTCAGCACAGAACCCCAAGCACGCCACGGAAAAGCCCAGCGAATTGCTAATGGGACGGAAACTCCGGTGCCCACTTGACCGTTTGAATCCCATTACACACAGAGGGTTACAAGGGGAACTAGAAAAGACAAGGGAAATGAGCATAGGCGACCGGTGTGGGCCGAAACTATAGGGGCGGCCCTAGTTGGCTCGCAGGACAAATAATAAAGTAACAGGGCCAAAATCATGCGTGGTGAGCTACCGACAACAAGTGTGGGCGCCACATAGATCAGTTAAGGAAGCGAATAACTGATCAAACCGAACCAAACAGAAACATATGACAATACAATTTGAATCCACAGCTGACAATGACCGGAGGCGCAAGACTTAGCTGAGGTCCCAGAGTTCCAGCGGCGCCATCAGGTTCGAGGAAAACAGCAGGAAAATTAAAAGTAATCCAAGGCGGATGGCCAAGAAAAAGTCGGCCAATAATCCGGAGCCCGTTGGCCCAGAGAAAGTGCTGGAAGGAGAAAACAGCCCTCCGACCAGCTCAAAACACCACCAGAACTGAACGCGCAGGTCAGAAAGCACTAGGAGACGCCCAGGTTATTTGCGTGACTACGTCGAAAAATAACATGTAAATATTTATGTAAATAGAGGCAAGTGTTTTCTGGGAGGGGAGGAGTGTTATGTATTAGTGTTGTACCTTTAAATATTTGAGCGGGAAATCAGCACGTTGCTGATTGGTCGAGACCTCCAGCAGAACTGTATAAAAGGAGAGGTTTTTCCCCCAGCCTGTTGCTGGGTTCACCCTATATTAAAGAGCTGTTGTCACTACCCTGGTCTCCAGCCTCATTACTTCCCGAACCTAACAGAGACAGAGACAGACAGAGACAGACAGACAGACAGAGAGAGTGACAGAGAGAGAGAGAGTGACAGAGAGAGAGAGAATGGAATGTTTTGTGTTCTGGTTTGAGGTAAGGGTGCTGCTCAAGAAAGCAGAACATTATTTGGTAAAGGGATTCATTTGCTGCAAAAATGTGGAAGAAGTAGTAGAAGGAAAAATATTTTCCTATGATACTTTCCCCTTTCTTTTCTTTTCTTTTCTTTTCTTTTCTTTTCTTTTCTTTTCTTTTCTTTTCTTGTCTTTTCTTTCTTTCCCTTCCTTCCTTCCTTCCTTCCTTCCTTCCTTCCTTCCTTCCTTTTCTTTTCTTTTCCTCCTGATTATCTGAACAGTGAAATATCATCTTTGTCTCCAATCAGACAGCTAAGTGGACCGTGGATGTTTTGTGCATGACAAAGATGGGGAAAGAGATAAAAGTACTGTAGGTGTATGAAACCCTTCACGCATATTTATTTCTGAACTTATTCAGTGATTGCATTTATACAACATATTGCCTTTTTTCCAAGAGCTCGGGATCATGTAGATAGTTTTCCATCTCCTTGATTTATCTTCTCAATAAGCTTGAGAGATAGATTTGATTAAGAGATAATAAATTGACATTGGATTCAGATTTAATATTACTGTTTGAATTATCAGAGGGAACGTCCTCATTCTTCCATTCTGGAGCTTGGTGGGTGTTTTGGGAGCAATTGTTCTCACTAATCAATCTATCTCAATCTATCTCAAAATCTTATGGTAAAGGTAAAGTGAAGGAAGCCTCTTGTGTACACCAACTTGAGCTCTCAAGAACAGGCATGGTGTAAATGTAATCAATCATGATGTTACAGAAATAGAGTATTAGATACTAATAGCTTTTCACAATTCTTCATGGCATCTGAGACCTTAAGAACTCTTCCTTAAAGCACCATAGTTCAAGATCATTGTGAGTAATGCACCCAAAATAGAACTGCCTTGAAGACTGTTTGGAAATTGCAGCTGGTCCAGAACGCAATGGCACAGGTAGTTATGGATGCATGTAACATCTCTACTGTAACTCCCAGTGGAATCCCAGGTTCAATTCAAAGTGTTAATGATCATCTATTGCTGGCACTGCTTTTCCCCGCCTGTTCCACCACACTGAATAGAAGCAGGAAGTACTGGTCCCTTCCTGTATGTGGCGCTTACCATAACAGCTCCTGCTCTGTCAGAATCTGTTTTCAATTTCATTTTTGTAAATAGCAGTAGCACTTAGACTTATATACCGCTTCATAGTGCTTTTACCGTCCTCTCTAAGCAGTTTACAGAGTTAGCATATTGCCCCCAACAATCTGAGTCCTCATTTTACCCACCTTGGAAGGATGGAAGGGTGAGTCAACCTTGAGCCGGTGAGATTCGATCTGCTGAACTGCAGCTAGCAGTCAGCTGAAGTAGCCTGCAATACTGCACTCTAACCACTGCGCCACCTCGGCTTGTTGCACTCACTTGGATCTCACTGTCACTGAGATCCAGCAGATTCCTATAGTTTTGGCCTTCCAGAAGGCCAGAGGTGGGCTGCTGCTGGTTCAGACTAGTTCGGGCGAACCGGTAGTTCCGACCACTGTCTGGGCCTGCGCACCTGCCCTGGTGCTATCCTGTCCTATATATCACACCCTCTGGCTCGCTCGCCCCACCCACGCATCCCAGCTGATTTCCACGCCTCACCCACTCTACTCACCGCAGCTGCCTGAGAAGGAGTGCTGGAAGCCGTGCACAGGAAATTGCCATGTTTGAAGCTGCGCGCAAGCCACGCACACTAAGATTTTTGGTTCTGCCCTAGGCAAACTGGTTGTTAAATTATGTGAAGCCCTCCTCTAAAACAAGTTCATCCTGCAAGGGCTGGGATAGGGTGAGATTAGAGCCTGAAGAAGATGGTGTTGGCTTCGTTGAGAAGGAAGGTAGGACAGTAGGAAGGAAGGAAGGAAGGAAGGAAGGAAGGAAGGAAGGAAGGAAGGAAGGAAGGAAGGAAGGAAGGAAGGATTATTAAATTTTCTATTTAATAATGATGTAACAGAAATCAGAAAGCATGTCTTCTTTGATGTGGCTCATGCCCTATGGAATACTATACCTCCCAAAATTTGGAGCCTCCAACCTTCCCAGCTCTTTGCAAAGTGCTGAAGACCTGGGTATTTCTGTTCTTTCTCCTGACCCAGGATACTGTGTGATCCTGTTTGGAAATGGTAATTTTTACACTTTCTTTTTAGTTTTTACTCTATGAATGAAAGTTGCTTTTAATTGTCTTAATTGCAGTATTTATTTTATGGATTGTTAGCCAGCCTGAATCATGTGTCAGTTGCAGTGATATAAATGGTGGTGGATGAAATAAATATAACAATCAAAATGGAGGCTGCAGCTTTTTTCCTCAGGGTCTGACTTCATCTCTTTCTCTAGGCCCATCAGACACAAATTGACCTGCCGTGTCCCACATAAACCCCACCACCACCACCACCATCCCATCTAAACCAAAGAACAGAAGCCTCCTCACCACATTACAGTATAGTCCAAGGGCAGCCCTGCCAATTTTAGGAACTGCAAGCTGGAGAAACCCTAAGGCTCTACCCTGCCATCAGCTGGTGACCTCTACATTCCATCTTCTTTAACAATCCATTTCTCCAACTCTGCCACCCATCTGAAGGATTTGTTTTGCCTAACAAAACAAATAACTTCAGGTATGATGACAAGGACCTACCTAGCTTTCCCAAATTGGCCAATAAATCAGATCCCTGTGACTTCATACGTTGTAATTCTCAACATCTATACAAATATTTGCTTTTCCATTGTTTAGGGCCTCTTTCTTCTAAAGCAGGAACTCAATAAAGTTTACTTCTTCTTATTCTCGGTATTGGACTTCTTCAGACTGAACCTGTAATAAAATCTGACAAATAAAACAATCCTGCTTTTCAGGACACAAAATTAGACCTACCTTTATGTTTGACATCCTTCAAGATTCAGAAGTCTGGTGAAGTCATTCTGAGATTTTTTCCTTTCTTTTAAAACCTTGTCAATTTTGAATGATTTCAAACTGTTATTTACCTGGAAACCTGCTATTTCATCCTTTGTAGATACTTTGTCCTTTGGCAATACCCATCTATAGACTGGCCCAAGAAATTTCTTCTAAGATAAGATTGGCAGTACCAGTGGAGGGTTCTCCCCTCCAGTAAATACATATTCCTTTAAGCTGTTCTTTGCAATAATGCCAAAAATGATATAAATGTTAAGACTGCAAAAAATTGATCTGGCATCTTCAAGATAACCTCACATTTCTATATAAATCTTATTTCTCTTGAGTTCTTGCCCTCAGCTAAATTAAGGATTTTATACATTTTTTTATATTTAGACTCAGAAGTAGCAGCACATTCCCAGAGAATACTGTAAAACTGCATTCTGTACGAGAAAAACAGAACGATGAAGAAATTCAAACTGATTCCAGTTTTGCCTAAACAAGTACTGTATCTGAATAAAATAAACTTTAATTTCCAAATTCTCAGATATTTCCCTTGAATATTGGGGAGGCAGGCCAAAGGACAAGAAGGAGATGGAGAAAGATAAGTAGGCTTGCAGTCCATGTTTCATACAAGTCACTTCAATTCTTGGAGGAGTATAGATTAATACCATTAGGATTATGCAAAGCTATAGAGACAACCAGTTTGCTGGAGTGACTAAGGAACCAGGCTAATGGCTAAGGAACGAAGCTCATGAATTCTAGGCCTGTCTTGGCCACAAAGACAACTTTGTTGGCTTTGTGGCCAACAAAGTCAGTCTCTCTTAGGCCTAGGAAGAACACAATGGCAAACCACTTCTGAAAACTTCCCAAGAAAACTGCAGGGACTTGTCCAGGCAGTTGCCAGAAGCCAACATTGTCTTGTAGGCAGTAGTGAAATCCAATTTTTTTTACTACCAGTTCTATGGCCGTGGCTTGGTGGGCATGGTGTGGCTTGGTAGGCATGGCTTGGTGGACATGGCAGGGGAAGGATACTGCAAAATCTTCATTCCTACCCTACTCCAGGGGAAGGATATTGCAAAATCCCCATTCCTGGGGGAAGGATATTGCAAAATCTCCATTCCCTCCCCACTCTAGGGCCAGCCGGAGATGGTATTTGCCAATTCTCCAAACTACTCAAAATTTCGACTACCAGTTCTCCAGAACCTGTCAGAACTTGCTGGATTTCACCCCTGCTTGTAGGCCACGAAGTGTTGTTTTCCTTCAGTGCTGCTTTCTGAAGCATAAAGCCAAGTTAATACCTCGCTTCACATTTCTCCAGTGGTTTCCTACAGCATTTCATAGAGGGGAAAAAGGCTTCTCTGGAGGAAGCAGATATCAGCATAATACAAAGTGCCTCATAGGGGTAAATTGCATTGTTGCTGTGTCTTGAAGAAGCAAGTACGGTTTCTGTAGCAAGAACAATTACAGCTGATTTACATAAACCCAGATTAGAAGCCATTTTCTTGACCACGATTTACTGAATCTTAACATTGATTTAACATTGGAGGAATGATCTTCTCCAAGGAATTCTCCAATCTGAATTCAGATTTTTTTCAACATTGTTTAGTTGTAATCTTTAGTTATTTTCCTTCACTTTGTTATGGAGAATTACCCTGTCTCCACATAATCTAAGCATCTCAGATTCAAAACCCAACATTCCTAATCTCCCAAATGCTTGGCTAATAATCATCCTCAAAACTGTCTATTTTCTTGTTTTAATACTGTTAAATAATCAGTTGTATAAGCAGTTATTATTAAAGTGTATCAGGCAAATATATGTATCCCAAGAGTCTAAAATGTGAACAATTATTAAAGGGTTCAGTGTCAGGGTCTCCATAAGAAAATCTTCGGTATTGTTGTGTGTAGGTGTTGAGAAATTATAAACACCTGACCTTTAAGAAGTTGATATTGCTTGGTATCCTTCTATATGGAGAGACAGAGAGCAAACCATTAATTTCATATTTCACCCTCCCTTCTTTGTCCATTGTCTATGAACAGAGAACTTTGCAATATAAAAGATTTGAAAGCAGGAAAACCAAACACTGGGAATTAAGTTCCTAAGTAAAATGAAAGATACATTTTAATGCAAACCACTATTGGCACATATATTTGTATTAAGGGTAATTGCATAGAAATAGAAGTATTAAGGGTAATTGCATAGAAACGTGAATGTATTAGAGAAATTTGTGTTCAAATTGCTACTTATCGCGGAATAATATGCATTAAGAGAGTGGGTGGCATATACCGTACATTTTCTGTATAAATTATACATACATGGCATGTATTGTAGAGACTGAAGACTTTGTTCAAAATAGGCTATCAACCCTGAAGCAAACCTGGCTGAGGCCATCTTTGAGGTTTCAGGGTTGCCACAAGGCAGAAGATTGGACAGGGAGGTAGGAGACAAGATAGCTGGGTGTGAAGTCAAAGCAAAAAGTTTTTTTGTGGGAACCAAGGACCTTCCAACAGGTGCTGGGAAGAGGAGGAGTGGATTTACCAAGCAACCGGCCAGCACCTCTATTGGACAATGTGACTGATGACTTGGGGGCAAGGGGAAACTTTCACTTTTTAATTAGGTGAAAACCGCAGGAACTTTTAGAGTCGGTTTTCACCAGCTGTGCCAATATGACGTATCCAATAAATTGTTCTTGGAGGAATATGCCTGCTCGGAGTTCTGCTTTCTATGGGTGCATTATTTGGAATGCTGAAAGGCCATTAGCAGAATGCACTAATAACTGAAGCTGAACTAAATTTAAATCTACATAGTACAGGTAAAGGTTCCCCTCGCACATACGTGCTAGTCATTGCCGACTCTAGGGGGCAGTGCTCATCTCCGTTTCAAAGCCGAAGAGCCAGTGCTGTCCGAAGCACTGGCTCCATGGTCATGTGGTCATGCCACATGGTCATGTGGCATGACTCAAAGCCAAAGGCGCATGGAACGCTGTTACCTTCCCACCAAAGGTGGTCCCTATTTTTTCTACTTGCATTTTTACGTGCTTTCGAAACTGCTAGGTTGGCAGAAGCTGGGACAAGTAACGAGAGTTCACCCCGTTACACGGCAGCACTAGGGATTTGAACCGCTGAGCTGCCGACCTTTCGATCGACAAGCTCAAATCTACATAATTAGATCTAAATAATTTTTCTCTAGTTGTGTCTATTATGGTGCACATGTATGCTCTTCTTCATCCTAAAAAGAAGCTGGGTTTAATATTTATATCCTACAGTACAATTAAGATTTACAATTTAGCCTCGAAAACTAAAGCCCCAATTTTCACATGTGGAGAGTCACAAATTAGAAAGAGAGAACATTGAAGTCTGACAATTACACAAAGATAACTTTTTAATGCGTCCAAGGTATTTTGGTGGATTTATCATAGGCATACCTCTTAAAAAATACATTAGTTGTGAAACTATGTTCTCAACATATTTATTCTTTGTTACAAATTGTTATTGTTATTATTATTTTAATTGCTTTTTAAAAATTTATTTTTTAAGAAAACTTATTTTTTCCTTGTTCCATCCATCTGCTGAACATCTAATTTCCATAGCAGTGACTTATGTTTAAGTATATTTACCCATGTAGTATGGCTATATTACTATTATCCTTCTCATCTTTTCTACTACCTTCTCTTATTGGTATCTTTATTATTAATACTTTATTATTCTATTCTATTCTATTCTATTCTATTCTATTCTATTTTTCTAAACAGTTACATGCCATCCAGAATACATATGCACTAGGGTAGTCTATAAATATTTCAAATAAATCATCATCATCATCATCATCATCATTATTGTCAAAGTTAAAGCTATCTCTATTGTAAACAATATTCTGCAGGTAGAAGCTACCCACCCTATATGATTAATCAATTTGATTGATTGATTTTTATCCCACCTTTCTTTCTTTATAACTAGTCAAGAACATACCTAATTCTCCTCCCTCCTCCTATTTTCCCCACAACAATCCTGTGAGGTAAGTTGAGCTGAGAAAGCGAGACTATCCCAAATTCATTTATATGGCTTTCATGACTAAAGCAGGACTAGAACTCACAGTCTCCTAGTTTCTAGCCTGGTGCCTTAACCACTACTCCCTACTGGCTCTCTAGTGATCTAGTTAGGAGGGGATGCTTGTCAAATAAAGGTTACCCTACTTTCCTTTAAAAAAAAAACATGAAAATATACAAAATATTTTGAAGAAGAAGATAATGTTTAAGGGCGTAAATTGATTTTAAATTAAATACTAGTAGCTAGATTACCAGCAGCGCAATATTGGAAGATGGAACATTTGCCTATCATTGAAGACTGGACGCTAAAAGCAGTGAACTTACTGGAGATGGCAGAAATTTCAGTGTACCAGAAAGACTACTCACAAGAAAGATGTATATTCGAAAGGAGAAGATTATTTTTTAAAACAAATATTGGATTAAGAACTATCAAATAGCTTATGAATGAATAGAATGTACTGCATATTTTCTTTCCCCCCCCCCTTTCTTCTTTTTCTTTACTATGGAAAAGGGGAGTTAAGGTTCTAGGGGATGGATGGGAGTCTATGGATAGTTTGTGTATTCTAGCTTATGATTGTTAGATATTATACCCTGTATATTGCTCTAGGAAGTCTGAGGTGGGGGGGACTGGGTGAAGGGGGGAGGGGGAGGGGGAGGGTTGGTGGGAGGAGGAGGGGATGTATGGGTAAATTTTTTTGTAAAACTTCTTAATAAAAAAAACATGAAAATAGTTATCTGCATATGACATATTGTTCACTACAAAGTGGAATGGTTAAAAAATGAAAGGGGTTAAAAACTTGATATGGGTCAGCTGACATTATAATGCAACTACATAACTGGTCTTGACCCAAATGCTCATTCACATTTCTATTTTGCCTTAACAATAATCAGGCATGCTTGCCTCAAGAGCAATTTTTAGAATCGCCTTTTAAAGAGATGGAGCAAATGAGTGTTTTACTTAGCAGAATATGTTGTTTTATTTATTCATTATTAATAAAGACGGCAAACCTGATTATTTCATTCTGAAGAATGTGTTCCAGTTAAGGATGCAAGGACTAACTATGCTTGCACCATTATAGGGATTATAAATCTCCAAGATAGGTAATCAGTATTCTAAATGACATCAGTTCACCAGGTATATACAGCCCTTTGGTTTATATAGTGCATTGCCTTCCCAAATCTCAAGCAGGAATTTGACTGAATCTTTTATATTTCTCTCTCACATACCCTGTAAATGAATGGTTTTGGATGTGCTGCTAATGTTATCATATTCATTTATTGATTAAAAGCACCATATGTTCAAATGAAATGAGAGAGAAGCACTATAGAATCTGTACCATGAACTAATTAAGGCTTCGATGTGCCAATATTGCTTGGAGCACAAGGTGGGTGAGCATCTAAAAAGTCAAAATGAAAACCACTTAATGGAAGGAGTATCCACCCATGAATACAAACTAATCTATTTTCTCTATTTTGTGCTTTCATGAAGCCAAGTTCCCATTATTCTTCATCTTCTAACAGATGAAAATTTACCAAATGTGGGCAGAATTGAGATTGTACAATGTTTGTTCATTGTATGGACAGATCTATGATTTTAACAAAAAAAAAAAGTAGGAACACTTATTTTACAGTACAAGCACCATTGCTTTGGAGAGGCATATAAGAAGTCAAATCTATTCAAAGGTACAAGTTATTTTTCTCTGCTCCTCTTAATCCTTAATCCTGTGCTCAGGGGCATTAGTTTGGAAGCAGCATACAGGGATATTTTTTTTTTCATTATTTAACTGGAAGATATTTTTTTATATTAAAAATGTATGGTACATTAGTCACTGTTTCACCATTATGAATGAAGAAACTCTTTTATGTAGGAGAGTCTGTGGAACTCTTTCAGAAACTATTTGGAACAAAGTCAAAATCAGAAAAATTGATGCCTAAGAAACCCAAATCTCCCTTTTCTGGGTGTTAAATCTTTAAGGATGTGAGGATGTCTTTAAGCAAATCTACATGAGAACCATTGATCCTAAAGTCTATGAGTAACTAGAGACCCACAAATATTTTTGTCCTTGGGAAGAACTTGATAAGAGGATACTGATGACTGTGCGACCAGCCAGAATAAAATAACACAGGTGGTGCCATTTTTAGATCAACTATTTTTATTATATCATTTCCGGTGCTGATATTCAGGAGAACAGAAACTTACAATTATTAGATGGCCTAAAAAATAATGCTAACTGTTGTTCTAAAGCAGTGGTTCTCAACCTTTATAGTGCTGCGACCCCTTTAATACAATTCCCCACGATGTGGCGACCCCTTTAATACAATTCCCCACGATGTGGCGACCCCAACCATAAAATTATTTTCGTTTTGAATTTATCGCACCTGAAGCCGTATTGGCTAGCAATCTGAACTGCTTGTGATTGCCTTGAGGACGGAGGCATTAAAGCGGAGACTCCTCCCCTATTAAGTTTATCGCACCTGAATCCAGATTAGGCTAGCAATTGGGAGTGATTACAGCTGGCTTGAGAGGGAGACATCAGAGCAAAGATTTCTCTCTTTTTTAATTCATTGCACCTGAAGCCAAATTCGGTTAGCAATTTGAAGAGCCTGCAGCTGGCTTGTGGAGTCAACCATTGGAGCGTGATTCTTCGACTCGCAAGTATACTTTCCATATTTCCGATGGTCTTAGGCAACCCCTGACAAATTGTCATTCGACCCCCAACGGGGTCCCAACCCACAGGTTGTTCTAAAGTATAGCAAACTTCTTTGATTCAGTACATTGGACAGTTCTTTAAAAGCTTCTGCTTTTATTAGTGACTGCAGAAGGAATCACTGTAAAGATACTAGACAAAAAAGTTGAAATTATCAAAAATAGTTGGCGACATTGCGGTCTTCTAGGTAAGTTTCTGCCTGCCTGCTGAGGGATGGTTCTTATTGGAAAATATTTTTATATCCAGGAATTACTGTAATTGTTGGCTTGATATCTGCATTTTTGTGTTGAACCATTTGTGTATATGGAGGGACGCGGTGGCTGAGGGGCTAGGACGTTGAGCTTGTGGATCGAAAGGTCGGCAGCTCGGCGGTTCGAATCCCTAGTGCTGCTGTGTAACGGGGTGAGCTCCCATTACTTGTCCCAGCTTCTGCCAACCTAGCAGTTTCAAAAGCACGTAAAAATGCAAGTAGAAAAAATAGGGACCACCTTTAGTGGGAAGGTAACAGCGTTCCGTGCACCTTTGGTATTGAGTCATGCTGGCCACATGACCATAGAGACGTCTTCGGACAGCGCTGGCTCTTTGGCTTTGAAACGGAGATGAGCACCGCCCCCTAGAGTCAGGAAAGACTAGCACGTATGTGCGAGGGGAACCTTTACCTTTTACCTTGTTTGTGTATATAGGTGTTTTTTTTCACACAAAGAGACATTCACCCCTCTTCTCCTTTGTGTGTCTTTTTCAAACAATGTTGAACATGATCATTGGGAATAAGAGGGAAAAAATAGACTTTCTTCACTGTTACATGGACTTACTCATACATGCAGATCATTTAATCAGCTGACTGGTGATCACCAGAATGTTTGGTGGCCTTCAATTATGGACCGCATAAACTCATGGTTTTTTTTCTTCCTACTATCAGTCTGGTCATAGGTCCCATGGGACAAGTGGGCAAGACTATCTGAAATGCTACAAACTACACATTATTCTTTTTATAGACAAGAAAAAGGTATGCAATTCCTAGATTGCGGTTTGTGCACTTTCAGATTAGATTAATTTTTAAACTTTGAGTTTGTTGACTAAGATCAACAAATAGTTGCACAGCAACTCTGCTATTTTGTTGTAGGTGTTGTTGCTGCTGCTGTTGGTGTTGCTATACATGTGGACTTGGCATTTAAAAGTCACCCCTAGGGAAACCACAAAAGAATAGTCAATGAAAGAGGAATATACAACTATTTCAATTGTATATATGTTGGTAGGACCTGTTTCAGCAACTGTGCAGCATAAGAAGTCTTATTATTTTCTTTCCATTTCCTTTGGCATAATTGAGTTGGTAGCATGAAGAAATTAAACCTGTGCATTAGCTTTTATTCTTGTACAGAGCAGCTGGACTAAGAAACCCTGGAGAACTGCTTTTAATCTCCCTTTTCCTAGAAGTGAAGAATTTATCACTCATGTTTTCAGTATGAAATCCCCAGCTTTCCTGCAGTAGCAACAGTGAGAACAATACAGTGTTCATACAGTGAATCAAATCCAGGCAAATAAAACACAATTCCTGTATGAATGTAACATTCTTCACCTAGATTTATAAAACCATATTATGGTTTAACATGATTTATTTATTTATTTGTCAATCATATATAAGATAACAGGTAAAAGTATAAACATAGTTTGGATACATGAAAAGAGTAAGTAAAAAGGAATATTAGGACAGGGACGGTAGGCACGCTGGTGTGCTTATGCACACCCCTTACAGACCTCTTAGGAATGGGGTGAGATCAACAGTAGACAGTTTAAGCTTAAAGTTATTGGGGTTTGGGGAAAAAACTACAGAATCAGGTAGTGAATTCCAGGCATTGACAATTCTATTACTAAGGTTGTATTTTCTGCAGTCGAGTTTGGAGCAGTTTACCTTGAGTTCGTATCTATTATTTGCTCGTGTATTGTTCTGGTTGAAGCTGAAGTAATCATTGACAGGTAGGACATTGTGTTAGATAATTTTATGTACTATGCTTAGGTCAGACTGAAGTCAGCGTAGTTCTACGTTGTCTAAGCCCAAAATTTGGAGTCTGGTGACATAAGGTATTTTATTGTGGGTAGAGGAGTAGAGGACTCTTATATCTGAGAAACTGTTAAGAAAGGACATCCTTGAGCAATGTGGGCCACAAACTATCCAATCTTGTGGTACCATAGTCAGTATATTGTATCAACCTATCCATGACCAGGATTAGCTCTCACTGTTTTTCAGCAGTCTCTCAATTTCTAAAGCAAAGTCTAGGTAGGTTGCAATGGTAGGGAGATTCATGTAGAATATCATTTAGATTACTCTCAGTGGGATCAATAGCAAAGACAGCATTCCTTTCCTTTAGAGAGGGTCTGAAGAAGGTTTTTTCCCCTCTGATAAACAGACCTTGTAAACAAGGCCATCTTTAAGTGGCCCTCTCTTGCATTCTAACTATAGGTGCTAATATATTCTAACTATAGATGCTAATATATTATATATTAATATATTATTATATATTATATTATTATATATTATTATATATTATTAATTAATAATATATAATTAATAAGTAATTAATAATATATTATAATAATATATAATTGCCAATAATAATATGTAGTTGCCAATGGTACTGAAACTCTTGCTAGGGGACTACTGACTACTGACTCACAGTAGACGTTTACCAAAGATGTCATTTTCTTAATGTTTATGATATTGTGAAGCCAATAAATCATTTGGTACAAGTCTCTTCTGAATAGAATAGAATAGAATAGAATAGAATAGAATAGAATAGAATAGAATAGAACAGAACAGAATAGAAGAGTTGGAAGGGACCTTGGAGGTCTTCTAGTCCAACCCCCTGCCTAGGCAGGAAACCCTATATCATTTCCGATAAATAGTTATCCAATATCTTCTTTAAAACATTTACAACTTCTGGAGGTAAGTTGTTCCACTGATTAATTGTTCAAACTGTCAGGAAACCCTATACCACTTCAGACAAATAGTTGTCCAACATCTTCTTAAAAACTTCCAGTGTTGAAGCATTCACAACTTCTTGAGGCAAGTTGTTCCACTGATTAATTGTTCTAACTGTGAGGAAATTTATCTTTAGTTCTAAGTTGCATCTCTCCTTGATTAGTTTCCACCCATTGCTTCTTGTCCTGCTCGCAGGTGCTTTGGAGAATAGTTTGACTCCCTCTTCTTTGTGGCAGCCTCTGAGATATCGGAACACTGCTATCATGTCTCCCCTAGTCCTTCTTTTCATTAAACTAGACATATCCAGTTCCTGCAACCATTCTTCATATGTTTTAGCCTCAAGTCCCTAATCATCTTTGTTGTCGTCTCTGTATTTTTCCTACAGTCTAAACATCTTTTTACATCATGGCGACCAAGTGTGGCCTTACCAAGGCATTATAAAGTGATATTAACACTTCATGTGATCTTGATTTTATCCCTCTGTTTATGCAGCCTAGAACTGTGTTGGCTTTTTTGGCAGCTGCTGCACACTGCTGGCTCATATTTAAATGGTTGTCCACTAGGACTCCAAGATCCCTCTCACAGTTACTACTATTGAGCAATCTTATCTCTCCTAAAGTTCCAGCAGTTTAGAAAATAGTGAGGTCTTTCAAAATTTCAGTTTTTCTCAAATTATTGATATTTCAATGATCAAAGCTGAGAGCATTGAATCAGTAAGATAGTTCTAAAACAAACAAAAAAAGACTTGTGAAAGAGAATAAAAGAATTTTTCAAGAATGGACTTGGGTAGTTAGGTCTTTCTTACAGAATCATAAAGATCCAACTCCATGATCAGTGCAGAAAGTCAAATTAAAACACCCTAAGGAGGCTGTCTTTCTTCTACTTGATTGGTTTTAGTATCAAGTTGCTCCATTTATTCAAAAGGTTCTTATAACATCTAATTGGAATCAGCTGTCCTGTAACTGAAATCCAATATTTTCTGTGCTGCACTAGAGAGGGAGAAAGAATAGGTCTTTTTTTTTTTTTTTTTTTTTTTTTTCAGGTATGGTAAATTTTCATTTTTCTTATCCAAGATAAGAATTTTACTCAAATTTTTTAACACATACAACAGCCATATGGCAAGCAGGTGACACGAAGTAGCTAAGTTTACAAATCTTAAATACGTAATAAAGAAGGGTCAAGAATAAACAGAATATCGTACAAAAGAGAATAAGGAAAACCAACACAATCCCAAATATCTTTATCACTTCCTAGTTTTGGATCTCAGAACTCTGGGTTCAGCCTGACCCAACTCCAGGGCCGCAACAGCGGCAGCCGCCTCCGCCCCATGGTCTATAACCTCCCCTTCTTCAATTCCTGGGTCATCTGATTCCAGGAGGGCTTTGTGTTCCTCCACGTAGGCCGTAGCCTCCATAATTGTACTAATTTTTTCGTAATGCCCTCCCGGAAAATCATCAATCCCTCTGGCATCAGCCATCTGAAGCCCTCCCTTCTGGTACAATTTGCTTGACAAAAGTAATATTTCTTTCTCATTTCACGTACCTGTCTGGGAATCTGCCTCAGAATGGCTATCTCCCTGCCCCTGTAAATCAGTGCCCCACTCCTATGTTTTCTAAGAATTTCATCTCGTCTCTCTTCTCACAAATTTGACATGAACCTCTCTGGGAACTGCATGCGTGCGTGCATATTGTGAATTAACTCTATAAACTCGATCCACATCCCAATTCATGAAATCAACACCTCTCCCAAGAAATTCTCCCAACAATTTAGTCACAACATCTCTCAAATCTTCTTGGTCCACTTCTTCCAAATTTTGAAACCTAAGGAAATAAGACATTTTATCCATCTGTAGTCCAAGCACAGCATTGCCTGTCGTCTCCTCTCTTTTCTGCACTGCCCGCATCTCACCCTCCAGACCTTCCACTTTCTGCTTGTTTTCTGCTGAGACTTGTTGAGTATCCTTTAAATCCTTTTGGATAGTCACAATTTCTACTCTTATTTCCGTTTGGCCTCTTTGCAAATCATCCAATTTCTTGTCCATATTAGATAACTTTTCCAAAATTCTCTCCATCTCTCCAGCAGTTGGTCTCTGACCTTTTGCCATTTAAAAAAAAAAATACAAAATCCTCAGGCAAGCACAGTATCCTTGTAGAGAAAGAATAGGTCTTGACCTACTGCTAAGTAACATCCTTTTTTTTCATCCTGCTAAATTAGATTACATAGACAAGCATTTTCCTTGCCATTAGAAGCCAGTCTAAGTCATTCATATGAAATCAATAATCTAAGAATACAATAGAATTGACTTTAGAGTCAGTCTAAGCAAAGCAAAAGGTGATGTATGTGCTTTCATGAACTGAACAATCTAATAAATTTGTGGTTTTTGTTTTTTTTTACAAATACTGAATTAATGGCTTAATTACTCCATATCGCAGTCAAATATATTCAGAGTTTACACATCTTGCTGGCTCCAATTAAAAACAAATTATGATTAGTCCTATAGATGCTTATAGAAGTTTGCTTTCTTTAAGGGAGACTCCCAAATAAATCTTCCTTCTACATCAGGGGTATCAAAACTCACAGCATCAGGGTGGCATCACGTGACATGTTGTGACTTTTTTCCCCTTTGCTAAACCAGGTGTGGGCATGGCCAGCGTGTGACGCATCCAGCCCATGGGCCAGGAATTTGACATCTCTGTTCCACATGAGATTTGTAGCTGATGGGAGACCAGCAAAGGGAGAGGAAAAACCATAAAAACTTTTTACTAATGGTGTAAGTGAGCAAGCAGAACTGGTGACAGTCAGGAGCAAGACATACAATTTGTACAAAATGAACAAGAAATGGCAATGGAGGAAGTGTTATTATTACATCTATGGAGATTCTCAGTCATCCAGTTCATGGTTGTCCCATAGGTGTTTTTTCAAGAGGCAACTGGAGTTTCTTTGTTTTTCCTTGAAGAAATTTCACTTCTCATCCAAGAAGCTTCTTCTGCCTATTCATCCAAGAACTGAAGAAGCTTCTTGGATGAGAAGTGAAATATCTTCAAGGAAAAACAAAGAAATTTCAGTTGTCTCTTGAAAAAGCACCTTTGAACTAAATAAGAGAATCTCCACAGAGATTTAGCTATCTTATTATATTAAAAGTATCCATTCTATTTATGGAATCTGGATCTGCACTACTATTGATCTTCTCATCGTTCCCATCACCCATCTCCTTCCACTTATAACTGTAACTTTGTTGCTTGTATCCTTACGATTTATACTGATATTGATTGTTTCCTGGTTGCTTATGCCTATGTATCATTAAGTATTGTATCATAAGTGTTAAATTTGTACCCTATGACTATCATTAAGTGTTGTAAGTGTTGTACCTTGATGAAGGTATCTTTTCTTTTATGTACATTGAGAGCATATGCATCAAGACAAATTGCTTGTGTGTCCAATCACACTTGGCCAATAAAAAAATCTAATCTATTCTATTCTATTCTATTCTATTCTATTCTATTCTATTCTATTCTATTCTATTCTATTCTATTCTATTCTATTCTATTCTATTCCTGTTCAGAAATCCAAATTAATGAAATAGATGATGCAAGCTCTGCCTTCTCTGCCTATTTACACCCCACCTTAAGAATCAAACTTAATAGTTCCATAATAAAAACCAGAAATCTCAAAATAGAACCTTTCATTTAGATGATAATGACTTATTCAAGATTTATATGACTTAGTACTTTAAATAGAAAACATAAGAGAAGCACTATTTTTATTTTACCTTATTGAAGTTATTGTAAGAATAATTAAAATATATAAAGGCAGAACAAGTTAAATTAATCAAGCCAACTTAAAATTATTTTGCCTACATTTCCAGGGCCAGGCAATTGTTTCATTTTTAGAGTGGATCAGACATCATTCTTTCTTATTTTTGCAACTTTAATTATTTATTCTAATTGTTTCTTAAAAGGTTCTTTCAACAGACAATAGTGGGACAATCAGCAAAGCATTTATCTAGCTGACTTTTATTTCTTAGATAAGCTGCTGTAACTTTTGAATCTGGAAACCAAATTGACTCATTTTTTATTAGGTGGCATATCACGAATGCCATAAAAGCACCACAGATTTGGTATTTTTCTTGAAACTAAAGAATTAAATTTTCATCTGGTGATCTTTCAGTGAGTAAACTACATGGAGTATCATTATCTTGACTTTAATTGTTTGGAGGAGACCCTAAGAGAAGCTCTGCTCTTACTTGCTAAACATGCTCAAAACCGTAGAAATGGTGGTAGACTTTAGGAGAAATCCTTCCATACTTCCACCTCTCACAATACTAGACAACACAGTATCAACAGTAGAAACCTTTAAATTTCTAGGTTCTATCATATCGCAAGATCTAAAATGGACAGCTAACATCAAAAACATCATCAAAAAAGGACAACAAAGAATGCTCTTTCTGCGCCAACTCAGTAAGCTCAAACTGCCCAAGGAGCTGCTGATTCAGTTCTACAGAGGAATTATTGAGTCTGTCATTTGCACCTCTATAACTGTCTGGTTCGGTTCTGCAACCCAACAAGAAAGACACAGACTTCAGAGGATAATTAGAACTGCAGAGAAAATAATTGCTACCAACCTGCCTTCCATTGAGGACCTGTATACTGCAAGAATCAAGAAGAGGGCCGTGAAAATATTTACAGCTCCCTCACATCCAGGACATAAACTGTTTCAACTCCTACCCTCAAAATGACCCTATAGAACACTGCACACTAGAACAACTAGACACAAGAACAGTTTTTTCCCGAAGGCCATCACTCTGCTAAACAATTAATTCCCTCAACACTGTCAAACTATTTACTAAATCTGCACTACTATTAATCTTCTCATCGTTCCCATCACCAATCTCTTTCCACTTATGACTGTATGACTGTAACTTTGTTGCTGGCAATCCTTATGATTTATATTTATATTGACCATCATTTATATTGTAAAAGTTGTACCTTGATGAACGTATCTTTTCTTTTATGTACACTGAGAGCATATGCACCAAGATAAATTCCTTGTGTGTCCAATCACACTTGGCCAATTCTATTCTATTCTATTCTATTCTATTCTATTCTATTCTATTCTATTCTATTCTATTCTATTCTATTCTATTCTATTCTATTCTATTCTTTGCTTTTCCTGTCCTAAAGACGATACTGGCAAACAGAAGAATCTGGGTTATTTGTATTTTTTTTCAAGAGATGTTAGACATGCTTGTAAACTTTCTTGTAAAATTGTTTCTAAGCATGTTACTAAGCATGCATCTATGGAGTCAATGAATGTAGATGGGACATTTTGAATGTCTGGCTTAGGGAAACATGATGGACATTGACAAAGAAGTGTATCTTATGCTTGTATGAAATTTACTAAATTTTTTTGGTTAATTTTAAGCAGGTGAGATGTGCGTAATTGTCATATGTAAGGCATTTAATTATATCTTCATTATTGTTGATAGTTGCAGAACATTTAAAGCATGTACAGGAGTAATCTAGGTTGTTGCTGGTAGAGATGTGTTTTATTGGGCTTTTTTGGATCTTTTGCTTGGCATGGTGGATTTGTTTTGTAGATGCATCATCTGTTATTTGCTGGTATGGATTACTTAATTTCTTATTTGTTGGTAATCAGTAACAATAATTAATCAATATGATAGGCAATTAATTAATTAAAGCTGCATTAATAACAGTAATTACTTAATCATTTAGACAATCAGTTTATCTAAAATATTAATCTACTAGACAATCAGTTAATAAACTAGACAATTAATACTAAAGTAGGCAACTAGACAATGATAAAGTAGGAAATAACGATCAATTAATTATACTAAACACTAAATCAGTAATCAGTGAATCAATTTAGTTAATCAATATTATTGAAAAACAGTAATGAAAGGGTGGGGAAGCAAAATTGTGGTTGGCATTTACTGTTATCCAACTAGCCTAGAAGTAGATATGTATAAAGTAATCTGAACATCTTTCAAAGTGGCATGAACCTAGAGGGATTGGAGAATGCAACTTTCCTGGCATCATTTGGGAGACAAATTCTGAAAATCAAAATTCTTACAGGAAACTGCAGGAACTGGGTATATTTAATTTAGTGAAGAGAAGGACTGGGGAGGGCATGATAACAGTGTTCCCAAATCTAAGGGCTGTCAGAAAGAAGAGGGGGACAACTCATACTCCAAAGCACATGAGGGCAGGACAAGAAGTAACAAATGGAAACTCATCAAGGAGAGATCCAACTTACTAAGGAGAAATTTCCTGACAATGAGAGCAATTAATCAGTGGAACAACTTGCCTCCAGAAGTTCTGGAGGCTTCATCACTGGAGGTTTTTAAGAGACTGAATAGCCACTTGTCTGGAATGGTATAGGGTCTCTTTCTTGAGCAGGAAGTTGGACCAGAAGACCAGGGGTGAAATGTAAAATTTGTTACTACTGGTTCTTTGGGTGTGGCTTGGTGGGGGTGGGGGTAATGTGACTGGGTGAATGCGGCCAACTTTTTTTTTTAATTTTAAAAGCATTTTTTTCTACAAAAAATGCTTTTAAAAGCCTGTGGTGATCAGGCAACTCAGCTGGGATCACCAAAGGAAAAAAAGCTTTTAAAGGCTTCTGATGATCCCAGCTGAGTTGCCTGATCACCAGAGGAACCTTTTAAAAGCATTTTTTTACAACCTCTTCAGCTGAAGAGGTTGTAGAAAAAAATGCTTTTAAAGGGTTCTAAGATCCCAGCTGAGCCACGTGATCATCAGAGGGTTTTTTTTTTACTTTTAAAAGCATTTTTTTGGCTGAAGAAAAAATATTTTTAAAAGTTTAAAAAAATCCTCTGATGATTGTGCAGCTCAGCTGGGCGGCGGGGCGGGCAGGGATTTTTGCTACCGGTTCTCCGAACCACCCACCACCATCACTACCAGATCAGGCAATCCAGTCCAAATCGGGAGATTTTACCCCTGCTCTAAGATTCCTTCCAACTCATGCTATTCTTAGATTTCCTCATTAACAACTTCCTCTTTCAAAGAATGAAGAAGACATCAGAGCATATTAGTGTCATACTAACCAATGTGGAAGACTTAAACCAATGTCTTTGGAAGACTGGGATCAGGTATATTTGATATGCCATACTTGAAAATGAATGACCGCAGCTAAGATAAGTAGAGAAGGAAAACAAAGATATTGAGAAGATTAGGAGGTGGGCCAGCACAGACCACACAGAAATAAAGGGAGCATCATACACCAGATTTACCCTACTCACTATACTAATCCCTCCCCCACCCCAAATTTTCAACTGAAACCCAGTCTATCTAAAATATTCTGCATTTCAATTCTGTGGAAAATTAAACTCTAAAGCATAATGTGTTTGCTTTCAATCTCCAAAAACACACTTGCAATTTTATGCTTATCCCTATTAAAAAGCAATTCAACTTAAGGAAGGCATTGGGCTATCTTTTTCAAAGCACTTTTTATGACTTTAGGGCTTAGTGTGTAACTTACTATAGCATGTAATGCATAAAGGAGCTTCAGTTTAGGGGTTAGGAGTATATAGTTCCTTCATTGTATGAGTTCGCATAGAATGAGAAAACATAAAAGGACTGGGAAAATGCTGGGATAATGATCCTAATGAAAAATAAGGGAAGTGGAGAGAATTACTTGGTGGGAAGAGTTATGTAATTAAGTCAGTTATTTTTGTAAAGAAACCAAACCCTAAGACTGCATAGCTTCAGATTCTATGTCAATGCTGCAAGCCATGCAAGAGCTCTGCCTTTTCGTAGGTCTAGCTGTCCTCTGAATATTTTCTTTGTAGCAGAAATTACTGAGCTGTTAGTCATTGGGTCAGGCTGCTCCTTGATGTGATCTGTTCCTTGTTGGGCTCTTGATCTTCTCTGAGATTGATTGTTTTTTTGCAGATGTTTCTTTACTTGGCTGGATAACATCAGCAGTGTGTGGGAGCATGGAGCTTGCTAGCTGCTTATTTATAGCTTGCCTGGCCAATCTTGGTTGGGTGTACTTATTTCCTTAGGGTTTCTTGATCAGGATATTGTTTCTTCCATGACTGATTGTCTGGTACTATTTCCTGCTTATCTGGCTGTTGGTTGCCAGAGCTGTGGTTTGGGCTGTTTGTTTCTTCTTTGACCTTTGATTGCATCTTTCAAATGGTAGATAAACTCCAGATAAACCTAGAGATAAACTTCAGGTGCCTGTTGATGGTGAACATATCAGAATGCCAAATGTTCCCTTTCATTGGAGATTTTCAAACAGAGGCTGGACAGCCATGCATCTGCAATGCTTTCGCAAACTTGAATCGAGGGTTGGTTGACCTTGAAGTCCGTCACCTCCAACTCTGTGATTCTCTGAAGTATCTTTTCAGAATTGGATTGAGAACATTGTTCACATTATTAACATTTCTTAATGGAATAAATGTTATCTTTAGAAATAAAAGGAAAGTATCTGAGGACTGTTATGGGATTTTCCCCCTTCCCTATTTTCTATTTCAGTCTATTTTTATGGCAGGCATACTTAAAAGAGTATCTTTAAATGTCCAGGGGTTAAAAGATTATAAACTATTCTCTCTAATACCCCTGATTCAAGAAGCTTATGACATAAAAGGAATGGTATGAAAATCAAAATATAACAGTTTTGGCAAACTTTATGTCAAGCAATATTTTACTCCAGGGTTAAATAAATCAAAGGGAATGTCTGTTCTCATTAGAGCAAATGGTGGTTTTAGATGAAAAAAGCCCCCAAAATATAAGAATAGATTTCTATATGTTCAAGGTTTATTTATTTATGTCCCACTCATTTGCATTGGTTTGTTCAACTAACTGACAACAACTAAAAGTTCTGGCAGAAATACTGAGGCATTTGGAGTAGAGGGGAATTAATTATTTGAATCTAATAATGGGGAAGATTTAAATATTAATGCAAGAGGTAAAAACTTAAAAGAGATAGAGGAAAAAGTAGAGTGTAAAATATAACCAAATGTTAAACCTTTTAAAGGATTATGTTCTACGAGAAACATGGGGGACACTTAATCCTTTAGGATGGATTTTTACATATTTTTTGTAGGCTGGATTATATTCTAACTTCTAAATCACCATTAAATAGAATACAAAGAATAACATTTGGACAAATTTAAATCACAGATCAGAATCCCATTATAATAGAAATCCAGGCAGTGAGAGATAGCTTGTTTTCCTATTTTTGGAAATTTAATTCCATCTCCATAGATCAGATTATGATCTAGTCATTGATTGAAATAACAGGATTGGATTTGACCTGAATCCCTTCATGCAAGAAAGAAATAAAAAAGAGTCACCAAAATTTGATATATTATTTTAAAGAAAAATAACTAGGTCAAACATTTATTTCAACTCCATAGGAGACTATATAGTCAATAATGAGGGGAATACATAGGATTATTCTTTTTTAAAAATCCTACAAAATTCATATCAAATAAAAATATTAGAACATGATTAAAATATGATGGTTTGAATGTAATAAAACAGATGTCCAAAAGAGATTTAATACTTTGTGTTGGATTATAAAAAGAAAAAAGCCAAAATGTCTGAATATGAATAAAAATAATGTAATGATTAGATCTTAAATAAATTGGGGGTTAGGTCTATTTAAGTGCCTACAGATATTACAATTGCTCACAATTTGTGACCTCTTTTAAAAAACACACACACCTTTCTAAGTAATTGCAAAGAAGCAACCATTAAACACATTGCAAAAAGAAGAAAAAACATATCACAGTATACGTATAGTGCGGTTAGTAAAATGATTACCAGAAAATAGCACAAAACAAGACAATTTTCTTTTGTTGGATAAAAGATAGACTGGTGTATATAATAACAAAATCTATATAGAACTAGAAGCCTAGCCTTGTTATAACCTAAGCAGAGTATGAAAGGCAACTGGAAGGAATGATGCATTGTAGTACAAGCCTATAACACAACAAGAATCTAGGCAATGATCACGTACCTTAACTCTTAGGGTTAGGGGTTGCCAGTCTCCAAAACAATAGAGAACAAAACATTTTATAGATCCTTTCAATTTAAGCAGCCCCAAAGAATGAGAAAACAGATAGATCCTAGAATTGCAATTTATGATCTACAATAGGAGCCAAAACAAAGAAATGATACAACTATGTAGGAGAAGAAATCAAGGTAGCCAGAAAGATGGTCGGCATCAAGCTCAGTCAAGACTTCTTACTCAAAGATGAAGCAAGACAACAGAATTGTATCTATTGAATCTATATTACAATTACCTGAGGTTTGAGTAACTATTATCTGATAAGGAGAGGTGTGTTTTTTTTATTTGAATTTATATCCCGCCCTTCTCCGAAGACTCAGGGCAGCTGACACAGTGTTAAGCAATAGTCTTCATCCATTTGTTTATTATATACAAAGTCAACTTTTATTGCCCCCAACAATCTGGGTCCTCATTTTACCTACCTTATAAAGGATGGAAGGCTGAGTCAACCTTGGGCCTGGTGGGACTTGAACTTGCAGTAATTGCAAGCAGCTGTGTTAATAACAGACAGACTTAGTTTGCTGAGCCACCAGAGGCCCTTTTGAGCCAGATTCATTTTGAGGCAAGTGAACTTTTATATTTGTGTTCATCAACAAATGTATCATAACTGAAGTGTCTAAGACCAGGGATTTCCAAAAGACATATGCCCTAATAACTTCTTACACAGGCAGGATCATGAACAAGCCTATTACAGATGTCACCTGGTGATGTAGTCTATTGGGTGAAATGGAGTCATGGAACTGCATATCTAGTGTGTGTGTGTGTGTGTGTGTGTGTGTGTGTGTGTAGGTCTTGGCATATTCGGGTCTTTTCACTGGTAAGGTTGAGAGTATCTTGGCGACGTTTCGACGAGGTCTCACTCATCATCTTCAGGCTTGTGCTTTCAGTTTCGTGCTTATGCGAGCAAAGTGTGGTCGGAGCTGCCATCTCTCTATAAATACTGGTGGGGAGTGTTGCTGTGAGCGGGTTGGTTGGCTGTGTGGTTGCATCTTGATTGGTAGATGGAGTAGGTGTTTGCAGACCCAGGATGTTACAGCACAAGACTCAGGAGGTCACATTCCCAGAACTCAGGGCATTTCCAGGAAGCCCATTACCACGACAGGAGGTCACATTCCCAGAACTCAGGATGTTTCCACACAGCCCATTAACCAAGTCATTACAACACAAAAGACTAGGACACACCCATACAGGATGCTACGAAGCAGCCGACCAATCTGCAAACACCTACTCCATCTACCAATCAAGATGCAACCACACAGCCAACCAACCCACTCACAGCAACACTCCCCACCTCCCCATCAGTATTTATAGAGATGGCAGCTCCGACCACACTTTCTCGCACAAGCATGAAGCCGAAAGCACCAGCCTAAAGATGATGAATGAGACCTTGTCAAAACATCGCCAAAATATTCTCAAACTTACACAGGAAAAGACCCTTATATGCCAAGACCTACATACCTATACCCGTGAAAACCTATGAAAACAAATATAAATAGATAGATAGATAGATAGATAGATAGATAGATAGATAGATAGATAGATAGATAGATAGATAGATAGTTAGATAGATAGATAGATAGATAGATAGAGTTTCTCCATGACAATCTGTCTCTAGATTGGTTGTTTGGTTCTTCCAACAAAGTGTCCAGAGTAATAAGAATAACTTGAGCCTGATCATTTGTGCCTCACATAAGAGAAGTCTGGGTTGATTTGTTAAATGATCCATTTGTTTGTTTTGCCAATTTCCTTGTTTTCTTGGTTGTCCATGGCATTTTCAGAAGTCTTTTCCAACATCAAAGTTTAAAAGGATTAAAACTTTCTTTCTTTCTTTCTTTCTTTCTTTCTTTCTTTCTTTCTTTCTCTCTCCCTTCCTTCCTTCCTTCCTTCCTTTCTTGTTTTGTCATAGAGTGTCACAGGGTCCTTGAGTGGCTCAGGCTGCTAATGCAGTCTGTTATTAACAGCAGCTGCCTGCAATTACTGCAGGTTCTAGTCCCACCAGGCCCAAGATTGACTCAGCCTTCCATCCTTTATACGGTAGGTAAAATGAGGACCCAGATTGTTGGGGGCAATAAGTTGACTTTGTATATAAATATACAAATAGAATGAAGACTATTGCTAACATAGTGTAAGCCGCCCTGAGTCTTCGGAGAAGGGCGGGATATAAATGTAAATAAATAAATAAAAAATCATGAATAGAATACATAGGTAAAAAGTTCTCTAAAGCCACAAATTATGATTTGGTATATAAGCCCCCCAAAGTGAGGATGATTCAGAATTGTGAAATCTTAATTGCTTATGATTAAGTAGTTCTATTTTTTTAATCTTCAATAGTGTACAGAAAACATTATCAGCCATAATTATCACAGCAGCAACAGAGTCATCATCTGATGAGTTAAGAAAGATGATAAAGAAAGAGTTTGGGAGAGAAAAAAAAAAGAAGGGCAAAGGAAGAGATAATACTTGGATGTTGTAGAACTGATCCCACAATAAGTAGGTTGATGCTGTAAAGAACTGGTACCTCAGTTCCCTTCTTTCCTTCTTTTCTTCTTTTCTTCCTTCCTTTCCTCCTTCCTTCCTTCCTTCCTTCCTTTTTCTTTCTTTGTTTTTGAAAAAAAAAAAAGGTGGTCATAAATCCTGAGATCCAGTTAAATTCATCAACCTTAATATTGGCAGATCAATTGTGAAGCAATCAATTCAATCCAGCCAAAGCTCTTTGTGATCAGACAATCTTCTACTACTGTGGTAGTCAATCTGGTCCCTACCGCCCACTAGTGGGCGTTCCAGCTTTCATGGTGGGTGGTAGGGGTTTTGTCCGATACTGAAGCACTTTCCTTTTTTTTTAATTTAATTGACTTTTAAAAAAAATTTCATAGCATTATTTAAAAATATTTTCATTAAGTTTTCATAAAATTCCCCATGACAATTTAAATTTCTGAAAATATACTATTTGTATCGCCCACACATAAGTTTAGTTCACGTTATGTAAGTGAAACGAAATGGCGCTATAGTGCAACCGCAAACAAAAGAGCCTCGTCCCAGAATAGCTCGCACATCTCCCCCCACACCACTCAGCTGTAACAGACAAGCAGAGCTGGTAGCCGGCGCCCCCCTAAACCCAATCCACGATGCGTGAGAGGCACGCACAGATGACGATACACGGTGCATTACTGTGGAACTGGTGAGCGGTTAGAAAATTTACTACTAACAGAGATACAAAAGTGGGCGGTAGGTATAAAAAGGGTGACTACCCTTGCTCTACAATGAACTGAAGTTGAAAAACAATAACAAAATGGCAGCTTGTTTTGGGATGACTTCCTAATAAATTAGAATTCACTGTACTGAGACTTTATGTGTGGAAAAAAAATACAACTGAATAGGATGTCAACACATCTACTTTTTATTAAAATAATTGCTCTGCTTCTCTACTATCCCTCTTTCTTGCTCTAGTTATATTTCATACAAATCACACAAGCCCTACAACTCCAAATCAAAAGATGAGTATTCCCCCCCAACCCCGCCTAAGAAGAGAACATTGTCACAAGCAGAGGCAACGTCACCCTGCGTTAGTATTTGGAATCATACCAATGGTAGTCAGATCACATCCAAAATGAAGTCACAATTTGCTCCTTAACTGAGACCTTGTTTTCTGCTTTTCTCTTCTACCACATATTCTTGGCTGAGAGGAAAAAGGCAGGTAACTTTCACCAGATCTCGGAATGTATTTACTTTATTATATTTATGTAGCTGCCCACATAAATTTTTTTAAGTTATGGGTTTTTAAATGGGTTTTACTTCCAAATTTTAATTATGGCCAATTTAAATAAGTTTTTTATTAGTATTTTAATTGTATGTATTGTGCATTTTACTTGGCTGTGAACCGCCCTGAGTCCTTCGGGAGAAGGGCGGTATACAAATTTAAATAATAAATAATAATAAATAAATAAATAAATAAATCTCACAAAATATGACACTGGGTTGATAACAATAAAAAGCAAGCCTTAAAAGGAGAACATTTTTTTAAAAACCCCGCTATTAAAAACTTCAGTATTATTATTAAAAGGCTATGAGTAAGTGTTCAGTATTACATGCAATGTAGTGAAAGACTAGGCTGAAGCTTCTGTAATTAAAAATCAAACAGAAAAATAAAATAAAACAGAATAAAATAAAATAAAAAATTAAATAGACAGGAATCTTGTCTAAAAGATCTGTTTTTTTAAGGGGGGGGGAGGTTAAATAAAAAGGAAACAAGTTATTTAGGGAAACAAAGGGGGGGAAATGTCACCTGAACCAGGCAAAGGAGGCTGGACCTCAGCACATGGGAAAATAGTACCCCAAATATTCACAAATATTCACAAAGCTAGTGTCAGGGTTCCAAGGAACACCCCCAATGAAATAAAGCTCTGAAGCTTGAGGTTCCTCAAAGTTCCAATTTATTAGAGATGTCATGTTGGCAAAGCTGGGAAAACCCAAAACTGAAAGCTTCCAGGTTTTCCACACCCAGTTGACAGTTCACAGCCCTGCCCCATACCCACAAGTTCATCACATTGTCCAATCAACTCTTCACACTCAATTGGATACAATCTTCAGGCAGTCTCCATCAGACACAGAATGTCCTTGAATATCGAATGTTGTTATGACTAACTTTCTACCGCTCCAACAACAACCCCCTCCCAATTTCCCCAGCTAAAATATGTGGCAGTTAAGAAGCAAAAAGAAAATTGCCTTCCAAAACTGACAGCTAGAACTCTGGGGGATAAAAGGGGTCTTGAAGCTCACCTGGCAACCTAGTTGAGAAGGATGTGAGTAAGTATAGATGTGTTTGTATCAGTGGTGAAATCCAATTTTTCTTACTACTGTTCTGTGGGCGTGGCTTGGTGGGTGTAGTAGGGGAAGGATACTGCAAAATCTCCATTCCTTCCCCACTCCTGGGGGAAGGATACTGCAAAATCTCCATTCCCACCCCACTCTGGGGCCAGCCAGAGGTGGTATTTGCCAGTTCTCCAAACTACTCAAAATTTCCACTACCAGTTCTTCAAACTGCTCAAAATTTCCACTACCGGTTCTCCCAAACCTGTCAGAACCTGCTGGATTTTACCCCTGGTTTGTATGCATGTGAGAAAGAGCAAATATACATTGTAACCAGTAAACTTTTTCTGCTACTGTAAGTTCACTGGGTCTCCATGCTTTTTGAACAACCTGTTGTATCTCAATGTTGAGCTGAAAGTGTGTTTCCTTAATTATTTCCAAATTGTGGAGCAGGGTTGTGTATCTTGTTTTCTCTAGCCACCTACTGGGAAAGCCCAGGTGGAAAGCAGTGGGGCTTACAAGCCTTGTGGGCCTCAATAGGTTGTGAGTGTATGAATAAGTGGCCACAAGCCAAACCTGGGAGCATGTGTAACAGTAACCATTTCATTAGTTCACCATTTCCTTGTGATTCTCAAACCTGTTGTCCCAACTACATTTCAAGAAACTTCTAGAAGGAAATCAAGAATGTAGCCTCACTTTTGGGCATGATGTCCCACAGACTGGGTGCCATGACACAAAATATTTGTCTCCTGGATTTTACCAGATGTAATGCCTTAACACATGGACCCCTACAACATACTGCAATAACTTTCAAAACTAGGCAAAAGGCTACATATGGACTAAACGTGCAGAACTTGCCATCTCGCCTTCTTTGCCACCCTGAAGGTTGTCCATGGGTCTAGGGGACGCCCTCCCTACCATCTAGAGGACGTCTATGGACCGTCTATGGGGGCTTTTTGAGTCCTTTGCCCCCCCCCGGACTTTTGGAGAGAGATGCCTCGTCGGTGGAGCAGCTTGGCCCATTAGGCGCGTATTTCGGCCTCTTTGTCAACCTGAAGGACGATCACGGGCCATGTGGGCACCTTTTTACCATCTTGGAGGATGCCCATGGGCTGGCTGCAAGGGGATCTTCTGAAGACCTTTGGTCCCCCTGGGGGAATTGAGGATGGTCCTGGACAATCCTAGCTTGACTATTGTAGGACTATATCCTTCTTTTCCCCCCCTCCCCGCGCCCATAGACCACCCCTTGGGAGTGGAGATGAGGGGTTGGAGCTCTGACTGAATCATGGCGGTTTGTTTATCTACCGCCCAAGACCTATATCCCGTCTGTCTTCCACTCGGAATTACTGGTGTGTCAATTTCCATCTTGACAGGTCCAGGATGGGTCTGTTTGCCGGACTTTTATCATGCGGACATTTACAGCGGCTGACCTTCTTGCCCTGCGAGATTCCCTCTCTCATGGTCTGGCCCCCACATTATCGAGGGCCCATCTTGAGGACGGGTTTTGGAACCCCGAGAGATGGCATGCCAAAATAGGAGACTCAGGGATTTTAATTAATTATTTTAATCGGGTTTTAAGGGAATTTTAATGGGAATTTTAAGGGAGGCGGAACTGGCGGGTTTGGGTTGGAGGGGGAGGTAGTGTCGGGTGGGGGTGGGAGGTTAGGGCGGGTATTGGGGGTGGCCCGTCGGGAGGGAAACCAGTCCCTGCGCGTGCTCGTGGCGATTATTTAGTGGGTTCGGAGGTTATGGGGGGGGAATGTGTTCCTTTTTGTGAGGGTGGTTCCATTTGCACGGTAAGTGGGAGGGGCAGATATGGCGGAAGGGGGGGATCGTATCGGTTTAGGGGGTCACGCGTTCGATGTCTGCAAGCGATCGCGTGCCCCGATCCCTCTGACTTTTCCCGTTCCCCGGATGGTCAAGACCCTCAGAGCCTGGGCCTTCGTCTTATGTTATGCAACGCACGGTCCATGGCCAATAAGGCCCCCCTAATACACGATCTTATCCAGGGTGGCGCCGCGGATCTTATAGGCGTTACGGAGACCTGGTTGGGCACTGAAGGGGGCGTGCCCCTGGTCGAAATGTGCCCACCGGGTTTCCGTGCATTCCATCAGCCGAGGGCCCAGGGTAGGGGTGGGGGGGTGGCGGTTGCTATTAAAGAGAGTCTAGAGCCGAGGGAGACCACTGTACCTCAGATCGCCGGGTGTGAATCCTCTTGTGAGATGGGGTCATAGGTGTCAGATGGGCTTGCTGGTCACGTACCTGGCTCCTTGCTGCGTGACAGCTGCCCTGCCCGAGCTCCTGGAGGTGCTTGCCGGGGTGGCAGTGGAGACCCCCAGACTTTTAGTCATGGGGGACTTTAACTTGCCATCGGTCGGCTCGTCATCGACAGTGGATCAGGAGTTCATGGCTTCCATGACGGCCTTGGACCTGACTCAAGTAGTGGATGGCCCCACTCACATCGGGGGTGGCACTCTGGATCTTATTTTTATCTCTGGTCAGTGGTTGAAGGATCTGGATTTGAGAGATGTAGTCATAGAACCTTTGTCATGGTCAGATCACTCTCTCCTTCGCCTGGACTTTCTGACCGCCACTCAACACCGCAGGGAGACGGAACCACAACGTTGGTTCCGTCCCAGGCGCCTGATGGACCCGGAGAGGTTCCGGACGGAGCTTGGGCCATTTCCTGAGGGTCTGGCTCACGGCACGGCAGAGGAACTAGCTGCAGCCTGGCAACGGGCTGCAGCTGGGACTTTAGACCGTGTCGTGCCTCTGCGGCCTCTGACCCGGCGCAGATCCCAATCGGCTCCTTGGTTTTCCGAGGAGCTGAGGGGGATGAAACGCCGGAGAAGATGCCTAGAGAGCTCCTGGAGGTCTAGCCGTTCAGAGGCTGATCGGACACTAGTTAGGTCCTATACTAGGACCTACCTGGTGGCACTGAGGGAAGCGAGGCGTTGCTACGCCTCCTCCCTCATTGCGTCGGCAGATAACCGCCCAGCCGCCCTGTTTCGGGTGACCCGTTCCCTCCTTCACCAGGGGGAGCGGGATGACCCATTGCAGGGACGTGCTGAGGAGTTTAACGGTTATCTATACGATAAAATCGTTCAGCTTCGAGACGGTCTAGACCAAAATTGCGGCGATTCAGATGAGGCGTCTGAGGGTGGTCTTGGTGACATTTTCTGGGATGAGTTTGACCCTGTGGCTCCCGAGGACATGGACAGGTTGTTGGGTAGGCTGAATGCCACCACGTGTTTACTGGACCCGTGCCCCTCCTGGCTGGTGCTGGCCACTCAGGAGGTGACACGAGGCTGGCTCCAGGCGATTACGAGTGCCTCCTTGTTGGAGGGAGTCTTCCGCCGCCTTGAAAGAGGCGGTGGTGAGGCCCTCCTCAAGAAGCCCTCCTGGACCCGGCTGTCTTAGGTAATTATCGTCCGGTCTCCAACCCGCTCATGGCGAAGGTTGTAGAGAGTATGGTGGCATATCAGTTTCCCCTGCACCTGGATGAAACTGTCTATCTAGACCCGTTCCAGTCCGGTTTCCGGCCCGGCTACAGCACGGAGACGGCTTTGGTCGCGTTGGTGGATGATCTCTGGAGGGCCAGGGATAGGGGTTGTTCCTCTGTCCTGGTCCTATTAGACCTCTCAGCGGCTTTTGATACCATCGACCATGGTATCCTGCTGCGCCGGTTGGAGGGATTGGGAGTGGGAGGCACCGTTTATCGGTGGTTCTCCTCCTATCTCTCCGACCAGTCACAGACGGTGTTGACGGGGGCAGAGGTCGGCCCCGAGGCGCCTCACTTGTGGGGTGCCGCGGGGTCGATTCTCTGCCCTTCTGTTCAACATCTATATGAAGCCGCTGGGTGAGATCATCAGTGGCTTCGTGTGAGGTACCAGCTGTCGCTGATGACACCCAGCTGTACTTCTCACACCGGGCCACCCCAATGAAGCTATCGAAGTGCTGCCCGGGTGTTTGGAAGCCGTACGGGTCTGGATGGGGAGAAACAGGCTCAAGCTCAATCCTTCCAAGACAGAGTGGCTGTGGATGCCGGCATCCCGGTACAGTCAGCTGAGTCCTCGGCTGACTGTTGGGGCGAGTCACTGGCCCCGATGGAGAGGGTGTGCAATCTGGGCGTTCTCCTGGATGAATGGCTGTCATTTGAAGATCATTTGACGGCCGCCTCCAGGAGAGCTTTCCACCAGGTTCGCCTGGTGCGCCAGTTGCGCCTTTCTAGACCGGGATGCCTTATGCACGGTCACTCACGCCTCGTGACGTCCGCCTGGATTATTGCAATGCTCTCTACATGGGGCTCCTTGAGGGGCATCCGGAGGCTTCAGTTAGTCCAGAATGCAGCTGCGCTGGTGATAGAGGAGCCCTCGTGGCTCCCGTGTTACACCTATCCTGCGCAGACTGCACTGGCTACCTGTGGCCTTCCGGTGCGCTTCAAGGTGCTGGTGACAATCTTTAAAGCGCCCATGGCATAGGGCCGGGCTATTTACGGGACCGCCTACTGCTACCAAATACCTCTCACCGACCGTGCGCTCTCACAGAGAGGGACTCCTCAGGGTGCCGTCAGCTAGGCAGTGCCGTCTGGCGACACCCAGGGGAAGGGCCTTCTCTGTGGGGGCTCCCACCCTCTGGAACGAACTCCCTCCAGGACTTCGTCAACTTCCGGACCTCCGAACCTTTCGTCGCGAGCTTAAAACACACTTATTCATCTGCGCTGGACTGGATTAGATTTTAAAGTTATGGGTTTTAAGGGGTTTTTATTATTTATACTATTTTAAATTTGGGCAATAGAATAAGTTTTTTAATTGTTGTTTTTTAATCTGTATTTATATGTATTTTAACTGCCTGTGAACCGCCCTGAGTCCTTAGGGAGATAGGGCGGTATATAAATTTGAAAAATAAAAAATAAATAAATAATAAAATAAATCTCTTTTATATAAAGATAATAAGTCTTGAGCCGCGGTGGCGCAGTGGTTAGAATGCAGTACTGCAGGCTACTTCTGCTGACTGCCAGCTGACTGCAGTTCGAGTCTCATGAGGACCCAGATTGTTGGGGGCAATGTGCTGACTCTGTAAATCACTTAGAGAGGGCTGTAAAGCACTACGAAGCAGTATATAAGTCTAAGTACTATTGCTATTTTTTGTAAAAAAAATAACAAACATATGGTGCAGTTTCCGGAGGCAAAACAAAGCAGTTAGATGTGTAGAGTATCAAGGGGTCCTTTCCCTTTGATGAAAGTTCAGGAATAAATTGCCACATAAAGCTGCAAATTGAGAAAATCTGGCTGCCCCTTGCTAGATTAGAAAGAAGTTCTATTTAGCGAAACCTCAGAATAAAGCATGCTGCCTCCACCATGCAAATCACAGCGTTAAAATGGACCTATTGTGAATTACACAGTACATTCTCTTGACCAAGTTTCTTTAAGGTTTTCATTCATTCTTTCCTTAATTACATCCTGCCAAAATAGGCAAATGATATTTCCTTTCGTCAAGGACACCTTTTTTTTTTTTAACAAAATCATGTAAAAATATCATTGAAATGAATTTTTTTCTTACAAAAAGAGTGAATTATGGAGCAACATTCTCCTTTAACAATGTCTTAGTAGTAGCAAAACAGATGTGGTCTTTTATTCAATGCAGCCTCTTCATTCTGACATGTAATCGCTTTCTGTTCCTAAGGGAGCCCTGTTTTAATTTTACAGTAATTTAATGATAATATTACACTGAAAATTAGAGATCACTTTCTGGCAGTTTGCATTCCTTCATCTCACAGATGGAAAATGAACCTTCTTATAATCATGCTATTTAATAGACTTGTCTCTCTGAATATCAAAGTATTCACAGCAGTTTATTGGCATTATTTGTGCAAGGAAGGAAATCATTTAGAGGCACAGTGGCACGTTCACTAGTTACCATTAACACTGTGCTGAAATCTGCTTTGCAATTTCTCAGAAGTTTTCTCACCTGGCAAAAGATGTCAGATTCTGTCTTATTCTCAGGATGCTTGAAAATTTCTTTCAGTTTTTTTTTTCCTCTTAACAGTCTTTTACAGCTGGCTTTATTGCTAGAATTGGCAGAATGTGTTATTTAGAGAATTATTTTCTTTACTTTCTATCCACCCACCTACAGTATCATCTCCCATATGTCCTATCTCTCTCTCTCTCTCATCTGTCTGTCTCTGTCTCTGTCTCTGTCTCTGTCTCTCTCTCTATCTATCTATCTATATATTTTGTCGAGTACATATTAAATAATATATATAAGCATGAATTGAATACATAAAATGAATACAATTAAAGGGAACATTAGGACAGGGATGGTAGGCATGCTGGTGCTCTTATGCATGCCCCTTACAGACCTCTTAGGAATGGGGTGAGGTCAACAGTAGACAGTTTTAGGTTAAAGCTTTGGGGATTTTGGGATGAGACCACAGAGTCAGGTAGTGAATTCCAGGCGTTAACAACTCTGTTACTGAAGTCATATTTTCTGCAATTGGGTTTGGAGTTTGGAGCAGTTCACTTTAGGTTTGTATCTATTGTGTGCTCATGTATTGTTGTGGTTGAAGCTGAAATAGTCATTGACAGGAAGGACATTGTAGCAGATGATTTTATGAGCTATACTCAGGTCACACAGACGGCGGCGTAGTTCTAAATTTTCTAAACCCAGAATTTCAAGTCTGGTGGCATAAGGTATTTTGTTGCGAGCAGAGGAGTGGAGGACTCTTCTTGTGAAATATTTCTGGACATGCTCAATTGTATTAATGTACGATATGCAGTGTGGGTATATACACATACACACACATACATACTGTATCTACCGTATCTACCATGTCTGTCTGTCTGTCTGTCTATCTATCTATCATCTAGCTATCTCTCTATCTCTAGCTATCATATCTCTAGCTATCATCTAGCTATCTAATCTATCTAATCTATCTATCTAATCTCTTTAATTATCTGTCTAATCTATCATCCATTCATCCACTATCTCACTGCTTCATGGTTCTGAACCTTTCTTGCTATCTCCCATTCCCAAACTTGGACAGCCCAGCAAGAGATGATTCCCCTTGAAGTTGTTCTTTGGGGTTTAATTGAAATATGAAAAGCAATAGAAATTCACCTAAATTCTCTTCTCCTCTAAAATGCATTTTGAAAGCATATTATCTGTCATCCATCTGAATAAAATGGAAAGATGTGCTTAATTCTTCTTACATACCATATCATCTCAGCTGCTGTTATCCAGCTATTTTCTGAAAATCAATCCTTTAACCCAGGAAGTTTACAATGTTCCAGAAATGATTCAGTCGGAAAACAGACCTTTTTTATCTGGAACACCAGTCCAAACCATAGTGAACCACTTCTGGTTCAAAAGATTAACCTCTGGAAAAATACTAGACCGGTGATGGCTGCCCTTGGCATGCCCATTGAATGCCAAAACCAGGGGGAGCACGGGAGGGTTGTGCATGCATGTGCCCACATTCATAATTCTATGCCCCCTGTCCCTCATTCATGTGCATGCCACACATACACACACACACACACTCCCCACGTTTTTGGCACGTGATGGCACAGTGGGCCTGGTAGGCCTGTTTTTTGATGTTCCCAGGATCCAGAGTCTCTCTAGGAGCCTGGGGAGGGTGAAAACGGCTTTCCCCACCCTCCAGAAGCCCTCCGGAGGCCAGAAACGACCCATTTGCCAACTTCTGGTGGGACCTGAAGGCCTTTTTTTTGCTCTCCCCAAGCTCCAGAGCCTCCAGTCTGTTTCCCTACTTCCGGTGGGCACAGAAGGCCTGAAAATCAGCTGGAGCTGAGCTTGCGTGCCCACCAATATGGATCCACGTACCACCTGTGGCATGCATGCCATAGGTTCACCATCCCGGTACTAGACCATCTAGAATGGTCAGATATATGATGATATGACTTTGCATCCATCTGTTGCTTTAGTTCTCATTTAGTTCTCCCTATCATGGGTGAGCTTTTGTGACTGACGTAGATATTTTTTTTTCCAGGAGCTATTTTAAGTTACATAAATATTTATTTATTTAAGAGATTTACACAGCTATCTTACTTAAACAGTTGCTTAGACTTCAAAAAACAAGGAGTGAACAAGAAACAGAATGTGTTAGCAACTTATCAGGGATGACTCAGAACATGGAAGGAACACATCGTTTTATTAAAAACTCCAGTGTTTAATATATAAGAACAAGCGATGGAACGAAAACAGATATAAGCAAAAAAATAAAATAAAAGTAACATAAATCAAATTTATCACAATACAGTTCGCAATCCTACTCCCAGCGTTAATGATTAATAAAGGGGTTGTCTTACTTCTAAGTTTCCTGAAAAGATTAATCTCTCAGGAAAACACCCTAAGAGCTGTGGTGGTACAGTGGTGAGAATGTAGTACTGCAGGCTGACTCTGCTCACTGCCAGGAGTTTGATCCTGGCCAGCTCCAGGTTGACTCGGCCTTCCATCCTTCCAAGGACAGTAAAATGAGGACTGAGTTTGTTGGGAGTGACTCTGTAAACCACTTAGAGAATGCTGTGAACCACTATGAAGCGGTGTATGTCTTAAGTGCTATTGATATTGCTACCTTACCAATCATTCTTTGTAAGGATGTTTTTGAAGTCCCTTTGAAACCTATCAAATAAAATATTCATGTGTATGTTTGTGGTGTGTGTGTGTGTGTGTGTGTGTGTGTGAATGAATATTCCTTAAAAGGTAAACACCTCTTCCTTCCTTCCTTCCTTCCTTCCTTAGATTTATTTGGCCACCCAACTCATATGGTGACTCTGCAGCATACAACATTAAAAGTAAACAATATAAAAACTCCAGAACTCCTCCCCATAAGCAACAGTGACAAACAGAATCGTATAAGCCACTTGATCAACTCTGAATCACCTTGGGGTCTCCAGACCTGCTGACAAAACTATGTCTTCAGGATCTCCTGGAAATGTAGCAAGGAGGGGAACAACCTTCTTTCCAGGGCAAACAAGAGGGATGCTACCAGAGGCAGAAGGAGATCAGGGCAGTAGCATGGATTATACCAATAAACCAGTAAATAAAATGGTCCCAAATTCTTGAGGTTTTGACAATTTCTCTTCCATGAGATAACATGGCACTCTTGCACTACACTGAGAGGGAGCCACTACAGAGAAGGCCTTTCTTCCAGGACCTACAAAAAAAATGCATTGCCTTTCCACTCTGGTGGGCTGGGTAGATGTATCATTTCTGTTTTCTGATTTCCCCACCCCTTCCCTAAAGACTATGGGAGAGAAAGGAATGAAAATTTCAAAAGAGGCACAGTTGCTAAAGTAGCCCTGTTGAAAACACATCCCTTCTGAGGTAAGTTTTTCACATATCATGCAGTGTTGGTATTCAGCCAGTTCAGACCAGTTCAGGTGAACCTGTAGTGGTGACTTGCAGGTGGGCCTGCCTCCCCCCCCGCCCCCGCCCTGGTGCTATGCTGTCCTATTTAGCCACATTTTCAAAGCCGCGCACATGCATGCAAGTCACACGTGTGAGCAAAGTACAAGCGTGGAAGGCACACACTCACATTTTTGGCGTGCAGCAAACCGGTGGCAAAATTATGTGAAACCCATCTCTGATGCCAGGCTTGTTTTGAACTAAATCTGATTCCCTTTAGGTAAGTTAAGTGGGATGTTTCTGTGGGTTCAGGAAACTTCACAATACACTTATGTACATAGACACCCATGAACAGGTAAGATAAGTGCATCTTGCAAACTTTAAACATTTGATGACCAATCCTGTTATTCTATGTTCCTCACATCTTAAGTATCAATAGTCTTTATATATTGCTCTTCATGTCTCCCCTGATAACATCAGAGATGGGAAACCAGCCTGGGGCCCAGGCAACACTCAGCTTTTCAACAAACATCAAGTATTCGAGAAGCATATTGGCCATGCATTGGATAACAGTGGGTGCACATTTTCATTGCATGTGTGAAGAGAAGTTATGTACTGTCCTCTAGTTTAAATTAATCACCAGGACCGGATGGATTACACCCCAACGTTCTGAAGGAACTGGCAGACGTGATCTCAGAACCACTGAACTATATCTTTCAAAGATCCTGGAGCACAGGGGAGCTGCCAGAGGACTAGAAAAGAGCTGATGTAGTTCCCATCTTCAAAAAAGGAAAAAAAAAACAGATCCAGGAAACTACAGACCTAAAACCATCGCTATCTATTGGACCCGATGGACTATGTGCATACTTCTTAAAAAAACTTCCCATCAATATAGCAGAACCCCTAAGTATTATCTTTGATAAAGCTTTCACTACCAGTTCCCTTCCCAAACTTTGGTCACTAGCCATAGTCATCCCTATCTTCAAAAAAGAAGACCCCAGCTTAGTCGAAAATTACAGACCGATCTATCTTTGCTGCATCACCTGCAAAGTCATGGAATCAATCATCAACCAATCCATTACCTCACACTTAGAAACTAACAACCTACTCTCCAATAAACAATTTGGTTTCAGGAAAAAATTATCATGTAACTTACAACTTCTCCACTGTAAAAACATATGGACTACAAATCTTGATCAAGGCAAATCAATAGATGCAATCTACATAGACTTCTGCAAAGCTTTTGACTCAGTAGTACACGATAAACTTCTCCTAAAACTAATATCCTATGGCATCTCAGGACCCCTTCACAAATGGATATCTGCTTTTCTGTCTAACAGACAACAAGTGGTCAAAATTGGCAATGCTTTATCAAATCCTGTTCCTGTCAAGAGTGGTGTTCCTCAAGGCAGCGTCCTTGGACCAACACTCTTTATACTATACATTAATGATCTTTGTGACCATATCTCAAGTAATTGTGTTCTCTTTGCTGACGATGTCAAACTATTTAACATCACAGACAATACTTCTATCATTCAAAACGACCTTGACCATCTAACCGCTTGGTCTAAAACTTGGCAACTCCAAATCTCAAACAGCAAATGCTCAGTCTTACATATAGGAAAAAAGAACCCAAAAACTAAGTACATACTAGATGGACATTACCTTACAGACGACCCCCATCCCGTCAAAGACCTTGGAGTTTTCATGTCAAATGATCTAAGTGCCAAAGCCCACTGCAACTACATAGCAAAAAAAGCTCTAAGAGTTTTAAACCTAATCTTGCATAGCTTCTTTTCCAAAAACACCACACTACTAACCAGAGCATATAAAACATTTGCTAGACCAATGCTAGAATACAGCTCACCTGTTTGGAACCCTCACCACATCTCTGACATCAATACAATTGAACGTGTCCAGAAATATTTTACAAGAAGAGTTCTCTATTCCTCTGAAAACAATAAAATACCTTATCCCACCAGACTTGAAATCCTAGGCTTAGAAAACTTGGAACTCCGTCGCCTTCGACAAGACCTAAGTTTAACTCACAGAATCATCTATTGTAATGTCCTTCCTGTCAAAGACTACTTCAGCTTTAATTGCAATAATACTAGAGCAACTAATAGATTTAAACTTAATGTCAACCGCTTTAATCTAGATTGCAGAAAATATGACTTCTGTAACAGAATCATCAGTGCTTGGAATACTTTACCTGACTCTGTGGTCTCTTCTCATAATCCTAAAAGCTTTAACCAAAAACTTTCTACTATTGACCTCACCCCATTCCTAAGAGGACCATAAGGGGCGTGCATAAGCGCACAATCGTGCCTACGATTCCTGTCCTATTGTTTTTCTTTTCTTCTTCCTATATATATATATGCTTATACCTCCTTATATTTACTCATATAAGTGTTTATATACTATATAATCTTTTTGTATGATACCTACATATATTGTTGTGACAAAATAAATAAGTAAATAAATAAAAATAAACAGACCTATCAGCCTGACCTCAATACCGGGGAAGATTCTGGAAAAGATAATCAAGTAATGAATCACCAAACACCTAGAAGCAAACAAAGTAATAATCAAAAGCCAACATGGGTTGTCAAAAACAGATCATGCCAGACTAATCTTATTGCATTCTTTGACAAAGTGACAAAATTAGTAGACCAGAGGAATGCTGTCGATATAATTTACTTGGACTTCAGTAAAGCATTTGATAAAGTAGACCATAACCTACTACTAGATAAAATAGAAAAATGTGGGTTAGACAGCACCACCACCAGATGGATTTGTAACTGGCTGACCAACCACACACAACGTGTAGTCCTCAATGGAAATACATCCACATGGAGGGAAGTATGCAGTGGAGTACCCCAAGGCTCTGTTTTAGGCCAAAATCTTCAACATCTTCATCAATGACTTGGACAAGGGGATAGATGGGGAACTCATCAAATTTGCAGATGACACCAAGCTGGCAGGAATAGCCAACACTCTAGAAGATAGGCTCAAGTTACAGAAGGATCTTGACAGACTTGAACATTGGGCACTATCTAACAAAATGAAATTCAAAAGTGAAAAAAGTAAGGTTCTACATTTAGGCAAAAAACCCAAAAGGCACAGGTACCATATATGTGGTACCTTGCTCAATAGTAACCTGTGAGAGGGATCTTGAAGTCCTAGCGGACAACCATTTAGATATGAGCCAGCAGTGTGCAGCAGCTGCTAAAAAAGTCAACACAGTTGTGGGCTGCATAAACAGAGGGATAGAATCAAGATCACATGAAGTGTTAATACCACTTTATAATGCCTTGGTAAGGCCACACTTGGAATACTGCATTCAGTTTTGGTCGCCACCATGTAAAAAAGATGCTGAGACTTTAGAAAGAGTGCAGAGAAGAGCAATAAAAATGATTAGGGGACTGGAGGCTAAAACATATGAAGAATGGTTGCAGGAACTGGGTATGCCTAGTTTAATAAAAAGAAGGACTAGGGGAGACATGATCGCAGTGTTCCAATATCTCAGGGGTTGCCACGAAGAAGAGGGAGTCGGGCTATTCTCCAAAGCACCTGAGGATAGAACAAGAAGCAATGGGTGGAAACTGATCAAGGAAAGAAGCAACTTAGAACTAAGGAGAAATTTACTGACAGTTAGAACAATTAATAAGTGGAACGACTGGCCTGCAGAAGTTGTAAATGCTCCAACACTGGAAATTTTTAAGAAAATGTTGGATAACCATCTGTCTGATATGGTGTAGGGTTTTCCTGCCTGGGCAGGGGATTGGACTAGAAGGCCTCCAAAGTCCCTTCCAACTCTGTTCTTGTTGTTGTTGTTGTTGTTGTTGTTGTTATTTAATAAAACTTTACAATTTAACATATTCTAAACAATCCACAATAAAAGCTACATTGTTCAGTATACTAGAAGTATCATTTCTGGGCTGTGTGATGGCAGCAGTGGGATATATAAAGATCTAATTCTTACAATTTTTTTGCTCCAATAGTTGCAGCCTTAGTTTCTATAGGCTGGGCAATGTATAGCTTTCTTGCTTTGCTTTGTTTTGCTTATTTATTTATTTGCTTCTCCCCATAAATTTGAACACGGCAAAATTACTGCTAATGTTGGTGGCATCCTTATTACCACATCATTATTGCTGATGCTGGGATCTCTAACATGGTTTGCTTTCCTACATAAAGTAATGATCCAACTATATTATTGAGGGCTGTAGCTGTCAGACTCCTCTACTTAAAACTTGGCAATAAATCACAGAACTGAGAATTTACATCCTCGGTCTACTGGCTAAAAGTAGTCGCCTAAACTAAGAAGAAGTGGGACGCAGTGGGTCAGTGGCTAGGATGCTGAGCTTGTTGACCAAAAGGTTGGCAGTTCAGCGGTTCAAATCCCTAGTGCTCCATAATGGGGTGAGCTCCTGTTACTTGCCCCAGCTTCTGCCAACCTAGCTGTTCAAAAGCACGTAAAAAATGCAAGTAGAAAAATAGAGACCACCTTTGGTGGGAAGGTAACAGCATTCTGTTCGCCTTTAGCATTGAGTCATGCTGGCCACATGACCATGGAGACGTCTTCAGACAGCGCTGGCTCTTCGGCTTTGAAACGGAGATGAGCATCGCCCCCTAGAGTCAGGAACGACTAGCACATATGTGTGAGGGGAACCTTTTAAGCTAAGAAGAAGCTAATATATTGTAACCCATTTTGGATAAGATAAGCTAGATAAGAATTTTATTTCAACAAGAATGAAGCCAAACAAAGTAGTTGATGGCCTACTGCTGATGTAAATTTCCATCATGTCCACTATTGCTTTTTCTTCTTGTCCTTCCTATGAATCATATTCTTTACATCATGGGTATCAAACTTCCTGTCCCACATTGCCATCATGTGATGCATTATGACGTTTTCCCCCTTCATGGAGCTGGGGTGGATGTGTCCTGCATGTGACGCATCCAGCCCGCAAGCCACCAGTTTGACAACCATGCTTTACTCATGATGCTCAGTGGCCTTGCAACTTAGCACTTGTGGCGTGTAGCTGACTATTTTGACCTTAGAACCATTACTACTGAGCTTACTTCTCACACCAGTCATGCTTTAATTTTTTTTTTCATTTTTGGCTAGGATAATTCTTGATGTCTTTATAAATATGGATAACTGCCCATACTATTTAGTCTGGATTTCATTAAGATTTTGCAAACAACAACTTCCACAGCAAATTGCAGTGGCACTCTGTGTCAGCTTGCCTCCGATCACTACCCAAGAAAGGAAACTCCCGACTCCATGTGGTAATAGAGAAAAGGTACTTTTACTGAGTACGTCTGACTGCAGCCAAAGAAAGCAAGATCTGAGAGTGAGTGTGACTTACAGTTGCATATCCCCTCATTCATCCCTCCTCCCTCCAAAGGTCAAACAGATCTAGACCAATGCCTTTACCCTCACGGGCCACGTGGTGTTCTTCTTCCGATGTTATTCTTCTGTCTGGTATGCAAAGTTCGTTGATGCCAGCGCGCATCTGACTGATTGAATTCCTCCTCCCTCCTTTTTCCAAATAACAGCCGAAGCCTCTTAAAGAGCCACAACCCCATTAATCTTGCATGACAGCAAAGTAGCAATAAAACACTTAACAAAGTAATAAAACAGTTAAACATCCTACTACGTGACTAAACACTTAAAGTAATAAGCGGAGGCTGACATTCGGCCCGCCTGCAAAAAGGCCGTTAGTCATAGAAAAGAAGAAAAGAAATGTTAAGGCTTATCAGGATACTTTTCATAGAATTGTGCTAGCTTTTGGAACATCTTCCTTGCTCACCCATTCTTCCTGGGACAAGGGAATGTGTTTCCAAGCTACTAAATATTGGACTTTATTTCTGTTTTCTAAAATCCAGGATCTCTTTTACTTCAAAATGTTGTTCTCCTTCTATGAGAATCAGTACTGGGGGGGTAGTAGGCATGGCTCTAATAGGGGATGTGTGTTCAGGTTTCACTAAGCTAACATGGAAAACAGGGTGAATTCTTCTCAATGTTTTGGGTAGTTCCAGTTGGACAGTCACTGGATTGATAACTCTCACAATGGGGAAAGGTCCAACATATTTAGGTCCAAGTTACTTTGATTTTTGAGTTGTTTGTAAATATTTGGTGGACAGATAAACTTTATCTCCCACTTGGTACTTCTTTTCCCGAGCCCTTTTTTTATCTGCCTGTTTCTTGTGTGAGCGATGTGCATCATCAATTGCCTTGCGAGTTATTTTCCAGGTACTTTGTAGTTGTTCTATCCATTCAGCCAGTGATGGAATCAAAGGTTTTTCTTCGGGAAATTCTGGGATTGGGACAAACTCTTGACCAGAAGCCACCTTGAATGGAGTGAAACCAGTGCTGCTATGTACAGAGTTATTATAGGCCACTTCAGCAAAAGGTAGTAGGTCTGCCCAATTATCTTGTTGGTAATTAACGTAGGATCTTAGATATTGTTCCAGTACTGAGTTCAATCTCTTACAAGATCCATTAGTCTGAGGATGGTGGGAGAAACTTAATCCCTGGGCGGAGCCTAGGAGTCGTAGAAATTCTTTCCAGAACTGGGAAGTGAATTGCACCTCCACGGTCTGAAATAATTCGTTCCGGGACCCCATGTAATCTGTAGATGTGTTGAACAGACAATTTTGCTAAGGTTTTAGCTGAGGGTATTTTAGAACACGGGATGAAGTGCACTTGTTTGGAGAACAAGTCTGTTACTACCCAGATTACTGTATTGCCCCCACTCTCGGGCAATTCGACTATGAAGTCCATGGATATTTCTTTCCATGGGGCTCCTGGGCAAGCAACTGTTTGAAGCAATCCTGGTGGTTTTCCTGGTGGTCTTTTCGCCACTGCACACACAGTACAACTCGCTATGTAAGATCCAATGTCCTTTTTAAGTCCTGGCCACCAGAATCGCCTTTTCAGAAGGTGCAAGATTTTTACAAACCTAAAATGTCCAGCCATTTTAGCATCATGGCAATGCTGAAGTATGGTCTCCCTTGCAGATGCAGGGACATACAGCTTTGCTCCCACCCAGGCCAGTCCATCACGGAGAGTACATTCGTGTGAATGGGCTAAGAACCAGTCGTCTGTATCTAAGGCTTCCTTTAGCAATTTGGTTAGATCATCTGGTAGGGATACATCAGTTTTTGCTTGGGTACGGGTGATGGCTGGAGCTGTTAGTTGCTGCACTGGGAGTGTTGGGCGCGCCGCGTCCGTGCAAGTGCTATTGTATTGAGGCAACGGAGAAAGAGCATCTGCCAGGAAATTCCTTCCTCCCGGGATGTAACGCAAGGAGAAGTTAAAAGGCTTAAAGTATTGGGCCCATCGAGTTTGTTTTGGTGACAGTTTCCTAGGCATTTTTAGAGCCTCCAAGTTTTTATGATCAGTCCAGACCTCGAAAGGGTGTTTGGCTCCTTCTAGAAACTGCCTCCAAGTTGAAAGAGCCCAGTGAACAGCAAACGCCTCCAAAAGAAAACTCAGCATGGATCTTCTTTTTTTAGGGCGTGGCCATCTGTTGGTTGATGTTTGAGTAGCTCTGGCAGGCAGCTGAATTGCATTGGGCTGGTCTTATTTCTCAGACAAGCTGAAATTGGAGGCCAGTGTTTATAATGCAACAAATGAAAAATTGATACAAGCAGGAACTCTTAAATTTAAATCTAATAATACCAAAATCTATGAACTGAGTGATTAATAGGCAAAACCAAGTTGGATGTTTCTCTAGCCCATTCATTGCTTATTTTCCTCCCATGAAGCTCCTGAAAGTTTTTATTTTACTTTGTATGAAAGGTTCAGAAGTTTCTAAGTTCTAGATCTCAGTATTTAGAGCATTTCAGAGGGAATCGTAACTGCAACAATGTGGGCTGTTTTTTGGGGGGGGGTTATGAAGATTTCCATTTTCTGCATTGTATTAGAATGACACATTAGTGCCATGCTGTAAAAACAAATGGCAACTAACTGGATCACCCAAGAAACTCCATCACCGTGGGAAAAAGATAACTGCTTTAATGAATACCCTAGTGAATATTTTGGAAATGTTGTTTTTTTCCTTGTAACAAGGGAAGAATTTTGGTAACATCAGGTTTGCTAAAACCACTGGGAAGAAAGCATTAGAACAGAATGCATCACAATAAGTAATTCCTGGTCCCTGCCTTCTCTAGAGCAGAGATAAAAATGCTTATTGGTCAGGTGGTTTTTAGAAACAAAGAGATCTGTACTGCTCCATGTGATACACTCTGTTAGGAGCTATCTGTCCTTGATTTCCTTGTGCACAAAAGATAGGGAGGCTGAGCTAAGCAGGAAAGATAAAATACTGTAATAATCAAGAACACTGATCCCAGAGAGGATTTGAGTGAAGGTTGATAGAAGGATTTATAGCCAAAAAAAGAAGATTGTGGAAATAGACGTCTAGCTTATTAGCCAGGCAATAATATAAGAGGGAAAGTAAAAGAAGTGAGAAAATATCTACCAATCTTCTGATTTTTCAAAATGTTTTGACCAGTCTATAGTTGCAGTAGAGAAATAAAGAAATAAATAGGTCCAGGCAAGGACACCATGAATTCAGTATAAGCACTGTAGCCCTAGTTGGTTCTTAAGTGCTTATCGTAAGGAACAGAAGGAAGGGGACATACCCACACTCTGTCACTGGTATTCCCTTGAATGTCAGGTATCAGAGCTTATCACATTAGGTGGGTATCAGGTGCAAGCACCCAGAGACATTTATAAATAGCTAAAGTCAGTAATTTCATTGTTTGCCACTAATGTTACAAGAATCTCACCAGATTGCTTGCCTTCCATGGGAACAACCAGATAAGGCTTCTTGGATCTTGGGGGGAGGTCAAGCTTATGCCACCTGTAGCTGCACAATGACTCCAAGCTAGATCCTCACCTGATCCCTTCTTCCAACCCATTTGGTGTTTTCCAACATGGTAACACTGGCAGAGAAGAGCAGGGAAACTTGTGGGATTCATTGATAAATCTGAGAGTGGGAGAGAGATTGAATGTCCCCCATAGTAATAAAATGAAGGTCAAAGCAGGATCAAAACTGAATTGAAGATAGACTAAAATTTTCAGATTTGGGGCAGGTAGTATCATGTTTCACTGACTGAGCTATTTTCCAAATCAATCTAGATCCAAACTAGACTGCAGAAAATACGACTTCAGTAACAGAGTTGTCAGCACCTGGAATTCACTACCTGACTCTATGGTTTCTTCCCCAAATCCCCAAAACTTTAACCTTAGACTGTCTACTGTAGACCTCACCCCATTCCTAAGAGGTCTGTAAGGGGTGTGCATAAGCGCACCAGCATGCCTATCGTCCCTGTCCTAATGTTTTTTTTTATTTGTATCCTTTACACATATTTATAATTATGTTTACACTTGTATCTGTCATAAAATACATGCTTGATGAAATAAAATAAAATAAAATAAAATAAAATAAATAAATAAATAAATAAATAAATAAATAAATAAATAAATAAATAAATAAATAAATAAATAAATAAATAAATAAGCCAGGAACAGGAAAGGTTAGCTATAACTATCACACAATTCTTGTTTGTTGGCAACAACATTAAACTATTGAAAGAATGTTCCTATGTTTTATTTTATTTATTTAGATTCCATAGATCCATTCCAATCACTGGAACAGTTTATCATTCTACCATACATAATCAAGATTAAAACAACCTCCCAAATATAACCCAAATAAAAACAGACAGTAACAGTAACAAATTAATAGCAAAATATTCTATGCTGAGGATTCATAAATATTAATCTAACTGATATCATGTGGGGGAGGACTCTCTCTTAATTGCTCTGTCCTTCAAAGGTTTGCTGAAATAATCAGGTTTCCTGAATCTCAGTAATTTCCTGAATCTCATGCTTTCCTGAATCTCAGTAATTTTAAGGCAAGGCTGATCTCCGGAAAGATGTTCCTGAGAAGGTGACAAGAATTAAGAAGTCCTGCCTCCAAGAACCTTGCAGAGAATGTGTTCGTTAAATAAATAAGATAAAAATTAAGATGTGTGACTATGCCATTTGTAAAAACAAGTAAGACAAATAAAATATCATAAAGGGCTCAGCAGGGAAGTTGCTACTCCATTGCCTTCTTAGCATCATCACCCCTCTCTCCAAAAATCTTGTAGATCACATTCTTTAAAAGAAGAAGTCAGAGGTTCCTCTTCTATTAGGGATGTTGGCATTTTCCTTATGTTGTATTTACTTTATGGTCTTGTTTGGTGGATTTGCATTGGCTTGTTTTCTGTTTGTTTGTATTTCTTTGGGGCTCTTGCAGGATTTTGATGCTCAGGTAGTTCAGCTTTTTTCAGATGTTCAGTGACCACAGAATGGAGAAGAAGCAAAGAGGCATACTCATCCGTCAAATATCTGGAGAAAAGCAAAAATTACTACTTTCCTGGGCCCCTCCAAGTCTTCCAAATTTTTCAGGATCCAGGGAATTAAATATTTATCAAACAGTTTAGCTCTTCAAAATTGTTTCTTTGCTTTTATGAGGATAGAAATTAGAAGGCAAGGAACATTCTTCATTTTGTCATTGACTTATCCCTTGGTCTTCCTTTTCTCATCTCTATGTCATGAAGAAGGATGCCCAAGAGCTCCCATTGTTAAAAGTTGCATCTTTTTGCCTCCAAGTGAGTTAGCTCTTCAAAATGGCCAAGCAATCTGAACAACGTTACCAGGTGGAAAAGAAGAGTTTAAAACATCTCTCAGGCTACAGAGACAGATCAGAGACAGATAGAAAGTACAAAAATGAATAAGTCTAAGAATAGAAATAGCAATAGTAGTTAAGCTTATAGGCCACTCTATAGTGCTTTGCAGCACTCTTTAAGTGGTTTATAGAGTCAGCATATTGCCCCCAAGAATCTGGGTCCTCATTTTACCAACCTTGGAAGGATGCAAGGCTGAGTCAAGATTGAGCTGGTGAGATTTGAACTGCCGAACTGCAGCTAGCAAGTCAGCTGAAGTAACCTGCAGTACTGCACTCTAACCACTGCGCCACCTCAGCTCTATAATGTGGCTCTAAGCTCTCTCAAAATACTATTAAGCACATACCCCTCCCACCAAAAGGTTGCCCACCCCTGTTTATATTAACACTACCACTTGAAACTTAAAAACCTCTTTGAAACAAATTAAAATTTAAAATGGGTTCTACTCCCTTAAAGCATCCCAGGTAGCTAACTCTCCCATTCATCTTTCTGTATTTTGTATTAATTTGTTTGAAAGACCTACCGTTGTATAGATCTGAATATGGCAAGGTATTTTGGTGTGGGGGGGGGATGGAATGTTGACATGCTCCTCCTATCTAAGAAAGAAAGCCTTTATCTTGGCTTGCACAATAGCTCACTGATCCCTGCAAATACATGGTTAAAGAAGATGATAATTGGGTGTCACCACCTTGCATAGATAGATAGATAGATAGATAGATAGATAGATAGATAGATAGATAGATAGATAGATAGATAGATAGATAGATAGATAGATAGATAGATAGATATGAAAAAGACAGAGACAGGGATATAGAGATATTAAAAGGTAAAGGTAAAGGTTCCCCTCGCACATATGTGCTAGCTGTTCCCAGCCCTAGGGAGTGGTGCTCATCTCCGTTTCAAAGCCGAAGAGCCAGCGCTGTCCAAAGATGTCTCCATGGTCATTATTATTATTATTATTATTTATTCGATTTTTATACCGCCCTTCTCCCGAAGGACTCAGGGCGGTGTACAGCCAAAATAAAACAAACAGTGCAATATACAATTAAAAACAAATTTAAAAACTTATTACATAATTGGCCTAAAAAATTTAAAATATATTAAACTAAAACCCATTAAAATTCATAATAAAAATTTAAAATTTAAAAAACCAATAAAATTTAAGCCAGCCCCGCGCGAATAAATAAGTGTGTTTTTAGTTCGCGGCGGAAGGTCCGGAGGTCAGGTATTTGGCGTAAACCCGGGGGAAGCTCGTTCCAGAGGGTAGGGGCCCCCACAGAGAAGACTCCTCCCCTGGGGGCCGCCAGCCGACATTGTTTGGCGGACGGCACCCTGAGAAGTCCCTCTCTGTGAGAGCGTACGGGTCGGTGGGAGGCATGAGGTAACAGCAGGCGGTCCCATAAGTACCCAGGCCCTAAGCCATGGAGCGCTTTAAAGGTAGTAACCAAAACCTTAAAGTGCACCCTAAAGACCACAGGTAGCCAGTGCAGTCTGCGCAGGAGTGGTGTTACGTGGGAGCTACGTGAAGCTGCCTCTATAACCCGCGCAGCCGCATTCTGGACTAACTGAAGCCTCCGGGTGCACCTCAAGGGGAGCCCCATGTAGAGAGCATTACAATAATCCAAGCGGGAGGTAACGAGCGCATGAGTGACTGTGCACAGGGCATCCCGATCAAGGAAGGGGCGCAACTGACGCACCAGGCGAACCTGGTGAAAGGCTCTCCTGGAGACGGCCGTCAAATGATCTTTGAACGACATCCGTTCATCCAGGAGAACACCCAAGTTGCGCACCCTATCCTTTGGGGCCAATAACTCGCCTCCCACAGTCAGCTGCGGCTGCAGCTGACTGAATCGGGGTGCCGGCATCCACAGCCACTCCGTCTTGGAGGGATTGAGCTTGAGCCTGTTCCTCCCCATCCAGACCCGTACGGCTTCCAAACACCGGGACAGCACTTCAACAGCTTTGTTGGGGTGGCCTGGGGTGGAAAAGTACAGCTGCGTGTCGTCAGCGTACAGCTGGTATCTCACCCCAAAGCCACTGATGATCTCACCCAGCGGCTTGAACAGAAGGGGCGAGAGAATCGACCCCTGTGGCACCCCACATGTGGCCGGCATGACTAAATGACAAGCTCAACCTCTTAAACACTGAGCCACCTCATATAATGATATAGAGATATTTAAATATATTTAAATATATATTATTTATCTATCCATGGTGCTTTGGATGCTGCTGAATTACAAATAGATTCCAAGAGTCTCTGCTGACGTGGCTGTCTAGTCCAGCAACAACTGGAGACCTATATATTCTCCCTTCCTTTTTCTTATCTGAATCTCCCAATAAATCATAGCTCTAGTTATTTCATCAATGCATGGCAAACTCACTTCTATACTTTTTTTGAGAGAGAAAATACATGTGCATGTAATATTTCTTTTTTTTCCCCCTGGCATGGCCACCTTCTATCCTTTATCTTATTTGAACACTGCTCATTTGACAGGTTCATGAGCCTTACCAAGCTGATTCAGCAGGATGCCACCTGCCAGAGGCAAAGCTCACCTAAGCACGAGTTAATATCCTTTCTGGCCCACTCACCCAGCCCACGATAGAATTACCCTCTTCATTTTCTCGCAGTAATCCTTATTTGCCTATTTTTCTAAAGCAACAGCTTGATGTTGCTTGCAAAACTCTCTGTTTCTCTCTATCATCCCTTGTCAGTCTGCCCTCCAGAGTTTGCTTGAATTATATTTTCTGCAGGCTTTTGATAAAGCGGGTCTCATTTTCTCCCTCTCAAGATGAGACGTAGAATACCATCATTACTTCTCTCTTCTCTTTTGTCTCCAATGGAAACAGCCAAACAAAAGTCTTGCACAAAACCCGTTTGTTTCATTCCTGTGCATTCACTGACAATATTTCATATTTAATTCAGAAGGAGGACAGGCACTGGGAACAGCCCTGATCCTAGAGAACACTTTGGTTCCTAACTTTGATTCCCATTTAGAATGGGAATCCTGACTAACAAACTTTGACTAACTGAATCTTGACTGATGAATCTTCAGAAAGCAGCTACAACTGGAAATGTCAACTTTTTCTAGTTAACTTTCTCTAGTCAACTTCCTCTAGTCACTTCCACAACAAGGCTACCATTGTCACCTGAGAAGCTGACAAGGCAAAATAATCCCTACTTCCTTGATTGTGTAGTAGCAAGGGAACCATTCAACCTTGCAGTTTCTAAATCCATGACTTGGTACAAGATGCATTTAAAACATGCATACACTCAAGCAAAGGCTTCCTGCCAATAGCAATAACAACAGCAGTTAGACTTATATACCATCCATGGTGCTTTAGAGTACTCTCTGTACTGAGTTTACAGAGTCAGTGTATTGTCACCAGCAATCTGGATCCTTACTGACCTTGGAAGGATGCAAAGCTGAGTCAACCTTTAGCTGGTCAGGATCGAACTCCTGGCAGTGGGCAGAGTTAGGCTCTGCTATTGTGTTCTAACCACTGCACCACCATAGCTCATCTGTTTTATCACTTTTTTTTAAGAACTATATCTCAGGTTGGTCTAGAATAGGGTAGCAAACCTTGGCAACTTTAAGACTTGTGGACTAGAATACTAGAAGAGTTCATCGTGGGACTAGGGTTTGGGGCACAGAAACATTTCAACTGCAGCTCTTATGGTGTAGAAAATATAATCAGATAATGATGATGGTGATTACAAATGTGTAAGATACCATACTGATTCTCACTGTAAACTGTGAAAGTGAAGTAACCTTCAGTCATTTAGTGCTCATGCACTATGTGCTTGATCAACAGCAGAATAGAATAGAATAGAATAGAATAGAATAGAAGAGAAGAGAAGAGAAGAGAAGAGAAGAGAAGAGAAGAGAAGAGAAGAGTTGAAAGGGACCTTGGAGATCTTCTAGTCCAACCCCCTGCTTAGGCAGGAAACCCTATACCATTTCAGACAAATGGTTCTCCAATCTCTTCTTAAAAGAAATTAAAAGTCAGCAAGGCAGTACTCTTTAAGATGTGTATTTTATTGGTTAAGGCACCAGGCTAAAAATTGTGAGGTCATAAGTTCTAGTCTTGACTTTGGTACAAAGCCAGCGGGGTGACCTTGAGCCAGTCACTCTCAGCCGTAAGAAAAAGTAGATAATGACAAACCACTTCCCAAAAATGTTACAGGGACTTGTCCAAGCACTTGTCAGAAATCATCACTGACTCAAAGGCACACAATACATACACATGCATATTCACATAAGACATAAAATACAAACATTTAAGAATTTTGTACAAAAACATTTGTACAATGTTTTATAAATATTTATAAAAACATATATAAAAATTCAGTATTCAGAACAGGATTTCAGGCAAGAGTGCCATGTTATCTCATGGAAGAGAAATTGTCAGAACCTTAAGAATTTGGGACCATTTTATTTACTGGTTTATTGGTATTATCCATGCCACTGCCCTGATCTCCTGCCTCTGGAGCCATCCCTCTTGTTTTGACCCTGTGACAGATACTGCCTGCCTATAGTTTATGAGTAGTATGATGGCTCAGGGATGCCACCACTGTGGGTGGGAACATTGGTCTCTTGGTAAGGTGGGTTTCAACTTGCTTTGGCATGATTTAGCTCACCTCAACTTGATTCTGTTGATTTTGCTCTGTTTTAGTGTATTAAACAAAAACAAAGGGTTTTTTTGCACCTGTATTTTTATTAATTAAGTAAACACACAAACAGAAAACATCAAAGGAAAGGGAAAGGGAGAAGGGAGAAGGGAGAAGGAGAGGGAGAGGGATATAAAATGATAGGCAGTTCTGTTGTTTTCCACCAAAAATATGGCAAGAGGTTTGCAAGGAGGTTTGGGAGCCACAAGAACCTGGACAGATCCCACATTCGCTGACACTGCCTCTTTTAAGAAGGCACTTTTTACTGCTGGAAAATGGGGCAGCAGTCTTGCATTCCCACTATGAGAAATTGTACCACTCTGCAAAGTTCATGTTGGGTTTCTCTCCTCCCTTTTTAAAACCAGGATTTCGTTATCCTGCTTTGGCTATAGAAACAGCCATTCTGTTCCCTGACAATCCCCATTTTCAGCTCAGCGGCTGAGGAACTGGCTACATGGGTTAAAGCAGCAGGTGTAGAATCAACTTATAATGAGTTATGGAAATCCTGTCACCAGCTCATTTTGCGGAAATTAATTTAACTTATTACCTACCTCTTTTTCATGTTCCCTCACAGGCAGAACTATCGCTTTTTGACAGAGCACCCCACTGTGTTCCTACATCCCTCAATAACAATGCACTCCCTTCTGGGGGAAAAGTGATTTACTTTCATTTAAAACCACAGAGAAATCCTGAGGACTCTCTTCAAAACAACACCGTACAGAGGCAAGAGGTGAACACAACTAGAGATTGTAGTACCCATCCAAAATTGTAGTTTCCTTCTTCCTCTTGAAGTTTGCATTTACACTACACTCACTGCTTAAAATCTTCTTCCTCCTTGGATAAGAGGGAAATATCCTCTCCTTTTTTTCATAGGGTATTTTTGGGTGCAATTTGTATGATCACTGAACTTTTACATGCTCATTTTAATGTTGGAATTCCTTGGGTGAGAATCAAAACAACCAAAGCAAATATCCCAAAGGTGCTTTTTTTTTTTTTCAAGAGACAACTGGACTTTCTGGTTTTTCTTTGAAGACATTTCACTCCTCATCCAAGAAGCTTCTCCGGCTCTGATTGGACGGTGGGGAAATGGAAGGATTTATATTTCTTGCATCTTGGATGAGAAGCAAAACACCTTCAAAGAAAAAACAAGAAAGTCCAGTTGCCTCTTGAAAAAAGCATCTTTGGGACAACCATGACCTGCATGACTGAGAAACTCCATAGACAACTAAAGCAAATCTGATTTAACAAGAAAAAAATATTCGATGACATTATCCTTAAAGTGTCAAGTGCAAAAAAAGCAGGACCATACATTAAGTTCCAGGTAAGAAGATTTATTGCCCAAGCCTATGCAAAAGAAAAAAAAATGATAAAGCACTTTGAAGAATAAGGGAAAACTGCATTAATTTTGCAAATATAAATCTTGCCTCACCATCTTTTTAGTTTTTGAGAGTATTTGACTTATAAAATGAGATAGTGCTGTCAATGTTATATATATGAATTTTCAAAAAGGCCTTTTGTAAAATTCTTTATCAAAGGCTCTTGAGTAATTATGAGGTAAAAGAACCTGTTCTTTTATGCCAATTAGTATACTGGTTAATTATATAGGTAGTCCTTCAGTTACTACTTTTCCTTCAACAACTGTTTGAAATTACAGTAGTGCTGAATGAAGGGGCTTATGACCACTGCCCCAAATTAGGCTACTGGAATGCTCTTATCGTCACACGAACAAAATTCAAGTGGATGGAATTACAAGCAACTGTAGGGACAGTGCAGTATTTCCAATGCCTTTCTCCCCACTTCTGCCAACCCTGTAATATTATTTTAATCTTTTTCTTTTCTTTTAAGAATCTTGTAATCTTGTACATCAGGGTGCAGTCAGGGCAAATGAATGGAGCTTGAGCGTTTACTGGCCAGATGCCCTTCCTGATGCCTATGTGGAATTTGCAGCAGACAGTTGCTCATTGTGCCTAGAGAGAATTATTGACACTATCTAACTCACAGCCTCCTGATTGTGAGGTAAGAGCTCCACCTCTAGGCCACCACACTGATCTCTGTAATATTCTTGAAATATTCATATTGTAATACTCATGTAATACTCTTTGGCAAAACTAGTAAACCATGTTTGAAAATGTAAATAACTCAGAGTCATAGGAAGACACAAGGGTGGGCTGCTGGGGGTTCACAGGGGTTCGGGAGAACCTCTAGCTAAGATTCTGTGCAGTTTGGAGACTCCTCAAATCCCACTCCTGGCCCCAAATCCCACTCCTGGCTCCTCCCCAAATCCCACTCCCCTCCCAGGAGTCCCCACGCAGCCCGTTTTGGATGCAGGTAAGCGCAGGGCATGAGTGGAGGCTTGGGGAGGGTGAAAAACAGGCCTACCGAAAGTTTGGGAAGGCCAGAAAGAAGGCCCGTTTCTGGCCTCCAGAGGGCCTCTGGAGCCTGTGGGGGGGGTCTGTTTTCATCCTCCTGGATGCTCGAGGAAAGCCTCCAGAGACCAGGGAGGGCAAAAACACCACCCCCCACTCTGGTGCAGGAGGCCGACTAAGCTACAGCCTACCATGGTGTTGCCCACCCAGCAACTGGGCAGCGAACCCCTTGCTAAAATTTTTGAAGCCCACCCCTGGGAAGTGGTGTATGAATAATAATGGCAATAATATAATTTTCTAGCTCCTTAGGAATGACTGAATAAGTGGCTAAAAATGCCAAGTCCAGTCTAAACAAGTGGCCATCTGTGCCATATAATATATGTGCCATATAATAATATGGCTATGATTAAGGTAGAAAGTGTAAAGAAGCAGGAACCTTCCATATGCTATAGATTAAACAATGTTATCTGATAAGATGCAAAAAGTAGGCTGTCTCTGATATGTTCCCCAATCTGATTTTATTTAATTGCCATCTCAAAACCTGCCTTTTTTCCTGTCTTTATGGTAAATTGTAAGCTGACTACTGTGTCAGAATCTGATTTTATTTTTATGGCTGGATTTTTATTATTATTATTATTGGTTGATATTAGATCATTGTAAATGGCTCAGAGTCATGATGAAGTTGAATGGAGGGTGTATTTAATAAATAAATAATGGGGGGGAAAAGAATATAAATCATGTGTGGCATTTGGAAAATCGATACAGAGAGGTTTTTTTTCTCCCTTTCCCCAAAATCATTAAATGAAGCTGATTGGAAGAAGATTTAGAACCAGGGAAGAGAAGCACTTCTTCACACTGCACAAAATTAAACAATGGAATTCTGTTATGGCAAGATGTGATAACTGAGGTAAACTTGAATGGCTTTAAAAGGCAATTAGATAAATTCATGGAAAACTGATCTATCAAGAGCTTGTTACCTGTCCTGTCCCGTGTTAAATTGTATCCTTATTTTGGCTGAGTGCTTGCAGAATTTTAAGATTAGGTCACAACAAGAAGGGCCGGTGAATAGCGCAGGCTGGTAAAAGCCTGTTATTAAGAACACAAAGCCTGCAATTACTGCAGGTTCAAGCCCGGCCCAAGGTTGACTCAGCCTTCCATCCTTTATAAGGTAGGTAAAATGAGGACCCAGATTGTTGGGGGGGCAATAAGTTGACTTTGTAAAAATATACAAATAGAATGAGACTATTGCCTTATACACTGTAAGCCGCCCTGAGTCTTCGGAGAAGGGCGGGGTATAAATGTAAACCAAAAAAAAAAAAGTCAAAAATACGAATTGTTTGTTTCCTTCTACAGTGAAACTGGCACTCTTACAGTATGCACTAGGAGTCTTGTAGGTATATCAGAGTAACAAGGATGCCTAGCTAAGGTAAAACATGCTGCCTATGGTAACTCATTCCAAATTCTTCCATAACTGTCTGGTTTGGTGCAGCAGCTAAACAGGACAGGCACAGACTTCAATGGATAGTTAAAACTGGAGGTGGAGGGACCCAAACAATTGCAACAAGCCTGCCTTCCATTGGGGACCTTTATGCTACAGGAGACAGAAAGGAGGCTGAGAAAATATCTTCTGACCCCTCACATCCTGGACATAAACTGTTTCATTTCTCCCCTCAGGATATCTCTACAGGGAATTGCACACGAAAGAATTAGACACAAATAAAGTTTCTCCCCCATGACATCACTTTGCTAAACACATAACTCCTACAACACTCTCTTATGCCTAAGGATATCTAACCATGTACATTGTTATTGTTGTTGTTAGTTGCGAAGTCATGTCCGATCCATCGTGACCCCACGGATTAAGTTACTCCAGACCTTCCTGTCCCCTACCATCCTCTGGAGTCCATTTAAGCTCATGCCTACTACTTCAGTGACTCCATCCAGCCACCTCGTCATCCCCTTTTTCTTTTGCCCTCAATCTTTTTGAGCATTAGACTCTTCTCCAGTGAGTCTTTCCTTCTCATTAGGTGGCCAAAGTATTTGAGTTTCATCTGCTACATTACGATTATCCTTCTCATCAACTCCTTCTCATCTACTCCTATTACTTACTCCTATTGGTATCTTATGACCATCACTTTGTTGCTTGTATGTACACTGAGATCTTATGCACGGAGACAAATTCCTTGTGTGTCCAATCACACTTGACCAATAAAGAATATTTTAATCTAGTCTAGTCTAGATCATTGATAGTATGGAATAGCCATGATATTAAAAGGATCTAAGGGTGAACTAAGCTTAGGTAAACATCCTCTTCAATTTTTCCCATTTGCATTATTTGTTGGTGGATCTTGAGAAAACAATGGTATTAGCAAAAGGATATCTGGACAGGGTTGCTAGAGTCATGAACCTTTCCTGAGCTTTGATCTTTAGTCAAAGTAGCAGGTATGCTCAGTGATTCCCCTTTGAAGATGAATGACAGATCTTGTATTTCCAATACACTTCTGAAAATATAGTGGATTTATATAATAGCAGGATAATCTGTTTGCTGTTTCCTTGACTTACAAACAGTCATTCAGCAAATTATGATGGACACTCCCCTCCAAAAAAAGGTACTTGTATCCTGGTTTTGAAGTGCCAATGGCTGCTCTCCCCCCAAATTACACAACTGCATTTTGGACTCTCGGCAAATGGCCTACATTTATAGCCATTTATAGCACTCCACGGTCACATAACCTCAATATAAGATGTTTTTGTGGGAAAAAGGTATTTACTTCCAAATTTTGGCAAAAATGCTCTATAGCAAACAATGGCTTCAATTAATGATCATGGTATTTGCTTAGCAACCATGGTAATTCACTTAATGACCACCACAACAAAAGTCATAAAATCAAGTCCTTCGTATGATGATCCACTTTATGATTGTCATGACTTACAACCATAATAGGCAGGCTCCGTTATGGTCATAAATTGAGAACTACTTTGTACCTCTTCAGTGCAGCTTTCTCATTTAGTGCATCCTCTCCCCTTTCCATGTTCATCCCAAAATATTCTAATCCCCACAGACCTCTTCCCAATGTTGCATCAAGCAATAAAATCCAGGGGTCATGGATAAAGGCAAAATTTAGGACTTCAAGCTATTTTAATCTCAAAATGAAATCACTAAGCAAATCTTTGATTATAAGGCTTTTTGCTTGCTTGAGAAAAGTAGCCTTATAAATATGCAAGAAAATGCACAGTTGCAGATAGGGTTCATCGGAGGATTCTAGGCTCTGAGCCGTACTGAGGTGTGTATGGCCTTGACTTTATCTTCTGGAGGAGGGGTGAGAGACCACTCCATATTAGTCATAAGGCATTAGTCAGCTCCTTGCAGTTACTTAAACTGAAAATAGTATATTAAAATATTTTAAGACATCTTAAACTCCAGGTGCTTGACTGTTTCCTGCTTCAGGCTGCATTTGGTATAATCTTTTTTTATTATTATTACTGCTATTGCATATGACTTGCTAGTATTCACCTGAGTATCTGTCTATTGATAGTGTAACACAGCATGAGTTTAGAGATTTAAGCTTGGTAAATAAATGAGCCTCTTGGCTGAAGAGTTATAGTGTTTTCTTGTATAAAAGTTTTCCTCTTGAAATTTGCTTAAACCTAATATAGCAACAAGGTCTACCTGGTAAGTAACTGAACACAAAAACACTGGTCATTTTTAAAATATATGTAATTGTTCAGATTCCTGATTCCAAGAAATAAGCTAAAAATCAGACCTCCTAGAAGAGGAGGTGTTTATAAGTGAACATTATAAAATAATTTCTTCATTCATTCATCCATCTATCTCAGGGTGTCAAACTCGAGGCCCATGGGCTGCATCTGGCCCATGGGATGCTTAGATCTGTCCCAAGGGGCCTCCCTGAAAACAGTGAAGAACAAGCTTGTAGTGCCTCTGCCAGCAAAGATGGAGCTCGGGAGGGGCGCATTTGGCTCTCCCGAGCTCCATTTTCGCTGGCAGAGTGCTAGCAAAACAAACTAATAGCAAAAGTGGCATTTGATCACAAGGCAAGGAGGCATCGAGAAATGTTTCCCCTTTTGCATTTGAGCCATCCAAGAAGGGACAGGAAAGGAGAAAGGAAAGAGGAAAGAAAAAGAAAAAGAAGGAAAGACGGGAAGAGATCAAGGAAGGAAAAAGAAGAAAAGAGGGGAAGGAAATCAAATGATCTAAGTGCCAAAGCCCACTGTAACAATATCGCCAAAAAGGCATTAAGGGTTGTAAACCTAATCTTGCATAGCTTCTTCTCCGGTGATATTACACTACCAACGAGCGCATATAAAATATTTGCTAGATCAATTCTCAAATACGGCCCAACTGTCTGGAACCTGCACTGCATATCAGATATTAATACATGTGAAGGTGTCCAGAAATATTTCACAAGAAGAGTCCTCCACTCCTCCGCTCACAACAAAATACGTTATGCTACCAGACTTGAAATTCTGGGTTTAGAAAATTTAGAACTACGCTGCCTTTGGTATGACCTAAGCATAGCTCATAAAATCATCTGCTACAATGTTCTACCTGTCAATGACTACTTCAGCTTCAACCTCAACAATACACGAGCACACAATAGATACAAATTTAAGGTAAACTGCACCAAACTCGATTGCAGAAAATATGACTTCAGCAATAGAGTGGTCAATGCCTGGAATGCACTACCTGATTCTGTGGTTTCATCACAAAATTTTAACCTTGGACGGTCTACTGTTGACCTCACCCCATTCCTAAGAGGTCTGTAAGGGGCATGCATAAGAGCATCAGCGTGCCTACCATCCCTGTCCTAATGTTCCCTTTAATTGTATTATTTCATGCTTATACTTATATATATTATCTAATACGGACTCGACAAATAAATAAATAAAAATAAATAAAGAAGAAAGGAGAATGAAGAGGGAAGAGGGAAAGAAAAAGAAGAAAAGGGAAAAGGGAAGGAAGGAAGGAAGGAAGGAAGGAAGGAAGGAAGGAAGGAAGGAAGGAAGGAAGGAGATTATAATCAGAGGGAGGGAGAGTCCACAGCCCTGCCCAGGCCACCCCAGGTACCCCCGACATGAATGGTGTCAAGTTGGCCACGTTTACACTGCCCCCCCGCCCAGGTCAAACACAACCCTGATGTAGCTCTCAATTAAATTGAGTTTGACACTGATCTATCTCTTCATTCAAATTCTCCAGCCACCCACTTGTATATGATTATGGGTACTAAAAGTGTTGAAACAACAGAATAATACTTTAAAACAATATGAAGGTGGTCATGCTGGGAAGGGACACTCAACAATTAATTACACTCATAATCAGAAGTGGCTTCATTCAACATCTAGTATCTTTAAAAGCCTGGGTTTTCAGGGCTCTTTAGAAGGATAGCAAGGTCAGGGCTGTAAAATAGTCTTGAGGAATGCTGTGGCTTTTACATTTATTTATTTCTATTTATATGGCTACTCCTCTCACCACAGTGACTCTAGGCAGCAAAGGAAGGTTAAATAAACGGGAACCACAACATAAGACCTTAGAAAATGCAAAGTTAAATACGTAACTCAAAACAAAAGCCGCTGCCAAGAGTAAAAGCAAAATAATATAATATCCAACCCATCCAGGCTTCACTAACTTGATGGCCCCTCACCTGGGCAAAAAAGAAACAGTTTTTTAATGCTTTCTGGAAGCCTCCTGTGTCCCAAGATGGTATTACTTTAGAATAGAATAGAATAGAATAGAATAGAATAGAATAGAATAGAATAGAATAGAATAGAATAGAATAGAATAGAATAGCAAAGTTGGAACAGATCTTGGAGGTCTTCTAGTCCAACCCCCTGCCCTGAAATTTACCATTTCAGACAAATGGTTATCCAACATCTTAAAAATCTGCCTCTTTTAATATTCCTCAAAACGTTTCATTTTTCTAGGAGTGGGTGGTGGCTTCCCACAAGGGCTTTATAGATGACAACCAATATTTTTAACATCTGGGGAGAAAAATCTACATCCTAATGCATTTCCGTTGCGTATAATTTGCACCGTGTTTGAGATCTCCTTGGTTCCAAATATTTTACTATTTTACATTCTTACAATGTGAGGGAAGAAAGACACATGATCAGCATGATGTGAAATCTTTGTCCAACGCAGGGTCTGATGATTTCCTTTCCAGGTTGTTATTACAATTTCTATCTGAGTAAGACAAAAGCTGTGCTTCAGCATTTCCCCATTTCAGTACCAGTCATCTCCTTGCCAGACAGTTTTAGGGGAAAGAGAGAGAGAGAGAGAGAGAGAGAGAGAGAGAAGTTGTAATCAATATGTAATCTCTTCAGGCACAATGCTGCCTGATGGCTCTGGTGCCCCTGCCAGGTGAAGGTTGTTCAGCTTGAAGAGGTCCAGGGAGGCCCACAATGAGCTGGTCATCTGCAGCGCTAATGAAAAGACCACAGCTGATCCTAAATCTTAATAAAAGATGGACAGAATTGTCAGGTCTTTATGAGCCAGTCAAAAGGGTTCATTTGGCAACCTGGAGCAGTGAACTTGCTTCATTACTGCATATGTCCGAGGAAGGAAGATAAATGAGAGTATTTGCACAAAGGAGTCATCGTCTGCGTCTCTAAGTAAACAGGAAGATGAATTATTGCTACACAATGACATCCCTAACTGGCTTGCAGTCACAAATCCCATTGCCAGGTACCTTGATTCTTCCCAAATATGTCTTGATTCAGCAAAGCCCTTTAGGCTTATTCACAGCTCTGAATCAGAGAAAACACCTTCCTCAGCATTATTTATGCTTGGCTTCAGTGAGGCAGCAAACATTACATGATTCCTTAACTTAGATAAATGGATTGATTGGAGAATGAATTATTGATACATTCTACCTTTCCAGACATAACTTTAGTCCATCAATATGTAATCTCTTCAGGCACAATGCTGCCTGATGGCTCTGGTGCCCCTGCCAGTATTTCTTTTTTATTGTTGATAATCTTACAAGATGACAAAATTTCATGAGAAATTTTTGATCCCACCCATAGAATCCTTTTGATAGTCCTGGTTTACTTATTATATTTTATCTTGCTTATGGTCCTTCCTTCCTTCCTTCCTTCCTTCCTTCCTTCCTTCCTTCCTTCCTTCCTTCCTTCCTTTCTTTCCTTTAGTGGTTTAGCCATTTTCTTATTCTTCTCTCCTGTCTTTCTAGCATATTTACTGGTAACATCATTTTAGCTTCTTGTTTCTCTTTTTTCCCCTCTTGCCTAGCACTATCTGACGCCATTTCCTATATTTTTTTCTTTTTTTTTTTTTTTTTTTTTGTTCAAAAAGTTTTTATTGGTCAAAAAAAAGTTGATACAAATACATATCGGGTATGGTAAATTTTCATTTTTCTTATGCAAGATAAGAATTTTGCTCAAATTTTTTAACACATACAACAGCCATATGGCAAGCAGGTGACACGAAGTAGCTAAGTTTACAAATCTTACATACGCAATAAAGAAGGGTCAAGAATAAACAGAATATCATACAAAAGAGAATAAGGAAAACCAACACAATACCAAATATCTTTATCACTCCTATATTTTTTTTTTTCTTGATTCCACTTTTTTAATTAGACTTTAAAAATGTTCAGAGAGATTGTTCTGTCTTACATATCTAATGTACACATAAGACACACTCGATCAATAATATATTCATAAGGTACTAAATATATTGATGAATGAAATCATTTATTCAAATATAATTTCTGCTACACTTTGAAGGCTCATTGTAATTAGAGTAAAGAAAGATGTAATAATCTTCTTCCTTGCTATTTAGTACCAATGCAGAATTATTTAAAATGAGTTGGGTTGGTGGAACATTTGCAAAACCTTGATTCAGAAAGAGTTTGCATTCTGAAACCTTTGCATGGTAGCCATGATATTAATATTTTACTTTATGAATATTTTTTTAAAAAACAAAAGCACAGTTCCAGATATTAAAGTCAGACTAAAGAGGGACCACAGCAAATTGGTGATGTGTATTTTTCTATATAGCAAAGTGTAAATTCAATACCAGAGGCTTCCAGTTAAGATTGCAGACTTTTCTTGAACTAAAAGGCAAGTACTGGCAGACTTTCATTTTATCCCATATCTACTTCCCGCCCCCAAAAATGCAGGTGGAAAAGTCGGTGCGTCTTATACAGCGAATATTGTGGCGGGAGAGAAGGAGTTGGTGCAGCGCCAATCAGCTGTTTTAGAATGGGCCGTGGTAGCAGTGGTGAACAGGCTGCAGCGTTGAATGGGCCGCAGCAGCGGCAGCAAATGGGCTGCGCCAAATGGGCCACAACAAATGTGCCACGGCGGCAAATGGGTGGCAGCGAATGGGTGGCGGCAAATGGGACGTGGTGGTGGCAAACGGGCAGTGTGAACAAGTGTTGGTGGCAAATGGGTGGTGGAGAACGGGCCATGGCAAATGAATACCAGATGAATGTTGGGAAGCAGAGGCAGATTTTTTTTCTTGTTTTCCTCCCAAAAAGCTAGGTGCGTCTTACACTCCAGAGCATCTTATAGTCTGAAAAATACGGTAGTTATCAAAGGTCAAGTTACGGTTAATGAAAAACTTTTGTTCTACATTTAACCTTTAACTGCCTGATATTTCTTGAACTGGAATTTAAGTGCTAAAATGAAGGGAAGAGGTGAGGTTCATGAATATGTTGACAGTGATCTGTAGAAACCATTTAGAATAGTAAATTCAATGATCTCTAAAAACCATATTGTAAATTATCTTTAGAAATCCGCATGGTAAAGGTTTGGTATTCAGCTACTGATACATCATAAAAACATAGGAACCACATTCACAAGCGATCAGAGTATTCACTCTGTACATGCAAACATGTGTTTGTAGGTGTGATTCTTCTCCATCATTGTCATATAACTCACATCCAGGGAGCCGATGTAGATATAAATCTATCCCAAATCCTTCTTCTGAATTTATAATGAGCTATACTGAATAAACTGGAGCACTATACAAATAAAGCTTCTAAATGGAACTGAACTCTACTGTACTCTAAAATTAAGATTCATAGTTTAGAGTTCTTTCTTAATGCAGTTTTGTTTACAGAGACTTGTCAAATAAAAGACAGGACAGAAATGGTTTCTAATGGCCTTCTTCAGAGTTGTTTCCTACAGCTTCTTGTGAGAGATCTAAATTACCCCTGTTGCGTTTTACCAATTTCTCCAGCACCCCATTCAAGAACAAACTACCAGTTCTCTATATTTTGCATATTCCCAGGAATGAATAGGGCAGGGCAATTATTATATAGTAGTGCCAACTAAGTTGGTGTTATGATTCTATTACAGTAAATACCATCTTGGAAAAGTTAAAATGTTGGCCTTAACCTACAAAGCTTTTACTAGTTTGAAACCACTGAATAGCTATTTTCTCCAATATCTGTCAGTAAAGATCCATTCTGACTCCTGATCCAGGTTCCCTTGTCTGGTGTAGTTTGTGTAGGATTTCTTTTTTCCTACAATATACAGCAATCTTCCTTTCCTTCTTCCCCTCTTCTTTGAGTCAGTGATGACTTCTGATGACTACCTGGACAAGCAACTGCAGTTTTCTTAACAATTTTTTTTTTGTTTTTTGTTTTCAGAAATGGTTTTACTACTTCCTACGGTGAGAAAGAATGATTGCTCGAGAACCACCCAGCTGGCTTTGTGCCTAAAGGCAGTACAGCTGAATCTTCTTATTTCGAGCCTGTTGTCTTAACTACAAACCAAACTGGCTCTCTGTGTTATATTTTAACTAATGTTAAATATTCTTCTGGACTTAACTTCATTGTAGCTGCTTTATGTTTGTTTTTTTATCTCAGTTTTGTTTTGCAGTAAATCATATTTTAATATGCATTGCATTTTCTTTTCTAATTTGCCACTTCTCATTAGAGACAATCCCAAAGCAGTTTACAAACATTAGAAAACCATTCTAAAATCAGGCAATCTACAAACACAATTAAAACAAAATTTAAAAAAAAACATAAGAAAAATAGAGCAAAAATAACACATGCCGGAGTGGTTGTTGTGCTTTTGCTAGATCTGCTAGAAATGAGCCAACTATAGGTTTATTATTGACCAAAGCTATTTTTCATTGTTGGATTCACCCAAGTTGTTGCTTCTAGATTATTTCAACTTCCTGTCTCTTGGGTCAGAGGCAGCTCAGGAATTCATGACCACCATGCCACAATGACCTTATTGTTGGTCATTGTTGGCCTGACCCACATAGCTGGCTAGGAATATCCATCTGACCCTTGTCAGATGTCCTATTGCCTTCCTTGGGACCATAGGATTGACTAATGGATCAATTTGGATGACCCAAACCAGGGACCTAGTAGAATTAAATAGTTTTCAGTTTATAAAAAGTGCATGTCAATTGGCAACCTAATAGATAGTTCAATATAGTGATATATATAATATATATAATATATTTATATTTCTGGCCTGTTGTACAATCAGGCCAGAAATGCACTAACAAGGGAGATAAGAGCAGCAAAAAGAAGCTACTCTGAAAAGCTAAAGAATCAATTTTCAGCAAATGAACCAGCAAACATGTGGAAAACTCTTAAAAATATCACCGGCTATGGCAAACCTCCTTCCCAGGCTGAAGGTAATCAACAACTGGCAGATGACCTGAATGAGTTTTACTGCAGGTTTGAAAGGAAACTACAGCCACCTATCTCCACAACCCCCATCTCAGACACACCAACAACAGCCAAGCCTCCTACAACTGACCCCATTTCATTGGGTTCACAACCCCTAGTGATCACAGAAAAGGAAGTGCAGGACCTATTTCACAGACAAAAGCCAGGAAAAGCTCCAGGCCCAGACAAGATAACTCCTTCTTGCTTAAAAGTCTGTGCTGACCAATTGGCCCCCATCTTCACCCATATTTTCAATAAATCACTAGAGATGTGCTATGTTCCTTCTTGCTTCAAATGCTCTACCATCATCCCAGTGCCGAAGAAGCCCACCATCAAGGAACTGAATGACTGGGACTTCCGCTTTGGCTCCGCTTCGTGAAGAAGCAGCTATGATTTAGCTGCTAACTCCCTAGTCTGTAAGCTGTCAGGACATCGTAAATCTGAGTCCGACAGCTGGATTCTTTCCTTCGGGTAAAGGAGGAAAGTTGAGCAATTAGGTTTGAGGTAGAGATGCCCTAATAAGCTTTTAAAGCTTGTGGGAAGTTCTCCTTCTATAACCTGATAAGCTCCTGGCTAGGAGAGGCTTTTGCCTTTATGGCGATAAAACGAAGCGTCCAATTTCCACGACAGGAATTGTTTTAATGATGGATTGGAACGTGGACGGAGCAAAAACTGGCGTTCTAGCACCTGTGTGCCCCTGAGGATTTATTTGCTGCAAAGATAGGAGAGAAGAAAGCAAATGGCGGTTTTGTGGAATGTGTGTTCTGAAAACGAAAGTAGAAATGCTTATTAACGTCTAGTGTTGAAATAGAAGAAAGAAGATACACAGAAACATACTGACTAAACGGAAGATATGAGAATTTTATGATTTATATTTTTTCTTTTTCTTTGGGATTATACTGATTTAGAAGAAAGATTTTTTGAAATTTTTTCTTTTCTAAATATTTTTTCTTTTCTATTGACCTGTTATTAAGTTATATTTTTTAAAAAAAAGGCTTTTAAGCAAATAGTGCTAAAAGTGTGTTGAAAAAGAAGATATATAGGAAGATACTGACTAATTGGAAGAAATGAGAATCTTATGATTTATATTTTTTCTTCTTCCTTGGGATTATAGTGACTTAGAAGATAAGTTTTTTGAAACTTTCTTTTATAATTTTTTTTTTTTTGCTTTCTTTTTCTTGGTCTCTTATTAAGTTATCCTTTTTTTAAAAAATGGCTTTTAAGCAAATAGTGCCAAAAGTTATTAAAAACTTTGAAATTTCTTCAGCTCAGATTCAAAAATTAAAAGAAGAAATCAAAAAGGAAGTAAGAAATTTTTTACAGGAGTTTTTGGAGAGTCACTTTTTAGAAATAGATCAAAATTTGATGAAATAGAGAAAGAGATGTTGGATTTCAAGGAAGTGGTGGAAGAGCAGAAGAGGAAATGAAAATGGTAAAGGATGCAATTGCAAATATTAAGTTCTTGTATTCAGATGCAGGATGATCTTGCAGAATTTAATAAAGCTAATTTAGAGCTGCAAAGGAAAATAGAAGAAATTCGAAAAGATCAAAATAATTGGAACTTAGATAATAAGATGGAAGATATAAAGGCAAAGGTAGATAGGGCAGATGAAGAAAGAGTAATATTACAATATAGATTAATGGAATATGCTATAAGGGTGAGGGGGTTGAAACAAAATAGGAAGGAAAATTTAAAGGAGATTTTTACGCAAGCCTTTGCACAGATAAAGGGTGTGGAGCCAGAAGATTTTGAGATTAATATTGAAAGAATTTATCGTGTTAATTCTTGGTGGGCAAGACAAAATAGAGTACCTAGGGATGTGGTTATTTATTTTACAACTAAAAAGGTTAGGTATGAAATTTTGCAAGCCTTCTATAACAATAAATTTCAGATATTGGGACAAGATATAAAAATGATGAAGGAAATTCCTCCTAAAATGTTAAGAAACAGAAGAGAATTTGCTTTTTTGGTGGATGAGCTTAAGAAATATCAGATACATTTTAGATGGGAAGTCCCAATGGGTTTGTCAGTGAATTTTAGAGGTAGAAAGTACTTTCTTAATTCTGTCATGAAAGCGAGACATTTTTATATTAATGTTTTAAAGAGTGGGAATCCTTTGTTGTTAGATGCTAAGTTAACTGGTTTGGAAATGATGGAAAATAGAAAGGGAGAGGGGAGGAATGTTTAAGATGTGAATAGGATGATTATGGTTAATTTTTGGAATTGATCTGTTTAGGATATAAATTATAGGATTTGTGTTATTTGCTATTTGTATGGTATAAATCTATAGGATGATATTACTCAATTGTGAAGGTTGAAAAGTGAAATTTATGAATTTAGATAATGTGGATGTGATGATTTTAATTGTTTACTGTTATATTGTGGATGTAGTCTAAATGATTATTTGTTTGATATTTGATTGATGGAGTAGTATTGGAAGATTGAATTAACCCTAACCCTAGAGTTTCTATAGAGTGAATTCTAACAGCAAACAATTTGATAGCTCAGGTCAGGTGTCCCCAGCCCCCAGGCTGAGGCCCACTACTGGGCTGTGGTCATTTGGAACCAGGCCGTGCGACCGGTGGGCTGTTGTGCACATGTGTGAACTCAGCTCGACTTGCATGGGTGGTGGGCCAAAGCAAACACACACAGCTCGACGTCCCCTCTCCCCTTCACCAGGCTGCCAAGCTGTAAAGTTGGTGTCGTGTCCCACTCCTCCGCTGACGGCTGGGTCTGGGAAATCCGAATCAGGCTTGCCTCTGCAGCTCTGCCCAAAGTCCTAGCAAAGTCCTCAGAGCAGGCAGGAGACCAGTAAGTGACTTCAGCAAGATAAGTTTGACTTTTGCCTGACTCAGAGACTGCCAGAAAGTAGCTCCTTTATATAGGCCATGGGGTGTGGCTCCATGACTCAGCACTCATTAAGGCCTGCCCTTCCCTTCCCTCTGTTGCCTCCGCCTCCAATCTTCTGATGCGAGGGTCACCCAATCAGCTGTTCTTGGGAGTAAACCTCCTCAGGCTCACCTGCTGTGGAGGAGGGAGGGTCTAGCTGCTCCGTTTGCCTGGGCATGGAGTCAGGGCTGGGGCAGGAGATGCTCCTTCTGCAGTTTGTGGGGCATGGAGCCAGGACTTGGGCGGAGGCATACATTCCTCAGTGTTGGGGAGCAGGTAAGAAGGCCCGGCTGCTCTGAGGCGGGCAAGACACAACACTATCCTCACCGCAGGGCCCTTCCCCGGGCTGACGATCGGGATGCGGTCGGGCCGGGTTCTGCTCGTGGAAGGCCCGCACCAGGTCCGGGCGTGACGCCGGAGGCGTTGACCCAGGTGAACTCGGTCCCGTACCCTTGCCACGCAACCAGGTATTGGAAGCGCCTTCAGCCAGCGGGAGTCGCGTATGCTGTGCACCTCGTACTCCTCCGCCCGTCCTCGTCGACAGCGGCGGGTGGCGCTGGCGCCGAGGGGAGACGGCGGGCCTCAGGGACCAGCAAGGACCGATGGAAGACGGATGGATCCGCATGGAACGCGGCAGGGTCAATCGGTAGGCCACGGATTGATGACCGCCGACGGGAACGGACCGATGAACCGGTGGTCCAGTTTCTTCGCCGCCGGTCGGACGGGAGATGCTGTGGAGAGCCACACGCGGTCTCCGACCACCAGTGGGGTGTTGCCCGTCGGGAGCGATCGGCGACCGCTTGTAGTCCTCCTTCGCCCGATTCAGCTGCCGACGCACCATCTGCTGGACGCGTGCAACTCGGAGAGAAAGGACTGTGTCTCGGGAACCGGGAGTCCGGGGCGCCAGAGGAAGAGCCGCGGATGGTACCCCAAGTTGGCCAGGAACGGGTGGTCTGGGTGGAGGTGTGTTGGGAGTTGTTGAATGCGAACTCCGCTAGGGACAGGTAATCGCCCAGTTGTCCTGCTGTTGGTTCACGGCACCGGAGGTACTGTTCCAGGACGCCGATGACCTTTTCCGTCCGCCGTCGGTCTCCGGATGGTGCGCCGACGACAGGCACACCTGCACCTCCAATGCGCCATCAGGCTCTTCCAAAAGCGGGCCGTGAACTGCACCCCACGGTCCGACACCACCCTGTCCGCAGGCCGTGGAGGCGGAAGACGTGCTGCAAGAAGAGACGGGCTGTCTTGGTGGCGGTGGGCAGCCCGCTGCACGGGATGAAGTGTGCCATCTTGGTGAGCATGTCCACCACCACCAGCACCGTGGTGAACCCGAGGACGGCGGCAGGTCCGTCAGGAAGTCCATGGAAATCGCCCCAGGGTCTGTCAGGAGTCGGCAAGGGCTGGAGGAGACCGAGGGGCCCCGTGGCGGCCTTGGCTTGCCGGCACGGCACGCAGGACGCCACATAGGCATGGACATCATGCCGCACCCGGGCCACCAGAAGGTCCAGCGTTACCAGGTTGAGAGTCTTGAAAAACCCGAAATGGCCCGCGGCAGGGTTGTCGTGGCACTGGGTCAGGACGAGGGACCGGAGCGCCCTGCGGCACATACAACCGCCCGGAACTTGAGTACGTCGTCTTCCAATGTCCACGGAGGCGTGGGGCCCGCCTCCGCTCGCCGCTGCTGAGACCAGGCGTCTTGGCGCTGCGCCTCTCGCACCGGGCCCGTAAGTCCACCGGTTCCCGGCGGCGCCAAGGCTTCCGCCGCAGTACGGTCCGTGGAGGAAGAGGGTCTTGGGCGCCAGGTACTCCGCTTACGGGACAGGCGTCCGCCCTCCGGTTGTGGCCACTGGGGATATAGGTGACGCGGAAGTTGAACCGGCAAGAACAGCGACCACCGGATCTGCCGCTGGTTCAACTTCCGAGCCGTGGTGAGATGTTCGAGGTTCCGATGGTCCGCTCGACCTCCACCTGATGCCGGGCTCCCTCCAGGTGGTGCCGCCACGCCTCGAGCAGCGGCCTTGATAGCCAGCAACTCCTTTTCCCAGATGGTATAGTTGCGCTCGGAAGGGTTGAGCTTCCGCGGTAGTACGCGCAGGGAAAAGAGTGCCGCCATCCGCCGGGCCTGTAGCAGCACCGCTCCGAGGCGGCGTTGGGCGTCCGTCTCCACCACGAAGGCGGTGCGGGTCGGGATGTCGCAGGATGGGCTCCGTGACGAAAGCCTTCCTGAGAGCCGTGAAGGCTTCCTCCCGCGGGGACCCCACCGAACGGGACCTTCTTCTGAAGGAGCTGGGTGAGCGGAGCCGTCAGCGTGGCGAAGCCGGGATGAAGGTCCGATAGTAATTGGCGGCCCAGCAGCCGCTGGACATCCTTCACCCGACGCGGGCTTCCCAGCTGCTCAGGGCCTCCACCTTGCGCTGGTCCATGGCGATCCTCGGGTGAGAGGATGTGCCGAGGAACTCAATGGACGACGGAGGAAAAACACTTCTCCAGCTTGGCGTAGAGCTGGTGCTCCGCAGGCGCTGCAGGACCAGGCGGAGGTGCTGGAGGTGACTTTCCTGGACCGGGAGTAGACCAGGATGTCGTCAGGTAGATCACCACGAACCGATCCAACATGTCCCGGAACACATCGCTCATAAAATGTTGGAAGACGGCGGGGCGTTGGTCAGCCCGAACGGCATGACCGTGTACTCGTAGTGTCCGTGCGGTGCGAACGCCGTCTTCCACTCGTCCCTTCACGCATCCGCACCAGGTTGTAGGCCCCGGAGGTCGAGCTTGGTAAAGATGGAGGCCTCCGCAGCCGGTCCATCAGCTCCGGGATGGCGGCGGGGGTAGCGATTCCGCACCGTGATGGCGTTCAGCCGGCGGTAGTCGCAACACAGGCGCAAATCCCGTCTTCTTTTTACGAAGAGGACCGGGGCCGACAGAGGGACTTGAAGGCCGGATGAACCTCGGGCCAGATTTTTGTCCAGAAAGTCCCTGAGGGCGCCAACTCGGCTCGGACATGGAATACAGGCGTCCCGTGGGCAGCGGGCGCCGGGTTGCAGGTCCACGGGCAGTCGAGGGCCGGTGCGGGGTAAGCGGTCCGCCTCCTTTCGCTGAAGACGCCAGCGAAGTCCTGCAGCTCGGGGCACGGCGACGGCCGGGTGAAGACGTCCTGGCCGGGCGAGGTGTGGCGGATGTGGTCGACACACTGCAGGCTGGGAAACGAGATGGCGTTCCGCGACCAGGCCACCTGAGGGTCGTGCGTCCGCAGCCAGGCCAGTCCGAGGATCACTGGGAAGTGGAGGTCCGCTGTCACGTAGAAGCGAATCGCCTCCTCGTGGTCCCCGATGGCGAGGCGCAAGGGCTGCGTGGCGGTTAATGGGTCCGCCACCAGCTCCCCCCCGCCGATGGTCTCGACGCTCATCGGAGGGTCTACCGGAACCAAGGGGACACCAAAATGGTCCACGAAGGCCCGGTCCATAAAGTTCGTGGTGGCCCCTGAATCCACCAGCGCGTGTGCCGGGATCCCTTCCGGCCGGTCACCCACCCACACCCGGGTGTCCAAAATCAGGTGCCCAGGGGGCCCAGGGTCCACGCCGCCATGTCTGGCGGGGCTTGGTCCGTGCCCGGCCTAGGGTTTCCCTGGGCGGGCCTGCCCGTTCCCGACTGGCCAGGCCGGGATTCGGGACGGGCGTCGTGTTCCGCCCGCGCTTCCTGGGGCATGCGGCGGCGAAATGGCCGGGCTCCCACAGTACAAGCACAGCCCCCTTTGACGCCTCGGGCTCCGCCCCTGGCCGGTCAGGCAAGGCCTGGCCGCTCCTAACTCCATGGGCTCCTCGGCGGCAGCCACGAAGCGCGGGGTGGCCCGGGACGGGGTCGGCACGGGTCGAGGGAGGGCGACGGTCTTTGACAGTTGCGGGCGGCGACAGGACGGGCGTTGCTGGAGACGGGTGTCGAGGCGCAGGCAGAGGGCACCAGGTCAACGAGGGTCCGCGCGCCCACCCGAGCCAGCTCGTCCTGCAGCTCTTCGAAGGCCCCTCTTGAACGCGTCCGCTAGTGCCGTGTCGTTCCAGTCCGAATCATGGCACAGCAACCGGAATTCGCGATGTACTCCCGGGCGGGGCCCTTGTTGGATCTCTCCGAGGCGCCAGGCAGCCGCCTGGGCCCGCACAGGGTCTTCATACATCAGGCGAGTTGCCCCAGAACCCCTGGTAGTCCGCCAGCAAGGGGCTGTCCCTGAGCACCAAGGCGTGGCCCACCGCGCAGCCTGGCCAGACAACAGGTTCATCACGAAGGCCACCCTGGCCCGGTCATCTGGAAAGTCCCCCGGCCGCATTGCCATGTAGGTCTGGCACTGGGCCATGAAGGCCGGGAACATCTCCATCCGTCCTGAGAACTTCTCCGGCACCGGTACCGGGCTATGGCGCTGAGGAGGAGGAGGAGGAGGAGGTTGGACTGCTGGGGCATTCCCAGCAGCCAGTTGAGCAGTCAGCTGGGCGACTTGCTGTTGCAGTTGCTGGTTGTCTGTTTGTAGCTGCTGCACAATCAGCGCCAGCTGTTGCAGATCCATCTTGTAGATGTGTGAGGAGTCAGGCAAGATGTCGTGTCCCACTCCTCCGCTGACGGCTGGGTCCGGGAAATCCGAATCAGGCTTGCCTCTGCAGCTCTGCCCAAAGTCCTAGCAAAGTCCTCAGAGCAGGCAGGAGACCAGTAAGTGACTTCAGCAAGATAAGTTTGACTTTTGCCTGACTCAGAGACTGCCAGAAAGTAGCTCCTTTATATAGGCCATGGGGTGTGGCTCCATGACTCAGCACTCATTAAGGCCTGCCCCTCCTTCCTCTGTTGCCTCCGCCTCCAATCTTCTGATGCGAGGTCACTCCAATCAGCTGTTCTTGGGAGTAAACCTCCTCAGGCTCACCTGCTGTGGAGGAGGGGAGGGTCTAGCTGCTCCGTTTGCCTGGGCATGGAGTCAGGGCTGGGGCAGGGAGATGCTCCTTCTTCTGCAGTTTGTGGGGGCATGGAGCCAGGACTTGGGCCGGAAGGCATACATTCCTCAGTGTTGGGGAGCAGGTAAGAAGGCCCCGGCTGCTCTGAAGGCGGGCAAGACACAACAGTTGGGAACTGCTGGTTTAAGTTTAATAATGCGGTTTAATATTGTACACTAAGGTACAACTTGTGAAATTCTGATTCTCATATCTGATATTATTTTTAGCAAGACAATATTCTCAGAATATCCCCACCCCGCATGAAAAGAAATCATCACAATGACTTATTTTATAGGATTGCTGCAAGACTTACTGTGCTGACCAATTGGCCCCCATCTTCACCCATATTTTCAATAAATCACTAGAGATGTGTTATGTTCCTTCTTGCTTCAAACGCTCTACCATCATCCCAGTGCCGAAGAAGCCCACCATCAAGGAACTGAATGACTACAGACCAGTTGCTCTAACATCTGTAGTAATGAAAACCTTTGAAAGGCTAGTGCTTTCCTACCTGAAAACCATCACGAATCCACTCTTAGACCCCTTGCAATTTGCATACCGAGCAAATAGATCAACAGATGATGCTGTTAATATGGCTCTGCACTACATCCTACAACATCTTGAGTCTCCAAAGACCTATGCAAGGGTCCTTTTTGTAGACTTTAGTTCAGCATTCAATACCATCATTCCAGACATTCTTCTAACTAAGCTAAACCAGCTACAGGTACCGGAACAGACTTGTAAGTGGATCACAAGCTTCCTAACAAACAGGAAGCAGCAGGTGAAGCTAAGCAAGATCACATCAAATACCTGTACAATTAGCACAGGGCCCCCCCAAGGCTGTGTGCTCTCCCCACTTCTCTTCTCTCTGTATACCAATGACTGCATCTCCAATGATCCATTTGTTAAGCTACTGAAGTTCGCAGATGACACAACAGTGATTGGTCTCATTCGAGACAATGACGAATCCGCATATAGACGAGAGGTTGAACGACTAGCCTTGTGGTGCAACCAAAACAATCTGGAACTGAACACACTCAAAACCGTAGAAATGGTGGTAGACTTTAGGAAAAACCCTTCCATACTTCCACCTCTCACAATACTTGACAACACAGTATCAACAGTAGAAACCTTCAAATTTCTGGGTTCTATCATATCGCAAGATCTCAAATGGACAGCTAACATCAAAAACATCATTAAAAAAGGACAACAAAGAAAGACCCATTGTGGTAAGGATGAAGCAGCAGGTGGTAAAACATAGATTGGTTCAAAAGTTTCATTATGTTATTGAGGGCTTTAACATGATTGTTGATGTCCTTCTCTTGCTGAAAAAGTAAAGAGTGGTATGTTTAATTTTGTGCCCTGATGTTCTGGTATTTTATTCAGCCAACAATTATTCTGGGTTTGGTACAGCAGGTGTGTCCAATTAAAAACTTATTAAAATGGGAATCCAGCCTCCCCTTATTTTTTCACCATTCACTGGAAATGAAAAAATTATCCTCTCCCATTGACTGCTTCCCTGCCATCCTCAGCAAAATTACTTCCTGCTCCTTATAGCTGATATGCAATGCACAAGGACCTTCTTAATGAATTGCAGGTTAGCACTATATTCCTTTGCTAGATTGGAAGCAGGTGAATCTTTATTGTCATTGCACCTTGTACAACGAAATTAAATGCCATATTCAGTGTACATTATACATATAAAATCACACATTCTTCACATTCTATACAATTGAATTGAAAATCCCTGATATTGCATTAATATTGCACTATACAGTAGAATTCAATATAGTTACTGCTCTGGGATAGAAGCTGTTTTTCAGCCTATTTGTCCTTTTTTTATTTTTTTTGTCCTGTACCATCTGCCAGGTGGTAATACTTCAAAAACAGGGTGCCCAGGATGAGATGGATCTTTAAGAATGTTTTGAACTTTTTTAAGGCAGTGGGAGCTATAAAAAGGGGAGAGGGCAATCAATGATCCTCTGGGCAACGACACTAACCCTCTGGAGTGCTGTCCTATCTGCCACTGTGCAATTGGCAAACCATACACAGGTGCAGTAAGTTAAAATCAGTGGTGAAATCCAATTTTTTTTACTACTGGTTCTGTGGGCGTGGCTTGGTGGGCATGGTGTGGCTTGGTGGGCGTGGCAGGGGAAGGATACTGCACAATCTCCATTCCCACCCCACTCCAGGGGAAGGATACTGCAAAATCTCCATTCCCATCCCACTCTGTGACCAGCCAGACGTGTTATTTGCTGGTTCTCCGAACTACTCAAAATTTCCACTACCGGTTCTCCAGAACCTTTCAAAACCTGCTGGATTTCACCCCTGGTTAAAATACTCTCTATGTTGCAGCAGTAGAAGGTCACCAGCTGTTTTTCATTCAGTTGTTGTTTCTGAGAAATCTCAGGTAGTATAATCTTTGCTGGGCCCTTTTGACTAGTGCTGCAATGTGAGCGCCTCAGGTCAGGTCCTCTTTTATGCCATCCACCGAGAACCCCAGTTCAGCAGTGAGATGGATTCATAGCATGTGTGTGTGGCTCCTCCCTGGCTTGGTCTATGCTGAAGTTCAGCCAGAGGCTTCTTATAAATTATTTTAATATCCATTTGTTGCATAAAATGTTTATATTTCATTATTCAGTTCACAGGTTAAGTGTAAACTATCACTCATACTTAGGATGGCCGAAAAGCAATTATAAGAAATCTAAACAAAGATAAGATGAATGGATGAGAGGCAGTCATTTACTAAGCTCTCATCTTTCCATTAATTTGCCAGGGGCAAGGAAGTGCCAGGCAGAAATAAATGCTTGTAAATAAAAGATATCCTTGAATGAAGCTCAGATTGTCTTTGTTTAGCAACCGCAACTGAGATTAGCTAGGAAACCTGGTCCTTAAGTGAAGTGGTTGCTAAGTGAAAATTATGTGACTGCAACTCTGCTTACCATTTTATTTCAGCTTTCCTTTATTTTCCTATTATTTCCTTTAGGCAGCGGCAGGGACAGTTCTTTGGGCTCCACGATCAATGCAGATGGCGACTGCAGCCATGAAATTAAAAGACTCTTGCTCCTTGGAAGGAAAGCTATGGCAAATCTAGGCAGCATATTAAAAAGCAGAGGAATCGTCTTGCCAACCATGGTCCGTACAGTTAAAGCTATGGTTTTCTCAGTAGTAATGGATGACTGTGAGAGTTGGACCATAAGGAAGGCTGAGCACTGAAGAATTGGTGTTTTCAAATTGTGGTGTTGGAGAAGACTCTTCAGAATTCCTTGGACTTCAGGGAGATCAAATCAGTCAATCCTAAAGGAAATGAATCCTGGCTGTTCTTTGGAAGGACTAATACTGAAACGGAAGCTCAAATATCTATGGAGATTCTCAGTTATCTAGGTCAGGGGTAGTGTTGTGTCTTGCCCGCCCTCAGAGCAGCCGGGGCCTTCTTACCTGCTCCCGCACACTGAGGAATGTATGCCTCCCGGTCCCAGTCCTGGCTCCATGCCCACACAAACTGCAGAAGGAGAATCTCCCTGCCCCAGCCCTGACTCCATGCCCAGGCAAACGGAGCAGCTAGACCCCTCCCCCTCCTCCACAGCAGGTGAGCCTGAGGAGGGTTTACTCCCAAGAACAGCTGATTGGTGTGACCCTCGCATCAGAAGATTGGAGGCGGAGGCTACAGAGGAAGGAGGGCAGGCCTTAATGAGTGCTGAGTCATGGTGCCACACCCCATGGCCTATATAAAGGATCTACTTTCTGGCAGTCTCTGAGTCAGGCAAAAGTCAAACTTATCTTGCTGAAGTCACTTACTGGTCTCCTGCCTGCTCTGAGGACTTTGCTAGGACTTTGGGCAGAGCTGCAGAGGCACGCCTGATTCGGATTTCCCGGACCCAGCCGTCAGCGGAGGAGTGGGACACGACATCTTGCCTGACTCCTCACACATCTACAAGATGGATCTGCAACAGCTGGCGCTGATTGTGCAGCAGCTACAAACAGACAACCAGCAACTGCAACAGCAAGTCGCCCAGCTGACTGCTCAACTGGCTGCTGGGAATGCCCCAGCAGTCCAACCTCCTCCTCCTCCTCCTCCTCAGCGCCACAGCCCGGTACGGTGCGGAGAAGTTCTCAGGACGGATGGAGATGTTCCCGGCCTTCATGGCCCAGTGCCAGACCTACATGGCAATGCGGCGGGGACTTTCCAGATGACCGGGCCAGGGTGGCCTTCGTGATGAACCTGTTGTCTGGCCAGGCTGCGCGGTGGGCCACGCCCTTGGTGCTCAGGGACAGCCCCTTGCTGGCGGACTACCAGGGGTTCTGGGGCAACTCGCCTGATGTATGAAGACCCTGTGCGGGCCCAGGCGGCTGCCTGGCGCCTCGGAGAGATCAACAAGGGCCCGCCCCTCCGGGAGTACATCGCGAATTCCGGTTGCTGTGCCATGATTCGGACTGGAGCGACACGGCACTAGCGGACGCGTTCAAGAGGGGCCTTCGGAAGAGCTCCAGGGCGAGCTGGCTCGGGTGGGCGCCGCGGACCCTCGTTGACCTGGTGCCCCTCTGCCTGCGCCTCGACACCCGTCTCCAGCAACGCCCGTCCTGTCGCCGCCCGCAACCGTCAAGACCGTCGCCCTCCCTCGACCCGTGCCGACCCGTCCCGGGCCACCCGCGCCGTGGCGCCGCCGAGGAGCCCATGGAGTTAGGGCGGCCAGGCCTCGCCTGGCGGCCCAGGAGGCGGGCGGGCGCCAAGGGGCTGTGCTTGTACTGTGGGGAGCCCGGCCATTTCGCCGCCGCATGCCCCAGGAAGCGGCGGAGCACGTCGCCCGTCCCGAATCCCGGCCTGGCCAGTCGGGAAGCAGGGCAGGCCCGGCCAGAAACCCTAGGCGGGCACGGACCAAGCCCCGCCAGACATGGCGGCGTGGACCGGGCCCCTCGGCACCTGATTTTGGACACCGGGTGTGGGTGGGTGACCGGCGGAAGGATCGGCACACGCGCTGGTAGATTCGGGGCCACCACGAACTTTATGGACCGGGCCTTCGTGGACCATTTTGGTGTCCCCTTGGTTCCGGTAGACCCTCCGATGGCGTCGAGACCATCGGCGGGAGGGAGCTGGTGGCGGACCCATTAACCGCCACGCAGCCCTTGCGCCTCGCCGCCGGGGACCACGAGGAGGCGATTCGCTTCTACGTGACGGCGGACCTCCACTTCCCAGTGATCCTCGGACTGGCCTGGCTGCGGACGCACGACCCTCAGGTGGCCTGGTCGCGGGCGCCATCTCGTTCCCAGCCTGCAGTGTGTCGACCACATCCGCCACACCTGCGCCCGGCCAGGGCGTCTTCACCCGGCCGTCGCCGTGCCCCGGAGCTGCAGGACTTCGCTGGCGTCTTCAGCGAAAGGAGGCGGACCGCTTACCCCGCACCGGCCCCTCGACTGCCCGTGGACCTGCAACCCGGCGCCCGCTGCCCACGGGCGCCTGTATTCCATGTCCGAGCCGAGTTGGCGCCCTCAGGGACTTTCTGGACAAAAATCTGGCCCGAGGTTCATCCGGCCTTCAAGTCCCTCTGTCGGCCCCGGTCCTCTTCGTAAAAAGAAGACGGGGATTTGCGCCTGTGTTGCGACTACCGCCGGCTGAACGCCATCACGGTGCGGAATCGCTACCCCTGCCGCTCATCCCGGAGCTGATGGACCGGCTGCGGAGGCCTCCATCTTTACCAAGCTCGACCTCCGGGGCCTACAACCTGGTGCGGATGCGTGAAGGGGCGAGTGGAAGGCGGCGTTCGGCACCGATGCGGACACTCTGAGTACACGGTCATGCCGTTCGGGCTGACCAACGCCCCGCCGTCTTCAACATTTTATGAGCGATGTGTTCCGGGACATGTTGGATCGGTTCGTGGTGATCTACCTGGGCGACATCCTGGTCTACTCGGTCCAGGAAAGTCACCTCCAGCACCTCCGCCTGGTCCTGCAGCGCCTGCGGAGCACCAGCTCTCGCCAAGCTGGAGAAGTGTTTTTCCTCCGGTCGTCCATTGAGTTCCTCGGGCACATCCTCTCACCCGAGGATCGCCATGGACCAGCGCAAGGTGGAGGCCCTGAGCAGCTGGGAAGCCCGCGTCGGGTGAAGGATGTCCAGCGGCTGCTGGGCCGCCAGTACTATCGGACCTTCATCCCGGGCTTCGCCACGCTGGCGGCTCCGCTCACCCAGCTCCTTCAGAAGAAGGTCCCGTTCGGTGGGGTCCCCGCGGGAGGAAGCCTTCACGGCTCTCAGGAAGGCTTTCGTCACGGAGCCCATCCTGCGACATCCCGACCCGCACCGGCCTTCGTGGTGGAGCGGGCGCCTCCAACGTCGCCCTCGGGCGGTGCTGCTACAGGCCCGGCGGATGGCGGCACTCTTTTCCCTGCGCGTACTACTCGCGGAAGCTCAACCCTTCCGAGCGCAACTATACCATCTGGGAAAAGGAGTTGCTGGCTATCAAGGCGCGTTCGGCGTGGCGGCACCACCTGGAGGGCCCGGCATCAGGTGGAGGTCGAGCGGACCATCGGAACCTCGAACATCTCACCACGGCTCGGAAGTTGAACCAGCGGCAGATCCGGTGGTCGCTGTTCTTTGCCGGTTCAACTTCCGCGTCACCTATATCCCCAGTGGCCACAACGGGCGGGCGCCCTGTCCCGTAAGCCGGAGTACCTGGCGCCCAAGACCCTCTTCCTCCACGGACTGTACTGCGGCGGAAGCCTTGGCGCCGCCCGGGAACCGGTGGACTTACGGGCCCGGGTGCGAGGCGCAGCGCCAAGGCGCCTGGTCTCAGCAGCGGCGGCGGGGCGGGCCCCACGTCTCCGTGGACATTGGAAGGCAGCGTACTCAAGTTCCGGGGCGGTTGTATGTGCCCAGGGCGCTCCGTCCTCGTCCTGACCCAGTGCCACGACAACCCTGCGCGGGCCATTTCGGTTTTTCAAGACTCTCAACCTAGTAACGCGGACCTTCTGGTGGCCCCGGGTGCGGCATGATGTCCATGCCTATGTGTCGTCCTGCGTGCCGTGCCGGCAAGCCAAGGCCGCCACGGGGGCCCCTCCCGGTCTTCCAGCCCTTGCCAACTCCTGACAGACCCTCGGGCGATTTCCATGGACTTCCTGACGGACCTGCCGCCGTCCTCGGGGTCACCACGGTGCTGGTGGTGGTGGACATGCTCACCAAGATGGCACACTTCATCCCGTGCCGCGGGCTGCCCACCGCCACCAAGACAGCCCGTCTCTTCTTGCAGCACGTCTTCCGCCTCCACGGCCTGCCGGACAGGGTGGTGTCGGACCGTGGGGTGCAGTTCACGGCCCGCTTTTGGAAGAGCCTGATGGCCGCATTGGAGGTGCAGGTGTGCCTGTCGTCGGCGCACCATCCGGAGACCGACGGCGGGACGGAAAAGGTCATCGGCGTCCTGGAACAGTACCTCCGGTGCTTCGTGAACCAACAGCAGGACAACTGGGCCGATTACCTGTCCCTGGCGGAGTTCGCATTCAACAACTCCCAACACACCTCCACCCAGACCACCCCGTTCCTGGCCAACTTGGGGTACCATCCGGCTCTTCCCTCTGGCGCCCCCGGACTCCCCGGTTCCCGAGACACAGTCCTTTCTCTCCGAGTTGCACGCGGTCCAGCAGATGGTGCGTCGGCAGCTGAATCGGGCGAAGGAGGACTACAAGCGGGTCGCCGATCGTTCCCGACGGGCAACACCCCCACTGGTGGTCGGAGACCGCGTGTGGCTCTCCACAAAGCATCTCCCGTCCGACCGGCGGCGAAGAAACTGGACCACGGTTCATCGGTCCGTTCCCGTCGGCGGTCATCAATCCGGTGGCCTACCGATTGACCCTGCCGCGTTCCATGCGGATCCATCCCGTCTTCCATCGGTCCTTGCTGGTCCCTGAGGCCCGCCGTCTCCCCTCGGCGCCCGGCGCCACCCGTCGCTGTCGGCGAGGACGGGCGGAGGAGTACGAGGTGCACAGCATCGCGACTCCCGCTGGCTGAAGGCGCTTCCAATACCTGGTGGCGTGGCAAGGGTACGGGACCGAGTTCACCTGGGTCAATGCCTCCGGCGTCACGCCCGGACCTGGTGCGGGCCTTCCACGAGCAGAACCCGGCCCGACCGCATCCCGATCGTCAGCCCGGGGAAGGGCCCTGCGGTGAGGATAGTGTTGTGTCTTGCCGCCCTCAGAGCAGCGGGGCCTTCTTACCTGCTCCCGCACACTGAGGAATGTATGCCTCCGGTCCCAGTCCTGGCTCCATGCCCACACAAACTGCAGAAGGAGAATCTCCCTGCCCCAGCCCTGACTCCATGCCCAGGCAAACGGAGCAGCTAGACCCCTCCCCCTCCTCCACAGCAGGTGAGCCTGAGGAAGGTTTACTCCCAAGAACAGCTGATTGGAGTGACCCTCGCATCAGAAGATTGGAGAGGCGGAGGCAACAGAGGAAGGAGGGCAGGCCTTAATGAGTGCTGAGTCATGGTGCCACACCCCATGGCCTATATAAAGGAGCTACTTTCTGGCAGTCTCTGAGTCAGGCAAAAAGTCAAACTTATCTTGCTGAAGTCACTTACTGGTCTCCTGCCTGCTCTGAGGACTTTGCTAGGACTTTGGACAGAGCTGCAGAGGCACGCCTGATTCGGATTTCCCGGACCCAGCCGTCAGCGGAGGAGTGGGACACGACAGGTAGTCAACCTTTTTATACCTACTGCCCACTTTTGAATCTCTGTTAGTAGTAAAATTTTCTAACCGCCCACTGGTTCCACAATAATGCGCCATGTATCGTCATCTGCGCATGCCTCTCACGCATCGTGGATTGGGTTTGTGGGGAGGGTGCTGGCTACCAGCTCTGCTTGTCTTTACAGCTGGATGGTGTGGGGGGAGATGCTCGACCTATTCTGGGATGAGGTTCTTTTGTTTGTGGTTGCACTATAGCGCCATTTAGTTTCACTTATGTAACATGAATTAAACTTATGCGCGGGCAATACAAATAGTATATTTTCAGAAATTTAAATTGTCATGGGGAATTTTATGAAAACCTAATGAAAATGTTTTTAAATAATGTTATGACAATTTTTTAAAAAGTCAATTAAATTTAAAAAAAAAGGAAAGTGCTTCAGTATCAGACAAAACCCCTACCACCCACCATGAAAGCTGGAACGCCTACTAGTGGGCGGTAGGGACCAGGTTGACTACCACTGATCTAGGTCATAGTTATCCCAAAGGTGCTTTTTTTCAAGAGGCAACTGGACTTTCTGGTTTTTCTCTGAAGACATTTCGTTTCACATCCAAGAAGCTTCTTCAGCTGTGACTAAATGGTGGGGAATGGAGTATAAATCCTTCCATTCCCCACCATCCAATTAGAGCTGAAGAATCTTCTTGGATGAGAAGCGAAACGTCTTCAAAGAAAAACCAGAAGGTCCAGTTGAAGCTCAAATACTTTGGCCACCAAGTGAGAAGAGAGGTTTCATTGGAAAATACTCTGATGTTAGGAAAGATTGAAGGCAAAAGGAGAAGGGGATGACAGAGGATGAGATAGTGTCATTGAGAAAATAAACCTGAATTTGGGCAAACTCTAGGAGACCGAGGAGGACAGGGGACCCTTGTGTGCCAGGATCCATGGGGTTGCAAAGAGTTGGATATGCCTTAGCAACTGGACAACAACAAAACAACATGTATAGTTCTGGGGTCCCTAGGATTAAGCATATAATACCACTATTGTGTGATCTGCATTGGTTATCAGTTTGCTTCTGGGTCCAATTCAAGATGTTCATAATTACAGAACTAGCTTGGCTCCAACCAGATCAGCTCATCCCGCTCGTTCAGGCAGGGAAGTTATGTTGCAGATCCTTCAGTCTAAGAATTTCAACTGGCAGGGTCTAGGAAGAGGGCCTTCTCAGCTGTGGTCCCTGCACTGTGGAACATCCTGCCCTCAAAGATAAGGAAAGCCCTCAATCTCTTAGTCTTCCACAGAGGGGTCAAAACCTGGCTTGTATGGGGGACACAGAGGCCCAAATAAGCAATGGGCTGACTGGCCCCGTGAGGGAACCCCACACAAACACACACAGTTGTATTACCATTTGCTAATTCGCAATTCAGAATTTTTCACCTTTTGAAATTTTACATTATTATTATAATTTTAAATCTTTTTAATTTTAAATTATTCTGATTCCAATGATAATTTTATTGATTATATTACACACCGCCAGGAGCTGCTCTCTGAGGAAGATGGGCAGTTGAGAAATATGAAATATAAGTAAATAAAAATAAATAAGTACCACCAAGGAGGGAATTGCAAACTTTCATCAAACTGATTAGTGAATATGCACACACACAAAAAAAAAGCTGAGGCAGCAAAAATGAACTTTCATCCCCGTCTCAACTAAATCATAATCTGCTGACTGTTCCAGGAGCAACAAACCTGTCAGGATATGATATCTACCATTTTGTAACCAGTGGTTCAATATGTCAAATGTATATTAGTTTATTCTGCTGTTTTTATCATCAAATGATGTTTCTCATTCCATTACATAATTGCTTACTTAATGTTGCTATTCTTTTTCTGTGACAAAGCTGCAAAAAGTTATATGTGCCTACTATATTCTTATACATTTGCCTTGCCTTTAATCTTTGTTTTTTACACTCTGGTATGATTAAAAAAAGTGGCCTCCTTAGGCGCAAGATTTTTTTTTAATAAGTAAACATTACTTCAAACGAATGGCAAGTTGTCAGAAACACTAGATTCTCTCTTATGAAGTTTTAAGCAGCTGTCCTTCAAAAACTGCCAAGGATCCCTAAGGAATTCTTTCACAACTCTGTGTGAAATCTTTCCAGAGAGAATGTTGGAAAATTATCTATTCAGACTATTTTGAATTTCTTGGTCCTCCCTCAACCACAACAATACACGAGCACACAATAGATACAAACTTAAAGTGAACCGCTCCAAACTTGATTGCAGAAAATATAACTTCAGTAACAGAGTTGTCAATGCCTGGAATGCACTACCTGACTCTGTGGTCTCATCCCAAACCCCCCAAAACTTTAACCTTAGACTGGCTACTGTTGACCTCACCTCATTCCTAAGAGGTCTGTAAGGGGCATGCATAAGAGCACCAGTGTGCCTACCATCCCTGTCCTAATGTTCCCTTTAATTGTATTCATTTTATGTATTCAATTCATGCTTATATATATTATCTAATATGTACTCGACAAAATAAATAAATAAAACCAGTTCCACCTAATAAAGGGTGCCTAAAATGCAAATTCAGTTCAGATTGATGAATCTCCAATTATAATTCAGTACATCCAAAACTACAGTAACTATGCATGAAAAAGATTCTTCTATCCCATTTTTGTCTTCAGTGAAAATTTAGTCAAGCTTTCCTCCACATTAGTTTAACTATAGTACAGCTTGAAGACTTTCTGCTTCCTTTTCTTCACAATTAAAGTCTGTTTACTCAAATACTTTGGCCACCTAATGAGAAGGAAGGACGAGCCTAATTCTAAGAAAAATTGAGGGTAAAAGAAGAAGGGGATGACAGAGAAGGAGGTGGCTGGATGGAGTCACTGAAGCAGTCAGCATGAACTTAAATGGACTCCAGAGGATGGTAGAGGACAGGAAGGCCTAGAGGAACATTGTCCATGGGGTTACAATGGATCGGACATCACTTCACAACTAACAACAACAAAAGTCTGTTTCCTTCCTTCCTTCCTTCCTTCCTTCCTTCCTAACTGCAGAAAGATAGCATGCAACAGAAATTGCATAGGGCAGATGAATCTGCTAATTCCCATTAAACATTTTGTTCTTCTTCATGTCTCCAAAAATATGTTTATATTCCATGGGCCATGTGTAATTTTTCTCTAAGAAAGTGCATTTTTTTACGTTTTCCTATCATGCCATCAGAAACACATTTCCCTAAAATGCCTTTTTATATGCATTTTTAATTGAAAAACTAAATCACAAAGATCAGAAATGTGTCAAGTGAAAATTGGTTTTCAGTGATTTGGATGGAGAAGGAAATTAGATAAGCCAGCAAGAAAATGCAAACAGGATATTTTTTTTCCACATTTTCCTTATATTATATCACTGTTTAAACTTTTCAGTGTTGGCACCTATTCTACTTCTTTTCTTTTAAAAAAATAATATTTATTAAATTTCCAACATATAAAACATAGAATACAAAAAACACAACAAAAAGAAAAACAAAGAAAGAAAGAAAACATAGCAAAAATTTAACACCAATGACAGCTTTTCCATATCGGTATCTCTATCATAACAGACATATTTACAAAAATTCTAATTCTATATATCTTTCTCTTAAATTACATCCATTGTTTGAATTATAGTAACCTCTATTCATAATTCAATTTCATAAGCTATATTTCTTCAACAATTTTACCTTCTACATATTATATTTAAAAGATTATCCCTTAGGTTTTGCGTTTACTTTCAAGCCAGGAATACCATCTCTTCCAAATTTGATAGTACTCGGTTTCTTCCCTCTCCTTCATTTCCATAGACCTATTCTACTTCTGGGATGGATGTGGAAGCATCCTACATAGAGTTATGAAAGAGCCCCTTAGCTTGACCAACACCAAAGCACATCTGTTTCAAGATAATGGTTATGAAAGCAAAGTTACCTCAACTTTAAGCCATTTACATAGACCCTAAATTAACTTGATGAGAGGAGATTGTTAAAATTTATGCAGCTTAAAATACAATGTGATATAACTAGTCGTTGCTACACCATCAACTTTTACAATAACTTAGGTTCACTTTGAAATGGGATTTCTTGCATAGAAGATATTTGGTTTCATCATTTGTAAAAATTCATGACTTTCCTAGTAAAAATGGTTAGCAATGAGATGGGTGATTGTTTTAACACTGTACGGTAATCATATGCTGTATTTGTATTATATATTTCACAATCTTTGTAAAATAGATCTGAGGCCAAGCCCAGAAAAAAAGAAGCCTTATATATTTACATTATCATCCCAATATTTGATCATGTCTAATCAAGCTTCTCTGAACCTCCTTTATTTATTTTATTAAATTTCTATGCTGCCCATCTCACTATCCAAAGTGATTCTTAGTGGCTTACAACACAGTCTTCCATAAGGCTTCCACTTCAACTCCCATAATTCACAGTCAGAGCAAGGAAGAGATTTACGAAAATTACTCCTCTTTGATTCCAGTCCTAGCTAGAGATTTGGTCAGAGCCATTTATGAGCATTTCTGATGGCCAAACTAAGATGCATTTCTCCTGTTCTTGAATGAGAAAGAGAAAGTACATTTGCCACAGTGGTGGGTTTCACATTACGTTACTACTGGTTCGCCGCACACACGCCTGCTCACTCTGTGCATGTGAGCACCCATTTTGTGTGCGCGCCTGGCCTTCCACACATGCACACAGCCTTCTGTGCAAGCGCTTTACTCGCACGCACACCTTCCGTGCATGCACCCGGCCTCAAAAACGTGTCCAAATAGGATGGCATAGAGCTGGGGCGGGTGGGCAGGCCCACCTGCTATTTCTGCTACCGGTTCGGGCAAACCGGCCCAAACCGGCTGAATGCCACCTCTGATTTGCCATCATCAAGATATGAAGTTATAGTACTCAGTCAAATCCTGCCAATAGCTAAAGCTTCATTATCTAGATTTGATTCAGAGAGTTTCAGCCAGATTTCTAACTTGACTTACCAAACTGGATCAACAACTGAAAATGAATCACCAAGTTGGGAGTGTGATTCTATTATCTGGATACTGGTTTGGACAATGTTGATCTTATTTGAGTCGGTCATCGGGAGCAGAGGTATATTCTTCCAAGCTTTCAGACTAGCCCATCTTCAGGGAAATTCTCACTCTCCAGAATGTGTGCACTGGGCTGTTATATGTGTAGTATTTATGTGATGCTTGGTTATGTGCGGCTTTTAGTTGTTTAATTAGGCTGTTGATGGCTGGCTATTAAGTCATTGATTGTTATTTCCTTGTGCTGTCACACACTCGGCTCCTAAGTACCTGGTAAGCTGGTGGTAAATCTGTACTGATGATTGACAAGGGGCTCATTTCCAGGTTTCAATCATTTATCTGGCTATTTTTGTCTCTGCTCAGCCAACAATCTTAGTAGCTGTTAAATTTAATCCACATCCTTGTTCATTGTAATATGAGGCTACCAATGAGTTCAGGTCTCCTTGTCTAACTGCTCACTCATGTTCTTGTACATAAGATAGTTAGCTTCCTCCCTATCTATCCTACATAGTTACAGGAGGAATTCATGCAGGAATCTTAATCTTTCAAATGCTTTCTGTTTCAGTTGTCAAACTGGTAACTTGCTTTACACCCATTCTATCAACGACTTCAGAAAAAAGTCTTTCCTAATCTTGCTCTCTCATTCTGGAATCTTCTGTGTATAAGAATCACCTCTATGCCAAATATGGAATTTCACCTGCAATTTTTTTCACCAATCCTCTTTCAACTGGAGTGAAATATGTTCTGCATACTTAATCACAACGTGGGTAGGAGATGTGTATGAATATTTGTCTTTCATTATTTCTCAGGAAGCCTGCAGTCTCTCTGGTTTCCTATATGTTCATTAAATCTCAAAAGACAGCATCATGAGACAGTGCCTATGGAGCTGTTTCAATAGCAATGCTATAGTCAAACTCAAAGGGAAGAAATGCTCAGGAGAAATTGCTGAGGATTTTATTTTCTTGCAGACACTCAGATACCTTTTTTCATTCAATTTGGTGAAGAATTTCAAAAGCCAATCTCCATCCAATTTTAACTGGATCTTCTCTCATCTAGGCTTCTGTGAAGAAATTACTATGGCAAAGAGAATGCCAGAAGAGATATCAATTTCATCCTGACTCAAGAAACCTCATGCTCCCATCTTTCCTTCATAACTTAAGACATAAAAGAGGGATAAACTCTCACCATTGTTATAAATAGTGTATTGTGCTGTTGATATCTTTCAGATGCTTTCATCATTCTTTTAAGATGCTACCTTTTTTGTGCACTGTTTGATGACTTTCTATAATAAATGGTCTCTTATGTCTATAAGAAAACAACAGGACAATAGGTGTCTGGAGGATCATTTTGATATAAGTATTTAAAGTGTGTATAGAGATATCTGTTCAACAGTGTCCACGGGAAAAGTGGGGGGCGGGGTGAGTGGAGAAAAAGAAGGAGGCCGTTGCCAGGGGAGTTTTTTATCAGGTTCGCCTGATCCGCCAGCTGCGTCCCTTCCTGGACTGGGACTCGTTATGCACAGTCACTCATGTCCTCGTTACCTCCCGCCTGGATTACTGCAATGCTCTCTACATGGGGCTCCCCTTGAAGAGCACCAGGAGACTTCAACTGGTACAGAATGCGGCTGCGCGGGGGATAGAGGGAGCGTCTCGGAGCTTCCATATAACACTTCTCCTGCGCAAGCTGCACTGGTTGCCGGTGGTCTTCCGGGTGCAATTCAAGGTGTTGGTGAAAGTGCTCCATGGCATGGGACCAGGTTACTTACGGGACCGCCTACTGCCGCCAATAGCCTCCCATCGACCTGTGCGCTCCCACAGGGAGGGTCTCCTCGGGGTGCCGTCAACTAAACAATGTCGGCTGGCGGCCCCCAGGGGAAGAGCCTTCTCTGTGGGGGCACCTACCCTATGGAACGAACTGCCTCTGGGGCTATGCCTTCTTCCCGACCTCCGGGCCTTTAAGCGCAACCTCAAGACTTTTTTGTTTCACTGAGCAGGGTTGGCCTAAGGGTAATTTTAATGGGTGGTTTTATTACTTGTTATTTTAATATTCGGCCTATGGATTCAGATTTTTAAATTTCAAATATTGTGTTTTAATTTTTGTATCTGTCTTTTTAACTTGGCTGTAAACCGCCCTGAGTCTTCGGAGAAGGGCGGTATAGAAATGTAAATAATAAATAAATAAATAAAAAGCAGGGGAAAACAGCACTGTGCCTTTGTAATACAAGCTCTACATCTTGTGAGCTTCCACTAGGATATCATATGCACATACAAATAGGCACAACCTCGGATGCAATGACACAGCACTTCTTTTATCATCGTGACAAAAGCAGTGTCGTGTCCCACTCCTCCGCTGACAGCCGGGTCGGGGAAGTCCGTATCAAGCGTGCCTCTGCAGCTCTGCCAAAGTCCTAGCAAAGTTCTCAAGGCAGGCAGGAGACCAGGAAGTGACTTCAGCAATCCAAGGTAGACTTTGCCTGACTCAGAGAATGCCAGAAAGCAGATCCTTTATATAGGCCATGGGGTGTGGCTCCATGACTCAGCACTTATCCAGGCCTGCCCCTCCCTTCCTTTTGCTGACGCCGCCTATCAATTCTCCTGAAGCGAGGATCTCTCCAGGCTCCAGCTGTTGGCAATTCACATTCCTCAGGCTCACATGCTGTGGGGGAGGGGTCTAGTTGCTCCATTTGCCTGGGCATGGAGCCAGGGCTGGAGGAACGTCAGGCCCTTCATTTTGCTCGGCCTGTCTGGGCATGGTGCCAGGGCTGGGGCCTGGAGGCATGCCAGGACATTCCTCAGCATTCGGCAGGAGATAAGAGGGACCCGGCTGCGTGGAAAGCGAGCAAGACACAACAAGCAGCTAGAACATGCCGATGTCCATACAGAAGTTGTGTTTTTATTATCTTACATTGTCTCATTCAGAGACAGAAGAATATGAGAATTGTTTTATTACTATTATATAATATCTGGAAGGAGAAAAAAAGATTAAGAAAGAGAGGAGCACTCCCTTGAAGCCTAAACTAAATTAAAAGTGTCAGGGAAGTCTGACTTTACATCAGTGGTAGGATTCAAAAAAATTTACTATCAGTTCTGTGGCCGTGGCTTGGTGGGCGTGGAAGAGGAAGGATACTGTAAAATCTCCATTCCCTCCCCAATCTAGGGGAAGGTTACTGCAAAATCCCCATTTCCTCCCAATCAGCTGGGACCTGGGAGGCAGAGAACAGATGGGGCAGGGCCAGTCAGAATTTTTACTACCGGTTCTCTGAACTACTCAAAATTCCCACTACCGGTTCCCCAGAACTGGTCAGAACCTGCTGAAACCCACCTCTGATATGCATACTGTGTATGGGGGGAAATTGCTAATCCTTTTTCAACAGAACAGAATAACAGAGGTGGAAGGGAGAATGGAGGTTTTCTAGTCCAGTCTCCTGCTCAAGCAGGAGACCTATACCATTTCAGACAACTGGCTTTCCAGTCTCTTCTTAAAAGCCTCCTGTGGTGGAACACCCACAACTTCTAAAGGCAAGCCATTCTGCTGGTTAATTGTCCTCACTGTTAGGAAGTTTCTCCTTAATTCCACATTGCTTCTCTCTTTGATTAGTTTCTATCCATTGTTTCTTTTCTTGCCTTCTGGTGCTTTGGAAAATAGATTGACCCCCTCTTCTCTGTGGCAGCCCCTCAAATATTGGAAAACTGCTATCCCACAGTCCTTCTTTTCACAAGACTAGACAAACCCAAATCCTGCAACTATTCTTCATATGTTTTAGCCTACGGCCCCCTAATAATTTTTGTTGCTCTTCTCTGCACTCTTTCCAGAGTCTCAACGTCTTTTTCATAACTGTTTGGGTACTATTATTAGATATTTCACCATGATAAGTTTGTAAAAGCCACCTGGGCAAAAATAATAATTAATCATAAATATAAGAACTTAAGAATTGGAATGAAATGGCAAATAACTAAGATTTTCATTTCAGTTATAAATTGATTAAGGGTCCAGACAAATTTGTAATATTGAAAAGTTTTGGAAATAGTAAAATCGCTTATCATAGGAACCAAATTGTTTTGTCTGTCTTAAGACATAACAGAGATCTGAGATTTCATGATTTCAGAAAATAGACGCCAGAAATTCCAGGGGAAAAATGGGGGGGGGAGGGTACACTTCCCTTTGAGTTTTAGTTAGTTTGAGGATTTATAACACAAACATGCTATAATATTTGAAATACTTCAGGTGATTTTTGAAGTAAAGGACCAGAAATTAGTAGCCACTATGTCAGCAATGTCAACAATAATGTTTGCTTCAGAGGTGGGTTTCAGCAGGTTATGACCAGTTCTGGAGAACCAGTAGCAGAAATTTTGAGTAGTCCGGAGAACTTGTAGTAAAAATTCTGCCCACCCCCATCTATTCTCTGCCTCCCAAGTCCCAGCTGATCACGAGGAAATGGGGATTTTGCAATATCCTTCCCCCAGGAGTGGGGTGGGAATGGAGATTTTACAGTATCCCTCCTCTGCCACGCCCTCCAAGCCATGCCTACCAAGCCATACCATGTCCATCAAGCCACACCCACAGAACTGGTAGTAAAAAATGTTGAAACCCACCACCGGTTTGCTTCCATGGAAAGATACTAATGGATGTGATGGCTCGATGGTTAAAGAAGCTGTGCTTGTTAGCTGGAAAGCTAACAGACCAGTTTCAAGATCTGAGCACCATGCAATTGGGTGAGCTCCTATTCCTTGCCCCAGCTCCTGCCCACCTAGCAGTTCGAAAGCATGCAAATATGAGTAGATCAATAGGTACCACTTCAATGGGAAGGTAACAGTGTTCCATGTTCCTTTGCTATATACAGTGATGGCAAACCTTTTAGATACCGAGTGCCCACACTGCATGTGCGTGCATGCCCAAACTGAAAGTTGAGTGCACGCGAGCGAACGCACACATGCGGGGACATGTGTGCGTGCAGCAGAGACCCAAAGACCAGCTGACCAGTGGGGCATCTCAACACCGGCAGCAGGGCAAGATTTTTTTTCTTTTGTGAGCTTCTGTTTCTTCATTTGCAGGGAAACAGAAGCTTACGAAAGAAATGCCACAGAGATCTGACCTTTGTGCCACCTCTGGCACATGTGTCATAGGTTCGCCATCATGGGTATATAGCCATACTGGCCAAATGACCATGGAAAATGTTTACAGACAATGCTGGTTCCCTTACCAAGAAACAGAGATGAACACTGTGTACTAGAGTTGGGCACATCTGGCAAGAAAACGTTTTCCTTTCTCCCCCCCCCCCCCAGTTTTGGTCACCACCATGAAAAAAATGTGTATTTATATGATAAAAGACATAAGAGAACCAGGTTGATTTAGTGGTTAAGGCAGCAGACTAGAAACCAGGAAACTCTGAGTTCTAGTCCTGCCTTAGGGATTAGAAAGCTGTCTGAATGATTTTGGGCCAATCACCAGGAGACCGTGAGTTCTAGTCCTGCCTTAGAACTGAAAGCCAGTTGAGTGATTTGGGGTCAATCACTTTCTCTCAGCCCAAACACTTTACGGAGTTATTATTATGGCGAAAATAGGAGAAGGAAGGAATGTTAGGTATATTCACCACCTTAAGTTATTGATAAAAAATAATAAAGGCAGATATAAATACATTTAGGCAAAAAACCCAAAATGCACAGGTACCGTATATGTGGTACCTTGCTCAATAGTAGTAACTGTGAGAGGGATCTTGGAGTCCTAGTGGACAACCATTTAAATATGAGCCAGCAGTGTGCAGCAGCTGCTAAAAAAGCCAACACAGTTGTGGGCTGCATAAACAGAGGGATAGAATCAAGATCACGTGAAGTGTTAATACCACTTTATAATATCTTGGTAAGGCCACACTTGGAATACTGCATTCAGTTTTGGTCGCCACGATGTAAAAAAGATGTTGAGACTCTAGAAAGAGTGCAAAGAAGAGCAACAAAGATGATAAGGGACTGGAGGCTAAAACATATGAAGAACAGTTGCAGGAATTAGGTATGTCTAGTTTAAAGAAGAAGGAATTCAGTGCTCAGTGGGTAAGAGATGCTGAGCTTGTCGATCGAAAGGTCGGCAGTTCTGCAGTTTGAATCCCTAGTGCTGTGTCACAGGGTGAGCTCCAGTTACTTGTCCCAGCTTCTGCCAACCTAGCAGTTCGAAAGCAGGTAAAAAATGCAAGTAGAAAAATAGGGACCACCTATGGTGGGAAGGTAGCAGCGTTCCGTGCACCTCTGGCGTTGAGTCATGCTGGCCACATGACCACAGAGACATCTTCAGACAGCGCTGGTTCTTTGGCTTTGAAACGGAGATGAGCACTACCTCCTAGAGTTGGGAATGACTAGCACATATGAGCGAGGGGAACCTTTACCTTTACCTTTTTTTAGTTTCAAGAAGGACCAGGGGTGACATGATAGCAGTGTCCCACTATCTAAGGCACTGCCACAAAGAAGAGGGAGTCAACCTATTTTCCAAAGCACCAGAAGGCAGGACAAGGAGCAATGGATGGAAATGAATCATCTTTCTTACTTTCTTTTCTTTGCCCTTTTTCATTCTTTCTATTTCTCTTTTGGTTTAGTTTGTATTTGCTTCTACTATTGCAATAAGGGCTTTTAATAAAATTGTGAAAAAAGGGGAAGAAAGAAAGTTTTCAGAGCAGACAGGGGAAGGCAACATTTTTGCACCATTTCTCACCTTTCCCTATTCCCTATTACTTCATTCAAAACAGGCCAAGCCACTTCCATATTAGTGCTTCACCCCAGATGATAACATAGCAGGGTAGCAAATAATGTCTGCTGAGTAGTTCTGATTAGAACCAGTGGAGCTTGCTGCTTTCTATTTGCTATATAAAGAAATCTATGATTGCTCCCTATAAAAGTAGCTCATTGTGTAACTGCCGAATAAGAATCTGCTCCAGATATATTTGGGACACAAAGCAATCTTTTCCAAGTACGAATTCACAAAGCAAGTCCCAGAAAAATAATAATAATAATAATAATTCAGCACTTTGAGTTCAAGGCCAAACCTTGCTTAACATACCAAGGTGTAAACTTTCCAAAAGGGGCTGAGCCAAGAAGTATTCTGGGATTAGTTGAGAGCCCTAGAGGGGTAAAGTAAGTGATACAAGCCTCTACATGGCTTAATAAACTCATTTGGCCTCTTAAATTCTCACCCCAAAAACGAAAAACAGAAAAAGGTCAACACCTCTTGATATTGTTCTACAGCTGGACCAATTTATTTCCAGCTCAAAGGCATTGCATTTGAAACTGCAGTAAAACTCACCTTTCCCAAACAATACCCGAGTTTGTAGGTGATTGGTTTCTCCATTTGCAGAAACTCTGGTTCCACTACACCTCTGAACCAGGGGTGAAATGCTCCTGGTTCGGACCGGATCGGTTGGTTCGGAGAACTGGTAGCAAAAATCCCTGTCCCCCACCCATGCCCAGTTGAGCTGCATGATCATCAGAGGTTTTTGGGGGTTTTTTACTTTTAAAAGCATTTTTTCTTTGGCCAAAAAAATGCTTTTAAAAGTAAAAAAAAGCCTCTGATGATCATGCGGCTCAGCTGGGATCGTCAGAACCTTTTAAAAGCTTGGTGGAGGTGGGGAGGTAATGTGACTTGGTGAGCGTGGCCAACTATTTTTTTTTTAACTTTTAAAAGTTAAAAGTCGGCCAAAGAGGTTGTTTAAAAAATGCTTCTACAAGGCTCCTCTGGCGATCCCAGCTGAGTTGCCTGGTCATCAGAAGCTTTTAAGAGCATTTTTAAAAACCTCTTTGGCCAAAGAGGTGGTAGAAAAAATACTTTTAAAAGTAAAAAAAAAAAGTTGGCTCACCCACCCATTACCCCCCTTGCACCAAGCCACGCACACAGAACCGGTAGTAACAAACTTTACATTTCACCACTGCTCTGAACCCTGGTCTTCCAAAGGGAAATGTGGCTGGATATATTTGTATTTCCTCTTTATAGGGACTGAGACTTATTTGCATAGGATGAGATAGTGCATATAGAGGGAGGAGGAGGAGGAGGAGGGAGGAGGGAGGGAGGAGGGAGGAGGAGGAGGAGGGAGGAGGAGGAGGAGGAGGAGGAGGAGGAGGAGGGAGGAGGAAGGAAGGAAGGAAGGAAGGAAATGGACTGTCAGGTGGGGTAGATTTTGAGAGGTTAAGAATGAAAATTGTGATGATGTTGATCTTCCATAATTATGTTTTATGTACAGAAGAAACTTCTCTTATTGGTCCTGAGTCTCCCAGTATTATAGATGATCCCTGAATTCAAATTTGTATATTGTGTTGTTCTTACTTTTGCCTGTACACCGCCCTGAGTCCTTCGGGAGAAGGGCGGTATAAAAATTAAATAAAATAAATAAATAAATAAATAAATAAATAAGTGCTATTGCTATTGCTATTGCTAAGGAGGTTCTACTAAACGTCTATCGGGATTCTCAGCTCTGAGCTAAATAAGCTTCTTGGATGAGAAGCAAAACGTCTTCAAAGAAAAGCCAGAAAGTCCAGTTGCCTCTTGAAAAAAACAGCATCTTTGGGATAAGGAGGTTCCACTTTGCCAATATTTAAAAAGATAGTAAATTTGCCAAGCGTTTAATTGCCAATTACTTAAATGGTTTAATTTTGGTTTTGATTTTAATTATGTTTGTTCCATTTTGCAGCAAGTTTTTTTTATTTTGTCACAACCGTATACGCAAACATTGACATAAAACAACAACACATCATATAAACGTATATATAAGCAAAAGTATGCAACAACTATATTAATTTGATATAATGAAAGGGAACAATAGGATAGGAACGGTAGGCACTTTTGTGCTTTTGTTTTAGAATGAATACAAAAGCTAAGTAGATATTCAATAATAAGCTACTTGAAAAATGTCTGTGTTCTCCTGGAGAAGAACTGGAAGCTTTTTTCTTTTGTCTTTTGGCCTCCCAGAAACCATGGAAAATATGGTCAGTGACACTGTTGAAGGATTTAATCCTTTTCTTTTTCTGGTAGTGCTGGCTAATATATTACCTTTTGTATTGAGGGATCTAAATGATCAAAAACAGTAAAGTGAGGGTTGAAATTCCACTGTTTCTCGAGAATGCCTTTATGGAATAGTTGTGTTACTCCTCAGTTTTTCAGAGGCGCTGGACACAGGAGAATAGTAAATCTCCAACCCAAAGGCTCATTTTATTTAGCAAGTGTCAGTCTTCAAATACACAGTGTTCCAACATGAATAAATACATAGGCAGAAAGCTGTAAGCCATATGCAATAGCAATTACAATCAAAATTACAGGGAATGCAATCTGCAGCATGATACAAAGAATAAAGCCTATGATTTAAAGTACATTAAAATACTCAAAGATACTGCCTCCCCTGATGTCTTGTGAATATAAATCAGTTTCTTTCTCACCTCTTTCTCCTTCAGGAGATAAAGTCAAGGCCACAGCTCAGTATCAGTCAGAGACTAATTTATAGTTTCATAAGAATTCTCCTGATGAATAAGGACAGCAATGGTGCAATATTAATATATTTTCCTGGTTATTCTGTTCAGGCAGATAGGGTCCTTTATGGTCACAGATTTGCTTTGCTATTTCATCCTTAAATCAAATTAGCTTAAGTGAACCTCACATGGCCTGTTTGCTTTCATTCATAGGTCCTATGAAAAGGATCATTTATTACCTGCCCAGACAGGGACATCACTGGTGTAGTGGACTCATTTTTTTAGGTCTGGAATGGTTAGTGGGCAAAATGGGCACCTTAAGAGATAAATCTCCCATGAGATTTAAAATTGAAAAACTTTACTATTTCAACCTCTTCCAGCCTTCCCCAAAATAGGAAGAATTTTTTTCAAAAAAATGGATTTGCCCATGGAGCACTTTTGGGAGTCTAGGTCACTGTTTCTCAACTCAGCAACTTGAGGATGGGTGGACTTCAGCTTCTAGAATTGCATCACTGCCAACAGCGCTGCTCTAGGGCAGGGGTTTCCAACCTTGGCCATTTTAAGACTTGTGGACTTTAACTCCCAAAGTTCCTCAGCCAGCAAAGCTGGCTAAAGAACTCTGGGAGTTGAAGTCCACAAGTCTTAAAATGACCAAGGTTGGAGACCCCTGCTCTAGGGTATTGGAGGGCCAATGCAACCCTTAACCTATCCATTCCTTCTCATAAAGAATGCCAAGCCAGATCTGGCCAAGGGCTAAGATTTTATTTCTCAGCATAGCAAGTTACATGCTTCTGGACTGCTCATAAGAGGAAATGGAAACATCAAAAGGCAAGACATGAAACAATGTATGGAACCTAACCAAGGAAAAAAGCAACCTAGAACTAAGGAGAAAATTTTTACAGTTAAAATAATCAAACAGTGGAATAGCTCGCCTTCAGCAGTTGTGGGTGGCTCCATCACTGGAGGCTTTCAAAAAGAGACTGGATAACCATTAGTCTGAAATGGAATAGGGTCTCCTGCTTGGGCTGGACTAGAAGACCTCCAAGGTCCATTCCAACTCTATTCCACGTTTTATGTTCTATAATTATCTCCTGCTGATCTTCCTTTGTCATTGGTATGTGGAGATATGCCGCCTAAACCAGACATAACACTAAATGCCAAGACGCCATTATAGTCCTTATAACAGGGGTGAAATCTAAAAATTTTTTCCTATGGTTCTGTGGGCGTGACTTAATTGGTGGGCGTGGCTTGGTGATCAGATGACTGGGTGGGTGTGACCAATAACAATAAATAATAAAAATAATAAACAAAGTATAAAAAACAATGAGGTACAACTTTCACACTTTACACACACATAACACAACACAACACAATTGACTCACACACAATGTAAAAGCAGCTGCACTTCACACTTCACACAGCCATAAAAAGCTCAAAAACCAACTTTCACACTTTACACACACACAAAACAACTGACACACACACACTCTCACAAAAAATGCCACATACAGCTTTCTGAGATTTTGTGTGTTTGTGAAACGCTACAGAAACATACCAAATCTCAGAAAGCTGCACAAATATTTTATTTTATTTTATTTTGGACTTCAGTTCCCAGAGTTCCTCAGCCAGCAAAGCCAGCCAGCATTAATTGATCCCTGAGGAAATCAATTAGCTAAGCAATTGATTCTGTCTGGCTGAAAGTGAAATTGGGGCTTTCGGGCTGGAAAAACAGCCATGCGTTCATCAGTAATCAGGTAACTGCCTTAGAATCTATACCGTTACTTGTAGAAAACATGTTTTCTACAAGTAAGAATACAAGTAAGGTTCTGCTGATGAGGAACTCAGGTGAGATCACCAGAGGAGACTTTATTTATTTTTTTCAGTTTAAAGGCTCTGCTGATCTCAACTGAGGGGCGGGATCCTCAAAAGCTTTTTTTTTACTTTTAAAGGCATGTTTCAGCTGAAGAAAAGCCAGTTTTTAAAAGTTAAAAAAAAAAACCTCTGCTGATGCTGCAGCTCAGTAGAGGTGGGGGAGCGGGGCCAGGGATTTTTGCTACCGGTCCTCCGAACCAGCAGCCGCCATCGCTACCAGATCGTGTGAGCCAGTCCGAACCGGGAGCATTTCACCCCTGCCTTATAACACCTTTCCATTATGAATTTATCCAAACTCTTTTCTCTAGAGAAGGAAAGAATAGAATAGAATAGAATTTTTTATTGGCCAAGTGTGATTGGACACACAAGGAATTTGTCTTGGTGCATATGGACTCGGTGAGGTTCCTGATGGACCCGGTGAGGTTCCTGACGGAGCTTAGGCCATTTCCTGAGGATCTTACCCACGGCACGACTGAAGAACTGGTTGCAGCTTGGGAACGGGCCACGGCTGGGGCTTTGGACCGTGTCGTGCCTTTGCGGCCTCTGACCCGGCATAGATCTCAATTGGCTCCCTGGTTCTCCGGGGAGCTGAGAGAGATGAAACGCCAGAGAAGACGCCTAGAGAGTGTTTGGAGGTCCAGCCGTTCCGAGGCTGATCGGACACTAGTGAGGTCCTTTACTAGGACCTACCTAGTGGCAATGAGGGAGGCGAAGCGTTCCTACGTTTCCACCCTCATTGCATCGGCAGATAACCGCCCGGCCGCCCTGTTTCGGGTGACCCGTTCCCTCCTTCAACAGGAGGGACGGGATGACCCCCTGCAGGGTCGAGCCGAGGAGTTTAACGGTTATCTATACGATAAAATCGTTCAGCTTCGTGATGGCTTGGACCATGATTGCGATGATTCAGCCGAGGTGGCAGAGACTCGTCTTGTTGAGGTTATTTGGGATGAGTTTGATTCTGTGGCTCTCGAGGACGTGGACAGGTTGCTGGGGAGGTTGCATGCAACTACATGTTTACTGGACCTGTGTCCTTCCTGGTTAGTACTGGCTGCTCAGGAAGTGACACGAGGCTGGCTCCAGGGGATTATAAATGCTTCTTTGGTTGAAGGGGTTTTCCCCGCCGCCTTGAAGGAGGCGGTGGTGAGACCTCTCCTGAAGAAGCCTTCCCTGGACCCAGCTATTTTGGGAAATTATCGTCCAATCTCCAACCTTCGCTTTTTAGCGAAGGTTGTAGAGAGTGTGGTTGCGTGGCAGCTTCCCCGGCACCTGGAGGAAGCTGTCTATCTAGACCCGTTCCAGTCCGGCTTCCGACCCGGTTACGGCACGGAGACGGCTTTGGTCGCGTTGGTGGATGACCTCTGGAGGGCCAGGGACAGGGGTTGTTCCTCTGCCTTGGTCCTATTAGATCTCTCAGCGGCTTTTGATACCATCGACCATGGTATCCTGCTGCGCCGGTTGGAGGGATTGGGAGTGGGAGGCACCTTTTATCGGTGGTTCTCCTCCTATCTCTCCGACCGGTCGCAGACGGTGTTGACAGGGGGGCAGAGGTCGTCCTCGAGGGGCCTCACTTTTGGGGTACCTCAGGGGTCGATTCTCTCGCCTACCCTGTTCAACATCTATATGAAGCCGCTGGGTGAGGTCATCAGTGGTTTCGGGGTGAGTTATCATCTGTACGCTGATGATACTCAGCTGTACTTTTCCACCCCGGACCACCCCAACGAAGCGGTCGAAGTGCTGTCCCGGTGCCTGGAAGCTGTACAGGTCTGGATGGGGAGAAACAGACTCAAGCTCAATCCCTCCAAGACGGAGTGGCTGTGGATGCCGGCACCCCGGTACAGTCAGCTGCTCCCGCAGCTGACTGTTGGGGGCGAGTTAGTGGCCCCAAAGGAGGTGGTTCGCAACTTGGGTGTCCTCCTGGATGGTCGGCTGTCCTTTGATGAACATCTGGCGGCCGTCACCAGGAGGGCCTTTTACCAAGTTCGCTTGGTTCACCAGTTCCTTGACCGGGATGCCTTATGCACAGTCACTCACGCTCTGGTTACGTCTCGGCTGGATTATTGCAATGCTCTCTACATGGGGCTGCCCTTGAGGTGCACCTGGAGGCTGCAGTTAGTCCAGAATGCAGCTGCGCGAGTGGTAATGGAAGCCGCTCGTGGCTCCCATGTAACACCACTGCTCCGTAGTCTGCACTGGCTTCCTGTAGTCTTTCGGGTGCGCTTCAAGATCCTGGTTACCACCTTTAAAGCGCTCCATGGCTTAGGACCCGGGTACTTACGAGACCGCCTGCTGTTACCTTATGCCTCCCATCGACCCGTACGCTCCCACAGAGAGGGCCTTCTCAGGGTGCCGTCCGCCAAACAATGTCGGCTGGCGGCCCCCAGGAGTAGGGCCTTCTCTGTGGGAGCACCGACGCTCTGGAATGAACTCCCCCCTGGCTTACGTCAAGTGCCTGATCTTCAGACCTTTCGTCGCGAGCTAAAAACATATTTATTCATTCAAGCAGGACTGGCATAAATAGTGGATTTTAAATTGGGGTTTTAGTAATATTTTAAATTTTTAAATCTTTTAATTACTGGCCATTTAGTAATAGTTTATTTTAATCTCTTTTAATTGTATATACTCTGTATTTTATTTCGGCTGTACACCGCCCTGAGTCCTTCGGGAGAAGGGCGGTATAAAAATTTAATAAAATAAAATAAAATAAAATAAATAAATATGCTCGGTGTACATAAAAAAAAGATACGTTCATCAAGAATCATAAGGTACAACACTTAATGATAGTCATAGGGTACAAATAAGCAATCAGGAATCAATCAATATAAATTATAAGGATATAAGCAACAAAGTTACAGTCATCAGTCATAAGTGGAAGGAGATGGGTGATGGGAATGATGAGAAGATTAACAGTAGTGCAGACTTAGTAAATAGTTCGACAATGTTGAGGGAATTATTTGTTTAGAAAAGTGATGGTGTTTGGAAAAAAAACTGTTTTTGTATCTAGTTGTTCTGGTGTGCAGTGCTCTGCACACCAGAACAATTGGTGTTGTTTTGAGAGTAGGAATTGAAACAGTTTATGTCCCGGATGTGAGGGATCTGTAAATATTTTCATAGCTCTCTTTTTGACTTGTGCAGTATACAGGTCCTCAATGGAAGGCAGGTTGGTAGCAATTGTTTTTTCTGCAGTTCTAATTATCCTCTGAAGTCTGTGTCTGTCTTGTTGGGTTGCAGAACCAAATCAGACAGTTATAGAGGTGCAAATGACAGACTCAATAATTCCTCTGTAGAACTGTATCAGCAGCTCCTTGGGTAGTTTGAACTTTCTGAGTTGGCACAGAAAGAACATTCTTTGTTGTGCTTTTTTGATGACGTTTTTGATGTTAGCTGTCCATTTTAGATCTTGTGATATGGTAGAACCTAGAAATTTGAAGGTCTCTACTGTTGATACTGTGCTGTCCAGTATTGTAAGAGGTGGAAGTATGGAAGGGTTTCTCCTAAAGTCTACTACCATTTCTACGATTTTGAGTGTGTTCAGTTCCAGATTGTTCTGGTTGCACCATGAAATGTAGGAAATAATGTGTTTTATTACTCTGACAACTACTGTCATTTGAAGTCCCCGCCCATTGTATGGCACAATCCTGCTCTCCCTGTTCTGCCAATTACAGGCAATTTTGTAGTTTTGCCACCCAGCTGGCTTCATTGCAGAGAATGCGGACATCAAAATAGCAAATTGTAGGCTCTAACTGTGGTCTGTCCTCCAGCCTATTTTTTTTCCAAGTTTATTTGCCAAAGGGGTCGATCTATGTGGGGGGAAAAAAAAAACCCACAAGACAAGCATAAACAGATGGGAATTTAGTGGTCTGGTATGGTACATTTTTAATGTGCTTTTCCCTTTTTTTGGGGGGGGGAGAGAATTTCGTGACCAATTGCAAAAGGGTAAGGGAGAGTAAGGGTAAGGGTGAGTTTCATTTAAACCATGTTCTCAATTTCCAAAGGAAGCAGATCAATATTTTGGGCTCCTAAAGGAAAGATCAGCTAGGCCAGACTGTCTGTTTTGTTTTGTTTTCTTTATTATTATCTTGTGTGCTCGAATAGGAGATGGAATTCTAATTTCCTCCAAGATAAATTTCTGTGAAGCATTATTGCAGATATTGTTTCTTTGTACACGAAATGAGAGGCAGATCACTACTGATCTCCCTAAATATAAAGATACTATCACATAATAAATTTAGATCAAAGCCACAGATAAGTTCCCCATACCTAAGGGGATAAGCATTCTGAAGGGGAAAATGTCTCAGAAAAATAAGTAAAATGGACCTTACTCTCATACTCCTATTCATGACTATGGAGATTCTCAGTCATCCGGGTCATGGTTGTCCCAAAGCTGCTTTTTCGAGAAAGCTTCCAAGAAGCTTCTTCAGTTCTTCAATGAGAACTGAAACATCTTCAAGGAAAAACAAAGAAAGTCCAGTTGTCTCTTGAAAAAGCATCTTTCGGACTCCTATTCATGAGTTAAACCCAATACTACACATAAGGAGCAGTGGTGAAACAATAAGGAACAGTGGTGAAATCTGAACCAGTTTGCCACCGGTTCATTGGCTGTGCATGCGTGGTGCGTGCCAAATATACGCTGTGCGCACATGCGCAATGCACACCAAAAATGCACTGTGCATGGAAAAAGGAGGCTAGGGAATGTAAGTAGAACAGTGGGAGGGAACAGCCGTGCCGCACAATTTAGATTCAATAGAAAGCAGGATTGCCTGCTTTCTAGCGATTTTTAATCGTACAGCACAGCTGATCATTAGAAATACTGGTTCAGAGGAACCAGTAGGGTTTTTTTACTACCGGTTTGCCGAGACCGGTAGTTTCTATCACTACTGGTTCACCTGAACTAGTGCAAACCGGTAGCATTTCACCACTGATAAGGAAGGAGAAAGAAGATTGTCCTTTTCCCCCCCCATTGATTAGGCATGTATTGGTCCTACCCAGTGATGGGATTCCAGTAATTTAACAACCGGTTCTCTGCCCTAATGATTTCTCCCAACAACCAGTTTGCCAAACTGCTCAGAAAGTTAACAACCGGTTCTCCCGAAGTGGTGCGAACTGGCTGAATCCCACCACTGGTCCTACCCAACAGGGTGCATGGCAAACGCTTATCTTAATATGCTAAGATTGGGGACACTGTAAAAACTTAACACAGAGATAATATTATAATTCCAAATGAACATGAAGCGCTCAGAGTTGTTTGCTGAGATGGGCAGCTATAGAAATCAATCAAACAAACAAATGTAGAGAATATAGAATTCATACATAGATAGGCTGCAGGGTCATAGATGGTAGCAAAGAGTCCGTTTTCTGTATCTCTGCTGCCATGAAGTGGTCATCTGCATCTTTGCAGCTCAATGGTAGTACACCATTGAGGACATAATCTAACTGAGTTTCAAGCACTTTTCTCCCTTCTACCAAAATTTTTCTATAGAAGCAGCAGGGACTCCACTCAAAGTTATGCAGTATTCATAAATCCTTAATGGAGTATGGTAATCAAAAGAAGATCTTGTTTTTCAAATAAGCCTCTACTATCAAGGAGCAGTCTTAGACTTTTACATCTCTGTGTTATTCTGTTCATTATTCCAAATCAGAGACAATGTTATTTCCCTGAACTGAAATTATAAGCATAAGGTTTCTGAGTCCTTCGGGAGAAGGGCGGTATAGAAATTAAATTATAAATAAATAAATAAATAAATAAGTAAGTAAGTAAGTAAGTAAGTAAGTAAGTAAGTAAGTTGCAGAGTCAAGGAATCATAGACTTGGAAAGGATCCGGTAGCAGTGGTGGGTTGCCCCCGGTTCAGAAAGGTTTACAAGAACCAGTAGTAAAACCTGTGGGAGGCTCTGCCCACTGACTCTGACGTCATCAGGAAGCTTCTGAGCATGTGCAGAAGTACGTGTGTGAGTGGAGCGAGTGCACACACACAGCCCTGTTGCAAACCAGTAGTAAAGGTAAGTAGAACCCACCCCTGCCCTGGAGGTCTTCCCATCCACTGTATTGCCCAGTTTTCAAATTTTCAGTTTATTCCTGGTATTCAGGCTTCCATTAATCCCAAGGAAACTATTTTAACAACTTCTCCATTTGGTTTATTGTTCAATAGGAGTGGTATGGTGGTATGGTAAAGAGGAATCATGCAGCTGAAAAAGTGTTGGAAAATATCTCCTCCTCCTGGTGAGATCATTCATTTTCTCTGCTGTGAATTTAGTGGAGATTTTTTAAAAGACCATTTGCATTGTGCTCTCTATGTCACATTTAATAATTTTCCAAGATGGCTCCCAAATTTAAAAAGGTAGTAGAATCCAGGCCGCAGAAATCCAGCTGAACACTGGATGGCACAGAAACCTCTAATACTGCTCTTTCTTCGTCATCATCCTTTTAATGACCCCATAACAGGGGTGAAATCCAGCAAGTTCTGACAGGTTCTGGAGAACCGGTAGTGAAAATTTTGAGCAGTTCGGAGAACCGGCAAATACCATCTCTGGCTGGCCCCAGAGCGGGGTGGGAATGGGGATTTTGCAATATCCTTCCCCCAGGAGTGGGGAGGGAATGGGGATTTTGCAGTATCCTTCCCCTGAGTGGGGTAGGAATGGAGATTTTGCAGTATCCTTCCCCTGCCACGCCCACCAAGCCTTACCCACAGAACCAGTAGTAAAAAAAAATGGATTTCATCACTGCCCCAAAGTCCCTTGCAGGGTGGAGTCTGGGCAACTGAATGGAATTGAGTGTTTACTGGCCAGATGCCCTTCCTGTCACCAATGAAGAGTTTTTTTGAGCAGATATATTCTCAACATGCCTAGAGAGAGAAATATCTGCCTCTACCTAGGATCGAACTCACAGCCTCCTGATTGTGAGGCGAGAGCTTCGTCGCTAGGCCACTGCACCTCTCTCTAATACTGCACTTTGCTGCCATATAAATGAGATGCAGGTGTTTGCAAATCAGATCCGGAGGCCATTTCCGAGGTCTGCATTCAAGGTCATGTATTAAGCCAACAGGATATTCCACCAGGATAACTAAAGATAATTCACCTACTGTTCCAGCAGCCAATTCTGCTCCCAAGCTGGAGATTTTTATGCCTTTGCTTTCAAGGCCTCTTCCCAGCACCAGATGCTGCTCATCAAGGGCTAATGAGTCAGAGGTAATGATTTAAACCCGTTACTCCTGAGCAGTCTTGTTTCTCAACCTTGCCCTGTGAGTTTTCCACCTTCTGCCTTTGCAACCAAAAATACCCCCATAGAGATAAAGCATAAGGGGATGGTTGACCACAGATAATATTGATTTGAGATAAAGGAACTGTTTATATTTTCCCCAAAATAGCCTTGTCTTCTTGGGAAGGGGTGGGGGGGGGAACCCTAGTGTGCTCAGTTTTAGTAAGAACCAAAATAGTTTCAAAATGTAAGAATGCTCTTCATCTATTTAACTAGTTCTAGTCAGTTGCAACAAAGACCAATTTGAACCTTTCTAAAAAAAGGTTCCTTTTTAAGTTAGAATACATAACCTTGCCAAAGCAGACCTGCCTGTGGTTCCCATTTGCAGGAAGGTTTTTACATTCACACCAGTAGTGGGATTCAATTTTTTTTACTATTGGTTCTGTGGACATGGCTTGGTGGGCGTGGCAGGGGAAGGATACTGTAAAATCTCCATTCCCACCTCACTCCAGGGGAAGTTTACTGCAAAATCCCCATTTCCTCCTGATCAGCTGGGACTTGGGAGGCAGAGAATAGATGGGGGCGGAGGCGATCAGAATTTTTACTACCGGTTCTCCAAACTATTCAAAATTTCCACTACCAGTTCTCCAGAACAGGTCAGAACCCACCTCTGATTCACACGTAAGTTAATGAGCATATTTTGTGCAGATTCTATAAATGAAAAATCACAGGGGTTGTTTGCACAGGTAATAATTTATATCACAGAACAAAACATAAAGTAATTCCTGTTGAGATTAGGACTCCCCACGAAGGGAGCGTATTAATAAATAACTGCTAAATGAATAGATCATTGCAGGAATGGCAGCTGAATTTAGACAGCTTTTTGGCATGAAAAGGAGGGTGAGGGAGGAATGAAAGATTGAATCAGAAATATTTCTGACAATCGAGCAAATATTTTGAAAAATGCCCGTGGCATTTGGAAGGTGTTTCTTTCTTTAGCAACAGCACTGAACTCAAGAATAAACCCCAGCCTGGAGGCAAAGGAACCAAGCTACACATTTTATCCAGTGCAGTAATATGTGGCACACTTGTATGGCATATGAGATATCCATCAACATATTCTCTAGATGCTATGTTTCATCAAAAATTCCATTCTTCCTCAAAATGTTTAAGAATTCTTTTCATTATTGTGAGGCATAGGTGTTCCAATAGCTCTTAAGGTTTTGATCCTTACAGCTGCTCTTTCTGGGCTACGTACAGATAGTCCTCACTTAACAACTGCTCTGTTTAGCAACTCTTTGAAGAGGACTGAAAAAATAACTTTAGACTTGGTCCTCACACTTATTAAAATTGCAGTCTCCCTGTGGTCAGTTTGAGGTTTACAACAACTTTACTGTCATGTCCCACCCCCACTCCGACGAACGAGTCAAGGAAGTCCGTAACAAACTTGGCAATGAAGCCTCTGCAGCTTGCCAAGTGCCTTAAAGGTTTATCAGGGCAGGCAGGAGTCCAAGTTGTGACTTCAGCAATAGGGTCCGATATCAGCAAACTAGAGAAGACTTTGCTTGACTCAAGGTTGGAATGCCAAAAGCAGGTCCTTTATATAGGCTGTGGGGTGTGGCTCCATGACTCAGCATTTATCCAGGCCTGCCCCACCCTTCCTTCTGCTGGCGTCGCCTCTCAGATCTCCGGAAGCGAGGGTCCACCCACCCTGAATTGTCTTCAGCTGGATCTGCTGTCAGCATCTGGGAAAGGGAGGGGTCAGAGGGAGTAGGCCCGGGTAATTCCACCACCTGGCTGGCTTCCTGCTCTGAAGGCTGAGCCAAAGGAACACACGCTGTATGAGTGAGGTTTATTGGGCTTCTCCTTTCACTCCTTGAATCCTCTCCGGGCATGGGGCCAGGGCCAGGGCCTGGAGTCATGACAGGCCGTTCATCTTCATTATCAGACTCAGAGTCTGATAAAAGGCCCAGTTGGAGACGGGAGGGGCCCGGCTGAGGAGAGGAGGGAGGACGAGTCACAACACTTACAGCAAATGGACATTTATGACCGTCACAACATCCATCAGTCTTGTGATCACTTGAACACTGTGCAACCAGCTTGCAACAAGCAGAGTCAATGGAGAACCCAGCAATAAAATTACACAAAATGATGTCTCACTTAACAACGTAAGTGATTCACTCAATACCACAGAATATCTGTAATTGTAAAGACTACTAGATGGCAACAATGTGTTAGTGTCACTTGATTGCAGTGTAACTCACAGAAGATCGCATCACACTCTGGTTGGAAGCCCCAAGGCACTTCCCAGTGGAAAGCCAGTGACATCACCATTGCCCTGGGTAAACCCAGTTAGGGGATCCTTTCACATCCCTCGCAGGAGCTGAAGTGAAGGATGGGAGCTCAACCCTGCCTCACAGCAGCACTCAGGTCTCAAACACAGGCTTGCTAACCTCAAGTCTTCTCCGAATTGAACCCATTTTCAAAAAAGGTGCTTTTTCAGGAGGCAACTGGACTCCCTTGTTTTTTCTTTTGAAGACATTTCACTTCTAGTACAGTAATTTCATCCATGTAGTTTTTCATTTTAACAGTATAGAACAGGGGTCGGCAATCATAAACACTCAAAGAGCCACTTGGACAGGTTTCCTACAGAAAAAAAAACACACAGGGAGCCACAAAACCTGGGTGGGCATGGCCAACTTGATGTCACTCACTCCACCCAGTCACATTTATTTATTTTGTCACACAGTATATATAAGCATAAGCATGAAATAACTATACAATATATAAGCATAAGCATGAAATAACTATACAATATATAAGCATAAGCATGAAATAACTATACAATATATAAGCATAAGCATGAAATAACTATACAATATATAAGCATAAGCATGAAATAACTATACAATATATAAGCATAAGCATGAAATAACTATACAATATATAAGCATAAGCATGAAATAACTATACAATATATAAGCATAAGCATGAAATAACTATACAATATATAAGCATAAGCATGAAATAACTATACAATATATAAGCATAAGCATGAAATAACTATACAATATATAAGCATAAGCATGAAATAACTATACAATATATAAGCATAAGCATGAAATAACTATACAATATATAAGCATAAGCATGAAATAACTATACAATATATAAGCATATATATAAGTATGAGTATGTAATAACTATATTAATTGGATAAAACGAAAGGAAACAATAGGACAGGAATGGTAGGTATGCTTGTGTTCTTATGCACGCCCCTTACAGACCTCTTAGAAATTGGGTGAGGTCAATAGTAGACAGTTTTTGGTTGAAGCTTTACCCGCCATCGCAGCGCAAGCTGCAACCACAAAGACTAAAAGTACAGGACTACCAGGGAATCGCATCCCTGTTCGAGGGGTAACGTCCGTCCACGCCGAGTATGGACAATACAAGAAAACTCTGCCCATCACCATCGTCGATGGGACCCTGCCAAGCTTGTTGGGACTGGACTGGTTCCGAGCATTGGGCATGGGAGTGACCGGAATCTTCAGAAACGAAGTCGACCTCAAAGACGAACTCACGAAGGAGTTTGGGGACGTTTTCAAAGACTGCCTGGGCAAGTACAAGGGGACCCCTATCCTTTAACTTAGACCCCAAGTTGCCCCTATCCGCCTAAAGGCTAGGAGGGTCCCGTCACCTAAAGCCCAGGATTGACCGGGAACTGGACAAGCTAGTAAACCAGGAATTCTAGTGCCAATTGACCATGCTAAGTGGGAGACCCCTATAGTCACCCCAGTCAAACCGGACGGATCGGTCCGGATTTGCGCTGACTACAAGGCAACGCTTAACAAAGCGTTGCAAAAGAGTGCTTACCCCGTTCCGTTGGTACAGCACTTACTGCACTCAATGGGGCAAGGGCAAGTTTTGCCAAGCTAGACTTGGCCCAAGCCTATCAACAGCTGCCCGTAGATAGCAGCACAGCCAAGCGCAGACAATTGTGACTCACAGAGGGCTTTTAAGTGTACCCGATTACAGTTTGGGGTTAGTGTGGCTCCAGGGTTATTTCAGAACCTGATGGAGCGGCTATTGCAGGGCTACCAGGGTGGTACCATACTTTGACGATGTACTGGTATCCGCTGAAAATCTAGAGGAATTAGGGTAAGGCTGCGAAAAGTTTTGGGCATTTTCCGGTCTGCCGGTCTCACGGTTAAATTAAACAAATGCCAGATCGGGGTTGAGTCTGTGGAATTCCTGGGCTACCGGATAGACAGGAAGGATTCACCCCACTGAGAGCAAGGTACGGGCCATCAGGAAGGCCCCGGTGCCAAAGAACAAAACGGAGTTACAGGCATTCTTAGGTCTGGTCAACTTCTACGCAGTATTCTTAAGGAATAAGGCAACAGTAGCAGAACCGCTGCATAAATTATTAGCCAAAACGGCTGCATGGTCTTGGGGAAAGGCGGAAGCTAGGGCATTCGAAGGGGTAAAAAATCTCCTAACGAGTGATAGCCTCCTTATCCAGTACAATGGCACACTACCTCTAGTGTTAAGCTGCGATGCATCTCCCTATGGGGTGGGGGCTGTGCTCAGCCACAGGTTACCTAATGGCACAGAAGCCCCTATTGCATACTACTCCCGAACCATGTCATCAACTGAAAGGAATTATAGCCAGCTTGATAAGGAAGCCTTGGCTATAGTCGCAGGGGTAAAGAAATTCCATGAGTATGTATTTGGTCGTGATTTTGAAATCATCACGGACCATAGACCTTTGCTAGGTCTGCTGGCAGGCGACCGCCCAACGCCTGTGGCACTTTCGCCAAGACTGACCCGATGGACTATCTTCCTGGCAGCCTATTCTTACAAATTGCTACACCGGCCAGGAAAGGACTTGGGGCACGCAGACGCACTGAGCAGATGCCCGCTACCAGAGACTATTGAAGACCCCACTCCGGGATACCAGTTCTGCTAATTGACTCTTTGGACTCTGGCCCAGTCACATTTATTTATTTTATTTATTTATTTTGTCACACAGTATATATAAGCATAAGCATGAAATAACTATACAATATATAAGCATATATATAAGTATGAGTATGTAATAACTATATTAATTGGATAAAACGAAAGGAAACAATAGGACAGGAATGGTAGGTATGCTTGTGTTCTTATGCACGCCCCTTACAGACCTCTTAGAAATTGGGTGAGGTCAATAGTAGACAGTTTTTGGTTGAAGCTTTGGGGATTTTGGGAAGAGACCACAGAGTCAGGTAGTGTATTCCAAGCATTAGCAACTCTGTTACTGAAGTCATATTTTCTGCAATCAAGATTGGAACGGTTCACTTTAAGTTTAAATCTATTGTGTGCTCGTGTATTGTTGCAATTGAAGCTGAAGTAGTCTTCGACAGGAAGGACATTGTAATAGATGATGCTATGAGTTAAACTCAGGTCAGGTCAAAGGCTGCGTAGTTCCTTGCCATGACCCCTGGCCATGCCTACCCAGCCACAAAACCATTCTCTGTGACTCTCTCCCTATCTCCCCCTCTCTCCCCCCCTTTCTGTATCTCTGTGTCTTTGTCCCTCTCCCTATTTTCCCTTCTTTTCCCCCCTGTGTCTCCCTCCCTCCCTATCTCTCTTTCCCCCTCTCTTCCCCTTTGTTACCCTCTCTCTACATATCACTCTCTCTGTGTTTCTATGTCTCTATTTATTTATTTATTTATTTTATTTATTTGTCACAACAATATATATAAGCATCACACAAAAAGATTATATAGTATATACACATATATATGAGGAAATATAAGGAAGTATAAGCATATATATATATATACTGTATATATATAAGAAGAAGAAGAAAAAGAAAAACAATAGGACAGGAACGTAGGCACGTTTGTGCTCTTATGCACGCCCCTTATGGTCCTCTTAGAAATGGGGTGAGGTCAATAGTAGAAAGTTTTTGGTTAAAGCTTTTGGGATTATGTGAAGAGACCACATCATCAGTGTTGGAACACAGTAAAGTGTTCCAACACTGATGATTCTGTTACAGAAGTCATATTTTCTGCAATCTAGATTAAAGCGGTTAACATTAAGTTTAAATCTATTGGTTGCTCTTGTATTATTGCAATTAAAGCTGAAGTAGTCTTTAACAGGAAGGACATTACAATAAGAACTGTAATTGGTTGGGTACAAAGAGGTGGCCGCTGCGCAGCGCTTTAAAGAGTTTGTAAAAAACGAGGGAACTTTCGGCTCAAGGGGTGCCTGCTATGGGGGATCGAGTGGTGATCCCAGAGAAATTGAGGAAAAGGTATTGATCTCCTTCACGAAGGTCACCCAGGGATCGTGAGGATGAAGGGTCTAGCGAGAAGCTATGTGTGGTGGCCCTTAATGGACTGGAAATTGCTGAGAGGGTAGGGAAATGCCAGGCCTGCCAGGAGTCCAGACCGCTACCCCAACGGCCCCGGTTCGGGAATGGGAGAGACCCCCAAGGGCCCTGGTCTAGGATCCATATCGATTTTGCCGGCCCCTTCCATGGCCAAACCTTTCTGGTAGTAGTCGATGCCTACTCCAAATGGCTGGAAATCATTCTCATGAGATCCATGACAGCCGATGCCGTGATTTCAGTCCTACGGCACCTATTTGTAACCTATGGGTTGCCCGACACGTTAGTCTCCGATAACGGCCCGCAATTCACGGCAACCCAGTTTGAGGGGTACTTGGCAGAAGAGGGCATCCGGCATGTCCTCTCGGTGCCTTTCCACCCTGCGACGAATGGCCTTGCAGAACGTTCCATTCGGAGCGCAAAAGAAGCATTGTCCAGGATCAGGCCAGGCGACTGGCAAACAAAAATCGATACCTTCCTGGCCGTCCAACACAGAACCCCCTGTGTCACAACTGGCAGAAGCCCAGCAGAGTTATTAATGGGTCGGAAGCTCAGGTGCCCACTAGACCGTTTAAACCCAAACTACACACCAGACGGTTACAAGGGGGGACTCAATAAAACAAGAGGGATGGAAATAGGCGACCGAGTGTGGGCACACAACTATAGCGAAGGCCCGACCTGGTTAGCAGGAAAATCCTAGAAATAACAGGTCCCAAAATCATATTTAGTGGAGATAAAGGATGGCCGGGTATGGAAGCGCCACATAGACCAAATAAGAAAACGACAACCGAACAACCCGAATTAGACGAAACAGGCCCTGACTATACAATGTTTGAATCCACAGCTGACTCAAACCCGGGCAAACGTGGGACTTATCTGAATTCCAGGAGGTCCAGCGACGCCAACAGGTTCCATCCTGAAAACAGCAGGGACAACTCTGCAAATAATCCAGGGCCGGATGGCCTAGAGGAGGAGCTGAGAGGAACAGACAGTCCCTCCGGTCAGCTCGACTCACTCCCAGAGAATGTATTGCGCAGGTCCGAAAGAGTCAGGAGACGCCCAGTCTACTTGCGTGATTACGTTGAAAAATAATATGTAAATTTTTATGTAAATAGTGGTAAAGTGTTTTCTGGGAGGGAAGGAGTGTAATGTATCTTTAAAAGTTTTGGCGGGAAAATAGCACGTTGCTGATTGGTTGAAGCCCCCGGTTAAACTGTATATAAGGAGTGGTTTTTCCCAGCACTGGCTGCTGGGTTCACCATATAGTAAAGAGCTGTTGTCACTATCCTGGTCTCCTGCCTTGTTATTGCCCGAATCTAACACTTCTTGTAAAATATTTCTGGACACGTTCAATTGTATTGATGTCAGAAATGTGGTGAGGGTTCCAGACAGGCGAGCTGTATTCTAGAATTGGTCTAGCAAATGTTTTATATGCTCTGGTTAGTAGTGTAGTGTTTTTGGAAAAGAAGCTACGCAAGATTAGGTTTACAACTCTTAGAGCCTTTTTTGCTATGTAGTTGCAATGGGCTTTGGCACTCTCTCTCTCTATGTGTGTGTGTGTCTCCCCTCCCTTCAGAGGACCGTCCTCCTCCTCTCCTCTCTTCTCGTAACCCCCTGGCCAGCTGTGGGAGTCAGGAGCATGTTCATGCACGGGGAGACCCTACTCAAGTGAGCGCCAAAGTGCATCAAAAGCATGTGCGGAGTGGGTGGCTGCTTCTTTGGAGGGTCTTAACAGTACGTGGCTTCTCTCCCGCACTAATGCTCCAGCCATCACCTTGCCGTGTCATCCCCCAACCCCGGCAGCTCTTCGGCTGAGCACGGAGGGTGCAAAATCCAGGCCGAAGCATCAGAAGCAAAGGCTGCCTTATGTGCAAATGTGGCACGAAGGCAGGTACAGGACCACTTCACTCCTGCACTTTCTGGTGACCCTCTTTCCCTTCCTCCTCTCAGGATGCCCGGGACAGCTGTGGCTGAGCCAGGAGCGTGTGCATGCATAGGGAGACCCTTCTCAAACAAGGGCCAAAGCTCAGGAAAGGCACGCACAGGGCGGGCAGCAGCTTCCTTAAGGGTTTCTCTGCACGTGCGCATGCTCCCAGTTCAGCCACAGCTGGCCAGGGGGTCATAAGAGGAGGAGGGGGAGGAGAGTGCAGGAGTGAAGCAGCCCTGCACCTGCCTTCGCACCACATTTGCGCATAAGGCAGCCGTCGCTTCCTGCCGTTTCGGGCTGGAGTCCAAAAAAGAAATAAGAGGGGTGATGGGTGGGGCCAACCAGTGAGGGGACAGAGAGCTGCAGCAGAGGGCCCAAAGAGCTGCTTGTGGCTCCAAAGCCGCAGGTTGCCGACCCCTGGTATAGAAGTATCATTACCTTCTTTTGGAATGTTCGTTTTTCAAAATTCCAATCTACAGTCCTATTTGTTTTCCATTTAAGTACAAACTGGGCCTTATCCAATTTAATGTTTGAGCCCAGAGAAAGCTATCCAGGGGCTGTCACTTGCTAACATTTTCTGGAAGAAAAACTGTTACAGTTGTTATCAACAACAATAAGAGCCACATCATATATATTAGTAGGAAGAAGCAACAATTTTTCCTGCTCTGCTGGTTCCTGTGATGAGAAGGAAGTTAATAAGAGGTTTTTCACCTCTCCAGTGACATGGGACAACCACTGTTATCTCCCCAATTCTGAAAACATCTGCTGTCAAAATTCACGAGGGAGAATTCTGAGGATAATTTTACATCGTACTCAAAATGTTTGGTCCTAATTTCCCCAGCCTCCCTTCTGAAATAATGTTGCAATGGAGGATGCAAGTATAAGAGAGAAGTCTTCACTTCATCCAGTTAGCAAACTTTTGATCTGCTTCTGCATTCATTTTCATACCTGATAAGCAGACCGTTATCTTGTTTCTAATCGCACCACTCAGCTAGGGATGTGGATATAGCACAAACTGTAATTATGCTAGAGAACCTGCTAGATAATGGAAAGCTGTGAATTCTGAACAGTTTTGAGATGCAGCCTGGGGAATAATTCAGATGACTGCTAAAAAGCAAGAGAAAATCTCTTCTATGTCAGATTGATTAAAGCAGTGACAGGATGCAGCTCCATCAAAACTCTTCCCCCCGTTTCCAGATACACAAAATGCCAAATTTCAGTAAAACATTCCTCAGAAAATCTGGACAGCTTCAGGGAGGTCCTTCAAAAGCATTCTCCCCCAACCAAAGGGTCCTTGAGTGGCTCAGACTGCTAAGACAGTCTGTTATTAACACAGCTGCTTGCAATTACTGCAGGTTCAAGCCCCACCAGGCCCAAGGTTGACTCAGCCTTCCATCCTTTATAAGGTAGGTAAAATGAGGACCCAGATTGTTGGGGGCAATAAGCTGACTTTGTATATAATATACAAATGGATGAAGACTATTGCTTGACATAGTTTAAGCCGCCCTGAGTCTTCGGAGAAGGGCAGGATATAAATGCAAATTAAAAAAAAAAACTGTCTGCCTTCCAGGGGTTTTGACCCACAAAACAAACAGTTCCTTGTTTCCAATCTGTTTGTAGCTGATGGGAGCTGGAACTCAAAACATCTGCAACATCTGGGTTACTTCTGGGGTGGGCTCCTGGGGCTTCGGCAGGGTTCAGGTAATCCTCTAGGCAAGGATCGCCGGGGTTCGGCGAAGCCTCAAATGCCACCCCTGGCTGGCCACACCCACCCCACCCCATCCCTCCTACCCTGCCCCTCCTCTCCCATGTGGCCCATTCATCATTCCAGGTAGGGCAGGGGCCACGCGGAGGATCTGGGAGGGCAGAAAATGGACCTCCCTGAAGTTCCAGAAGTCTGGAAACAGGCATGTTTCCGGCTTCCGAAGGACCTCAGGACCCTGGGGGAAGCAGTTTTTGCCCTTCCAGAGGCTTGAGGAAAGCCTCCAGAGCCTGGGGAGGGCAAAAAATCCCCCTCATTGTGGTTCAGGTGGCCAACTAGGCCACGCCCACCATGGCCATGCCCACCCAGCAATGTGGCAGCGAACCCATTGCGAAAGGATCTGAAGCCCACCCCTGCCTCTGCTCTGGCGCAATGCAAATCAGTAAGCACTTTTTTCTCCTTCTCTCCAAATACAAGGACCAGGTTCAACATAACTGTTCAACATAGCTGCCCGGAAAGAGATTTCAAACCAAGTAAGCAGTACATAGCTAACCTCTGGAATCCATTGCCAGAATACATGGCATTGATTATTAAAATGGATGGCTTGAAAAGAAAATGTAATAAATTCATGGAGAACAGGTCTACCACGGGCTATTAATCTTAGAAACTTCATGTTACCCTTGGGCTAAAGGAAATAGAGGTAATTCTTGACTTACAAACTTTTATTTATTTTATTATAACCATTTGAAGTTATAATAGCACCCAAAAAAGTAATTTATGACTGTTTTTCACACAACCATTGCAGCATCCTCACCATCAAGTGATCAAAATTCAGATGCTTGGCAATTGGCTCGTATTTATGTAAGAGCCATGGTGGTGAAGTGGTTAGAATGCAGTATTGCAGGCTAATTCTGCTGACTGCCGACTGCCAGCAGTTTGGAAATTCGATTCTCACCGGCTCAAGGTTGATTCAGCTTCCCATCCTTCAGTGGAAAAATGAGGACCCAAATAGTTGGGGGACAATATGCCGACTCCATAAACCACTTAGAGAGGACTAGAAAGCACTGTGAAGCGGTACATAAGTCTAAGTGCCATTGCTATTGCAATGGTGGCCCTGGGGTCATGTTGCTTTTGCAACACTTCTGACAAGCAAAGTGAATGGGGGAGCCAGATTCACTTAACAACTGTAGCAACAAAAGTTGTACAATGGAGCAAAACTGAATTAACAACTGTCTTGCTTAGCAATGGAAATTTAAGGTTCGATTTGTCAGAGTTTGCAACAGCAATCAAATCCAGAAAGCACACACAGGTAACTGATTCAGCAGGATTCATTAACTTCTCTTTATATCCATAATAACATATGAAATAAATCAATGGTGAATTTCACTTACCGTTGCTACTGGTTCGCTCGCGCGCGTACCCCATCTGCACATGTGCAGAAGCTTCTGTGAATGTGCAGAGCATATTTGATGATGTCCGGATGGGTGGGCGGAGCCTCCCGCCGCTGCTGCTACCAGTTCAACAGAACTGGGGCGAACCAGTAGCAACCCACTACTGAAATAAATATACAATACCAAAAACAGATTTTCCAACGTGGTAGTAGTTACAGGCAAAACACAGGCAGAGGAGAGTTTCAGTTTCAATTCAGCAGAGCAGACTAGTTTCCATTTCAGAGCTGAGCACAGAGCTAAGCCATGCCCAGGCTCCAAAACTGTTTCAGTCACCAATCAGCTCCCATTGGTTGACCTTGTTACTAAGCCCTATTCCAGTTCATGAATATTCTGACACGATTGTAGTTGCCTCCAAACACAAGTTGTATGGGAAAAATGATGGGAGAAAAGTCTCTATCACCTGCAAGGATCTTCTTATGTTAAAAAGAGTGTGTGCTGAAATCAGAGAGTGTATGTGTGTGAGAGAGAAAAGAAATGGAGGTGTCAGAGGGAGAAATGGTTTGTCCCACTCATCGTTGGCTCTAGCTCCTCTAACCCCACAAACAAAAAAGCCATCTATGTAGAAAGAGTTGCCCACTGTTAGATGACCCAATTCATAAATTCAGTATGGATTCAACATAAAGGGCTTTATATGTGTTAAGGCAAAGGGGATGGGAAAGAGATCTGAACTCTCCAATTTATCAACAGAGATAATCTATTAATACATAGACAACCAGATTGGTCTAGTGGCTAAAGCAGGAGACCATGAGTCCCATCTTAGCCATGAAACCAAGCTGGGTTACTTTGGACCGGTCTCTCTCTCCCTCCCTCCTCCCTCCCTCCCTCTTGCCTAACCAACCACACAGGATTTCTATTGTGGGGAAAATAGAAGGAGGAAGTTATGTTGGATATGTTTGCTGTCTTGCATTATTTGTAAAAATAATAAAGATGGGATATAGAGAGATGAGAGAAGAGAGAGAGAGAGAGATGGATGGATGATGGATGAAGGTAGGTAGGTAGGTAGGTAGGTAGGTAGGTAGGTAGGTAGGTAGGTAGGTAGGTAGATAGATAGATAGATAGATAGATAGATAGATAGATAGATAGATAGATAGATAGATAGATAGATAGATAGATAGATAGATAGATCTACCTGCCCCCCCTCTGATCCATATCTATCTACCTACCCATCTACCCACTTATATTTATCTATCTGTGAGGACAGGTGGTTCTGGATAAAATGGAGAAAGACGGTGGTAGCATCTCCTGCCTTTGAAATGCCTTTTTTATTGAAGACTGTTGAATGGTTTGAACTGTATCCCATAGTGGAATTCTTTAATGATAAAACAGATGTCTAGACAGATAATCCTCAACAAACTTGCAATCATACGTTTAACAATGGTTTGAAGTTAAAATGGCACCGAAAAAAGAGACTTATGGCCAGTTCTTGCACAAACAACTGCCATAATATCCTCATGGTCAGGTGATCAAGATTTGATGTATTGATGATGGTTTGCAGTGTCCCAGTTTGCCATGATTGCAAGTTGCAACTTTCCCAGAGAACTTCCAACAGGCAGCATCAAGGGGGAAGCCAGATTCACTTAATGACCACAGTGACTCAATGACCACAGCAAAAAAAATCAAGCACAACTTACTTAACAACCATAATGTGCAGCATTAAAAGTTCTGGTCCCATCTGTGGTCATAAGTTGAGGACTACCACTAAATGGGTTTTTTTAAAAAAAAACCAACAACAACATCTTAGAAGGTGTGCTGGGGAGATGCCAGGAACTGATTGAGATTATTTCTGAGTGTTTTTTTTTCCATGCTGTCATTCCACAAGGAGCACCACTGTATAATTTGTACTCTAAGGATGCTGCGGAAATCAATACAGATTTATTGCCAAAGCCATAGAAATGCAAAAGGGAATTGTCTGTTCATCTTGACTGACAACTGATCTGGTAACCTGCCAGAAATGATATCCTGAAGATTCATGTCACTGAGCCGTTGCTTTTTTAGGGTCTCCGGTGAAGTTGTTATTCATCTTTTTTCCCCCCTAATTCTCCCTGTGAAGTTCTTTAAAGCATGGTAAAGATTAGGACAAATTCCAGCCAGACATCAGAAATTGATGCAGCTTTCAAACATATCTTTAGACCGCATTAAAATAAGGCATGTTATTTGTCTGCAAATAAATGATACTGTTGGATAAATAATATATGGTGATTTGCCTGTACTTTTTTCTGCAGTGGAAACAAAAAGGAAACATTACAGCTGCTTCTATCTCTTCAGTCAGTACCTATTTTAAAATTATCGCCTAATTTACAGTGCCACCTGATTTAGGGATCTGCAAAACCTGTCCCTTTATTTTAACTAGTATCCCTGTCTTCGCAGATTTACCAAATACACTTGTTCAGGATTAGGGGAGCCAAATCACAGCTGTGTGTTTGCTGTACGCTATTTCCTGCAGTAGATTTAATATAAAATATATTAATAGGGATACAGTATTTGCTATCAGCGAATGAACATTTTGCCTGTAGTATAGAATCAAAGTGACTTCTTCAGGCAAATGCTCTATCTCACGGCTGTCAAACTCGACCGTGTCACGTGATGTCATGTGACGTATCGCGCCGGTTTTTGCCTTTGCGGAGCCAGGGTGGGCGTGGCCTGCTGCGTGATGCATCCGGCCTGCGGGCTGCTAGTTTGACACCCCTACTCAATCTCAAGGATGGTGGCAACAGTAAAAACAGAGGTGGTCCTTGACTCACAACTATTTGCTAGTGACGGTTTGAAGTTACAACAGCATTGAAAAAAGTGAATGCAATCTGTTCTTGCACTTATGGCTATCAGAGCATTCCCATGGTCACGTGATCAAAATCTGAGCATTTGGGAACTGGCATGTATTTATAAGAGTTGCGGTGTCCTGCAGTGTCCATATAATCTCCATGAGTAATCTTCCCATCTGGCTTTTGACAAGCAAAGTCAATGGGAAAAGCCAGATTTGATTATGTGGTCCACTTAATTACCGGGTGTGTGTGGTGGAATTCACTTAATAACCATGACAAAAAAAGATTGTAAAATCAGGCACAACTCACTTAGCCACCTCACTTAGCAATGGAGATTCCTGTCCAATTGTGGTCATAAATCAATAAATAAATAAATAAATAAATAAATAAATAAATAAATAAATAAATAAATAAATAAATAAATAAATAAATAAATAAATAAATAAATAAATAAATAAATAAATAAATAAATAAATAAATAAATAAATAAATAAATAAATAAATAAATAAATAAATAAATAAATAAATAAATAAATAAATAAATAAATAAATAAATAAATAAATAAATAAATAAATAAATAAATAAATAAATAAATAAATAAATAAATAAATAAATAAATAAATAAATAAATAAATAAATAAATAAATAAATAAATAAATAAATAAATAAATAAATAAATAAATAAATAAATAAATAAATAAATAAATAAATAAATAAATAAATAAATAAATAAATAAATAAATAAATAAATAAATAAATAAATAAATAAATAAATAAATAAATAAATAAATAAATAAATAAATAAATAAATAAATAAATAAATAAATAAATAAATAAATAAATAAATAAATAAATAAATAAATAAATAAATAAATAAATAAATAAATAAATAAATAAATAAATAAATAAATAAATAAATAAATAAATAAATAAATAAATAAATAAATAAATAAATAAATAAATAAATAAATAAATAAATAAATAAATAAATAAATAAATAAATAAATAAATAAATAAATAAATAAATAAATAAATAAATAAATAAATAAATAAATAAATAAATAAATAAATAAATAAATAAATAAATAAATAAATAAATAAATAAATAAATAAATAAATAAATAAATAAATAAATAAATAAATAAATAAATAAATAAATAAATAAATAAATAAATAAATAAATAAATAAATAAATAAATAAATAAATAAATAAATAAATAAATAAATAAATAAATAAATAAATAAATAAATAAATAAATAAATAAATAAATAAATAAATAAATAAATAAATAAATAAATAAATAAATAAATAAATAAATAAATAAATAAATAAATAAATAAATAAATAAATAAATAAATAAATAAATAAATAAATAAATAAATAAATAAATAAATAAATAAATAAATAAATAAATAAATAAATAAATAAATAAATAAATAAATAAATAAATAAATAAATAAATAAATAAATAAATAAATAAATAAATAAATAAATAAATAAATAAATAAATAAATAAATAAATAAATAAATAAATAAATAAATAAATAAATAAATAAATAAATAAATAAATAAATAAATAAATAAATAAATAAATAAATAAATAAATAAATAAATAAATAAATAAATAAATAAATAAATAAATAAATAAATAAATAAATAAATAAATAAATAAATAAATAAATAAATAAATAAATAAATAAATAAATAAATAAATAAATAAATAAATAAATAAATAAATAAATAAATAAATAAATAAATAAATAAATAAATAAATAAATAAATAAATAAATAAATAAATAAATAAATAAATAAATAAATAAATAAATAAATAAATAAATAAATAAATAAATAAATAAATAAATAAATAAATAAATAAATAAATAAATAAATAAATAAATAAATAAATAAATAAATAAATAAATAAATAAATAAATAAATAAATAAATAAATAAATAAATAAATAAATAAATAAATAAATAAATAAATAAATAAATAAATAAATAAATAAATAAATAAATAAATAAATAAATAAATAAATAAATAAATAAATAAATAAATAAATAAATAAATAAATAAATAAATAAATAAATAAATAAATAAATAAATAAATAAATAAATAAATAAATAAATAAATAAATAAATAAATAAATAAATAAATAAATAAATAAATAAATAAATAAATAAATAAATAAATAAATAAATAAATAAATAAATAAATAAATAAATAAATAAATAAATAAATAAATAAATAAATAAATAAATAAATAAATAAATAAATAAATAAATAAATAAATAAATAAATAAATAAATAAATAAATAAATAAATAAATAAATAAATAAATAAATAAATAAATAAATAAATAAATAAATAAATAAATAAATAAATAAATAAATAAATAAATAAATAAATAAATAAATAAATAAATAAATAAATAAATAAATAAATAAATAAATAAATAAATAAATAAATAAATAAATAAATAAATAAATAAATAAATAAATAAATAAATAAATAAATAAATAAATAAATAAATAAATAAATAAATAAATAAATAAATAAAACTTTCTGTTGAAGACAACTTCAGCTTCAATCGCAACAATACACGAGCACACAATAGATTTAAGCTTAATGTGAACCGTTCCTGTAATGTATCTTTAAATGTTTTGGCGGGAACAAAGCACGTTGTTGATTGGTTGAAGCCTCCGGCTAAACGGTATATAAAGAGAGGTTTTTCCCAGCCCGAGTTGCTGGGTTCACCATATAGTAAAGAGCTGTTGTCACTATCCTGGTCTCCTGCCTCGTTATTGCCCGAATCTAACACTGGCGACGAAGGTGGGATCTCGAGGCTAAGAGCGCCAGGAAAAGAGCTGAACTCACCAGGAAGACGCGAACCCAGCAAAACAAGGGCGGAAAGCAGCGATGTCCGGCTACACACCGCCAGCGCCATTCGACCCAGCTAAGGAGAAATGGGGGTCATACATGGCTCGCTTCGAGTGTTTCCTCGAAGCAAACGAACTTCAAGGAGTTTCCGACAACAGGAAACGAGCCTATTTCCTGAGCCACTGCGGTCCAGAAGTTTTCAACACCGCAGAATCGCTGGCGGAGCCAACGCCGGTACAGTCGGTACCGTGGCAGACTCTGCAAACTCTACTAAAAGCCCATTTTGCACCGATGCCATCAAAGTATGTGCAACGGTTCGAATTCGGGAGCGAGACAGCAAGAAGGCGAGTCCATCAGTGCATACATGGCAGCCCTGAGGAAAGCCTCAAAACATTGCGAGTATCGAGACTTGGACGAGGCATTGCTGGAGCAACTCATCCGCGGGGTCAGGGACATCCGTTTGCGAGGCGGCTGCTGGCTAAAAGCAACCTAACGCTGGCAAACGCCTGGACGAAGCCAGGGCTCACGAGATGTCCACCCAAGCGGCGGAAACCCTACAAAAGCAGGTCACACCAACGGCTGGTGCGAAATCAACCCCGTCCACAATGAAGAGGTCCAGGCCGAATCGGAGGTGAGGAGAGGAAGGAGTCTTCCACACCGGGAGGCCGGAGAAAGACGACCGGGCGACTGCGCGAGTTGCGGAGGGCAACACCAACGACAACAATGCAGATTTAAAGATGCAACATGTCGGCGATGCGAAAGGAAGGGCACCTAGCACAGGTCTGTCGAGCTCCCCAACCTTCCCGCCAAAAATTCAAACCGCCAATCAGAGCGGAACGCGAAGCGGCCCGCGAGTGGTCAGTTTAAAAAGGCGCGGTTGAATCAGACTGTCGTGAGAGTGGGTCACGCATCAACACGCCTAGAAAAGAAAATCTTCACAAAGCAAAGATTGAGGGGTGCCGTGCCGATTGGAGGTGGACACCGGCTCATCGATCACGATCATGTCCTGGGACACTCGTGAGAGCCTTACCCGCCATCGCAAAGCGCAAGCTGCAACCACAAAGACTAAAAGTACAGGACTACCAGGGAATCGCATCCCTGTTCGAGGGTAACGTCCGTCCACGCCGAGTATGGACACTACAAGAAAACTCTGCCCATCACCATCGTCGATGGGACCCTGCCAAGCTTGTTGGGACTGGACTGGTTCCGAGCATTGGGCATGGGAGTGACTGGAATCTTCAGAAACGAAGTCGACCTCAAAGACGCACTCATGAAGGAGTTTGGGACGTTTCAGAGACTGCCTGGGCAAGTACAAGGGACCCCTATCCTTTAACTTAGACCCCAAGTTGCCCCTATCCGCCTAAAGGCTAGGAGGGTCCTGCCCTAAAGCCCAGGATTGACCGGGAACTGGACAAGCTAGTAAACCAGGGAATTCTAGTGCCAGTTGACCATGCTAAGTGGGAGACCCCTATAGTCACCCCAGTCAAACCGGACGGATCGGTCCGGATTTGCGCTGACTACAAGGCAACGCTTAACAAAGCGTTGCAAAAGAGTGCTTACCCCGTTCCGGTGGTACAGCACTTACTGCACTCAATGGGGCAAGGGCAAGTTTTTGCCAAGCTAGACTTGGCCCAAGCCTATCAACAGCTGCCCGTAGATAGCAGCACAGCCGAAGCGCAGACAATTGTGACTCACAGAGGGGCTTTTAAGTGTACCCGATTACAGTTTGGGGTTAGTGTGGCTCCAGGGTTATTTCAGAACCTGATGGAGCGGCTATTGCAGGGCCTACCAGGGGTGGTACCATACTTTGACGATGTACTGGTATCCGCTGAAAACCTAGAGGAATTAGGGGTAAGGCTGCGAAAAGTTTTGGGCATTTTCCGGTCTGCCGGTCTCACGGTTAAACTGAACAAATGCCAGATCGGGGTTGAGTCTGTGGAATTCCTGGGCTACCGGATAGACAGGGAAGGGATTCACCCCACTGAGAGCAAGGTACGGGCCATCAGGAAGGCCCCGGTTCCAAAGAACAAAACGGAGTTACAGGCATTCTTAGGTCTGGTCAACTTCTACGCAGTATTTTTAAGGAATAAGGCAACAGTAGCCGAGCCGCTGCATAAATTACTAGCGAAGACGGCTGCATGGTCTTGGGGAAAGGCAGAAGCTAGGGCTTTCGAAGGGGTAAAGAATCTCCTAACGAGTGATAGCCTCCTTATCCAATACAATGGCACGCTGCCATTAGTGTTAAGCTGCGATGCATCTCCCTATGGGGTGGGGGCTGTGCTCAGCCACAGGTTACCAAATGGCACAGAAGCCCCTATTGCATACTACTCCCGAACCATGTCATCAACTGAAAGGAATTATAGCCAGCTTGATAAGGAAGCCTTGGCTATAGTCTCAGGAGTAAAGAAATTCCATGAGTATGTTTTTGGTCGTGATTTTGAAATCATCACGGACCATAGACCCTTGCTAGGTCTGCTGGCAGGCGACCGCCCAACGCCCGTGGCACTTTCGCCAAGACTAACCCGATGGACTATCTTCCTGGCAGCGTATTCTTACAAATTACTACACCGGCCAGGAAAGGAATTAGGGCATGCAGACGCCCTGAGCAGATGCCCGTTACCAGAGACTATTGAAGACCCCACTCCGGGATACCAGTTCTGCTAATTGACTCTTTGGACTCTGGCCCAGTCACATCCAAAGAGGTGGCTCGGCTTCGTATAAGGACATTACAATAAGAACTGTAATTGGTTGGGTACAAGAGGTGGCCAGCTGCCGGGCGGCGTTTTAAAGAGTTTGTAAAAAAAGTGGGGAACTTTCGGCTCAAGGGGGGTGCCTGCTATGGGGGGATCGAGTGGTGATCCCAGAGAAATTAAGGAAAAAGGTATTGGATCTCCTTCACGAAGGCCACCCAGGGATCGTGAGGATGAAGGGTCTAGCAAGAAGCTATGTGTGGTGGCCCTTAATGGACTCGGAAATTGCTGAAAGGGTAGGGAAATGCCAGGCCTGTCAGGAGTCCAGACCGCTACCCCCAACGGCCCCAATTCGGGAATGGGAGAGACCCCAGGGCCCCTGGTCTAGGATCCATATCGATTTTGCCGGCCCCTTCCACGGCCAAACCTTTCTGGTAGTAGTCGATGCCTACTCCAAATGGCTGGAAATCATTCTCATGAAATCCATGACAGCCGAGGCCGTAATCTCAGTCCTACGGCACCTTTTTGTAACCCACGGGTTGCCCGATACGTTAGTCTCCGATAACGGCCCGCAATTCACGGCAACCCAATTTGAGGGGTACTTGGCAGAGGAGGGCATCCGACATGTCCTCTCGGCGCCTTTCCACCCTGCGACGAACGGCCTTGCAGAACGCTTGCCCGAGCGCAAAGAGGCATTGTCCAGAATCAAGCCAGGCGACTGGCAAACAAAATCGATACCTTCCTGGCAGTCCAACACAGAACCCCTGTGTCACAACTGGCAGAAGCCCAGCAGAGTTATTAATGGGTCGGAAGCTCAGGTGCCCACTAGACCGCTTAAACCCAAACTACACACCAGACGGTTACAAGGGGCACTCGGTAAAACAAGAGGGATGGCAATAGGCGACCTAGTGTGGGCACACAACTACAGCGAGGCCCGACCTGGTTAGCAGGAAAAATCCTAGAAATAACAGGTCCCAAATCATATTTAGTGGAGATAAAGGATGGCCGGGTATGGAAGCGCCACATAGACCAAATAAGAAACGATAACCGAACAATCCGAATTAGACGAAACAGGCCCTGACTATACAATGTTTGAATCCACAGCTGACTCAAACCCGGGCAAACGCGGACTTATCTGAGTTCCAGGAGGTCCAGCGACGCCAACAGGTTCCTCCTGAAAACAGCAGGGACGACTCTGCAATAATCCAGGGCCGGATGGCCTAGAGGAGGAGCTGAGAGGAACAAACAGTCCCTCCGGTCAGCTCGACTCACTCCCAGAGAATGAATTGCGAGGTCCGAAAGAGTCAGGAGACGCCCAGTCTACTTGCGTGATTACGTTGAAAAATAAGATGTAATTTATGTAAATAATGGTAAAGTGTTTTCTGGGAGGGAAGGAGTGTAATGTATCTTTAAATGTTTTGGCGGGGAAAAAGCACGTTGCTGATTGGTTGAAGCCTCCGGCTAAACTGTATTTAAGGAGAGGTTTTTCCCAGCCCGAGTTGCTGGGTTCACCATATAGTAAAGAGCTGTTGTCACTATCCTGGTCTCCTGCCTCGTTATTGCCCGAATCTAACAGTTCCAATCTTGATTGCAGAAAATATGACTTCAGTAACAGAGTTGTTAATGCCTGAAATGCACTACCTGACTCTGTGGTCTCTTCCCAAAATCCCCAAAGCTTTAACCAAAGACTATCTACTATTGACCTCACCCCATTCCTAAGAGGTCTGTAAGGGGCATGCATAAGAGCACCAGCGTGCCTACCGTTCCTGTCCTAATGTTCCCTTCGATTGTATCCAACTCGTATAGTTATTTCATGCTTATGCTTATATATATATATATATATATATATATATATATATATATATATATATATATATATATATATATATATATATATATATATATATATATATATATATATATATATATATATATATATATATATATATATATATATATATATATATATATATATATATATATATATATATATATATATATATATATATATATATATATATATATATATATATATATATATATATATATATATATATATATATATATATATATATATATATATATATATATATATATATATATATATATATATATATATATATATATATATATATATATATATATATATATATATATATATATATATATATATATATATATATATATATATATATATATATATATATATATATATATATATATATATATATATATATATATATATATATATATATATATATATATATATATATATATATATATATATATATATATATATATATATATATATATATATATATATATATATATATATATATATATATATATATATATATATATATATATATATATATATATATATATATATATATATATATATATATATATATATATATATATATATATATATATATATATATATATATATATATATATATATATATATATATATATATATATATATATATATATATATATATATATATATATATATATATATATATATATATATATATATATATATATATATATATATATATATATATATATATATATATATATATATATATATATATATATATATATATATATATATATATATATATATATATATATATATATATATATATATATATATATATATATATATATATATATATATATATATATATATATATATATATATATATATATATATATATATATATATATATATATATATATATATATATATATATATATATATATATATATATATATATATATATATATATATATATATATATATATATATATATATATATATATATATATATATATATATATATATATATATATATATATATATATATATATATATATATATATATATATATATATATATATATATATATATATATATATATATATATATATATATATATATATATATATATATATATATATATATATATATATATATATATATATATATATATATATATATATATATATATATATATATATATATATATATATATATATATATATATATATATATATATATATATATATATATATATATATATATATATATATATATATATATATATATATATATATATAGAGAAGAGAAGAGAAGAGAAGAGAAGAGAAGAGAAGAGAAGAGAAGAGAAGAGAAGAGAAGAGAAGAGAAGAGAAGAGAAGAGAAGAGAAGAGAAGAGAAGAGAAGAGAAGAGAAGAGAAGAGAAGAGAAGAGAAGAGAAGAGAAGAGAAGAGAAGAGAAGAGAAGAGAAGAGAAGAGAAGAGAAGAGAAGAGAAGAGAAGAGAAGAGAAGAGAAGAGAAGAGAAGAGAAGAGAAGAGAAGAGAAGAGAAGAGAAGAGAAGAGAAGAGAAGAGAAGAGAAGAGAAGAGAAGAGAAGAGAAGAGAAGAGAAGAGAAGAGAAGAGAACAGAACAGAACAGAACAGAACAGAAGAGAAGAGAAGAGAAGAGAAGAGAAGAGAAGAGAAGAGAAGAGAAGAGAAGAGAAGAGAATGGAAGAGAAGAGAAGAGAAGAGAAGAGAAGAGAAGAGAAGAGAAGAGAATGGAAGAGAAGAGAAGAGAAGAGAAGAGAAGAGAAGAGAAGAGAAGAGAAGAGAAGAGAAGAGAAGAGAAGAGAAGAGAAGAGAAGAGAAGAGAAGAGAAGAGAAGAGAAGAGAAGAGAAGAGAAGAGAAGAGAAGAGAAGAGAAGAGAAGAGAAGAGAAGAGAAGAGAAGAGAAGAGAAGAGAAGAGAAGAGAAGAGAAGAGAAGAGAAGAGAAGAGAAGAGAAGAGAAGAGAAGAGAAGAGAAGAGAAGAGAAGAGAAGAGAAGAGAAGAGAAGAGAAGAGAAGAGAAGAGAAGAGAAGAGAAGAGAAGAGAAGAGAAGAGAAGAGAAGAGAAGAGAAGAGAAGAGAAGAGAAGAGAAGAGAAGAGAAGAGAAGAGAAGAGAAGAGAAGAGAAGAGAAGAGAAGAGAAGAGAAGAGAAGAGAAGAGAAGAGAAGAGAAGAGAAGAGAAGAGAAGAGAAGAGAAGAGAAGAGAAGAGAAGAGAAGAGAAGAGAAGAGAAGAGAAGAGAAGAGAAGAGAAGAGAAGAGAAGAGAAGAGAAGAGAAGAGAAGAGAAGAGAAGAGAAGAGAAGAGAAGAGAAGAGAAGAGAAGAGAAGAGAAGAGAAGAGAAGAGAAGAGAAGAGAAGAGAAGAGAAGAGAAGAGAAGAGAAGAGAAGAGAAGAGAAGAGAAGAGAAGAGAAGAGAAGAGAAGAGAAAAGAAGAGAAGAGAAGAGAAGAGAAGAGAAGAGAAGAGAAGAGAAGAGAAGAGAAGAGAAGAGAAGAGAAGAGAAGAGAAGAGAAGTGAAGAGAAGAGAAGAGAAGAGAAGAGAAGAGAAGAGAAGAGAAGAGAAGAGAAGAGAAGAGAAGAGAAGAGAAGAGAAGAGAAGAGAAGAGAAGAGAAGAGAAGAGAAGAGAAGAGAAGAGAAGAGAAGAGAAGAGAAGAGAAGAGAAGAGAAGAGAAGAGAAGAGAAGAGAAGAGAAGAGAAGAGAAGAGAAGAGAAGAGAAGAGAAGAGAAGAGAAGAGAAGAGAAGAGAAGAGAAGAGAAGAGAAGAGAAGAGAAGAGAAGAGAAGAGAAGAGAAGAGAAGAGAAGAGAAGAGAAAGGAAGGGAAGAAAAGAGAAGAGAAGAGAAGGGAAGAGAAGAGAAGAGAAGAGAAGAGAAGAGAAGAGAAGAGAAGAGAAGAGAAGAGAAGAGAAGAGAAGAGAAGAGAAGAGAAGAGAAGAGAAGAGAAGAGAAGAGAAGAGAAGAGAAGAGAAGAGAAGAGAAGAGAAGAGAAGAGAAGAGAAGAGAAGAGAAGAGAAGAGAAGAGAAGAGAAGAGAAGAGAAGAGAAGAGAAGAGAAGAGAAGAGAAGAGAAGAGAAAAGAAGAGAAGAGAAGAGAAGAGAAGAGAAGAGAAGAGAAGAGAAGAGAAGAGAAGAGAAGAGAAGAGAAGAGAAGAGAAGAGAAGAGAAGAGAAGAGAAGAGAAGAGAAGAGAAGAGAAGAGAAGAGAAGAGAAGAGAAGAGAAGAGAAGAGAAGAGAAGAGAAGAGAAGAGAAGAGAAGAGAAGAGAAGAGAAGAGAAGAGAAGAGAAGAGAAGAGAAGAGAAGAGAAGAGAAGAGAAGAGAAGAGAAGAGAAGAGAAGAGAAGAGAAGAGAAGAGAAGAGAAGAGAAGAGAAGAGAAGAACAGTGGAAGAGAAGAGAAGAGAAGAGAAGAGAAGAGAAGAGAAGAGAAGAGAAGAGAAGAGAAGAGAAGAGAAGAGAAGAGAAGAGAAGAGAAGAGAAGAGAAGAGAAGAGAAGAGAAGAGAAGAGAAGAGAAGAGAAGAGAAGAGAAGAGAAGAGAAGAGAAGAGAAGAGAAGAGAAGAGAAGAGAAGAGAAGAGAAGAGAAGAGAAGAGACATCTTCAGTGCGCTTCAGATAGTGCTTGTCTGGAGGAGCACTGGCTTTTAAATATCTTTCTTGGTCCTAATCCGATTTTGGGTTATGTGATTGGCTGGCTGTAGTTGCTGAGTCATAGTCCTTGGTTTAAAGTACCATCTGTGTGATGTAAATTAGTGCTGGTGTTGTT